>NW_028317807.1:17002500-18235000 GCF_062004578.1 Staurois parvus | reverse complement strand
AAATGAAAATTATCAACCTACAGAGGACTGAATTCAAATACACCCTGCAAATCAAAGTGAACAAAAATGATGCGGCAGGCTAGTCCATTTTGCTGAAATTTCATTGCAGCAACTCAAAATGGTACTGAGTAGCTTGTATGGCCCCCACGTGCTTGCATGCTCCCAATTAGAGGACTGATGGTGTCCTGGGGTATTTCCCCCCAGATCTGGACCAGGGCATCACTGAGCTTCTGGACAGTCTGGGGTGCAACCTGGTGGCGTTGAAGGTGACTGAAACATGATAGCCCAGAGGTGTTGTATTGGATTTAGGTCAGGCGAGCATGGGGTCATTCAGTGATATCAATTCCTTCATCCTCCAGAAACTGCCTGCATACTCTCACCACATGAGGCCAGGCATTGTTGTGCACCAGGAGGAACCCAGGACCCAATGCACCAGCGTAGGGTCTGACAATGGGTCCAAGGATTTCATCCCCATACCTAATGATAGGGTGTTATTGTCTAACCTGTAGAGATCTGTACGTCCCTCCATGGATATGCCTTCCCAGACCATCACTGACTCACCACCAAAATGGTCATGCTGAACAATGTAACAGGCAGCATAACATTCTCCACGGCTTTTCCAGACCCTTTCACATCTGTCATATGTGCGAACCTGCTCTCATCTGTGAAAAGCACAGGGCACCAGTGGAGGACCTAACAATTCTGATGTTCAATGGCAAATGCCAATCGAGTTCTATCAGGCTGGGCAGTGAGCACAGGACCCACTAGAGGACGTCAGGCCACACTCATGAAGTCTGTTTTTGGTTGTTTGGTCAGAGACATTCACACCAATGTCCTGCTGGAGGTCATTTTGTAGGGCTCTGGCACTGCTCATCCTTTTCTTCCTTGCACAAAGGAGCAGATACTGGTCCTGCTGATGGGTTAAGGACCTTTTTTATGGCCCTGTCCAACTCTCCTAGAGTAACTGCCTGTCTCCTGTAATCTCATCCATGGTCTTGAGACTGTCCTGGGAGATGCAGCAAACCTTCTGGCAATGGCATGTATTGATGTGCCATCCTGGAGGAGTTGGGCTGCCTGTGCAACCTCTGTAGTTTCCAGTTATCACCTCATGCTACCAGTAGTGACACTGACCTTCGTGAAATGCAAAACTAGTGAAAAACAGTCAGAAAGATCAGTAGGGAAAAAAATGTCAGTGGTCTCCACCTGTAAAACCATTCCTGTTTTGGGGATCGTCTCATTGTTGCCCATCTAGTGCACCTATTTCATTAACTCCAAACCAGCTGAAACTGATTAACAATCCCCTCTGCTACTTAACTGACCTGATCATTATGCCAGGAGTTTAATTGACTTGATGCTATACTCTATGCCTGGGTTCACACTTGTGCGGTGTGACTGTGTGATTTGCACAGAAACAGCACCGCATTCTTGTGCAAATCACATGCGAATTCTGTGTGGTGTGATTTGAGCCATACATTTTGTATGGCTCAAATTGTACCGCATCTGCACCAAAAAGGTACAGGACCCTTTTTTTTTTTTTTTTTTTCTTCAGCACTAGAATTGGATCGCATAGGTAGTCACACCTGTGCAATCAGATTCTGCACATTGCACCATGTTTTTCGGACTGATTTCGGGGTGTGTTAACATACACACCCGCAGCGGTTCACATAAACGAGGTTTGATTGTGATGCGTTGCAGATTCTGCACCGCATCAGTGTGCACCGAGGCTAAAATGTGTTATTTTTGAGTAGTGTATATTCATAATGTTTTTTTTTTTTTTTTTATCCTAGCCCAGGCAGAATGGTCAGAATAAAACAGTACATATCATGGCCTGAGTTGACATACATTAAAGAGCTGTGCAGAAATGTGGAGGTTCCCATTGCTGGTCTCCATAAATTGCCCTTATTTTGTGTCTCTTCAGTAATTTGTCATTCTTTAGTGTAACATGCACCTCTGGATATCAGAACTTCCACTCTTACTTGTTCATAGTCCATGAGCCAAGGTACTGAAACCTTTGGATCAACATAACTAGGGACCCAATATAATCAGAAAAGAAGGGCAACAGTGGCAGCCTCCATACTCCCTAATCATAGGCAGTGACGCTGGAGTCAGCCAGGTGCAGGCAATAAAGGGTCAAACTGTAGAGAATGTCAAGGTAGGTCTAATAAGATTGATCTGCAGATGGTGCCTGCGTAATTCTGGGACTGACAGCCCTCAGTAGGGCCAGAGCCAATGGCACAGGAGCAGGAGAACCTCTTATCTCTCAAATAACTACAAACACCAATGATCTATTTACCTTCCACTGATCAGTAATGTAATTGGGTAAATCTCCCCTAACCACCAATATAAGTGGCCACTCCCCGCCCCTGGCCACCAATGCAAGGGGGCACTTCTTACTTGATCACCAATATAGGGGGCATTACACTACATACTACAAGTTAGAGGGGGGAATTATACCATATACAAGGGGTGAGGGGGTGGCACAGGTACTGGAATATTTAATGCAGAGAATGAGTTAAGGTAAAAAAATGTTTAGGTTTTAGAACCACTTTAATGCTGGAAATAATGTGGTATAGAAGAGGAGGTTGTTAAAAAATTGCCCAAGCTGTCAAATATACTAGGTAAACCTTTACCTTGTAAAAAAAACCCATTAAGTTTAAAATAGAAATGAAAGGCAAAACATGTTGTGTATAGATATAAAAAAAACTAAATTTTTTTTCACCCTCTTTTATAAGTGATCACATTCCCTCTCTTATCAGCTGCATACGAGATGGGGGAGGAGAAACGGCAACACATTGATCTTCCTAATGAGCTAAACTGGTGGGGAAGGGGGGGTGTTAGTCTCATCATTGGAGAAGAGAGCAGGCTGAGTTCCCAACATAGCTAGAGAACTGACCACGCTGTGTTTTCCTGCTTGGTGTGGTCAGTTTTAATAAGAAAGCAGAGGTACTGGTAGGAACACCAGGGATTTCACATAAGGGTAGCAATACAAAGAGAGCAGGATACTTTATTCATACAAATACAAGGTGCAGCAGGCATATATCGGGAATCTGAAATATTGGGTTTACATACTCTTTAACCACTTGCCAACAGCGCTATAGCTGAATAACGGCTAAAGCGCGGTTGTCCAGTTCTGGGAGAGCGTCATATGACATCCTCCCAGACCGCGTGCTCTCACGCACCCCTGGTGATCTCTGTGATCGCTGTGTCCTAAGGACACAGCTGATCACGTGATGTGGTAAAAGGCCAATCACAACGGCCTTTTACCACATGATCAGCTGTGTCCAATGACACAGCAGATCACGGGTAAATGCAGTTGCCGGTTATCGGCTGCACTTTCCTCACGCTGTCACAGCGAGAGGAAAGTACTACCGATAATCAGCAATTGTCAGAGGACGGATCGGCACCAATCATCAGGGCATTGATGATCAGTGCCCAGCAGTGCTGCCTATCAGTGCAGCCTCATCAACGCACATCAGTGAAGGAGAAAAATTACCTGTTTGCAAAATTTTATAATAGAAACAAAGAAAAACTTTTTAAATTTTTTATAGTGCAAAAAATAAAACACCCAGCAGTGAGTAAATACCACCAAAAGAAAGCTCTCTTTGTGTGAAAAAAATGATAAAAAGTTCATATGGGTAGTATTCCATGACCGCACAATTGTCATTCAAAGTGTGACAGCACTGACAGCTGAAACTTGGCCTGGGCAGGAAGTGGGTATAAGTGCCCGGTAGGCAAGTGGTTAACTGGTTCCCGCCTGGCCAACAGCAGCTTAACGGCCAGGCGCGTGCCTTTCGTCCTTCCTGGTGGACGTCATCCTCCTGGTCATGCTGCTTGTGCACTCCACCCAGGGGTGTGTAGCACAGTGATTGGGAGTGAGCTGTGTCCCCCGAACACAGCACATCACTAATCGGGGTAAACAGCCAGTGAAGTTGACTCTTTACCATGTGATCGGCTATAACCCAATAACAGTCAGTCACAAATGTAAACAAATAATGGTAACTTGCTGTTACTGGCTTCTCCTCCTCACACATGGTTCCTGTGTGAGGAGAACCTGGGAACAGTGAGTTACCATTTAACCCATTACATACTGTGCCCTGATCACCCCAGGATTAAAAGTGCACCTGTCACAGCAGCCATCAGTGTACCTGTCAGTGCATTTATCAGTGTACATGTCATAGCGGCCCATCAGTACACCAGTCATCAGTACAGCCTACTCAGTGTACCTATCATAGAGCCCCATCACTGCCGCCCATCAGCAGTTTACCCATCATACAGCCACCATGTCCAGAAAATTGTATACTAGTGAGGAGGCATTTCAAATCCTCAGTATGATGGATGAGACCCTCTTCTGATATAAAAAAGTCGCAATTTACCTTTTCCATTTGACCATTTTGATTGCATATGCCACCTATCAAAAGTCAATGGAAAGACCCACCACCTTACTGAGGCCCTAAGCCTGATGTTCCTGCCTACTGCCTGGACCAATACTTTAGCTGTGCTGACCATATCTCTGCCTGCACTGACCCAAGACTTTTTATGGACCATGTTTTTGCCTGTTGCTTGGACCAATACTTTGGCTGTGCTGACCATATCTCTTCCTGAACCAATGCTCTCCTCTGTGGACAACTGCTATACTAAAACCACAGGTAATCTTTTGTTTACCCTTTGTTCAACTAGGCTGTGAAAAAAGTCTCACACCTGGGCCATTAATATTCCTGGCTATGTTCTCTTTGGGAGAGACAGGGTAAATAGGAAAGGTGGTGGTGTCTGTCTCTATGTGAGAAGTGATCTCAGAGCGAGTGTGAAAGAGGACCTAGTTGATGGAGAGTGTGATGAGGCTGAAGTATTATGGGTGGAACTGCACATGGGGGTGCATACTACAAAGGTAATCATTGGAGATTGTTATAGGCCTCCCAGTGTTAATGAGGAGATGGAGACTCAGATCCTTGCACAGATCGAAAGGGCTGCAAGGGCTGGGACAGTGATAATAATGGGGAATTTTAACTACCTGGAAATTGACTGGAGAAATTGTACTGCAGGAAGAGTTAAAGGGCAAACATTTTTAAACCTACTACAATTTTATGGTACAGTTCATAGAAGCCCCTACTAGGAATGATGCTCTGCTGGACATGGTAATCTGAAACCATGCAGAGCTTATTACAAATGTCCATATAAATGAACATCTGGGTAGCAGTGACCATAACATGATTTCATTTATTGTTAGCTGTAAACAGCGAGCACATAGGGGAAAAATAAAACCGCTCAATTTTAAGAGAGCTAAGTTTCCAAGGCTGAAAACGGCTCTCCAAGACTTAGACTGGGAGGGAATATTGGCATTGATGAACACAACACAGAAATGGGAACACACTGCAAAATATATTCCCATGGGCAACAAGTTTAACCACTTCCAGACCGGACACTTTTACCCCCTTCCTGACCAGGGCAATTTTCAGCTTTCAACGCTATCACACTTTGAATGACAATTGCGCGGTCATACAACACTGTACCCAAATGAATTTTTTACCATTTTTTTAGACAGATAAAGCTTTATTTTGGTGGTATTTATTCACCGCTGGGATTTTTATTTTTTTTGCTATGTAAATGAAAATGTCCAAAAATTTTGAAAAAAAGTGTTTTTTTAAATAAAATTTTGCAAATAAATAATATTTTATCATAAATCTTGGCCAAAATTTATTCCATTATTTTTAGTAAAAAAAAAAATCCAAATTAGTTTATAACCAAAAATTATAATTTTTAAACATTTTATTTTTACATTTTTATTTTTTTTTTATATTATTATTTTTTTTTTTTTTACATACTGTCACCCTAGCAGTACAGTGTCACCATGGTGACACTGTACTACTTGTGGGGGGTGATGAAGATTTTTTTTTTTTTTTTTTACACTGATTGCTTTTACACCCATATAGGATGTAAAAGCAATCATTTCTCCTTCTCTCTGTCTGCATTTTTGCACTCATTGTGAAGTACTGTGTGAGCTGTGGTTGGTCACAGTTTGTCACATGGTACAAGGCTGTTGTGAATAGCCTTGCACCATGTGACCTCTGTGATCATTCACAGATTTCACACGTAGTAAGCAATGATGTCACAAGTGACATCTTGCTTACTACTTTGCATGTGATCACTGATTGGCCAATCAGTGATCACATGATCGGGACCTCGTACAGAGGTCCCATCCGATGATCGGTGTTTCACTGTGTCCGGAGGACACAGCGGGCACCGGATCGTGGTGCTGCGCGCTCCCAGAGAGCGCGCACAAGCAGGGTGCGGAGAGGCCGTTTATAAACGGCCACCCGACCCAGCAGTGCCATCGTCCGGCCGTTTATATGCAACTGCTGGTCGGGAAGTGGTTAAAAGGCTAAAAATCAAACCTATGTGGCTTACGGCCAAAGTTAAAAAAACTATAGATAATAAGAAAAAGCTTTTAATAAATATAAAAATGAAGGAACACTATCATCATTTAAACATTACAAAGAATATAACAGAATATGCAAAAAGGAAATAAAGGCCGCAAAAATTGAAAATGAACGACAGATTGCAAAAGATAGCAGTACCAACCCAAAAAAATTCTTCAAATATGGTAATAGTAAAAAGGTTCAGTCCGAGCAAGTAGGCCCTTTACAAAATAATCTAGTGTGGGTGACTGGGGACAAAGAGAAGGAAAATGTATTAAATACCTTCTTCAGCTCTGTGTATACAAAGGAGCATGGTGGAGCTCTTGTCCATAATGGGCAAGGTATTGACACAGACCCAGATGATCCACATTGGCTCACAATTGATATGGTACAAAAATATTTAGACAGAATAAAGGTGAATAAAGCACCTGGAGCAGATGGCATACACCCATGGGTCCTTAAAGAATTGAGCTTTGTCATTTCAAAGCCATTGTTTCTAATTTTTAGGGACTCTTTAATGACTGGCATAGTACCACTGGATTGGCGTAAGGCCAATGTGGTGCCAATATTTAAAAAGGGGTCAAAATATTTATCAAGTAATTATAGACCGGTTAGTTTAACTTCTATAGTTGGGAAGATACTGGAGAGTTTAATAAAAGATCACATAGGTTAGTTCTTGCTGGAAAAAAATATTTTAAGCAACAGACAGCATGGATTCATGAAAGACAGAAGTTGTCAAACAAATCTGATTTCTTTTTATGAGGGGGTGAGCAAAACCTTGGACAGAGGGGTGGCGGTGGATGTGGTATACTTGGATTTTGCAAAAGCGTTTGACACAGTCCTCTACATATGGCTAATGTGTAAGGTAAAGTCTACGGGCTTGGAAAAATCAGTATATAAACGGATAGAAAACTGGCTAAAAGATCATATTTAGAAAGTAGTGGTTAATGATTCATACTCTGAATGGTCTAGGGTTGTCAGTGGTGTACCCCAAGGTTCAGTGTTGGGACCCTTACTTTTTAATATATTTATAAACGATATAGGGTCTGGGATTAAAAATCCCATTTCAGTCTTTGCAGATGACACCAAGCTGTGCAGTGGAATAACGTCCTTTCAGGATGTCTTCAACTTACAAGCCGACCTCAATTCTCTGTTTAATTGGGCAACTATGTGGGAAATGAGGTTTAATGTTGATAAATGTAAGATTATGCACTTGGGGGCTAAGAACATGAATGCATCATACATACTAGGGGGAGTACAACTGGGGGAATCAATGGTGGAGAAGGATCTGGGAGTTCTGGTAGATCACAAGCTTAATAATGGCATGCAATGCCAAACTGCGGTTTCTAAAGCGAGCAAAATCCTCTCTTGTATTAAAAGAGGTATAGACTCCAGAGAGAGAGATATCATATTACCCCTGTACAAATCATTACTAATACCTCATCTAGAATATGCAGTTTAGTTTTGGGCACCAATTCACAAAAAGAACATTGGGGAACTGGAACAAGTACAGAGAAGGGCAACCAAACTGACAATAGGCATGGATGAACTCAGCTATGAGAAAAGATTAGAGGAACTGAATTTATTCTCTCTTGAGAAGAGGAGATTAAGGGGGGATATGATCAACATGTATAAATACATCAGTGGTTCATATAGTGAACTCAGTGTAGAGCTATTCACCCTGAGGTCATCACAGAGGACAAGGGGGCACTCTTTACGTCTGGAGGAAAACAAATTTAATCTCCAAACACGGAAAGGTTTCTTCACAGTGAAAGCTGTGAGAATGTGGAATAGACTTCCTCAAGAGTTGGTTCTGGCCAGCTCAGTGGATTGCTTTAAAAAAGGCTTGGATTCTTTCTTTGATACTCAGAATATAACTGGATACTAACATTTATAGGTAAAGTTGATCCAGGGAATATCCGATTGCCTCTCGGTGGATCAGGAACATCTGCTACCCAGATGTTCTTTTATATGGATATTCGTAATAAGCTCTGCATGGTTTGAGATTACCAGGTCCAGCAGAGCATCATTCCTAGTAGGGGCCTCTATGAATTGTACCATAAAATTGTCCTGTAGTAGGTTTAAAAAATGTTGCCCTTTAACTGTTCCTGCAGTACCATTACTCCAGTCAATTTTCGAGTAGTTAAAATCCCCCATTATTATCACTGTCCCAGCCCTTGCAGCCCTTTCGATCTGTGCAAGGAACTGAGTTTTCACCTCCTCATTAACACTGTGGGTATAGGATTATAACTTTTTTTTTTCTTCTATGGTTGAACTGGATGGACTTTTGTCTTTTTTTTTTCAGCCAGACTAACTATGTAACACTGGGAGGCCTATAACAAACTCCAATGATTACCTTTGTAGTACGCACCCCCATGTGCAGTTCCACCCATAATGCTTCAGCCTCATCACACTCTCCATCAACTAGGTCCTCTTTCACACTCACTCTGAGATCACTTCTCACATAGAGACAGACACCACCACCTTTCCTATTTACTCTGTCTCTCTGAAAGAGAACATAGCCAGGAATATTAATGGCCCAGTCATGTGAAGAATGAAGCCAAGATTCAGCAATACCAATGAAATCATAGTTCTCTTCATGCACCAAAGCTTCCAACTCACCTATTGTGCTTGAGTTAAAGCTGGGAATTTTCCTTTTTTGTTGTTTGACATGCTCTCCTTGCTGTGAAGATCAGTTATAGACTAGGGCAGTGACCATTTTTTGTACCGTGTAATTACCAGTACGCCTATGACATGTTAGAAAAAAAACTTGTTAATATGACAATTTTGGGAGAAAAACAAACTTTATTTAATGTCTTAATTTTCCAAAGAATTGTGGGCAAAAATTACAACTTCAAAAAACTCCCTATGCCTCTTACTAAATACCTTGTGGTGTTTGCTTTCCAAAATGGGGTAATTTGGGGGTATTTGTATTGTCCTGGCATTGTAGGGTCTCATGAAATTAGATAGCAGTCAGAATGACAGGATTGATCAATTTTCAATGATATGTACCATAGCTTGTATAACTTTCACACAGACTAAATAATATACACATATTTGGGTTATCTTTACCAAGGAAATATAGCAGTATAAAATTTGGCATACATTTATTAAGAAAAACTACTTATTTGCAACGTTTTATAACAGAAGCTAAGAAAAACACTTTTTATCAAAATTCTCAGCATTTTTTCACTTATAGCTCAACCCCCCTCCCCCCAAAAAAAAAAAAGAAACTAAAATAAAAACAAAACAGTGATTAAATACCACCAAAAGAAAGCTCTATATGTCTTAAAAAAAGATAAAAATTTAGTTTGGGTACAGTGTTGCATGACTGAGTAATTGCCATTCAAATTGGCCTGTGCAGGAAGGCGTAAAAATGCCCTGTATTGAGGTGGTTAAACCAATGCTTTTGCACATATAGTAAGAAGCATTACCAGTGCTGGGTTGAACGTGAAATCTACTAGATTATCTTCTAGGTCCTGAACACAAGTGGGTCCCTGCAATATGTTTGTCACAAGAAAAAATACATTTTATTCCCTTGCAAAATCATAAGACCATGAAGCACTTGTAAATTTTAATGTGTATTATTATATATGTATATTTAGCAAGTATATAACCTATAAATAAGTAGAAACTCTGTGAAGCCTTTGGAAATGCCTGGATTTCATCTTACAGTAAATGCATTTTAAATTGGGGTCTGATCTTTTCTTCAAATTAAGTCTTATTTAACAAAAAACTCCAACAATATTTTTACATTGTATTTAGGTGTTAGGGGTGCATGGACGGAGAATGATTTCACCTAAAAAAGGAGGCATCAGCACAAGGGACACATCCTAGTGGCTATACATTATGTCCCTCGTGCTGGTTTTCCTGTTGTTTTTTTTTGGCTACACTTAGACTTAAAAGGAAGAAAATATATATTCTGGAATGGCCAAGTCAAAGTTCAGACCTCATCGTAGGTGAGAAATAACAATCAACTGAAATAGAAGAATGTTCAAAACTTACTGTATCTCACAAAGCATAATAACATAAATGGGGCACTATGTTAAAAAAAAGTGCTGAACTATTTTTCTTTTGTTACCAATTCAAATGAAAGGGCTACTTTATTGTGCCCCACCTTAACACATGACATATCACACATCAATGTACTGCAATGAAAGGGCTTGGTGTGAAGAAGGCCTTAATGTTTTAATTTGCATGGCAAGACCACATACTGTTATCTCACATATATATTCTTATTATTATAGCCAAATTTACCACCCTAATTCCTCCCACAGTTTTTACACTACATAGACAGTAATATATCGAAACGTGCAGATTGTTCCCGATTGGTGTGCTATTACTTTGTGGAACGTTTTGCCGAATGGTTCACGAAATATCGGTGTTTTTGTGGTGAAATTGGTCCCATAGGAATGAATGGCAGAATGTTCAAAACTAGAGTGGGAGCTGACAAAAGCTAAAGTGTGAGCTGAAAAATCAGGACATGATTTCTAAACTGCCATCACTCCTTCATTTTCAAGCCCACCTACACAAATCGTATATCAAAACGTTCAGCTATCCCTGCTCCATTTGCTTGCAACTCATGCTGCCCATTGACCTTTTCAGTTACTCCAGCCACTCTAACCTCACAATAGATACTCAAGCCACTCCACCCAGTTACTCTGCCCACTCCAATTGTAGACTACTGGTGGAGTCAAGAACACTTCGCAAAATTTCCCCAGAAATTGTAGCTTTTCTAGTTACCTCTGTTTCTATATATAACTTATATATGTACATAAAGGCATCCATATTTGTTCATGACATATGCCGATTTGCAGTGCAACACAATGATTGTACTTATCTGCGCCTTCTCACATATGCACGTATAGGAGGCCCACCAGCTCATTGAAATTTCACTGAGTGCTCCCTTTAATGGTTACTCTACAAATCTATATTTATTATAAAATATGGGAGACAAGGCTTGCTATAATGTGAATTTCATATAAAAAAAATAAACATTGGTATACTAACTCATATTATATACTCTTGCTGAAAATACTTCACCAAACCAAGGAGAAAGAATGGAATTCAATAAAGCATTTATAACACTTTCCTGGCAGTATGGCCCCTTTGAAATATCCTTTTTTTAGATTAAAAATATCCCTGTTGACAGTTTCTGTAGCTTTATTGACATGTTTGGCAGGTTCAGGTAGTCCTTAATAGTACCACTTTTACAAAGTAGCGCTATGGCGCCACTAAATTCAAAAGTAGTTTCCTATCCTGGTTCATAGATATTGTTCTGCCCTTGCTACACGTTTACGGTGTGTAATTCGACATGCAGCTAAACCCTCCTATTCTGCAATCAGCCATACTGAATGTAATTTTGAAGCTTTATTAACAAGACAGGGTGGGGTGCGACTATTGGGAAAAACAGATGAGAAATACATACAATCAATGTATGAAACATACAAAACACAATGAAATTATTAGGCTTCAGATGGCAATAAGTCCATGCTCACCATCGATGCTGCTGTAGGGGATGTAAGTTCAGTCCACAACATGTGCTTCAGGGATGATAGCTGATTTCCTCTACCTCCTTTCTTAAAATGGAGTCTGAGATCCCAGGATGCACCTGTTTCCTTTTTTTAGAATGAAGGATGATAGGGGCTTTTATTACCCACATGGAAGAAAAATACATTTGAAATATATTTTAAAAATATTCTTCCCAAATATATTGACATATATTTGAAATACTATAATCTTGGCCATATTCAATATATATTTTAAAATATATATATACTGTATGTTGAAATGCGTTTTTATTACAAAATATATGAAAAATATTTTTAAAAAAACATTTTCAAATATAATATATGTAAAAATATATGTTAAAATGACTTTTTTTATATGTTAATAAAAATCTGAAGAATAGTTGTAAAAATATATATTTTTAAATATATTCTTCAGATTTGGTTTTGGTGCCTTAAAGTAAATGTAAAGTCTCACCTTGTAAACCAACCCATTCAGTTTAAAATAGAAATGAGAGGTAAAACACTTGGGTATAGATATAAAAACTATTCTAAATACCTTTTTTTACCCTTTTTATAAGTGATCACATACCCTCTGTTCTCAGCTGCATAAGGTGCTTAGATAGCTTGGGAGGAGAAACAGCATATACTGATCTTCCCAGTGAATGGTTGGGGGGGGGGTGTCAGTACAAGTTTGATCATTGGAGGAGAGCTTGCTGAGTTTTAAGGCAGCTAGAGAACTGGCTATGCTGTGCTCTCATGCATAGTATGGTCAGTTTTTAATGGGAAAGCATGGGGACTGTCAGGAACACCAGGGATTTCACACAAAGGAAGCAATATAAAGAGAACAGGAAACATGTTCATACAAGCACATGGTACCACAGGCACATATCAGCAATATGAAATGCTGGATTTACATATTCTTTAACACAATGCACGGTATACATTATTTAACCACCGCAAAGTCCCAAATGGGCACTAAGTGATTATATTATTGCCACACCTGTCTGGATTAACAATGCTATGCAATATAAATTCATGTTGTGCAGTGTCCACCTACAGAGAGATGTTGAGCACTGCTTGGGCTCCATGTGGCTTCTATACAATTTTCAGCTGTAGTGGCATAGATTTATAACTATGGTACCAGAACCTCAGATTTTCCACTATTGACCACTTGCCAATAGCAATTTGATTTTAAAAAGAAAAACTTTTAAAAAAGCTTATTTGTTGGCAGATTTTTGTGTTTTGCAATACTACAACCTTGCTTATATTTAACATTTTTTCTTTAATCATGTGCTTACGATTTTGATAGAATAAAATGTTAGAAGTACAGTATATGGTAATTGGATCAACAGGCCTTTGGTGCTTAAGAATTTTACAAGTGTATAATGGGAATTGGGATTGTTGAACTGAGCACACAGAGCTCTCAAAGGATGTAGAAGCTGTAAGAATCTGACAACACTTAGAGAATGAGTAGAAATAGGAGCCAATTCAATCAAGTAGCTATTATTATTATTATTATTACAAATTATAATAGATCTGGATATATACCCAGAAGGATATTGATGGCTTCCAGTAGATACGGTAGAGGGTTCTAGAAATTATTGTTTGATAAAAGTGTGACAAACAAATGTTAAGCTGCCAGTCAACCTGAAGTAAGGACAGAGGAGATGCTTAGTTATCAGTTTCCTTTTCTTCTTAATTATGGGGAATGTAGAAATGCGCTCCACTACTGATTTGATTGTATTTTTTCATATATATATATATATATATATATACTGTACCTTCAGAATTACATGACCAACAGCAATAAGTAGATGGTAGAATGTCTAACACCATACTTGATTTCCCCATCCAAGCTAAACAGTGTGAGTGGAGAAATCTCCACTGTCACTGTACCTGTGACTGTCTGAATACCCAATCAATGAGTGGATATGACTGCCTGCAGTCACTGTTTGGACAACAACTTTCCATCTGGCTCCTACAATTTTTCCTCTGGATCTTTTAATTTAGTAGTATCAAGAATAGGTCAGTGAAACTGCTCTCTTATTAAAGCCAATTGATTCACTTTGCTAAATTCTCTAAAACACATGCAGCAAACAGGTTTGGGTGGGAAAGATGATGGTATCTACCATTCTAATTACTCTTTCAGAAAGAACGCTGGAAGTTGAGCAAGAGATCTATTGATGGCAAATTGATCACTTTTCAAGTCCAGTTTCCAGACCCAATTATCCAAGGAGTCATGGTTTCATTTATCTAGAACTATGGGCACTGCAGATGAGATGTGATCAGCATTTTAAGGAACAACCTTTGGTCTAGTGTGTCAGCCTGGTGTTGCAGCTCTAAAATTATTGGTTATCATGTGCAGTAAACTGTAGTAGCTGTTGGTGCTATGGCTAGTGATGGCAGAAGTATGTTGCGTCAGTGATTTTTTAATAGTGTTGTACAAACACAGGTACACATAGGGAGCTAGTATGAACTATGGGAACAGAAAGGTGAGCAAAATAGGCAGAAGTGTTTATATTCTGCTCAGTCTTATAAAACATTTTTCTTTCAACTTCCTTTTGGCATCAAAGCTATGTAAATGCTCTGAGGAATACTAAGCACTAGCATTGTGCATCACCACCAAAGTTCAGATGGCCACAGGGACCTATAGTATTCCCATGTAAACCATTGAATGTGTGATGTGAATCAGCCAGCAAACACTTTGTAAGTTATTTTTATGACATCTACCACAGATAGGTAGCACTGATGAGGCGGCACTGGTGAGCATTGATGAGGAGGCACTGATATGCAGGAAATGATGGGCACTGATAAGCGGCACTGACTGATAGCACCAACTGGAGGCACTGACAGACTGCACTGACCGGCGGCACTGCTGGACATCATTGATGGGTGGCACTGATGGGCAGCACTAATGAGGTGTCACTGATAGGTGGCACTGATATGCGGCACTGATTGGTGGCACTGATAGGCGACACTGATAATGGGTACTGATAGACAGCACTGATAGGTGGCACTGACTGACATCACTGCTGGGCACTGACTGGCACAACCGCTGGGCACTTACTGGTGGCACTGACTGGCAGCACTGCTGGGCTGCACTGATGGGCACTGGTGGGTGGCACTGGTGGGCACAGGTGGGTGGCACTGGTGGGCACAGGTGGGTTGGCACAGGTGGGTGGCACTTCTGGGCACAGGTGGTCGGCACAGGTGGGCACAGGTGGGTGCATTGCTGGGCACAGGTGGGCACACTGCTGGGCACGGGTGGGTGCATTGCTGGGCACAGGTGGGCGGAACTTGTGTGTGGCATTGCTGGGCACCGATCATCAGGGTACTGATGATCAGTGACCCTGATGATCTGTGCCGTTCCCTGCTCTGATAACTGCCGGTTTTCGGCAGTACTTTCCTCACGATCTGACAGTGTGAGGAAAGTGCAGCCGAGAACCGGCATTTGCATTTCCCGGTGATCAGCGTGTTATTGGACACGGCTGATCACGTGGTAAAAGGCCGCTGTGATTGGCCTTTTACCACGTCACGTGATCAGCTGTGTCTGTAGGACACAGCGATCACGGAGATCGCCCGGTGCGCACCCCTGGGGGTGCGCAGGAGAGCGTGTTCTTCCTCTTCTTCCTGGCGTGCCCACTGAGATGGCTCTGCGTGCCACCTCTGGCACGCGTGCCATAGGTTTGCCATCACTGCCCTAAGACATCATCCTGCTTGGTTTTATAAAAGGGCAGAAAAACAAGAGAGGCTTACTGGACAAACTAACATGACAAAAGATCAAAGGTGTGAACATCCAGAATAATTACAGCGCACCAACTCCTTGGACTGAAACCGCCCCCAGTGGTCTAATGCAAAGAATGACCAGAATATATATTGCCAAAAGTATTGGGACACCCCTCCAAATCATTCGATTCAGATGTTCCATTCACCTCCATGGCTACAGGTGTATTAAATCAAGCACCTAGGCATGCAGACAACTTCTATAAACATTTGTGAAAGATGTGTCTCTCTCAGGATCTCAGTGAATTCAAGCGTGATAGGTTGTCACCTGTGCAATAAGTCCGTCTGTGAAAGTTCCTTGCTACTAAATATTCCACGGTCAACTGTTAGTGGTATTATGACAAAGTGAAAGCAACTAGGAATAACAGCAAGTCAGCCACCAAGTGGTAGGCCACGTAAAATGACAGAGTGGGGTCAGCGCATACTGAAGAGCACAGTGCGCAGAAGTCGCCAACTGTCTGCAGATTCAATAGTTAAAGACCTCCAAACTTCATGTGGCCTTCAGATTAGCACAACAAAAATGTGTGGTGAACTTAATGGAATGGGTTTCCATGGCCGAGCATCTGCATCCAAGCCTTACATCACTAAGTGCAATGCAAAGCGTTGGATGCAGGGGTGTAAAGCATGCCATCACTGGACTATAGAGCAGTGGAGAAGTGTTCTCTATGATGAATCATGCTTCTCTGTCTGGCAATCCGATGGATATGTCTAGGTTTGGCACTTGCCAGGAGAACGGTACTTGTCTGACTGCATTGTGCCAAGTGTAAAGTTTGTTGGAAGGGGGATTATGGTGGGGGTTTTTTTTCAGGGGTTGGGCTTGGCCCCTTAGTTCCAGTGAAGGGAACTCCTAAGGTGTCAGCATGCCAAGACATTTTGGACAATTTCATGCTCCAAACTTTGTGGAAACAGTTTGGGAATGGCCCCTTCCTGTTCCAACATGACTTGCACAAAACAAGGTCCATAAAGACATGGATGAGCAAGTCTGGAGTGGAGGAACTTGACTGGCCTGCACCTCAACCTAATAGAACACCTTCAGGATGAATTAAAGTGGAGACTGTGAGCCAAGCCTTCTTGCCCGACATCAGTGCCGGACCTCACAAATCCGCTTCTGGAAAAATGGTCAAACATTCCCATAGACACACTCCTAAACCTTATGAACAGCCTTCCCAGAAGAGTTGATGGTGTTATAGCTGCAAAGGGTGGGCCAACTCGATATTGAATCCTACGGACTAACACTGGGATGCCATTAAAATTTGTGTGTGTGTAAAGGCAGGCGTCCCAATACTTTTGGTGTATATATACATGTGCTGGTTAGAAATCAGTGCCCTGATGAGCTATATGTAAGTTCACAATGTGAATCAATTTAAAACAATGTGAAAATATATGAAAATGTATGATACAATTTGAAACAATTTGACAAATGAAGCTTATGGAAGCTAGATAATGTGGAAGAAGTAAGGTTGCTTTGAAATGCTTTTCTGTTCAAGTTCTAGCATTTTCCAACAACATAAGGTGGCTTCAAATCCTGGGCCCTGCGTTCCATCCACAGCTTTGGCTGTGACAGCGGTTCCCTGCTTCCATTCCATCTCTGCTCCCTTGCTGGTGGCCAAAGCAAGGCAAGGCATCCTAATTGCCTGCTAGATCTCCTTTTTAACTTTGTCAGTGCTTTTTTACATTTTTTAGTAAAATTACACTTTACAAGAAACACTATGGTTGTTGCGTTTCTCTTCCCCTCCCCTCTTTTTGTCTCTCACCATACATGACGACACTCCCCATCTGAGGTCAAAAATTGAACACAAGTATAAACCTGTAATTTGATTAACTCATTGCTAATTTGGAAAATATGTGTTAGCCAAGTCACATATTCATAACTGTAAACTAGTTAGCATATATGAAATGTTCTTAGAATAATGCTTGCATACAGCAAACAAAGTAGGCAAGCAATAGAAAAACTACGAATGATGGGTGATCCCACAATATATGACAACACTGCCCATTTGCGGCCAAAAATAGAAGAAAAGTTTAAACATGTAAATTGATAAACTCATTGCTAATATGAAAAATATGTTGTCCGAGTCACATATTCATAACTGTCAATTAGATAGCATGTATGAACTGTTAGTAGAATAACTCAGGTTGCATGTGTCAGTAAGTTTCAGGGTCCTACTTACAAATTTACAGTTGCAAGAAAAAGTATGTGAACCCCTTGGGATTACGTGGAGTTTTGCATGAATTGGGCATAAAATGTGCTCTGAACGTCATCTAGGTCACAACAATAGAAGAACACAGTCTGCTGAACATAATACTACACAAACATTAGATGTTGCCATGGTTTAATTGCACATAACATGTAAACATTCACAGTGCAGGGAGGAAAAAGTATGTGAGGCCCTAGCTTAATGACTTCTCCCAAGAGCTAACTGGAGCCAGGAGTGAGCCAACCTTGACTCCAATCAGTGTGATGATATTGTATGTGTTGCTGACAGCTGTCCTGCCCTTAAAAAACACACACCTGTTTTGGGTTTACTGGTTTCAAGAAGCACTGTCTGATGTGAACCATGTCTCGCAGAAAAGAGCTCTCAGAAGACCTACGATCAAGAATTGTTGACTTGCATGAAGCTGGAAAGGGTTACAAAAGTATCTCCAAAAGCCTTGATGTTCATGTGTCCACAGTAAGAGAGACTGTCTACAAATGGCAAAAGTTTAGCACTGTTGCTACTCTCCCTAGGCGTGGTCGTCCTGTAAAAATGACTGCAAGAGCACAGCGCAGAATGCTGCATGAAGTAAAGAAGAATCCCAGAGTGTCAGCTAAAGACCTACAGAAATCTCTGGCACATGCTAACATTTTTGTTGACACATCAACAATAAGGAAAACATTAAACAAGAATGGAGTACATGGGAGGACACCACGGAGGAAGCCATTGCTGTCCAAAAAGAATATTGCAGCACGTTTGAAGTTTGCAAAAGAGCACCTGGATGTTCCACAGCACTACTGGCAAAATATACTGTGGACAGAAGAAACCAAGATTGAGTTGTTTGGGAAGAACACACAACACTATGTGTGGAGAAAAAAGGCACAGCACATCAACATCAAAACCTCATCCCCACTGTAAAACATGGTGGAGGGAGCATCATGGTTTTGGGCTGCTTTGCTGCCTCAGGGCCTGGATGGATTGTTGTCATTGATGGGAAAATGAATTCCAGAGTTTATCAAGACATTTTGCAGGAAAACGTACAACCATCTGTCTGCCAACTGAAGCTCCGCAGAGGATGGGTGATGCAACAGGACAATGACCCAAAGCATACAAGTAATTCAACAAAACAATGGCTGCAACAGCACAGAATATGCCTTCTGGAGCGGCCCAGTCAGAGTCCTGACCTCAACCCAATTGAAATGCTGTGGCATGACCTTAAGAGAGCGATTCACACCAGACATCCCAAGAATATTGCTACACTGAAGTTTTGTGAAGAGGAGTGGTCCAAAATTACTCCAGATCGTTGTGCAGGTCTGATCTGCAACTACAGGAAACGTTTGGTTGAGGTTATTGCTGCCAAAGGAGGGTCAACCAGTTAATAAGTCCAAAGGTTCACATACTTTTTCCTCCCTGCACTGTGAATGTTTACATGTTATGTGCAATTAAACCATTGCAACATCTAATGTTTGTGTAGTATTATGTTCAGCAGACTGTGTTCTTCTATTGTTGTGACTTAGATGACGTTCAGAGCACATTTTATGCCCAAATCATGCAAAACTCCACGTAATCCCAAGGGGTTCACATACTTTTCTTGCAACTGTAACTATGCTTATCAGTGCTTAACCTCTTGCCGTCCGCCTGCTGTTTATAAACGGCAGGGCGGTGGCAGTCCAGGGGCGGGTTGCCGTTCCTAAACGGCACCCGCCTTTTCTAGCTGTGCGCGCTCCCTAGGAGCGCGCACCACCGCGATCCGGTGTCCGCTGTGTCCTCCGGACACAGTGAAACACCGATCGTTGGACAGGACCTCTGTACGAGGTCCCGGTCATGTGATCCCTGATTGGCGAATCAGTGATCACATGCAAAGTAGTAAGCAAGATGTCACTTGTGACATCATTGCTTACTACGTGTGAAATCTGTGAATGATCACAGAGGTCACATGGTACAAGGTTATTCACAACAGCCTTGTACCATGTGACAAGCTGTGACCAATCACAGCTCACTCAGTATTTCTCAATGACTGCAAGAATGCAGACAGAGAGAAGGAGAAATGATTGCTTTTACATCCTATATGGGTGTAAAAGCAATCAGTGTAAAAAAAAAAAAAAAAATCTTCATCACCCCCCACAAGTAGTACAGTGTCACCATGGTGACACTACTGCTAGGGTGACAGTATGTAAAAAAAAATAAAAAATAAAAAATAATAATATAAAAAAAATAAAATATAAATGTAAAAAAAAATGTTTAGAATTATAATTTTTGGTTATAAACTAATTTGGATTTTTTTTTTTACTAAAAAAATAACGGAATAAATTTTGGCCAAGATTTAGGATGAAATATTATTTATTTGCAAAATTCTATTTAAAAAAACACTTTTTTTCAAAATTTTTGGACTTTTTCATTTACATAGTAAAAAAAAATAAAAATCCCAGCGGTGAATAAATACCACCAAAATAAAGCTTTATCTGGCTCAAAAAAATGGTAAAAAATTCATATGGGTACAGTATTGCATGACCGTGCAATTGTCATTCAAAGTGTGATAGCGCTGAAAGCTGAAAATTGCCCTGGACTGGAAGGGGGGGAAAGTGTCCGGACTGGAAGTGGTTAAGAAACCTTCATATAAATGTATAGTATATGTCCAATATCAGGCAAATTGACACATGCATTACAATACTGCCAAGCATTTCCAGGCTCTTCCTCTCCACTTCACCATTTAACAGAACTTATTATACATAACTGCAGTGTTATAGAGTGCTCAGAATTTAAGTAAAGTAATTTATTGATAAAAAGTCACACTTCAAAGATGCTATGTTTCAGGGTCACGTGTCCGTTTACAACCGCTGCTATAAAAAACTGCAAAGAACTGTGCCCTTTTCCATTTTGGCAGACCAATTAGGAGATAGCCTGATGTAAATGGACGTCGGACAGCAGAGTCCATTTACACTCGGCCACCCATAGGGCTG
This sequence comes from Staurois parvus, assembly GCF_062004578.1. NCBI lineage: Eukaryota > Metazoa > Chordata > Amphibia > Anura > Ranidae > Staurois > Staurois parvus. Next base: position 18,214,139 of record NW_028317807.1, on the reverse strand, counting down.
ACAGATGTTCCTCCATGACCACTCTGCAGAAACTGAGTGAGCAAGAATGTGACATCTGTCCTGCTCTGCTCCGATCTGCAGGGAATCAGCTTGCAGATCCCCTGTTGATCGGAGCAGAATCCGCCATGTGTGAAAAGGGCCTTAGGGAATTGAAAGGATAGTGTCATTCTAATATGAAATTACAATCTGAGTATTTCAGTTTTTCCTTCAACGTCCTTTTAGCTAGTACATCTTGTAAAACACACTGACACACTATACTAGTCTGGCCAGAGCCAATGTTTGAGTATTATGGGTTACATCGGGATGTTAATAATAATTGTCATAGTATTATATAATCATGGGATTCCTGAATAATTATCCACACCTATTAAGAGTAATTAGAACAACTTGCATCAACAAATCTATTAATTGTGCCCAACACAGATCAGAACACAACAAAAATATCATAGCAACGCTAAGTACACAAGCATAACCTGAATGCTAAGGGATAATTTATATATATATATATATATATATATATATATATATATATATATATACATATATATATATATATATATATATATATAGACACAGGTGAAACCCGAAAAATTAGAATATCGTGCAAAAGTTCATTTATTTCAGTAATGCAACTTAGAAGGTAAAACTATGAATGGCCTTTTCCTGACAATCCTCTCCAGGCTGCGGTCATCCCTGCTGCTTGTGCACCTTTTTCTGCCACACTTTTCCCTTCCACATAACTTTCAATTAATGTGCTTTGATACAGCACTTTGGGAACATCCAACTTCTTTTGCAATTACCTTTTGAGGCTTTCCCTCCTTATGGAGGGTGTCAATGATGGTTTTCTGCACAACTGTCAGGTCAGCAGTCTTTCCCATAATTGTGATTCCTGCTGAACCAGACTGAGAGACCATTTAAAGGCTCAGGAACCCTTTGCAGGTGTTATGGCTTAATTAGCTGATTAGAGTGGGACACTTTGAGCCTAGAATATTGCACCTTTTCACAATATTCTAAATTTCTGAGATTGTGGATTTGGGGTTTTCATGAGCTGTAAGCCATAATCATCACAATTATGACAAATCATGGCTTGAACTATCTTGCTTTGCATGTAATGAGTCTATCTCATATATTAGTTTCACCTTTTAAGTTGCATTACTGAAATAAATGAATTTTTGCACGGTATTCTAATTTTTTGAGTTTCACCTGTATATACACATACACACTACATTGTCAAAGGTATTGGGACACCCCTCCAAATTATTGGATTCAGGTGTTCCAATCACCTCCATGGCCACAGGTGTATAAATTCAAGCGAAGACTACATCTCCTGTGCTCAGAGACCCAGATCAGGGATTGGTGGATTGACCGACCTCCATGTAAATTCGTCCACCAAAGAATCAAAGGTTGTGCAACCCTTAAGAAAGGCTGGGGAAGCCTGACCAGTACTGCAAATAAGAACAAAAGAAAGCGCACCAGCCTTGCGCATTACCTCATCGATAAAAGCAGTTTTATTAAAATAAGATGTATACTGACAAACATAGCAATATTAAAAGCATATAATATCCAAGAATGGATTACAAGTAGAATGCGAATCCCACCGAAAGGGAGACTCTATGTAAAGGCTGACACGTTTCGAAGGGAGATCCCTTCTTCCTCAGAGCCAATAGAGATTCACCCTCTCTTAAATATACAAGTCATTTGTATAGACACTCCCATATGGGCTATGTCAATACAAGGGGGAGGGGTAGAGGTGTCAAGATAAACATGCTTAGGTGAAAGAGAATCCAAATAAAAGTATAATAAAGTACAGCATACAATCTGCACAAATCCATACATTAGCCATTAAAACGCATACATAGCATTAAAAAGTACTCACAGACATCAACTGACCAGACGGTACCACAAAGTATTAGCTCTTACATGTCATCCATCGAATAGGGTTGGTACAGACTAGAAGTGTTAAAAAACTGGCCATAATGAAGTTTGAAATGGAATACAAATTGGGGGAGACCTCAGTGGTGATTCCAGGTGTTTGTAGAACATATGCCAGTGGAAAGCGTGGGAGTGCGGCTGCGCAGTGCGTTGCAGTTGCAACCACCAGTTCCCAGGAGTGCTCAGCTGCCCGTGGAGTGCTTGCCCGTGGGAAAACCTGGAAGAGCGGCTGGCAGGTGCCTTCCAGCTGCAACTTCCGGTTCCTGCAAACGTCATTTCTGGTACATGGTTGTATCTGAGCTGTAATCCAAGTCTCCATCTCATCTCGGAGATGGAGAGCAATGGACACAGTGTCGATCTCCGTGTGATTGTTAGCAAAGGGCAAGAGACATGTCCTATTCAGATGTTTTAGTGCAATTTCATTATAAAATTCTATGGACATGTAGAAATACTGAAAGAAATTTATATAAATCAGGATTTACCAGGATCAACAAAATTGAGGAAATGGAGGAACTGATTTCTGTGGCGCAGGAATGCCCCGAAAGATTCAGGAAAACATGGGGATGTTGGAGTCACTTCAAAACCACCACTATCTACCGCACAATACTACATGACCAATCTAGACCCCCAGACTGAATGGTTATACATAGTTGCCTCAACAGAATATAGCAGTTACTTCCTTACAGATGCAAATACTTCTAGGTAACACACATTTTCTAATCCAGATACACAACACAGAACACACAACCTCTTCAAAGCTACCCTTACCCGACACTTCGTACCCCCTCCTCATAAGAGCTCATTATTACATGGGTCAGTTCCCTTTACTATCTACATTACCTTGTCTAGCATACTCTTCATATCTGCAGATATGTAATATACACCTGTCTTACTGCATTATTACGCTATGATTGCATTGTAATCTACATGTCTGACCCGTCTGCGATACGGGACGCTGTTTATTGTGTCTATTCTCGGACTGCGATCCGTAGTTGTATTTGCTTTGCTATGCCTTATTCTTTAATAAAATATTTTTGGATTAAAAAAAAAAATCAGGAAAATTAAGAAAAATTAATGGATAAATATGAATGAATAAATAAATAAATGAACAGAGGCCACCGGTGACATAGCAGAATATTATTCAGTATGTATCTCAATTAAATATGAAGAGTGTGTGTATGTGTTTGGAGAGCTTCATGCTGATTGATCCATTAATTTTTCTTAATTTCCTGATTTATATTACATTTCTTTCATTATTTCTACATGTCCATAGACTTTTATAATGAAATTGCAATAAAAAATCTGAATAAGATGTCTCAACCCAATAGAACACCTTTTGGATGAATTAGAGCGGAGACTGTGAGCCAGGCCTTCCCGTCAGACATCAGTGCTGGAGCTCAAAATGCGCTTATGGAAGAATGGTCAAAGATTCCCATAGACACACTCCTACACCTTGTGGACAGCCTTCCTAGAAGAGTTGAAGCTATTATATCTGCAAAGGGTGGGACAGCTCAATATTGAACGCTACGGACTAAGACTGGGATGTCATTAAAGTTCATGTGCATGTAAAGGCAGGCATCTCAATATTTTTGGCAACATAGTGTGTGTTTGTGTGTATACAGTCATGGCCGAAATTGTTGGCACCCTTGATATTTTTCCTGAAAATCAAGTATTTCACACAAAAAAGGTATTGCATTAACACATGTTTTGCTATACACATGTTTATTCCCTTTGTATGTATTGGAACAAATATAAAACAGAGGCAGAAAAGCAAATATGACATAATGTCACACAAAACCCCAAAAATGGGCTGGACAAAAGTATTGGCACCCTTAACTTAATATTTGGTTGCACACCCTTTGGAAAACATAACTGAAATCAGTCGCTTCCTATAACCATCAATAAGCTTCTGACACCTCTCACCCGGAATTTTGGACCACTCTTCCTTTGCAAACAGCTCCAGGTCTCTCTTATTGGAAGGACACCTTTTCCCAACAGCAATTTTAAGATCTCTCCACAGGTGTTCAATGGGATTTAGATCTGGGCTCATTGCTGGCCACTTCAGAACTCTCCAGCGCTTCTTTGCCATCCATTTCTGAGTGCTTTTTGACGTATGTTTGGGGTCATTGTCCTGCTGGAAGACCCAGGATCTTGGACGCAAACCCAGCTTTCTGACACTGGGCCCTACAGTGCGACCCAAAATCCTTTGGTAATCCTCAGATTTCATGATGCCTTGCACACAGTCAAGGCACCCAGTGCCAGAGGCAGCAAAACAACCCCAAAACATCATTGAACCTCCACCATATTTTACCGTAGGTACTGTGTTTTGTTCTTTGTAGGCCTCATTCCGTTTTCGGTAAACAGTAGAATGATGTGCTTTACCGAAAAGCTCTATCTTGGTCTCATCTGTCCACAAGACGTTTTCCCAGAAGGCTTTTGGCTTACTCAAGTACATTTTGGCAAACTGTAGTCTTGCTTTTTTATGTCTCTGTGTCAGCAGTGGGGTCCTCCTGGGTCTCCTGCCATAGCGTTTCATTTCATTTAAATGTCGACGGATAGTTCGCGCTGACACTGATGCTCCCTGAGCCTGCAGGACAGCTTGAATGTCTTTGGAACATGTTTGGGGCTGCTTATCCACCATCCGGACTATTCTGCGTTGCAATCTTTCATCAATTTTCCTCATCCGTCCACGACCAGGGAGATTAGCTACAGTGCCATGGGTTGCAAACTTCTTGATAATGTTGCGCACTGTGGACAAAGGCAAATCTAGTTCTCTGGAGATGGACTTGTAACCTTGAGATTGTTGATATTTTGCCACAATTTTGGTTCTCAGGTCCTCAGACAGTTCTCGTCTCCTCTTTCTGTTGTCCATGCTTAGTGTGGCACAGACAGACACACAATGCAAAGGTTAAGTGAACGTCTCTCCTTTTTATCTGCTTTCAGGTGTGATTTCTATATTGCCCACACCTGTTACTTGCCCCAGGTGAGTTTACAGGAGCATCACATGCTTGTAACATTCTTATTTATCCGCAGTTGTGAAAGGGTGCCAATACTTTTGTCCAGCCCATTTTTGGAGGTTTGTGTGACATTATGTCGAATTTGCTTTCTTTCCTCCCTTTTTTTGTTTTGTCCCAATACACACAAAGGGAATAAACATGTGTATAGCAAAACATGTGTTAATGCAATACATTTCGTGAGAAATACATGATTTCCTGGAGAAATATCAAGGGTGCCAACAATTTCGGCCATGACTGTATATATATATATTATATATATATAAAAAACTGTATTCTTGAATCTGAAGCTGACCACACACCAGTTAAATTAATTTTGGATCTGTTCTATTAGAGCAGCAACATCTACCAATGACTATATTTTATGGCCTACTTAACAAGTCCATGAAAATTTATATCTAATACTGTAGGCTCTTGCATAGCTTTTCCACCTTTTCTGAGAAAAAGAACAGCCATATATTCTATTTCATAAATAATATTAGCAACAAGTCCTATTTATACTGTCCAGAAGCCAATCTGTTCTTGCGCCTGCTTGTTTTTTGGGAAATGTTATTGATTTAACAGATCAAATCAAACAACAATCTAGCAAGTGTGTAGCCAGCAGGCTGAAGCAGAAGACACTTTGATTTTGCCCTCCCCAACAGCACTTAAGAAACCTGCACTCCTCTGCTACTCCCTTCTTTCTAGAGAAGCAAGGGTAATGTGTACGTTTGCAATCAATAGAATGTCTCTCATTTTTATACTGGTGTGTGATTGTCTGAATAAAATTATAAAAATAAACAGTAGCCCTGCAAAAGATAAATCTCCATCTCTATCGCTCTATCAGCGCACTTCCTGTGAGGCCAGAACAACAGACATGGATGGATATAGACATTTGGGAGAGCATTAACAAGCTGTCATCTATATAACGTTTCCAGTTTCTAGCCATGTCCCTCCCACATGGCTAGAAATACAATAAATTGGCCATACTGGGAGCATACTTTGCTACCATTGCAACACCTCTGGCTTGGAGTAAAAATAACCCTCAATATAAGAAATAATTCAGGGTCATAGCATATCCCAAAATTTTCACCAAGAATGTGATCTGTACAATATTTAATTCTGTTTGTTACAATAATATTCTACAGCAGCTAAGCCACCTATAAATAATGATATAAAGTGATAATATGTCAGCAGTTACAAATAATTTTGATCTCATAATATTAATAATTTTTAAATGATATGATCTCATCTGAAGGGGTGACCAGAATACAGGCAAAGCAGCTGAGCATCCTGCTGTTCTTGAATATCAGTCTTCTAAGACCCTTCAACTGAGATCAAGTGATCCTACCCATTGATATATGTGCACCTGCTATGGAGGCTCTGGAAATTTTAGAGTTAGGCCCACAGTATACAGAGGACCCTTAACGCGGGACTGTGGCTCACGCATGTATTTGCAAATGTGTGCAAACAAAACCCTCTGTTTTTAATGCAAACTGTTAGACAGGGCCAAATTGGTTGTTTTGCAGGCTGGCTGGTAAGTGTTGCTGGGAAATCCTTTGCGATGAGATCAAGTTACCAATGCCTAGGATTTTGTTATAGCCGCCTGCAGCCTTGGGAGAACCAAGCCGTAGTGGCTTCAGGGCATGTATTACAGACCTTTCTTTTACCTTGTATGACCGAAAGGGGGCAAAAGGAGAAGGCGATAATAGCTTTGTTATATTGCTGCTTTAATCTTGTACTCTCAGGGTGCAGATCCTGTTTAGAGTGTTTTGAGCTCCTGTTTCATGTCCTAATCTGTGTTATTCTCTAATGTTTTCCTAGACTTTAAAGTAGACATGTGCATGCCAGAAATTATAGCTTCATTTAGTTTCAGATGCATTTGTTCATTGAAGAATTTAGTTTTGTCATATTCGTCATGTTGAACCGTTTCATTTTCTGAATTCAATTCGATCGTTGGTCCGTTTGAATTAAAAAAATTTAGCAGGTTTTTTTTGACGATTGCTATATATATTAGTTTTTGGTTTCGATATTTCGGTGGATTTGCTATTCAAATGTCAAAACTATTCAAAATGCAGTGGCCCTGAATTTTTCAAACCTATGAATTACATTATACTGTGGAACTGAACTGACTGACTGTGTCTCTTACAAAGTCAATTTAAATCGCAAATTTACTTGAATCTGAATTATCGAACTAATTAAATTTTTTTATTTATTTCCTCATGGGCCCGAACCACTATCGCATCATGTGACGTTGTCCGAATTAAACAAATGCATTCATTAATTTTATTATAACTGTTTTCGGATTAGTTGACATTCCTTACTATGTCCACTCAGAGGTTTGTACACATTTGAACATTAATCAAATTTTCATCCAAAAATTGATTGTTATAAAACAAAATGCACATGTCTATTTTAGAGGTATGGCCTCCCTGTAAAAGAACGATCAGAGTAGTTTTTCAACTTCTGATCCAACCAACATGACAAATATATCTATGGATCTCTTAGAGTGTATACCAGTTGTGTATATTCACAAGAAAACGGATGGAATAGTAAGGGATATACAGCACCACTGTTTTGCGTCCACCAGGGAAATTTATTATGCCTGTTCTCTCTGCAGTATTAAATTTGGCCACTAGTTGGAGCCTAGAATAAATTTGCTGTTTTTGCAGAAACTAGAATTTCTTTAGTTAATAAGAAAACAGGTGCATCCTGGGAACTTAGACTCCATTTTAAGAACTGAGGGTAAGGAACCAGTCATAATTCTCTGCAGCACATGTTGTCGACTGAATGTATATCTGCTGCAGGTAGCACCACTGGTGAGCATGGACTTATTGCCATCCAAAGCTGAATTATTTGTATTTCTATGTTTGTATGTTCACACATTGTATTTTTCATCTGTGTTTTCAAAAGCTTCAAGATTACATTCAGTCTGGCTTACTGCAGAATAGGAGGGTTTAGCTGCATGTTGAGTTACACACAGGGAAACATGTAGTGGGGACAGAACAACCATGAATAATATATGATATGCACTGCTAAAGTTTGACAGCCATCCCGTAACATACTGTAGCCTTGTCTGTTGTTGGATTTCTTGTCCAATAATACAAGAACAGGGTTTTATAGTCCAATTTACAGTATATTTGTGGCTGCAGTTCTTGTATAGATGGTGAGCATTACTTGGTACTACTTATTTTTGGTGAATTCGTATTCTACCTGGTGATTCATAGTACATACCTTTCGGTGGATGTTCATTTGATGGTGATCACAGATTTATAAAGATTTGTCATCACGATTACTACACTTGGATTTGGGACTTTATTGTTTTAGGGTGCTGCATTATTATTATTGATCTATTATGGGTTTTTTTTATATCAACCTTGACGTTAGCAGCCCATATATGATTTTTTTCCAGCACTGACTTTTTCTTATTTTTATTTTGGTGTAGGGAACTGACAGGTAGTTTTCATCAGCAGGCACGGTCTGGACCCAGAGGAATGGTTTCTGCACCTGGAGGTGTACCAGTACCTAGTCACAGATGGAGGTGCCAGATGTCGATCTCCCCGCTTCCATGTTAAACAGCAACCTGGAAAGGTTTGTATCTTGGTCTAGGGATCTGCTGGTGGAAGCAGTGGATAATCTAGTGGCTCTGTGGGTTTAGTACATCCTTATCTTTACCTTTCTTCCCCTGAAACTTCTTCCTCATATACTCTGCAAAACCGAGATGGAGGACAATCCAGTGATCCTCATTGCTCTGAATTGGCCCAGGTGGACGTGGTACACCAACCTGGTACTACTTTTTGCAGATGTGCTGTGTGCTCTGCTAGACCATCCATGTTTGCTGTCCCAAGGACCAATTTACCACCCTGCTACTCAGTCACTGACTTTAACATCATGACTGTTGAAGCCCATATTCTAAGAAACAGGGGCATCTCTAAGATTGTAATTCCTAAGATACTTAAGGCTAGGAGGTTCACTTTCTATAGAGTCTGTCATTGAACATGACAGCGTACTATGCTTGCTTAGGATTTTCACCCTAGGAGTTTCGCTGTGGGATGGATCCTCTATTTTTTGCAGCTGGGTCTGGACCAACAATTAGTGCCTAGTACAATCAGCGGCCATGTCTTTCTGTTCTTCTCCAGAGACTGTTGGCTTTCCATTTTATTATTAAGGACATTGGTCCACCCCATCCAATTGTCAAACTCTGTGGGATTTCATTCTCCTTCTTTCAGTACTTCAGATGCCTTCATTTGAATTTATTAGAGATATCCCTCTCTGTATGATAGCCAACAACATTGTTTTTCTTGTGGCCATCACCTCAGCTAGGTGAGTAACTCAACAAAGGGCAGTTTTTAGTCTTGCAGACGGTCTGGCTCCATTTCACCAAAAGCAAATTCTTACCCATTGTTTGGATTTGGTTAAGTCTGTGTGAGTAATTTTGTAATTCCAGATGGGCTCTGGAAGGGATTTCTGGCTTCCAATTCCAGCATTATGTGGTGGCTTACACAGACAATTATTCAGGCTTATGGTCTTAAGGATCAGGTTCCCCCATTCCAGTTAAGGATCACTCCACTAGGGCAGCAAGTGGCATCAGGCCTCTGTTTCTTAGGTTTCCAAGTCTTCCACTTGGTCTTCTGTTCACACATTCTCAGGTGGATGTTTCTGCCTTATCTGGTGCCAGCAGCAGCCATCATATGGTCTTTTAGGTGGTGCTTTAAGCTGCAGGCAGTCTCTAACTGTTCTTTTGTGTTGGGCCTGTTAGTGTTTGTTTGCTGTGTTGCTCATCTCCAGGGATTTTTTTCATTAGAGAATAAATGTAGGTGTGTTCAGTTTAGCAATATTAAGAAAAAAAAATAGAATTCAGCTTCCAGGGGAAGATTAGAAACTCTAACTGCATGATGCAAATATATGCATTTAGCTGTGGTACTTGTAAAAACATTCTTCATTTATATTGACCTTTAAATAGAATATATTTTTTTTAATTTCTAAAGACACAGAAACTTGTCTTTAAACTTGTCTTTAAACTTTCTGTGGAGTGTCTTTTTGTCAAAAGTAGCATATAGGTGTTACATATCATTGTGCATTTTGGTGGCCATATCCAAACCTGGTGGGAGATTTCATTCAAACTTGTCCAAATGTCTGTGTTTGAGCAGTATCCCATTGTCTGGAATATAGAGTGCCATGGTTATTTAGAGGGGATGTTGAGCAATAAAGTACTTAGGGTCAAGGAAATATCTACTGTGCTCAACATTTTTACAAGCCATTCATTTTTGTGCTGCTGTTAGAGTGTGTAAAGTGTGATTTAAGTATATATGACTGTAATATCACAATCATGGCCACCTGACAAGGATTACCTTTCAGCCTATGTTTGATTACGAACTTATCCGAAATCTAATTGGACATATTTTTCCTGATTTTATAAGATAACCTATGAAGTCCAAGAAATGTAGAAGATTGGGGCAATCCTGCAGATTGCTGAGTAGGAGCAGGAGTGTAACCGAACACAGATTTCCCAGGAGGCAAATCCTGAATGAGTCCTTGGAGAACCACATCAAGTAGCACGACTATCCACTCTGCTATGTATTGAACTGAATATACTATATTGACAAAAGTATTGGGATGCCTGCCTTTACACGCACAAACATTTTAATGGCATCCCAGTCTTAGTGCGTAGGATTTATTATCGAGTTGGCACACCCTTTGCAGCTATAACAGCTTCAACTCTTTTAGGAAGGCTGTCCATAAGGTTTAAGAGTGTGTCTATGAGAATGTTTGACCATTCTTCCAGAAGTGCATTTGTGAGGTAAGGCACTGATGTTGGACGAGAAAGGCCGGGTTTACAGTCTCCACTCTAATGCATCCTAAAAGTGTTCTATCAGGTTGAAGTCAGGACTCTGTGCAGGCCTGTCAAGTTCCTTCACCCCAGACTCATTCATCCATGTCTTTATGGACCTTGCTTTGTGCAAGCCACTTGGAACAGGAAGGGGCCATCCCCAAATTGTTCCCACAAAGTTGGGAGCATGAAATTTTCCAAAATGTCTTGGTATGCTGACGCCTTAAGAGTTCCCTTCACTGGGACTAAGGGGCTAAGCCCGACCCCTGAAAAACAACCCCACACAATAATCCCCCCTTCACCAAACTTTACACTTGGCACAATGCAGTCAGACAAGTACCATTCTCCTGGCAACTGCCAAACCCAGACACATGCAATAATAAACAGAGGACGCACTGGCCTAGTGCATTATCCTTTAAAAATTTGAAACTGTATAAAATGGTATTATACTCACAAATGGATAAAATGACATGTTCATCTCATGACAGCAGCACAAAGCAATCTGGAAAACATCAAGATATAACAGAATGATGGAATCTCAACAGGCTAACGCAGTTCGAGGACTTATCCTCTTCCTCAAATTGACTGCAGTTCACCAACTCTTTTTGGGCCTACTCTCCAAGCGCAGGAGTATTTAAGTTTTTCTGGTTCCTTGTCAAATCCAGACACATCCATCGGATTGCAAGACAGAGAAGTGTGATTTGTCTCTCCAGAGAACACGTCTGCACTGCTCGAGTCTAGTGGAGGCGTGCTTTACACCACTGCATCTGATGCTTTGCATTGCACTTGGTGATGTAAGGCTTGGATGCAGCTGCTCAGCCATGGAAACCCATTCCATGAAGCTCTCTATGCACTGTTGTTGTGCTAATCTGAAGGCCAAATGAAGTTTGGAAATCTTTAGCTATTGACTCTGCAGACAGTTGGCGACTTCTGCGCACTGTGTGCTTCAGCATGCACTGAATTCACTCTGACATTTTGCGTGGCCTACCACTTGGTGGCGGAGTTGCTGTTGTTCCCAGTTGCCTCCACTTTGTTATAATTCCACTAACAGTTGACCATGGAAAATTTAGCAGCAAGGAAATTTCACAGATGGACTTATTGCACATGTGGCAACCTATCATGGTACCACGCTTGAATTCACTGATCTCCTGAGAGCAACCCATTTTTTCACAAATGTTTGTAGAAGCAGTCTGCATGCCTAGGTGCTTGATTTTATACACATGTGGCCATGGAGATGATTGGAACACCTGAATTCAATTATTTGGAGGGATGGCCCAATACTTTTGGCAATATAGTGTATTTATGTATGATACCTAGAGTATGAAAAGTGTCAATGCTGGCACTTTAGGTGTGGTTGACATTGGTTCATAGCTGTGTTGTTACTGATGCCATGTGTGCCAGTGGTAGGCTGCAGCAGCACAAATTGCTGAAAAGTTATTCTAGCAGTATACCAATTAAAGTGTTACATAGTGATGTATTGTTTACATAGTGGTGTATTTTTTTTCACTGAATAGTGACCGCGCTTCAGCAGATGAAGAGAAGTCAGGTGGCTTTGCGAACACAAGTGGACCCCAAAGTCATTAGTATTAGAAGAGATGCATATGTCTCTTTTCTGCAAACACTTCTGCCCATGCTTAGAAAAGCTGAACAGCGTGCAGAAGCTAGGAGTTACATGTACGCTATCTTGACAAAATGTATCAAAGCACAGAATAAGGAAAGTCCATTCCCCACTGTGTTCATTTATAAAACACCCACTTCTAGTGCCACCTCTTCTGCTTATGAGATATCTCCTGCTGGTCCTTTAAGACCACAGTACAGAGACTATGGGCACAGTCAGAAGCCACAGTCTGGATACACTAGCAGTCAAACAATCTACCATTTGCTACAGTTATTCTCTGCTCCAGCCCCTCCTTATGACAGTCGACCCACAGACAGAAGTCTACTCCCTGTTGCCTTATACAGTATGAGCCACACTGTACAAGTTTCCTTGTCGTACACTGTACTTGATTTTTGTTTTTATTATTATCATCAAGACTACTTTCCCACTGATCCGTAGCAAAAAAACTAAAAACGCATGTGTTTTTGCCACGTTTTACACAGGACATGTAACTCAAAAACCGCATCAAAAACAACACAGGTACGTTTTTGCCACATTTTTCATGCATTTCAATGGGGAGGGGCGATTTTTTACTGCACCAAAAATGCAGCAAGCAGGATTTTACTAAATGCAGCAGACCTGCAATAGATCAGTGTGAATAATTCCAAAAGATTACATGGCCACACATTTTTCTTCTGCTTTTTTAAACGCAAAAGCGGAAGAAAAAACAGATCAGTAGTCTCATTACTTTTATATATTTTTTAGTTTATTACCTCTAAAAACCTCTGTGACATTTGGGCATACCCAATATCAACTCTGGTTTTGCTCTTCCTAGTCCTCCTCAGAAAAAAGAAAACCTGTGTTAAATCAATCATTTCTTGCTTGCTCACATACACATACAGTGGGGATCGAAAGTTTGGGCACCCCAGCTAAAAATTTGTATTAATGTGCATAAAGAAGCCAAGGAAAGATGGAAAAATCTCCAAAAGGCATCAAATTACAGATTAGACATTCTTATAATATGTCAACAAAAGTTAGATTTTATTTCCATCATTTATACTTTCAAAATAACAGAAAACAAAAAAATGGCGTCTGCAAAAGTTTGGGCACCCTGCAGAATTTATAGCATGCACTGCCCCCTTTGCCAAGCTGAGACCTGCCAGTGTCATGGATTGTTCTCAATCATCGTCTGGGAAGACCAGGTGATGTCAATCTCAAAGGTTTTAAATGCCCAGACTCATCTGACCTTGCCCCAACAATCAGCACCATGGGTTCTTCTAAGCAGTTGTCTAGAAAACTGAAACTGAAAATAGTTGACGCTCACTAAGCTGGAGAAGGCTATAAGAAGATAGCAAAGCGTTTTCAGATGTCAATATCCTCTGTTCGGAATGTAATTAAGAAATGGCAGTCATCAGGAACAGTGGAAGTTAAAGCAAGATTTGGAAGACCAAGAAAAATATCAGACAGAACAGCTCGCAGGATTGTGAGAAAAACAATTCAAAACCCACGTTTGACTGCACGATCCCTCCAGAAAGATCTGGCAGACACTGGAGTTGTGGTACACTATTCCACTATAAAGAGATACTTGTACAAATATGGTCTTCATGGAAGAGTCATCAGAAGAAAACCTCTTCTACGTCCTCACCACAAAAATCATCGTTTGAACTTTGCAAATGAACATATAGACAAGCCTGATGCATTTTGGAAACAAGTTCTGTGGACTGATGAGGTTAAAATTGAACTTTTTGGCCGGAATGAGCAAAGGTACGCTTGGAGAAGAAGGAGCACAGAATTTAATGAAAAGAACCTCTGTCCAACTGTTAAGCATGGGGTTGGATCAATCATGCTTTGGGGTTGTGTTGCAGCCAGTGGCACAGGGAACATCTCACGAGTAGAAGGAAAAATGGATTCAATAAACTTTCAGCAAATTTTGGATGGTAGCTTGATGCCATCTGTGAAAAAGCTGAAATTAAAGAGAGGATGGCTTCTACAAATGGATAATGATCCTAAACACACCTCGAAATCCACGGGGGATTACATCAAGAGGTGTAAACTGAAGGTTTTGCCATGGCCTTCACAATCTCCTGACCTCAACATAATTGAAAATCTATGGATAGACCTTAAAAGAGCAGTGCGTGACAGACAGCCCAGAAATCTCAAAGAACTGGAAGACTTTTGTAAGGAAGAATGGGCAAAGATACCTCAAACAAGAATTGAAAGACTCTTGGCTGGCTACAAAAAGCATTTACAAGCTGTGATACTTGCCAAAGGGGGCAGTACAAGATATTAACTCTGCAGGGTGCCCAAAGTTTTGCAGACGCCATTTTTTCGTTTTCTGTTATTTTGAAAGTGTAAATGATGGAAATAAAATCTAACTTTTGTTGACATATTATAAGAATGTCTAATCTGTAATTTGATGCCTTTTGGAGATTTTTCCATCTTTCCTTGGCTTCTTTATGCACATTAATATAAATTTTTAGCTGGAGTGCCCAAACTTTCGATCCCCACTGTAACTACTGTCTCCCTTTACAATCTCACAATTCACACCCTATTCTGTAGCTCAATATAATCTGGGAGGGAGCATCTTTTGTTGAAGTCTATTGAGGGACATACTATTGGTCCAGCCCTTTGTGTTTATGCTCATGCTCTTAGTACTGCTTTACTACAAAACTGAGGCATGCTGGTAATAGGAGGGGTCATACACTGGGCTGTCCTACAGGTTTTGTTTGTCTATGTCCAATTCTAAAAAACTGCTAAAAAGAAAAAAAATTCTAAAAAGAAAAAAAAAAAAATTCACAAGAAATATAAATAATCTTATGTGCAATCAATTTTAACTACATCTGTACTTACAGTCTACCTTAAATCTCCCTGCAATGTTTCACAAATTGCTGTTGATTCTACCAGTAAAGTGCACAACATGCAATTTCTTGTGTTAGATTGACAACACTGCTGCACTGCTGCTAAATTCAAAGCAGCATTGACACCCTTGTGTGAAATGTTATAGCAGGTAGCTTGCACCTGCTTCTCCTTGGGCAGCTACAGATGGACAGATATCTTCCTGTGAATAAGATGGGAGTTGGGAGGAAGATATATTTGCTGCCATATTAGACCGATGATGACATCAACACATGTATGGCACTTTGATTCTATCTTCTGCCACTTAGCAAGGGGCAGAATTGGCCTGGTTTCCAGAAACATATTCTAAGAAGTCAGAAAAATCACCATCAGGAGTTCTGATATGACCTGAAATTCCCAAACAATTCACAAAATAGACTTCCTTATATTAAGCTGGATTGTCTGCCATCAATCAACATTTGATCTTTTTTTCCCAAACCAGCCTTAATTTTCTGCAGGTAAATTAGGTATTCATATATCTTCTTGTTATCCAACATCTAGTTTGACAAGCTATCACCTGCCAAGTATACTTTAAGAACAAATTGCCTTTCCTTATAGCATAGGTGTTCAAAATTAGCATATAGGTGTGACTGTAATTCTAGCTGTCTTCTCAGACAGGACAAACATGCATGATTCTGATTACATGTTGGTCTGCAGGTAGGAGCATGCCATGCTTATCTAAAGATGTGGATATTGTACTAAAATCAACATCCTGACCTGTATTTAAATATAGGGTGGGGTACATTTTTCATGTTAAACCTAATGTTATATTACTAGAGAACGAGAAGTCAATCCATTAATTAGGATGTGGAGGCCAACATATACATGGAATGTTAGTGCCAGAGGGAAATTACTGTTCAGTATTTGTGCATGCTGTATGGAATAAGATATTACATTACTGATGCATATTTTGGAGCTTAAACCCTATTTTTATCCATTTGTTATTTTTGAACAAAGTGGAGAAGAGTTAAAACTCTGCCAAGTTTTAAATGTCGTCTCTGTTCCTGTTGATAAATGAAAAATGGTATGTTATAATCCTGCAGCCATATCTAATGTGCTATGTGAGGGCCCGGACAGATAGCGCTATTAGAATCAAATAAATAAAGGGAGGTCAATACTTCACAAGATTCACTCAATATCAAATAACTGATGTTTGGCGAATGTAGAGGCTCTCCTTTATGCAGGTGACAATGACCGCGATAAAGGGGAACACCATGCCCGAAATGTCAGTTGCATAATAATAATTTTTAAATAAATACGACCTTGAATCTTGCAGAGTGCTGGATAGAAGGTGGGAGCTGTTTAAGTTAAACGTTCAAGTTAACCAACAAGTACTTGGTTGCTAGGATGCAGGGTGGTCCTAGTAACCAATCACTAGCTTGTTAATATGAAACGCTAGCTCCAGCAGCTTTTGCGCCCATCCTCCACTCTGTTGTATACTCCAGTAAGGTATGAGAGTTAAGGGGCTAAAACATGGCTGGGAAGGGGGGAAAGGAGGACACTACTGTGGGAGGGTGTTGCAGAAAACACTGCCGTGGTAGGGGAGTGAAGGGGGGCAGAGGATGAGACTGATGTGGAGGGTTAAGGGGGACAGAGGACACTCTTGTGGGGGGGAGGAGACAGAGAACTCTGCTGTGGGTGAGTAGTGAAAGGGACTAGAGGATGACACCAGTAAGGGGGGGAGGAGCAATGAGTGCAGACACTATTGTTGGAGGAGGGGAGCGTTGATGTAAATAGGGGATGAGGATGATGCTATAAATAACGGGGGGAGGGTAATGTAAAGGAGGAACTGTGGAAGACACTGATAGTGGTGGTGTGAAGGAAGGCAGAGGACATTACTGTGGGTGGGTGGGGATTGGTGGTATAATGCAGAGGACACTACTACCAATAATGTACCTGTTGCAGAAAAGAAAAATCTGTCCCTTTAATCTAGGGTAGGCCTTCTATCAGCCTCTGATTTCTTCTATAGAAAACTTCTTAATGACTTCCTGGTATACATCCTGTAGTAGAAAGAGGAAATACTTCAGGAGTTGACCTCTTTAACCCCTTCACGCAGATATGCAGCCTCTCGGCGGCTGGGCCTTGATGCAGAGCAGTCACATATTTGCGCATCGTTTGTAAACAAACATGTGCTGAGAGCACTTGCTCCCAGCACATGTATCGGTGTCCCACGGAAAGGTCCAGATCTCTTCTTTCAATCAGGAACTTTTCCAATCATGTGGCTGCCGTGACCACCAATCACGGCGCTCACATGACCCTAAACCCCGCCCGGCCTCAAACTCCTTAAAGGGCTGGGAGGCACCAGTGCAAAACACATACCCTGCACATGTCCTCCCCCTCCAGGAGATTGCTCCTGCCCAATTATGAACTTAAATGCAGTACTTCTGCAATGCATTCATTGTCAGTGAGCGCCATTCTTCCTGAATACATAGACAGTGTCTTGCTCTGCTGTTTGATTGTTTTGTTCTTCACCCTGCATAGTGTGAACACTGGAGCAGGACAAGTTATTGAGCAATCCCATAACACACTGAAAACAGAAGTGTGTCCCATGAATTCTGTAAAACTCACCATGCAGTCCGATTGTACAAACTCCTTTAGATCTACCATCAACGATGTATTACAAGGCCCTAGTTGGGTGGATAGGCGTGTTATCTTATTATATAGTTTTGGTAAATCTAATGGAGATTGTACAACTGGCTGTCTCCCCCCACTCCATTCCAAGTATTTGCATAAAGCTGGTCATATTATATACAATTTCCTTTAGATTTACCAAAACTATGGTACAGGAGGACCCACTTGAACAATCCTTTCAATTTATATCAAATCAGGCAGGCCTCTGCCCTACATAGTTGATGGTAGATTTAAAGGAGTTTGTACAATCAGATCATACAATGTATGGCCACCTTAACCACTTGATAACTGTGCTATAGCTGAATTACCAGATACAACGTGGTTGTCCAGTTCTGGGAGGGCGACATATTACATCCTTCCAGAATGCACCCCCCGTGGCTATGATTGCTGTATTCTACAGACACAGCTGATCACATGACAAGGTAAAAGGCCAAGGACAGCAGCCTTTTACCATGTGATCAGCTGTGTCCAATGACACAGCTGATCACAAAGTAAATACAGTTGCAGGTTATCGGCAGCACTTTCCTCACTCTGTCACAGCCTGAGGAAAGTACTGCCGATAACCGGCAAGTGTCACAGAGGACATCTGCACTGATAATCAGGGCCCTGGTTATCAGTGCAGCCCCAAAAGTGCCCATCAGTGCCACGCAGCAGTGCTGTCAGTCAGTGCCTCCTTAACAATTCCCACCAGTGCCCATCAGTACTGCCTATCAGTGCAGCTTCATCAACGCACATCAGTGAAGAAGAAAATTTTATAACAGAAACAAAGAAAAACTTTTTTTTCTCAAATTTGCTCTTTTTTCGTTTATAGTCCAAAAAATAAAAAACCCAAGTGCGATTAAATACCACCAAAAGAAAGCTCGATTTGTGTGAAAAAAAAAATTCATATATGTACAGTGTTGCATGACTGCGCAATTCTCAAAGTGCAACAGCACTGAAAGCTGAAAAATGACCTGGGCAGGAAGGGGGTAAAAGTGCCCGGTAGGCAAGTGGGTAAAGGAAGAAGGAAAGTGGAAGAGGGAAAAAAAAAGTGGTAAAAAACACACCCTGATCTGTGATATAGTAAAGCAGTGTATGATGGGATATGAAGGTTTCTGGATGGTCACATACACCACAAGAAGTGATGGACTCTGAAAGCATTTTCAGTGCAGACTGAAGGTTGCCATTGACTAGGTGAGAGATAAGCACATTGGGATGGCCTGATAAGCAAAAGACATTAGAAAAGGCTTTTAATATGGAAAATGAAATTCTGTGAATTTAAGAAGAAAAAAAAAGTGAACTTAGCCTTTAAATTAAAGCAGAAATATATTCACCTTCACTCCAGCGATTCACAGATCAGTGTGCTTGCAAACAAGCATTGCATTTTGCAGAACAGAATAGGACTGGCCAGAGTGGGATTACTTTGATGCAGATGGGCAGGTTAAACGTGTATTGCAAAGTATGTGAACTAAAAATCCCAATTTTTTTTATCGCAAAGTTTGCGAGAGAGGGTGTGTTTCAGCGCACAGAGGGTTCATCCAGAATTTTTTTTAGTGTTAACATATGGTCACATCCCTTTAGCACTTGTTAGATTATATCCATGTAGAAGCTATTGGGTTCAGAGCATGGTATATCTTTATTCTCTTGAAAACAAGCAGGAAGAATACATAACTCAAGGTTTATTCTGACTTTAGTTTCTTTAGGCCAAGCTAGCTCAAACATAGTTTCCTTTGTACAATATTCTCAGTGTTACATAGTTGGTAAAGTTGAATAAACCAGTCCATCCTGTGCAGGTGTGTAGGTTAATACCCTGTACAGTGAAGGAAAAAGGTATTTGATCCCCTGATTTTGAATGTTTGCCCACTCACAAAGAAATGATCAGTCTAAAAATCGAATGGTAGGTGTATTGTAACACTGAGAGACAGAATAGCAACAACAAATTCAAAAGAAATGCATGTCTAACAAATGATGCACTGATTTGCATGTTCATGAGGGAAATAAGTATTTGATCCCCTATCATTCAGCAGGATTTCTGGCTACCAGGTGTCTTTCATACAGGTAACAAGCTGAGATTAGAAGCAGTCTCTTAAAGGGAGTGCTGCTAATCTCATTTTGTTACCTGTATAAAAGACACCTGTCCACAGGAGCAATCAAATAATCAGATTCCAAACTCTCCACCATGGCAAAGACCAAAGAGCTGTCCAAGGATGTCAGGGACAAGATTGTAGACCTACACAAGGCTGGACTGGGCTACCAAACTAACACCAAGCAGCTTGGTGAGAAGGTGACAACAGTTGGTGCAATCATTTGCAAATGGAAGAAACAAAATACCACTGTCAGTCTCCCTAGGTCTGGTGCACCATGCAAGATCTCACCTCGTGGAGTGTCAGTGATCATGAGAACAGTAAGGAATCATCCCAGAATTACACGTGAGGATCTTGTCAATGATCTCCAGGCAGCTGGGACCACAGTCACCAAGAAAACAATTGGAAACACACTACGCCAAGGATTGAAATCCTGCAGTGCCCGCAAGGTCCCTCTGCTCAAGAAAGCCCATGTCCAGGCCTGTCTGAAGTTTGCCACTGAACATCTGAATGATGCAGAGGACTGGTTGAAAGTATTGTGGTCAGATGAGAACAAAATCGAGCTCTTTGGAATCAACTCAACTCGCCGTGTTTGGAGGAATTCTGCCTATGACCCCAAGAACACCTTCCCAACTGTCAAACATGGTGGTGAAATCATTCTGCTTTGGGGGTGTTTTTCTGCTAAGGGGACAGGACAACTGCACCGCATCAAAGGGACAATGGACGGGGCAATGTACTGTCAAATCTTGGGTGAGAACCTTCTTCCCTCAGCCAGGGCATTGAAAATGGGTCGTGGATGGGTGTTCCAGCATGACAATGACCCAAAACACATGACCAAGGCAACAAAGGAGTGGCTCAAGAAGAAGCACATTAAGGTCCTAGAGTGGCCTAGCCAGTCTCCAGACCTTAATCCGATTGAAAATCTGTGGAGGGAGCTGAAAGTTCGAGTTGCCAAACGTCAGCCACCAAACCTTAATGACTTGGAGAGGATCTGCCAAGAGCAGTGGGCCAAAATCCCTCCTGAGATGTGTGCAAACCTGCTGGCCAACTACAGGAAACTTCTGACCTCTGTGATTGCCAACAAGGGATTTCCCACCAAGTACTAAGTCATGTTTTGTGAAGGGGATCAAATACTTATTTCCCTTATGAACATGCAAATCAGTGCATCATTTGTTAGACATGCATTTCTGCTGAATTTTTTGTTGCTATTGTTTCTCAGTGTTACAATACACCTACCATTCGATTTTTAGATTGATCATTTCTTTGTGAGTGGGCAAACATTCAAAATCAGCAGGGGATCAAATACTTATTTCCTTCACTGTATGTTGTGTTCATTAAGATGCCCATTCAATAGTCGTCTTTTAAATTATCAAGACGTCCTGCTGAATCCACCGAGTGTGGAAGGGAATTCCACATCCTTACTGCTCTGACAAAAAATAACCCCTTATGTGGTTTAAGGTTTAACTACTTCACCTCCAAATTCATTGAGTGGCCACATGTCTTCTGAAGGTCCCCAAGACTAAATAGTTTTCTCCCTATTCTAGAATCACCATTGAGGTATTTGTATATCGCAATCATATCTCTGCTTAAGCATGTCTTTTTCCAGGGAGAAAAAAGTGTAATGCTTGTAGTTGTCCTCCATTTCCAGCACCTCCTTCCTGAGAACTAGTGATCAAAACTCAAAATGCAGCCAGGCCAGAGTTTTGAAAAGTGCTAGAATTATATTCCTATCTCTTGAGTAGATACCCTTTTAAATATAATCTTAAATTTTTGCTTGCTGTAGCTTGGCATTGCATGTCATTGCCGAGCTTGTGATCTATAGGCCCCCCAGATCTTTTTCCATCCTGGATTCCCCCAGAGGTTCCCCCAGCAAGTAACTTATGTTGTGGATGCATGTGCTAGTAAACTATGTAGCATCAACGGAGTTCCAACAGAGGGGTAGATCATTCATTTAGCAGTGTGCACACTGGAGCAGAAGTTGTTCAGCAATCACATAACAGCAAAGCTGTGGTGAAGTAAATTTCTACTAGATTTGTAGTTCAAACTGAGAACATGAAATCTGTGCTGAACTCTTGCCCCTGCTCAAAGACTTTTTTTTTTTTTAATATGCAAAAATTCAACTAACCTATAAAAGGTCAAGGTTGTGTGACCCCTCAGTCCATCTCCCACTTCTCAATGGTCAGGGAGAAGAAGTACTCAATGTCCTGATGCATGCACCCAGGGACTATATGTCCCAAAAAGCATTGCAACTTGTGCAGCAAGGGGCACAGAACTAGGATGTGTTTGAGTATGGTAGCGTGAATTGCTTATACAAAAATTTTCAGTCACTGGTTAAGCACAAACACAATGAACCTAGGTGAATTACTGTGCGCGAACTAGCAATGGCTATCAGGTACATCAATGTTGCCCCAGTAAGCTGGAGTACTTTATGAGCTGTACCAACCGAACAGCAGCCAGGCAAAGAAACCAGCAGTGAGATTCCAGCTTCAGGATGTTTTAAATTAAAGCCCTAGCAGACACATTTTCAAAGGATTCCTTCAGCCTTTAAAAGAAAAGAAAATAGAAGTCAATATAGCTTTAAAGCTGAACTCCAGGACACTGAATAAACTAACCTTGTGGTGGGGTTCCTCCCACACTGCAAGGGTTAAAATCTTATTTTGCCTAGGACACCAGTACAAAGCATTTTCTACTTATTTTATCCCTTCCTCCCACAGGCTCTCTTTCATGTGTCTGGTCCCCCCAAGCCTCTTCTCTTTAGTGACCATTCAGCAGTCAGAGCTGTGATGTCATCTGCATTATAAGGGAAGGTGCAAATAGTACCCCTAGGACCCAGAGCATCAGGGAGAAGAGGTGAGTGCAGACGGCCAGATGAGAGGGAGAAAAAGGTTTAGAGAGAAATGTTTTTCCTAGTACCTTGGGAAATAACCAGCATTTAACTCTTACAGTATAGAGGTAGCCCCACTGCAAGGATAATATTTTTTTTTCAGTTTCCCAGAGTTTAGCTCTAACTACAAAATGTGTAATTCATATGAGACAAAAGAAGACAAATCTATTTACTTAAAATAGAGTTTATTAATATTAGCATTTCATTTTAATATAAACATAATGCAAACCCAACTGAAATGTTACATTAGTTTAAGATATACCTGCAGTCAACCAATTTTCTTTTGGGAGTCCCTGTGAAAAAAGAAGCTGCAGTGCAGTGTGCCTCTAGTGTCCAAGTGACTGGAATTAAAAAAAACATAACAGCCATAACAGTTAGTTTCTGTTACACAGTTTATCTTTTTCAAACTGCCACAGATCTGACCCCGATTTTATTGCATTTTTGCTATTTTCGATCAAAACAGAAATGATAAAACACCAAGAAGTTGCACACTAAAAAGCTTAATTTCCTCTACTGATCTTTTAGAAGATCACCTTTTCAAGGAACTCTGTCACCCAACAATTGTATGTCTGAAGACTGTTAAAAAAAAGAAGCAGTGCTTTATTTAAAAAGCCAACCATATAAAACTGGCATGTGCTATTATGCAGAGACAGTGAAACCTTACATGCTTGGTACTGCAGAATATATTTAATGTGCAGTTTTAAATGTAACAGTTTTAAAGTTTCACATCTACATCATCAAGCCTAAACTGGCATATCAAATATGGGTTGCATAAATTAATCAAAAAGTACTTGAACAGAATTCACATTAGGTCACAGACTGTGGCTGTACACTTTTAGGTCTTGGTTAACTTACCACACAGGGTGATCAATGTATATACTGTTGCAGTGTACAATCAGGGCATTGCTGCACTCCCCCCATGTGTGCAGGAATCCAAAATAATTTATTAGGGTGCAATTAAATATGATTTCCTAAATAGAAAAAAAATATGTCCACTCACTTGGGATCTTGTGGTATTGTATATTCCGTGGCAGACAAAAATATATACAACTAATATCATGTTTTGGTTTTCCACTGCTCTTCCCATTAGTATTTACTTGTATGTACTTGGTCAAACAAACATGGCTGCGTCTATGTGAACTGAGAAAGGACGCAAACATAAGGCACTCAGATACTGCGATCAAGAAAGCCTCAAATTTGTATATTCTGAGCTCTTATATCAGAAACTGGAAGGAAACAAGAATAAAACCAGACTGGATTTGCTTATTTCAAACTTCTAATCTTGTATGGTTTGCATTTTTTTTTTAATAGTAAAAAAGTTCTCTTTTAAAGTGTTACTAAATCCAGGACCCTGCATTCACTATATCTGGTCTCCCACAGTACACACAACATGGAATGCAATGCAATTATTTTAGTAAATATAAACTGCTAAATACCTTTTCTCATCAGCAGTTAGAGCAGTCTTGTGACTTCAGCAGAGCACTGGTTAAAGCTTATAAGAGGAGTTTTCTTCCAGCTCTAGGAGGATGCAAAACCACTGACCTCTGTCTGGATAGTGCTGATTGGCCCTGTGCTGATCACATGCACTCACCCAAGAAAAAAAAAAACCTCTAACAATACACACTAAACTGAGCATGTGCATGTGGCTATGGGTTCAGTCTGTCTTATCAGGAGATAAGACATGGACATTTGAACAAGAAGAGGGGCAGAGAAGAACTGATCTAACTGCCTTTTTACATAATGCAGAGGATTAACCCCTTACGTTCCACAGTGTGTATATCAAGCATGTTCTACTGCATATACAGACTGATTTTACTGTTGTGGGCTTAGTAACACTTTATTTGACCATTAGGCAACATTCACACTTGTTTTACTGCAATGTTAAAAAAAAAAATTACTTGCTTGCTGGATCTTTGGTATGGTTTCCAGGACAGAATGAATTGTAATGAACATAAAATGTGCCTAAAACACACAGTATTACCATAAAAAAAACCCCAGAGGTATGAATTCAGAATCACTTCTGTAGCAAACACAGCTGTGTGGTAACTATATCAAGACTCAAAAGTGTATGAACAACAGTTCCTCAGATTTAAAAATTACTTCGGTGACAGGGTAGCTTTTGAGTTAAATTTCATAACCATAGATCTCAACTACAATGATCAAATACATTTCCTTAACACAAAAACATACATTCATTAAAACAGCTGCACCTTCTTGCATGTGGGTTATTGACTTCAAATTCTTTGATCACCATCCAAAGCAGTTTAAGCTTGCCCTATAACATGCTACGTGGAAGGTTTTGGATATTTGGTACAGTGGGATATGTATGAAGAAATGCTGGGGGGTAGGAGTTGAATAAACTTTTCCTTGGGATAATACATATTTAAAATTTATTTTTTTTGGGACTTTGCAAGCACTCCTACTAATGATTAGCTTTCAATTTTTTAAAATACTGGTTGTGTGGTAAGAAAAAAAACAAACATACATATCAGGAAGAACACAAATTATAGAAAATTATTTCAAGGTAAATAAGGCTTTGATATTTCTGAAAGTTTTAGGCTATGTGCAATAATGGGATGTTGAGTCAAAAACATAGTTGAAGATGAACTCCAGGATGTAAATAAAAATCACACATTAGTCTCAGGTCTCTAAATATAAAAGCTGCTATAAAGTTCTTAAAATACCTTACAGTTCCGCTGTTAACCATCTCTACAATTCATAAAAAACAGCTTTAGCTGGGTAACCATGGGAGGTATAATGCAGGGAAGACTAACATCCTCTTTCCTTCTACTTGTAGGACCTACAGTTCCCATGATGTCATGGGGATGTAATGAATGGGCACCAATCACAGGTGTAGAGGGGTATGAGAGACAAGGAGACTCCTGGCCTGTCAGTAAAATTGTGATGTCAGTGGAGGTGGACAGACCAGGAGTCTCCTGGCTTGTCAATCAATCGAGGCTGTTTCAGTGGGTGGTTCAGAACAGGAGTCTGAGGCTCCCAGATTGCGGACTGTAAATAGGGCTATAGGATGGAAGTGACAAGACTGGTGGGCCAAGGAGGAAAAGAGGGCATATCAGTCCCTGGCCCTATAAATAAATGTGAGGGAGACTAAGGCATATACATCAGGAAAGAAAATGAGCTTCACACACTCACTATATCTGTGCATGGAACAGAGAACTTATTTGTAAAAAGTAAGAAAGGACCAACATGCACATGCAAAGAAAAAAAAAAGTCTGCTTCGAGTTAAGCTTTAATGGAGTGTTGCTCAGGAGACTGTTAGTCACATTTTCAATACTATAAGTTATGGAGTGTAACATAAAACAAAAATATGGTTAGGGGAGAAAACAAAAACTATAAACAGAACTTTTAATAAATACACATGTTGCTGGATTGATCCTTTCACTGCATATTATCAGTACATACAAAAAGGCTTTAGAATAGAGACTGCTTGGAGAAAAGCCAAGCAAAAGAGCTTTGTTGAATTACACAAAATAACCTCCCCTGTATAAGTAGTTTAACAGTCGATGATGATCAGCTCAACGAACTAATTTATTTCTTGGCTTTATTATCAGGAGTTAGATTGTGTCCTTCTGGCATATCTGTAGTCCTGCCTGAATTTGGTATGGACCAACCATGATACATACTACTGATCATGAAGCTAAAGTAGGGTGTCATGTCTCAGTGTCTGAAATGATCACAGTAAGACTTCCACGTTTATACACAACAGAGGATATGCTGTATGGATTAGTTAAAGTACAACAGGGCTATTTGTATCTTCCATAGATATGAAAAAACTGCTTATGGTAAGTCAAATTTCAGTTCAAGAGAAGACAGCATTAAAAGGACCATTGAATAGCAGCAGGTAGTGCACAAAATACATCTTTACATCACTGAGAGATGAGCAAGTGGTGTAAAATTTTAAAAGTCCAAAGTTTATTTTGTTTTGCAGTGTCTTATAATGCATACTTTATGGGGGGAGCACCATTAGATACAGTAGTACAAGCCAGTTCCCATTAAAAAAAAAACAAAAAAAAATTACCAAACACATTCTTCTTTGGACAGTTACCATACTAACCAAACCATTCTGGTGGTTGTGCTGGTAGATTGCTGAAAGTTGAAACATTGCACAGAGAAATAGCCAGATTGATTACAAACACATCCTGAATCTTCCCAGCATAAAAAGGAAAAAATAAATAACTTTTTTCCCCTACGACTGAGCTTCTTTTTATTTGCTCATCTATGGCTTTGCATGGTTTAGAAAGATACATATTAAAACATCATGTACAACTGAAGCCAAAATTAATAGAAAATAAAAGAGGGCAATAGGACAAAAAATGACAATAAAAAAAAAAATAATACACAATTAGTGTTTTAGCGCCTAAACGTCAATCTATATAGTGTTAAAAAGTATCGGTCACAGCTATAGGCCTACACAGTAAGCATACAAATGTAGGTGGTTGAGGGATGTCCGAGAAAAGGATTTCACTTTTGATACACCATTTGTTATTCCATGTAAAGCAGCTGTGCCGCTCTTTACTAGAACCTCTTCTGTGTTCCCATGGTGTATGCTCCTTAGTTTTCAAAAAGGGCTTGAGCGTCCCTGGATTCAATTTCTCTTGCCCCCCCACAACCCTTGTGCTGGAAGACACTGCTGGCTCAATATAGTGTACAGAAGAGTGTGGGAAGCTTGGTGGTGCCTGCAGTTCATGTTGCACACCAATAGTGTTGTAGCTGTGCCTCATTCCTGTAGATCTTGCATCAAGAAATGATGGCATTAGAACGCCGAATTCCCACTAGGTTGTCAGCACTGATGGACCTCCTCATCGCAGCTTTAGATAGGTCTTTGTACTTATCTTCACACAGCCTGGAGATAGCCTAAGTAAAACAAATACAACACTCTTAGGGTGCACAGTTTAATAAATAGGTTTTTAATGAAAAACAGTCTGTGCAGTGATAGAAAAGCTATATTATAAAAAAAATTATTTTTGCAATTAACACAATAGGTACTGAATATCAATTTATACACAAAAAAAAAAAAAAAAAAAAGAAAAGCAAATCGAACCAGATTTTACCTCTAGTTTCTGTGCCCTTTCCTTACTGAGGGGTTCCAGAAGAAAACTAAGGTTGTTATCATCTGCTAGAGATCGCAGGTCAAAGTAGTATTTGGCATATACACTGGCAGGGACATTAATATTGAACTGCAGCAGCTCAAGGAAGTGTCTCTCCATTTCATTCCTAATATTAGAATTAAAACACACAAAGAGAATTGGCATAAAAATGCACGTTGTAACAAAAAAATATTTTGACTTCCCTACAAATTCTATATCTTGGAGTACAGTACAGAACACAGGAAATGTATTCATATGCCATGGGTTATAGTGTACCTTCAGGTGACTGGACACTGGCAAACCTTAAGAAGGACATGCACCCTGGGTGCCTCCCACCCACTCCATGCATTCTCAGTTTTGTAGTAAGCAATGAAGTGCAAACAAAGGAATGGAAGGGGGGTATCCTGTGCAGTATGCCAAGATATGGACATTAACAGAGGAGCCAAAATTCTTATCTTAATTGTATAGTACAAGACAGTGTTCATACAACATGGAATGCCCCAAGTAATGAATTAGAAAGGAGGGCAACAACAAGACAAACAGAACTGTGCTAACAGGCCCAATGAAGGTCATAAGATTCACTGCTAGAGAGCCGCCACGAGAGCTCTGCAGCCAAAAATATTGGACATCCACCTGGTAAAACTTTATGAACAGAAAAATAGGTAGCAGCCTTACACAACTGTGCTACAGCAGCTTGATGCTGAAATGCCCATTAAACTGCTAATGATCTGGTGGAATTGGCGCATAACAGCACAGAAGGAGATTTCTCTCTGAGAATGTAAGCTCTTGCAATCAGATTTTGTATCCACAGTGCAACGGTGGACTTTTCTCAGGACCTCACAAGGGACACCCTGTTTCCAAGATAAATAGGGAATCCATCTGTCTGATTTGAGCACCATCTTGAGGTATACTTTAGGGGCTCTGACTACGTTCAGACAATGTACACAGATTTTCTTTGGATGCAAAGGAGCAGAGTACAGGAATTGTGCTGCAGAGCCAGTATGACTGCTCTGAGCTCAAAGATGTTGATGGGAAAAGTGGCTTCCATCAATGCCTATTTTCTTTTGTTTGAGAATTCTTAAACAGAATTGGTGAAATTGTATTGCCTCAAAGACAATTACCATTAGGCCTAGAACATTCATGGAGAATCTCAGTGTGGGATGTCTCTCATCTCAGTTCATAAGTACAGTGGATATAAAAAGTCTACACACCCCTGTTAAAATGTCAGGTTTCAGTGCTGTAAAAAAATTAGGCAAAGATAAATCATTTCAGAACTTTTTCCACCTTTAATGAGACCTATAAACTGTACAATTCAATTGAAAAACAAACTGAAATCTTTTGGGGGAGGGGGAAGTAAACATTAAAAAAACTAAAATAATGCGGTTGCATAAGTGTGCACACCCTCTTATAACTGGGGATATAGCTGCGTTCAGAATTAAAGCAACAGTGAAGCATGGTGGTGGCAGCATCATGCTTTGGGGCTGTTCTTCAGCTAGAACTGGGGCCTTCGTCAAGGTCTATGTAATTATGAAGTTTCAAATACCAGTCAATATTGGCACAAAACCTTCAGGCTTCTGCTAGAAAGCTGAACATGAAAAGGAACTTCATCTTTCAGCATGACAAGGACCCAAAGCATACACCCAAATCAACAAAGGAATGGCTTCACCAGAAGATTAAAGTTTTGGAATGGCCCAGCCAGAGCCCAGACCTGAATCCGATCGAAAATCTGTGGGGTGATCTGAAGAGGGCTGTGCACAGAAGATGCCCTCGCAATCTGACAGATTTGGAGTGTTTTTGCAAGGAAGAGTGTGCAAATATTGCCAAGTCAAGATGTGCCATGCTGATAGACTCATACTCAAAAACACTGAGTGCTGTAATAAAATCAAAAGGTGCTTCAACAATGTATTAGTTAAAGGGTGTGTAGACTTATGCAACCATATTATTTTAGTTTTTTATTTTTACTTCCCTCCACCTAAAAGATTTCAGTTTGTTGTTTAACGGAGTTGTACAGTTTATAGGTCACATTAAAAGGTGGAAAACATTCGGAAATTATTTATCTTTGTCTCATATTTTTTACATCACAGAAACCTGACATTTTACCAGGTGTGTGTTGACCTTTTATAGCCACTGTATGTGGTCTTAAATAATTTTTCTGGGAGAAATATTTGCTTGGGATGTGTCAGGACCAGATCCAAGCATTCCAGGTCAAAGTAAGACTGCAGAGCCATACAAAGCAGTGTGCATGAGCTAACAGGGGAGAAAACTGTATAGTTTACATACAGTTCTCTCCCTCCGTCAGTAATTCTCTGTGATCACCAGCCGGGACCTGTTGATTGACAGCCGAGGCCGCGAATGGCGGTGCGGATAGGGTGTGTGCGCAAAATCGCGCAAAATCACACACACACACACACACACGTGATTTTACGTACCCCTGCCGCTCTATAGCAGTATGTCTGCTAAAGGACAGAGAGAAGGGGTTAAAAGGAGAAGAAGCTGAAATCCATGCAGTGCCTTAATTTACCCCTTCCAGCCGACAGTATGCATGATGCCTCACAGAATTGAAACTTTATCCGTGGGGCTGCATATAGGCGTATCTGTCTTTGTGCTTTCCATACAAATTACAGGGACCCAGGACTCCAGGTCCCTATAATTGACTATCACACTGATCAGTCACAGTACAGACTACCCACCCGTTTTATCTTTCTTTCTGAAAGAAGGGAGAGATCCATTGCATCTCTCTCTCCTTGCAGGGAGAAAGAAGTAAATAAACAAAAAGTGTGTGTGTAATAAAAAAAAAAAAAAGTAAAAACCTAAAAGAAAAATTAAAGAAAAAATAGCTAGATCAATGTTTGATCTAGGTCAGTGATAGGGTACAAGATCTGTTTTTTTTTGTAATTTGTATCAGTTAGTGTGTTTTAGATAGGATTAAAGAGAGAAAAAAATAAAAAAAATGTGCACCATTGTTTCTGCCCTGTACCATGGGTATGTACAATAATATGCACATATGTGGTATCGCACATGTCAAAGTTGCAAAATTGTGTTCAGGCATCAACATTTGTTTTACCCTTAGTCACTAAGGGGTTAGAGTTTCTCATCAGAAAAAATAATTGTGGAAAGTAGGGGAATATATTTCTGCACACAATAGACAACTATGGAAATATCCATAGGTTCCTAAAATATTTGCATGTACCTTTGTAAAGTATAGCAATAGATCTTTCACATAATTTAGCTGCAGAGTTAGGGAAAGGGAAATTTGTTAGTTTTGTAGACCCTGGTGTTATTTTGCACCACCATTATCATTCATGTATGTATTTTACTACTGATATGTAGTGATGTCTACTGATTTAGACATTGCCACCAGATTGTATACAGTGAATCGCAAGATCAATTTTAGCAATTCCTCTATTATTAATTAATAATGTGCAGTTGTAGAAGTAACATCATTTGTTCATTCATAATGTACACAAAGATGGGGTAGTAGTCTGCGGGGCTATTGTCTAGTAACACAAATTAAAAATAGGGTCATTCTACTGACTAATAAATGGCAAAAAAAAAAAAAAAACGACAACAGGTGTGTAATTGATGTAGCTTAGATTGCCAGTGGCTGTGGCGGTTTACTGATCCTAATATCTGACAAGTTTTGATTCTTTTATGCCTGTGAGGGGGCAGGGGAATTCCTTGTTCCATAGTGCCATTTATTTATTTATTATGTGATGAGTCCATATTGCCTGAAGAGCCCTTTTTCACCAAGATAATAGCTGCAGCTCTGTGCCGATCCATTTGTTGCCTTGGTGATGTGCCCACTTCTTTTGTTGATACGTCTGTACTTTAGTAATAATAAAAAAGAGCCCTTTCCTGTTATCAATCCCGTGATAATGTTGCAGAGTTCATCAGAGCTAATAAACAGCAAGTACCATTCCTTTCATCTGCTCTAGTGTCGTGTGTCTGCAAGTGAGTTAAAGGAAGATAGTACAACTGCAATCCTGGAGCCCATGCGTCAATGGTATATTTATACAGTATTTGACTGGAGGAATAACTTGAGTTTACTTCATTATGTGATCACAGTTAAGATCTATTTTAATGGTATTAAACATTTCTAAAAGTAAATTCTCTTGCATCTGAAGTAGATATTTTGTAATCAGGTTAAATGTCACTTTTTTTGGCTAGCATCAAACTGAGGACACACCTGACTGTTTTCAATATGGTAGCATGTGTTGTTTTGAAACAAAACTGTTTAATAAAAAGGCAAGATAAAAAAAAACCTGTTTTACGGGGCTAGATATTTGTGAAGGTACATATTCTTTTCCACATTTGCTGTACTGCTTAAGAGGGCCTAAGAAGAAAAACGAAACCCAAATATATATACAACCCCAATTCTCAAAACATAAAAATAGAAACACAATGATTTGCAAATCTTATGAACCCATATTTTATTCACAATAGAAAGTGTAAAACATATCAAATGTTTAAATTGAGAAAATGTATAAGAAATAAAGTAATTTTGAAATTGATGGCAATACATTTGAAAAAAACCCAAAAACGTTGTGACAGAGTCATGTTTACTACGGTGTAGCATCCCCTCTACTTTTAACATCTGAATTGAGGAGACCAGTTACTGGTGTTTGGAAAAACAAATGTCCCATTCTTGCCTGATATAAGATTCTAACTACTACACATTGCTGGGTCTTATTTCTTATATTTTTTGTTTCATGATGCACCAAATATTTGCACTTGGTGAAAGGTCTGGATTTCAGGTAGGCCAGTTAATCACCCAGACTCATTTACTATGAAGCCATGCTGCTGTCATAGATGCAGTATGTGGTTTAGCATTGCCCTGCTGAAATATGCAAGGCTTACCATGAAAAATACTTTGGCAGCATATGCTGCTCTAAAACCTGGTCAGCATTGATGGTGCTTTTTCAGTTGTGCATGCTGCCCATTCCACACCCTAATGCTCCCCAATAACATTAGAGATCCAGGCTTTTGAACTGAGCTCTGATAAGCTAAAAGGTCCCTCTACTGTTTAGTCCAGAGAACGCAGCACTAATGATTGCTAAAAAAAAAAAAAACACCAAAAAAACAAAAACAAAAAAATAAAACTTTGATTTCTCTGATCTCAAGAGGGTTTGTTGCAAAGTGGAAAACTTCTGCGCTTTGGACCAGAAAAACCCACTTCAAGGCCCATAAGATGTCTTGTGGCTGTGATCGCATCCTTTCCCATGTCCCCCTGAAGCCCACTGCTAACCTTCTCTTCTATACCGTACTTACTCGCCGCCCTATAGCAGAAATACTGCTACAAAGCAGCAGGGCTGCGCAAAATCACAGTTCCGGGTAGGAGGCGTGCGCAAGCCCTACCCACGCCAACATCGGCGGCCTCGGCTGTCGATCACTGGGTTCCCACCTGTGATTCCCCACCGACACTCGGCAATCACCAAGTATCACTGACAGCTGAGAGATTTGTATGTAAACAATACAGATCTCTCCCGTGTCAGCTCCTGCACAAAGTTAACCCTTTGATCACCCCAGATGTTAATCCCTTCCTGCCCAGTGCTATTAGTACAGTGTCAGTGCTTTTTATTAGCACAGATCACTGTATTGGTGTCACTGGGGATGTCAGTGACACAAAGTCAGCTCCCCCAAGTGTCAGAATGCCCCCGCAGTCCCGCTTAAGTCACTGATCGCTGCCATTACTAGTATAAAAAAAAAGAAAAGAAAAAAATTCCAGTATATATACTGCCATTTGTAGATGCTATAAAACTTTCACGTAAACCAATTTACACGTACTGGGATTTTTGTTTTTTCCCGGCAGAGATGTGTAGCAGAATACATTTTAGCCTACATTTATGACGAAATTAGATTTTTTTGCTGGAAATGTTTAATAGCAAAAAGTCAAAAATGTTTTTTCTCAAAATTGTCGGTTTTTATGTT
This sequence comes from Staurois parvus, assembly GCF_062004578.1. Classification (NCBI taxonomy): domain Eukaryota; kingdom Metazoa; phylum Chordata; class Amphibia; order Anura; family Ranidae; genus Staurois; species Staurois parvus. The sequence goes on along the minus strand of NW_028317807.1, from coordinate 18,180,278 downwards.
TATATATATATAAAAAAAAAAACCTGCAGAGGAGATCAAATACCACCAAAAGAAAGTTCCATTTGTGGGGGAAAACAGGACATAAATTTAATTTTGGTGCAACGTTGCATGACCATGCAATTGTCTGTTAAAATAAAGCGCCATATCACAAAAAATTACCTGGTCAGGAAGGGGGTGGGGGGTAAATCCTCTGGAGGGCAAGTGGTTACCCTTTTTACTCCCTTCTCTTATTCTTAAATTCATCATTATTGTCCGCTTTTATAACCCCAGGCTACTGCTCTATGTGTTGTTTTATAACTACATGTTACTCATACAAACAGATTGGCTGGTCTTGAGAGGACTTCTACATTCACATAGCATAAGTTTTTCAATCAATGGACTGGTGATCTTACTTTACCTAGGGTGACTGCTTTTCTTGTTTATTTTCTCCTGGAACTGTTGAATATTTGCTTGTCTATTTTTAATAGTGATGATTGTAACACAAAAGCTTTACTGTACTATATGCTTGGAAAATAATTTTCTAATATTTGCATTTAAAAAACAAAAAAACAAAAAACTGAAAATCAAGGTGTAAGCCTTCCCTGGTGCTTTCTTGTTAAGCAAAAATGGGTTCCCACATCATCATGCTATTGCAAACCGCTTTGAAATACACGACAGGTGTTCCCAAACACACCCAGGCTCCTTTTTGTCAGTCACAATCCAATCTAAACCTGCCATGGATGTTTAAATTTGACAGAGAATGCATCATAAAGTAGACCCAAGCACCCATCCAAAGTGCATCAAGCACGTTGGTTGCTGTTCATCTTAGTCCGAGGTCTAATGTTGTTAACACAGAAGGATAAAAAATACGATTGCTGACAGTGCTTGATTATTTTAGTTCGTATACCTGGGAATTTGTGAGAGTCTAACTGCAATTCTCTCCATACAAGTGAGAATGCAAAAGCACCTTAGGACAACATTGGAAGGCACACATGAAAAAAAAAAAAGAAAAAAAAAGAAGGAAAGACAGATCTCAGCATCATCTCAACCTGGCTTTAACATGTTCGTTGTCAGGTCAGTATGACATACAGACCTACAGCACTGCCTCCAGCTGGCCAGGTATGCTGACGGACCTGGCATTCCTCCTGATATAGCAAAAATGTTTGCTAGCAAGCCACTGATCAACGCTATTCATATAAAAATGTGCAACTCCCCCTTCTCTGCCCTGTGTCTCCTGCCTCTTTACCTCTGTTCTTGACATCTTAAATGCACCCCCACCGCAACCTTTTGTTCACATTCCAGCCACTTCACACCCCACAGCACACAGGTGTTGGTAGAGGAGTCACAGGGGCTTTAAAAATACTCCAGTGCATTTCCCTGCCACTCCAACCCCTATCTCCTCGCAATGGACATCACAAGGGACAGCAGCTGCTGCTAGAGAAAAAGATAGCTGTCAGGATGGAGAGCAGTGGGATAGCCCCTTCCGTTCTTGAATGAACACAGTGAGCAATGGATACGAATCGCTTCTGTATATCATCACTTGCAGTGCTTACCACGATTCAGTTTGTAAATGAATAGATGCCTCTATACAGAGACTTCTAGTCCTTAAAAAAACAAAAAAAAAAACAAAAAAAAAATAATATATATATATACATATATATATATATATATATATATATATATATATATACATATATACATACATACATACATACATACACACACACACACACACACACACTGATCCATGATCCCTGGTATGCGATAAATAGGCCCAACACCGTAGTATGAGAAACATCCCCATATCATGATGCTTGCGCAACCATACTTCACTGTCTTCACAGTGTACTGTGGCTTGAATTCAGTGTTTGGGGGTCGTCTGACAAACTGTCTGCGGCCACTAGACCCAAAAAGAACAATCTTACTTTCATCAGTCTACAAAATGTTGCGCCATTTCTCTTTAGGCCAGTCAATGTGCTCTTTGGCAAATTGTAACCTCTTCAGCACGTCTTTTTTTTCAACAGTGGGACTTTGCGGGGGCTTCTTGCAGATAGCTTGGCTTCACATAGGCATCTTATTGTAACAGTACTCACTGGTAACTTTAGACCTTCTTTGATCTTCCTGGAGCTGATTGTTGGCTGAGTCCTTGCCATTTTGGCTATTCTTCTATCCATTCGAATGGTAGTTTTTCGCTTTCTTCCACGTCTTTCAGGTTTTGGTTGCCATTTTAAAGGATTTGCGATCATTTTAGCTGAGCAGCCTATAATTTTCTGCATTTCTTTATGTGTTTTCCCCCTCTAGTGAGTGACCTCACTAATATAACTCCACACTGCTATTATTTTGAACATTTCCCTTTCAATTAGTGATTCAATTACACAGAATCAGCAGCATGCATGTCATGACTGTTGGGTCTGTTGGATTTCTATTACTCTACTACACCTGCTAGTAAATTATTTGCCATGTAGAAATATTATTTCTACCAAAAACAGTGATTGATCAGGTTAGTGATGTCTGACTGCTATCATTTTGAACACAACTGTGTATGTATATATATTTTTAGCAAAAATAATGTTTTGATAAACATTTGCACAAATTGGCCTCATAGAGCCTAGATAAAAAAAAAAAAAAAACACCTTCCTGTTATTCTACTGGTCCTACATGGTTTGGGAGGGGTTTTTTAAAAGTGGTTAGCGTCGATTCACACATGTGCATTCCGGATTTCAAGGTCCGGTTTTAGTGCGGATTGTTCTGCGGTTCAGGACCGGTTTTTGTGACACAGCTGCGGGTTTGTACAGTTCACATGTTCCGGGCTGGATTGGATGTGGTTTTGCAAGGCTTTTTTGGTTTTTCTGAGGTGGAGAGAAGGGGGGAGGAAAGAAATTTGTACTGAAACCTGATCCTGAACTGAAATCCTGTTCACAACTGACGACATGTGCAGCTTAGAAGCAATTCCCATACACGTCAATATCCTGTAATCCGCACCTGAACTGGACCGCACTGCTCAGAAATCGAACATAACTCTTTCAATCTACACTGCCAGTGCACCGGGACATATGTGAAGAGACACCATAGGAAGAAATGTTATTTCGCATGTCATGTGGATTGGATGTGGTTCAAATAGCATCCAAATCGCATATATATGTGAATCGGCACTAAGTGCCGGGGGGAAGGGGGACAATGAAAAAAATGGTCTGGCAACATGAGCTTAAAAGTGGAACACAAGGCCTGGTGACAAATGTTCAATGCACCTGAAAAGCACATTGCATTTGCCCATCTACACAAGCCCTTAAACATACTGGCTCTGGTCCTGAATGTATTACCCAGTGAGGAATTTACCTGCTGTAATTGTGCTTGAAAAAAATGCATAAAAAGTGTGAACTGCAATTTGGCTTTGCTAGTATATCTAAATCTACTAGTACTTCTAACACTATCACCCCCACCAGATGGAAAATGCTGTTGCCCAAAGGTGCCCCTGCGCTCATTCATCCAGAGTGCAGGCACATACAGGAGCATTGGCAGTATATTACACTTTTGGTTTGACTCTGGGGGAGGGGGGGGGGGCGGCAGAATCTAGGCAGGTGGTGTACAACACATGTGACATGCTGCTTGGGGGGGAATTATTGAAGTTCATTGGGGCAATGCTCAGAGTTGTTTGCTTAGGGAGGTGCTCAGTTTTTTTTTTTGTGTACAGGTTAAAGACTGGCTGCTGTGGAGATAGCATTGGCCCACAGATTGAAGCATGTCATCTGTCTTTTGTAAACTAAAGGAGGAGGTAGTTGGATTGGGAGCCATTTCTCTATAGGGAGAAAACAGCTACTGGTGAACAATCACACAAGCCGGAGCAAACTAGAATGGAGTGGATCAAGGGGCATGCTGGAGAGAAGGGGAAAAAAAACCCCAAAAAAACAAAACTCCATTTACAAAGGGAAAGAGTTTTGGCACAAGGGAATGAAGCAATTTTATAATGATAATCTTTCATTTTAGCTGGAGCTTTAAGACCTCACACCACACAGTTGGTAAGCCTAAAGAAGTTGTACAATAACATTAGAATATGTGTGGCCAGCTTTAAATCAGGATTGCCTTGCTGCCAGTCAGTAAAATGGGTAAACAGAGCATGCCATAGGCTACACACTTCGATGCAACAACTGTACAACATTTTGCAGCACACAAACAATGGCAAGCTATCACTGCAGCTGCTGTTATAGAAATCAGTGCAACAGAATATACTTCAATATGCTGAATGGTTGACTTTGGCAGAAACAGGTCTATCCTGACGAGAAAGAAAGCCTAAAATGCTTGCTGCCTATTACTGGCAGGTGCCCAACTTGTGGGATTGGTTCCATAACACATTACAAAATCATGGACATACGTAGAAGACTTCAATAGGTGAGGAAGTGGGTCAGACAGAGGAATTGAGCGCTATGTGAACAATTCTTTCATGCAACAGAGATAAAAATTGAGGCTATCATATTGAGAATGTATCAGAAAAACTACATCTTTCTTTTTAAAAAAAACTTTTTTGCCATTTTATTTAATCCAGGGGGTCAAGGGCATACAAGCGCTCTTTGCCACTGTTCCCAAAACACAACTCTAAAAGGTGGTGGGGCTACAGCCAGCATATAAAACTCAAATTATAGACATTGCAGTGGGGGGAGGTACAGCCACTCTGTAAAGCTGAGTGATCGGTCACCATTATGGATGATCAGCTCTGCTTGTTCATTCAGTAATCACTCAGAGTTGCAGCTCTGTGTAAATTACCTAAGAGTCTGTATGAACTAAAAAGCAGCTGCAAGTATCAACTCTGAAGAGTCTTAATTTACTGTAATAAATGAACAAGCATATTTCAAAAATCGCCAATTCATAGAACTGAATGATCACACAGCGCTGCATGGTGTGTGATCCATCTAATAGATACACGTGAGCCACAGTTTGATTTTTTTTTTTTTTTTTTTAAAGGCAGAGCTCGTCTCCAGACACCAGCCCTATCAATCTCTCCTTTCTAGTAGCGTTGTTGGGGCAGATTTGAATGAAACCAAGTGCTATATGCATTTGGCTCCCTCGGGAGTTAAAATATTAATACTTCTTTAACATGAATGAACATTTAAAGTGTATACTGAAAGCCACATAACTGGAGTTATTTAATTACACATTTAACCTACATTGTATTAGCTGACATAACACTACGCCAACCTTGTGATATAGAAGAGATTTAGTGCAACAATAGTTTCTCAAACCCTAAGGGGTTCATACATAATAGCCATATCAATGCACAAAAAACCCCCCAAAAAAACCCTGTGAGCTGTTGAAAGTGACAAGCTCCTCTCTCCCAATCACAGAGTTCTCTCAGCTACATTAAAAGCAGAGAAGTGGTAATATATTGCAGGTCATACAATGCAGCTTGCATTCTTGGAATAGGCTGCCAATTATATGCCGCAGTGTGGAGTAACCTAGCGATTTGTAACATACTGATATTTGCTTTATGTTATGAGCCCTCTAAGTGATGACAAACCCCAGTATTCTCTTGCTTAGTTTTCTTCCTTCAAAAATGTTTAAATACTTCTTCCCAGAAAGGATTACGTATTTTGTGAATAGATGGCAATACAACACACAAAAGCACATGCTTGCAGCAATTAGAAGACACATTTATAAGTATGAATTATGTATTTGAATAGAAAAATAAAAAATAAATTCCAAACACCTTCTTAAAACAGAAATAATATTTTAATGTTCTGCTTTGCCCATGGTCAAACCCAATTTCCTTTATTTTCATGTTGGCCTACAGAAATGTAAATCAACCTGATTTGAAATGGACTGATCAGAGTACTAATTAAACTTTGCTGCTGCTTCTTTCTCTACTGCTCCAATACATTTTAATTGCACAGAAACCATTATTTGTTATGCTAAAATATATGCACGCGGATACTGTTCAAGCGTTACTACCCTATTTAATTATTCTATAAGCAGGCATTAACAGAATAGTGCCTAATATTTCCAAGCCTGCAGGATCCCGTGCGGCGAGTTTACCGAATGTAGATACTGTATGTCAATGTATCAAATATGGTGTCCTCTTGTTAGGCCTCTATTAATTTGTAAGAGGAGCTCCAAATACTGTAGCTGCTGATTTTAATAAACAGCCACTCTCCTGTCCCACTGTCCAGCGCTGTGCTCATCCACCCCAGCCATTTTCATCTCCCATCCTCTGTCCCCAGCATCTTAACTGTGGGCATCTAGCTGTGACAGCATGCCGCTTCACAGCCAGGTGCCCACTGTGCATTGTTAATGGACCCACAGTTTTCTGGGACTTGTCATGTGTCCCAGAAGACTGTCGGGAGGGAAGGGGGAAGGAGAACTTCCACTCTAATCGACAGGTCGTTGGAGCAGACGTGGGAGCGGATACCTGTCCAAATAAGGTACCTGCTCCCCCATCCCTGCCCAAAAGTGCCATTTCATTAACAGGAGCAGGGGAGGAGGCCTTAAAAGCAGAATCTCCCCTTTAGGGTGAAGCTCCGCTTTAAGACCAAGTTTAGATGTGTGGCAAATCTTGTTGCCCTTCTGAAAAGCAATTTGTGGATGTATTTTCAGAGGTGCTTTGACAGGCAATAGGTCATTATTGTATTTTAACCCTGTAAACGCCCTATTCATCTGAATGGGTTGTGTTCATCAGTGGCACTGCCCACTGAGCACAACAGGAGGTATAATTTTTGCCACAGCTTTGAAGCAAAGCATCACAGCATGCATGCAACTCCCTCTACCCGCTGTCTTGGGTTCAGGGGCATGGAAAAACGCGGCTTGACCGCCTGTATCTTCTGCCTCCTGTCTGCAATAAAACAGCTCCAAGTCACACAAACCTTTGAAATACTCTGATCTAACCGTGCCCTCTGTGGCATTTCCACAAATCTTTGCCTTACCAATAACCAGAGCCTAAACAGTGAAAACAATTTACTGAAATACTAATCTCTAGTCCCTTCCAAAATAAAAGAGCATATACTGTACAGGCTAATTTTCAGCTTTCAGTGCTGTCACACTTTGAATGACAATTGCTCAGTCATGCAACATTGTACCCATGAGAAATTTTTATAATCTTTTTTCACACAAACCGTGCTTTCTTTTCGTGGTATTTAATCGCCACTGGGTTATTTTTATTTTTTTGCACTATAAACAAAAAAAAGAGCAAACAAATTTGAAAAAAAAAAAAGTTTTTGTTTCGGTTATAAAATTTTGCAAACAGGTAACTTTTCTCCTTCACTGATGTGAGTTGATGAGGCTGTACTGGTAGGCAGCACGGATAGGCAGCACTGATGAGGTGGCACGGATAGGCAGCACTGATAAGCATTGATGAAGAGGCACTGATATGCAGCAATGTTGGTCATTGACAGGTGGCCACTGATGGGCAACACTCACTGGCACTGATGGGGGGGCACTGCTGGGCACGGATCATCAGTGCCCTGATGATCCGTGCCGATCTGCTCTGACAGCTGCCAGTTATCGGCAGTACTTTCCTCAGGTGTGACAGCGTGAGGAAAGTGCTGCTGATAACTGGCAACTGTTTACTCCATGATCTGCTGTGTCATTGGACACAGCTGATCACGTGGTAAAAGGCCACTGTGATTGGCCTTTTACCTCATCACATGATCGGCTGTGTCCGTAAAACACAGCAATAATAGAGATCGCCGGGTGCACACCGCTGGGGCCGTGAGGGAGGGTGTGTTCTGGGAGGACGTCAAATGAACTGGATAACCAAGTGATTAAAAAAACAAAGTACTTCTCACAAGAACATGTAGAGATCTTAAGGCGATTCTAAAGGTTATTTTTTTGGAAAATAAGAAACCTGTCTATACTTACCTACTGTGCAGTGGTTTTGCACAGAGCAGCCTGGATCCTCCTCTTCTTGGGTCCCCCACAGGCTCTCCTGTGCCCCCACTGCTCTGTGTGTCCACTGACACATGTAGCTGAGACTTGGCCTGCCCCCTCTCCCTCCTCATTGGTTAACTGGCTGTGACTGACCGCAGCGGGAGCCAATGGCTCCCACTTGCTGCCTCAGAAAATGAGGAGGCAGAGACCCGGGGCAGTCGAGACTGCTGTTCACATCGCTGGATCAGGATGAGGCTCAGGTAAGTATTGAGAGATTGGGGCACTGCTGCACACAGGTTTTTTCACCTTCATGCATAGAATGCATGAAGGTAAAAAACCTTGAGCCTTTACAACCACTTTAAGTGTGTCCTTGGGATAAATGGTGCCTGAGCCAAACAGGAGTACTTCTGCTGATCGGTGACAAGTATACACGGTATTAGTATTAGTAGTTAGGACAATTGGAACAAATTACATTATATTCAGAAACCTCAGTAAGATAGCTGGGAGACTGACTGATGTATAAGTGATATATTTAGATACTGTAACACAGCCAATGGTGAGAGCAGACTTGTCAAAAACAAAGTGCCACCAGCAGTGGAAAACCTTCGGGACAGTGGTATGCATAGTATGGCTCTATAAGAAAAGCAGTAAGGCCCCTTTCAGACAGTGGGTCTGATCACATACACCTGTCAATTTTTCAGGCAGACCAGATCAGATGGTCTATTCAGCCCTGTGGATCTTGTGTCCGGTTACACCCGTCTACCTCCAAGTAGGATCAACTAAAGAAGGAAGGGAATCAGTCATCTTCTGCTTAGGTGGATCAGATCAGAGGGTAGTCAGGTGTAAACAGACAGTGGAGTCAGTTTACACCCGGCCGCCCATAGAGCAGAGCAGGCTCTGTGTCCACTCTACATAACCTGAGTGGACACAAACCTGTCATCCACCCACTCTGCTCCGATCAGCAGGGGATCTGTGAGTAGATCCCCTGCTGATTGGGGTGGGAGTCTACCCTGTCTAAAATGGGTCTAACAAAAAAGCTGCTCAAAAGGTTGAAGCCAGCGGGAGTTGCACCTTTCGGGGGTGGGGGCGGAGCCTAACCATGGCAGCTGACGAGAGCCCGATGTAGGAGCTCTCGGACAAGCTCCTTCACCCACCTCCCCAAACCCCTACCTGTGATGTGGAGCTGCGGTGCGGTGGTCCCCCTTGGATGCATGGAGGAGCTCTGCGGGAGAGCTGACCCGTGAGACGGGATCTGGCTGCGGTGCTCAGGGTGAAGGTGTGTCGGGCTGCGGGGAGACAAGGTGGAGCGGTGTAGCCACGTGGCCGGCCGCTAAGCACTACTGGGAAACCAGGAAGCCGGCCGGTGTTTGGTGTAGAGAGAGAGGAGCTGCTCGGTTGGCGGACTTACTCCCTGGAGCACGGTTGCCGACCCAATACCTGGTCCCCTGTTTTAAGGATGATAGCATGGTGCCCTGCTGGTTGGCTCACTGCTCGGAGCTCTGCATCTTAACCCAGTGCTCAGAGCCCTGTCAACCGGGTTCTACCCGGAGCTCTGTCTGCTGGCTTATTGGCGGAGACCTTGACTGTTGCTAAACTACTGGGAGTCATACTGGTCGGTCCACTGTTTGGGGCCCTGCTGGTTGGCCCACTGCTCTGAGTCCTGCGTGCGAAGGAGGAGAGACACGGGGGATTGGAGAGAGGAAGGTGGAGGATTTTCTGGAGAAACCCCTAAAATGATCACACTGCCCAGCTGAAGGACAGTGGAAGAGAACTGCTGGTCGAGCCCCGAGAAGAGAGACACAAGCAGGGTGAGTGACTCTGACCGAGTCTCAATAAATAACGTGCTTCTTGTGGGCTGTTGGGAGAGGCAGTGTGTGAGAAAAGAGAGGGGACCCCCTTGAGTGGGAAATGTAAAGGAGTGGAAAGGAGAAGAGGAAAGACGAATGAAAAGCTTGAAAATCAAATGAGTGGATAAGTTGTGACGTATATATTAATAGCTATCTCTCCTTAACCCCTGAGCTTATAAAGAAGAATAAGAGCAATAGAAGAATGAAAAATAAAAGCGCAAAAGGAAGTGGGCTAAAAGGGACTCAGACTGGTACTATCAAAAAATACACCTCCCAGGGAAATATAGCTCCAGAAAGGTATCAGGGTAAAAGTGGAAAAGGTGAAGTAGATCTAAGCCTGGAAAGTAGCCCTAGACTATCACTAGGCCTCGACATTAGCAGCCAACAAATATCGGCCAATATAGAGATGGAGACAGAGCTACAAATACCAAACAAAAAAGAAATGGCAGAAATGTTCAAAGATCTGGAGAAAACAATAAAACAAGAAATTGTAAATATTCGAAATGATTTGGGACACCTTTTGGCGAGAGTGGAAGAAACGGAGGAAAAAGTTAAAAATCAGTCCCAAATTATTGCCGAATTGGAAAAAGAAATAATTAATATGGGGAAAGCCCAAGAAAAACTGCTCTATATGGCTGAGATACAAGAAAATAGGAATAGGAGGAGAAATATTAGGATACGTGGGGTCCCAGAGAACTCAAAAGGAGAACATTTGCAAGAGGTGGTCTGTAAAATATTAAATTCCATAATGGACAGTACTGATATGGAAAAGACTAAAATAGAAGGAATTTTTAGACAAGGAAAATTCCAAAGAAATTCGGGAAAGGATAGGCCAAGAGATATACTTGTCAAATTTTGTGAATTCCTAGATAAAGATAAAATTTGGAAGAGGATAAAGGGAAAAGCAGTAATTATGTACGAAGGAAAGGACTTACAGATATATGCGGATTTGCCACCAGAGACTTTATGGAGGAGAACCCTTAGACCTCTATTGGAAAGACTGAAAGAACAAAAGGTGCAATATAGATGGGGGACCCCTGAGTGCCTAATAGGATGGAGAAATGGAATTACAGCATATCTTAGGTTCCCAGAAGATTTGAAAAATTTTTGCGATAGACTCAAACTACAAAGAATGGAGATTCCTGGCTGGGAAGACGAACACCGGGAAATTAGAATGAAAAGAAAAGAGGACTGGCAATTGGTTGGTGGGGCGGGGGAGGGGGAGGGGGAGAGAGATAGCCCTTTTTTTTTCTCTCTCTCTCTCTACCTCCTGTCTCTCTCCACCTGGTCCCTGCCGTCCTCAAACCACTGTTATTGAGAAATTTTGGTAGGACTTAGGGGTTAAAGGGGAGGTGGGGGAGGGCGGAAAGCTGTCCATGGCTGGAGTTTTTACCCCATAGATTAAATCAAAAGTGGATAGTATTACCACAAATGATTGGTAGGCAATTAATAGGCCTAAAAAGAGGGGGGGGGGGAGGGGGGGTTGGGAAAATGGGAGGGAGGGGGGAGGGGAGGGGGGAGGGGAGGGGGGAGGGGATGGGAGATGGGTGGGAGGGAGGAAGGGGAGGAGGTATTGGGTTAACACTCTGCATGACAGAAGGGATAAAGAGGAAGAGGCAATTTGGAAGAGAGATGGAGTTAATTGGGAAAGATGGAAGAAATACAGTTTATAACCTATAATGTGAATGGGCTGAGTTGTCCAGGGAAGAGATTTAGGTTGTTTAAGGAGTTACATCATAGGGCTACGTCAGTGGTATTTTTACAGGAGACTCACTTTGAGATAGAGGCAAACATGAAATTGAAATCCAAACACTACCCAATATGGTATTATGCAGATTCTCCAATTAAAAGAGCAAAAGGGGTTGCAATAGGTTTGGCAAAGAATATGAGATTTGAGCTGGAGGATAGAAGAACTGACCCAGAGGGGAGGTTCTTATTCTTAAAAGGCAGACTTCAGGGGATTGAGTGTACTTTAGCCAATATATATTGCCCTAATAAAAACCCAGAGATGTATATGAAGGGTCTGTTGAAAAAATTAATGGAATTTAAAAAAGGGCGATTGATAGTAGCAGGAGACCTAAATTTCTGTATGGACCCACAAAAGGACAATACCTCTTCTGTGCAAAGAGAGGGGAGTAGGTCTCTGAAAGCTTTGAAAAAAGTGATACATGAATATCAACTAGTGGACATCTGGAGAATAATGCATATGAAAGACAGAGACTATACCTTCTTCTCTAATGCACATGAGATATACTCGAGATTAGATCACATCTTAATAGACCATCAACTTATAGATCATCTGGTTAAAAGCGACATAGAGACAAGGACGTTCTCGGATCATGCCCCGGTCGTAATGAAAATGGGTTGGGGAAGAAGGTGGACTGGAGGACTAGGGTGGAGGTTAAATGAGGCTCTTCTTTTGGATGAGGATTTAGCTCAGAAAATCGAGAAAGAGATTAAGGTATACTTTAAGGAGAACGAAACAGAGGAAGTATCGATAGCTACAGTCTGGGAAAGCCACAAGGTATTCATAAGAGGAATCTTGATTGCGGCAGGAGCAAGGAAGAAAAAGGAAAGAAGAGAGAGGGTCAGTGGGCTATTAAAAGAAATATTGGACTTGGAGTAGATCTATAAGAAGAAAATAACAAAAGACACGAGACAGAAGTTATTGGACAAAAAAGATGAGCTAGAGAGGTTGATGGATGAGGAGAAGAGAAGAGTATACAACAGGGTTTTGAACGAGAGATATAGATAGGGAGACAGACCAGGAAGATACCTAATGAGAGCCCTGAATAAAAAGAAAAATAGGAACTATATAGAAAAGATAAAAAGCCCAGAGGGGGAGTTGGTCCACTCAACTAAAGAGATTATTAAAGTGTTTACGGAGTATTACAAAAAGTTATATAATATTAGTCCCCAAGGTCCTCTAAAAGAAGCTCAAGAGGGAAGTATTGAAAAAAAAATGACATACTTAAAAAATGCAGGATTACCAAAACTAAGTGAAGCACAGTTGAACTCCTTAGACGCAGAAATTTCCCAGGAAGAAATTAAAACAGCATTAAAAAGCACAGGGGGGGGGGGGAAAAGCCCAGGCCCGGATGGTTATACAGTTAGGTACTATAAGAAATTTAGTGAAGTACTGCTACCCAAGTTGAGAAATATATGAATGATCTGGGAGGTGGGATGGAAGTGAGGAGAGAATCCCTACAGGCCCATGTAGTACTTATTCACAAGGAGGGAAAAGATCCATCTCAGTGCTCCAGCTATAGACCTATTTCATTATTGAATACTGATACTAAACTGTATGCAAAGGTGTTAGCAAACAGGTTGAAAGATCTAATGCCGGAATGGATCCATGGAGATCAGGTGGGCTTCGTACCAGGGAGAGAGGGTAGAGATAACGGCTTGAGAACCCTGATGCTTATTCAGAAAAGTAGAAAAGGGAAAGCCCCGGTGGTGCTCTTGTCAATTGATGCAGAGAAGGCATTTGATAGAGTGGACTGGGGCTTTATGATAGACAACTTAAAAGTACTGGGGATAGGTGATAGAATGCGTGAGTGGATAAGTAAATTATATAGGGAGCCTACTGCAATCATCACGGTAAACGGGGAGAGATCAGAACCCATTGGAATGTCTAATGGAACAAGACAGGGTTGCCCACTGTCCCCTTTACTATATGTGTTGTCACTCGAACCTCTGTTTTCAATAATAAGGAACAGTGGAGCGGTAAAGGGAATTCAGATAGAAACTATAGAACATAAGGTAGCGGCCTTTGCGGACGACTTATTGTTCTATGTGGGGAATCCCAGAATAACTCTCCCAAATATAATGAAGATCTTGGAGTATGGTGAACTATCAAATTTAAAAATTAATCCAACGAAAACCGAGATCTTGAATATTAATATAACAAAGAATGAAAAAGAAAAACTACAAAAAGAATTCCCCTTTGTATGGAAAGAAAAAGAGATAAAATACCTAGGAATAAAACTCACTGCCTCACCTAAGTATTTGTATAGATTAAACTATATTTCTTTGATAAACGAGATCAGGGAACATTTAAAAAGACTAGAAGGAGGAAACCCATCCTGGATAGGACGTATAAACCTAGTCAAAATGGTAATTATGCCTAAAATATTGTATAGATTCCAAATGGTACCAATTAAAATTCCAGAGGCCTTCTTTAAGATAATAAAAAAAATGTTAACAAGATACATATGGAAGAATAAAAAACCTAGAATAGCATATGAAACATTGAGTAGGACTAAAGAGAAAGGGGGATTGGGTCTACCAGATGTAAAGAGATACTATAAAGCAGTGGCTTTAGCAAGAATATACGACTGGACATTTAACCATAAGGGGAAAAGCTGGGTAACAATTGAAAATAATCTTAGTGGAATTAGATTGAGTCAGATGATATGGGTTCCAGCACAGTTTAGAGGAATTAAAGAAAACAAAAGTATTTACACTTTAAACGTTTTAAGGATATGGGACAATTTGCACAAAAACATGAAATGGGAATTTAATTCTATACTAATGCCTCTCACAAACACTGAGTACTTTCCCCCGGGAAAGGATAAGATATCAGGGAGATGGTTTAGAAAGGAGGATACCCAACTGAGAGATGTTCTGGTGGAGGGGGAACTGAGATCACTTAAAGAATTAATGGAGAAGAAGGGAGATATCTTTATTAGAATAGATGAGTGGAAATATCATCAATTGAAATGTTTTATTGGAAACCTCCCGAAACCCCTGAGATTAAAACAGGAGTGGAATATGTTTGAAAGGCTGTTAGAAACACGAAGGGATGGGAAGCACGGTATTTCAAAAACCTATAGAATACTCACAGAATTAGACACAAACACAAAGTCAAGTTTTATAACAAAATGGGAAAGGGACATGGAAGTTGGGTTTGACGAGGACAAAACAGAGAAAGATGTTTAGATTGATACACGAGAATGTTAGTATGAGAGAGGTTGAGATGAATTATAAGTGTGTGACACGATGGCACATTACACCGAGTGTTGAGCACAAGATGAATGGGGAAAATTCAAAAATGTGTTGGAGAGGATGTGGAGAGATAGGCACGGTGTTTCACATATGGTGGGAATGTCCGAAAATCCAGGCTTTTTGGAAGGTAATAGTCAAATTGATTGAAGAAATAACTGAAATTGACATAGGGTTAGACCCAGAGACGTGCCTCCTACATAATGTGGAGATATCCGTAAATAAATACAAAAACTCAGGCGTCTGGTACTTCTTAAATGCGGCGAAAGGGTTGATACCCAGGTTTTGGCAGAAAACTGAGGTACCGAAGGAGGAAGACTGGATTAATAGAGTAAACCAGATAGGTAGAATGGAAAGATCATACCATATGCAGGAAGATAGCATGGGAGTTTATTATATGAGATGGGAAAAGTGGGAAAAAGCAGGATTGAAAGAGAAATATAGGAAACTATGAACCAGGATGTTAGCCAAAAATTAATAAGCCTCGAGAGAAGAATGGGTTAGAGTCTGCAGAGGAGGAGGAGGGGGGAGGGTGGGTGGGAAGGGTCGGGGTGGGATGGGAAAGAAAAGAGTTTTTTAGAAGGGGAAATGTAGAAATGTTATTAATGTCTATTTATATATGAATCGTTTCCCCTGTTGGGTTTTTGTATTAATATGAAAAAATTTAATAAATATTTAAATTAAAAAAAAAAAAAAAAAAAGGTTGAAGCCAGCGGACAGGTTTTAAGACTAAATGCGGACGCACACACACACACACACACACACACACACACATATATTTCCCCACTAAACACAATACTGCGATACACTCGCACATAAACCATCCCACCCTCCTCTTCCAACATAGGTAACATAGAACTTACAGATATTTCTTAAAAGCAATAAAGTACAACAAAACCTTTTTTTTTAAACAAAAGAGAATTAAATAAGTCTCATTCCACCACAAATTCCAAAAACAATGAATTTTCTTAATTTTAGGATACTGAATGGAGGCACACAAAACTCTTGCCACCATCAGCACAGTACAAAGAAACACTATGTGGGAGATTTACTAAAACTGGAGCTCTCAGAATCTGGTGCAGCCATGCATGGTAGCCAATCAACTTGTTGAATTAAGCTTTGATAATAAAACCTGGATAAAACCTGGATAAAACCTGGAAGATGTCTGGAATCTATGCTGCGCTGCACCAGATTTTGCACACTCCAGTTTTCGTAAATGCCTCCATGTCTTCTTTGTAGGGCTTGGGGGAACAAAAAAGTATAACTCAACAGTCTAGTGAGGTGGGCTAAAAAGGGGGGGGGGGTTGCCTTTCACCAGCTTCACATATAGTTCAAATGCACCTTAATAAGACATGTTTTGTCCAAAGAAATGCAATGTAGCTCAAATCGGGTCAGACTCAGCCTCTGAATTGTCAAATGTAGTGTTTCATTGAAGCCCATGGCGATTTGGTGACCTGCATGTAACTTGCATTTAAAAGTGCTGGAAAGACGTACTCGTGCTGAGTGTATTAAACTGGTTAGCACCCCAGTCACATTGGGTGCGACTTGGTATGTGATCTGAACGTTATGTCCGCAATTAGAGCAGTCATATCGCTGCGGTTCTGACTTGGTCGTAGCCGCACCAATATCTAAAGTAGTACATGCACTAATTTTGGTGGAATTTGCATAGACATCTGTGTCAGATGTATTGCAAATCGCACCTTAAATCGGCATTTCACCCAGCTTCAAAATCTTGCAAAGTCGCACGATTTCAAAGTCGGGCTTGATTTGACCGGGGTGTAACACTGTAATGGAGGCAGAGGAATGGATAGCTACATAAAAAGACCACCTTAGCAAGTTTTACTCCATCTGTGCTACATGGATTCACTAAATCTCTGGGTCCTCAGGGTCCTTGGGGATGTCGTGGCCTCCTCCTTTGGGACCTTCCAAATCCTAAGGGGTAGGGGTTTCCGGAATCCCAAACACCACTGGCTCCCAGAGCACTTTTATGTAAGCCCCTGACTACCTGAAGCTATAAGCCATCTAAATTTCAACCCTAGTGTGTCTGCATTTGATTCGGACCTGCCAGCTAGTCCCTGCGATAAATTCCTTACCTACCAGAGCGGTTGATGGGAGTTTTGTATTTTCCCTTCCCTTTTATTACTTTAATTATGTTTGTTGTATTGTTATGCTTACACTTTACTGCACATGGAGTTTAGGCACATGGAGATTCTTGTTTTCCACCTATATGGAAGCTAGTGTTAGCCATGATGCAACTGTAACTAAAACCCCTATGCATGTTTTTCCTTGTTCTTACTTCCTTGTTTTTGTACATGTAATCTTTATTTTCAAACAAAAGTTTTCAGTAAAAAAAAAAAAAAAAAGTGCTGGAAAGAACACCAATGCACATGCTCTAAAATAGGATAGAAGGTATGTTTATGTCTTATTGCATATTAAAAAAAATGGAAAAAGAAAAAAAAAAAAAAGAAAAATATGAGGGGAGTAACTGGTATGCCACTATGCCCATCTGTACATCCATAAAAAAACAAACAAACAAACCTTCACAAACTTATGGCTACACTATATAGTTGCAAAGATTTGTACAGTTTTACAAATACATGCCAAAGTTGCAAAACTGGGTTCAGAACTGAAACCTTTTGCTGCTAGGTTCTGCACTCCAACTTTTGCATTACAATTTAAAAAAATTAAATCAAGGGGAAAAAAATATCAAGCATTATGATGCATTGTAGCCAACAACTGCAGCGCGATATGCATGATGCACATCAGCAGGCACAGGTTATGCACACTAATACAAGTGCCTGCTGGTGCGAATGAGCTTTTAATGTGTTGGTGCCAAAAATTTTGTCCAGTCCATTTTTGGAGTTTTGCATGGAATGTGTCAGATTTTTGTTTCTCCACTTTTTTGTGTAATAACAATACAAACAAAAGAAATAAACATGAGAATGCCTAAACATTTGTAAATGCAACAATTTTCTGGGTGAAGCATTATCTGACAGAATTGCTGGGTACCAATATTTCTGGCTATGCCTGGAATGGCAAACTGCAAATATTTACTTTCCAACGTAAGCCTCATCTCCTTGGCAATGAAAGAGATAAGGTTTGTTTAACCTTAGTCATTAAGGGGAGAATATTATGGCATCATTTATTTTATATTGCCTACTGCTGTTCCTGGCTTGTTGATTGTCATCAATTGCAAAGTGAACAAAGATAAACTAAAAAAAAAAAAAAAAAGAAGTCTCCACTGAACCAATGCAAAGCATAGAAAAGCCTTCTGGGATCAAAAAGTATCAGCACGTCTCAAACCATCACGAATCCCATAAAGGTGGTTATTACTCCTCTTTTTTTTATATATAGAGTGGAGCAGTTCAAACCATTTATGTCCCATCTGGCCAACTGTGAATGGAGATGTGCCTATTTCCAGCACAGATACAGCCTATTATAGTACCATTTATTTCAAACTGCATAAAGTGGTTTCAGTCTTGTTAGGCATCATTAGTGCAGGTATACATGGTTCTTATGAAGTAGTGACATGTCTGAATCAAATAAGCAACCAATTGCACCCACAGTGACACTTTATTAAGTCCTACTGGCCGCTGTGTGGTGCAAGGCAGTGAATTGCCTTGCACTGTTCTGAGCTGGGGGAAAAGAAGAAAAAAAAGTAATTTTATCAGCACACCGCCTGAACATAGTAGACAAGGAATTTTGCCTAGTCTTCCAGTGGAACAGAGCTGCCCAACGCAGTCCCACCACACTGGATATGAATGGACCCTTGAAGCAGCTGATGGGAAGAAAAAAAAAAACAAAAAAAAAACAAAACACAATTATGAATCCAGCTGCGGTAATTTATTAAAATGTGTCTCACTGCTCCTGTTTAAAATTGCTTTGCTATAAAATAGAAATGAAATACAGCCCTCTACTGGAAAGGCAATGGGAAGCATACCATTTGGAGAAAAGGGGGATACAACTGAACCTCTACACTTTGTGTAAAGGCTTAGTAAACACTGACAGAAGGGAAGACTGTCCAACATGCAATTTGTGTGGTAGATTATGGGAACCACAAACCATGTGCATGCTGGGGTAATACCTCACTGGGAAAAGATCAAAGTGTGTACCAAGGGTAAACTATCACTTGTGAGCAACCAATGTGTGTACTGCAGGTGCTGTCAACTCTGCAGCATGTACTATTTAGTAAAACCTAAAGTATTATTGGACTAGGGAGTGCCTTCTCTGCAGCGGCACTGACCAATCAGAATAGCTTGATTCGTCTCAGAAGCGCCACAGAAAGAAGAGAGAGTGAAGAGCTTGGTTTCAAATTCCTAGGCAGCTACATCAGCTGGGTGGGCACTGACAGCTTATCACCCATAGTGGTAAAGTGTTACTAAACCAATGACCCCGCATTCACTATATCCGGTCTTCCACAGTACACGGAAATGCAATTATTTTAGTAAATATAAAGTTCTAAATACCTTCTCTCTTTAGCCGCGTACAGCCGTCTTGTGACTTCTACCAGTGTCCAGCTGAGCATTGGTTAATCTTGTAGGAGGAGTTTTCATTCTCCTCTGACTGTCCTATGAGGCTGCATAACATCCCTGACTGTCTAGATAGCGCCGATTGACCCTACACTAATCGCATGCACGCTTCAAAATAAAAAAAAAAAAGTCTAGCAATACACACCAAACGGAGTTGTAGACTTTCCACTGCTGCTCTAACTATGGCAGATGGATTGGGGACAGCAAAAGAAGGGGAAGATCAGAGAAGTCAGGATCAAACAGCATTCTTACACAAAGCAGAAGATTAACCCCTTAGGTTCCACAGTGAGTACAACAGGCATGCTTTACTGCATCTAACAGACTAATTTAACTGTTGTGGATTTAGTAACACTTTAAAATACAGCAGGGACCAGGGAGTTGGGGGGGTGTAGGGTGTTAGTTCACCTTTTATTTATTAGTTTATTTTGAAGAGGTGAATGTACACTTTAAGACTGCAAGCAGAATCCATCATTTTCACATGACAAAGTCGAAGTGGAGCTACACAATATTTTAAGGATTATTAAATCATCTTATTTTAGATAATCTTCTATACCATCTATAGATAACAAATATTGATCACAGGGAGCATCACTGACATTTAGTTCATAAAGGATACTGGACTTTCTAATAAAAGTCCATAACTGGCTGCATGAAGTGCAAACATAAGAAAATATTAACAAAAAAAAAAATTCTATATTCAGTTAGAGCCCATTCCAACCTGTGCAACTTGGACCCCTAAGTCGCACCCCATGTTTCCCAATAAGTACCATTCATATCTGTGCAACTTCAAGTCGCAGTAGCTTAGTTTCTGCACTACTTTGGTTCGACTTTCATGCGACTTAAAGGGCCATAGACTTTAATGTAAACCCTTCAAAATCGCATGAAAGTTGCACTTGAGTGATATACATGCAACTTGTGTGCAACCTTGTAGAGCACAAAGCCAAAGTCGCACTCATCTACAGTTGCAGCAAGTCGCTCTGTAAAGTCACAAGGAAAAATTGTACAAGTGTGAATGGAGCCCAACTGTAATTAACAAATCAAACTTATTTAAGCAGCCCAACTGTAATTAACAAATCAAACTTATTTAAGCAGTCAGACAAAAATTAAATGTACAGCCAACTCACATGTCTTCTACAGTAATATCCTTTAGTATCTGGCAGTAGTCCACATTCCACACAGCCTGATCATCCCAAACTTTAGAAGCCAGCAAGATTGCTCCCAGTACAATTCTTTTCCAGTTACTGGGGCATATATCAATTTCAGCATAAGTCAAAAGTCTTTCAAGGTAAACCTAATAGGAAAAAGATGGGATGTGGGTTTGTCAGTAACATCTACAAAAAATGTGTTTCCTGAAACAACTTTCTAACTAAAGCTAAAAATAAGTACAGCATTTATCATTAGAATAAATTATATGCAGTGCAAACCTGAAAACAAATTTCATGTTGATAAAATACTGACCTCTAGTGGACAAACTGTGATACCACTTTTCATAAAGTACAGAAGCATTCAAATGTGTTCCAAAACTACATTTCATGTTTCCAAATCAACTCATTGTGGGAGGTTCTGAAAAATGATATGGGGACTCCTGCTGCCCCTGCCTAAAACTCTATTTTTATTTAAATGAAATATATAATGACAGAAGTATGATGACAGAAATATACACACACACACATTATATGGCCAAAGTATTTGGATAGCCCTCCACATAATTAGATTCAGGTGTTCCAATCACCTCCATGGCCACAGGTGTATAAAATCAAGCACCGATTGTAGACTGCTTCTACAAATATTTGTGAAAGAATGGGTCGCTCTCAGGAGCTCAGTGAATTCAAGCATGGTAACGTGATAGGTTGTCACCTGTGCAATAGGTCCATCCAAGACATTTCCTTGCTGCTAAAAATTCCAGTCAACTGCTAGTGGTATTATAACAAAGTGGATGCAACTGGGAACAGCAGCAACTCAGCTACCAAGTGGTAGGCCATGTAAAATGACAGAGTGGGGTCAGTGCATGCTGAAGCACGCAGAAGTCTCCAACTGTCTGCAAAGTCAATAGCTAAACTTCATGTGGCCTTCAGATCAGCACAACAGTGCGTAGAGAGCTTCACAGAATGGGTTTCCATGGCTGAGCAGCAGCATCAAAGCTTTACATCAAGTGCAATGCAAACCATCGGATGCAGTGGTGTAAAGCATGCCGCCACTGGACTCTAGAGCAGTGGAGGCGTGTTCTCTGGAGTGACGAATCATGCTTCTCTAGCAATCCAATGGACATGTCTGGGTTTGGCAGTTGCCAAAAGACTGGTACTTTCCTGACTGCATTGTTCCAAGTGTAAAGTTTGGTGGAGGGGGATTATGGTGTGGTTGTTTTTCAGGGGTTGGGCATGGCTCCCCTAGTTCCAGTGAAGATAACTCTTAAGTGGTTCTAAAGGCCTAATTTTTTTTTTTCAAAATAAACTATCTATACTTACCTGATCTGTGCAGTGGTTCTGCACAGAGCAGCCTGGATCCTCCTCTTCTCGGGTCCCCCGCTGGCGCTTTTGGCCCCTCTCTCCTGTAGGGTGCCCTTACAGCAAGCAGTTTGCTATAGGAGCACCTGCTGCTCTGTATGTCCATTCACACACAGAGCTGTGGATAAACCACACCCCTTCTCTCTTCTCACTGGCTGTGATAGACAGAAGTGGAAGCCAATGGCTCCTGCTTGTCTCAGCCAATATGGAGAGGGAGTCTCAGGATAGCCTGAGTGCCTGTCCCCATGGAATCTCCTCCATGCTCTTGAGACTGTGCTGGGAGACCCAGCAAACCTTCTGGCAATGACATGTATTGATGTGCCATCCTGGAGGAGTTGGACTGCCTGAGCAACCTCTGTAGGGTCCAGGTATGGCCTCATGCTTCCAGTAGTGACTCTGACCTAGCCAAATGCAAAACTACAGAAAAACAGTCAGAAAACATGAATAGGGAAAAAAAGTATCAGTGGCCTCCACCTGTAAAACCATTCCTGTTTTGGGGGTCATCTCATTGTTGCTCATCTAGTGCACCTGTTAATTTCATTAACACCAAAACAGCTGAAACCAATTAACAACTCCCTCTACTAAGCTGACCAGATCAATATCCCAGGAGTTTAACTGACTTGATGCTATACTCTGATTAAAAAGTATTCCTTTAATTTTTTTTGAGCAGTACACACACGCACAAAGTAAATTTGCTGTCCCCTCAAAATAACTCAACACACAGCCAATAATGTCTAAATCGCTGGCAACAAAAGTGAGTACACCCCCAAATTAAAATGTCAAAATTGGGCCCAATTAGCCATTTTCCCTCCCTGGTGTCATTTGACTCGTTAGTGTTAAAAGGTCTCGGGTGTGAATGGGGAGCAGGTATGTTAAATTTTGTGTTATCGCTCTCTCATACCGGTCACTGGAAGTTCACCATGGCACCTCATGGCAGATATTTCTCTGAGGATCTGAAAAAAATAATTGTTGCTCTACATAAAGATGGCATATGCTATAAGAAGATTGCCAAGACCCTGAAACTGAGCTGCAGCACGGTGGCCAAGACCACACAGCGGTTTAACAGGACAGATTCCACTCAGAACAGTCCTCGCCATGGTTGATCAAAGAAGCTGAGTGTACGCACTTAGCGTCATATCCAGAGGTTGCCATTGGGAAATAGAAGTATAAGTACTGCCAGCATTGCTGCAGAGGTGGAAAGGTGGGGGTGTCAGCCTGGAAATGTTCAGACCGCAGTCCGCACACTTCATCAAATTGGTCTGCATGGCTGTCGTCCCATAAGGAAGCCTCCTCTAAAGATGATGCACAAGAAAGCCTGCAAACAGTTTGCAGAAGATAGGCAGACTAAGGACATGGATCACTGGAACCATGTCTTGTGGTCTGAGGAGACCAAGATAAACTTATTTGGTTCAGATGGTGTCAAACATGTGTGGCGGCAACCAGGTGAGGAGTACAAAGACAAGTGTGTCTTGCCTACAGTCAAGCATGATGGTGGGAGTGTCATGGTCTGGGGCTGCATGAGTGCTGCCGGCACTAGGGAGCTACAGTTCATTGAGGGAACCACGAATGCCAACATGTACTGTGACATACTGAAGCAGAGCATGATCCCCTCCCTTTGGAGATTGGGCCGCAGGGCAGTATTCCAACATAACGACCCCAAACACACCTCCAAGATGGCCACCGCCTTGCTAAAGAAGCTTAGGGTAAAGGTGCTGGATTGGCAAAGCATGTCTCCAGACCTAGACAATATTGAGCATCTGTGGGGCATCCTCAAATGGAAGGTGGAGGACTGCAAGGTCTCTAACATCCACCAGCTCTGTGATATCATCATGGAGGAGTGGAAGAGGACTCCAGTGGGAACTTGTGAAGCTCTGGTGAACTCCATGCCCAAGAGGGTAAAAGGGAGTGCTGGAAAATAATGGTGACCACACAAAATATTGACACTTTGGGCCCAATATGGATATTTTCACTTAGGGGTGTACTCACTTTTGTTGCCAGCCGTTTAAACATTAATGACTGTGTGTTGAGTTATTTTGAGGGGACAGCAAATTTACACTGTTATACAAGCTGTACACTCACTATTTTACATTGTAGCAAAGTGTAATTTCTTCAGTGTTGTCACATGGAAAAATATTTACAAAAATGTGAAGGGTGTACTCACTTCTGTGAGATAGTGATATATATATATATATATATATATATATATATATATATATATACATATACATACATATACACACATACACACACACATATACATACACACACACATACATATATATATATATATATACATACATATACACACACAACTCCATATCACTAGCAGCAAACACAGTTAAGGGCGTGAGGCTTTCCACTGATTAATTAGGTGTCTCATCACACAGCAGAAGCAAAGAATGTATCACCATCAATCTGACCTGGAGGAGAAACCACAAGAAAAAACACAATCCCAAATGTATTATGCACAGATCGTCTTGAAATTTACATCAGGTAATCACCAGCTGTGAACTGGTCTGATGCAAGTCATTTTTTTATCCTTTGCACAGGTTCTTTCATTTCTACCTGTTAAAAACACGAGCTAAAAACACTTACTAAAGTGACTATTGCACACTCAGCTGTGAGCTGGGCCGCACTGAACAGAGTTCGAACAAATCGGTAAATGTGCTTATGATCCGGGTCATGTTTACAGTAGTCATCTGATACTTCTTCACGCTGAAAGAAAAAAAAAAAGTAAAAACTGCTATCATGCAATGTAGAGTTTAGAAAACAAAAATCAGACTAGTGGTAAATTCAAGGGAATTAATATTCATGCTTCAAATCAGAATATGACAGTAATTCACAAACGTAAAAGGGCTGATCCTAACATTACAGAACAGGGAAAACAAAGTGGATATATCAGAAGATTGACAGGCCAGATTTCAGGTCCATCTCGGAACAACATAGAAAGCTACACGTTAAAGTGACCCACACCAGTGTCCTCAATACCCTGTCTAAACGTACCTGTGCATAAAGACTGCCATATAGTCTTTGTGTTTCCTGTTCCCGATTACAGCTTTCAGCCCCGGTTCACACCAGTCTCTGTGCAATTTCTGCACGCATCATGATCAGCGCCCAGTTCCTGCGAATGCTGCAGGGGTGTATGTTAGTGACACCTCGAAACTGGTTCACCAAACGCGGTGCGATGTGCAGAATTGGATCACATGTGTGTGAATACCCATGCGATCTGATTCTGGTGCAGACCAAAAAAAAAGGGTCCTGCATGTGATTTGCACAGGAATGAGGTGCGGTTCCTGTGCAAATCAAATACGATGTGCCGCACAGCATCAGTGTGAACCCAGGCTCAAGCAATACCTGGATAGCAGGTGCGAAAACTGCATAAATAATGACTTTACTTTCAAAAGTCAGGTCTTTTATGCCTGTGTACAATAAGTAAACCTGCAATGCCATCAAATTGTATCTAGACATTATATCATTGTTTCAAGGCATCATCACTCATTTCCTTGTTTGCTGGAGTAATTTTGTTTCTTATTGGCTGACCTCAGAACAGCGGATGCAGCAACGATGTTTATGCATCTGGGCAGATGTACTGTGCACAGCATTGCAGATCCAACCTCTGAGGGGTAAAGTTAAATTTTTACCCCCTTTTTAAAGCGGTTATCTAGGGGTTGCTAGAGATGTGTGATATGAAACAGGAAACAAAGAGCTTAACAACAGCCTCTATACTGAGGTACTGCTAGCTATACTAGGGTTAGTTCATATAACAACTATGCAGTCTGACACTGCAAGTGGAAAAAAAAAACACCTCTAGCAAGAAATTTCTCAAATGTTTGGTTATTCCAAGGTCACATAATCAACAGAGTAGTGAAAACGTTATATTGTACTTTTAAGGCATGTCTAACAAATGATACCCGTACCATTTGAAGTTTTGGCTGAGGTCTGCACTCTTGGCCAATAAAACTTATACGAGTACAATAATTTAATGCTCTTAGTCATCTGTTCATACAGGGTATACAGAAGATGTCTGAGCTTTAGAAATAAAAAGCTCAGGTAGAACATGATCCTTAACTAGAGTACTTTGAAGTACACAGGAACTGTGTAGTATCCTATGCACACAATTAGGGGTTGATGTGTTATGGTGCCCATACACTAGATGAAAAATCGTTTGATAAACTATCATTTGGACCGTTCATTTTTTGTTTAGTTAATGAGTACAAATAGAAAATATATTTATTTTTAAAGCCAAAAAATAAATATTTTTAAGGAACAGAATAATAAAAAAAAAAAATTAAAAAAAGGGGGGAACTGTGCACCAGTGATAAAATTAACAAAAAATGGATTTATATCTGATTTATCGTTCGAAATTCCGTCATTAAATGATGGCACTATCATTTACTCTCATGACCGAGTGTTCGTCTATTGCATGGCCAGCATTAGTACATTAGCTATTACAGCCATCAAAAAACACAAAACAAACAAAAAACACACCATCTAACATTACAGTGCATCCAGAAAGTATTCACCGCACTTAACTTTTGCCACATGTTACAGCCTTATTCCAAAATGGATTAAATTAATTTTTTTCCTCAACATTCTACAAACAATACCCCATTAACGACAACATGAAAGAAGTTAGTTTTGAAATCTTTGCAATTTATTGAAAATAAAAAACGGAAAAAAAAACCCATGTACACAAGTATTCACAGCCTTTGCCATGACAATCAAAATTGATCTCTGGTGTATCCTGTTCCCACTGATCATCCTTGAGATGTTTCCAAAACTTTATTGGAGTCCACCTGTGGGAGATTCCGTTGATTGAACATGATTAAGAAAGGCATAAACCTGTCTATATAAAGTCCCACAGTTAGCAGTGCATGTCACAAAACAACCAAGCCATGAATTGTCCGTAGACTTTCGAGACAGGATTGTATCAAGGCACAGATCTGGGGAAGGGTACAGAAAAATTTATGCAGCATTGAAGGTCCCAATGACCACAGCATCCGATAGAGTGTTGAGGAAAAAATGAATTTAATCCATTTTAGAATAAGATTGTAACATAACAAAATGTGGCAAAAGTTGAGCGCTGTGAATACTTTCTGGATGCACGGTATGCTTTATTAATCTTCAAATAAAAAGGGAGGAGCTTCAATCTACTTATGTTAAAGCAATCTGACAAGTTTTTAAAAGTTAAATTTGTTCCTATTTTATTTTTCTGATTTTATTTTTACTTCTATTTTTTAACTACTAATATTTAAACTTTTCTTCATTTTTATTTGGTGTGCTCACTAAATTTTTTAGTGCTTCGTTAAAAAAGTACAACATTGGAAATGTTTTGTACTAGAGTTATAATTTAGTGCCATTGTATACAGGACATTTATTTTTAACACTGATCAAAGTTGAAGAGAAGCTTTTTTTTTTTTAAGTTTTCCACCTGTGACCCATTGGGGAGATTTCCCCTCTCTTCCAGTAACATAGCTAAAACAGATAGTGAGAGGAAATCCCTCCTAACTGAGGGAAATCCCAGAGTGTCACCACAACTAATATCCCCACTGGAAGATCTCCTTGTCTAATATTGTTCTGATGTCAACCCAAAATTCTGAATTTTTACTTCCACTTTCATTTATAATAGTAAATAATAAACAGGCAAAATAGAATCAATCTTTTTAAATTTAATGGGGCAAAAAACAGCAATAAAAACAAACAGGTGATCTAATTCCTCTCCATTGTATCCAAAACAAACAAGAAAACTTTTGTTACTTTGAAATAATGACAAATAAACATGCCCATAGAAGAAATGTAAAAATTGTATAACTAAAAAGGCAACTTTTTCACTTTTTTTTTCTTTTTATTGCCATCTGTGTCCCATAGGGTAGATTTCCCTTCACTATATGTCCCACAGCCAAAACAAGAAGGGCATCTCTGGTTGTCACCAAGGTCAGCAGAACCAGTGTCCCTGTTGTTAGATTTCCTCTTTACTCTTCTGGCGAGAGCAAAATTTTGGGATTCCCTTTACTTTCACGCTCAGTGCTAAAAATCACTGGGACAAATGGAGGAGTGAATCTACCTAATAAGGGCACAGACACAAAACTAAACACACATTTTATTAAGCCTTTCTGAATTATGCTGCACCCAATGTTTTATAAATCTAGTAATAAGTTAAAGAGTTACTAAACCCAGGACCCTGCATTCACTATATCTGGTCTCCCACAGTACACAAAACATGGAAATGCTATTATTTTAGTAAATATAAACTGCTAAATACCTTTTCTCATCAGCAGTATATAGCAGTCTTGTGACTTCTATCAGTGTCTAGCCGAGTATTGGTTAAAGCTTGTAGGAATTTTCTTTCTGCTCTAGGATGCAGAACCCCTGACCTCGGTCTGAATAGCACTGATTGGCCCTGTGCAGATCACATGTACTCTCCCAAAAAAGAAAAAAAAACCCCTCTTTAGCAATACATACCAAACTGAGCACATGCACAGTGTCTCCACACAATAGGTCTTATCAGAAGATAAGAGGGGTGCACTGGAAGATGAGGATCAGAGAAGAAGGGATCAAACAGCTTTGTACACAATGGAGAGGATTAACCCCTTAGGTTCCACAGTGGGTATATCAAGCATGCTTTACTGCATTTAATGACTGATTTTACTGATGTGGGTTTAGTAACACTTAAAAATAAAAAAACACTACAAACAGCCAAAGAAGCAAGAACTTACTGTTAAAGGATGTAGTTTTTCATCAAATATATCCAAGGATCTATCAGAATCCCTGAAAAATAATATGCCAAGCTAAAAACATATACATATAAATATAAAAAACCATGTCTGAATTGTTATCAATGCCTGATGAGATAATTATATTCATAAGTATCTGAATATTTGCATAAAATTAGATAACGTGTATAACTGAACTTCTCGAGGAACTAAAAAAACATTATACATGAGCACAGAAAAGGAACATCCTATACCAAAGTAGGAAGAAAAAAAAAAAGTGCATTATTTATTTATTTTTACCACTGAGCATGCAAACCATTGGACCCGCAATCAGAAGATCGAGGGTACAATGTCAGGCTCCTGTAGACACTCCTGACAGCTGTCTACCCGTACCTCCATATGGGCAGGAAGTTACTTAGCTGCAGGACGTCAATGAGCTACAAGCCATCTGCTGCGATGAAAGATGGGACTTGTAGTTCATCTACAGATCACTGTGGTTGAATGATGTGGCTGTGGGTGGAGCCACGCTGTTTTTAAATTGTGACAGAGGGTGAAGGGAGAGGATTCCGATGGACACAGCCGGTGACAGATCTCGCTGCAACACGGCCCCATGCGAGGTGGCGATCTGGGAGGGCGTCATATGATGTCCTTCCGGATTGAAGAAAGTCCTGACCAGCCGTCATTGTACTATAGGCCGGGTAGGAACAGGTTAAGATGCATTATGAGCAAAAGTTCAGACAGGAACTTTTGTGTTCTCTCAAAGGAGGGAACATGTGTACCCAAATAATCACAAAGTGGACAGACTGACAAATCAGATGCTGTGAGAGGTGGCTTTATTCAAGTAGATACTTTCATGGAAAAATGGAGAATAATTTTAAATCTCTACCCATGTAGTATTAATGGCAAAACTTTTTTTTCAACTTATGAAAGACGTCATTACTGGGCAAAAATGACTATATTTCTAAGTGCTCATTATATATTAAAGGGCAGGTCCGTCAAAATTTAGTGCACAGGCTGGCAAATGTGAAGATCCATTATCTCCTGCGCTCAAAGACTCAGATCAAACGGGCATTATTAACAAACAGCGTGTTCATCCGCTGGTGATCAGAGGTTGTGCAGCTCAATCATGAAGCTGGGGAAGCTTGATAGAACTGTAAAAGGGGATGAAAGAAAGAGCGCAAAAAACTTGCGCATTACCTCAAATAATGATTTTATTTTACTTAGGAAATATACTCACAAACGTGACAGTAAAACAGGCATAAGTTAACTATAATCCACACAGGGTTACAGGTAAATCCAAAAGGGGGGATAAAAGCTAACGCAATTCGAAGGGTGCTCCCTTCTTCATCAGAGCTGGGTTTGGCAGATAGAAACTTCAGTATAGCAGAGTTCCCATAGCAAGGAGACATTCAGCCACTGAGGGTCAGTATTACAGCATTTCAGCCTGTTTAGTGTCATTATTTATAAAGGTAATGCGCAAGGTTTGTGCACGCTTTCATCCCCTTTTAAGGCAAATGTAAAGAACCATAGGGAACTGCCATATAGGGAGACAGCAGGTTCCATAAGCACACTTTGTTGCATAGTCCAGCAGACTGCTATACTTTACAGGGAAAAAAAAGTGGTGACTGCCATTTCTAACCTCACCTTCTGTATATTTTACCTGTCTGTTATGCTGATACAAGGTCTTCACCACTTTGATTTACAGTCCTAGAACAAGTATGTAGATTGGAGGTCTTTATTTCATATGCCTGTCCTGGTTTCTAAAAGTTCTTAAAATACTGAAGGCTGACACAATCGGGTAGCACATCCAGAAAATGAAAAACAGACCAAATATTTCTCAAAGGCAGAAAGGGACTGTCACTTTTCACTGTGGCACATTATCTGTGATGGGTTGGGTACAGTGTTCATAGATTTTAGTGCAGGATGTTCAGCCCAGTGACACTTACCAGCAGTGGAGATATGGTGTGTAATTGGGCATACTGCAGCTTAGGCAATGAGTAAAGCATTTAAGACCATGTCCTAAAGTACACCTGTCCATTTAAAAGGGAAAACTGTAGTGGTTCTTTGGATATTTTTCAGCCAAACATACAGTTTTTAAAACAAATTATTTATATCGGCTTCATTCACTATAGATCTGTTTATTTTACAAACAAAAAATGACAACGGATGCCTAAAGCACTGAGGGTTATCCAAGGCTAGGTTCACATCTGTGCAGGTGGAGTTGCTGCGGGACCCGCACAAATACAGGCAGCCACAACCACCCACACAGAGAAATGTGGGACCCACAGGCAGGAGCCATTAAGCCTAATGACACGCCGCCCGCATTGGAAATTCTAACTGTACTGGGAAGCTCAGTTCCCATGCAGGCTGCAATTTCAAAATAGTGCAGGGACTACTTTCCCGCATGTCCCAGGGCACAGCAGCCCATTGAAATGAATGGGCTCTCATGCCCGTGCAAATCGTGACCCGCATGGCCGCTCAGGTGTGAACCTAGCCTAAAGAGACCTCAGAGCATATGCTGCCTTTGGAGCTGGCTTTGTCTTACTATTTACAGTATTTTCAAACACAGCTGTCTGAGGGGAATAACTCAGATCTTTGACTTATACACCTGTGACTGTACATATTAACTAGAGCGAATGACCACAGAACCAAGGATATGAAGGAAAGTGTGAAAAAAAAAGTCGAATTCTACCTGCTAGCTGGATAGAAGGTCACATATTAGTCATACACTTATTTTGCTTTTTTTTCAGTAAAACTATTAGCAGTAGGTGATAAAGTCTGTAAAGGAACAGAAGTGTTGAATGCCCGTTTTATTCTTTGAAGCACGTGAATCATGTTTAGCATCGCACAAACTGGTACAGGAGGAAGGTTGCAGAACAAATACATAAAAAGTAATTGAAATGTCATACCTGTTCTTTATATGGTAATATATTGCTAATGTAACACTGTAAAACAAGTAAAAAAAAATTATAAATAGAAGTGGCATACAAAAGTATATAAATACCCTCACAAAAAATATATACACACACTGTATATAATAAGCTAAAAACAACACAGAACAGTCTTGCAAGGTTGAGTGCTTTTAATAGGGAAGTGTTAGTCGATTCTTGAATTTTTCTTGCCGTTACTCTGTCTGGGAGATATTACGGTTCCTGTATGGTCACAAGGAAAGGCAGTGAAAGGACAGGATTTATAAATCACAAGACGTTCACATCCTTCGACACCATCCAAAGATGAAATGAGGATTTTTGCCTTCCCTGTAAAATCCTTTTCTTGGTAGTACAGTTCAGGACTCAGGCTCTGTTAATAGTAGATACTGGGTTACATTTGGCCACCTTCAAGTGCTTGGACACTGGCAAACAGAACTTTGGAATAACCCATACAAGCCCCCTACTTCCAACAATTCAATTTTGTAACAAGCAGTAAGGAAAGCACTAGGACAGAGGGGAAGATGGTCTGTGTCCATTACTGTATACACTGCCAAGAAAAGGGTTTTACAAGCAAGTCAAAAATCACATTTTCTTACACATACAGTACAGGACAGAGGTTCCTGTAAACAGAGCCACAATAGAAATGACAAAGGAATCTGGTCCTGAACTCTAAGAGGTGCTTGAATCAACTTATGACCAAAGCTGGGTCAGCAAAGCCCTCAATATTCACCTGGGAAAACTTCACACAAAGATGTGATCTGAAGACAAGGCTAGGTGCTGACAACCCCAATAGGCATTGACAGACCTAGTCAAGAGACTACAAAAGGGGAGGAACCATGTTTCAAATATAAGCTTTAGCAATGACCTGCTTAATGGTGAACGAGCTGCAGGGCACCCCTTTGTGTGCCCTCAGACAGAACAAAGGGAACTGAATGACTGATAGAGGCAGTAGCCAAGAGGTAAACCCACACTGCACTCACCTTGTTCAAACAGTGGACAGGAAGCCTCTTTGGGATATTTAGGAGCAGTACAAAGAAAGCAGGGCGAAGTCCTGAATTATAGCAGAAGAAAGGGGTCTGAGGCATCAAAACCCCTTTTTCCCTTTGAACAAAAAAAAAAAAAAAAAAAAAAGAAAAAAAAGACAGGTTCTCTACAAGACAGAGCCTTCAACTTCGAGAAATGTCATACCGACATGATAGTCAAGAGAAATACTGTGTTATGAATAAAGTCAACCAAGAGAAGGTCCTAAACTTGGGTCCCGGTGGTGGTTTGGACAGCCCATAGGGAGGAAGCGCATCCCACCGCTGGCCACCAAATGTGACGGAACACCTGGCACCCAAGACCTGGGTGCCTCTATCAGAGAACTGCTTCCTCGCCGCTGGGACACAGGACCAAGGTATTATAGCTGGGCACTGCACTTAAGAACTAGATGACACTAGATCAGGTGCAACTGAAACTACTTTATTGAACAGAGATACAGATTTTTATACACTTCAGGAATAGGGGCCGTCCCCACATGAACAATAAAAACAAATATTATACGCAAGCATAAACATCCCACAACAGTTTGGTATCAAGGTAAAGTGGACATAATACTAATCACAACTCCAGGAAGACTAGCAGACAGACAGAAACAGACAGAGTCCTCAGCATGAGGTTGTTTTGAGCTGATTATATCTTCTTAAAGACTAAGTCCAGCAGTCAATGCTGGTTTGGGTACAGAGACCCCAAATCTGTATTCTGGTCCTGTTTTGGGAAGACCGACTTAAATCTGAGATAAATTACTCCAAAAGGTCCTCGCCGACACACCTCCCAAAGGAAAAAGCACCTCAGATGTGAGGGCCATGGTCAGTAGGCAAGAGGCTAGCCTGCACTCTCCTCCAAAAGCCCCCTGTCCTTGATGTCTACTGATGCAAATAATTCCCTTTGTTGAAGTGATGTGATTACAGACAGGGCTGATTACTCTGAGGGAACTGGAACAATCCCTCCCAAAGGATGAAGTTTCCACAAGGCAGTGTGAAAATCCCACAACCTCAACGCAGAAGAGGGAAGATTTACAGGTAGGTAAAGACTGAAATTCCAGTCTTAACCCCTAAAACGAAATAGTCTTTTGACCCGAATATCCAAAATGCCTGGAGTCCATGAGAAGGCCAAGACATCTCTCACCTTGGAGAAGAGCATCCCCTGATTACAAGGTGGGCTTGGAATCAGGACTTGGCTGGTTTGAAAGTTTAGGACTTGTGACAGAACTGTGGAGGATTTGTTCTTAGAAGTGGAGGACTTTAAAAAAAAACACAAAAAAAAAAGACACAATTTTTAGAGTCATTCCTTGTCATGAAGAATTCTTTCCAGGCGCCTCTTGGGGACCGCCTCTGCAGACCAGCACCTCGGCCACAAAATCCTTCACCTTACGACTATTAGGAGCCAGATGAGAATTGTGGCACAGAGTATGCCATACCCACATAACAGCATAAACCTGCTCGGGTGAGCCCAAACTTTTTGAAGACTGAAGACAATTGGCCCAGCCTGCAAGGGTCTAACAAATGGCCACAGAGACTACTGTCAGTCACATGAACAAGCCTAAAAAAGACCAAAACAGAATAAAAAAAAAAAAAAAAAAAAAAAAAACACACCACTCGGTACTTGATGTCCAAGATGTTCCCAACCAGAACAGTCAGATCTGCTGAGGCAAGAAATAGCTGGACCTACCACTGGAACTACTAGGGATGCATCGAAATTTCGGTGTCCGAAAAGTTTCGGCTAAAAACACCCCTTTCAGCCGTCGGCTGATATGGGAAAAAAAAAAAAAAAAAAAAAAAGCACCGATACAGGTGCCGAAAAAAACCACCCCTCGCCACCACCACTTGGTAGTTCTCAGTCTCAGCTGAGAAACCATAGAACGATCCCGGTGCAGGGCATAGAGATTAGTGAAGGAAAGATGGCCTCCACTCATCTCTATGCCCTTGGAGAACCGGAGCGATGTCACTTCCGGGTTCCGGCCATTTTTTTTTTCTTAAAGCACTAGATCAATGGTTTTTTTTCATCCAATGCTTTACATTGCAGAAGAGAGATGTGGGGTCTTATTGACCTCACACTCTCCATAAAGAGGACCTGTCACTAATTATTTCTATCACAAGGGATGCATGCATTTCTTGTGTTAATAAATGTGATAAAACTTTGTTTTTTTAAGCACTGTCCCTTTTTTAAAAAAAAAAAAATTAATTTTAAAGTGCCCCCGTCCCTCTGTAGTGGTGAACGCATAATGCAGGCCACGCCCACATATGTAAATGCTGTTCAAACCACACACGTGAGGTATTGCCGCGAACGTCAGAGCAAGAGCAATAATTCTTGCACTAGACCTCCTCTGTAACGTTACACTGCTAAACCTGTAGAAATTTTTAAAGTATCACCCATGGAGATTTTTAAAGTACCGCAGTTTCACGCCATTCCACAAGCATGCACAATTTTAAAGTGTGGCATGTTTGGTATCTATTTACTCGCTGTAACATCCTCTTTCATATTTTTAGAAAAACATTGGAGGTATATATTGTTTTTGCTTTTTTTTAATCAAAGTGTATTTTTTTCCATAAAAAATATATATTCATTTTTAAAAACCACGCATTTCGGTTTTAGGCCAAGTGCATTTTGAATTTTTGTTTTCGGTTTCAGCACCAGAATTTTCATTTCGGTGTACCACTAGAACTTACCACTTTTTGTAATAATATTCTTGCACAGGGCATTGCTGAGCAAAACACTTAGGAGGGACATACACTGCCTGGCTGGAGCCAGTCATCATACAGCAGAGCCTATATAAGTGGATGGATTGGAAAAGCCTTAGCTAGCTTTTTGGATTTGTTAAGAGACCCTATACTGGTAACTTTAGGATCAGTGGGTGGTTCCAACTTTAAATAAGTATGTATTGGGAACATCAAAATCATGTTTTCTTATAGTGGTTGTAAAGGTTCAAGGTTTTTTACCTTTATGCATTCCCCCCCAGCCCCCTCAATACTTACCTGAGCCCCATCAAAATCCAGCGATGTGGATGACAGCCTCAGCTGTCCCGGGTCTCTGCCTCCTCATTGGCTGAGACAGCAAGCGGGAGCCATTGTCTCCCGCTGCTGTCAATCACAGCCAGTCAGCAAATGAGGAGGGGGGGTGGAGCCAAGCTATGTCCCCATGTGTGAATGGGCACTCGGAGCAACGGGTGCCCCCATAGCAAGCTGCTTGCTGTGGGGTCACCTGACAGAAAGAAGGAGCCAGGAGAGCTTGCGGGGGACCCAAGAAGAGACAGATCCAGGCTGCTCTGTTCAAAATCACTACACAGAGCAGCTAAGTATACCATGTTTGTTATTTTACAAAAAACAAAAATGAACCTTTATTATCGCTGTAAGTTTGGGACAGATCATGCCCGACACCCCAAAGAAGGGGATGTCCTACACCAATGATTACAGTTCCCTTTCCAAGAGCAAAAATTCTGTAATGCCAGAGTCCAAAAGAGATTCAGTAGGGAGCACCAACTGTGGACGATCATACCCTTTGCAGTTTCGATCCAGTTTCTCTCTTCCCCATCAGCTCTACAAGGGAAGCTGAAAATTCTTCTCTAGTTAAAAAGCAGCTATGAGGAGTACACAAAGAATTAAGAGCAGACACTATGGAATGGAGACTGAAGTCCACGTGCCTGAATCTGAGGTATCTGGGGAATCCAGAAACGCTATTTCATGACAATGGGTGCTGGCCTGCCCTCTAGTTCCATTGTCCACATGCCTGATTTAAGTCATGAGGGTGAGAGAATCCCTTGATGGGTAGACACCACCATTGCTGTGGAGGAAAGGCATGCAGCCAACTTTAGTCTCACAACTAAAAGCCAATAAATAACTCTGTGAAGGCTTGCGCTGAACCCAGGGCTCAGAAGTGGAGCAAAGTCATAAACAGCCTGCTGAAAGCATGTGTCTAAAATGGTGTCTACAGCTGAGTGAGAACAAGAAGGGAAGGGCAGGGGCTCAGCCCCACTTACCTCCCCACTGTTCTGGGGAGATATATGAACTCATTACTTTAGCCACTTCTGAAGGGCACACCCTCTCCTCCTTGCAGCAGTTCTTAAGTGACAAGGCTCTACCAGACAGGTGGACGATATCTCTTGTATAGCACCCTGTGGCTAACTGAACTTTGCTGTGCAAAGAGTGACCACCTGATGCAGAGTCCAGTGCTTGCAACAATATTACAGGCTGGCACAGCACCGCCCATGTGGTAGGGTCTGAGCTTGATCCCTGAGGACACTATTGAGCGGCAACGATCCAGAAGCTGAAGAAGATATCCTCAGTGGCTTAGGTGCAGCTAGAAAGGAAGAAAGATTATTTTCTGGTATAATATGGAAATAAAACCAGCTCTCTGTAGAGAGATCTTCCTTCACCTAAGGACATTAGTAAAAAAACAAACAATCTGGGGATTGCTGACGGTAGGAAGGGTATATGAATTTTTTTTTTTTTTTTTTTTAAAGTTCTGTTTGGCAGTGTTCAATAAACTGAAGGTGGCTGCAAACAACCCAGTGTCTATGATTAAACGAGCCAGTGCCCTGTACGATTAAGAAAAAATGTTTGGCTGGTTTTATATTATACAGAAATATAAATTTGTGTTTGATCACATTAGATCTGCTTCAGGTTTAACAATTAGATTAAGTACTGCATACTACAGTCCCTGATATAAACGATGTGCATTCCTATTGTCAGCACATATACATATGATTTACAAGTGTCACTGCATTTTCAACATTCAAAAGGCTGCAGAGGGAAAGCTGACACCAAGGTACATTTTTACATTAGCACTGTTGTCAGCAACCCAGCTGTGTATGAGTTGCAGAAGTGGCTGCACAAAAGAAACTCACTGGCAGATAAAAGGCGACATATCTAGGTTTTAACTGTGCATGTAAAAAAAAAAAAAAAAAAAGTATATACTGCCTGCCACATGAAGGGGTTCTTTAATAAATTCTCTGCTCAGTGGCTGAAAGCACAGATGGAATTTCAGATGGAATGTTTTGCCATTCACCACTAAGGCACCATGATTCTTCATGACCTTGACAGAATTCTAGGACATTGGAAACATGTTTGCTAAGCAAAGAAAGCAACTGTAAAGGAATTTCAGCTACAACAAAAATTTTGTGAGGCAAAACGCTTTGCTTACAAAAAAGCTTTTAATACCCCTTTCCCATCTCCTTCACATTACAACTGCTAGCAACCAAAATGTAGCATTTGCATTATAACAGCACAACTTAATTACTGGCAAATCTGGCACCGGAAGACCTGGATGCTGAAGATCCGTCAAGGAGGAGGAAAAGGGGGGGGGGATTGGTGGGGCAGGGGGAGCTGTCCCCTCCGGGAAAAGGGAAAACACAGTGATTACTGCTACTAATAGCCTCTAGCAATAATCATGTAAAATCAGGCAGGCTGGTTTTACCCAAGTTGACCGATCAACTTGGGTACATTCAGTCTGCCAATATGAGGTGGTATCAAAACGTTTCAAGACTAGTTTTGTAACAGTCCAACAGATAGCAGCACAAGGCAGCATGCACAGTCACAGGGAGCACCAACCTTCGTACAGTGGATAAAATAAGTATTGAACATGTCACCATTGTTCTTAGTAAATATTTTTCTAAAGGTGCCATTTACATGATATTTTCACCACATGCCGGTAACAACTCAAGCAATCCACATACAAAGAAACCAAATAAATTCAGAAATTAAGTTATGTGTAATAAAATGGAATGACACAGGAAATACATTTTGAACATGCTGACTGACATGTAATACTTTGTACAAAATCCTTTGTTGGTAACAGCTTCAAGACACCTCCTGTATAGAGAAACACGCATTGCATAGGCGTGATTTTGGCCCATTCTTCCACGCAGTCCTCAAATCCTGAAGGTTCTGTGGGCCTCTTCTATGAACTTTCTATTGGATTCAAGTCAGGTGATTGGCTGGGCCATTCTAGCAGCCTTATATTAATTTTCTTTCTTTGAAACCAAAAGAGTTTCCTTGGCTTTGTGTTTGGATCATTGTTTTGCTGAAATGTCCACCTTCGTTTCATCTTCATCATCCTTGTAGATGGCAGCAGATTTTTATCAAGAATGTCTTGGTACATTTTTCCATTCATCATTCCTTCAATGATATGAAGTTTGCCAGAACCCTATACTGAAAAACAGCCCCACACCATGATGTTCCCACCTTCAAACTTCACTGTTGGTATGGTGTTTTTGGGGTGATGTGCAGTGCCATTTAACCTCCAAACATGGTGTGTATTATGGCAAAGAGTTCAATTTTGGTCTCATCTGACCTGACTATATTCTCCTAGTATTTCACAGGCTTGTCTCAATGTTGTGCAGCAAACTTTAAATAAGCTTCAACAAGCTTTTTCTTCAGCAGCGAAATCTTGCATGGTAAGCGTGCATACAGGCCATAGAGGCTAAGCAAATTATTTGTTTTCTTTGAAATAATTGTACCTGCTAATTCCAGGTCCTCCTGAAGCTTTCCACAAGCGGTCATGGGTTCTTGGACAATTCTTCTTATAATTCTTTTCACTCCTCTGTCAGAACTCTTGCGAAGAGCACCTGGTTGTGGCCAGTTTATGGTGAAATGATGTTCCTTCCACTTTTGGATTATGGCCCCAACAGTGCGCACTAGAACATTCAGAAGTTCAGGAATCCTTCTGTAACCAATGCCACCAGCATGTTTTGCAACAATAAGATTGCGAAGGTCTTGAGATAGGTCTTTGCTTTTACCCATCAAAAGAGATTTGTTTGTGACACCTTGGTAACGAGACACCTTTTTATAGGCCAGCAGTTGAGACTGAACCAGCTGATATTCATTTGCACTGACAAGGGGCAGAATTGCTTTCTAATTAAATGGTAGATGTCAGCCAGGAATGCACTGAAATATCGGCAGCTGCAAAATAGTGTTATTGAAATTTTGCAGATAGGAAAAAAGGCGCAGATGGTGGCCGCCTAAAACGCATAATTTTGCCATGTTCAGGGCGTGTTTTTCATAGGTCATGCTACTAAAAAAACAACAAAACAAAATACGTGTGCATTTTTTATGGGTTTTCAATGCATTTCAGGCCTGGTTCACGCCAATGCAGTTTGCGTTTTGTCGGTTTTGCATTTCTGCACGCATGTTTGACATATTTTTGATGTGTTCTGCGTTTTTTTGGTAGGCCAACTTGTTGCTGGGCAGATAAATGCAAAACGCATCAAAAACGCAACACGTGTGTTTTTGCCGCATGTTCAATGCATTTCAATTTGCATTTTATCAGTTTTGCAAAGTGTTTTTTGCAAGCACATTTGACACTTTATGCATTTTTTATTTTGGCCAGCTTATTGCTGGTAAAGCGCATCACATGTGCGTTTTCAATACATTTCAGGCCTGGTTCACACCAATGCAGTTTGTGTTTTGTCAGTTTTGTAGTTCGTTTTGTATGCACGGTTTTGCAAGCACATTTTTACGCTTTTTTTTAATGTTTTTTTCCAGTGCATTTCAGGCCCGACGCATCTTTTGAAAAAAATATTTGTGAACTTGTTGCTGGGCAGATTAAAAATGCAAAACGCATAAAAAAAATGTGTGAAAACGCATCAAAAATCCTACATGCGTTTTCTACAGTGTCTCCATGAAAAAAAACATTGCATTTAAAAATTGTCCCTGACCCCTTTCCGAAAACGCAGCAGCTCAAAAAAGAAAAAAAAAAAAACAAAAAAAAAAAACACAGATGTGAATGTGTCCCATAGGAAACCATGTTAAATTGACTGTAGTGCATTTCTGCGAAAAGCCCTAAAAAAGGCATTCGTGTGAAACAGAAATTAATGGAGAGATGCATTTTGGCGTTTTTTGTTTTTTTTTAATTTAACTCGCCTGAATATGCACCAAAAATGCAGCAATCAGGATTTTAACACCACAAGGGATGCGCAATGGACCAGTGTGAAGCCATACATTGAATATAAAGGAATGCATTTTTCTTGAACTTTTTGTGTGGCTTTTATAGATTTTTTTTTTTTTTTTTTTTAAACTGTCCATTTTCGGTTTTCGGCCACATGCATCCTGAATTTATGGTTACGGTTCTGGTCCAAGAATTTTCATTTCGGTGCACCACTAATTTCAGCTGGTGTCTAGTCTTTCCATGCCTATTTGCAACTCCCTTTCTTCATGTGTTCAAAACTTTTTTCCTGTGTCATTCCATTTTATTACACAAATTAATTTCTGAACTTATTTGCTTTGGTTTCTTTGTATGTATGGATTGTATTGATTGCCACCGACGTGGTGAAAATGTCAACTCAATGGTACCT
This sequence comes from Staurois parvus, assembly GCF_062004578.1. Taxonomy (NCBI): domain Eukaryota; kingdom Metazoa; phylum Chordata; class Amphibia; order Anura; family Ranidae; genus Staurois; species Staurois parvus. The sequence continues at coordinate 18,139,596 of NW_028317807.1, read as the reverse complement.
TTAAAAATTTCTTTACCTAGAAAAATGGTGACGTGTTCAGTACTTAATTTACCCACTGTAAGTCAGTGTGCCAAAAGACATCATTCTGTGTATCGGGAGGTGTGCAACTGGTGCTATTCTGATCATGTGCATTAACACGTCTGCTATTATATTATGGACAGCAAACTAGAACAGAGAGCAAATGTGAAATTTTACGTGAAACTGGGCAAGTCTGATGTTTGACATGATTCGGCAAGTTTATGGAGATGCTGCAATGAGTTGTTCAAGGTGTTTTGAGTGGCATGTATGCTTCAAGAGCAGACGAACATAACTGGAAGACGACGCAAGATCAGGAAGACCTTCAACAAGCTCAACTCCTGAAAATGCCCTCTTCCTGAAGATGAAGATCCAGCGCAAAGGTTGCAGTTTTGACAGCATTGCAGAGATCCAGTGATTTGCCCAGTTTCACGCAGAATTTCACATCTGCTCTTTGTCCATGCTTTCCATGATGAAATAGCAGATGTGGCAACACACATTGTCAGAATAGCACCAGTTGCACAGCTCCCGATGTACACAGGATGATGTCTTTTTGGCAAACTGACTTATGAAGGTTGGTGCTCTGTGTGACTGTCTGTAGCCTTGTGCTCCATCTTGTTGGCATGTTACAAAACTAGCCTCGAAACATTTTGATACCACCTCGCACATGGTTTGAATCTCGGCCAGTCCCTGCTGAGCTGGCCAAGATTCGAACCGTCTATGGCCAGTTAAGTCTGTTATTTCTCAACTTACTTTAACAGACCAAGCTGTCTAGACAAAGCAATGGTTAGAGGGCTGAGACAAACCATTTACACTGGTGGGTGCTTACAATGATCAACTTTTATTCATTTATGTAAACTTTTTAACCCAAAAGGAAAAAAACGGTTTGCTGTAACTGCTTATAAAGTTTTAGCTGTTCGGCTTAAAAAAAATGTAATATATTACAGCTCAACAATCATTTGATGTATTAGCTATATGAGTTTTGTTTTTTTAGGCTTCCCCCCCCCCCCCCCCCCCCCCTCTGTTTTCACCTGGTTATCTGGCCAGTAACACGCCTCCTGTATTATACAGACACCACTTTGAATGAAAGAGCACAGGATGCAGATTTGGACAGCAGCATTGTTAATCTTGGGGGGGAGAATGTTAGAAGTACTAGAAAGTTTAAATACAATAACAAATTGAAGCCAAACTCCAGCTAACACTTTATAATCAGTTACAGCAAACTTTTTTTTTTTTTCCTTTTGGGATAATTGTTCTACAAAAATAAAAGCTGATCATTTTAAGCACCCCTACCGGTGTTAAACGGTCTGCCTCATCCCTGTAATTGTAAGAGCTTTTTTTGCTGAAAACAAGACTTACTGGCTTGATCACAAGATGAAAATAGAAGAAAAAATGCATAAAAAGGAAATGAACATAGCCACCACATAAAGGAATTGGTAAGCTGCAATATAATAAACTGTTTACTTTTGGGTTTAATGCTGCTTTAATTTGTGAGTCAAGTCCATTTACATCTGCTAGTCTAACGCTACATTCTCCCCAGATTGACAGTGCTGCTTGTCCAAAGCTTTTTACTTCACTACTTCACACAGAATGCAAACACAATAAAGTGATTGTAAACCCGCACATATACCCCATGCAGTGACTTGCCTCAGGTGATACACAAAGATCAAATTCTTCTAAACAAGTTGTACCTGTGTGTTTACAACCCTCTGTTCTCTACATCCATTGAAAGTGCAGAATTTACACAGGATCGTCCAGCAGTGAAAAGGAGGGGGCTGAGAGCTGAAGTTACACTCTGCACAGCTCAGTGAGGGGAGCTCTGAGAGGTGATTGGAGGGAAGGAATACACTCCCCTTCACACAGCTCGCAGGAACAGAGCTGAGCTGGAGATCCCTCCCCTGACACCTTTCTTCTCTTTGTGTCAGGAAAATTTGTCAAAAGTGACTCAGACTGATAGGAGAGGAACAAGACAGTAGAGAGAAATAACACTGTGCACTGGATTGAGACAAGTACACAGGATTGAGACAAGTACACACACTATAAAAGGTATACACTTTGTTCAAGTGAGAGGTTTACAACCACTTTAAGATAGAAAGTGTGTTACTGGCTAAATCACCAGGAGAAATTAAAGAAAAAACAAAAAAAAAAAAAGCAAACAAACTAATGCAGCCACCATATCGAAGGACTGGCAAGCTGCAATGTTTTTTGAGGTTTAATACTACATTAATAGTACAAATCTATGAATAAAGGTATGTGTGGAAGTAATTAAAACCATGTGTTCGTATCACTTTTTAGGATTTGTTGCTGCACAAAGACTATGTAGTTGTGTCTTGTTGACTTGCTTTTGGAGCTGGAGCAAAGTGTCCCTAAAGTGGAGCTTTACTCAAAAAGGGAAGTTCTGCTTTAAGTCTTCCCCGCCTCCTCTACCTAATTTGGCATGAAACCTTTTGGGGAGGGGGAGCAGTTACCTAGTTTTGAAAAAAGGATGGTCTCGTCCTTCCTCCCAGCAGTCACCTGGGATGCGTCACAAGTTCCAGGCGACTGCAGGACCATTCACAATGCACAGAGCGGCTCATGCATGCACAAACAACACTTCAGATACCAGCACTGGGAACCCAAAGGCTAGTGAAGAACTGGGTAAGGAAGGCTTTGGATCCATGGACAGGTACAGCAAGTGTCCTATTATTAATAGTCAAAAGCTACAGAATTTGTAGCTGCTGACTTAATTTTTTTGTTACAGAGTGGAGAACCACTCTAAACTCTACAACCACACTGCAGATTGCAGCCTGGAATCAACTTCTACTGGATGGAAATTAAGGCAAAATGTCAATGACACATGTCCTTGCAGTCTACTAAAATTCTCTAAATTGTAAACACTGTATGACAAGAGGAAAAAAAAAAAAAAAAAGGATTAAAACAAAAATCACAAGCAATCCTGGCAGTAACAATAAATCAGTACAATGAAATTCAAGGTATACACACCATTTAATTGTGCTTCTGAGGTTAGGCTGACTGACTGTGCTGTCATCTAGGAATATCGTGGAACATGAGCTGTACTTCTTTGTAAGCTGCCCGGGAGAGACCTAGTAAGATGTGTTAAAAGATAGATTAAAAATGTAAAGAATTGTATCTCTACACCAAGTAAATTTTACCTATTTTGTTTTTATATGCATGCAGTCTTTAGTTTCATCCATCTCCTGACAATGTAAAGATTTAAAATTAGACCAAACTTTGGAACTGTAGTGTAGTGATGTAGAAGCTGGTGGAAGAACCACTGAACAACAGGGGACATAGAAGATTGATACTGACAGGTGTGGGTTTCTGGAGAGACTTCAGAGAACAATTTCTCTTAACGTAGACAAAAGTAAAAATGTGTACTTATGAAATCTTACAGGATGATAAACTTGCCCTTAGACTCTAAAGCACCACTTTCAGGATACTTAATAGTGCAGGTTAATAATAACATGCTAAAGGCAGAAGCACCCAACAATTCAGGTAAAGTGGTGGTTGAGGTTTTTAGGCCACTAAAAAAGTGGACCTAACCTTTAGGGTGATCTTGCATTGCACTGCTTCATTTGATCAATAGATGGCACCAGAGCACTGAGTGCAGGAAACGCACAATAGGGAAACAATAAAAGGATCATTAAAACGGAGCAAGGCAGCTGTTTTGCAGTCTTCAAGGCTGCATTAATTACTAGAAATAAAAAGAAAATGTTTGGCTAAATGTTTGCAAAAAAAAAGAAAAACAAACTGTGTGAACAGAGCCCATAGCTTAGATTAGTATAAATGAGCAATTATACCAGCCTTTTTTCCTTGATGAACCCCTCTCCCAAAAAAAATAATATAATAAATATATATATATATATATATATATAAAACTATAAACATAGATAGATATAGTTCTCTATCTATATCTATGTATCAGGAAACCCCAAAATCATTTTCTGATCCACAGCTCATGGTATGTTAGTGCATAGATGATATTAAAGAACAAATAACATTTACACTAACAGTGCACTAGTGCGCAGTGGAAAATGCATTTACTTTACAGTTTGTTTAACCCATTCGCTGCCAAAGATTTTTTTTGTTATTTCCTTAGCTTGCTTACTAAATTAATTTTTGTTAAGTATTCAAATACACCCCAAACCCCAAAAATATTATTGGTCTCTGGGACTAAGCCCCAGTAGGGGAAATACTGTATACAAGTGGAGAGTGGTCTAAGGGGACTTGATATGCTCTGCTAACAAAAAAACTGGTGATTGGAAAAGAAGTATTAGACTAGACTATCAAACGGCAAACGCATGGCTGCTGCCTGCACTTAACATGTAATGACAATGCAAGCACGATGAGTATTCGCAGTGTGTTTCTGAAACGCATGGCAACGTATACGTTGCGTAGCTTGCCATGCGTTCGGAAACTCACAGATGCGAGTCCTCTCCCCTAGAACAAAAAGCAGTTACCCCTGCTGTGGGCACAATGCACGGGCAGAAAAAAAAAAAATTTGCCTGGAATTCTGCTCTACCAGTTTTCATGTCCTAAAGGTATGTCCAGGAAGTAATGAAGTTTACTATACAACAATCTAGAGCCTGAGGTAAGGGCTGTGTGCAGATAATAGAAAGCTTTTTCTTTTCTGCAAAATGGGTACATTAGAGGTATATTGGTACACAGGGAAGCTGGACTTTAGAGCAAAAAAAAAAAAAAAAAAAAAAAAAAAGGATGAACTTGGCCTTTAATACCCAAATTAAGAAATTATACAAGTCTACAGTTATATTTTACTGCCTGGAGCATTTCTTTAGGGAATCAACCAGAAGTTATTGATATCAGCGAAGTATGGTGTCAGAGTTCTATTACAGTTTCAGCGGTACCAGTTAGGGAAACCATCTAGGATACATCCAGGAGTTTTGGATGTGGGAAGTTGGCCAGTTATCTTTGCAAATTCTTCTGTAGTGAAGAGATGAGGATAAGACCTGCAATTGTTCCACGCAGGTACAGGGAGAAAATGCAAACTCCAGGCAGGTAGTGCCACGGTTAGGATTCCAACCAAAGGCCCTAGAGCTGCCAGGCGGAAGTGCTAACCATTTAGCCACAGTGCTGTTGGTCAGTTGTTTTAGATGTAGGATGTACGGTGATGGCATCTGACTACAATTCATATAGTGAGGAATACATTTTTTTTGGCTTAATGTATTGGGGCCAGTCACTTACGGTTGCGTCACTGTAAAAGATAAAAGATTCTATTGCTGATGTGATGATTCTTAAAGCGGAACTTCATTCTCCCAATCAACAATGACTATTTTTAATCCTAATGCTGCTAGCATTAGCAAATAGATAAAGTATACTATATTTACTTGTTTTAAACTTTTTCCCCCCAGATATTTCCTGGTTTCCATGCCAAGGCAAATGATGTCCTACATCCTAAGAGTCTTCAGGATGCAAAGAGGATCTTTCTCAGCTAGGGCGGATGGATTGCAGATTCTAGGAAGTAAACTCATCTGCCCTTACTTAAGATGGCCATGGCCAGAAATGCTAGAGGTGTTTTTTCAGTGATTTCTTGGCAAATGAAAGCATGGAGACAGATGAGGAAGTTCACTTTGAATATTAAAAATGATTGTGTTTTTGGTTTGTGTTGCTTAGATGCAGTGTAGTTCCCCTTTAATGTGCCTTGCTAGGGAAGCGCCTGCTTTATTGTTGTGGGTAATGAATTTGCCTTTGGAATTATAAGATTTTGTTCATAATTGTAAAGGAGAAGACATGTGAGGGTTTGTGTGTCTTTCAGGAGTTCTGTTGATATTTGCAGTGTAGAGTGCTTTTTATTATTCTCACTTAACTTTATCCTATGTAATAACTGATCAGTTTGGCGGGTGTATCATTTTTAGTGTGAACACAAAGTTTACTCAATACGCCTCTCCTGTATGGTTTATGAGCATTCCACAGTGTATAGCCATTAACGTATTTTATTAATAGCAAAGAAATGCTTTTGGGGGGTCATGTTATTTGTGTTGTATTCAGCAATATTGACAGGGATAGGTGCATGGTCTGACCATGAGATTATCTTGATCAAGGAGGACAACATTTCATTTTGCATCCTTAATCACTTGACCTCTGGAAAGTTTTACCCCTTTCATGACCAGGGCATTTTGTGCTACTCAACATGGTGCTACATACTACTAACTGGCAATTACTTGGTCAGGCAACACTGTTCCCAAATGAAATGTATATTTTTTTTTTCCCACACAAATAGAGCTCTCTTTTAGTATTGGTTTATTTGAAAGTTATATCGTCTACAAGCTATGGTATAAACTCTGGGATTTATGCAGCTATAGAGAAGCTATACTAGTAGTGGCAGTGACCAGCAACTTATGGTTTAGCGGGCAATCTGGTACTGATACTGGCTGGGAGGGACACTGAGACACGGACATCGCTAGTGACACTAATACATTGATCAGTGATAACACTGTACTAAAAACACTAATGGGTGACAAGGGTGATGGGAAGGGCAATCAATTAACTGTGTGCCTAACAAAGTGTATGTGTACTGTTTTTACTCACAGGATCTGGCTGTCTCTTCTCCTTGAACTCACAGTTGATTTCAGGTAGAACAGCCAGATTGCTGTTCTGTGTGTTTGGTAAGCACAGAACTCTGTGCTGGGATTAGCCACAGTTGATAAGCAGGTATACAACCAAAATCATTGACTGCAGCCTGCTGACAAACTTGCGTGGTGTCAAATCCCAGGACATGCCAGCAGGGGGTGCGCATATACACAACCAAAAAACAGGATGTTCACTGTGATGTCAAGATGGCAAGTGGTTAAAATGTTTACATTTAATATTATACTTTTTTTTTTTTTTACTTTATTGGCCTCACTAGCAGGCTGACAAGTCCCCATGTGATAGCACATTTAAGCAACAGGTTCTCTTTATGGTGGCACTGGCATGTACACTGCTACACAGTCTCTGCTTACAGTTTTGAAGGGGGTTAAAAACCTGTGGCTCTGCCAATAGTCCAACCACAAAAATAACAAACATGGTCTGTTGAAACATTTTCTCTCATCCTACCCTGGCAGAGACAGGAAAAACACTGCAGATGTAAATGTGGGTGGGATCTTTCAATCTGTATCCTTACCTATTCAGGTGAGAGAAGCAATCTCTCAGTTGGTAGTCATGAAGGAGGAGGGTGAAATCAAAATTGTATGACTATCACAGGAGCAAGCAGAGCAAAATTATGAAGACACCTGTTCTGATGACTGCTATCAGGTGGGAAATTTCCCTCACATTGGAGTAAGTTACATTCACTTCCTATTACATCTCTGGGACAGGAAGCGCAGTAGTGGGTCCCCATGTGGGGACACACAACACTAAAAAACTAGCTAAGGTTCCAACTCCTAAATCTAGAAAAAGGGCAGCTCTTCTTTAACTGACCTGAATTTGTTCAGAAGAGTACATCTGTTTTGTCAAAATTGGAGTTCACCTTTTATGTTTACAATATACTGCTAAGAACAATTAAACTAGCAAAGTAAATAACAGAGTCAAAGTCAAAAAAAAGTATCACTAATGTCACAATAAATCAAAAGATTACTATAACTTACATGATTTATATGGTTGCTCTTCCTCTTTTCTCTCACTATAAAAAAAAAGCAAATACAAGATTAGTAAATCTTCAACACATCCAGCATACATACCAGCTGGGAACCCTTTGCGCTGTTGTGCGTCAGGCACTTCTGTTACAAAAGCATTTAAGAATGTCTAGGTTTACAATGCCCTAAAAAAACAAAAAGCAGTTTAGGCATGATCACAGGTATTCCAACAAAAGTTGTGGAAGGATGTTATAGAGGCTAGATACAAATTTCTTAAAGTGAACCTATAGTGATAGAATATTGTCTTGTGGAAATGCTAGATAACTGGCTCTCTATACATTTCCAAAGCTCAAGCACTTTCTGAGGTTTCAGACTTGGAACAAGAATTTAGACCAGGAATTCAGAGTGCATTCTGCATGTTTGTTCATGGGCAGTGACTCGGAAGGGACTGACATCAGAGACAGCCAGGCAAGTAGTATTCTTAGAAAGAGGTCAGCAATGGCAGCTCACATATTTCCTTCAGGGCCAGTTCACAATACAAAAAACACACTCCGGATGCATTCCAGATACGTTTTTGCTTACAGTTCACACCACATGCAGTTCCAGGGCAGTTTGCCATGTTCCAGTATGGTTCTGTGCAGAAAACATGCAGCACATTCTACTTTTTTCTCTGCACCAGAAACTGACTGCACCAGTGTGAACTAGGGCCACTGGAATACATGGAAAACACTGTGCATGCATTTTTGATGCAAAAAAAAGCGCACTGGACTGCATCTAATGTGAACTAGCCCTCACTGCAGGCTTCTTCAATCACTTGCTGTCTGCCCATTGCACTTAAAACAGTCAGACTGCGCACTACTGAGGGCGTATTAAAATGCCCTTTCTCTCTTGCCACTCATGCATGTGTTCTATGCAGCAATTATTTTACTTTTATATAAAAAACAAAACAATGTCAGTTGAACATCCAGTCAGTGTCCCTGATCACTAGCCACTCCAGTCAGTATCACTATGGTGACACTGTACTAGGGTGGCTATTGATCAGGGACACTGGCTGGCGGCTAATTAGAGACATTGAACTTTTGGTCACAAAATGCTAAAGAACCTAAGACAGAAAAAAGCAGCAAGTTCACACAACTTCTAGCAGAGAAAACTTGGGTTCTGAGGATAAGTGAACTTACCTATTAGGCATATATAAACCCCAACATTGAACTTCCCTTATTTGCTCCCCTTTGTTCTGATAAAGTCCAATTGGATTCAAGCCAAAATAGGGCAGTCACTTACACTGTTCTTAAAGCTTCAACTGTCAAGTGTTGTAGCTTACAGAACCCTTTGCAGCTTTCCAGCACAAACCCAAATAGGCTGTATAGAAGAAATGCTGCTCTCTGTGCATTCTCTCCTTGGCAAGCATTGCCAGTTGGTGTGCTGTAGTGCCAGTAAGGCAAGGTGAAATGTCAGACCACTGTTCTCACACAAGTAGCAAATATTAGAGACCTTGTTGAAAAAAAGCAGTTCAAAGAACAGAAAAATCAAAGTATTTAAAAAGCTTACTTGCAGTGCTTTTTATTTCCATGAATTTTTTATTCACTTGAAGTGTGCCCTTGAACTCGTTAGAAATTTTATCTACTGCAAGAAGAGTTCACTCCCTAGCACAACCCCCTCTCTTCTTGCATGTCATAGCTGTTTATCCTTCTCCGAGGGTTTAATTATGATCTCTGCTATCCAAACTCTTCAACCAAGCTATAGCCAGCAGCACTGATCAGAGAATTTTGACAGCGGGGAAGTCTTCCCACTGTCAGAACATAATAGCTCAGTGAGGAGGATTCCCCCATCCACCTTAAAATGTGTGGATGGGGGAACTGGGTCAGTTTTTTTTCTTCCATTCAACCTGCTGATTAAAAAAAGAAAAAAAAAAAAAGAAAAAAAAAAACAAACAAAACAAAAACAAAAGAAAACAAAAAAAAAACCAAAACACTATGGGCTGCTTAACCATTTGCCCTCGTGAGGATTTACCCCCCTTCCTACCAGGCTATTTTTTGCGTTACGGCACTGTGTTACTTTAACGGACAATTGAGCGGTCATGCAATGCTGCACACAAATGAAATTTACGACTTTTTTTCCCATGGATTGAGCTTTCGGCGGTATTTGATTTTTTTTGCGATAATATATATATATATATATATATATATATATATAAATTTTGAGAAAAAAAAAACATTTTTGACTTTTTGCTATCAAACATGTCCAGTAAAAATTAAAATAAAAAAAAAAGAAAGAAATTTCATCATAAATTTACGCCAAAATGTATTCTGCTACATGTCTAAAACAAGTCTACATGGCTAAAACAAAAATACCAATACGTGTAAATTAATTGGTTTACGTGAACGTTAGAGCGTTTACAAATGGCGGTATATATACACTGGGATTATTATTATTTTTTTTCTTCCTAGTAATGGAGGTGATCAGAGACTTATAGCGGGACTGCAGCAGACATTCTGACACTGGGGTTAACGGACTTGGTGTCACTGACATCCCCAGTGACACCAATACAGTGATCAGTGCTAAAAAAAAAAAAAAAAAAAAAGAAGAAACACTGACACTGTACAAAATGGCACTGGGCAGGAAGGGGATAACATGAGGGATGAACAAGGGGTTAACTGTGTACCGGGAGTGTTTTACTAGGCGGCTGTGTCAGTGTGCCTGAGCTGACAAGGAGGAGAACTGTTAGTAAACAAAATTGTTCTCGTCCCTGTTGGAGATCCTCGGAAATCACCGGGCACTGGTGAGTAATCACCGTCCGGGACCTGGTGATTGACAGCATGCACCCCCTACACGGAAGTGCAAAATCACACATACATACACATATCATGAGCTAGAAATCGCACCGCACCAAAAGTAGTGCATGCATTTTTAAATTGCACTTTAACCAGATTACATAGTACAAGAGTATCATGTGATCTGCAGGGGCAGACTGACAACTCATGGCACCCCCGGGCATTAGGGGATCATAGGGCCCGTGTCCTCGCCCACACTCAAATCACACCCAAAAAAGCCTATGAAAGGTACCAGGGACATATCATGGGGCCCCCTACTGACCCGGGCCCTCGGGCAGTGCCCGAGTTCCCCAATGGTCAGTCCACCCCTGGTCATCTGGTGAGAGTAAACAGACTGCATTTGCGACCTGTGTTTGGGGTGTTAGCTTTCTATTGACACCCACTGCAGATCGCAAACGGAGTGCATTTTGCATGCGGTATGAAACACAACATGCTAGTGTGCGGGCATGGTGTGAACAAGGCCGAAGAAGAAGTGTGCTGCTGGTAGGAGTATGAGATGAAAATAAGAGAAGCCTGAAGAAAAAAAAAATCTAGCCACCACATCTAAAAACTGGTAAACTGAAATACACTGCTTAAAAAAATTACCGTATTTTTCGCTCCATAAGACGCACTTTTTCCCCCCCAAAAAAGGTGGGAAAATGTCAGTGCGTCTTATGGAGCGAATGTAAAGCGGCCGGTCCGGTATTTCTGCCGCCACCATGTCAGAATATCGGGCCGGCCGCTCAGCTGTTCTCTCCTGCAGGACCTTACCTGTTCCTCGCTCCAGCGCTGCAGTCTTCCCGCGGCGGCTTCTGTGACAGCCGGGTGCCCACTGCGCATGCGCAAGAAGCGCCGCGCTTTGTGAATGGTCCGGTGTCTTCTGGGACACATGACAGGTCCCAGAAGGCTCCGGGCCATTCACAAAGCGCAGCGCTTCTTGCGCATGCGAAGTGGGCACCCGGCTGTCACAGAAGCCACCGCAGGAAGAAGGGAGGACAACTCCGCAGAAGTGGGTGCAGGTACCTGTCAAATTCAGGTACCTGTTGCCCCTCCCTCCCCAAAGGTCCGCAGTCTCTGGTCATCCCCTGTACTGTGCCCGCAGTCTCTGGTCATCCCCTGTACTGTGCCCGCAGTCTCTGGTCATCCCCTGTACTGTACCCGCAGTCACTGGTCATCCCCTGTACTGTGCCCGCAGTCACTGGTCATCCCCTGTACTGTGCCCGCAGTCTCTGGTCATCTCCTGTACTGTGTCCGCAGTCTCTGGTCATCTCCTGTACTGTGTCCGCAGTCTCTGGTCATCTCCTGTACTGTGTCCGCAGTCTCTGGTCATCCCCTGTACTATGTCCACAGTCTCTGGTCATCTCCTGTACTGTGTCCGCAGTCTCTGGTCATCTCCTGTACTGTGTCCGCAGTCTCTGGTCATCTGCAGTCCATTGGTTCAGAATATTTTTTGTCTTGTTTTTCTCCTCTAAAACCTAGGCGCGTCTTATGGTGCGAAAAATACGGTAAACACTTTTTAATTAGAGTATAGCATCAAGTCAATTAAACTCCTGGGATATTGATCTAATCAGCTAAGTAGCAGAGGGGGCTGTTAATCAGTTTCAGCTGCTTTGGTGTTAATGAAAATAAGAGGTGCACTAGATTGGGGGATAGACTCATTGTTGCCAAACAGGAATGGTTTTACAAGTGAAGGCCACTGACTTTTTTTCCCCCTACTCCTCATTTTTGAATGTTTTTCACTAGTTTTGCATTTGGAGGGTCAGTGTCACTACTGGTAGCATGAGGCGATACCTGGACCCTACAGAGGTTGCACACGCAGTCCAACTCCTCCAGGATGGCACATCAATACATGCCATTGCCAAAAGGTTTGCGGAGTCTCCCAGCACACTCCCAAGAACATGAAGGAGATACCAGGAGACAGGCAGTTCCTCTAGGACAGTGGTCGGCAAGCCGCGGCTCGCGAGCCACATGCGGCTCTTTACACACTTTAATGCGGCTCTTCTGTGTGCCGGGCGCCCGCTCCCCTCCCTCCTCTCGGGCGGCCGCCCCAAAAGTCAGGACTCTGCAGCTAGCCCAGCAATGGGCAAACTACAGCCCGGCGGACCATTTAATATGGCCCACGGAGCGTGGCAAACATTGGCTGTCAGGATGTAGGCGGGGCAGCGTGACGAACTCCTCTCCTCTCACAGTCCGCCCTGAAGACCGGAACGGCGCGGGAACACGGCGAGAGAAACGCGCGGAGCAAAGGTAAGTGAATTGACACAATATGGGGGATGAATTACTATAGGGGGGATGAATTACTATAGGGGGGATGAATTACTATAGGGGGGATGAATTACTATATGGGGGATGAATTACTATATGGGGGATGTATTTTCAGTTTTAAAAATGTGGCTCTCAAAATAAATTTCAATCGTGGTTTTGGCGAGATTTGGCTCAGTTGAAAAAAAAGGTTGCCCACCACTGCTCTAGGAGAGCGGGACAGGGCCATAGAAGGTCCTTAACCCATCAGCAGGACCGTCATTTGCTCCTTTGTGCAAGGAGGAACAGGATGAGCACTGCCAGAGCCCTACAAAATGATCTCATGCAGGCCACTGGTGTGAATGTGTCTGACCAAACAATCAGAAACAGACTTCATGAGGGTGGCCCGAGGGCCCAACGTCCTCTAGTGGGCCCTGTGCTCACTGCCCGGCACTATAGAGCTCATTTGGCATTTGCCATTGAACACCAGAATTGGCAGGTCCTCCACTGGGGCCCTGTGCTTTTCAGAGATGCGAGCAGGTTCACTCTGAGCACGTGACAGATGTGAATGGGTCAGAAGCTGTGGAGAATTATGCTGCCCGTTACATTATTCAGCATGACCGTTTTGGTGGTGGGTCAGTGATGGTCTGGGGAGACATATCCATAGAGGGACGCACAGACCTCTACAGGCTAGACCAGGGGTGGGCAAACTTTTTGACTTGAGGGCCGCAATGGGTTCATATATTGGACCCGGGGGCCGGACCAAGAGTAGATGAATGATGTGTATGTGTCATCCATAGTAAGTATAGTAATATTCCCCCATAGTAAGCATAGTAATTAATCCCCCATATAGTAATTAATCCCCCATATAGGAATTCATCCCCCATATAGGAATTCATCCCCCATATAGGAATTCATCCCCCATATAGGAATTCATCCCCCATATAGGAATTCATCCCCCATATAGGAATTCATCCCCCCTATAGTAATTCATTCCCCATATTAAGTCCCCAAGTCCCCCCTGTGTCAATTCACTTACCTTTGCTCCGCGCGTTCCTCTCGCCGTGTTCCCTCGCCGTTCCGGTGTAGCATGAAAATCTGTCTCCTATGAGGATCTGTCCCCTCGACGTATCCGCGCATGTGCCAGTTTCAGGCATTAGCAGCCGATCGGCGATCTCCAGCACATGCGCAGATACGTCGAGGGGGACAGATCCTCATAGGAGACAGATTTTCATGCTACACCGGTCTTCAGGGCGGACTGTGAGAGGAGCCTAGCTCTCCTCGCGTTCGTCATGCTGCCCCGCCTACACACATCCTGACAGCCATCCTGACAGTATCACGCTCCGCGGGCCGGATTAAAAGGTCCGCCGGGCCGTAGTTTGCCCATTGCTGGGCTAGACAATGCCTGCCATTAGATATTGGGATAAAATCCTTGGACCCATTGTCAGACCCTACGCTGCTGCAGTGGGTCCTGGGTTCCACCCGGTGCACAACAATGCCCGGCCTCATGTGGAGAGAGTATTCAGGCAGTTCCTGGAGGATGAAGGAATTGATACCACTGAATGGCCCCCAAGCTTGCCTGACCTAAATCCAATAGAACACCTCTGGGATATCATGTTTCGGTCCATCCGGCACCGCCAGGTTGCACCTTAGACTGTCCAGGAGCTCAGTGATGCCCTAGTCCAGATCTGGGGGAAAATACCCCAGGACACCATCTGTCATCTCATTAGGAGCATGCCCCGACATTGTCAGGCATGCATACAAGCATGTGGGGGCCATACAAACTACATATTACCATTTTGAGTTGCTGCAATGAAATTTCAACGAAATGGATTAGCCTGCTGCATAATGTTTTCACTTTGATTTTCAGGGTCTCTTTGAATTCAGTCCTCTGTAGTTAGGCAATTTTCATTTCCATCAAAAGATGGGGCATCCTTACGTTCCTAACACATTACCCAATCCATATCAGTATAGATATTTAGCATATGTTTCCCCATTGACATCTGATGTGTTTTCAAAGTGTTCCTTTAATTTTTTGGAGCAGTGTACATTACATTTTGTTCCTGGGTTTGGGTGAACTTTAAGCAGATGAAAAAAAAAAAAAGTCCTTACCATCAGTCTGGGACTTGCTGAGGAATATTGTGCTTGCTCTTGGATGGTCAGATGGGTTAGACTCCAGTGCAAGGTCTAAAATGAAACACAAATTTATGCATCAGTTAAAAATATTTATTGCACCCAATATTCCTACACAGCTCAGTATAAATACTCAGCATTACTGTAGCATATGTGTGTGATTAGAATGCAATATGTACTGCTCAGATAGCCTCTGGCTATATGCAAGTGATGGATTTTATTACTTACATTGACTCAAGTTAGACATGATTACACATCTACAGCACTTCAAATATTTTTCCTCCTTTTCTACTTTCTTCCCTGTATTCTGCTGTCTATAAGAGTTACACAGAACATTACATGAACACCTTGGTATAATATACCCCATCTTATGGTCCTCTAACACCCATGCTAATATAGATAGACTTGCTGAGTGTACTAGTTCGCTGGTAAACTCTGCATGTATTAGCCTGCATTGCCCCAAACAAATGTTTAGCCATGCATGCATGCAAATTATTGTTCATATTGTATAAATGGATTTGGCATTATGGGTGGTCAGGGTACTGGCAAGCTCTCTTTTCTACTGATGGATGATTTCTTTATAGGTTTGAACGGTTTGTGGTTTATCGCATCCCTAAAGAAGGGTCCCTACGCAGTCTTTAAACATTGCTTTTCTACGTGCTCATACAAGAATAAAGAGCTTTTCACTTTGAAACAAGTTTGTGGGTATGCTGGCAAAATACTTTTGTCATCTTATATTGACACTTTATTGCAAAGGCATGGTCTACTGATGCCCCTATCAAGAAGCTGGTTCTGACCAATGATAAAAGCCAATGCTAGAAAACGTGCATGCAGACAAAGTAGCTAAATAGTCCACGGGAGATCAGCAGCACCAAGATTCAAAAATAGCAAAAACAGTACTAAGGGGGAAAAAAAAAAACAAAACACCTCTACCATGAATACAATATATAGTTAGGTCCATATGTATTCGGACACAGGCCCAATTTTAGATTTTTTCAGGTATTTACCAAATCATTTTCAAGCTATAGCTATACAGCAGATATGGGCTGAAAGTGCACACGCTCAGGTTTAATTTGAGGGTATGTACATCCAAATTGTAGGAAGGGTTTAGGAATTACATCTCTTAAGAGTAGCCACCCCCCCTTTTTCAAGGGACCAAAAATAATTGGACAATTAAATCAAAAGCTGTTGTTTCATGGCCAGGTGTGAGCTACTCCTCTGTTATTTCTTCATCAATTAAGCAGGTAAAAGGTAGTGGTGCAACAAAACGAAAATTCTGGTGCCGAAAATGAAAATTCAAAGTGCCCTTGGCCGAAAACCGAAACGCGCAGTTTTTAAAAATGAATATATATATATTTTTTGGCAAAAAATACGCCCAATTACTTCCATACAGCCCAGTGCCAGCCACCGCCCGCTATATGTCCCGGGCTCCGCTTGCCCATCTGTAGGCCCAGGACTGGTTCAGTGGGTGCCAGCCATATAAATGCATATGCTTCCCTCCCCTTCTTGGCCTGACCCAGAAGTGATGTTACTTCTGGGTCCCCGTTGACAGATTCCTGGCCATCGAGGCTGGGAAAGAATGTAATGCAGTGCGATGTGCACTGCATTACAATTCAGTGTAGTACAGGGGAGACATGCAGGGTCTAAAAGACCCTGCATGTCTCCAAAAAGAGAACCTGTCATCAAAAAATCCTTACATAGGGGACTTCCCCTATGTAAAAAAATAAATAAAAAGTAAAAAAAAAAAAAAAGTAAGTTACTCCCAAGCATATAACCCACCAATTTTTCAAGGCCCATCCCCACATATGTACGCTCGTACAAAACGCAAAAGTGCTGGGGTGTCTACACATGAAAATGACGATTGCGCTACACGTTACATATCACTGCGCACGCCAGAATGAGAGCAACAATTTTAGCACCAGACCTCCTCCGTAACACTAAACTGACTTTTAAAAGAGTCACCTATAGAAAATATAGGTTACTAAAGTTTGTTGCCGTTTCATATCAAATCATTACATGCAGTACAAACATCTAAGTTATGGACTGGTTTTGAGGTTTTCATAAATTAACACTACAACGAAATGTGTAATCTCACAAAATTAATGAACATTACATTTACATTTCTAAGAGTATTTCAAAAATAGTTCTAATAGTATTTCAAAGGTGGGCCTATAGGTAACTCTTTTGAAAGTCATACAAGATTGTGACACATGGAACGTTCAAGGTTATCAGTCACATTTGTCAAAATTCACTTGCAAGTATTTGAAATAAGCTAGTTACGTCACACTGTTACTTGCCCTTCAAGTGAAAGTCACTACTGAACAAACCATTATTGACTCAAGAAATGTAGAATATGGTTATAAATAAAAGAGGTTAGATAGATGTAGTAAATTAATGGGTTTTCATTCATTCATTAATCGTTTCTGAAATCTCAGTCTAGTTGAGGGAGGAAAAAAGTTTATGGCAAAAATCAGAAGATCTACAGGGAGGACAAAAACATGATTCAACATGCGATGTGTATTTGGACTTTGGGTACTGCCACTATTCCTCCCCCCACTGACACCAACGATGGGGCACTATTCCTCCCCCCACTGACACCAACAATGGGGCACTATTCCTCCCCCCACTGACACCAACAATGGGGCACTATTCCTCCCCCCACTAACACCAACGATGGGGCACTATTCCTCCCCCCACTGACACCAACGATGGGGCACTATTCCTCCCCCCACTGACACCAACGATGGGGCACTATTCCTCCCCCCACTGACACCAACGATGGGGCACGATTCCTCCCACTGACACCAACGATGGGGCGCGATTCCTCCCACTGACACCAACGATGGGGCGCGATTCCTCCCACTGACACCAACGATGGGGCGCGATTCCTCCCACTGACACCAATGATGGGGCGCGATTCCTCCTACTGACACCAATGATGGGGTGCGATTTTTCCCACTGACACCAATGATGGGACGCGATTTTTCCCACTGAAACCAATGATGGGGCACTATTCCTCCCACTGACACCAATGATGGGGCACTATTCCTCCCACTGACACTAATGATGGGGCACTATTCCTCCCACTGACACCAATGATGGGGCACTATTCCTCCCACTGACACCAATGATGGGGCACGTTTCTTCCCACTGACACCAATGATGGGGCACGTTTCTTCCCACTGACACCAATGATGGGGCACGTTTCTTCCCACTGACACCAATGATGGGGCACGTTTCTTCCCACTGACACCAACGATGGGGCACTATTCCTCCCACTGACACCAATGATGGGGCACGTTTCTTCCCACTGACACCAATGATGGGGCACTATTTCGCTCCATAAGACACACTTGGGGGGAAATGTCTGTGCATCTTATGGAGCAGCTGGCCCAGTATTCCCGCCACCGTTGTATGTCCGCAGTCTCTGGTCATCTCCTGTACTATGTCTGCAGTCTCTGGTCATCTCCTGTACTGTGTCCGCATTTGTTCATTTTTTTTTTTTTTTTAAACTGTAGTCCGGCCATCCAATGGTCTGAGAGACAGTGAACTGGCCCCCTGTTTAAAACGTTTGAGGACCCCTGTTCTAAAGTATACAGGACAGCATAAAAGCAAATTAGATATTCTACATTTAGTACTGTTACAATGCTTCCTGTATAGATACGATTTCTCTAATTTCACTTGCAATTACATTCAGTAACAAGATAACGTATGCATTCGCAAAACATAATAAAAGCACGATAAGCAACTAACAGTTATTTCTATAATCAATTAGTTGGCCGTTTATTGTTTCGATTAATCTGAAAGAAAAAAAAAAACTCAAAATTGACTGTTAATTTATTTAACAAATCGATTGCAGAAATAATATATTTTTTTTTACTTTACATGTTATTTAAATAACCAGCTATATGGTTAAGGGAAAAAAATATAACAAACACACTTCTAGAGCTTGAATCTGGTACATACTGGAATCAGAGATCAAATTTGTAATGAAATTTTAAAGTGTAACTTTAGCCAGAATATTAAGTCCTGCTAGATTAATTCAGGCTAGCCCCTTTTGCAGGTATAGCTATGTAAAACATTAAAACTAAGTGCCTATACCACTTAAAATCCAGTAATACACTATCTCCCCCTGCATTGTGCAGGCTCGTTGCTCTGTTTTTCGGCACTATGCTGAAAATTTAGGGGTCGATTTGCTGACAGCCTAAAGATTTACTGCTGCTCAGGGGTTCTGGGCTTCAGCATAATAGCAGCCTCCAGCAAGAGCAATTTACAGCCCACACGTAATTTTCCAGGAATTTTCTTTTCCACAATCAGCGGTCAGTGGGTGATTCCTGCTGACAGTTGATGACCCATCTGTTAAGGGCATGGCAGCTAGCTTCCTGAAAAAAAAAAAAAAAAAAAAAAAAAAAAAAAAAAACTCTACAGAGGGAATTTGATCACTTCTATGAAATGGAAAAAAACAATGGGTATTTGTTTTGGGGGTTTTTTGGGGGCGGGGGTTACGTATACATAAAAGTTTTGCCTTGAATTTCTATTTTAAACTGAATAGGTTGCTTTACAAGCAGAGGGTTTACATAATCTTTAATGTAAAAAATGATGCAGGAAGGGTTTTTTTGTTGACTGAATTTTGATATAAATCTGCAAGCTGAGAGAGAGGACTATCTAAAGAGTGATTATTGCCGTGGGGAAAATTGAATCTTGTGACCAGTTATAACATTAGTTCAATTTTAAACACATTCCTGATCAAAGCTCCACACTCTAGGTACAGTTAGTTCACCTTTACAGAAAAAATGAAAAGGTGAACACAAGATACCTTCCCCACCCCATCCTGGTCCTTGTAGTACCTCCGTGGGTGCTGAGCTGTTAACGCCCATGCAGCCTGTTAGCAAACTTGGGATTTGAAATCCTTGCTCCTTCTGTGTGTTTTTTTCCCTGAAAAGGGGAACTAACCCTAAAAAAAAAAAAATAAATAAAAAATAATGTTTTGCATGGTATTCTACTTAAATACTCTTAAAAATGCCCCTGGCCCTTTCCTAACATCTATCCTGACTAACCAATAGAAAGATATGTATATGTACCTATTTTCTGGCAGTTACGAGATATTACTCCCTTGTTTCAGCTAGTGGCTGTTGCAGAGAAGAGGGAGTGCCAACAACGTATGGCCCACAGGTGCCTAACAATGATGTCACCACTTCCTTGCAGATCCATTCCGTATACGTTTCTGTACGCGTGTTTTTGATGTTTTTCCGGATACGTTCCAGTTATCTTTTCTGCACTGTGGTCTGGTGCATTTTACCATGTTCCAGTGCAGTTCTGCGCAGGCAAAATGCAGCATGTTCTTTTTTTTTTTCCTGGAACCAGAATGCACTGAAACTGTAAGTACTGGTGTGAACCATGCCATTGAAAACCATGCAACTTACTTTCTATGTATTTTGGATGCAGAAAAAAAGCAAAAAAAAAGCACTGGAACGCATGTGGTGTGAACTAGTTTTGAAAGGCATACATGTGAGGTGCTTTTTGCAGCCAGCTTCAGCTGTCCAGATTTTTAGCCATTAAATTCTGCACATGTGAAAAGATTAGGGCCATTCTGGAAATTTGTGTCATAACATGTTTTACAGCATCCACAAAAAACAGGAGCACAGAGGGTAACTGCTGTAATTGCTCTGGTAAAGCACAGTCCCGGAATGCAGGATCAGGTTTTATTGTTCGTTGTACTACTGGAGTTTGCTGAAGTGCAATATGCTGAAATTCAGTGAGAACTGGTTGCACAGGGATGTTCATTTTATATTGCCTGACGCCCGGGACATGTAGTGCCGGGCAGGTCGTTTTTATTTACCTTTAGCCCATCTGCAGGCCTGGGACTGGTTTAGTGGGTGCCGGCCATATGCCGGGATGCGGGAAGGATCCGCTCTCCTCCCCCTCTTGTCCTGACCTGGAAGTGATGTGACATCACTTCCAGGTCCCCATTGACAGATTCCCGGCCGGGAAAGAATGTAATTAGGTGCAGTGTGCACTGCATTACATTCAGTGTAGTACAGGGGAGACATGCAGGGTCTGTTAGGCCATGGATGTCTCAAAAGAGAGAACCTGTCACCATAAAATAATCACATAGGGGTCTTTTTGTCCCCTATGTGATAAAAAAAAAAAGAATATTTTTATTTTCATTTTTAAAAGAAAAATGACAGTTACACCCAAGCTTATAACCCCCCCCAAAAAATAATTTTCATGGCCCCCCACCCCTACATATGCGCACGTACAAACATAAAAGCACGCGCTGGGGCGCCTGCACAAAAACGTCAATTGTGATACACATGTTACATCATTGCCGCACATGCCAGAATGAGAGCAATAATTCTAGTACCAGACCTCCTCCATAACACTAAACGGATGACCGATAAGGGGCTTTAAAAGGTCGCCTATAGAAAATATAGGTTACTAACTAAAGTTTGTTGCCATTTCACAAGCGCACGCAAATTTAAGGTTTGACATGTTGAATATCTATTTACTCGATGCAACCTCGTCTTTTATATTTTGCAATAAAATTGGATACTTTATTGCTTTTTGTGCCCTAAAATTAACTTGTATTTAATTCTGAAATTTTGCATTTCCTAGACCTTTGTGATAATATCGTGTGACAAACAATTTGGAACTACCGCTATTTTTTTCTCTAGGGTCTGTAATTTCAGAAAATATATGTTTTGGAGTTTTGTGTAATCTTCAGGCCTTAAATTATTTTTTAAACGTGCAAAAGTCGCAAAAACGGCTCTGGCAGCTAAAAGGGATAAAGGATAAGCTGGACACTCCCCTTCTCTGAAGAGCACACCCAATCGGTGCTCATTACACTGCAAGGTCTCTCCCCCTCCCTGCTAGTCCCTGGGTGCAGTGCTAGAGACAGGCAGGGAGGGGAGGAGGAGATATACAGCCCAATATTAAATTTTTAAGTCGCCATAAAGCCCCTTTTGTTTTTAAAAGCCCCAAACAAAACCTTAGATTTAAATATGGTTTTAGTTCAAAATTTTTTTTTTTTTCCTCAAGAGAAGTAGAGATTGTCATGAGGGACAAGTATATTGGGGCACCAATTTAGTCCCTGGACAAGTAGTTTTTTTTTTAAATTTCCACACCCCTGGTTGCAGAGCATTTAGAAGAATCTCAAAAATTCTATATGCAGAATTTTTGATTAAACAAACATCTCCAACTGGCACAATCAGGTGTTTAAGACCGAGGTGGCAGGATCAGCTTCAGGGACAGACTACTGGATAGAGATTGGAGTATTTGAAGAAGTGAAAATTTTTACTTGAGTCCAGGCATCTTATCCACATTATCAAGAATGTTGTGTGAAAATCCTGTTTCAGGTGTAAAAGTGTGGAGGATGGAAAATCTTACAGTCTACTCTAACACTACTTTTTATTTCCTTCTGTATCTGCCTCGTCTAGGTCAGGCATTTTGTCATCTGACTCAGGTAGAGACAGAAGCTGGAGAAGGAGTGTGGCATTTTGCAGCCCTGGACAAAGAAGGCTGTATTAAAGCTGTTAGTTGCCTAAAGAATTGTGACAGGCACAGAAGATTCTAGATACTGTAGGCCTTGTGTTGCATGCTTGAGATAGAGCTCTAATCGCATGCAGAGACTGGTGTTAAAAATCAGTTCGGTTGCAAGTGAAGCATCACTCTGAGGTCGAGTTGTGGAGACCTTCAAAAGAGTGAATGTTCGTCTAAGGTTTAGTCGTGGCTCTCTTTTGTCTGTGGGTTACTCATAAAGTAGGTGCAGAATATTGGGTGAGTGTTCCAGAAGGAGTATGCAGCAACCTGGGTATAAACTGTCCTGTAGCCTATCCTTGTGATGAAAGGGCAGGAAGAAGCACTTGAGTATCCTAGAAGTCACGGGTGTCAAACTGGCAGCCCTCCAGCTGTTACCAAACTACTAGTCCCATGAGGAATTGCAAGATTGACAGTTACAAGCATGACTCTCCAAAGGCAGGGGCATGATGGGAGTTGTAGTTTCACAACAACTGGAGGGCTGCCAGTTTGACACCCCTTTTATAAGGGCTCTAGGAAGCACTAACAGTAACGCGAATGACCTGTGTTGCAATTTAACATCTGGTCATCCACCTGAGACTAACCATCAAAATGTTTACACTGTAAAAGTGAATACATGCCAAATGGCGCGCTCCCAGCACAAAGACGGGGTGTCACTGAGGGCCCTGGGTCCAGTTCTAACGATCGGCTCTACCCAATTAAGAGAGGAAAAAAAAAAAAATAGTGTGTAAAAAAAAAACCCAAAAAAAAAAAACAAACAAAAATACCTAGATCAAGGTTTGATCTAGGTCTGTGCCAGGGTTAGTGTTTTGGTCAGGTTTTTTTTTTACATTTTTAAATCAGTATCAGAATAAAAAAACAAAATTGCACACTATGGTTTCTGGTCTGTACTACGGGTACAAACAACAACTAACACACACATGTGGTATCGTTGCAATCTTCAGGAGCAATTATTTTGGGTTGTTCTTTGGTGCTAAGTTATGGTAGTAGCAAGTAATATACAGCTAAATTTAAAAAAGGTTTTATTTTTACTATTTTGGGCCAAAATCAAATCAGATTACTATTTACCACAAAATGAAAGCCCAATTTGTCCTTAAAAAAAAAAAAAAAAAAAAAAAGGTATAATCCACCTGGATGCACAAAGTAGTTGTGATGATATGTACAGTTTTGCTAACACATGTCAAAGTTGCTAAATTGTGCTCAGGCATTAAGATTCGTTTTACCCTTAGGCCGGAAGGGGTTTAAAAGCTTTTCTTGCCTTCTGGCAATACTTCTTTAACCACTTTACTACCGCGCTATTGTAGAATGATTGCTACAGTGAGGTCGCCGTATAGCGACATCTCAGAATGCACCCCCCCCCCCCGAAGGGCACACCCTGATTAGCTGATCACATAACATGAATAAAAGGTCAATCACAGCGGCCTTTTACCAAGTGACCAGCTGTGTGCAATCACTGCTGACCACTCTGTAAATACAATTGCCGATTATCGGCAGTACTTTCCTTAAGCTGCCACAGCGTCAGGAGAGTACTGCCGGTAACCAGCAACTGTTTAAGAAGACATCTGCACTGAATCAGGGCACTGATCATTAGTGCCCTGATTATCAGTGCAGCCCCAGCAGTGCCCAACAGTGCAGTCCCAGCAGTGCTGCCAGTAAGTGCCCTTCAATGCTACCTATTCGTATGGTCAAATGTTGCTGCACATGAGTGAGAAGCACTAAAGGCCACTCTCCCGATTGTATCACATGGGATGTATAGATAATGAAAGTAGACCAAACAGATATGAAAGGCTTTGCTGCTCTCAGAGACGACTGTAGTAGTGCAAAAGGCAATTGTAAACAGAGTGTACCAACCTAGTGCATTATCCAAGGATCAATTCAATAAAAACAGGATAAAACTATACTCAAACATGTCCGTGAAAGGTCACAAAACAAATGTCACCACATGATGTGGATTTGCCGAGACCCAAAGGACCCTGTAACGCCTGAAAGCAGCCATTTAGGATCAGGGCAAAATGAGTCAGCCTCACCTATTAGTGCCCATTCGTGCCGCCTATCAATGCCCACCAGTGATGCCTCATCAGTGCTGCCCATCGGTGCAGCCTCATCAACACACATCAGTGAAGGAGAAAAAATTACCTGTTTGCTAAATTTTATAACAGAAACAAAAACCTTTTTTTTTCTCTTTACAATTTTTTTGTTTATAGTGCAAAAAATAAACCCAGTGGTGATTAAATACCGCCAAAAGAAAGCTCTATGTGTAAAAAAAAAAAATTGATAATTTCATATGGGTACAGTTTTGCATGACTGCCCAATTGTTATTCAAAGTGCGACAGCGCTGAAAGCTGAAAACTGGCCTAAGCAGGAAAGGGGGTAAAAGTTCCCAGTGGGTAAGTGCTACATTGGTTATTTAGAAATTCTTCTGGCATTTAGCTACATTTTTTTAAATCTAATGTATGCATCAATATGGTTATGCACACTTTTATAAAAAAAAGAATTCTATTTATTAAACAGAACCACCGTCCTATTATAATAATAAAAATAATGGGTCAGCCACACCCATTTACATCCCTAAGTTTTTATATTTATGTAATGTCAGTATTCATATTTGTGCATATTATACGGTATATATTGGATATAGGACAAACTGCATACAGAATAAACATTGCTCACAATGTGCCAATATACAAAAGCGGGTTTGTAGCAGCTAAAAACTTTGGCTTACTTCATGCTTATCCAACAGAAAAAAAAAAAACAAGCTACATACGTGTACAGTAAAAATACACTTAATTTCTGTAAAACAGATTACTGAATCTAGCTCAGGACGTGATGTTTGAATTTTAAACCACGCATGAAAGCACTTGTCTGGTAAAATGAAAAACATACGGTACTAGGTATTAACGATAAATCAGACCCAATAAATCAGAACATATAGAATTGCTGCTATCTGGAATATTAGAGGATGTGAACTATAAGTTTGCTGACCTCACCCTCAAGCCATCTCATAAAATGAATAGAGGAAGTAAGCCCTGTTTGTAATGCATTCTTCTTTCTCAGGACTATCTTCCTGTTTAACCCTGTTCCTGGGAAAATATAACAAGGGTGTGTGCCTTCAAAATTCAGGATGGCCAAAGGTTTACTTCAATGCAGTATTAAATAAGCTTGGCTATTTTTTTTTAACATTTCAATACTACTCTAGTGAGGTGTAATCGTGAAGGACAAACGAATGCGGCAATTGACAATGCAGCAGTGTACAGAGCAGCACAAGTCACAAGGGTCTGATCAGATTACCTCTTTTATAATCTTGTTCTCTAATGAGTCAGAATGTGATCCCAAAGCTTTATTCCTGGTCTCACCTACACAAGCACAACGTGCTCGACCAGGTTTGCGTACCCCTGAAGTTTACACAAAAAAAGTTGAATAAAAAAACAAACAATCCAATCCACCATCTATTAATAACCCAATATATTTTTAGACTAAAAAAGTAAACTGAAAAGCAAAATTCCTGCATGAAAAAAAAAAAAAAAAAAAAAACAGAACTCATTAGTACAAATTAAATAAATGCAGGCCAAAAGCAAAACTATTGGTAGTTTAATTTTTTTCTTATTTTACTGACTTATTAGAAATCAAGGAGCATTCAAATGGTGTCTTAAACCTGAGCACTGTAAACTACTGGATAGCATCAGATTAAGTGCAGAAATAAATTTTAAGGGCCAATTCAGTGACTTGAGCTAAAATGGATGGATGTACATTTCCATCCATTTTAGTAGTGCGCTGATGTCTATTGACATATTTTGATATCCGTTGACATACATTTTAGCATGCAATTACTCAGTATACCCTGTGACATCACATCCTGTGTGCGGAGTTTATCACAGGATAGAGGAAGAGCAGGCTGACCGGTTTGGGTGGATGGTTACACAAAGCTGTGAAGGCGACTGCGATCACCTGTTGCGTGAGCTTGGGAACCCCTCCACCATCTACAGCAGTTAACACCCCACTTAACGGATTCCTGCAAGACTAGGATCACGGTTATTCTGACGGGCTATTTTATCACTTCCACATTATGAGTTTTACCATTTGTGGCTTATTAAATATCTTTTTACACTGCGCTTAGAAGGTGCCTCTCTTTCTTTCCTTATTAAGTGTGCCCAGAATACTCTCTCTAAACTAAGAAACCACTAAGCATAGAGGGATCTCAGATCACATGACAACAAAAATCACCTGACTTCCTGCATTAAGGAGGAAAACAAGAAAAAAAAAAACCCACTGCTTGTAATACCTACCCCCATCCCTAAACACCTACCCGACCCCTTTCACTGCTCTACTGCAGTCTCAGTTGCAGCACTACTCCTTTCACTTCCTGGTCTCACAGGAGACACAAAGCAGCAGAAGACATAGGCATCTGATCCTGTCAGTCAAACTCCTGCAAGGAGGGAGTAAAGGCATGGCTTACCAGCACTGTGCATGTGTTTATAGACACACAACCTAGCTTGCTGAGGAGGCACCCAGAGGAAGGAGAAGGGGACAGCACCAGCGAAATACTGTATAAAAAAAAAAAAAAAAAAAAAAAAAAAAAAAAGAAGGTATGGGACCTTAATGTGAAATATGTGCTTCAGACTCTGGGGTGGATCCCGACTTCAAAGTCGGGATCTTTCCCCAGCCCGCTGTCAGCTGGAAACGGGTCATAGGAGTGCAGACCAAACTGTACTCCTATGATCCACAGAAGTACAGCCAAAAGAGCTTTGGCTGTACTTGTCTTTTAAGGATACCTAGGTTCAGGGTGGATAGGCAGGAACCCGAGCAACTCAAACAGAAGGCAAAACCCATCAGAAAGATGTGCATAGAAGCATGACACTATCAAAAGTCTCTGTACCAAGACACTAGAAAATTCTAAATATCTGCATTATCTGACAGATTCAACAGAAATGCAGTAAAATGCAAGTCAAAGTTGTTTTTGATTAATTTATGGGCATTTAATGACATTTTGTTTATGGATAAATCAACAAGGTTACTTTGGGGTTTATTTACTAAATGTACAGAGTGCAAAATCTGGTACAGCTCTGCAAAGAAACCAATCGGCTTCTGAAGTTAGAAGCTGATTGGCTAAAATAAACAGCTGCACCAGATTTTGTACTCTCCAGTTTTAGTATCCCATTATGTCAGAACAGCTGTGCTGGGTCTTCTGTATCACCCATTTCAAAGAGCAATCATGAATTACAAAAGCAAGAAAGAACACAAAATATGCATATACTAGAAATTGTACTCTTGGGATCTAGACCAGATTTTCTCAACTGCGGTGCCGCAACACCCTGGAGTACAGGGACATCCTGGTTTAGAAAGGGTGCAGATAAAGCTGTCACTGCTAATGTGCAGTTCAGAGCTCCAAATTGTACATCTGCACCCTGGGAGCTCAATCAAGCGAATGAGAAGAACAGTACAAGGGGGAGGTGTCTTCCTGAGTTCTGATCTCTCTGTCAGGGCAGCAGTGCAAACAAACCAAACCATTCAACCTAGCAATGTGAGTGGTGGTACAGCCTGCATTTGGCAAAAAGGTCATAAGTGTGTGTATATATATTTGTATGCATGTCTGTACATTATTTTTAATCTTGTAGATCAGAACTGCTTTGCTAAGTCAGTGGGACTGTTATTCACAATAACAGTAAGGCCTACCGATCCATGCTTGGACCATTTTTTTTTTAAAGGCATTTGACAGGCAGTGAGGAGGTGATATGTTGCCTCCTCATCCCTATTTTAATCCCCTAAATGCAGCACCACCGTAAACCATCCTAATTGCAGCACCGCCCCATTAACATAAAGGGGTCAAGATCGGCAGACAGTAGACAAGGGGTAGAATTCCTGACGCAGCAGGTTTACGACCTCAGCAGCTGCCTGTGCAGCTGAAGGGGAGGTAGTTGGAGAAGTATTACAAATTCAATATGGTTTTACCATCCTCCAATGTCACTTTCACAAGCCTTGAGACTGAAAAGAATTTTAAAAACACCTTGAGAAAAAAAGAAATCTGGACACTAGGCATCAGTGGAAGCCTTTTAGTTTAGTGGGAGGGCTCTGCCTTCCCTAAAGCCAGACGTTCAACAACTGAACCCAATAATTTAATATAAAACTATGAATTTCCACCATTGCAGTTACAGAGCGAAGTGTGTTAAAGCAGCCATTTCATTTTGATAATTTTACCATATGCTAGACAAAGATTACAGCACAAAACCTTGATGCAATAACAAATGAAACATTGTAACTTTATATTAGGAAAAGAATTTCTAAGCATTAAATGGATCCTAAACTTGCATATGTTTTTCCTGTTACGCAGTTAAAGGAAGAATAAAGGTTGCAATAACTGTGGTCAATTCTATGTTTGCTATGTTTAAAGTTTCTTATCATGAGATAACTGGCACTGTAACTTTAAAAAGCTAGTGCTGATCATATGAGCAACAGGGAACAAAAAAAAAAAAAAAAAGACAAGCATGATCACGAGTCACAACCCATTTTCAAGCCTGCTGACATGCTTTAGAATTAGCAGAGTGAATAGAAGATAAAAAGGTGTAACAAGAACTATTTTTACTTCGTATATTACAGTGATGTAATAAACTAGAAAAAGTCACAGGAAAAAAAAAAAAATTACTACAATAACACATAAACAAATGAAATAATGCAATTAAAAGCATAACTCGAACATATGGAGTGCTACAGGTGATCCATACACAAGGGCCTTCACACTTATCTTAAGACAAAGAACTGCTTCAATTGACTTACCAGGCATACAAGGTCGAGAATAGAAGTGGATCATGCTATACTTTTTCCAATTGATTTTACAGTAATAAAAGCTATGACTGAGTGGAAGGCTAGGCAATTTGTAAGAAATGCTCCTCTTTTCCAGAAATGCCATAATCCAAAAACAAATACATTTACCCTGTAATTCAGGGGGAAAGAAAAAAAAAATTGTGCTTACTGTAAATATTTTTTTGCAGTCTACTGAAGAAAACAGAAGTCTTAAAAACAATCAGGTCATAATGCTACCTACACGAGGACGCAACATGGCAAACAAAACAGTAGGGAATCTCTGGTATAACTCACCCTAACAGCATGCCTCAGTTTAAAGCGAATTGCCAGGTTTTCTGTGACTTTAAAAAAATTTGTGTGGACCAAGCTGGTCCAAGCAAACTATTTTCTTCATCAAGTGCTACACGGTCTCGAAGCAGTTTATGTAGTACGGCATATAGCTTCAGTTACATACAGTACACAGTGCTGGGTGACAGCCCACGTCAACACCTCAGCCAATCAGAAGAAGCTTTGCATTCATTCACAGCGGCCTATGAATGGCTGAGTCCTGCTCAGACTGACTCCATTTTGTTCCGGTGTGACACTGATCTCAAGTCTCACAGCTGGAACCCAGTACTACATACTGTATGTAGCTGAAGCTACATGCGGTACATACAGTGCTTAGAGCCAATGCAGCACTTAGTGAAGGAAATAGTTAATCTGGACCAGTTTGGGCCAAACCAACTATTTAAAGGTTCACCTTTAGGAACATGTTACATGCTCCACCCGTTTTTAGGGTGGACCATGTAATATGTTTCTATAGCCGCAGGCCGCCCCCCCCCCCCCCAACAAATACGAGAAGATTTCTCCCCGTTCTACCTGTCAAATTTGAAAACAGCACAGCCGTGCAGGCTCCGTCCACAAAGCCGCATCATTAATTGACTTCCATGAATTAATATCCCCTGTAACGTCAATGGGCATTGTCATATATTCTTTTTTGAGAAATCTGGAGTCTATCAGACTCTAGATCTCTCCTCTGCCCTTACATTATCTAATCTCACCAAGAACGGTGTGATCAGATGCTCTCCCAATTTATAAATGGCACGGTTTATATCCTGTGAAACTGGAGAGATGAATTGCACGTAGCTGCCAATTTGTTAGACTATATAGATGATTGGCACCATTCCGGTCTCCAATCAGCTCTACGGTCAGCTGGCAGAAACACCAGCTGCATTCTCAGGTTCCCCCGATGGCACGGGACTGCCCGAGAAGACCGTGGAAGGCAGCTGGGGAGGGGGGGGGTGCTCTTCTCCCCCTGCTTATAAAAGCAATCCTGCAGATAATAAGCCACTAGGATTGCTTTTACATGACAGCCGATAGCTGGCTGAAAAAAACGATACCAGGATGATGCCTGCAGCTGTAGGCATCATCATGGTATTACCACTCAAAGTCCAGTGATGTACCAGTACGTTGCTGGTCATTGTTGGGTATATATGCCATGTTTGTTGCGTACTGTTGCACGGCACGGTGTTGACCCAGCTGTTCTTCTGTGATGTGCCTTGACTTTGTTCTCGTTTGTGAGTGCGGCACATATTTTGTTTTTTTATTAAACATTTTGTATGGTAATGCACTAGGTCTGTGCGCCCTCTGTTTGTTCTTTCCTCATTCAGTATATTTGGATTCCCCCGGTCCATTTGAGGGCAGCAAGGTGTGCATGTTCCAGGACATTCTTAATGTGGTTGTAGCCTGCATCGAGTCCATCCCCAAGCTCAGGAGCATTTGTGTTTGCGGGCAGAAATATATGACTGCTTGGGGGAGGGATTTTGGACCTGTCTGGGCTCCACAGGGTTGGGATCTCGCTTCTACCGAGACGGGAGGTGATGTCAGGTGCAGACAGGAAGTTCCATGAATAAGGAAGTAGAGAGGAGACATTCTTGGATCTGGCAGCAGAGGAGGTAACACTGGCTTCCGATTGCCCAATGCATAAAATTCAAAATACTAACATTGACGTACAAAGCTGTTCATAATACTGCCCCAAACTACATCACCGACCTGATATCCATCTACCACCCAAAACGCACTCTCCGCCCCTCACAAGACTTCCTGGTCTCCTCCTCCCATGCCCAACTCCAGGACTTCTCCCATCCTCTGGAACTCACTAGCCCAATCCATCAGACTGTCACCTTCCCTCCTCACCTTTAGGCGCACCCTGAAAACCCATCTCTTCAGGGAAGCCTACCCCGCCCTCACCTAACAGCCAATCTCCTCCACTCCTCCTACCACTCCATTCCCCAAAGCCATTTCCTCCTGTACCACTATCCCCTCCCTCCTAGATTGTAAGCTCCAAGGAGCAGGGCCCTCAAACCTCTCGTGTATTGTATTGTTACTGTACTGTCTCATGTATTGTCTCCCATTGTAATGTACAACGCTGAGCAAACTGTTGGCGCTATATAAATACTGTGTAATAATAATAATGTTCTTTTTTTATGCAGCATATTGGCTGCATGTAAAAAAAAATAGAAGAAATCTGTCACAAAAAGTGTGTGGTATACCCATTAGAATACACTGCCCTGCATCCACCCACTTTTAATGGTGGGCACACATGAAATGTTTTTTTTTTAGTTTGTTTTGTTTTTTTTAAAACTTGAACTTAAACCAGATTGTAGGGTCTCTCAAAATGCGATAGCCAGTTTCCTGACTACCTAACATCTTTCGATACCCTGTGCAAATATGTGCCCTGAACTGTGCCCTATAATAATACTCCACTAGTGTGTGGTAGCCACGGAAGCAGTCCTTGAAGCAGAGACCAGGTTGGTCAGGACAGGAGGGACCAAAAAAAAAAAAAAAAAAAAAAAAGAGGGCGTCACGCCTAATTGCATGTCTGCTACAGACATGACATCTTTTTTGGGGTGCCCTTTGGGTTGGGGTGCCATTAATTGCATCAAGAAAATGCCTCTCATGCAGCCGGCGAACTGCATCTGTGTTATGGGCTTGGGCCACAGCACCTTCTGGATACAAAGAGCCATGATGATCTCTTCCTGGAATTTTAGGAAGGATCCACTTCGTTCAGTTGCTTTGTAAAGCACAAAAGCATTATATAGAGCCAATTGAAATAAACAAACTTTTTTGTACCAGCGTCTGGCTTTTCAGGAAACTAAGTACGGCTTCATCTGGACGTTGGAAGTCCACCCCTTCCATGTTAAGGTTATAGTCATGGATACAGAGGGGCTTCTCAACAACACCAGCTGCCGTGGCAATTCGGATGGTTGTGTCTGTGTGAATGGAAGACAGGACGAAAACATCCCGTTTGTCCTTCCATGCCACTGAGAGCAATTCCTCATTTCTCAAGCAGGCTTTTACCCCCTAGAGACGGGTATTTACAAGCCGGAGGGGAAGACCCGGCAATTAGGTCACACGGAGCCACATACACCAATTAGTCTAGCTAAAAAAAAAAAAAGTTATAATCCTATATCCATAGTTGACCCAGAGGAAGGCAAAAAGAACCCAGCAAAGCCAAAATGATACAATTTGCTCCTGCAGGGGAAAAAAATCCTTCCCGATACCCTGAGAGGCAATCGGATATTCACTGGATCAACTTTACCTATAAAGTGTTAGTAGCCAGTTATATTCTGTGTATCTAAGAAAGAATCCAGGCCTTATTTAAAGCAATCCACTGAGCTGGCCAGAACCAACTCTTGAGGGAGTCTATTCCACATTTTCACAGCTCTCACTGTGAAGAAACCTTTCCGTGTTTGGAGATTACATTTCTTTTCCTCCAGACGTAAAGAGTGCCCCCTTTTCCTCTGTCCACGTATAAGTGGTATCCCATATAGAAAATTGATGACACCAAGTCCCAAACTATCTTGCCACTGCTCCCCATGTAGTCTGGGCATCTCCATATCTGCACACTTGCTGGGGAGAAATTGTTTGAATGCAAGGCGGCTAAAAAAATTAATGAGGGACTCATCAACGCAGATGTTTTGCTGGGGAGTATAGACATCTGCAAATCTGTGGTTAAGGTGATTTACGAGGGGCCGAATTTGAGGAGCTGGTCAAATTCAAGGTCACACCGAGAACAACAGTGTATTGTTGTTGAAATGCATCAAACACATTATACTCTCATATCTATGCTTGGCCATGGCAGCAGAGAACACGGGCATATGATGAATCGGGTCTGTGGACCAAATCAACAGCAACTCTTTTTTTTTTTGTAATGCCCATGTTGAGGGTTAGACCCCCCCAAAAAAACAAAAACAAAAAAAACTTTACATTCGGAAACTGTAATGGGTTTCCATGCGAATGGTCTGGCAAGGTTTGACTTTAGGTTGGCAGCGATAAACTGTTGTGCATATAAATTGCTTTGATCAACAATCAATGCATACAGAGCTTCTGTGAAAAACCGCTCGAAAAAAATCAAGGGAAGTACTTAAATTAGCTGTTTCCACCTGATTTCCAGGTTGGACAGTGAATAGGGTGCTGCAGAATTTCTGGGCTGCCAATCAGGATTTGCAAGCACATCCAGAAGGATACTAGAGGCTCTACCGGCCTGTGTGTGAATTCTTGGTGGCTGCAGGACAATACTTGTGCTCGCCACTGCATCAGCTTGCACTTTTAGGACTCGCCACTTCACCAAGTGATACTGCAGTGCTGGTAAGTATAAGGCCAGGATGTATTAGGCCGTTGGTACTTGCCAGTTGACCAAAAAGGTAGAGCGGCACTAGTACTGAAACTCTGCTGCCTATGAGAGTCATTGTGCGTTTGGAACATCTCAGCAACCTGGGAACGGGGTTGGGTATGCCTGACCTTAGCAGGGACCTCTTTATCGTCTGAGCTGTCTGTAGGTTCGTATTCTGAGGCTGATTGTGTCAGTGAGTCTTCCCCTTCGCTCTCATCAGACATGCCCAGAATCCTGTAGGCCTCTTCACTAGAGTACCTTTCGATTGACAGTTTGGCCACTAAATTTATAGGTACCTAGTGTGACTCGTGGGAAAAAGAGCAACCGCTACAAACAAAATTTACCAGCAAGTGCTAAGAGATCAGGCCTGATTCTGCAAACACTGCGCTTTTGTGTGCAATGTAACAAGTGACAGTGACCTACTGACATTGCACTTGCAGTGGGGGGGGAGCGTAAGGGCTAAACGCAGGTGCCGGGGCTTATCTCGCTAATGCTGCGCTTTTGGGGACACTACTACTGTGAACGCTGGTATAGTGCTGATCTGATCAAAGATATTGATCCGATCAGACACTATACTAGCAAAGGAGGTTTTATTGTGTATGTGAGCGTGTTCCTGGCAATCAAGGGGTTAAAGTGATGACTGGTGTAATGACAGGCAATCTGACGGGACGCTAACGCATTCTGAAGTCACCGGCGACAAGAATGCAGTGATCAGCAAAAAATCTGTACTAATGACACTGGTGACAGGGCAGTGAAAAGGTTAATTGGGGGGGATTGGGAATCAAGGGGTTAAATGTGTCCTAAAATGGTCTGTGTGCTGTTTTACTCACGTTGTCTTCTTTCTGGGACAGAAGAGAAGATTTCATCATCTCCTGTACCTGTGTAAAGGTACAGGAAGATCCCTGATAGGACACGGATCGATCATCCGATTTAGGTCAAACATCACTGGCCTAAATCGGATGATTGATCCCTTGGGGATCAATTCACAGCACCCGCGAACACCGCGAGAGAGCGAATCACACATTATATATATACACACACACACACACACACACACGATTTTGCACACCCATATTTCTGCTATAGGGTGGTCGGGAAGTGGTTAATATATAAAATTATTGTTTTGTTTAAATAAATTTTAAGGGTCAGTCACATCTTTGTAGTGTCTTACAGGTCGCCATGCATTGTGTTGAGGCAGCAATTCATTTGAATGGGCTAATGTACCACAAATTATGCATGTCTGTACCATTTCTGGCAGTGCAATGCAACACATGCCCTTCAGCATGCTGCTTTTGAGTGTCGTTTCAGCATACTTTTTGTACACATGTAGTCTGTGTTGCCACAATGCAATAGAATGACTGGACCCTGAATGTAATGGAAGGCAAGTCTGATCATTGGAAGAGAGTAGGCGGAGTTCCCAGCACAACTAGAGAACTGACCACCCTGTGCTCTCCCACTTAGTGAGGTCAGTTTTTAATAGGAAAGCAGAGGTACTGGCAAGAAAACCAAGGATTTTTCATACAAGTGCATGGTACAGCAGGCACATCTGAAGAATGACATGTTGGGTTTACATATTCTGTAACGGTCTTAAAATAAACCATATCTCATTACTGCAAAAAAGTAGCAGTTGAAAGTAGCTGAAAATCTTAGAAATGTAAAGCAACTAGCAAGAAAATTAACAGCCCTATATATACAGTGGGGACATTATTTGATCCCCTGAAGATTTTGTAAGTTTGCCCACTTAAAAAGAAATAAAGGGTCTATTATTTTGATCATAGGTGTATTTTAAATGATAGAGACAGAATAGCAAGCAAACATCCAGAATAAAAATGTTATAAATAGAGTAGAAGTTCAGTGATATTTTTAAAAGAAGTATTTGATCCTCTACCAAACAAAAATAATTCTGGCTCCCACAGACTGGCTATGTGCTCATGTGGTACACAGATTAGTCCCATCAATTTAAGAAGGTGCTCCTAACAAGAACTCGTTATGTGTATTAAAAAAAAAAAAAAAAAAAAACACCTGTCCACAGAATCTCTCTTTCTTCCATTCAAATCTCACCATCATGGTCACATGACCAAAGAGCAGTCAAAGCATGTCAGGAAAGGATTGTAGACCTGCACAAGGCTGTAATGGGCTACAAGAAGCTTGGTGAGAAGACAACTGTTGGAGCGATTATTCGCAAATGGAAGAAAAACAAAATAACCATTTATTATTATTATACAGTATTTATAAAGCGCCAACAGTTCGCTCAGCGCTGTACATTACAGAGGGGGACAGAACATGTGACAGAACAATACCAATACAATGCAAAACATGAGGGGATTGAGGGCCCTGCTCTTTCGAGCTTACAATCTAGGAGGGAGGGGATGGTGGCACAGGAGGAGATAGCTGTGGGGGATGGAGTGGTAGGAAGAGTGGAGGAGGTCGGCAAGTTAGCAGGGGGTGGGGTAGGCTTCCCTGAAGAGATGGGTTTTCAGGGTGCGCCTAAAGGAGAGGAGAGTAGGTGATAATCTGATGGGTTGGGGCACGGAGTTCCAGAGGATGGGTGACACCCTGGAGAAGTCCTGGAGGCGGGCATGGGAGAAGGAGACCGGGGAACTAGAGAGAAGGAGGTCTTGTGAGGAGCGGAGTGTGCGTGCTGGGCGGTACTTAGATATTAGGTCAGTGATGTAGTTCGGGGCAGTATGGTGGACAGCTTTGTACGTCAGCGTTAGGATTTTGAATTTGATCCGTTGCGCAATCGGAAGCCAGTGGAGGGATTGGCAGAGGGGGGTGGTGGAGACAGAGCGGTTGGAAAGGTGAATGAGTCTGGCAGCCGTATTCAGGATCGACTGAAGCAAGGATAGCCAGCGGCGAGGCAGGCCAGTGAGGAGGGAGTTGCAGTAGTCGAGATATGATGGAGTGGATGAGCGGTTTAGTGGTTTCTGGAGTTAGGAACGTGCGTATTTTGGCGATGTTGCGGAGGTGGAGTCTGCACGAGTTTGTTAAAGATTGGACTTGGGGCTGGAAGGATAGGTTGGAGTCCAGAATTACACCAAGTACTCTGGCCTGCAGGGCGGGTTTGATATTGGCGTTGTTGGATGTGATGGAGAAGTCAATGGGGGGTGGGGTCCGGGCTGGGGGGAAGACAAGAAACTCGGTTTTGGAGAGGTTCAGTTTAAGGAAGTGGCGCGACATCCAGTCTGATATGTCGCACAGCAGGTGATTCGGGCGGAGATCGAGGGGGTGAGGTGGGGGGTTGAGAGATAGATTTGTGTGTCGTCGGCATAGAGGTGGTAGTTGAAGCCGTGAGAGTGTACGAGTTGGCCAAGGGAGGAGGTGTAGATGGAGAAGAGAAGGGGCCCAAAGACAGAGCCTTGAGGGACCCCAACAGAGAGGGGGAGTGAGAGGGAGGTGGTAGCATTATAGGTAACGCTGAAAGAGCGTTGTGACAGGTAGGACGAGAGCCAGGAGAGAGCGGAATCTCTGAGGCCGAGGGAGTGTAGTTTTTTGAGGAGGAGGGGGTGGTCGACTGTGTCGAAGGCCGCAGAGAGGTCAAGGAGTAGGAGCACTGAATAGTGGCCATTAGCTTTGGCGGTTAGCAGGTCATTGGAGAGTAACCATCATTTGCCCTCAGTCTGGAGCTCCATGCAGGACTTCATCTTATGGGGTAAGGATGATCATGAGAAAAGTGAGGGATCAGCCCAGAACTACAGGGGAGCAGCTTGTGAATAAACTCAAGGCAGTTGGGACCACAGTCATCAAATAAACCATTGGCAACACAATATGCTGCCATGGCTTGAAATCCTGCAGCACCCTTAAGGTCCCCTTTCTCAAGAAGGCACATGTACAGGCCCATCTGAAGTTTGCCAATGAACAGCTAAATGATTCAGAGAAGGATTGGGAGAAAGTACTGTGGTCAGATAAAATTGAGCTCTATGGCATTATCTCGACTTGCCATGTTCGAAGGAAGAAAAGTCCAGACTATTACCACAAGAACACCATCCCTTCAGTCAAGCACAGATGGAAACATTATGCTTTTGGGCTGTTTCTCTGCTAAAAGGTACAGGCCGACTTTGCCGCATTGAGGAACCAATGGACGGGGCCATGTATTGTAAAATCTTGGATAAGAACCTTCTTCCCTCAGCCAGAACATTGAATATGGGTCGTAGATGGGTCTTTCAGCATGACAATGACCCAAAACATACCACCAAGGCAACAAAGGAGTGGCTCAAGAAGAAGCCCATTAAGGTCATGGAGTGACCTATCTAGTCCCCAGACCTTAACCCTATTGAAAATTTATGGCGGGAGCTGAAACTTTCAGTTGCCAAACAGCCAAGAAACCTTAAGGCTTTAGTGAAGATCTGTAAAGAAGAGTGGACCAAAATCCCTCCTGAGATGTGTGCAAACCTGGTAACAAACTATGAGAAATGTCTTAGCTCTGTGTAATTGCCAACAAGGGTTTCAACACCAAGTATCAAGTTGTGTTTTGCTTGGGGATCAAATACTTATTTTACTTCATGAACTGCAACTCACATTTATAACATTTGTATCATGTTTTTTCCCGGATTTTTTGTTGATATTCTGTCTCTATCATTTAAGATACACATGATGAAAATGATAGACCCTTCATTTCTTTTTAAGTGTGTGTGTGTGTGTCAAAAAAAATCAAAGGAACACTTTTAATCAGGAGTATAGCATCAAGTCAATTAAACTCCTGGGATATTGATCTATTCAGTTAACTAGCAGAGGGGGTTGTTAATCAGTTTCAGCTGCTTTGGTGTTAATTAAATTAACCACTAGATGGGCAACAATAAGACGACCCCCAAAAGAGCAATGGTTTTACAGGTGCAGGACACTGACTTTTTTCCTCTACTCATCTCTGACAGTTTTTCACTAGTTTTGCATTTGGCTAGGGTCAGTGTCTCTACTGTTAGCATGAGGCAAGAACTGGACCCTACAGAGTTTACATAGGAAGTCCAACTCCTTCAAGATGGCACATCAATACGAACCATTGCCAGAAGGTTTGCTGTGTCTCCCAGCACAGTCCCAAGAGGAGATTCCAGGAGACAGGCAGTTACGCTAGGAGAGCTGGACAGGGCTGTAGAAGGTCCTTAACCAATCAGCAGGACAGGTATCTACTCCTTTGCGCAAGGAGGAACAGGATAAGCACTGCCAGAGCCCTACAAAATGGCCTCCTGCAGGACACTGGTGTGAATGTCTCTGACCGAGCAAACAGAAAGACTTCATGAGGGTGGCCCGACGTCCTCTAGTGGGCCAGGTGCTCACTGCCTGGCACCATAGAGCTTGACTGGCATTTGTCATTGAATACCAGAATTGGAAGGTCCGCCACTGGAACCCTGTGCTTTTCACAGATAAGAGCAGGTTCACCCTTAGCACATGTGACAAATGTGAAAAGGTCTGGAGAAGCCGTGGAGAAGGTTATGCTGCTTGTAACATTGTTCAGTATGAGCGTTTTGGTAGTGGGTCAGTGATGGTCTGGGGAGGCATATTCATGGAGGGACGCACAGACCTTTAAAGGCTAGACAATAGCACCCTGACTGCCATTAGTTATCGGGCAGTTCCTAGTGGATGAAGGAATTGATACCATTGAATGGCCCCCACGCTTGCCTGACCTAAATCGAAAAGAACACCTCTGGGCTATCATGTTTCAGTCCATCAGACGCCGCCAGGCTGCACCTCAGGCTGTCCAGGAGCTCAGTGATGCCCTGGTCCAGATCTGGGAGGAAATACCCCAGGACACCATCGTCTCATTAGGAGCATGCCCTGACATTGTGAGGTATGCATACAAGCACGTGGGGACCATACAAAACTACGGAGTACCATTTTGAGTTGCTGAAATGAATTTTCAGCAAAATGTACTAGCCTACTGCATCATTTTTTCACTTTGATTTTCGGGGTGTCTTTGATGAACATGATCAACTTACCGAAGACTGAATTCAAACGATGGGGCATCCTTACATTCCTAACACATTACCCAGTCCATATCATATAGATTCAGTATGATGTTTTTCCCTATTGATATCGGATGTATTTTCAAAGTGTTCCTTTAATTGTTTTGAGGCGTGTATCACCCACACTTACCAAAAACATTGGGACACCCCTCCACATAATTAGATTCAGGTGTTCCAATCACCTGCATGGCCACAGGTGTATAAAATCAAGCACCTAGGCATACAAGACTGCTTCTACAAATATTTGTGAAAGAATGGGTAAGTCTCAGGAGCTCAGTGAATTCAAGCATGGTCCCGTGATAGGTTGCTACCTGGGCAATAAGTTCATCCATTAAATTAGCTTGCTACTAAATATTCCACGATCAACTGTTAGTGGTATTATAACAAAGTGGAAGCAACCGGGAAAAAACAGCAACTCAGCCACAAAGCGGTAGGCCACGTAAAATGACACAGCGGGGTCAGCGCATACTGAAGCGCACAGTGCGCAGAAGTCACCAACTGTCTGCAAAGTCAATAGCTAAACTCGTGCAAAAGTTTATTTATTTCAGTAATGCAACTTAAAAGGTGAAACATACGAGATAGACTCATTACATGCAAGATAGTTCAAGCTGTGATTTGTCGTAATTGTGATGATTATGGCTTACAGCTCATGAAAACCCCAAATCCACAATCTCAGGAAATTAGAATATTACATGCAATCAATAAAACAAGGATTGTACATAGAACAATATTGGTCCTCTGAAAAGTATAAGCATGCATATATACTCAGTACTTGGTTTGGGCCCCTTTTGCAGCAATTATTGCCTCAATGCGGCATGGCAGGGAAGCTATCAGCCTGTGGCACTGCTGAGGTGTTATGGAACACCAGGATGCTTCAATAGCGGCCTTCAGCTCTTCTGCATTGTTCGGTCTCATGTCTCTCATCTTTCTCTTGGCAATGCCCCATAGATTCTCTATGGGGTTCAGATCAGGCGAGTTTCCTGGCCAATCAAGCACAGTAATCCCGCGGTCATTAAACCAGGTTTTGGTGCTTTTGGCAGTGTGGGCAGGTGCCAAGTCCTGCTGGAAAATGAAGTCAGCATCCCCATAAATAAATAATTTGCGCTAGTAAATGTGTATATGAAAAAAAAAAAAATCATCAAATCATAAGTCCAGAAAAAAATATATATATGCCAATACCACAAAAAAAATAAAAAAACTTTTAAGTGCAAAAAAAGTGTCTAAATATGAAAGATTTTTCACCAAAAAACCTTGATAATATAATGGCAGATCATCCATAAATATATCTTCAGAAACGGAAACTCTGCAACACACCGATCCTCATCGATCGAAATAACAGGATGAAAAACTTTGTAGTTAATCGAAAATCCACTTCTCCAATAGATAAAGGACCACCTTCAAACGTATCCATGGGGGGAAATGCCAAGCACTCGAGAGAAACAGAAAGACTTCATGGTGCAATATTATAAAAAACAATTCCTTTATTAGGTACTCATTGCACTTACTCAAGAGGTGTCCCAGCCGACACCAGCATCAACAGCATAACAGCAATCACATAAACGAGCCTGGCTACTCAGCACATGCGCAGTAGCTGGCAGCCAAAAACGTAATGACGTCACATCAATCAAGCTCCGCCCTACGCGTTTCGTCATCGACGTCCTCACGGAGCGGATAGATGTGAGACGTCTCAACCTCCTTAAATATTCACT
Organism: Staurois parvus; assembly: GCF_062004578.1. Taxonomy (NCBI): domain Eukaryota; kingdom Metazoa; phylum Chordata; class Amphibia; order Anura; family Ranidae; genus Staurois; species Staurois parvus. The sequence goes on along the minus strand of NW_028317807.1, from coordinate 18,098,175 downwards.
CACAGGAAACGAACAGCTGACATCAATGGGGAATCAAGCAAAGCAAGCCGCCCCACAGATGACAGGAGTCCACAAAGGATATACAATGTATCCAATATATTTGCCATCACAAGCAAAAAAACTTTAAAACAAGAGAACAAAAATAGAATAAAAGAAATTTGAATAAAACACTAATGATAAATAAATTAAATAAGTAAATACATTAACGGGCCAGCACCCTCTAAGACCGTGTTTCAAAAAGGGAACTTAAAGGGCCAGTAACACTTTCAACACAAATAAAGGGGAACTCTAGTAATAATACAAAAATAATGCAAAAATTGTACAAAAAACATACAATCTCCCATATATCATCTTTAAACAGTTGCCTATATAAAAATATACTTAAAATAACATAAATATTAAAAATTTGTGAGAAAACAATTCAAATCTATATCGACATTTAACCCAAAATGGTTGCAAGGAATTTAGTTCATAAATCCAAAACGTCTCTTTTTTGGAAATCTCATTAACCAAATCCGAGCCCCTCCAATGGGGTTTTACCATCTCGATCCGATAAAAGGTAAGTAAGCTCGGATCACAATTATGTACCAATTTGAAATGTTTGGATACACTATGTTTATCAAATCCTTTTACTATGTTTCTTATATGTTCGCCTATTCTTGTTTTTAAACACCTCCCAGTTCTCCCAATATATCTCAAATGACATGGACATTCTAAAACATAAATCACATGTGTAGAATTGCATGTAATCAGGGATTTAATATCATATTCTTTTTTGGAAAATGAAGAGCAGAATGACTTTCTTTTTTTATTATTACCAACTTTTACAGTCCTACAAACTTTACACTTCCTACAAGAAAAAAAACCATTTAAATTTGGAAACAGATCGAACTTTTTTGGGGGTTCGATGACATTGCGAGCCAGTTTCATCCTAAGAGACTTAGAGGGTGCTGGCCCGTTAATGTATTTACTTATTTAATTTATTTATCATTAGTGTTTTATTCAAATTTCTTTTTATTCTATTTTTGTTCTCGTTTTAAAGTTTTTTTGCTTGTGATGGCAAATATATTGGATACATTGTATATCCTTTGTGGACTCCTGTCATCTGTGGGGCGGCTTGCTTTGCTTGATTCCCCATTGATGTCAGCTGTTCGTTTCCTGTGAGTGAATATTTAAGGAGGTTGAGACGTCTCACATCTATCCGCTCCGTGAGGACGTCGATGACGAAACGCGTAGGGCGGAGCTTGATTGATGTGACGTCATTACGTTTTTGGCTGCCAGCTACTGCGCATGTGCTGAGTAGCCAGGCTCGTTTATGTGATTGCTGTTATGCTGTTGATGCTGGTGTCGGCTGGGACACCTCTTGAGTAAGTGCAATGAGTACCTAATAAAGGAATTGGTTTTTATAATATTGCACCATGAAGTCTTTCTGTTTCTCTCGAGTGCTTGGCATTTCCCCCCATGGATACGTTTGAAGGTGGTCCTTTATCTATTGGAGAAGTGGATTTTCGATTAACTACAAAGTTTTTCATCCTGTTATTTCGATCGATGAGGATCGGTGTGTTGCAGAGTTTCCGTTTCTGAAGATATATTTATGGATGATCTGCCATTATATTATCAAGGTTTTTTGGTGAAACATTTTTCATATTTAGACACTTTTTTTGCACAAAAGTTTTTTGCACTTAAAAGTTTTTTTATTTTTTTTGTGGTATTGGCATATATATATTTTTTTCTGGACTTATGATTTGATGATTTTTTTTTTTTTTTTTTATACACATTTACTAGCGCAAATTATTTATTTATTGGTACACTTTATATATGGTGATTTTTTGCAGCTGGTACACTATTAGTAAGTTATATAATTTTGACCATAGGCGCTATTAATTTTTCTTAGCATCCCCATAAAGCTCGTCTGCGGAAGGAAGCATGAAGTGCTCCAAAATCTCCGGGTAGACGGCTGCGTTGACCCTGGACTTAATGAAGCACAGTGGACCAACAACAGCAGATGACATGGCTCCCCAAATCAACACAGACTGTGGAAACTTCACACTGGACTTCAAACATCTTGCAGTGTGTGCCTCTCCATTCTTCCTCCATACTCTGGGTCCTTGGTTTTCAAATGAGATGCAAAAGTTGCTCTCATAAGAAAAGAGGACTTTGGACCACTGAGCAACAGACCAGGTCTGTTTTTCTTTAGCCCGGGTAAGACGCTACTGACGTTGTCTGTTGTTCAGGAGCGGCTTGACAAGAGGAATACGACATTTGAAGTCCATGTCCAGGATCCGTCTGTGTGTGGTGGCTCTTGATGCACTGACTCCAGCCTCAGGCGACTGCTTGTGAAAGTCCCCAACACTTTTGAATGATCGTTTCCTGACAATCCTCTCCAGGCTGCGGTCATCCCTGCTGCTTGTGCACCTTTTTCTTCCACACAACTTTCTATTAATGTGCTTTGATACAGCACTTTGGGAACATCCAAGTTCTTTTGCAATTACCTTTTGAGGCTTTCCCTCCTTATGGAGGGTGTCAATGATGGTTTTCTGCACAACTGTCAGGTCAGTCTTTCCCATGATTGCGATTTCTACTGAGCCAGACAGAGACCATTTAAAGGCTCAGGAACCCTTTGCAGGTGTTATGGCTTAATTAGCTGATTAGAGTGGGACACTTTGAGCCTAGAATATTGCACCTTTTCACAATATTAAAATTTTCTGAGATTGTGGATTTGGGGTTTTCATGAGCTGTAAGCCATAATCATCACAATTATGACATATCATGACTTGAACCATCTTGCTTTGCATGTAATGAGTCTCTCATATATTAGTTTCACCTTTTAAGTTGCATTACTGAAATAATTGACTTTTGCACGATATTCTAATTTTTCGAGTTTCGACTGTAAAGACCTCCAAACTTCTTCCTAGTACGAGTTACTTTACAAGACCAAATGATTGAAGTTTTTCTATAGTCAAAACTTTTTATTTAGATTTTACATACAGTAGGGAAGCACTAGACTGTCAATTTTTTCTTGCTCTCTTTGTCCTAGCAACATTCAAAATGAGAAAAGGGCCAACATTTTCAGTTGTCACTGAAACAAGCACAGAGGGGAACTCTTCCATCAGGAACACTTGTTCAGGTAACAAATGTCTTAGAGGCGATTGCTTTGGCTTTAGATAAAGTTTGAGAACTAATGCACTCTATCACTTTAGCTCTGTGAGAAGGACTTTATAAAGAACAGGTGTTACAATGAAGCACTTTTTGTTCCTGAAGATAACCATTCTGGCAAAACTATTTTTAGATAGTTTAATTTAAACAAAAAGATTTACAGATTTCAATTTCTAAAAAAAAAAAAAAAAAAAAAAAAAAAATAATAATAGGAATTTCTTCTGCTATTTGTTTAGTCTAAACCTTAAAGAAGAGGTTCACTCTGGGAAAAAAAAAAAATAAATGTCAGCAGCTGCAAACCCTGTAGCTGCTAGAGGCCACTTACCTATTCAAGGATCCAGCACAGTCCTCAGCTGGGCAAGTTAATCACTACCCTAACTGTGGGCAGCCGGCTATGCTGCTTGCAGCTTCACAGCCGGCTACCCACTGCACTTTGTGAATGGTCCCGCAGTCTTCTGAGACCTGTGACGTGTCCCAGAAGATTACAGGAAGGGAGGGGGAGAGAACTTCTGCTCGGATCGCCAAGGTTAGAACTAAGTACCCGCTGCCCCCCCCCCCCAAAAAAAAAAAAATTTACATGTCAAATGTGGCAGGGGATGAGAACTTAAAGTGGAACTTCACATTATTGTGGTTGTAAAGTCTGAAGTATTCTTGCCTTAATAAATTCTCTGCATTAGAAGGGAAAAAAAAACACCTATTGTAAGCTCCCCCCAGCCCCCTCAAATACTTTCTGGACTCAGTGAGAACAGCAAAAGCCATTCGTTCTTGCTGCTGTCAATCAAATCCAGTGAGAGGGACCAGGGGCAAATCCAAGCTGCACTATGTCTATAGAAAAAGGAAAAAAGTCATGCCTTTAGAACTACTTTTAACTGCATTATGTGTAACTTGCGCAGCACTACAAATAATTGCCTTAATCTACCTAAAAAATATTTTTCATCATTTTTTTCAGTGCTGCTAATCTCTCTCTCTCAGAAGTGGCTGCACATCATTACTCTGGACTGACTCCCAGATAGCGACAAGGGTGGACCATGCCTGCACAGCATATGTTTGTGCCACCACTTGTAGCATCCATCAGGGACACACAAGATGATGACAATGGAATGGAGAGGCAGTTGTCACACCATAATAGGTGCCAGAGCAAGGACAGGATGATCAGGTGTTTTGTTTAAATGAAAAGAAAGCAGATTTACAAATGTGTTAACTTATGAGATTGAGTACCCATCATGGGATCATTCACCTATTAATTCGGACTGCCTGAGTGTATCCAGCACAAGCAGCGAGTGCACGTAGTTTGTGAGTACACATGTGAGGGTGCCTCTGGCAGAGCTCTATAGGACCCGGCAAGCCAAACACCTGAAATCAAGGCCTGTGATCAGAGGGCAGTATAAAAAAAGGGGGAATTGAAAAACAAACTACAGAAGAAACTGAAGACAACATAAGCCTTCCCTATACATCTCACTTAAAAAAAAAAAAAAAGTAAATATCACTTACAGCAATATTAAACCCAAAAGCAAACATACTGCAGCTTACCATTTTTTAGATGTGATGGCTGTATTCATTTTCTTTTTAAGCTTTTTCATCTGATCCAAACAGAAACTCTGCTGTTTTTCAGACGCTCAAGCTCTCTGGCAGAATGTATCAGTTTACATGGATGAGACAATTCAACACGGGCAGGGGTGATTAAAAATGGTCAGCTTTTACTTAGTCATGTAAAACCTTTATAATCAGTTACAGGAAACTTTTTTTTTGTTTTTGGGATAAAGTGTGAGCTGGAGTTTGGCTGCAATTTGTTATTGTATCCAAATCTGCTAATAAATGTAACACTCGCACTCCCCCCCAACTGAAAATTCTGTCTCTCTTCTACTCATGCCTCCTGAGTGGTATCTCACTAATAAAGGAAACGTGTTAGTGGCCAGATAACCAGGTGAAATAAGCGGGACTGAAAGGAAACTAGTGCAGCAACTAATGCAGCCACCATGTCTAATGATTGGTAAGCTGCAATCAGGGGCGGACTGACCATTTGGAAACTCAGGCACTGCCCGGGGTCAGTAGGGGCCCCATGAGATGCCCCTGGTACCTTTTTCATAGGCTTTTTTGAGTTTGAGCAAGGACACAGGGGCCCCATGATCCCCTATTGCCCGGGGGCCCCATGAGTTGTCAGTCCGCCCCTGGCTGCAATATAATACATTTTTGGTTTGGGGTTTAATATCGCTTTAATAGAAAAAGGGGTCAACCCCATAGAAAACACTATAGTAACTGCCATAGCAGTTGACACCCACAGCTTATTGACCTATGTGTACATAGGTATGATGTACCAGCTGGAACAGTCAAGCAGCATGGACTGCCCCCGTGGAAATACAGTGCCTTCAAAAAGTATTCAAACCCCTTGAAATTTCCCCCATTTTGTCAAGTTGCAACCAAAAACATTGGTCTATCACATAAAATCCCAGTAAAATACACTAACACAAAGTGGCACATAATTGTGAAGTGGAAGGAAAATGATAAAATTGTTTTCAAATATCTGAAAAGTGTGTCATGCATTTGTATTCAGCCCCTCTGAGTCAATACTTTGTAGAACCCCCTTTCTGTGCAATTACAGCTGCAAGTCTTTTTGGGGATGTCTCTACCAGCTTTGCACAGATTATAGAGAGTAAAATGTATGCCCATTCTGCTTTGCAAAATAGCTCAAGCTCTGCCAGATTGGATGTAGAGATTCTGTGAGCAGCAATCTTCAAGTCTTGCCACAGATTATCAATTGGATTTAGGTCCGGACTTTGACTGGGTCATTTTAACACATGAATATGCTTTCGTCACTCTAAACCATTCCATTGTAGCTCTGGCTGTATGTTTAGGGTCGTTGTCCTGCTGGAAGGTGAACCTCTGCCCCAGTCTCAAGTTTTCTGAAGACTCTTAACAGGTTTTTTTCTAAGATTGCCCTAGATTTGGCTCCATCCATCTTCCCATCAACTCTGACCAGCTTCCCTGTTCCTGCCGAAGAAATGTATCCCTACAACATGGTGCTGCCACCACCATGTTTCACAGTGGGGATGGTGTGTTCCGGGCGATGTGCAGTGTTAGTTTTCCACCACATATAGCACTTTGATTTTAGGCCAAAAAGTTCAATTTTGGTCTCATCTGACCAGAGCACCTTCTTCCACATGTTTGCTGTGTCCTCCTGTGTCTCACAAACTGGAAAACAGGACTTCTTATGGCTTTCTTTCAACAATAGCTTTCTTCTTGCCACTCTTCCATAAAGGACAGATTTGTGGAGTGCATGACTAATAGTTGTCCTGTGGAAAGATTCTCCCACCTGAGCTGTGGATCTCTGCAGCTCCTCCAGAGTTACAATGGGCCTCTTGGCTGCTTCTCTGATTAATGCTCTCCTTGCCCAGCCTGTCAGTTTAGGTGGACAGCCATGTCTTGGTAGGTTTGCAGTTCTGCCATACTCTTTCCATTTTCGCATGATGGATTGAACAGTGCTTCGTGAGATGTTCAAAGCTTGAGATATTTTTTTTTTTTCTTTTCATAACCTAACCCTGCTTTAAACTTCTGCACAACTTTAACCCTGACCTGTTTGGTGTGTTCCTTGGCCTTCATGATGCTGTTTGTTCACTAATGTTCTCTAATAAACCTCTGAGGGCTTCACAGAACAGCTGTGATTAAATTACACGCAGGTGGACTCCATTCACTAATTAGGTGGCTTCTGAAGGCAATTGGTTCCTTTAGTTAGGGGTATCAGAGTAAAGGGGGCTGAATACAAATGCATTCCACATTTTTCAGATATTTGTAAAACATTTTGAAAACCATTTGTCATTTTCCTTCCACTTCACAATTATGTGCCACTTTGTGTTGGTCTATCACATAAAATCACAATAAAATAAATTTATGTTTTTGGTTGTAACATGACAAAATGTGGAAAATTTCAAGGGGTATGAATACTTTTTCAAGGCACTGTACCTATAAAAGAAGAATAGCAGAGTCACAGGTCATGTGAACACACTGACAGCACGGTTTGCTCCCACTGTGCAAATGCCATCACTCAGAATACAGCATAAATGACTGCAAGTATAAAGCAAAATGGAGGCTACCCAAAGCCAGACTATTACATGGGTTGCCACTAGAGGATCACAGAGCCCACTGGTTTTTGAACCTCAGTACAGATGCCTAGCCATTAAAGGGCAAGCAAGGTCTGGACCAAACGTGACTATCTACATGTACACCCCTATATGAAATGCATATGATTTTGCAGAACAGTGTTGGCAGATAGTGCACATGCTCAGTCTATGCTGAGTTTTTCCTCCCTATCACATCTGAGCAGGCCACGTGACAATAGAGTCACACAAGTGGGTGTATACACAGTGGTAAATGACAGCCCACTCCCTTCCTCCTCGTCCATTAAACAGCTAAACACAAAATGGGGGCGCTATAACATCTTGATTGATGTAGGAATCACCACCCTGTTATTCTGAGACACAGGCTGAAGGGGCACAACAAAGCCTGTGACTGGCAGAAATCTGCCTATACCATGTTACCATCAAAAAATAATAAAGATTTAATTTCAAATATATGTTTGTATGGCAATTTAAAACAGTTTATTGGTATTTATTTTTACTCAGTATCCCAAAGGCAATTTTTTTCTTTTTAAGCATGTGACCAGCAAAAGATGACTAGAAGCTCCTCCTGCTTATGTTTCCCTGCAGACAGGCTGGGAAAGAGCTGGGATATATTATAGCTGTATATCAATTAGGAAAAGGGTACTTAGAGGTTTTTTTTTTTTATTAAAATAACTACAGGGCTATCATCCATATACAAAAAGAGAAGGGTTCATGTAAATTAAACAGTGTGTATTTAGTATAACATTAAAGTGTTAATAAACCCACAACAGTAAAATCAGTCTGTATATGCAGTAAAGCATACTTATTATACTCACTGTGGAACCTAAGGGGTTAATCCTCCACATTGTGTAAAACTACTATTTGATCCTGTCTTCTCTGATCCTCCCCTTCGTCCAGTCCCCAATCCATCTGCCGATAGTACAGAGCGCTAGTAGTCACTCTGCACATGTTCAGCTTGGTGTGTTTTGCTAGAAAAAAAATTTTTTCTTTGGGAGGGTGCATGTGATCAGCACAGGTCCAATCACCACAATCCTGACAGAGGGTCACGGGTTATGCAGCCTCAAAAGACAATCCGAGCAGAATGAAAACTCCTTCAAGCTTTAACCAGTGCTCATCTGGACACTGATACAAGTCACAAGACTGCTATAAACTGCTGATAAAAAAATAAAGTATTGAGCAGTTTATACTTACTAAAATAATTGCATTTCCATGTTCTGTGTACTGTGGGAGACCAGAGAGAGAATGCAGGGTCCTGGGTTTAGTAACACTAAGGTTTATATACCTTAATGCATTATACACATTAACAAAAAAACAAAAAAAGGCACAGAATTCCCCAAGCACCCACTTATTTTTACCCGAGCCCAATCCGACTCAGCGATGTGCATGAGAGCAGCAGCTTTTTGCTGCTGTCTCCTTCCTCACTGGGCAGACTATAGCAGTGGAAACCATTGGCTCCCGCTGCTGTCAATCAAATGCTGTAATGAGGAAGGCAGCCACTCTTTGTCAACAGACGCAGACAAGGCAGCTTGGGAGTTACCCACATGGGAGCCCCCATTGAAAGTGGCTTTCCACAGGAGCAATCCCTGAAGAAGAGGAGCCTAGAGTGACTGTGGGGACCCGAGAAGAGAAGGCTTGTGGCTGCTCTGTACAAAACCATGGCACACAGCAGGTAAATATGACATGTTTGTAATTTTAAAAAACCTGAAGGTGTATTGTTACTTTAAAGACATGCAGTTGGAGACAGAGGCTGGGAGCAGATTACAGGAGACTTCTATAGGTAATGGCCATTATGACCTCATACAAAGTTCAATACATTGCTGCTTTCCAACGGCTACAGGTTGGGAACCGGTGGGAAGGGGGGGGGGTGTCTAAACTGATCCCCAGTCTAACACTGATGGGGGGGGGGGCTACACTGATACCCAGTCTAACACTGATGGGGGGGGCTACACTGATCCCCAGTCTAATACTGATGGGGGGGGCTACACTGATCCCCAGTCTAACACTGATGGGGGGGGGCTACACTGATCCCCACTCTAACACTGATGGGGGGGTCCACACTGATCCCCACTCTAACACTGATGGGGGGGTCCACACTGATCCCCACTCTAACACTGATGGGGGGGTCCACACTGATCCCCACTCTAACACTGATGGGGAGGGTCCACACTGATCTCCACTCTAACACTGATGGGGAGGGTCCACACTGATCTCCACTCTAAAACTGATGGGGGGGGTCCACACTGATCCCCAGTCTAACACTGATGGGGGGGCTACACTGATCCCCAGTCTAACACTGATGGGGGGGCTACACTGATCCCCAGTCTAACACTGATGGGGGGGCTACACTGATCCCCACTCTAACACTGATGGGGGGGTCCACACTGATCCCCACTCTAACACTGATGGGGAGGGTCCACACTGATCTCCACTCTAACACTGATGGGGGGGGTCCACACTGATCTCCACTCTAAAACTGATGGGGGGGGTCCACACTGATCCCCAGTCTAACACTGATGGGGGGGCTACACTGATCCCCAGTCTAACACTGATGGGGGGGCTACACTGATCCCCAGTCTAACACTGATGGGGGGGCTACACTGATCCCCAGTCTAACACTGATGGGGGGGCTACACTGATCCCCAGTCTAACACTGATGGGGGGGGCTACACTGATCCCCTCTCTAACACTGATGGGGGGGGCTACACTGATCCCCTCTCTAACACTGATGGGGGGGTCGGTCTCCGCTTTGCCCCTACTGGTGTGTGTGTACTATTAGTATATCACGCAGTCAGCCTTTGCTGGGCCATTCCATGCTGTACATGTGTTAACAGTGACACCTTGCAGACAGCTCACACCCCCCTCCATACAACCCACCCACCTCCAGCCAGAGGATCTGGGGGAGGCAGTGCGGGGTGCGCACAAGGCTGGAGGGGTGCACAGGATGTATGGGGAGCAGGGAAAGATTCTCACCATCCGGGAACTCGCGGTCGCTGATGTGCTGCAGATGAGGCCCGGGCTCAGCCTCCCCGAGCTCTACTTCCACCTGGTACGGGTCACTCCGCTCTACCACTCCACGAGCACGGCCAGGCTTAGGACTGGCGTCCGGAGACACACAACAGGTGACGGTATTCCCCATGGTACCGGAGCCTGGAGACACGGGCTACTCCGAGCGGCCCCACTCTCCGCGGAGGCCTCCCCTTGTAGCGCGCGGCCGGTCACAGCGGAGTCATGAGGAGGCCGGCACCAGGGAGAGGAATGGAAGGGTGTCTGTGGTGCTAGGACGGCCGGGCTGGACGCTGCATCCTCCTCACCTCACCAGCCGGTCCCACGGGAGTCGAGGGCGGGAGCGAATCCGTGACGCAAAGCACACGCCTCTGCTGACGTCACCCCTTCCGTCCACTCTCCGGGGCATTCCGCTCGGGTCACTCTCAACCAATAAACATCGTGCTAGGCGGAGACTGCATTGTGGAACTTGGCTGTGAGTGGGGAAGTCAGCTCAATAGGCGGGGAAAAGAGTCACATCCCAATGACAGACAGGGAGCGAGGTGTGAAAGTCAGTCTGAACCAATCAACTATAAGCTAGAGAGTCAAGTGCTTCCTAGGCGTGTCCCAGCCACAATGAGGCTTGAAGCGCAGCATGTGGTTAGATTATTCAATAATTTCTATCAATCACTAGTGACAGACTAGTATCAGCACCGGGGCCCCAATACCGGGGAAGTCACAGATCCTTGCTCGGATGTTCTCAGGGTGGATGTTTAGGTAGGTACTTAGGAATGTATGGGTGGCTTCTAAAATCTGAACGATCGAGTTATGTTCAGATTTAAAGTAAATCTAAAACCCGTTTTTTTATTTCTTTGGGGAAGAATTAGGACACCTGTCAGGTTTTTAGGGCTCGTTCACACTTGGCTGTTTTACCAACGCTTGCCAAACGCCCCTATAGCGTTTGGCAAGCGTTGGTTCAGCGTTTGCAGAGCGTTTTTTAACGCTCCGCAAACGCTGCATGCGTGGTTTAGCGGCGGTGGCTAGGCGTTTTCCGAGCGTTAAAAACGCCCCACAAATGCCTATAATGCAGTTTGAATGGTGTTACCGCTCTGCAAATGCCCCACAACCGCACCGCAAACGCCGGCCGTTTGCAGAGTGGCACCATAGTCTAGAATAGGAGGGTTCAACGCCTCCTGACTCGACCAGAGGTGTCCGTTTTGCCGTGACGCAAACGCTCCCGTTAGAACAGCACCATGTGCTGTAATGTGCAGATTTGGCAGAGGCGTTTAGGAAGAGGTAAAAACGCTTCCCAAATGCCTCTCTGCCGCCTGCACACAAGGCTAGTGTGAACGTAGCCTTAGAATCATTTGTCCTTGGTGGCCAGATTAAAAGAGATCTATAGTCAGAGCATACACTTTCATTGTATTATTAGAATGCAGATGTTATACAAACAAGGGTTCTATTTGACAATCCAATATAAGCTATGCATTGCATAGGGAAGCACAGAGACCGGGTGATGTCTAAAACAAGGTATGCAATGAAAATAGGTTTTATGTCTAAATTAGAATTTGCCTGCTGATGTGGTAGAAAAGGAGAAGCCAAGGGAGGCAAAATATAAAGAATAACCACTTCCTTACCGGGCCAGTTCTGACACTTCTCGCATACATGTAAAAATCTACATTTTTCTGCCAGAAAATGACTTAGAACTCCCAAATATTATTTATATATATATATATATATATATATATATATATTATTAGAAGCCCTATAGAATAAAATGGTGAGTGCTACAATTCTTAATGTCACGCAGTAATTTGCACAGCGGTTTTTAAAATGCAAATGGTTTACTTACCTGATCCTTCCCTCTTTTGCAGTGCTAGACCGGTCCCTGCAGCCTTGATGAGTCTGAGGGACAGTCCACTGCTGTACATGGAGGAGGGCTATTTGCCTGGGGAGAGGAGAATTGGGTAAGTAAAGGTGCTTTCACTCTCCACTAGAATAGACAAGCAGATAACCCTTGCAGTCTGGATGCAACTGAAAGGAAGAATTTTCAGGTTTCCCAAAATCAGGCTTGAACTTAGAGAATATGTTGAAATATTACCTTCCAAATACCATCCTGTACAAGGAAAACAAAGAGAAAAGCATGTTTGCTTGCACATGATTGGAGGATGGAAGTTGGTAGAGCTTCAGTCTATTCACGAATCCTTGGGGAAAACTCCATTGCAGAGTGAATAGTCTTTTTGCCTTTGGTAAATCCACCCCAATGTCTGTACCTTCTTAGTTGATACAATTACCCAGTCCCATTAATATGGGTCTAAACGCAAAAGGTTTTTTTACCTTAATTTATTCACTGCATTAAAGTAAAAACCTTCCACTACTAGTTTTCCCTCCACTCCCCCCCAACACTTACCTGAGTCCTTTATTGATCAGAGCTGTGCCTGGCTGCAGGTCTATTCTCCCCCTGGCTCTCACAGGGTTTGCTGAGAGCAGAGGAAGCCATTGGTTCCTGATGCTGTCAGTCAGACCCTGTGATTAGAGAGCAGCGGGGGAATGGGGGGGGGATGGATGCAGAGATAGGAGTCGGGGCTGTGTGGTGTGTGTCTATGGACATAGACATCTCTATTTTTTTAAAAAAAAAAAAGCCCAGCAGGCTGAACAAAGAAACTGAACCAGTTCCCCGTTCAGGCATTAGATGTGGATGGGGGAATCTTCCCTGCTGCGCTATTGTATTTTGACAGTGGGGTGACTGCCCCTTTTATCTGACAGGGTGGTTGATTGTCTTCTGTTCAACTGCAGTAGCTGCACATGGATTGAAATTCAGCTTTAGGCTCGTTCAGGATTAAGAAAAATGTTTGCATTTTTGTTGATGGAAAACTTACAATGTCTAATTGCCTTTTATACCTTCTATTTATGTATAAAGATCATAACACTGTATTTAATTAAAAAAAAAAAATCATCTGAGTACCTTATTACTCAACGACTAGCTACATACTGGCATATCACTGGATTGGAAAGGTGATATCTCAGGCATTTGCTGCAGCAGTGATTGAGATATAATTTTCTGCTGCCAGCAATTTGCGTCACTGTAAAGTAATCCTAGCGGCTAAGAAGCCGCTGGATTACTTTTACAGGTGATGGAAGGGGGTCCCACCACCGCTTTCACCGGGCTCTCTCTATCAATTAGGGAGCCCAGTAAAGATGCCACCAGTGGCTTCGGCTTTTGCAAACACAGTGGGAGGAACTGATTTTGGAGGATTTTGTAAGTTCCCGTTTCAGTTCCCTTGTTTACAAGCCATTGTGTAGCAGCAGATCTCGGTTTTATCTGCTGCTTTGGAGGTAAGAAGAGAGATCTGGGGTCTCATAGACCATAAAGAGGACCTGTCATGGCCCATTCTATCACAAGGGATATTGTTCATCCTTTGTGATAGCAATAAAAGTGTTAAACACTGTAAAGGTACAGTGTAAAAATAAATAATAAAAAATTAAAGTGCCCCCGTGTTCACATGCAAAGGCGAATTCGCTCATCGGTCCCATACGAGCACATGAACAGCGAGTGCACCACACATGTGAGGTGTCGCCACAAACGTCAGAGCGAGGACAATAATTCTCATACCAGACCTCCTGTGTAAATCTAAAGTGGTGACCTATAAAGGCTTTTAAAGCATTGTGTATGGATAATTTAATGTACCGTAATTTGTCACTGTTCTACGGGCATGTGCAATATTATACCATGACATGTTTGGTATGTATTTACTCTACGTGATATCATCTTTTGTATTTTACCAAAGATTGGGTATTGTTTTTGTGGGCACTAAATTTCATTAATGCGCATTTTTTCCCAAAAGTTGAAAAATTGCTGCAAAATTACCGCATGACATAACAAAAATGCAAAATCCTCTTTTATTTTCTAGGGACTCTGCTTAAAAATATATTTGGGGTTCTAAGTAATTTAGCAAAAAAAAAAGCTGATTTTGCTGATAAGGGATTGTTTGCAGTTGTGGAGTGAGGATTTTAATATAGGGTTATGTTTCACTATTTTGGAATTGTATTTTGGAAGCTAAAGTTGTTCTACAGCCTGAAGAGTTTTTTTACCTTCATGCATTCTATGCATAAAAGTAAAAAAACCTTCAGTATGCAGCTCCCTGCTATTAAACATGTCCAGTAAAAAAATCAAATTTCTTCATAAATTTAGGCCAAAATGTATTCTGCTACATGTCTTTGCTAAAAAAAACAAAATCTCATTATGTGTAAATTTAATTGGTTTACGTGAAAGTTATAGTGTTTAAAAATGGTGGTATATATATACTGGGATATTTTTTTTTTTTTTTTTAAATTTTTTTACTAGTCGGGGACTTATAGCAGGACTGCAGCGGGCATTCTGACACTGGGGAGAACTGACTTGGTGTCACTGACATCCCCAGTGACACCAATACCGTGATCAGTGCTAATAAAAAACACTGACACTGTACTAATGGCACTGGGCAGGAAGGGGTTAACATGTGGGGCGATCAAAGGGTTAACTGTGTGCTGTGTGTGTTTTACTATGGGGCTGTGTTAGTGCTTTTCACTGTAAGCCCACTGCTTTGCATTTCTCTGTGCAGGAGCTGACAGGGGAGATTACTGTATTGTTTACATACAGTTCTCTCCCTCCGTCGGTAATGCTCCTGGATCACAGGTGCCGGTGAGTAATCATCGGCCAGGACCTGATGATTGATAGCCGAGGTCGCAAATAGCGCTCATGCCCCTTGCCTGGAAATGCAAAATCACGTGTATATATACATAATTTTGCGCACCCCTGCCTCCCTGTAGCAGTATATCTGCTATAGGATGGCAGGAAAGTGGTTAATGAGGCTCTAGTGAGGTGAAGCTGTTTGCGGAAATCTCGGGGTGGGCATGTTGGATCCATGGAGTCCAAGTTTTGAGGAATCTCTCATGGGCGTCTGAGATGATGCTACACAGTTTTTTGTTTATTAAGAAGTCAAGGCAGCGGTGGTGAACTTCTGTAAAGGATACAAACTGTTGTTTCGGGGTTTCTCTCACTTTCAATGATATTGGTAAACAGGACAAATAGAGAGGGTGAATCTTCCTAACAGGGACAACGACAGCAACAGACACCCTAGCAGGTGTTCTAATCCCTCTCCACTCTACACAAAACGAAAAGAAGTTTTTTGCTTTTAGTTATACTTTTAAAAGAATCGGAACCTTTACAATCACTTTAGTTTATCCAAGTTATATTATTGCATATTAAATCTTTTCTTTGGAAATGATTCGGGTAGCCCTGTGTATTTGATCTCCTGAATGTGCGAGGATTGGGGAAGCCTACAAAATATAGTGCTGTTTTTAATTCCTTAAAACCGTATCAATCTACTAAACTTTGCTTAGAGGAGATGCATGCAATGTTGGATATAATACAAAAGGGCAAATTACACACAGACTGTACGTTCTTGTATTTCTTCATATTCTTTCTTATTCTTAGGGTCGGAACAAGGGGTGGGCAGGAGCGGCAGCTACCTTGGGCACTATGGTATAATGTGATGCGGGGGTGCGGCACTGCAAGGAGGTGGGGGGGATTTGTGTTGGGAGGGGGAATTTGCTGGGTGGCAGGGGATCAAAATTATTCTAGGAGGGGAAATTTGGGGAGGTGTGCTAGGAGTGTTGAATTGGGGGGAAAATGATGTTCGCTAGGAAGCGGGATTTGGGGAGGTTGTGCCTAGAAAAGGTGATATGGTAGAGGGGGGAGGGGATTTGTGCTAGTAGAGATAATTGCAGATTATTTCTGCTAGGAGGGGACATTTGAGGAGGAGGGGGATTTGTGCTTAGAGGGGAAATTTGAGGGATAGGGAATTTGTGCTAGGAGGGGAAACTTTTATGGGGAGCGGGATTTGTGCTGGAGGAATATGAGGATAGAGAATTTGAGCTGGAGGTATTGGGTGGGGGGGGGGGGCAAAGATTATGCTGGGATGGGGCATTTCAGCAGGGGGCAGATTTGTGCTGGGAGGAAAAGAAACTTATGCTTAGGGGGTAAGCATGCAGATTAGAACTTGACTGATTATTTTTTTTCTTTGGGGGGGGATTTCAGCTGACACATAGTGCTCATACATCTTGAGGGGGGGTCACACTTTGACAGTTTAGCTCTAGATGACCTAGGTGTCCTGGCACTGCTTATTCTTATACATAAGTTGGCACAGTTCACAAAGAGATATGCATTTTCATATGGAACACTGGGGATGGAGGGTACTGACTGTATAAATGCGAACTCCTCCTTCATATTTAAGTAATATCAGGTAATGAGAGTTCTGACCAAATAAACTGCATGAGTTTCTTATTACAGTAGGAGATTTTATGCTATAATGCCAGAAACTGATGGATATCCTCCTTGTGGTGTTACCTTCCAGTCATATTTAATTTCTCTGCAAATTTGAACAAAAACATTTGTGAACAGATATATGGAGAACAATGCATTCCATGGGGGGAAAAAAACTCTTGCTTTTCAAAGTTGCATTCATCCTTGTCCAGGATAGATCTTACAATTGTTTTTTCTGATACTGTCCCATTAATTTATAGGATTAAATGTATGACCAGGGGATTATTTAATCACTCACTATTTGTAATACAAGAAATAATTCAAGAGATTACAGAAATAGTTACTTTTGGCAAATTAAATCCATTTTGACTGATTGTTTTTTTAGGCACTCAGATTTTGCTGATTTTTTTATTTTTTTTTTTTAAAGTGGGATAAGTTTACAATAATGTGGGATATCCCGAATGGGTTCCTTTAAAGTGCAATTAATGAAGCAGTTCTTCCAGGTGACTGTCTTTAGTGTTTTTGATTGAGCGTCACAGTATGAAATCTCTCGGGCACGTTCAGGAATGCAGTCATCCCCACACACAGGCAGTGTGCTGCAGTGTTAATGGCGCATTTTACATTCACAAGGGGATTGCGAACAGCAGGTAAGGCTACTTTCACACTGATCCACGGCAAAAACTCATATGCGTTTTTGCCGCATTTGCATGTGTTTTGTTTTTTTTTTTACAGGACACGTGACTCAAAAACCGCACCACAAATGCGGGTGTGTTTTTGATGCATTTTTGCCATGTTTTCCATTGATTTCAAAGCGGTTTTACCATGGCAAACCTGCAGCAAAAATGCAGCAAACAGGATTTTAACCACTTCACGTTGGCGCCTCCCGACCCTTTAAGAGTTTTAGAAGCCGGGAGGCGGCTGGGGTTTTAGGGTCGTGTGACCGACGTGATTTGCTGTCACAGCGGTCACATGATCGGAAAAGGTCCTTATCGCAAGGGGAGATCGGGACCTTTCCGTGAGTCACGGACATATGTATTTTCTAATGGCACGCAAATTTGCGGCCGCTTGGCGTCAATCTATAGGATTAAACGGTCACACGTTTTTTTTTCTTCCCTGTTTTTTTTAACACAAAAGTGGAAGAAAATGGATCAGTGTGAGAGCAGACTTAGTGTACTTTATTGCAGAAGAGACTTTGCAAACACCCGGCTTGTTTGCATTTTTTAACTTTGGTTAAACTTTACTTTGTAACTATAGTTCCACTTTAATGGAGAAAATGGATAAAGCAAAGGAGGAATATAATAACCCCTCTCCTGTTTTTTTAAATAAATACGAAGTGGCACAAGATTTTGTAAAAATATTTGAAAAAAAAGTGGATCATAGGTTATTTTTTTGTTGGGAGATGTGTGTGTATTTTAAATGCATTATTTTGAGGAAGTAGATGAGGTTGGTTATCTTTTAGCAACTATAGCACAAACTCAACCGTATGTATTGGGGTGATAATAAATGATGGCAATATAATCTCCTCCATCCCTGAAATTTTGGATACATTTTTGGATGCATTTCAAAATGTACATATACAGATCAACAGCTATTAAAATTATTTACATCAAATTAAACTGGCATGGGAGAAATTGAATATTTTGAGCGTTTTTTTTTTTCTTTGAAAGAACTAATCTGGCCATACATGTATAGATTTTCATTTCAAGAATATTCGTTTGATTTTCTAATCGTTACTGGGGTCAAATCGATGTTCATTTTCGACAGCAGTGACAGGAAAATTTGAAGGGATGGAAAGGAAAACTTTTCTCAAACAAATTTTCAGCCAGTGTATGTGGTTATCGTTCAGATGTTACATTCATTTTAAAGCCGAATGTTAAAAGCAAAAGACAATTTTCGAACAATATTCGTCCATTGATCGAGGTTCAAAGAATTTTCGTATGACTTTTCTTACGAATATTCTCGTCCATAAATCTACACGTGTATGGCCAGCACTAGACAGAGTGCTAGAAACATCCTAATAGGGCCCCTAGAGGGGATGGGCTTCTGGCAGAGATATGCAAGACCTACAAAGAAAATATTTTTCTGTTGCTATTGGATAATATCAGTGCATCCTTTAACCGCTTCTCATCTGCCCTATAGCAGAGGTACTGCTACAGGGCAGCATGGGTACACAAAATCACGTGTATATATACGTAATTTTGCATTTCCTGGTAGGGGGCACATGCCCTACCTGCGCTGCCATTCGCGGCCTCGGCTGTCAATCACCGGGTCCCGGCCAGTGATTGACAGCCGGTGGCTGTGACAGCCATGCAAAGCAGTGTGCTTACAGCCCAATATGTAAAACCGCACAGTTAACCCTTTGATCGACCCACATGTTAACCCTTTCCTGCCCAGTGTCAGTAGTGTCAGTGCTTTTTATTAGCACTGATCACTGGGGATGTCATTGGCACCAAGTGAGTTCCCACCAGTGTCAGAATGCCCACTGCAGACCTGCTTTAAGTTGCTGAGCGCTGCCATTACTAGTAAAAATAAAAAAATAAAAAAAAACATTGTGTATATATACCACCATTTGTAAATGCTATAACTTTCATGTAAACCAATTCATTTACACGTATTGGGAATATTTTTTAGCAAAGACATGTAGCAGAGTACATTTTGGCCTAAATTTATGACGCAATTTGTTTTTTAAAATATTTTTACTGCCCATGATTAATAGCAAAAAGTCAAAAATATTGTTTTTTTTTCTCAAATTGTCGGTCTTTTTTTTTTTTTTTATAGTGTAAAAAATAAACACACAGGCGATAAAATACCACCGAAAGAAAGCTGTGGGAAGAAAAAGGACATGTATTTCATTTGGGTGCATGACCACGCAACTGTAAGTTAAAATAACGCAGCGCCGTACCATAAAAAATGGCCTGGTCAGGAACGGGGGTAAATCCTCTGGAGGGCAAGTGTTAAGCATACTTTATTGCCAATCTCCAAGCATGAGACAATATTATGGACTATGTTAAAGCTGAACTCTGGCCCAAAACAATTTTTGGCCATTTGCAATGTAAAAATAAACGGACAATAACAAAATGTACTGTGTTGGAGGAAGTGCAGATGAACATCACAATCTCCTCTCCTCCCATTACAGAAAGTCTTGCATGCATTAAAAGTAATGCAAGACATTTTTTGAATGGACTAGCTGCAGAGCAAGTGACCTGCTGTGATCTGTGTACGTCAGCCGGAGTTGTAAGTTTCAGTGCTGGACGTTCGATGCGGCATTGACTGTACTATACAAGGGGAATGAAAGTTGCATAACACAGCAGCTGTGCAAGTTGCACAAACTTCATTAGTATTCGTTTATTTTTGCAGTGCAATTGGCCAAGAATTGTTCTGAGTGGAGTTCAGCTTTAAAACCAGATAAGGATGCGTTGCAGTCAGATTCACATTGCCCAAGATCTTTACTTAAGCTAGATGTTACATTGCCCGCTAAGATTTTATTATTATTTTATTTCAGGTACTTATATAGCGCCATCAATTTACGCAGCGCTTTACATACATATATATTGTACATTCACATCAGTCCCTAACCCTCAAGGGGTGTACAATCTAAAGTCCCTAACTCACATTCATACATACACATACTAGTGACAATTTTTTAGACAGGAGCCAATTAACCTACCAGCATGTCTTTGGAGTGTGGGAGGAAACCGGAGTACCCGGAGAAAACCCACGCAGTCACAGAGAGAACATGCAAACTACAGGCAGGTGGTGCCATGGCTGGGATTCGAACCAACGACCCTAGTACTGCCAGGCGGAAGTGCTAACCATTTAGCCACTGTGCTGCCCCTATGATACATTAATACATAAAACTGTTAACCCCAATCAATTAGGCTGTGTTTCGAATAAATTGAGGACTCTGAATATTAGGCTAACTTTTTTTAACATTTACAAATACCAGAGCACTATTTGTCCTTAGATGCTTCTAAGGCTTTTGATTGTATTGAGTGTCTCTTTATTTGGGCCATGTTGGAAAAAGTTTGTTTTGGACCTAAATTTCTTAAATGAGTTCAAATTATTAAGAACCCTGCATAAGAGTGATAGCAAATAATTGTCTGTCTCTGCAATTTAAAGCTGTGTTAAACTGAAAACCAAAACTTTTATTAAATTGCAGTTTACTAATTCTTTGATGTGGCGGCTGCATTCATTTACCTTTTTAGGCTTTTTTCCTTCATTTTCACCTGGTGATTTAGCTGGAAATCGATACTTTTCTACTTGCTTTAATAGACCAAGCTGTCCAGACAAAGTGGAAGTTAGAGGATTGAGACAAACCAAAGTCTTTGAAAGTCACAAAGTAACTGAGGCCACTGCTACCCCCTAGTGGAGAAGAGTGGGATTCACCTAAGGTACTTGAAGGGTAGGAAGGGCAAATTCACACTGGCTTGCGCTAGAATGCATGGAAAATGCACATTTCCATGCATTTTAGTTGCGTTTTAATGCACATTGACTTGCTGTGATCTGTGTTTTGTCACACTTGTAAAATGTAAGTGAATGCATAGAGATATAAGAAAAAATTTTTGTTCTGTGTCCTGTCCACACCACAAAGCAACGTGTATGCATTTGCAATGCAGATTAACGCAGCATTTTAGTGTGAATAGGACACATAACAAACACTTTGGTTTTTATGTGTTTATGCGTTGACTTGTGTTTTTTACAAGTGTGTACGGATCAACATGTGTTAAAGCGCCACTAAAATGAATGGAAATTTGCAGAGAGAAGCTGTTGAAAAAGGGTGCAGGAGCAAGCCTTGGATGGGGATGCAGAGGTGCATTCTCTACATAGCGCACTCTTGAACCCTGCATTCTGAGCATAACACACTAGTGAACCCTGCACTCTCTGCATAACACACTCCTAAACCCTGCATTTTGTAAATAACACACTCCTGAACTCTGACCCTGCACTTTCTGCACAATACGCTCCTGAACCCTGCATTCAGTGCATAGTGCACTCCTGATTTCTAAATTCTGATTGTAATGCACTCTTGTGCCCTGCACTCTCTGAACATAGCGCACTCCTGAAATCCTTTATTTTGAACGTAATGCACTCCTGAACCCTGCATACCTGAACTCCTTATTCGGAACATAATGCACTCCTGAACCCTGCATTCTGAGCATAAAACACTAGTGAATCCTGCACTCTCTTCATAACACATTCCTAAACCCTGCATTCTGTGCTTAATACACTTTTGGACCCTGCATTTTCTGGATAGCACACTCCTGAACCCTGCACTTTCTACATACCACACTCCTGAACTCTGCCCTCTCTGTACATAGCGCACTCTTGAAATCCTCATTCTGAGCGTAACGCATACCTGAATCCTGCTTTGTGAGCACAACATACTCCTGAACGCTTCACACTTTATGTAGTGCACTGCTAAACCCTGCATTCTGTGTGTAATGCACTCCAAACCATGCATTCTGAGCATAATGCACTGAACACTACACTCTCTGCGTAGCTCACTTTTGAACGCTACACTTGTGTGTTATGCACTCCTGGCTTTATTTAATAATGCCCCTTTAAGATCCCCCCCACTGTTACAATTTGGCCACACCCACCTTATGGCATGCATCCGGAGGGGCGGGGGGTGAGTTCCTGCACCTATTGTCTGAGGAAAAAATGCCCTGGCTAAAACCAAAATCTTCCTAAAAGTTCTGGGTAGAATCAACCTTTACATTTAGCTGCAGCACCTCACTGAAGCAGTTTGCATAAACACAGAATAGCCAACATATCACATAGCCAGAGCAGAGTTCGCCTGGGAAGCAGCCGGTCACTGCAGAGTTTGTCACTTTTTTTTAAATATTTGGATGTGATCATTTTTTCTCACTCTAAGCCCAAGTGCACACTGATGCAGTTCTGCACATTGCATGTGATTTGCACAGGAACTGCACCACATTCACAAATCACATGCAATTTCTGTGCGGTGCAATTTGAGCCATACATTTTGTATGGCTCAGATCGCATCGCATTCACACCAAAATAGTGCAGGACTTTTTTTTTTTTTTTTTTCTTCTGTCTGCACCAGAATCTGATTGCATAGGTCCAAATCATTGAATTCAGGTGTTCCAATCACTTCCATGGCCACAGGTGTATAACATCAAGCACCTTGGCATGCAGACTGCTTCTACAAACATTTGTGAAAGAATGGGTCACTCTCAGGAGTTCAGTGAATTCAAGCGTGGTACCATGATAGGTTGCCACCTGTGCAATAAGTCCAACCGTGAAATTCCCTTGCCACTAAATATTCCACAGTCAACAGTTAGTGGTGTTTATAACAAAGTGAAAACAACTGGGAACAACAGGTCGCGTAAAATGAGAGAGTGCGGGGCAAGTGCATTCTGAAGTGCGCAGAAGTCAGCAGAGTCAATAGCTAAAGACCTCCAAACTTCGTGTGGCCTTCAAATTAGCACAACAACAGTGTGTAGAGAGCTTCATGGAATTGTTTTCCATGGCCGAGCAGCTGCATCCAAGCCTTATGTCACCAAGTGCAATGCATAGTGTCGGATGCAGTGGTCTAAAGCACGCCACCACTGGACTCTAGAGCAGTGGAGACATGTTCTCTGGAGTGACGAATCACGCTTCTCTGTCTGGCAATCTGATGGATGTGTCTGGGTTTGGCAGTTGCCAGGAGAATGGTACTTACCTGACGGCAATGTGCCAAGTGTAAAGTTTGGTGGAGTGGGATTATGGTGTGGGGTTTCTTTTCAGGGGTTGGGCTTGGCCCTTAATTCCAGCGAAGGGAACACTTAAGGCGTCAGCATACCAAGACATATTGGACAATTTCATTCTCCCAACTTTGTGGGAAGAGTTTGGGCATGGCCTTTTCCTGTTCCAACATGACTGTGCACAAAGTAAGGTCCATAAAGATATGGATTAGCCAGTTTGAGGTGGAGGAACTTGACTGGCCTGCACAGAGTCCTGACCTCAACCTGATAGAACACCTTTGGGATGAATTACAGTGGAGACTGCAAGCCAGGCCTTCTCATCTGATATCAGTGCCTGACCTCACAAATGCGCTTCTGGAAGAATGGGCAAACATTCCCATAGACACACTCCTAAACCTTTTAGACAGCCTTCCCAGAAGAGTTGAAGCTGTTATAGCTGCAAAGGGTGCGCCAACTCAATATTGAACCCTACGGACTAAGACTGGGATGCCATTAAAGTTCATGTGCGTGTAAAGGCAGGCATCCCAATACTTGACAATATAATGAATAGATAGCAATTTTCTGTGTGTACATGAAAAATCTAGATTATTGTGCATTATGACTTTAGTTGATTGAAAGGGTTTGTTTAAAACTAAAACACCAAATGTATAAGTTGATATTCTTTCATTGTGCAGCTGCTGTCCACTTATGTTTTATCTGCAGCGAAGACATATGGAGTTTGTCGCAGCTGCCAGGGATTGCGAGCAAATGTCTTCCAGTCAATGCGCAGTTGCTATTTATATCAAATATCACTGGCCTGATGGCGATCAGTGCCCAGCCAACCGAGCTCGCATGTGCTTAGTGCAGAAGAGACAACAGTGAATTAATAGAATCATGGCCAAAACATTCACTAGCAAATGCAGGCAATCCTTGCCCTTTATAGTGAACGTATCAAGAGGACCATCTACATTTCTGTGTAATTGTGGAGACTTTAACTTTTTTTTATATTATTAAAATGGATATAATATCTGCATAGTTTGGACTGGGCCAGAGATGATGGAATGCCTGCATACAGTAGGAAACAAGCCGACTAGTTTGATGTCTTTTGAGTTTTAAAAACCTAAATAGGCATTCTTGCTATCCCAGAGAAGTTCAGCACTCAATGGGGAGGGATTATTTAATTTTTAGTAATTTTGTCAAGTAAATAGAGTGTGAGGTGTGTGGGTTTTTTTTTTTTGGTTTGTTTGTTTCTTTTTTTTTTTTTTTTTTTTTTTATAAACATATGTCTGTGCAGCTGTAAAGTTGTACTTGTCTATGCTAGGTTTAAGGCTCGGTACTGCGACCCCAAAGTAGTGCGACTTCCAGTGCAACTATGCATTGCAACTTCAATGTGACTTTGATGTTTTGCAACTTTAGACTTTGGCCTGTCATAGCAATACCAACTGTCACGCATATTATTGAACTTACAAAACCCTATGAAGTCACAGCCAAAGTCGCAAAGATAAGATAAACTACTTCCTTGTCACTTTTGTGATTTTTAGCATTGCACTCTGAGGCGTTTGTGTTACAAGGAAGACACAGAAAAGTAGTGCAGAAACTATTTCTTTTGTTGCTGCGACTTTATTCCCAGCATTTAAGATGACACCTATTGAATGAATGTGTTTCAACTTGTCACACATTGCAGCAAGTCACATGAGAAGTTGAAGCAGTGTGAACCATAGAGAAGTAAATATTCTGAAAGATCATTTGTTATATATACAGTATATTCAAAATTGCCAGGCAAACTCAATTTAGCAAATTGTTTTATACACCAAAGGATTTGCGATTCTGTTAGGTTAGACTTGTGATCCTGGCACTCCAGTCACACACCCATATTTTTCACCTGCCTGCAGGTGACACCGCAGTTGAGCAATACAGCCTGATCCAGGATGCACCCAAGCCTGCAAATGGACCATTGAATAGGAGCGCGAACGTGCTGGTTTGGCCATCTCTCCTCTTTTCCATCCTGTAAGCATGTTCACACTATATACCTGACAGTGCCGTAAAGTGTTAAACATCCCCTTACTGGTCTGAGACTTATTATGCAAGATATATAATAGATTTTTAAAATCCAGCTTTAAATAATGCAGAACCATACCCAAAAGATCCTTCATTTAAATCTGAAGAACCTAGGAAAATATGCTTTGAAACTGTAGAAATCGTTAATCTGTAATGACCTGAATATGCGCTCCCTCTGGCAGATGGTTATGGTTTCTACCTGGGGGCCTGCCTTTCAGCCAGAAATTCATTAGCTCTGCCTGACCGTTAACTTCCCCTTCTGCAGGCATCACTTGACCAGTGCCACAGCATTGATCATGTGACTGCTTGCTGGAGGGAGCCCAGATACTAGTGTTTTGTTTTTTGTTTTGATTTTTTATGTTGTTGTTTTATTCTTTGCTGTTTCATGGATTTATAGTTAATTTTATCTGCATTCTGTAATAAGAGTCATAAGGATGCTTGAGTATTTTTCTAATTGATGTACCTGAAAAAAATTCCGCAAAAGTTTGTACCAAATGGGACACTAAATACCGCCAAAAATAGAATTTACAGTATAATTTAAGAAAAAAACTTTATATGTTTGGAAAATAATTTACTTATATGTACAGACTACTCTGCAAAATAAACTGTGCAAAAAACAAATAATTCTATATAGTGTTTCTTGAATGCCAAACCAAAAAATAGTAATGTTATTTCTCTGAAAAACTGAATTTTTATAGACATTTTTCTTATGTTATATATTTTTTTTTAAATTATCATTATATAGGTAACCGTGCAATAGATTCACTTCAGAAACAGGGAACGTGCATCATACGTTTTGTGCAATTACCAGGTATGGCTACAGTATATTTGTTGACTGTTACCTGCTCATGAGCTTTGATCTGGTGAATCACAGTAACTTGTTCTGATTTGCAAAGCAATTTGAAAGCAAATTGGAAACCAAATGTATGCTTTTATTAATCTGGTGTAACAACATGAGGTTCTCCTGTAAGTAGGACCTTAGATAAATATAGGCCCCGTACTGACATATCTCATGCTCTTTTCTCTTTCCTGTTGGATACACCTTTCCTGATTATAGCAAGGGACCTTAAGAACATTCTTAAAAGTGAACTATGGGCACAGACAAGTTTAATTAAATATGTTTTTCAACAGCCACAAACTGTATAAAACAACTTTGTGCACTAAATGCCCTTGCAGCCAACACCCTGCACAAGTATTATTATTATACAGTATTTATATAGCGCCAAAGGGTTTGCTCAGCTCTGTACAATAGCAAGGGGGACAGAACATGAGACAAAACGGTAACAATACAATACACGAGGGGTTCGAGGGCCCTGCTCTTTCGAGCTTACAATCTAGGAAGTAGGCATAATATCATCATTGTGTTGCACATAATCTGTGCAAATTGTACTAGTTTATCTGTAGCTTTCTCTTCTCTACATCCATTCAAAGTCCAAAATTTATACAGCTTGTCAGAGTGGTCTGAAAAAAAGGGGGCAGAGAGCTGAAATTGCATACTGCAGAGCTCAGAGAGGAGAGCTGATTGGAGGCTGTCATTCTGCAGGATTGGAGGCTGTCAATCTTCTGGAATTTCCTTCCCTGTCACCTTTTTTATCTTGGTGTCAGGAAAGCTTTTTAGAAGTGATTCGTACAGATAGCAGAGGAAAGGGGGGCACCAGAGAGAAAAGACACTTGATGCTCTGGATACAGATAAGCACACACTATAGAGGTATATGCATTGTTCACATTTCATGTTTGAGGTTTACAACCACTTTCTGTATCCCTCAATGGATCAGAGGAAAATGTTAACTTCATGTATCTCAGGTTGTTAGAGGCAAGGGGAACACTACTAATATAGTGCCTTGAAAAAGTGTTCATACCCCTTGACATGTTCCACATTTTGTCATGTTTATGTGATAGACCAACACAATGTGGAATATAATTGTGAAGTGGAAGGAAAATTATACATGGTTTTCAAAATTTTTTGCAAATAAATATCTGAAAAGTGTTGTGCATTTGTATTCAGCCCCCCGAGTCAATACTTTGTGGAACCACCTTTTACTGCAATTACAGCTGCCAGTCTTTTTGGGGATGTCTCCACAAGCTCTACACATCTAGAGAGTGAAATTGTTGACAATTTTTCTTTGCAAAATAGCTCAAGCTCTGTCAGATTGGATGGAGAGCGTCTGTGAACAGCAATTTTCAAATTTTGCCACAGATTCTCAATTGGATTTAGGTCTGGACTTTGCCTGGGCCATTCTAACTCATGAATATTCTTTCATCTAAACCAGCGGTTCTCAACCTGGGGGTCGCGACCCCTTTGGGGGTCGAACGACGCTTCCACAGGGGTCGCCTAAGACCATCGGAAAACACATATTTCCGATGGTCTTAGGAACCGACACACCGCTCCTCGCCGCCGCCACCGCCGTCTCCAGGTGTGGGCGGGATGACATGCCGCCCCTGTCATCTGGACACACCTCGAGATCAATCCTCGCCTGTGATTGGCCGCCGGCACTGTAGCTCAGGAGAGGCACACAGGAGGCCAATCACCGGCAAGGAGGTGGAGCTTGGAGAGGAGGAGCCGAGCGGCACCGCGAAGATCGAGCGAGTGAAGAGGAGGAGAGCGGCCGGAGAAGGAAGACATCTGACAGGTAAGTGTCGGTACCATGGGAGAGGGAGGGAGCGAGCGAGCCCAGGCTGGAGCAGGGGTCTGCAAGGTAAGTATCATTGGTGTCAGTGGGAATAGTGCCCCATCATTGGTGTCACTAATACCAATGATGGGGCACTATTCATCCCACTGACACCAATGATGGGGCACTATTCCTCCCACTGACACCAACGATGGGGCACTATTCCTCCCCCAAATGACACCAACGATGGGGCACTATTCCTCCCCCAAATGACACCAACGATGGGGCACGATTCCTCCCCCAAATGACACCAACGATGGGGCACGATTCCTCCCCCAAATGACACCAAGGATGGGGCACGATTCCTCCCCCCACTGACACCAAGGATGGGGCACGATTCCTCCCCCCACTGACACCAAGGATGGGGCACGATTCCTCCCCCCACTGACACCAAGGATGGGGCACGATTCCTCCCCCCACTGACACCAAGGATGGGGCACGATTCCTCCCCCCACTGACACCAAGGATGGGGCACGATTCCTCCCCCCACTGACACCAAGGATGGGGCACGATTCCTCCCCCCACTGACACCAAGGATGGGGCACGATTCCTCCCCCCACTGACACCAAGGATGGGGCACGATTCCTCCCCCCACTGACACCAAGGATGGGGCACGATTCCTCCCCCCACTGACACCAAGGATGGGGCACGATTCCTCCCCCCACTGACACCGAGGATGGGGCACGATTCCTCCCCCCACTGACACCGAGGATGGGGCACGATTCCTCCCCCCACTGACACCGAGGATGGGGCACGATTCCTCCCCCCACTGACACCGAGGATGGGGCACGATTCCTCCCCCCACTGACACCGAGGATGGGGCACGATTCCTCCCCCCACTGACACCGAGGATGGGGCACGATTCCTCCCCCCACTGACACCGAGGATGGGGCACGATTCCTCCCCCCACTGACACCGAGGATGGGGCACGATTCCTCCCCCCACTGACACCGAGGATGGGGCACGATTCCTCCCCCCACTGACACCGAGGATGGGGCACGATTCCTCCCCCCACTGACACCGAGGATGGGGCACGATTCCTCCCCCCACTGACACCGAGGATGGGGCACGATTCCTCCCCCCACTGACACCGAGGATGGGGCACGATTCCTCCCCCCACTGACACCGAGGATGGGGCACGATTCCTCCCCCCACTGACACCGAGGATGGGGCACGATTCCTCCCCCCACTGACACCGAGGATGGGGCACGATTCCTCCCCCCACTGACACCGAGGATGGGGCACGATTCCTCCCCCCACTGACACCGAGGATGGGGCACGATTCCTCCCCCCACTGACACCGAGGATGGGGCACGATTCCTCCCCCCACTGACACCGAGGATGGGGCACGATTCCTCCCCCCACTGACACCGAGGATGGGGCACGATTCCTCCCCCCACTGACACCGAGGATGGGGCACGATTCCTCCCCCCACTGACACCGAGGATGGGGCACGATTCCTCCCCCCACTGACACCGAGGATGGGGCACGATTCCTCCCCCCACTGACACCGAGGATGGGGCACGATTCCTCCCCCCACTGACACCGAGGATGGGGCACGATTCCTCCCCCCACTGACACCGAGGATGGGGCACGATTCCTCCCCCCACTGACACCGAGGATGGGGCACGATTCCTCCCCCCACTGACACCGAGGATGGGGCACGATTCCTCCCCCCACTGACACCGAGGATGGGGCACGATTCCTCCCCCCACTGACACCGAGGATGGGGCACGATTCCTCCCCCCACTGACACCGAGGATGGGGCACGATTCCTCCCCCCACTGACACCGAGGATGGGGCACGATTCCTCCCCCCACTGACACCGAGGATGGGGCACGATTCCTCCCCCCACTGACACCGAGGATGGGGCACGATTCCTCCCCCCACTGACACCGAGGATGGGGCACGATTCCTCCCCCCACTGACACCGAGGATGGGGCACGATTCCTCCCCCCACTGACACCGAGGATGGGGCACGATTCCTCCCCCCACTGACACCGAGGATGGGGCACGATTCCTCCCCCCACTGACACCGAGGATGGGGCACGATTCCTCCCCCCACTGACACCGAGGATGGGGCACGATTCCTCCCCCCACTGACACCGAGGATGGGGCACGATTCCTCCCCCCACTGACACCGAGGATGGGGCACGATTCCTCCCCCCACTGACACCGAGGATGGGGCACGATTCCTCCCCCCACTGACACCGAGGATGGGGCACGATTCCTCCCCCCACTGACACCGAGGATGGGGCACGATTCCTCCCCCCACTGACACCGAGGATGGGGCACGATTCCTCCCCCCACTGACACCGAGGATGGGGCACGATTCCTCCCCCCACTGACACCGAGGATGGGGCACGATTCCTCCCCCCACTGACACCGAGGATGGGGCACGATTCCTCCCCCCACTGACACCGAGGATGGGGCACGATTCCTCCCCCCACTGACACCGAGGATGGGGCACGATTCCTCCCCCCACTGACACCGAGGATGGGGCACGATTCCTCCCCCCACTGACACCGAGGATGGGGCACGATTCCTCCCCCCACTGACACCGAGGATGGGGCACGATTCCTCCCCCCACTGACACCGAGGATGGGGCACGATTCCTCCCCCCACTGACACCGAGGATGGGGCACGATTCCTCCCCCCACTGACACCGAGGATGGGGCACGATTCCTCCCCCCACTGACACCGAGGATGGGGCACGATTCCTCCCCCCACTGACACCGAGGATGGGGCACGATTCCTCCCCCCACTGACACCGAGGATGGGGCACGATTCCTCCCCCCACTGACACCGAGGATGGGGCACGATTCCTCCCCCCACTGACACCGAGGATGGGGCACGATTCCTCCCCCCACTGACACCGAGGATGGGGCACGATTCCTCCCCCCACTGACACCGAGGATGGGGCACGATTCCTCCCCCCACTGACACCGAGGATGGGGCACGATTCCTCCCCCCACTGACACCGAGGATGGGGCACGATTCCTCCCCCCACTGACACCGAGGATGGGGCACGATTCCTCCCCCCACTGACACCGAGGATGGGGCACGATTCCTCCCCCCACTGACACCGAGGATGGGGCACGATTCCTCCCCCCACTGACACCGAGGATGGGGCACGATTCCTCCCCCCACTGACACCGAGGATGGGGCACGATTCCTCCCCCCACTGACACCGAGGATGGGGCACGATTCCTCCCCCCACTGACACCGAGGATGGGGCACGATTCCTCCCCCCACTGACACCGAGGATGGGGCACGATTCCTCCCCCCACTGACACCGAGGATGGGGCACTATTCCTCCCCCCACTGACACCGAGGATGGGGCACTATTCCTCCCCCCACTGACAGCGATGATGGGGCACTATTCCTCCCACTGATACCGATGATGGGGCACTATTCCTCCCACTGATACCGATGATGGGGCACTATTCCTCCCACTGATACCGATGACGAGGCACTATTCCTCCTCCCACTGATACCAATGACGGGGCACTATTCCTCCTCCCACTGATACCAATGACGGGGGCACTATTCCTCCTCCCACTGACACCAATGAAGGGGGCACTATTCCTCCCACTGACACCAATGACGGGGCACTATTCCTCCCACTGACACCAATGACGGGGCACTATTCCTCCCAATGACACCAATGACGTGGCACTATTCCTCCTACTGCAAAATTACAGTTATGAAGTAGCAACGAAAATAATTTTATGGTTGGGGGTCACCACAACATGAGGAACTGTATTAAGGGGTCGTGGCGCTAGAAAGGTTGAGAACCACTGATCTAAACCATTCCATTGTAGCTCTGGCTGTATGTTTATGGTAGTTGTCTTGCTTGAAGGTGAACCTCTGCCCCAGTCTCAAGTCTTTTGCAGACTCTAACAGGTTTTCTTCTAAGATTGCCCTGTATTTGGCTGCATCCCTTGTCCCATCAACTCTGACCAGCTTCCCTGTCCCTGCTGAAGAAAAGCATCCCCACAACATGATGCTGCCACCACCATGTTTCATGGTGGGGATGGTGTGTTCAGGGTGATGAGCAGTGTTAGTTTTCCACCACACATAGCGTCTTGCTTCTAGGCCAAAATATTCAGTTTTGGTCTCATCTGACCAGAGCACCTTTTTCCACGTTTGCTGTGTCCCCCACATGGCTTCTCACAAACGGCAAACAGGGCTTCTTATGGATTTCTTTTAACAATGGCTTTCTTCTTGCCACTCTTCCATAAAGGCCAAATTTGTGGAGTGTACGACTAATAGTTGTCCTGTGGACAGATTCTCCCACCTGAGCTGTGGATCTCTGCAGTTCTTCCAGAGTTACCATGGGCCTCTTGGCTGCTTCTCTGATTAACCACTTCATATCCAGACACTTTTACCCTCTTCCTGTCCAGGCCAATTTTCAGCTTTCAGCGCTGACACACTTTGAATGACAATTGCGTGGTCATGCAAAACTGTACCCATATGAATTTTTTATCATTTTTTTGAGACAGATAAAACTTTATTTTGGTGGTATTTATTCACCACTGGGATTTAAATTTTTTTTTGCTATATAAATTAAAAAGTCCAAAGATTTTGAAAAAAAGTGTTTTTATTATAAAATTTTGCAAGTAAATAATCTTTCTTCATAAATCTTGGCCAAAATCTATTCAGTTATCTTTTTAGTAAAAAAAAAAAAAAACCCAAATTAATTTATAGCCAAAAATTATAATTATAAAGATTGCGGTGCTGCTTGCTCCCAGGGAGCACGCACAGTCCAAAAAGGCAGGCTCTGTTTTAAACGGCAATCCACACCTGCACTGCCACCCTCCGGCCGTTAATATACATGGGCCGGATGGGAAGTGGTTCATGCTCTCCTTGCCCGGCCTGTCAGTTTAGGTGGATGGCCATGTCTTGGTAGGTTTGCAGTTGTGCCATACTGTTCAAAGCTTGTGATTTTTTTTTTTTTTGATTTTTTTTTTCTATTACCTAACCCTGCTTTAAACATCTCCACAACTTTATCATTGACCTGTCTGGTATGTTCCTTGTCCTTCATGATGCTGTTTGTTCACTAATGTTCTCTAACAAACCTATGAGGGCTTCACAGAACACCTGTATTTATACTGAGATTAAATTACACTCAGGTGGAGCCTATTTACTGATTATGTGACTTCTGAAGGCAAATGGTTCCAATAGATTTTAGTTAGGAGTATCGGAGTAAAGGGAATACAAATGCACGCCACATTTTTCAGATATTTATTTGTAGAAAATGTTGACAACCATTTATCATTTTCCTTCCACTTCCTAATTATGTGCCACTTTGTGTTGGTCTTTCACATAAAATCCCAATAAAATACATTTACGTTTTTGGTTGTAACATGACAAAATGTGGAACATTTCAAGGGGGTATGAATACTTTTTCAAGGCACTGTAACATATGTTCAAAAAAATCTCCTTTTTATTTAATATATGTTCTGTTCTGTTCTTATTTTAGGTTGAACAGTCTTAATCTGATGACATGGCATTGATGTTGTATGATGATACTGTACTCAGTGGCTTGAAGAGGTTTCATAATCCCAGTGCGGCCTACACGTTTGCCAACCACACAATACGAATCAAACAAAACTGGAAAGATCTGGGGGTAGCAGCTGTTGTCTGGGATGCTGTATGTATTACATTATGTTGTATAATGTTCGTTTTATTTTTGAAAATACAAAAATGGTAATTCTCAGTTTTTTTTAACCATTTGAGAGCAGCCTGTAAAACCGCTTTTCAATGCTGTGATAGTTTTACTGTCAATTACTCTGTCATGCAACACTGTACCCATGTAAATTTTATTTCCACAAGTATTTTGTGGAGAAGAATACATATGAAAAGGCCTAGGAAATCTTAATCATTTAAATGTTATGTCATTTTTAGAGACTGAGCTCTCTTTTGGTGGTTTTGAATAACCACTAGGTTTTCTATTGTTTTCGTTTCAAAAATGCCAGGAGAGTGTGAAACCCCCCAAAATGATCCCATTTTGGAAAGTATACACCCCAAGGTGATCTAATTTTTTAATTTTTGTTTATTAATTTTCATAAAAAAAAAATAAAAAATTCTTGTCTTGAGGTGGTTAAACACAGAGCTTGAGAATAATACAATAGATACATGAAATAAGCAGTCGTAGACAGAGGGAAGAGGAAGTGAAGGGGTTCATGTACAGTGGCCGGATGGAGATTAAGTATTTTTTCAGATGTGTAGGATAAGGCAGGTCGGGGTTAATATACAGATTAATAGAGAAAGCATGTAGGTAATGTATAGGAAAGGAGGCATGAGAAGATTAAAAAAAAAAAAAAAAAATCCCTGTGTCACTAAAATATAATGACTGATTTTGCAGCTGCTGATGCACTAATTTTTTTTCTCCCCATTGACAAGTGCTACAATCTCTTGCCTTCCTCTGTTTTAAGTGGAAGAGGAGGGATCAACGCTGTAAACAATGGCATGTGATACCTGTGATGACCAGTCAAAGTAATCACATGGTGCCCAGACCCTCAAATGGACTCAAGCGTCGGTGTACCGAGTTGTCTAATAATGGCATGTACAGAGAGATTACCAGATACCCAACAGCTATTTATCCAGAGCCATTTATAAACAGGCCTGGGTAAATAAATGGGTTGCCAATCAACCATTTAGGCTACATTCCCCCAGGGATGTCCCCCCTGGGAGTATCTCACCAAAAATGCCATTTTTGTTTCAGGGAATGCTCAAAATCTGACTTGTATCTTAGTGTAGATTTATGGGAATCTGAGCCAATCACACAAGCAGGAAATGACATACAGAACGTCTCCAGGTAGCCATATTGAATTTTACAAAAGGTAATTTTTAATACCATCCAATTAAAATGACATGTTGCAGTTGTATGTGCTATATTATTATTATTTTATTTTTTACCCACAAGTTTAAGGAAAAAGGCTTGAAAATGAAATCCAGAAGCTGATTGTTATTATGCACAGCTCTTCCCCTCTTTATCACTTTGCCCATTCAGGGCAAAGTAACAGTGTGTTTCTACTGCCCCCTTCCCTACTATGTCCCAGTTATACTCCATTACCAGTGATCTAGCACCACTCCTGCCTCTGCTACCTCCGTACAGAAAACCCAGTGCTTCATGGCATGGAAGAGCACATGACCTCCTTCCAATGGCAGTGCAAGTCTACAAGCCAGTCGATAAGCTCAAGCACTGTCACATGAATGAGGGTTACTGACACCACTCCCCCTAGTCTCTGACACATGCAACACATTAAATGTTAGGGTTGCCTGCGAAGGCAAAAGCAGCGCTTTATTGCTGATATTGTGAGTATACCTGGGGTCGGGGGTTCTTTAGTAACACACTTTCAGATATATTAAAATTGGATTAACTTATTTTAGACTTAATTATTTAAATTATTTGTACCGGTATGTGCTATTTTATTTTATTATTTGTATTTTAGCTTGCTAGTAAAAACTGCAAGCACTCCAAAGACGTAATGAAACCCAGAAGACTGATTTACTGAAGCGTAAACTTCATTTTCTATACCACTATTGTTTCAGTACTCCACAGGAAATATTTCTCAAGGTGAACCTACAATAACTGTTAATTGGCAGTGTATAACATGAAGCTTATTCAGTAAATCAAATGATTTGCTTTCAACAGTCTCTGGAGTGCCAGCAGGTCTAATTGGACTAGCAACAGGAAGTGTACCTAACTGTGCATAAGAAACTAAAAAAAAAAATATAAAGCAGATAATTAAAATTATTGCTGGTAACCCATTTCCCACAATCCTGTGCTTTTTGTCTTAATTTTTTTTTTCTCCATATCTACTGAGATGTGATGACCTGCATGTGTGATATAATGAGACAATATAAATGATTTAAAAAAGGAAAATTTTGTGACATCCCTGAGGTGTTTAAAAATAGCTGAATGTGTTTTTATATACTCAAAATATTACCGGGCTATTAATATTCATAAGGCTACTTTCACACTGATCCACAGAAAAAACACGTATGTTTTACACGCACTTTTTACAGGATATGTGACTTAAAAAACGCAAAGCGGGTGAGTTTTTCATCGTTTTTGCCATCTTTTCCATTGATTTCATATATATTATTATTATATTTTTTTTTTCACCGTACCTGCAATGGATCAGTGTGAAGAGTTCCATAGGAATACATGGTCACATGCTTTTTTTTCTTTTTTTTAACACAAAACCGGAAGAAAAACAGATCAGTGTGAAAGCAGTCTAAGGAATACAAAAGCAGATTGTTTATCAAAGGAGTATCTGATTTCTTTCTGGAATCGGGAAGGACTGTTTTCATTTTCCATGTCAGTGCAACACTGCAGTACACATCCTTTTCTGAAGTGGCTTCCAAATACTTTTATTTTCCCTATGTTGTAGTAGTACAATCCATAACATAAGTAGAAGGTCTGAAGCTGGATCACCAGGCACAAGTAGTGAAAGGTCTGGAACTGAAACAGCAAGCACTGCAAAGTGAAACAAAAAGAAAGCACACCAACCTTACACATTACTTCAATAGAATGTGATTTTATTAAATAAAGATATATACTCACAAGCAAAGAAGTAAAACAAGCGTATAGGATCCTCAAAGGAACATTAGAAGTGCAAAACCAGTGCGAGTCCCATCACGGGGGCAGACTCTCAAAGTATTCTGACACTTTTTGAAGGGGGTCCCTTCTTCATTAGAGCTGAAACAGCAAGCACAAGAGGCAGTAGGTCTTCTAACCCTATCCGAACTACCCTGTAAAGGAACTGCTTCAGTCAGATCATGTGATTTGGCTCCCAGCTTTAGTGTAGAGGAGGGATAGCTGACCACGGATGCCCCATAGTAAGCCTGGAGGTGACCTCACCGCCCGGGCACTGCAACTGTTGTCTTCGAACTCTCTCCCCTTCACTGAAGCCAACTGCTGTAGACATCATGGGGTTTATTTACTAAAGCTGGAGAGTCCAAAATCAGACTCCCTTCTGCATAGAAACCAATCAGCTTCCAGGTTTCATTGCCAAAGCTTCATTGAACAAGCTGAGGTTAGAAACTGATTGGTTTCTTTGCAGAAGGGAGTCTGATTTTGGACTCTCCAGCTTTAGTAAATAAACCCCCATGTGACTGGACCAGAGTGCCCTCAGAATAAATGAGCATAGACCTCTTTCCTTTACAGGGTAGTTAGAATGGGGCAGGGGCAGGTTTAAATATAGTTAATATTTGAATGGACTTACACTTCAACATGGATCAGCTTTTTGCTGGTTGAGGCAGGTGTTGAACTGAATCAACTGACATGGGTAGGAATGGACCCGAAGCCAATTCAGTAGATGCAGTAGTTGGTCTAAAGCTCTAGAGCTGGATCAGCTAGCACTGGAGGCAGTAGGGCTGAGACTTTATCATTTGATACAGATAGATAAAGATCTGAACTTGGATCAGCTGGCATTGGTGGGAGCAGATGTAGAAATTGGTCTCTTTGCTCAGATAGAAACTGTTCATGAGCGTGAAAAGGTGAAACTTAGATAAAACCCTATATAAACTTAAGGAGATCTGAAGTTCGAGCATACACAATACTTTTAAAACACTAGCATAGTGATACCAGTACAAACTATAATTGTTTTTTTTTTTTTAATCCAATATAAGCTTACTTGAAAAATAACTTTTTATCTTGTGATTGCTGTCTGTCTGCTAGCCATCTCCTTCAACAACTTCTTAAATTCCAGGTATGCTTTGTGACTTTTCTGCTCTTCCTTTTGGTTTACTTTCAATGTCTAAGGACTACATATCTCATGGTACTTAGTGCCTGCAAGCAGGGATTCCTTTACTGACTACTGAAACTCCTCCTAGTCAGCATCTCCGTAGTTCAGAAGTAGAGATGTGCCCAATG
This sequence comes from Staurois parvus, assembly GCF_062004578.1. NCBI lineage: Eukaryota > Metazoa > Chordata > Amphibia > Anura > Ranidae > Staurois > Staurois parvus. Next base: position 18,060,316 of record NW_028317807.1, on the reverse strand, counting down.
TAAAGATTTGTTATGTTTCAGATTCGTTCATTAAATTAACCACTTGCCCTCCAGGAGATTTACCCCCCTTAATGACCAGGCCTCTTTTTGCTGCTTGGTGCTGCACTAATTCAACTGATAATTGCGCGGTCATGCAATGTTGTACCCAAACAAAATTTACGTGCTTTTTTTCACACAAATAGAGCTTTCTTTCGGTGATATTTGATTACCCGTGCGCTTTTTATTTTTTGTGCTATAAACAAAAAAAGACTGAAAATTGTGAAGAAAAACAATATTTTTTTTTTACTTTCGGCTATAAAAAATATATAGTAAACTCAAAGTTAGTTATAAATTTAGGATATATTCTCTTTCATTCTTCTCTATTTTACTCAATTCTAATATTGGCAGTTGGCTATATTCTCTTTTATTCTATTCGAACTTCCCATTTTGGAAGATGATTATATTCTTTGTTTTATTCTATTTGAAATTTGAATTTTAGAAAACTGCTATATTCTTTCTATTTTATTCTATTCAAAATTCGAATTTTGGAAGAAGGCTATTTTTTTTTTCTATTTTATCCTAATCTCTTCTATTTTTTTCTATTCTTTTTATTCTGTTCCTTTATTCTCCATTCTATTTTGTTTTATTCTATTCTTTTCAATTGTGTTTTTGTTCTATTCATTCCCTTCTATTCTATTATACTTCTTTTATTTTCCATTCTATATTTTTGTGTTCTGTTTTATTATATTCTAGTCTATTTTTTCTATTCTATTTTGTTTTATTCTAGTCTATTCAGTTCTATTCAATAAAGCAGTCTAAATAGGAATGATCATCTTATTTCACTTTTTTTTATACCTTACTGCATTCTTCACAAAATAAGTTTACAAACTGCAAGATCATTCAGATTAATATAAGGCTATAAATAATTGAAATTAAATGTGGAAATTAATATGATTTTGAATTTTACCCATAGACATACTTTTCAAAAAGGAATTGTACAGTTTACAGGAGTGGCTATTGCAAAAGAGCAAGACCTCGCAGATAGGCTTTCTTGTGGTGGCTTATGGCACTGGAACAGAGCTGGATAGGCATGACAATGGCAACAAGACAGGTTTTTGTGTTCATGCTTTTAGCCATCTGTGGAGTTACTTTGATCTCCCCAAACCCTTTTAAGCCCAGCAGATCTTTCTGAAGCAAGCAGGTCCACAACAGTTCACTGCCAAAAGGAGATGCTGACTAGCACAATAAAGCATTCAACAGCCACTGGTTGGTGACAAGCCTGAAAACTGCCGACATCGAGGCAGATTTGAGAAGTACATGATTTGGGATTTACTTGTTCTTCCTTTTTTTTTTTAAATTCTTTATTTAGATGATTGTTGCTTCCATAAGCTAGAGTTGCAGACCCGTGCTGCATTCAGCAGGTGTTTCAGTAAAGATTTATGATACTGCTTCTGCGACAGGGGAGTTAGATTGAGCAAAATCACCGCAGGATTATCTTGCAGTGAGATGTCCGTACATTTTTGAATAAGGAGGAGCACAGGTTGCCAGAAAGTTTGAAGTTTGGGACATTCGCAAAAGATATGTAAGAGCGTACCTACAGCTGAACCACATCTCCAACAGCAATCACTTTGTTGAGGGAACAGTTTCGCAAGGACCGACGGAGTCCTGTACCAACGTGTTACAGAGGGACAATTTATGTGCAATGAAAAGTATTTGTTCCTTCTGGGAGTCTGAGAAAGTGACCTTTAAGTCTAGTTCCCATTTAGCCAAGAAAGGGGGTCAGACTGAGCATTGAGTTCTAGGAGGTATTTGTAAGAGGTAGAAAGAGAGCTTTGGACCGGGCCTTCTCCCAGGCACAGCGTGTCACTTTTCTAGGGAAAAGTGAATGTTTAGGTAGAGAGTACAGGAAGTGAGATAACTGGAGGGTCTTCCAACAATCCATGATCAAGGTAGATGGGCTGGGCAACAAGGTATCCAGGGAGACCCATCCAGTGGGACACAGAAAGTGAGATTCACGGAGTAGACCCTGGAAAATCAGGGATCGTAAACTAGAATCATTAAGTCCGGGTAGAAAGCCTGGGTGGCCTATGATTGGTGTCTTGGGTGAGGGAAAGCTCTCCAAAGACGCTAATGTGAAAAATCTGTTCAGTTCGGCCAACACAGGACCTATCAGTGGGTGAATAGTCAGATGGGATACTTGTTGCCTTCCTGCCCATGAAAGTCCTGCAAGTGGGGCCCCCACCATTTCCTGCTCCAATGCGACCCATAATTTGAGCTGCTGGTGTCTACACCTGTCTACTACTCTGGTTATTTGGACAGCAGTATAGTATAGCGCTGGGTCCGGAAAACCCATGCCACCTCTCGGCTTGGGTCTTCGCAATAAATTTCTACTTAAGCGTGGATGTTTACCATGCCAAACAAAAAGAGAGAAGGCAGAGTGCACAGAGTCGAAGAACGCTTGTGGCAATTTAACCAGTAGGGTCTGTAAAAGGTAAAATAAGCGTGGCATAACATTAATCTTCAGCACATTACACCGACCAAATCACGACAAGGCAAGGGAATTCCATTTTTGTAGGTCAGCAGATATAACTGTCAGGAGAGGTTTGAAGTTAAGAGGGTAGATTGCGTTCAAGTGCGCCAGGATTTTGGTTCCCAAGTATTGTATAAATTGCATAGCCCATTTAAATGGAAAATAAGGGCGAAGTCTAGCAATCGTTAAGGCGGGGAGGGACACATTTTAAGCTTCAGACTTTTGAAGTTTAACTTTAAAATTGGAAAATGTACCATATTTTTCCAATTCCAACAGGAGGGAGGGTAGGGAAGTAAGGGGCTGGTGACATAAAAAAAGCAAATCGTCAGCATAAGCCGCTACCTTATGGTGGTAATCTTTCGTAAGCACACCCTGGACGGAACTATTGTGTCTGATGTGCTGAAGAAACGGCTCCAAAGTAAGGGTGAACAGTAGGGGCAACAATGGGCAGCCCTGTCTAATTTCGTTGGATATTGTAAATGGGTCTGAACTAAAACTAATTTAGCAGACATTAGCGGACGGGCTAGCGTATAATGCGGAAACCCAAGACTGCATCTGCGTCAGTAATCTTATCTGTCGTAAAGTTTCCTCAAGGAAACTCTAACTTAATCTTTCAAATGCTTTTTCTGCATCAGTGAACAGGATTAAAAGCGTGGTATGTGATTTTCTCACCTTGGCAATAATATTGAGAGTTCTTATGGTGTTCTCGGGCCTCCTGTGTTGGGACATTGCCTACCTGATCCAACGAAATAATACAGGGCAACAAAGGGGACAATCGCATAGTGATAATTTTGGTGAAGAACTTCACATCACAATTCAGAAGTGAGATAGATCTGTAGCAACCACATAGAAGTGGATCCTTACCCGGTTTGGGAATAACAAATATGCTAGCGTGCAAAAAATCTGATGGAATAGTCCTAGTTAACTTTGTTGCTATAGGTGTTTCTGCATCCAGTGCCAATCTGAACATACTCCAAGACTAGTGAAAAATACACATCATAGAATGATTTCAATAATAAAGTAGCACATTTTATAAGTCACATCAGGCTAAAGAAACAGCCCTGCAGGAAAGCTACTTCAGATTTACATGTGTGTGAGTGTTGCAGAAACACGATAAAATGTGTAAACCATAGTGTGTTTTGCAATGATGTTCATTTTGAAAGCCACCCCAATGCACATCCCAATATACCACTATGGAGCTGTGTTTTAGTGTACAGTGGATGTAAAAAGTCTACACGCCCTATTAAAATGTCAGGTTTCTGTGATGTAAAAAAATGAGACAAAGATAAATAATTTTCAGAAATGTTTCCACAGTTTAATGTGACTTTTAAATTGTACAACTCCATTGAAAAACAAACTGCATTCTTTTTTTGGGGGGGAATAAAGCTAAAAAACTAAAATAATGTAGTTGCGTAAGTGTGCACACCCTTTTATAACTGGGGATGTAGCTGTGTTCAGAATTAAGCAATCACATTCAAAATCATGTTAAATAGTCAGTACACACCTGCCATCATTTAAAGTGCCTCTGATTAACCCCAAATAAAGTTCAGCTGTTCTAGTAGGTCTTTCCTGACATTTTCTTAGTCGCATCCTACAGCGAAAGCCATGGTCCTCAGAGAGCTTCCAAAGCATCAAGGGGATTTCAGTGTTAAAAGATATCAGTCAAGAGAAGGGTACAAAAGAATTTCCAAGGCATTAGATATACCATGGAACACAGTGAAGACAGTCATCATCAAATGGAGAAAATATGGCGCAACAGTGACATTACCAAGAATAGGACATCCCTCCAAAATTGATGAAAAGACGAGAAGAAAACTGATCTGGGTGGGTGCCAAGAGGTCTATAGCAACATTAAAGGAGCTGCAGGAATATCTGGCAATTACTGGCTGTGTGGTACATGTGACAACAATCTCCCATATTCTTAATATGTCTGGGCTATGGGGTAGAGTGGCAAGATGGAAGCCTTTTCTTATGAAGAAAAACATTCAAGCCCGGCTACATTTTGAAAAAACACATCTGAAGTCTTCCAAAAGCATGTGGGAAAATGTGTTATGTTCTGATGAAACCAAGGTTGAACTTTTTCGCCATAATTCCAAAAGATATGTTTGCTGCAAAAACACCACATCACCAAAAGAACACCATAGCTACAGTGAATCATGGTGGTGGCAACATCATGCTTTGGGACTGTTTTTCTTCAGCTGGAATTGGGGCCTTAGTCAAGGTAGATGGAATTATGAACAGTTCCAAATACTAAACTTTAATCACTCTACCCTGTGAAAGCCAGTCTTAATTCACACCCCAATATATCAAGATTTTTCTATTCTATAAACAAGTTTTATGACAGTGATAATATGTTGAATATTGGCTTTGCCCATATAATGTAATGCAATGGATCTATTTCAAGGCTAGCCCCAACAGAAGCTTGTAATTTCCTTCATGGAGCTCCATTTTTCTGTGGGATTTAGGAGAGGAAATCGCCAAGTTTTAGGGTTGAAGACACTCCATCACCCCCATGTGACAGTAAAAGAATGCTTAAGCAGCTATTCCCCAAGCACCAACAAGAGAATCCCATCTGAAAGTACTGGCTAGGTCACTTTGCTTCCCTGTAAATAGAGACGGAAAGGATTTGAGGGTAGGCAAGTATAAGCATCTTCAGCTTGCATTAAAGTGAACCTGTTTTTTGCTCTGCATGGGCAAAGATAAGGGTTGCTTTAAATAATGCTTCAGAAATTGTAATCGCCAATTGGTTATGATTACAAAAGTTGAAATGATCCACTGTACAAAGTGAACTGAATATTGCCTCATTTTCAAAATATTAGGACTTCTTATTTCTTACAATCCCCAGAAATAATAGTTTAATTTATGAATACTTCTTCTGTTTTATATCTTCTAGTATGACATGTAGGTTAGCAATTGCTTCCTGTAAAGAGATATTTTCCTCTTCCTGGAGTGCCTGGCATGGAATTACATTTAAGCATCTGTGCTCTTTTCCAAGCCAGCTCTGTTTTGGATTTATGTTATGGCTGTAGTAAGCGAGTCTTAAAATGCATTGGTCATTTTAGTGCACAGTGTTGCTTCTTGTGCTTCCAAGACCTAAATGATATTTAAAGATGACTCCCGGAACAGTAACAGATATAAATCGGGTTGTATAACGGGGATGTTGAATTTATGTCGCCCGATGCCCGGGACATGTAGTTCTGGGCGTCGGGCAGGTAGTTTTTTGGTTTTTTTTTTTCAACCTGTCAGGAGCATTCAGGCGGCAGCGCTACCGCTGATTGCTTCCACATAGTGCCAGCCTCTCCCCCCACATAGAGAACTTTGTCCCCTATGTGATGGAAATTTTTTTTTTTTTAAATGTAAAAATTGAAAGTTGCACCCAGGCAGATAACATTTCCCCCTGAAAAAAAAAAAATAGAGGTCCCCCCCACACATATATGCATGTACAAACATAAAAGCACACGCTGGGGCGCCTACACGTGGAAACGTCGATTGGGATACCCATGTTACATATCGCCGCGCACGCCAAAATGAGAGTAATAATTATAGCACCAGACCTCCTCCGTACTGCTAAACCGATGACCTATAGGGAGCTTTAAAAGTGTTGCCTATAGAACATACAGGGTACTGAAGTTCGTCGCCATTTCACAAGTGTGCGCAAATTTAAGTTTTGACATGTTGGATATCTATTTACTTGCTGCAACCTCATCTTTTATACAGTCAGGTCCATAAATATTGGGACATTGACACTTTTATTCTAACATTTTTGGCTCTATACACCACCACAATGGCTTTGAAATGAAACAAACAAGATGTGCTTTAACTGCAGACTGTCAGCTTTAATTTGAGGGTATTTACATCCAAATCAGGTGCTATTCTAATGGCTGCAGATTTTAATGTTTTGACTTTGCTCACAGTTCAGTGGCTGCAGTCCTGTTCCAGATCAATAACTTAAATTTACTAAAGTTTATTAAATATGCATGACAGCTAAGAAAATAGAATTTGTGTAAAAAGGTCAACAATGGCAGCCTCCATATTTTAACACAAGTTCCTTTTAAGTGAACCTGTGATTATCCATCCAGGGCAAAGAAATATGTTCACCTTAAATGTGGGCCCACCAGCAGCTTACATTTTCCTTCCTTTCTCTTGCCCACTGTTTTGCTCAGCCAATAGGATTGAAGAAAAAAAGACCTTGTACATCTGGGTTTTGAGGGTATGTGACTCACTCCCCTTCTTCTGTGAAAGCGCTGTTAATAGAGTAGCTCATTATACTCCCCTCTTTGGCAACCCATGTATCCCTATAACACAACAGCACTACCCACACTCTCAATCTCTATATCCTAAATAATATATAACATAATTCAGTCTCATACTTTGCTGATCAAAATTTCGTATGCATGTGAATGTAAGTGAACCAGGGACAGAATTGAAAATTAATCATTGCTGATAACACACTATCAATCTTCGTGTACACACAACAAAGAGAATAAAGTAATTCAAGTCCCATTCAAAGTGTGCACAAAAGTGATCTTCTCTCCAAATATCAAACTGTGAGGTGCATATCTCTTACCCAGTTATCCCAGTGACACTTACAGTTGCAAGAAAAAGTATGTGAACCCCTTGGGATTACATGGAGTTTTGCATGAATTGGGCATAAAATGTGCTCTGAACGTCATCTACGTCACAACAATAGAAAAACACAGTCTGCTGAACATAATACTACACAAACATTAGATGTTGCTATGGTTTAATTGCACATAACATGTAAACATTCACAGTGCAGGGAGGAAAAAGTATGTGAGGCCCTAGCTTAATGACTTCTCCCAGAGCTAATTGGAGCCAGGAGTGAGCCAACCTTGACTCCAATCAGTGTGATGATATTGGATGTGTTGCTGACAGCTGTCCTGCCCTTAAAAAACACACACCTGTTTTGGGTTTACTGGTTTCAAGAAGCACTGTCTGATGTGAACCATGCCTCGCAGAAAAGAGCTCTCTGAAGACCTACGATCAAGAATTGTTGACTTGCATGATGCTGGAAAGGGTTACAAAAGTATCTCCAAAAGCCTTGATGTTCATGTGTCCACGGCAAGACAGACTGTCTACAAATGGAGAAAGTTTAGCACTGTTGGTACTCTCCCTAGGCGTGTTCGTCCTGTAAAAATGACTGCAAGAGCACAGCGCAGAATGCTGCATGAGGTAAAGAAGAATCCCAGAGTGTCAGCTAAAGACCTACAGAAATCTCTGGCACATGCTAACATTTTTCTTGTTCAAACAATTTTATTAACAATAAAGCAGAGTGGAACAAACAAGGAGACATTGTTACAGTATAATGGACATGGAAGTGGCAATAGGATATATATAAAAAAATAATGAGATTCACAATACAAATGTCTATATGCTACTAGCATACACAGGTAGATACAGGTTGACATAACAGACAGTATTGTTCCCGCCAATCACGGTAATGTCTCCCGAGTGCATTAAAGAAATAGGGGGAAATTTGAAGGGGGGGTCAAACCGGGGTTGAAGGGGGGAGAGGGAAAGTGGAACAACAACCATAACTCCATGAACGTTCACCAAGTTTACAACCGCCCCTGCGTGCTACGTACAAAGGGCTATTGAGTATATCCAAAGCGCATTGTATACAAATCAGGGGAGAAGGAGTGATTCGTCAAAGTTAGGGGGGAGAAAGCGCTCTACCCAGGGGCTCCATATGCGTAAGAATTTAGGAATCGTGTCAAGAATTGTGGCTTCCACCTTTGCATGTATCATGGCTTGTGTTATTCTAGTTTTGACGGCCGCGATACTCAGGGTGGGGGATTTCCAGGATTTTGCTATAACCTGCTTAGCCGCCGTTGTAACTTGCATGATGAGCCTAAATTGCGAATTGGAGATGCCAGGGGGGCATTGATTGAGTAGGGCTATTGATGGATCGGGTTGTAGGGTGGTAGTGCTAAGTGTAGATATTATGGTGAAGATTTCACCCCAAAAGGTTCGGGCTATTGGACAGTCCCACCACATATGGTAATGCGTTCCTGGGTCTGTACAGCCTCTAAAACAGTTGGGTGAGTAATTAGGGGTAAATTTTGCTATTCTCGCCGGGACAAAGTACCATCGGGTTAAGACTTTATAATTTGTTTCCAATGCTACAATGTTCTGTGAGGATGATTTTGTGTTGGCCCAAATGCGGTCCCATTCAGACGGGTCAAATGTCTTTCCCATATCCACTTCCCACTTATGGGTATACAAAGGGGGGGACGTGGTAATCGAAGTAGTGAAAAGTGAATATAAGCAGGAGATAAGCCCACGTCTATGAGGGTCTTTGTAGCATGCTCGTTCAAAGAAAGACATGGTGTCTGGCCGATTCGTTATTGTGGTATAGGGAGCGTAAAAGTGTTGTAGCTGCAAGTATCGGAATATCTCGGAGGCTGGGAGGCTATGCGTTTCCGTAGCGAGGCAAAGGATTTAAACTTATTCCTCTGTAGGAAATGATGTGTACGGAGTAAATTAGCAGAGGACCAGGCTTTAAATAAAAGGGGTGCCTGCCAAGCTGGGGGGAAAGCTGGGTTTCGCAGGAACGAGAGCATAGGATTGTGGGGTGATTGGAGAAGATAATGGGTTTTCAGTTTGTCCCATAAGGATAGAAAGTGAGAAGTGATGGGGTTGGTTATAGAGCGGCGATCCATCGGCCTCAACCAGAGTAAGTTTGCGGTAGATAAAGGGTCACATTCTATCTATTCAAGTGCAACCCATTGAGGGATTTCAAAAGTTGCATGGTATTTAGGCAATTGGGCTAAATGTGCTGCCTGATAATATTTGGTAATGTCGGGTAGGCTCAAACCTCCACTGAGCTTAGGGCGATAGAGGGTGGAGCGAGGTATACGAGGATGAGTATTGCCCCATACATAGGAAAAGATGCGACGCTGCAGTGTGCGGAGGTAATGAGGAGGTACTGGGACAGGGAGGACTCTAAACAGATATAGAATTTTTGGGAGGATTGACATCTTGATAACTGCTATTCTGCCGAGCCATGCGAGGGGAAGGGAAGACCATTTGGTCAGAAGGGTTGAGAGGTGGTTTAGCATCGGAAGATAGTTGGCTGCGTAAAGGTCTGATAATCTAGGAGTCAGTTTGATACCCAGGAAAGGGATATGACGCTGTGACCATGGTAATGGTAAAATGTGCTGCAAGTGCGACAACTCTAAAGGGGAGAGGGAAATGTTGAGTGCTGTCGATTTATTAGGGTTTACTATTAGGCCCGAAAGCGCGCCAAATGTCTCAAGGAGCCGAAGTAAGGAAGGGGAGGAAGTTAATGGGGATGTAAGAAAGAGCAAGACGTCATCTGCAAAGAGACATAATTTATGATGCGTGCCCCCTATTTCAAGTCCCTTAACATTCGGGTTAGCTCTGATTAAGAGGGCCAGGGGCTCTATAGCCAGGGCAAAGAGCAGGGGGGACAGAGGACAACCCTGTCTCGTGCCTCTGGAAATCGGGAACTGAGCTGATCTGTGCCCCAGATACCAGATTCTGGCCGAAGGCTCTCGATACAACGAAAAGATCCAGGTTAAGAAGTGTGGGCCAAAACCCCAACGATGCAAAATGTAGTTGAGGTATGGCCGTGAGACTGTATCAAATGCTTTCCGAATGTCTAGGGAGAGGAAACAGGTAGGGACATTACGAGACCTAGCTAAGTTTGCTAGAAGAGATGCACGCCTGATGTTATCTCCTGCTTGTCTAGTTGGGATAAAGCCCACTTGGTCGTTATGAATTAGAGAGCCAATACACAAGTTAAGACGCGAAGATAGGATTTTTGCTAACAGTTTGCTGTCAATATTAAGAAGAGATATTGGCCTGTAATTGGACCACTGTGTGTCATCAGAGTTCGGCTTTGGGATCATTGAAATGTTCGCTTGCACTGTTTCGTGGTTAAAGGTGTGGCCAGATAGTAGATCGTTAAAAGCATTAGGATGGGAGTGAGGAGGTGAGCAAATTTCCTATAATACGTGGCTGAGAAGCCATCCGGTCCTGGGTATTTCCATAATTTTAGATTTTTAATAGCGTCTAAGGTTTCAGTAGGGGAAATAGGTCGCTCAAGCGCCGCTAACTGGCACTCTGAGAGTTTCGGGAAGGAAATGGAAGTTAGAAGGGTGTCGGCTTGTGCGGAGTCAAAAGGCGTGGACGAAGAGTAAAGCTGTGACAAATGTTTATGGAAAGTCTGTAGAATGTGTTCTGGGTTACTAGTGAGGTTGCCGGAGGAGGAGCGAATCCGGATAGGTTTAGTGAGTTGGTCAAGCCTACGAAGTGAGAGGGCCAGGAGTGTATTGGGTTTATTTGCCCTAGTATAATATTTATGTCTGGATCTACGGAGAGAGAGTTCCGCTTGATCTGTGAGAAAAAGATCTAGAGCCAATCTAGATCCCTCCAAGGCTTCACGATTAGCGGGCGTAGCAGCCGCCTGAAAAGTTTGATGGGAGTGATCATAGGTTTGCTCCAGTAACAGACGTTGTTGCCTTTTGGTTTTATTTAAAAAGGATGCTTTGCTAATGCAGAACCCTCTCAATACCGGTTTATGCGCTTCCCATAACAGGAGAGGGGATATATCAGGAGACTGGTTAAGAGTGAAATAGTCTTTTAGGGCTGCTTCAATTTCTAAACAGTGAGCTGGGTTTGCGAGCAGGTTATCGTTAATGATCCAAGAGGATTCGGTGGGAGATGGAGCTAACGAGGCCATAGCCGTGAATACGGCGCAATGGTCAGTCCAAGGGATTGGAATTATTTCAGAGGCCAGAAGCCGAGGGGAAGAGGCGATAGTAATGAAAATATGGTCTATCCTGGAGAATGACTGGTGAGGATGAGAATAAAAGGTGTATTGGCGTTTAGTTGGGTTGAGTTCCCGCCATGTGTCTATCAAAGAATACCGATGTAGTATAGCTTGGAAGGTCTGTTTAGAGGCAGGGATGGGGGATGGTTGAGGAGATTTGTCAAGAAAGGGATATATTACACTGTTAGAGTCTCCCCTAACAATTAGAGTTCTGCGCTTATGGTGATCTATAACCGAGAGTAGGTGGGAGAGGAATGGTAAGGGGTCTTGGTTTGGGGCGTAATATGCTACAATGGTAACATCTGTGTCCAGGAGTTGCCCTACTAATAGGAGGTAACGACCCTCCGGGTCTTTGATTTCGGTGCATAACGTGAAAGGTGTTGTGCGGTGGAAGGCTATCAGTACCCCCCTGCGCTTGGTGGTGGCAGAAGCTGTATAGACCTGAGTATATCGAGGACCAAAAAACTTAGGAGTGGAGTTGGGAGTGAAATGCGTTTCCTGCAGACAGACCACGTGAGCTTTAAGTGTAGCAAAGGTTCGGAAAGCCTTATTCCGTTTCTGCGGAATATTGAGACCCTGTACATTCAGGGTGAGGATATTTAGCAAGCCCATGGATAAAGTGCAAAGCGGTTTGTATAGCGTGGCACTCCCACTCGGGGTGCAGCCTGACGCTTACTGCAGGGGATGAGAGCGTTATGAAGCGTGTTGTGCGAAGTCATGGAGTCATGTTGGAAGGAAGGAGGAGGGGTACGGTATGGGAAAGGTAACAGGTGAGAAGGGGTGTAGAAGGCCATTCGTGGCCTAAAAGGTGGGTTCCCTAAGGACACCCTGAATCAGGGTTGGCCAGGGGACAACAATAGCCCAAGTGTTATTAAATAACCAATAACACAGGGGCTAGGGTGGAGTGTGCAGGTACACGGACCGTGAGGGTGACAGCTGCGTATTTAAAAAATAATGGCTAGGTCCCGATAGAAAAAAAAAAGCTGGTGCATAAAAAGGACATTCAGGAAAATCAGGGATCCTAGACTCGGGCGGCACTGGAAGTGCTAGTTGGATAACGTCGGTGTAAGGGTGTGGTATCTCATTCCGCCAGAACCCAGGAACCTAAACATAAACTACAGTGGAGTTCAGGAGGGGGGGTGTAGAACAATCCCCAGATATTGGGGCAACCAAAATTTAACAGGTAGAGGAAGAGTGGATAACTACGGTGGTAACCGCCATGGTGATAACCAAACGAGTACGCCTTACGATGCATGTGGCGAAAAAAAGAAAAATAAACATGGAATATTGTTCAGTCCATGGTATCGTGCGAAGGTAGGCCCGGAGACGAAAAACGTCCCCGCTTGTGGAAATGGAGTTGACCTTCAACTGCACGTGTGGGGAGAGACTTCCGCGGTGAGCAAGATGTGGACCTCCGCTTGGCGCTTTCTGAAGGCGTCGCTGGGGAATGTAGTTGCAGGATCCGTAGAGTGTCTAAAAGGTCCTCTGGAGTCTTGCAGGTGTGATCTCTGGACTGGTATCGGAATCGCACTGCAAAGGGGAAGCTCCACCTATATTGTATAGCGTGGTGTTGGAGTACTTGTAGGTGGGGTTTCATTGCCCTGCGCTTGGAGATGGTTGCAGGGCATAGATCTTGGAACAATTGGTAGGTATGACCTTGGAACTGAAGAGATTCTGCGTTACGGGCAGCCTGCAGGAGTTGCTCCCTGGTACGGAAAAAGTGGAGTTTGGCTATAATATCACGTCGTGGACCATCCGCGCGTCGTGGTGCTAACGCCCTGTGAACTCTATCCAATTCTAATCTGTCAATTGGGATAGCTGGAGCGAGCTCTTGGAACAGAGCTGTTATTGTTGATTGGACATCAACAATCGTTTCCAGAAGGCCACGGATACGCAGGTTTGAGCGCCATGCTCGGTTTTCAAAGTCCTCCAGTCGTGGTAATAATGTTGCGTTTTCGTCGCGCAGAAGATCAAGGTCATCCGTAAGCATCTGAAGCGAAGCGTCAAGACCATCTACCCTCTGTTCTAGGTCCGCAGTGCGCTGTCCTAGCTCACGGATTTCCCTAGAAAGTGTGGCAGTGATGCGGTCCGAGGTTTGCTTCAAAGCTTTGTGTAGCATTTTTTCAAATCGTGATAGAAGGTCAGTGGGTGTAAGGTCAGACATCAGGGCTTGTGTAGGGACATCTGTCTCATTGTTGGACTCACCCTCAGACGTGCAGGGATGGCTGGGCTGCGGATCCTTCAGGGCTGCATATGCCCCTGCTGCTTGCTTGCTTCCACGTGTTGGAGCGGCGGCCATCTTTGTGGAGGCCTTTGCCAAGGCCTCTTTTATAGTTTTGGTCGATGGGGGGACCTGATGTCGGGGTGCCCCTTTGACCATTTTGCTGTTTGTTAAGGGGGGGCCTGTTATATTGTGCTCAGCCCTCCCTGCTCTCTCCTTCTTCACCGCAGCCGCGGTATGCTGTGTGCAGCGGTGGGCGGGCCTATGGCGGCTCACAGTGGGGACCCAGTCCTCTGTCGGATTTCTCCGACCTGAAGATAAAGATCCCCCTCAGACCCGGGCGGATCAGGCCCCGGGGTGGTTGCCATGGGGATCGGATCCCCTTTGAGTGATTGCGGGCCGGGACCCGCTGCTATAATGCGCCGTCACCCGACGGGGAGACGGAGCCTCACGGGGACATGTCCGTCCCGCCGGCCGCGCATGCCACATGCTAACATTTTTGTTGACACATCTACAATAAGGAAAACATTAAACAAGAATGGAGTACATGGGAGGACACCACGGAGGAAGCCATTGCTGTCCAAAAAGAATATTGCAGCACGTTTGAAGTTTGCAAAAGAGCACCTGGATGTTCCACACCACTACTGGCAAAATATACTGTGGACAGATGAAACCAAAATTGAGTTGTTTGGGAAGAACACACAACACTATGTGTGGAGAAAAAAAGGCACAGCACACCAACATCAAAACCTCATCCCCACTGTAAAACATGGCGGAGGGAGCATCATGGTTTGGGGCTGCTTTGCTGCCTCAGGGCCTGGACGGATTGTTGTCATTGATGGGAAAATGAATTCCAGAGTTTATCAAGACATTTTGCAGGAAAACGTACGACCATCTGTCCGCCAACTGAAGCTCTGCAGAGGATGGGTGATGCAACAGGACAATGACCCAAAGCATACAAGTAATTCAACAAAACAATGGCTGCAACAGCACAGAATACGCCTTTTGGAGTGGCCCAGTCAGAGTCCTGACCTCAAACCGATTGAAATGCTGTGGCATGACCTTAGGAGAGCGATTCACACCAGACATCCCAAGAATATTGCTACCCTTAAACAGTTTTGTGAAGAGGAGTGGTCCAAAGTTACTCCAGATCGTTGTGCAGGTCTGATCTGCAACTACAGGAAACGTTTGGTTGTTATTGCTGCCAAAGGAGGGTCAACCAGTTATTAAGTCCAAAGGTTCACATACTTTTTCCTCCCTGCACTGTGAATGTTTACATGTTATGTGCAATTAAACCATGACAACATCTAATGTTTGTGTAGTATTATGTTCAGCAGACTGTGTTCTTCTATTGTGACTTAGATGACGTTCAAAGCACATTTTATGCCCAATTCATGCAAAACTCCACGCAATCCCAAGGGGTTCACATACTTTTTCTTGCAACTGTAAGTCTGCTCATCTTAATCATAAGACCTCTGCAATGAAAATGAGGTCAGTATAGCACTGGGGTCAGCAACCAGTAGATCTCAGCCGGGTGACTGGTAAATCATGGCTTGCCATCCCAGAGCATTAAGCAGACTGGAACTGGAAAACCCCAAATCCACAATCTCAGAAAATTAGAATATTACATGCAATCAGTAAAACAAGGATTGTACATAGAACAATATCGGATCTCTGTAAAGTATAAGCATGCATATGTACTCAGTACTTGGTTTGGGCCCCTTTTGCAGCAATTACTGCCTCAATGCAGTGTGGCATGGAAACTATCAGCCTGTGGCACTGCTGAGGTGTTATGGAAGACCAGGATGCTTCAATAGCGGCCTTCAGCTCTTCTGCATTGTTCGGTCTCATGTCTCTCATCTTTCTCTTGGCAATGCCCCATAGATTCTCTATGGGGTTCAGGTCAGGCAAGTTTGCTGGTCAATCAAGCACAGCAATCCCACGGTCATTGAACCAGGTTTTGGTGCTTTTGGCAGTGTGGGCAGGTGCCAAGTCCTGCTGGAAAATGAAGTCAGCATCCCCATAAAGCTTGTCTGCGGAAGGAAGCATGAAGTGCTCTAAAATCTCCTGGTAGACGGCTGCGTTGACCCTGGACTTAATGAAGCACAGTGGACCAACACCAGCAGATGACATGGCTCCCCAAATCAACACAGACTGTGGAAACGTCACACTGGACTTCAAGCATCTTGCAGTGTGTGCCTCTTCATTCTTCCTCCATACTTTGGGTCCTTGGTTTCCAAATGAGATGCAAAAGTTGCTCTCATCGGAAAAGAGGACTTTGGAACACTGAGCAACAGACCAGGTCTGTTTTTCTTTAGCCCAGGTAAGTCGCTTCTGGCGTTGTTTGTTGTTCAGGAGTGGCTTGACAAGAGGAATACGACATTTGAAGCCCATGTCCAGGATCCGTCTGTGTGTGGTGGCTCTTGATGCACTGACTCCAGCCTCAGTCCACTCCTTGTGAAAGTCCCCAACACTTTTGAATGGCCTTTTCCTGACAATCCTCTCCAGGCTGTGGTCATCCCTGCTGCTTGTGCACCTTTTTCTTCCACACTTTTCCCTTCCACATAACTTTCTGTTAATGTGCTTTTGATACAGCACTTTGGGAACATCCAACTTCTTTTGCAATTACCTTTTGAGGCTTTCCCTCCTTATGGAGGGTGTCAATGATGGTTTTCTGCACAACTGTCAGGTCAGCAGTCTTTCCCATGATTGTGATTCCTACTGAACCAGACTGAGAGACCATTTAAAGGCTCAGGAACCCTTTGCAGGTGTTATGGCTTAATTAGCTGATTAGAGTGGGACACTTTGAGCCTAGAATATTGCACCTTTTCACAATATTCTAATTTTCTGAGATTGTGGATTTGGGTTTTCATGAGCTGTAAGCCATAATCATCACAATTATGACAAATCACAGCTTGAACTATCTTGCTTTGCATGTAATGAGTCTATCACATATATTAGTTTCACGTTTTAAGTTGCATTACTGAAATAAATGAACTTTTGCACGATATTCTAATTTTTTGAGTTTCACCTGTATTATGTGTATCCAAGAAAGAATCCAGGCCTTTTTCAAAGCAATCCACTGAGCTGGCCAACTCTTGTGGGAGTTCCACATTTCACAGCTCCTTGTTATGAAGAAACCTTTCCGTATTTGGAGATTAAATCTCTTTTCCTCCTGATGTAAAGAGTGTCCCCTTGTCCTCTGTGATGACCTCAGGGTGAATAATTATACACCGAGTTCACTATATGAACCACTGATGTATTTATACATGTTGACCATATCCCCCTTTTAATCTTCTCTTCTCGAGAGAATAAATTCAGTTCCTGTAATCTTTCCTCATAGTGAGCTCCTTTATGCCTCTTATCAGTTTAGTTGCCCTTCTCTGTATTTTCTCCAATTCCCCATTTTCTTTTTGAAAACTGAACTGCATATTCCAGGTGAAGTATTACTAATGATTTGTACAGGAGTAAAATGAAATCTCTCTCTGTGGAGTCTATACCCCTTTTAATACAAGAGAGGATTTTTCTCGTTTAGAAACCGCAGCTTGGCATAGCATACCATTATTAAGCTTATGATCTACCAGAACTTCCAGATCCTTCTCCACCATTGATTCCCCCAGTTGTACCCCCCCCCCCCCAGTATGTATGATGCATGCATATTCTTAGTCTCCAAGTGCATAATCTTACATTTATCAACAATAAACCTCATTTGCCCAATTAAACAGAGCATTGAGGTCGGCTTGTAAATTGGAGACATCCTGTAATGACGTTATTCCACTGCAAAGACTGAAACAGCATTTGTAATCGCAGACCATATATCCTTTATAAATATATTAAAAAGTAAGGGTTCCATCTCCGAACCTTGGGGTACACCACTGACAACCCTAGACCATTCAGAGTATGAATCATTAACCACTACTCTCTGAATACGATCTTTTAGCCAGTTTTCTATCCATTTACATGCAGATTTTTCCAAGCCGTAGACTTTACCTTACACAATAGCTGTGTGTGGGGAGCTGTTTCAAACACTTTTTTCAAAATCCAAGTATACCATGTCCACAGCCACCCCTCTGTCCAAGGTTTTGCTCACCTCTTCATAAAAAGAAATTAGATTTGTTTGACAACTTCTGTCTTTCATGAATCCATGCTGTCTGTTGCTTAAAATATTTTTTTTCTCAGAAAGAACTAACCTATGTGGTCTGTCCTTTAAACTCTCCAGTATCTTCTCAACTATAGATGTTAAACAAACAGGTCTATAATTACTTGGTAAAGATTTTGACCCCTTTTAAAATATAGGCACCACATTGGCCTTCCGCCAATCCAGTGGTACTATGCCAGTCATTAAAGAGTCCCTAAAAATTTGAAACAATGGCTTTGAAATTACAGAGCTCAATTCTTTAAGGACCCATGGGTGTATGCCATCTGGTCCAGGTACTTTATTCACCTTTATTTTGTCTAAATCTTTCTGTATCATATCAGTTGTGAGCCAATGTGGATCATCTGGAGCTGTGTCAATACCATGCCCATTATGGACAAGAACTCCCCCCATGCTTCATTGTATGCACAGAACTTAAGAAGGTATTTAATAAATTTGCCTTCTCTTTGTCCCCAGTAACCCACTCTAGGTTATTTTGTAAAGGGCATACATGCTTGAACCTGAGCTGTTTACTATTAATATATTTGAAGAATTTTGGGGGGTTTGCCATCTTTTGCAATCTGTTGTTCATTTTTAATTTTTGTGGCCTTTATTTCCTTTTTGCATTTTCTGTGATATTCTTTGTAATCTTTAAACAATGATAGCGTTCCTTCATTTTTATATTTAATAAAAGCTGTTTTCTTACTATTTATAGCTTTGTTAACTTTTGCCGTAAGCCACATAGGTTTGATTTTTAGCCTTTTAAACGTGTTGCCCTGGGGAATATATTTTGCAGTGTGTACACATACAGTCTTTTTGAAGAACTCCCATTTCTGTGTTGTGTTAATCGATGCCAATATTTCCTCCCAGTCTAAGTCTTGGAGAGCAGCTCTCAGCCTTAAAATTAGCTCTCTTAAATTTGAGAATTTTTATTTTTCCATTTGTGCTTGTTGTTTACAGCTAACAATAAATTAAATCATGTTATGGTCACTGCTACCCAGATGTTTTTATATGGACATTAGTAATAAGCTCTGCATGGTTTGAGATTACCAGGTCCAGCAGAGCATCATTCCTAGTTGGGACCTCTATGAACTGTACCATAAAATTTGTCCTGTACAGTAGGTTTATACATTTTTTGCCCTTTAACTGTTCCTGCAGTGCTATTACTCCAGTCAATTTCCGGGTAGTTAAACTCCCCCAATATTATCACTGTCCAAGTCTTTTGCAGCCCTTTCAATCTGTGCAAGAAGCTGAGTCTCCACCTGCTTGATAACACTGGGTGGCCTATAACAAACTCTTATTACTTTTGCAGTATGCACTCCCATGTGCAGTTCCACCCATAATGCTTCAGCCTCTTCTCACTCTCTGTCAACTAGGTCCTCTTTCACACTGGCTCTGAGATCACTTCTCACGTAGACAGACACCACCACCTTTCCTTTTTACCCTGTCTCTCCGAAAAAGAACATGGCCAGGAATATTAATGACCCAGTCATGTGAAGAATGAAGCCAAGATTCCAGAATACCAATTAAATCATAGTTCTTTTCATGCGCCAAAGCTTCCAACTCACCTATTTTGCTTGGCAGTCTTCTGGCATTGGTGAACAAACACTTTAATGCATTGACACCTTGTGTACACATATTTTGTATATTTTATTTTTTCATACAAATGGTACCAATTCCATTGGTTGTTTGTAACTTGGGAACCTTCTTATCACCTGCCATAGTCCTCCCCCCATCTTTCCCCATTCCACCCACCAATAAGGACTGACCCCTGTTTGATCTGTCTGCTGCATTATAATCTAAATACTCCTCCAGTTTAAATACTTCTCTAGCCATCCCATAAACCTCTTCCCAGCACAGCAGACCCCCTTCCATTTAGGTGCAAGCCATCTCTAGCATATAGGTTGCACCGAAATGAAAAGTCAGCCCAGTGCTTTAGAAAACCAATCATTCCCTCTTACACCAGGTCCTTAGCCATGCATTTAGTTCTCTACTCTCTCCCTGTCTTTCCTGAGTTGCGCATGGCACAGGTAATATTTCAGAGAATTATCAGCTTGGAGGTCCTTCTCTTCAACTTGCAGCCTAGTTCTTTTAAATTGATTCTTAAGGAGCCTCCACCTTATCCACCGTGTTGCAACCAATGTATTCTGTCATTGGTTGCAACATGGACCAAGAGAGCTGGGTCACTCCCAGTCCTTCCCAGTAATTTATCAACCCAGTCCACCACATCCCGAATCCTGGCACCAGGGAGACAGCAAACCATTTGGTTGAGGCGATCCTGGCGAAAAATTATTCTAACAGTCCTGATTATAGAATCCTCTACTACCACCAACTGTCTAGGCCTTCCTGCAATACCCTCACCAGCCCTCCCGGATGGTCTGCCCTCCCGGCTATTAGGGATAGCAGTGACATCCAAGGCTGCCACCCCTGAGCTTGCCACCCCCACATCTTCCCCCAACTTGGCAAATCTGTTTGGGTGCTTAAACCCAGGGCCGGGCCTCCTTTTCTGTGAGCTCCTACCACTCCCTCTTGCTGCAGTAACCCATCTTCCTACCTGATAATCCTGATTAGCCCCTCCACATCAATCCCATTAGCTACCTGCTCAGAGAGCAGAAGACCCCTTTTAAAGGTTGTCGGTTCTGTCCAGTGTTGCAACTTGCTCCTCCAGATCTCTAACACGAGCTTCCGGAAGGGCAGTCTGCTCACATCTATCGCAGCGGTATCCATCCTGGAGCTGTTGCTCCATTGTTGCATACATGCAGCACACTGTGCACTGCACAAAACCTTCAACCCTGCTAGCACTCATATCCCAGTTACAATATTAATATTCCTAATAGGAAATATCAGTTGTCACTTACAGGTTAGAAGACTCTTGTTATAATCTCCTGCAAGGAAACCTTTCTGGTTTTTATAGTAACAAGGCAGTGTTCTGGGCCAGTATTTCTTTTGTGTAAGGTAGTGTCTGCCTTACGCCTCAATCAAGACATTTTTTTTTCCTTCCCTCTATACGGCTTCAATTCACCAAAAGGAAGTTTTTCACCATTGTTTGGATGTGTTTCAGTTCGTGCGTAATTAACTGTCAGCCACTGCTTATTTCAGGAAGACTGATTCTTTTTTTGTTATCCAGCTTCTCTTTTCACAACCTCTTAGGTAGACCATTACCAAAGCCTACAGTCTCGAGGATAGGGTTCTACTTTGCCAGTCAAGGTGCATTCTTCTAGATTTGTGAGAGATTCCTGACCTTTTCAGCACCAAGCAACTGTTTTCCAGGTTTGCAACACTGCCACCTTGTTTTTTTTTATTCGCATGTTTTCTAAATTCTACCTGGTGGATGTTTCGACCTAATCTGATGCCAGTTTAAGGTGTAAGGTTATTTAAATAGGTCTTTGAGCTGCAAAAAGTCTCCAGCTCCTGTTGATTATGTTGCCAAGTGTTTGCTATGTTGGGCACCCCTCAGGCTGCTTTTGGGTGTCCCTCAATGAATAAGAAAAAATATGGATTTTTGTGTTTTTTTTTTTTGTTTTTTTTTCCCTTTCTTGGTGTCCACTGAGGGACACAGGTTCCCCCCCTGGGTTTTTGACCATGTGATTGGAACTGCTTTGCTATAAACCTGGGGCAAGCTGATAGTAGAAGGGGATATCCTGGGCTGGCCTACATTTTATTTTCTTTTTGCCAGTGTTCACTCTTCCTGTAATCAGAAGCACGCCATAAAAGTTACAGACTTCCTGTGTCCCTCAATCGACATCAGGATAAGGATTTTACAGTTAATATAAAATTCCTATTTTTCTGGCTGTAAGGTGATAGCCCTTTATGTTACTACACTTAAACAGGACTGCTGCAAACTCTTCGACAGATACAGAGCTTCTTCTGTGTATGTACACAAAAATCCCAATCCCCTGTCTATTATTCGCGCACATAATACATGATCTCTACATAGAAATGTATAGTATTTTCTCTGTGCCTGTACAAAATAAACAGTCATGGGACTGGCAATAGAGTTTGCAGTGGCAGCTATGCTGCTCCCCCTGGGCTTCACAGTGTGGATCACAGAGGAGCTTGAAAAGGAGATTGTGAAATCTTGGGGGGTTGTGGGGTACTTTATAACCAAAGGCAAAGCTTTTTTTTAGTTTTACATAGAGTTTAGATGGATTAGAACGCTTTTTTTTATTGTGGTTTGTGCACCGTTAAGGAGATTCACCCTCTCTATTTGTCCTTTTTACCATTATTGAATGTAAAAGAAAATTTTGGATTGTCCCCAGAAAAGTAATAGAGGGGAAATCTTCCAATGGGGACACTAGTTCTGGTGACCTAGAGGTCTCCAAAGAGTCCCCTCACTTCTTGTTTGGCTGTGGGACAGGAAGATAAAGGAAATCTGTGCAATGGGACACAGATGGCAAAGAAAACAATGTTTGACAGGGGTTATAACTCTCCCTTGCTCTATCCAAAATGAGAAAAAATAGTTTTGCTTATATTTCTACTTTAGAGATTAATTGTATTTATTATATAAACCTATAAAGGCTTACAATTTATATTTATACTAATTTGTGTATCATCATACCACAGGCAGTTGTTCTTTGCATGTACTTAGAAGCTGGCGGCATTAACCTGCAAGGTCGTTCCGTGATAGAACTGGGTGCAGGAACAGGATTGGTGGGAATTGTGGCTGCATTACTTGGTAAGTGTCATAAAAACCATAAAAGGAAATTGTATTATTTGAATTCATTTATTTTACTGTACTGTCTCCACAGTAGATTTTCTTGACAGTTATACAATGCCAGTGAAACAATAATGGTTAGTTTCAACAATAACTTTTAACATACAAGTATATCCACATATCTTCAGCTTCCAATACTCTATGATTCATTTGTATTTGACACAAGTTAATGTTTTTAAAGAACATCTGAGGTAGAATATTTAAATCTCCAAAACAATAGCGTATTTCTTTTTTTCAGTTCAGTGTTATTTTCTGATGTTGTGTTGTTTATTGAAAATCTACATAAGTATTAAAAGCAGTATTTACCCAAAAACAAAAAAACATTTACAGCTTACAAATTCTCAGATGTGGTGGCTGCATTAGTTTTCCTTTTTGATTTTTTTTTTCTATTGGCATTTTCCCTTTATTTTCACATGGTGACCCTGCCAGTAAGTCTGTTATTTTTCAACTTACTTTAACAGACCACGCCATCCAAACGTAGTGGAAGTTATAGGGTTCCATCAAATAATTTAACAGTGATAGGGCTGCTTACAATGATCAGCTTTTTATTAATTTATGTAAAACATTTATCCCAAAAGGAAAAAAATATTGTAACTGTTTAGTTCAATTGAATGAGCTGCTGTGCCCATGCAAACATGGCTTCTGGGAAACCAGCATAATGTGAATCTTGGCTTAGCTGGAGTTCATCTTCAGTCTGTTAGTCAAGTCCATCTAAATCTGCTAGTCCAACACTACCCTCTTGGCAGACTGACAGTGCTACTATCCAAAGGTGTCTGCTTCACTACTTCATCCAGAATGCAGACACCCTAAGACAGGAATTGTGTTACTGGCTGGATCACCAGGTAAATTAAAGGCAAAAAAAAAGCCTGTAAAAGAAAACTAATGCAGCCACCACATCTAAGAATTGGTAAGCTGCAATATATTATTTTGGTGTGTGTGTTTTATTTTTATAAATGTATTTAACAAGATTCATGCAGCTTTAAAACTTTTTTTTGTTGGATTTAGATTTAAAAATGTGCGATCGGTAAAAGTTGTGTGAATCTTGGGTGAAAAGATTTATAAGACCTGCAAGTGTTTCTCCATGTAATTCACAGAAATGAATAATAATGGACTGACTTGCATAACAAAATTTAAAAAGTAAAAAGATGTACTGCACTCTACAAATCTATATATCCATCCATCCATCTATCCATCCATCCAGTCGTATCCGACCCTTGGCGATTGCATGGACAGTCACTCGTAAGCGACTTTTTCCATGAATTGTCTTAGCAATTATTTTACAGGGTAGGTTGCCAGGCCTTTCCCCAACGCCTACCATGCAGGAGATCCCGCATGGCCAGGGATGAAACTAGGACAATTTAGACAGGAGCCAATTAACCTACCAGCATGCCTTTGGAGAGTGGGAGGAAACCGGAGTACCCGGAGGAAACCCACGCAAGCACAGGGAGAACATGCAAACTCCATGCAGGAGACACCATGGTTGGGAATTGAACCCATGACCCATTTACTGCACGGCAGACGTGCTAACCACTAAGCCACTGTGCTGCCCAACTCTACAAATACAATATAAAAACCTCTTTAGCACAAAGACTTAAATTCCCCCAAATGATAGAGCTCTATAAGCAGCTGACATACTTCCTGGTGTTATCCTGTTTACCACAGTCAGCGCTAAAGTAAATCTAGTCTCCCTTCTAGAAATAGCCCACCACAGTTATGAACAGCATGTGGCAGTTTTGAGTGATGGTACAGTGAACTCGATCTGCAAGTTGGACCAAGTTCACTGCAGCACCAACAATGGATAATAAAAATTATGTATAGAAACCGTTTTTATAGTGTCTCCATGGCTGTAGAATTCTGATATATGTAGAAGAATTAAAAGGGCATGCTCTCTGAATGCAGAAAATGTAGATGCTGAAGTGCCCCTGCTCTTTTTGTCCACGGAACAAGCGGAACAAAACCATCTTATCCTTCACAGCCAAGGAATCTGCCATCTTGGCCTCTATTTGATCTGCAGCTGCCATGGTGCTGCACATGTGATCAGTTATACCACCATACATGTGATGTGTTCACAGTTGATTTTCAGAGCACAAAAAAATGTGTGAGTTATCATTCCCAGCATGGTTATACATGTCACTACCCGTGTGACTCATAACTAATCAATTATTAACATGACTTGTTACATGAAAATACGTGGAAACCAATATGTCCAAAGAAATCAATAGACAATCAGTAGACAAAGTTCCATAGTGATGATACTCAATATAGTCCCAGTCTAAAAGCCGTGTTTTCTATCTCCAATGTGCCAATCTTGCTCCACTTCATGCACAATAAACAAAGATCCACACCAACATGCAAAGTCACCACCTTTCCTCTTAGGTGCTCACCTCTAGTTATGGACCTAAGAACATGTGTTATTAGGTCTAGATGGGTGTTTTACCCTCCACGAGGTATAAATGTAATAGCCTTTATCTTCTTGGTTAACCGTATGGATGATCTTCTCCTTTAATTAATCCTGGTGGATGTCCCTTTTAAGAGACTGCCGGTCTCTTCCTTTGCTCACAGTACACTCAAGAAAACATACAATGGCCTCTCATAGTGTGGTAAACCTCATTCTAGGCATTTATTAACAGTAATGCACTTACAATAATCAAATGGTTAAAAAAAGCCTTTAAAATCTCACTGTACAGCTGCAAATCGGCTCTCTTGCAGCATCAGCGTCACTCAGCTCCTTCTACGCGTTACGTCATGCCATGTGACGTCATCAAAACTTTACATTTCCTTTTAGCAGTTTAACATAATTGTATAGGAGAAAATTACCAGACGACTTCTTTATCTAAATGCCAGTCTGTTTATTAGTGCAATATCCCTGCCAGGTCTGTGACTGCTGTTTCTCAGACACATAACTATATAGTAGAGTTCTATGTTAAATTTTCACTGCATTTAAAAACAGGGTCATTTGACTAAACCAAATGCACAGATCTCTTAATCTTCCATATAGTGAACCAGTGACCAGGCTATGGCCAATAGTATATAGACCATAGTAGATGAGCTTTGAAAGAAGACTTCCCTGACTTCTAGTTACCAGTACCGTGATGCAATTGATGCTCAAAGTTCATAGCAGAAGCATGTTCTCAGAGCAGCTCTGTTCACCCTGCTCCTCTGTCCCAGCAGACTTGTCATCTTTCTAATCTGTTTTGTAAAAACAGAACAGATTCTTAAGGAGCAGAGTAAACTGAGCTGCTGAGAGATGCTGACATGAACAACATCAGTGTGCACATTGTATTTTTAGTATTTAAAAAAAAATGTTTCTTAATCGCACAGTACAGAACGCAGGATCTTAAAGCATGGGTGATTGGACACTGGCAAAAAGAGTTGCTGGGACACCCCTCCTATAATCCCTCCCACTCCCCCCTAGCTTCAGTTATTTGCTAGTGTCTTGATGTGATTGACCTCTTTTTTTTCTACTGAGAGAAGCTTACTTAAATATTTCCCTAAGATGATTATCTTATCAATATTTATGGCTGCACCATAGCTGGATGCACCCAGACCCTGCTTGGATGAAGATGTGGGATCGGCCTGTATGTTGCTTCAGAGCATGGGCGGTAATACTTTAAGCAGTGTGTCGCAGCCATGTATGGGATTCACTGGCTAATAAACTTTGGCGCTCATTTTTTGGGGCAAGTATATTGCATTGGGTGTCACTGTGCCTGCATGGCCTTGTTCTCAGTGGTTTCACTGAGTATGTGCATTGCATTTTCCTCTGCGCATGCTTTCTTCTTGCTGCCCGCAGTGCTCAAGGCTTCATCCACAGTACAGCACAGAAACCCCTAGACATCTACCTGGGTGCACCAGCTTACAGTGTCTGACACAAAAGGCTTAACCCTTACCGCTAAGTAGCAGCAGATGTTGTGACGACCCCTCCGGGAACATATTTTTACACTGCACCTAGCAAATCACAAGCGCAGGGTTAAGAAGTGGGGGTTAGTAGTCAGTCTTCACAGGGCACTACTAACCTCTACTGTAAAAGGGGTGCAGCGCTTAAGAAATATAAAATCAATCAAAAAAATTATAGGTTTCAAATGCAAAGTTCATATATATAAAAACCGTTAAAAAAAGTGACTCTTGTGCTCTTAAAGTGTTTGATATTATGGAAGCAGTGTCCGTGCACTATTAGTGTAAGTAATGTGCACTCACCGGACGTACATATATAATAAGCCTTTTTATCAATATTCCAGGTGTCATCAAGGAGGGTCAGGAGCTATGTAGTCTTCCCTCTAAAGGATGGATGGTCATCAGACAGGATCCTTAGGGCTTTATAGGTGATCCACGTCCACCAAAGTTCCTCTTTACGGGTTAAATGGGTGTTGCTCCCTGGATGAGAGATCCCTCTCTGGATATAGAATGGGTCTCGTCCTGAGGCAGGATATCTGGGAATTAAAGGCTCCCCCTAACATACAAGACAGAAGACTTGGTGATGGTGCGATGAGATGTATGCAGGCTGTGTGGGATGATAGATGAGGTTGTCTCCGATCTCAGATCTCCATATCACTGGATGTCCTGTACACAGCTCAGCTGTCAAACATCAACTGCACTGCAAGTGGAGAGCAAAGTGCACCTAATACCGGGACACAGACATGTGCAGGGCGTTTAGCGTTAGTCTACTTACCCCAGTTTCTCCCACCTGGGGTCCCTACAGTTTTATGCTATTGCCTATTAAGACCTTTACAGTCCACTTGCTCCTAGAGACCATCCTATATGGTGAATTGCCTCTCCCTGAAAAGCTGCTTACGAATTCAAAGCTTTTTGCTCAGCAATATCCTATTGTGGAGAATTTCATCTGAAAATGAATGGTCCCTGTTGTGGACCTCTGCCATGTTGTCTTGCTTGGCAGACCCTCCATGGCAGTTTGCCATAGACGCTACTTCCATCCTAATGGATCATTCTGTACATCAACAACTAGCGTTTTTACCTGTGGCCCTACTCTACAGCATGAATGGTTTGGCAGATACCCTCTGCCTGATCTCCAGGATGAGCTCTCTTTAGTTCAAATGTTGGTTAACAGAAACTGCTTAAACATCTGCCCTTTAAAGGAGACTGTCTGCTTGGTCCCTTCTTTGCTAAGTACATCAAAGGAATCACAGGGGTCAAAGCTTTTCTCCTTCCCCAGAAAAAGAAAGCATGTGCTTCTGTGCAGAGCTCTTCTATTTCTGAGGTTATGAAAATGTTTTTGTCCCCTCTCAGGCCTACAGCTCTGAACCAAAATATGGAACAAACGTTTATCTGAAGACATGGTCCTCCATGTCCTCTTCCCAGTTAAGAGGTGCCCTCACTTTTCAGAGTAGGGAGATGTCTCTCAGCCTTATGATCCATAGATCATTATAGATTTAATAACAAACTGGACAGGTTAGTGTCCAGGTCCTGGGAACCTCAAGCCTTCACAGTAGACACTGACTTCGTGGGATCAATTCCACCAAATCTACATCTTTCTGCTTCACAGGATCAAGAGCATCCCAGTGATTCTCATCACACTAAACAAGCCCAGGAGGATGTGGTATTTGGGCATACTCCTTTTTTTTTTTTTTTTTTTTTTTTTAGCCTTTCTGGATTGTCCATACCTCCTTTCAGAAGCACTAGACCACTGTCCTGCTTTTCATTCACTGGCTTTTACGGCTTGAATGTTGAAATCCAGGTTCCGTTAACATCATGAAAGACACAAAAGCTGACTTCTCAGAAAGTCTATCCTAACATCTGGAAAGCCTATTTTGCTTGGAAGTTCTGTCCTAGGAAGTTCTCCATGGACATATCCTACATGTTCTACAGTCTGGTCTAGATTGGCAACTGGCCCTGGGTACCATTAAAGGACAAAAATTGAGCTTGTACAATCTGTTTCAGAAACGGTTAGTCTCTTATTGTGTAGTCAAGGCTTTTGCACAAGATGTCACACACGTCTCCTCTTGTATGTTCCCTGGTTACTCCGTGGGATCTTAACTTCGAATCTGTAAAGGGATATTAACTTATCTGACCTTACTTGCAAAGTGTCCTTCCTTGTGGATATCACTTCTATGCGAAAGCTCTGAGCTATCGACCTTATCCTGTAAAGAGCCTTTCCTAATGTTACACAAACACATGGTCAGTGGGAAGAAAGCCACCCTTACAGGTAGCTAAAAGACCATTGGTATCGTGTCAAAGGGCATTGGCTCTGGAACTTTGTAGGCACCATCAAATGGGAGGCTGATCACTACAAATCAAGGAATCCCTAGTATCCCCTGGAGGAACTTTGGTTGAGAATGGCTGGTCTAATGTTAAAAGTTCCTCCTTTCCATTGTAAAACGCACTGTACGAGATGTATTAGTGCTTCATGGACTTTTTAGCATCAGGCATCTGTTTCTCAGATTTGCAAAGCTGTCACCTTGTTTTCTGTTCACATATTTGTTACGTTCTACCAGGTGGATGTTCAAGCCTCCTTTGATGCCAGCTTCAGGTGTATGGTGCTACAGGCTGCTTTCTGTCGGGCCTTTTTGACTTGTTTATTCTGTTAGCCTAGTAGCATTTGTTTTGTTGCCTACCCCTCAGTTGGACTGAATTTGGATGTCCCAGGGTTTGATTAAAGATCCTGTTTCCTGTACTGTTCTACTAAGAAAATAGGATTTTTCTTTACTTACCAGTAAAATAATTTTCTTGGGAGTACTGTACAGAGCAGTCGTCCCTCCCCTCTGTTCTTATGATCTCCCTATTATTTGCTACAAAACTGAAGCTAACTGTGAGTGAGAGGGGTTATAAAGAAGAGCTGTTCCCACAGCTTTTTTTTTTTTTTTTTGCAGTGTCCAATCACCTGAACGTAGCTGCATATAACCCAGTTTTAGGACTAAAAGATCCCATTCCCTGTACTGTACTGTACGCCAAGAAATGGATTTTACTGGTAAGCAAAAAATCCAGTTTTTCTTTCTGGCAAGCACTGTCCTAAGTGCCCTTATGTTTTGTAAATCCTAGGCAAGATGATGTGGGTTTTCAACAACATAAGGGTCTGTCTGATGAGTCTCTAATCAGTGAGGCCTGTCTTGATGGGCTTTTGTTTGCTTCAAGTGAATTTTTCATTACCATATAAGTCTATGGTCACGCAAATCTGCTTTTAGCTGGTCAGAAGGTGGTCAGCTGCAGGTCATATGCACCTGTTAGTGAATTCTGATGTTTGATAATGTCAAACTGATGTCATCAATGCCCAAAGCCAGTTAATACAGACCCTTCAAGAGGCACTGAAGAAATTTTAAAACAGACTGCAAGCAGGCAGGCTTTTATCACAGAAGAGATATGCAATGTCTCTTCTGCAATAAAATAGACCTACCTGCCTGCTTGCAGTCTTCTGTAGCATGTACAGTTGTGTTCAAAATAATAGCAGTGTGTTGAAAAAAGTGAATAAAGCTCAAAATCCTTCTAATAGCTTTTATTTCCATACACACAAATGCATTGGGAACACTACACATTCTATTCCAAATCAAAACATGAAGAAAAATATATCAAATTTGTGTTGTTCCTCTAAAAAATTTGAAGAAAAGTGAATATTATGTTCAAAAAAATAGCAGTGTTTGTATTCTTCTTTACAAACTCAAACATTCAATATATAAACTGAAAAATGTTTGAAGATTTTGCATTCCTTTGAATCAATTAATATTTAGTTGTATAAGCACTGTTTCCGAGAACTGCTGTACATCTGTGTTGCATGGAGTCAACCAACTTCTGGCACCTGTGAACAGGTATTCCAGCCCAGGATGATTGGACTACATTCCACAGTTCTTCTCTATTTCTTGGTTTTGCCTCAGAAACTGCATTTTTGATGTCACCCCACAAATTTCTATTGGATTAAGATCCGGGGATTGGGCTGGCCACTCCATAACGTCAATCTTGTTGGTCTGGAACCAAGATGTTGCACATTTACTGGTGTGTTTGGGGTCGTTGTCTTGTTGGAACACCCATTTCAAGGGCATTTCCTCTTCAGCATAAGGCAGCATGACCTCTTCAAGTATTCTGATGTATTCAAACTGATCCATGATCCCTGGTATGCGATAAATAGGCC
Organism: Staurois parvus; assembly: GCF_062004578.1. Lineage (NCBI taxonomy): Eukaryota > Metazoa > Chordata > Amphibia > Anura > Ranidae > Staurois > Staurois parvus. Next base: position 18,029,848 of record NW_028317807.1, on the reverse strand, counting down.
CAACACCGTAGCATGAGAAACATCCCCATATCATGATGCTTGCGCAACCATGCTTCACTGTCTTCACAGTGTACTTGAATTCAGTGTTTGGGGGTTGTCTGACAAACTGTCTCCGGCCACTAGACCCAAAAAGAACAATCTTACTTTCATCAGTCTACAAAATGTTGCGCCATTTCTCTTTAGGCCAGTCAATGTGCTCTTTGGCAAATTGCAACCTCTTCAGCACGTCTTTTTTTCAACAGTGGGACTTTGCGGGGGCTTCTTGCAGATAGCTTAGCTTCACATAGGCGTCATTGTAACAGTACTCACAGGTAACTTTAGATCTTCTTTGATCTTCCTGGAGCTGATTGTTAGCTGAGTCCTTGCCATTTTGGCTATTCTTCTATCCATTTGAATGGTAGTTTTTCGCTTTTTTCCACGTCTTTCAGGTTTTGGTTGCCATTTTAAAGCATTTGCGATCATTTTAGCTGAGCAGCCTATCATTTTCTGCACTTCTTTATATGTTTTTCCCTCTCCAATCAACTTTTTAATCAAGGTACGCTGTTCTTCTGAACAATATCTGGAACGACCCATTTTCCTCAGAATTTCAGAGAGAAATGCACTGTAACCAGCAAGTACAACATTTGCTGCCTTCCTTCCTTAAATAAGGGCAATAATTGCCAACTGTTTTTCAGAGAATGAATGACCTTACTAATAGAACTCCACACTGCTATTATTTTGAACATGCCCCTTTCAATAAGTGATTCAATTACACAGAATCAGCAGCATGCATGTCAGGACTGTTGGGTCTGTTGGATTTCTATTACTCTACTACACCTGCTAGTAAATTATTTGCCATGTAGAAATATCATTTCTACCAAAAACATTGATCAGGTTAGTGATGTCTGACTGCTATTATTTTGAACACAACTGTAAATCAAGCTGCACATGCGCAGCTCAGCTTACATCACCCAGCACAGTCTCTATGTGCTGGGATGACTGACTTTTGTGCATTTGCAGGAGTTACATCATCCTGCACTGGTCAACAGAGATGCTTCAAGACTGGCACCCGAGAGATGCCAGCACCAGCAAGGGACCCAGACCATTAGAAAGGTGGTACGTATAGTGCATTTTGTACTGCTTTAAGTGTTAAATCCATGTAGAAAAATATCATTTGGTCAGAGAACTGAAGGACCATTAAGTCAGGGATACTTGTTGGTTAAATGTGGTACACAGGTTTTTGATGTCAGTCAGAAATCTAAAACAATTTTACTAAAGTGTTTTACACAGTCAATTTTTTTTGTTCTAGGTGCTGAAGTTACAGTCACAGATCGAGAAGTAGCCTTGGAGTTTCTGAAAACAAATGTTCATGATAATCTTCCAACAGATCTTCTACACAAAGTGTCTGTGAAACCACTCACATGGGGCAAAGGGTTGGAGAATTTCTCAACATTTGATGTCATAGTAGGAGCAGATATCGTCTATCTGGAGGAAACATTCCAAGATTTGCTGAAGACTATTCTCCATCTGAGTACAGAAAATACTGTTATCTTATTGTCATGCAAGCTTAGATACCAACGTGATAATCAGTTCCTGGACATGATGAGGCAACATTTTCAAGTGGTTCAGGTCCTTTATGATCAGAATGTTGATGTCCATATTTTTAAAGCGCTGAAGATATGTCAGAGAGAAGAACTTTAAAGCAGAAAAAGATTATCATATGAGGCAAAGATGCGCATTGCCATTATGTGACTTTCTCAAACCATACTACCTACTTCCAGGGCAGAATGATACAAAGCCAGGATCCTGCCCAAAAACTAGCATTTCTTCTGGAAATTGACCTAAAAGGAATGTAAAACAAGAGCTGACTTGACTGGTTCCCATTAAGCCCCACTGGGCATCGGCTATATACTATTAGTACATCTTAATTTGGCCCATCTACTGTACATAACCTTCTTGAAGTATGGATTACATGTTTATACTTTTCTGTCTTCAAGGTGTGGTAAAATATTTTCATTAAAAATATATACTTCATGTAAACTCTGTATATCGCCACCTCAGCATTCTTTCACAGGGTTGCGCCTATTTTTAATAATTTACTTTTGTCTATGATCCATATGATGTCACTAGGTATATCAAAGGGCTATGGACTAGGTTCATTATTTGCAATACTTTCTCTATCTGAACATGGTTTTACGTTGGCTATTTGCTCCTTTTGATAACCATCAACAATTTGTACATTATAATCTACACTAATTTGAATAGGTAACAATAATCTGGAATAGTTTTCTTGACATTTGCTACCTTTGAGATGAGATATCAGTGAGATATCGCTGGTTCAGTACAGGTAAGCATGTTTATGAAGTGATGGTTTTAAAGTAAAACTCCTAACAAACTGCACATGGGTGAAATACATTTATGCTTTCTATATATAAAAAATGGTGAAGTGCTACACAGTAAAATAAATAACACAAATTCTATAATACAACATAATTATCCACACACAGTGCTCTGATACAATCTGTATCCAATAGTGAATAAACACATGAAAAAATGGTGAAAAATTAGGAAACCCTGTATAAATATACACTTAAACGAGTGACTTAAAAAAATAAAATATATATATAATATAAATCCCTCCCGTCCCAATGATGGGACTATGCAAATAGTGTACCAAGTGAATCCCCTAATGGGGACAAACAATATCAGTGATTAGTGATAATAAATAACAAAGAACCTATTCATTTGTAATGTGTTATTTATTTTACTGTGTAGCACTTCACCATTTTTTATATATTGATTTGCACACGCCTATTGGGTCAGGTTGAGTGAGAGCAGCTTTGTTTAGGGAAATCCATATAAGCGCAAGATGTATATAAATGACCTAAATTGTTTGTTTATGCTTTTTGTTTATCTTATTTTGGAAATTTGTGGACACTTGTCTGTAGGTAAAATGAATTAAATATATTCTCATTCTCCTTTTATGCTACAAGCAGACCCCACCTTATGTATGGTCGTGCGCAATAGGTGGAAGCTGTAGGTGACAGCCATCTTGTCACGTCTCGGCCATTTTGTTTTGCCTGAGCCCAGTGATCTTACCTACTCTCTTCTCCTGCAAACTATGGAATTCATAGCTTTAACTTTTAACACACTTCAAAAGAGCCTGTTATCTCAAATTAGGGACAGTAGACACCAGCACAAAGGCCTTTGTTGGAGCTATAGCTTGCTTATTATGGACTGCAGAATATCTGTTTCTACAGACCATAAAACACTCTACAAACACTTCCCTCTCACCTGTTGTAAAACAATGACAAAATCCATACATTCTGTCACACAACGTATAAGGCAATTAAGGCACTAGGAACATGTCGAGTGCCATAAAACGTCTACACAGAAAGCAGCCAGGTGTGGTCGACCTCTCTGAGACCTATGCCCAATTAACTTAACAAAATTTACACATAATTCATAAAATCCCACAGGACCAAGACACATTATTAACTATTTATTTGAATGGGGAATATCCAGAATGCAACCTGTACATAGTGGAAGATATTAATATTATTATAAAACTGTATTTGGGACTTAGTCATAAACATGGTGACCTCTCATCCCTCACCCCTTAAACCAGATGATTGGTCAGATGGTCTCTGTCAACACCCCTTTTGATACCACAGAAAAGGGAATGGCAGGACCTGTTGTCAAGCTCTCGCTTTACCACCAAGGAAGTAATGTCTGTCAAGTTATGAGATCCGATAACACCTTGCTTATTGACTGAACTCTGCTAAAACCAAGGAATTTGCAAGTATTCTTCATTTCCAACTTCCTTTTAATTCTCTGTTGCTTTATGGTTTCTTTATTTTTGTAACATTTGTTTCTGTAAATATTTTTATTTGAGACATTGACCTTTTCATCAATATACCCTATTTTGAAAAGTGTAAAAGCTGTCTCTAAGTCTTTTAATACTAACTAAAGGTATCCCTGTCTCCAGTGCTACTGGTATGACAAATCTCTGAATATACCTGTCTGTGGTGACAGTGTGTACACAAATGTTTATTGTTCACATTTGTTCTGGCTAATATTGTGATAGGTTGATATGTCCAAAGATATCTGGTGGCAGTGGAGTTTAAAGGGTTAATTGCTTAGGTATCTTAACCCAGTGACAATTGCTCTCAGGTTGTTGGCACCTACATTGTGGCCCTGCGAGATGGAAAATCTTTGTGCAGAGTGCAGCTGAGCATGGCATTGTTAAGCAAGTGACAGCGTGGTGTGAGACTGGCCGGTCCCTTGTCACTAATTGGTGAGAAGAGTAGGGGTCGGGCACCACTTTCATCACACCTTAGTCTCACTCCCCCTTACCCACTATGTGCCTGTACATTTTTATGTCAACTTGTTGACAGACATGACTCTGGGCAATCAAATTGTGCTTGCTTGTGCAACCACTTTCCTATGTCTTTAGGTCCACTTTCTCAGTGATTCTCAATAATTGGTGAATTATTTGTTAATATAAGAGTGGGTTCAGTGTTTTTGCTCCTTTTTCTGTCTAACATAAATTCAAGGTAAATTTAGTCACGGTCGGTGTTCTAGAACAAAGAAAAATAATCTTGCATGACTATGTATTAATGCTGCAGATTCCTGTTTCTATGTTAACTTAGAATATAGATCTTGTGACCATGAAATATCTTTTCAACATACCCATGTACTGTTGACTTGAACTGTAATTAAAACAATCATTCCTATACATTTGCATTGTATAAAAAACTGTGTCCCAACACATACTCCAGACCAGGGTTTCTCAACCAGGGTTCCCTCCAGAGATTGCTATGGGGTTCCTTGAGCAATTTCTGCCTCTCAGATAAGTTTCCAATGATACCATTGATCGTTCTAGTTATTTCTAGCTTTCAAGTTATTTGCAAGGGGTAATTCTTCCCAATAAGCACAAGTGGAAGAAACATTCTTCAAGACTAGGAAAACGTACTTTTTTGGTTGGATAAACTATAGTTATTTAATTGCATGAGATGAACTCTTTCTGCTGTTTTTATGAAGAAGAGTATTGGTCTGACTTAAAAGCAACCTGTCATAATCTCAAATCCTGGCACTGGATGCCCATCCTTCCTCCTCGGACGCAGCGGCTCTCCCACTGCACAGAGTCTGGACTATTAGATACCTGAGGATTTCGGTGACCAGAGAACCCTGTGATTATTATAAGCTCAATGTAGAACCCCTATTTGCAATCCTGAAGGCGTGAGTATGGTCCTGGGCCACAACTCCCTGTGGGTGTTCTGGGTAGAATTAACCTGGTTAAATTGATTTTGCTACCAAAATTTTTGCATGTGTTCTGGCATCCCCCGGTATTATTACCCCTGAAAGTTTTCAAAACGATTGAGGGCATTCTGAATTCCTTTGTCTGGGGGGCTGGTAGACACAAACTCTCCTGGCATGCCCTGAAAAACCCAACGACGCAGGGTGGGGGGGCCCTACCGGATTTCCATGGTTATTATTTGGTGGCGCAACTGTCCCATTTTTATCATCTAAACAGTTTGGAGGCTGCCCGCTATCAGGTCTTGGTCTGCGGTCAACCAGGTCGCACCTTCTTCTCTCCAATACATGTGGTGATGCGAGATGGTGGCCGCACGGGCCCCCTGGTACCCCGTGGTGGAATGATACACCATCAAAAACGTGTTTGGGATCTCGCTCTTAAACGCACACATGACCCCGAATTTCACTTGCATGTCCCTTTGTGGCTTAATCCTGGGCTCTCTGAGCTTCTCACCATCCTGGACCCTGAGCAATGGTCATCTAGGGGCATGCTATATCTACACCAAGTGATTACGCCCAATGGGCCCAACACATTTCAAACTTTGAAAGAAGAATTTGTTCTCCCCAATTACTTGCTATTCGGATATCTCCAACTTTGTCATGCTTTTAAGAGCTCAATTTGGAGGGGAGTTCCCATGTATCCGGACTTTGAATTTGCTGGAGGTGATTATGGGATCCGAACACATGAAATTGAACTCTACTCTGTATGCTGCTCTGCGGGCCAATGCTGTGTCTGAGGTGGAATCTAGGGTCAAATCTCATTGGGATCATGACACAGACCACATGGACTCGGAAACTTGGGATGAGGTGTTGGACAATGTAAAATGGGTCTCCCCAAAATTACTCGATAGACTCGCCCAACTTTACATCCTACATCGGGCATATCTTACGCCATTACGTGTCTCTCACTACCGTCCTGGTCATTGCCCTCTTTGCCCGTGGTGTCGGATGTCTTCTGGTACTTTCATTCACAGACTAAATGCAATATTTGATTTTTGGCAGCATCCCTTAATTAGTATAACCCAGGATTTCTTAGCTAGGGTTCCTCTGGAGGTGTCTAGGGGTTCCTTGAGCAATTTCTGCCTCTCAGATAAGTTCCCACTGACACCATTGATCTTTTTAACTATCTGTAATGGGGGAATGTCTTCCCAATGTCCACAAGTGTAGGGATCATTCTTCCCACTTACCATCACAGTAATACATCATGAGTTGTAGATAGTCATTTTTAGCAGGGGTTCCCTAAGACCAGAAAGTTATTTCAAGGTTTCCTCTGTGTTGAGAAAGGCTGCCCCAGACCTTTTACTTCTGGGGTTTAGCAGCATTAATGGGATGTACTTTTGCTAAAAGATGATGGACTCATGCGATGTCTCAGCTGCTGTATACATGAGCCCCAAGAAATGGCTTGGCATATATCCTGTTCTCAGGAAATAATTTGATACATGAGTCACTGGTTAAGTACTGGGGAGCTGGAAGCACCTTGGCTGAAACAAGGAAATATGGACATCCTGATATCCTAAAGCGTTTTTGCCTGTTTTGATCATTAAAACCTAATGAACCCCTCAATAAAGAACCTATTGTTGTTGTACCTGGAAGATCAGCAGTGAGATATCTAAATGATTATTGCCCAACTGCGTTGACTCCAGTGATTACAAAATTATTTTAGTGGTTTGTACTATAGCACATCCCCATTGATCTAGAAACTGATGTGAATGTACAATATATATACAGTATATATACAGTCAGGTCCATAAATATTGGGACATCGACACAATTCTAACATTTTTGGCTCTATACACCACCACAATGGATTTGAAATGAAACGAACAAGATGTGCATTAACTGCAGACTGTCAGCTTTAATTTGAGGGCATTTACATACAAATCAGGTGAACGGTGTAAGAATTACAACAGTTTGCATATGTGCCTCACACTTGTTAAGGGACCAAAAGTAATGGGACAGAATAATAATCATAAATCAAACTTTCACTGTTTAATACTTGGTTGCAAATCCTTTGCAGTCAATTACAGCCTGAAGTCTGGAACGCATAGACATCACCAGACGCTGGGTTTCATCCCTGGTGATGCTCTGCCAGGCCTCTACTGCAACTGTCTTCAGCTCCTGCTTGTTCTTGGGGCATTTTCCCTTCAGTTTTGTCTTCAGCAAGTGAAATGCATGCTCAATCGGATTCAGGTCAGGTGATTGACTTGGCCATTGCATAACATTCCACTTCTTTCCCTTAAAAAACTCTTTGGTTGCTTTTGCAGTATGCTTTGGGTCATTGTTCATCTGCACTGTGAAGCGGCGTCCAATGAGTTCTGAAGCATTTGGCTGAATATGAGCAGAAAATATTGCCCGAAACACTTCAGAATTCATCCTGCTGCTTTTGTCAGCAGTCACATCATCAATAAATACAAGAGAACCAGTTCCATTGGCAGCCATACATCCCCACGCCATGACACTACCACCACCATGCTTCACTGATGAGGTGGTATGCTTAGGATCATGAGCAGTTCCTTTCCTTCTCCATACTCTTCTCTTCCCATCACTCTGGTACAAGTTGATCTCGGTCTCATCTGTCCATAGGATGTTGTTCCAGAACTGTGAAGGCTTTTTTAGATGTCGTTTGGCAAACTCTAATCTGGCCTTCCTGTTTTTGAGGCTCACCAATGGTTTACATCTTGTGGTGAACCCTCTGTATTCACTCTGGTGAAGTCTTCTTTTGATTGTTGACTTTGACACACATACACCTACCTCCTGGAGAGTGTTCTTGATCTGGCCAACTGTTGTGAAGGGTGTTTTCTTCACCAGGGAAAGAATTCTTCGGTCATCCACCACAGTTGTTTTCCATGTTCTTCCGGGTCTTTTGGTGTTGCTGAGCTCACCGGTGCGTTCCTTCTTTTTCAGAATGTTCCAAACAGTTGTTTTGGCCACGCCTAATGTTTTTGCTATCTCTCTGATGGGTTTGTTTTGTTTTTTCAGCCTAATGATGGCTTGCTCCACTGATAGTGACAGCTCTTTGGATCTCATCTTGAGAGTTGACTGCAACAGATTCCAAATGCAAATAGAACACTTGAAATAAACTCTGGACCTTATATCTGCTCATTGTAATTGGGATAATGAGGGAATAACACACATCTGGCCATGGAACAGCTGAGAAGCCAACTGTCCCATTACTTTTGGTCTCTTAACAAGTGGGAGGCACATATGCAAACTGTTGTAACTCCTACACCGTTCACCTGATTTGGATGTAAATACCCTGAAATTAAAGCTGACAGTCTGCAGTTAAAGCACATCTTGTTCGTTTCATTTCAAATCCATTGTGGTGGTGTATAGAGCCAAAAATGTTAGAATTGTGTTGATGTCCCAATATTTATGGACCTGACTGTATATGTAAAGTGCTGCGTAAATTGACAGTATTCTATAAGTAGCAGTATTAAATAAAAACATTGCATTCCGAGTGAACAGATCAACTGATAATGCTATCACTATTGCATTGCATACAGCCAAGACCAATCTCGACCCCCAAACACTTATGTTAGGATGTCATTTTTTTATTTTAGTTCTGCCTTCAATACAGTAATCCCCCGCAAATTTGGTATACAAGTTTAACAACCTGGTCCTAGGCCTTTCACTTTGTTCATGGATTCTGTATTTATAAACTAACAGACCACAAACTATGAGAATGGAGAACTGACTGTCCTCTACTCTCATTATGAACATCGGAGTACCACAGGGCTGTTTGCTTAGTTAAGCCGTTTACAAATGATTTCACCTCCATGCATGCCTTAAACACTATTGTGAAGTTTGCAGATCATACCTTTCTAAATCAGATACAGTTGCAAGAAAAAGTATGTGAACCCCTTGGGATTACGTGGAGTTTTGCATGAATTGGGCATAAAATCTGCTCTTAACGTCATCTAAGTCACAACAATAGAAGAACACAGTCTGCTGAACATAATACTACACAAACATTAAATGTTGCCATGGTTTAATTGCACATAACATGTAAACAGTGCAGGGAGGAAAAAGTATGTGAACCTTTGGACTTAATAACTGGTTGACCCTCCTTTGGCAGCAATAACCTCAATCAAACGTTTCCTGTAGTTGCAGATCAGACCTGCACAACGATCTGGAGTAATTTTGGACCACTCCTCTTCACAAAACTGTTTCACTGTAGCAATATTCTTGGGATGTCTGGTGTGAATCGCTCTCTTAAGGTCATGCCACAGCATTTCAATCGGGTTGAGGTCAGGACTCTGACTGGGCCACTCCAGAAGGCATATTCTGTGCTGTTGCAGCCATTGTTTTGTTGAATTACTTGTATGCTTTGGGTCATTGTCCTGTTGCATCACCCATCCTCTGCGGAGCTTCAGTTGGCGGACAGATGGTCGTACGTTTTCCTGCAAAATGTCTTGATAAACTCTGGAATTCATTTTCCCATCAATGACAACAATCCGTCCAGGCCCTGAGGCAGCAAAGCAGCCCCAAACCATGATGCTCCCTCCGCCATGTTTTACAGTGGGGATGAGGTTTTGATGTTGGTGTGCTGTGCCTTTTGCAAACTCCAACAAACAAGAGATCCCTGTGCTCAAATCCATACAGCTAGTGCATGCATTTATCCATCAGGTGCTAAAGGGGTGTAACCACATTAACTCTAGAAATTCTGAAGGTCCCTCTGCACACTGGTATATACCCTTACAAGCAAACTATGCAACAAATAGGGATATTTGGTTCACACATATTGCAATACATGCTTAAGCTGGCCAACTGCGTCAAAGTAATCCCTCTATGGCCAGTCCTACTCTGCCCTGCCTACGCAAGTGCTACTGTGGACACAATGCTAGCATAGGGATCTCTTGTTTGTTGTATTGTTGGGTCAGTAGCCAGACCTGAACCTTGTAGCTCTCCCCATTGTGTCTTTTCCCCTATGCTAGCATTGTGTCCACAGTAGCACTTGCGTAGGCAGGGCAGAGTAGGACTGGCCATAGATTGATTACTTTGACGCAGTTGGCCAGCTTAAGCATGTATTGCAATATGTGTGAACCAAATATCCTTATTTATTGCATAGTTTGCTTGAAAGGGTATATACCAGTGTGCAGAGGGTCCTTCAGAATTTCTTTTGCAAACTCCAGGTGCTCTTTTGCAAACTTCAAACGTGCTGCAATATTCTTTTTGGACAGCAATGGCTTCCTCCGTGGTGTCCTCCCATGTACTCCATTGTTTAATGTTTTCCTTATTGTAGATGTGTCAACAAAAATGTTAGCATGTGCCAGAGATTTCTGTAGGTCTTTAGCTGACACTCTGGGATTCTTCTTTACCTCATGCAGCATTCTGCGCTGTGCTCTTGCAGTCATTTTTACAGGACGACCAGGCCTAGGGAGAGTAGCAACAGTGCTAAACTTTCTCCATTTGTAGACTGTCTTACCGTGGACACATGGACATCAAGGCTTTTGGAGATACTTTTGTAACCCTTTCCAGTTTCATGCAAGTCAACAATTCTTGATCGTAGGTCTTCTGAGAGCTCTTTTCTGCGAGGCATGGTTCACATCAGACAGTGCTTCTTGAAACCAGTAAACCCAAAACAGGTGTGTGTTTTTTAAGGGCAGGACAGCTGGCAGCAACACATCCAATATCATCACACTGATTGGAGTCAAGGTTGGCTCACTCCTGGCTCCAATTAGCTCTGGGAGAAGTCATTAAGCTAGGGCCTCACATACTTTTTCCTCCCTGCACTGTGAATGTTTACATGTTATGTGCAATTAAACCTAGGCAACATCTAATGTTTGTGTAGTATTATGTTCAGCAGACTGTGTTCTTCTATTGTTGTGACTTAGATGACGTTCAGAGCACATTTTATGCCCAATTAATGCAAAACTCCACGTAATCCCAAGGGGTTCACATACTTTTTCTTGCAACTGTATATACATGACAATGATGAGACAGTCTGGTAAGGTGGTACACAGTCAACAATCTAATACTAAACACTACAAAAACTAAGGAGATAACAATGGAATACAAGAGATCCAAGAAGACCACCTCTTCTCCTCTGCATTTAAATAGAGAGGAGGTGGAGACTGTGAATAACATCAAATTCCTGGGAGATTAAATAACAGCGGAAGTGTCATGGTCCCTCAACACCTCCCATTTGATGAAGAAGGCACAACAGAGGTTGTTCTTTTTTAGGAGACTTAAACAGACCAGACTGCCTTTATACAGTGTCTCTTGTTAAGTTTCTATTGTTGCACCATAAAGAGCATTTACTTCCACTGTGTTACAGTGTGGCATGTCAGCTGCTCGGTACAGGACAGGAAAAATCTGACCCATATAGTACCAACAGCACAGGAGCTTATAAATTCTAAAATGCTAATCCTGGACACTGGGGAGGGGGGGATTTACTAACAGTGGTGCACACAGACTCTGGTGCAGCTGGGCACAGTAACCAATCAGCACCTCGATTTTGTTAAAGCTTAATTGAACAAGCTGAAGTTAGATGCTGATTGGTTACTACACACAGTTGTGCCAGATTTTGTGTGCACCAGTTTTAGTAAAACTCCCCCTGTGTATAATGGCAATTTAAGAAAAGGGCTAGCAGTATTGGCAAAGAGTCAACTCACCAATGATATAGTGTGCTTATTCTACTTTTATCAGGAAATAAACACAGAGCTGTAAAGGCACACAAATAGACTGAAGTACAGGGTCTTTCCTAGAGCTGTACTATCAATTACTTTACCACATACAAACTTCCAAAAATGTTGGTAGTCTATTATTGTATTAGTAGATTTGCATTAACCACTGACGTTCGGAAGATGTTACCCCCTACATGACTAGGCCATTTTTTGCTATGCAGCACTGCACTACTTTTACTGGCAATTGCTTGGTCATGCAACAATACTCAAATGACATTTTTTTATAATTTTTTTGCACAAATGCAGCTTTCTTTTGGTGGTATTTAACACCAAGGTCTCCGGAAGATTTATTCCCCTTCATAACCAGGCTATTTTTTGGTATTCGGCATTGCGCTACTTTGACTGGCAATTGCTTGGTCATGCAACTTTGTACCCAAACAAAATTTATATAATTTTTTTTTTTCATACAAATAAAGCTTTTGGTTGGTGGTATTTGATCACCACTGGGTTCTTTAGAAAAATTTGTAATATAAATAGTATGACAATTTTGAAAAAATATTAACAATAACAATAATAACGATATTTTTTAGTTTCTTTTATTAAAAATATCCAATGAACTCAAATTTCATCATAATTTTAGGCCAAAATGTATTCTGCTACATCTCTTTGGTAAAAAAAAAATCCCAATAAGTGTATATTAATTGGTTTGTGTGAAAGGTATAGCGTCTGCAAACTATGGTATAGATACTGGTATTTACACAGCTTTCACATTTCTTGAGGTGCTAAAATGCCAGGGCAGTACAAACACCCCACAAATGACCCCTTTTCAGAAAGTAGGCACCCGAAGCTATTTGCTGAGAGGGATGTTAGGTCATAGTTACATAGTTTAGTCTGGCTTAAAAAAGTCAAACATCCATCCAGTTCAACCATTAAAAAAAAAACAGTTATAATCCTATACCCACAATTGATCCAGAGGAAGGCAAAAAAAACCCCCAGCAAAGCATGATCCAATCTGCTCCTGCAGGGACAAAAATTCCTTCGTGATCCCCCGAGAGGCAATCGGATATTCCCTGGATCAACGTTACCTATAAATGTTAGTATCCAGTTATATTCTGTGTATCTAAGAGAATCCAGGCCTGTTTTAAAGCAATCCACTGAGCTGGCCAGGACCAACTCTTGAGGGAGTCTATTAAACATTTTCACAGCTCTTGTTTTGAAGAAACCTTTCCGTATTTGGAGATTAAATCTCTTTTCCTCCAGATGTAAAGAGTGCCCCCTTGTCCTCTGTGATGACCTCAGGGTGAATAATTATACACCGAGTTCACTATATGAACCATTGATGCATTTATACATGTTGACCATATCCCCCCTTAATCTCCTCTTCTCAAGAGAGAATAAATTCAGTTCCTCTAATCTTTCCTCATAGCTGAGCTCCTCCATGCCTCTTATCAGTTTGGTTGCCCTTCTCTGTATTTTCTCCAGTTCCCCAATGTTCTTTTTGAAAACTGAACTGCATATTCCAGATGAGGTTTTACTAATGATTTGTACAGAGGTAAAATGATATCTCCCTCTGGAGTCTATACCTCTTTTAATAGCAGAGAGGATTTTGCTAGTTTAGAAACCACAGCTTGGCATTGCATACCATTATTAAGCTTATGATCTACCAGAACTTCCAGATCCTTCTCCAACATTGATTCCCCCGGTTGTATCCCCCCCCAGTATGTATGATGCATGCATATTCTTAGCCTCCAAGTGCATAATCTTACATTTATCAACAATAAACCTCATTTGCCCAATTAAACAGAGGATTGAGGTCGGCTTGTAAATTGGAGACATCCTGTAAGGACGTTATTCCACTGCAAAGACTGAAACAGCATTTGTAATTGCAGACCCTATATCCTTTATAAATATATTAAAAAGTAAGGGTCCCATCTCTGAACCTTGGGGTACACCACTGACAACCCTAGACCATTCAGGGTATGAATCATTAACCACTACTCTCTGAATACGATCTTTTAGCCAGTTTTCTATCCATTTACATACAGATTTTTCCAAGCCCGTAGACTTTACCTTACACATTAGCCGTGTGTGGGGAGCTGTTTCAAACGCTTTTTTCAAAATCCAAGTATACCACGTCCACCGCCACCCCTCTGTCCTAGGTTTTGCTCACCTCTTCATAAAAAGAAATTCTGGTAGATCATAGAAGAACTCCCAGAACCTTCTCCACCATTGATTCCCCCAATTGTACCCCCCTAGTATGAATACGATCTTTTAGCCAGTTTTCTATCTATTTACATATGGCTTTTTCCAAGCCCGTAGACTTTACCTTACACATTAGCTGTGTGTGGGGAACTGTGTCAAACGCTTTTGAAAAATCCAAGTATACCATGTCCGCCACCCCTCTGTCCAAGGTTTTGCTCACCTCCTCATAAAAAGAAAGCAGATTTGTTTGACAAAAGATGTTATGGGGTTACTTGTGAGCCACAAAGGTAATTTGCTGTTATTACTTTTATAACGTTCGCAGGCATCTAATCACATCCTCATAGGTATGTGCGATAAAATGACAAGGAATATTAATTTGTAAATAGTGCCGCGCCCTTAAGTTAAATGGATAACTTAATATATTTAACTATATGCAGTGTTGTTACTTGTGATAAATAAATTGAGAAATTCTTAATCCATAAAGAAATAATTAATCAATAATATTATACACTGACTACGTTTGCAGTTGATTATTCACATACAAAATATTATGTATGAGAGAAAATCATTATGTGATACTGCATAAAAGAAATTTAAATATATGTATATGTTAAGAAAAGATAAAAAATATGAAATAATAATAATGGAATGAAAAAATATATATAAAATCTAAAAATAAAAAATAAGTGAAAAAGTGTCCAAAAGATCTGAATAATAGAGTATTATATAAGTGTCCAAAATATTATATAATGATGGAGAAATTCAGTGAGCGCTAACAGATACAGCAGCTGATACACTAAAAAGGAAGACCTTAAAACCTTAAAACTGACAAAACATAACAAATAGTGCAGGGCTAAAAAGTGATATAAACGTATGGTTGCACCAGTATGTATGGTGCAAAGTCTTTTAGATCTTAGCAAGCGGTATAGGCCACATATGACATGTATGTCCTTCCCAATAAAAATGCAGTGTAGGTGCGTACCACACACGCCTCCACTATTCTATATAAACGCACAAATAAATAAATAATACAAAAATGGTCCGATAAAAAGTTCAGTGATCAAAAAAACACAACAATGAATGGAAAAGGCTTGATAAGATCCCCGTAGTGTATACAGTCCGGCGTTATGCAGAACCACAGATAAATTGCGCACTCACCGGAAGCACAATTTAATTGCGCATTTGTGTTATATACACCAAAGGTCACTCCAGTTGTAGAAGCTCAGATCAAATGGCTCCGTGAAGAGGGGTGTCACATCTGGGGATCCCTTGTGGTAAACCTGACTCCGAACAGGATCAGCTGAAGTTTAATCAGGGCCCTGGAGGAGTTAAATGCTCGGTGTGGAGCAAAAAGGAGTACCCATAGTGTAGTATTTAGGTTAAATGTTAAACGAATTTATTATGAGTTAAAAACAAGAATCACTTGACGTCACTTGAAGGAGGAGCCCCTGCTAGCCGTGACGTCAAGCCGCCGGATCAAGGAGGTCCGGCGGCCACTCATCTATACCAGCTGGTCAGTGTATATTTATCATATCCTTTGTGCACAAGGATTGATTTCACAACGATATCCATGTTAAGTGATTCTTGTCTTTAACTCATAATAAATTCGTTTAACATTTAACCTAAATACTACACTATGGGTACTCCTTTTTGCTCCACACCGAGCATTTAACTCCTCAGGACCGCAAGGCGATTGTTTCCAGGGCCCTGATTAAACTTCAGCTGATCCTGTTCGGAGTCAGGTTTACCACAAGGGATCCCCAGATGTGACACCCCTCTTCACGGAGCCATTTGATCTGAGCTTCTACAACTGGAGTGACCTTTGGTGTATATAACACAAATGCGCAATTAAATTGTGCTTCCGGTGAGTGCGCAATTTATCTGTGGTTCTGCATAACGCCGGACTGTATACACTACGGGGATCTTATCAAGCCTTTTCCATTCATTGTTGTGTTTTTTTGATCACTGAACTTTTTATCGGACCATTTTTGTATTATTTATTTATTTGTGCGTTTATATAGAATAGTGGAGGCGTGTGTGGTACGCACCTACACTGCATTTTTATTGGGAAGGACATACATGTCATATGTGGCCTATACCGCTTGCTAAGATCTAAAAGACTTTGCACCATACATACTGGTGCAACCATACGTTTATATCACTTTTTAGCGCTGCACTATTTGTTATGCAAAATATTATATATGTGTCCAAAATATTAATTGCTGTATATGCAAAACTATAATCAAATCCTTGCTTGAGTATTGACACTTTTATGCGCTCACCTTCCTGTCAGCCTAATTTTAGGCTAACAAAGCTTTTAAAAAGTAATGCGATGGAATCCTTAGTGATGGGATGAACTTTGGAACTCTCCTGGGTTTTCCTGGATTGGCCACTGCTAATGTGCTTTTGTGGACATGATGGTCTCTGCTTCCTTATACTGCTGGGTATGGCTCCATCTCCCTATTTTTCTCCTCGTAAGAGCAGTAAAAAAAGAAGAGGTATATAGTGCCTTATCGTTTATAATATTTACATCCCCCAGACGAAGCCACATGACCCTGTGGCGCAATGCGTTGGGGAGGGGCTCTGACGTCACCACGTACCCGACTTCAGTAACGGCGAGTATAGACAGTGTGTGCAGACACACAGAGGAAGCCTGTCACATCCGCATCGGGCGGTTTTAACTTATACAAAAAGCGCATTTGAAATGTTTTACATGTGAGTGCATATATAGAGGGCACTGAATAAATCTCTTTTTTATAAACGATAGATGGATAGATTAGGAGATAACCGCACAGATTGGGGTAGGGAGTTCCATAGGATGGGAAAAGCTCAGGGAAGTCCTGGAGGTGAGCATGAGAGGAGGTGACATGGGAAGCAGAAGGTCTTGGGAGGATCGAAGAGGGAGGTTTGGTTGATAGGTTGAGACCAGGTTGGTGATGTAGGTTGAGACCAGGTTGGTGATGTAGCTGGGGGAGAAGAGTTGTAAATTGCTTTGTAAATTGTTGTTAGTATTTTGAATTTTATTAGTTGGACAAGTGGAAACCAATGGAGGGATTGGCAGAGAGGGGTAGCAGACACTGAAGGGTTGGTAAGGTGGATGAGCCTGGCAGCAGTATTCCTGGTGGACTGAGGTGGGATAGCCTATGTAAAGGTAAGCCAATGAGGAGGGAGTTGCAATAGTCGAGGCGAGAGATAACCAGGGAGTGAATTAGGAGCTTTGTGGTATCTTTGGTTAAAAAGGGGCATATTCTGGAGATGTTGTGGAGGTTGAAGTGGCATGATTTGGACAGGCATTGGATGTGGGCCTGAAAGGATAGTCCGGAATCCAGGGTTACCACTAGCACCCTGGCATGCAGGGATGGGTTGATAGTGGTGCTATTGATCCTGACCAAGAGACCAAGGGAAGAGGCTTGTGGGGGAGGGAATATTATGAGCTCAGTTTTGGACAGATTGAGTTTTAGGAAGTGGTGTGGCATCCAGTCTAATATGTCTGTTAGTATGTTAGTAAATTGGTGATACGTGAGGAAACTGATGGGGTGAGCTGAGGAGTAGAGAGATAGATTTGTGTGTCATCAGCAAATAAATGGTATTGGAAACCATGGGAAGCTATCAGCTGACCCAAGGAAGAAGTGTAGATAGAGAATAGGAGAGATCAAAGGACAGAACCTTGGGGGACCCCAACAGTAAGAGGAGTAGGAGAGGAGAGGAAGTAGAGCTGTAAATGACACTGAAGGTGCGGTGAGATAGGTAAGATTTGAACCAACGGAGAGTACAGTCATGGAGACCAAGTAAATAGAGTTTTTTTTTTGAGGAGGAGGGGGTGGTCAACTGTGTCAAAGGCAGCGGAGAGGTCCAAGAGTAAGAGTACCGAATAGTGACCATTGGTTTTAGCGGTTAGTAAGTCGTTTGTGAGTTGTAGGAGAGCAGTTTCTGTGGAGTGTTGTGGGAAAAATCCAGACTGAAGGGGATCGAGAAGGTTATTCTCAATAAGGTGGCAGCTCAGCCGGTTGTAAACTAAACATTCAAGGAGTTTGGAGGCAAAAGGGAGTAAGGAGATGGCTCTTAGGTTGCTAAGATTGGTGGAGTCCAGTGAGGCCGTTTTTAGTATGGGGGTGACTAGCGCATGTTTTAGAGAGTTGGGAAAGATGCCAGTAGAAAGGGAGAGATTGAAGATATGAGTTTAACAGGGAAGGATAGAGCCAGAAGTTGATTATAGTATTTGCGAAGGAACAGAGCCCAGGGGACAGGTGGTTAGGTGGGCTTTAGAGAAAAGTTTACCAAGCTCCTCTATAGTAGCAGGGTTAAACAAGGGAAGTGTAGAATGTGCAAGTGGACAAGGAGTGTAGGGTGAGGGAGATATCTGTACAGTGGAGATCTTGTCACAAATTGTATCAGTCTTATTTTTTAAGTGATTAGAGTTCTCCTGGGCAGTGAGAGAGTTAGTGGGTGTAGGTAAAGAAGGACGAAGTAGAGAGTTAAAGGTAATGACGGGGATTGCATGAGAGGGTGTTAATGAGAGTGATAAAATAGGTCTGTTTGGCAGTTTGGAATTGTATTTTTGAAGGACAGATTTATATTGGTCGAAGTCTTGCTGGGTCTTAGTCCTACGCCATAATCGCTCAAGGGCACGTCTGCGTTTTTTGAGGCATCTGGTATTGTCTGTTTGCCACGGCTGTAGTGGTCGGGCCTAATTCTGTGTGTAGTGAGGGGGGCCAATGTGTCTATGGTGGATGACAGTGAACTGTTGTATACAGAAGTGGCCAGGTTGGGGCAGGACAGGGATGAGATTTTGTAATAGAGACAATCTGTTGCTGAAAAAAGAAGAGAAAACTTGCGAAATACAGTCTGAAAAGAAAAGTAGGGGAAAAAAGTGAGTGGCCTCCACCTGTAAAACCATTCCTGTTTTGGAGATCATCTCATTGTTGCCCATCTAGTGCACCTGTTTTTAATTTCATTAACACCAAAGCAGCTGAAACTGATTAACAAAACCATCTGCTACTTAACTGATCAGATCAATATCCCAGAAGTTTAATTGACTTGATTCTATACTTTGATTAAAAAGTGCTCCTTTATTTTTTTTGAGCATGAGCGTATATTCTGCTACTTCTCCAGAGTATGGGGATACCACTAGTGTGAGACTTTTTGGGAGCCTAGTTACATACAGGAGCTTGAAATCAAATGACCCCTGTGAAAGCCTGAAGGTGCGTAATTTCCTCATTTCACTTCCTCGCTACCTATTACAGTTTCAGAGGTTCTGAAATGCCAGGATAGCACAACCCCCCCCCCCCCCCCCAAATCTAAGATAGACCACACATCCACATTTGGTTTTGGGCCTGCAAACCTGTCAAGTGTCTCAAATCACATCAGACACTGCGATAGCAGTCTCTACCTGAGATACACTATATTGCCAGAAGAATTGGGACACCCCTCCAAATCATTGGATTCAGGTGTTCCACTCACTTCCAAGGCCACAGGTGTATAACATCAAGCACCTAGGCATGCAGACTGCTTCTACAAACATTTGTGAAAGAATGGGTCGCTCGCAGGAGCTCAGTGACTTCAAGCTTGGTGCCGTGATAGGTTGCCACCTGTGTAATAAGTCCATCTGTGAAATTTCCTCGCTACTAAATATTTCACGGTCAACTGTTAGTGGTATTATAACAAAGTGGAAGCAATTGGGAACAACAGCAACTTAGGCCACAAAGTGGTCGGCTACGTGAAATGACAGAGCACATGCTGAAGTGCACAGTGCGCAGAAGTCTCCAACTGTCTGCAAAGTCAATAAATAAAGACCTCCAAACGTAATGTGACCTTCAGATTAGCACAACAACAGTGCGTGGAGAGCTTCATGGAATGGGTTTCCATGTCCGAGCAGCTGCATCCAAACCTTACATCCCCAAGTGCCATGCAAAGCGTCAGATGCAGTGGCGTAAAGCACACGCCACCACTGGACTCTAAAGCAGTGGAGATGTGTTGTCTGGAGTGAAGAATCAGGCTTCTCTGTCTGGCAATCTGATGGACATGTCTGGGTTTGGCAGTTGCCAGGAAAACAGTACTTTCCTGACTGCAGTATGCCAAGTGTAAAGTTTGGTGGAGGGAGGATTATGGTGTGGGGTTGTTTTTCAGGGGTTGAGCTTGGCCCCTTAGTTCCAGTGAATGGAACGCTTAAGGTGTAAGCATACCAAGACATTCTGGACAATGCCATGCTCTCAACTTTGTGGGAACAGTAAAGGCATAGATGAGTAAGTTTGGGGTGGAGGAACTTGACTGGCCTGCACAAAGTCCTGACCTCAACCCGACAGAACAGCTTTGGGATGCATTAGAACACAGACTGTGAGCCAGGCCTTCTTGTCCAACATCATTGCCTGACCTCACAAATGCTCTTCTGGAAGATTGGTCAAATATTCCCATAGACATGCTCCTAAACCTTGTGGACAGCCTTCCCAGAAGAGTTGAAGCTGTTATAGCTGCAATGGGTGGGCCAAATCAATACTGAGCCCTATGGACTAAGACTGGGATGCCATTAAAAATCATGTGTGTGTAAAGGCAGGGATCCCAATACTTTTGGCAATATAGTGTACTTCTCAAAACACAGTTGTCTCAGACTCTGGAGGGGAAGAGCTTACAGCATCTGGTATTCCCAGGCAGTCTCCCCTTCAAGTACTAACCCGGGCTGACCCTGATTAGCTTCCAGGTTCAGACAAGATCGGACACGTTCAGGGTGATGCAGCCATTGCAATCCATTGCAGCTCTGCCACCAGGAATAGCTGCAATGCCTGATAAACACAGTGGCCCAGATACACCTGTTACCACTGGTCTATATGAAATGTGAACACCACCAGATTACCCCCCCCCCTCTTCCCCCGAGTCCACTATACTTGAGGTTGGTGCACCCTCCTCTCAGCTGCCTCCCCATTCTGGGACCCTTTAAGTCAATAATGTACCAACTCTATTGTCACCTAGCTATGCAGTCCCACAGGTATATAGTTATGCAATCATGCAGGCAAGCAAGCATGCAGCTATTCAAGTACACAGGTATATAGTTATGTAGGTACATAAGTATGCATTTGTGCAGGTAATTTATGCAAGTATACAGGTACTCAGCTATGCAAGTATGTAAATTATACAAGTTCACAGTTCACACAAATACGAATGTAAGTTTGCAATTTACGCAAGTACAGGTATGTGGTTTATGCAAGTATGCATGTAGGTATGCAGTTTGTGGAAGTATATGTATGCAGTCTATCCAAATATGCATTTAATTATGCATGTACATATGCATTTAAGCATGCATGTACGTATGCAGTTTATGCATTTAAGTATGCAGTTTGTGCAAATATGCAAGTACGTATGCAGTTTATGCAAGTATACAGTTGTGTTCAAAATAATAGCAGTCAGACATCACCAACCTGATCAATCTCTGTTTTTGGTAGAAATGTTATTTCTACATGGCAAATAATTTACTAGCAGGTGTAGTAGACTAATAGAAATCCAACAGACCCAACAGTCATGACATGCATGCTGCTGATTCTGTGTAACTGAATCACTAATTGAAAGGGGCATGTTCAAAATAATAGCAGTGTGGAGTTCTATTAGTGAGGTCATTCATTCTCTGAAAAACAGTTGGCAATTATTGCCCTTATTTAAGGAAGGAAGGCAGCAAATGTTGTACATGCTGGTTACAGTGCATTTCTCTCTGAAATTCTGAGGAAAATGGATCGTTACAGACATTGTTCAGAAGAACAGCGTACCTTGAATAAAAAGTTGATTGGAGAGGGGAAACATATAAAGAAGTGCAGAAAATGATAGGCTGCTCAGCTAAAATTATCGCAAATGCTTTAAAATGGCAACCAAAACCTGAAAGACGTGGAAGAAAGCGAAAAACTACCATTCGAATGGATAGAAGAATAGCCAAAATGGCAAGGACTCAGCCAACAATCAGCTCCAGGAAGATCAAAGAAGGTCTAAAGTTACCTGTGAGTACTGTTACAATTAGAAGACGCCTATGTGAAGCCAAGCTATCTGCAAGAAGCCCCCGCAAAGTCCCACTGTTGAAAAAAAGACGTGCTGAAGAGGTTACAATTTGCCAAAGAGCACATTGACTGGCCTAAAGAGAAATGGCGCAACATTTTGTAGACTGATGAAAGTAAGATTGTTCTTTTTGGGTCTGGTGGCCGGAGACAGTTTGTCAGACGACCCCCAAACACTGAATTCAAGCCACAGTACACTGTGAAGACAGTGAAGCATGGTTGCGCAAGCAAGCTTGAGCTTTTATATATATTTATTATGGACTGCAATTATATGTATGATATATGATTGATATATATATATATATATATACACACACAAACATTAGGATTATATATATTTCAGTGCTGCACAAATATTTTACTAGGTCCAGAAAGCTAATTTCCCTGCGCTCATGCATATAAGTCAATTTTATATTAAGGTTATTATTATTTAGACTAACAAAGAAACTGTGTAACGCTTCCGCACTGCCTTGCCAGAGAAGACATCATCAATGTATCGCTGATAGAAACACAATTCCAGCCACTCTCTAGAATAGATGATATCTTCTTCTCATCTGGCCATAAACAAATTTGCCAAGCTTGGAGCAAATTTGGCTCCCATGTCAACTCCTCTGGTCTGGAGGTAAAACATCTTATCGAACCAAATATAATTATGTTTCATAGCGAAGGCTAAGAGTTCTAATATGAACCTTTTCTGGTGACCTGGACTCTTTCAGATAATACTCATTGTGACGGGCGCGGCGTCAGACCCCAGCCCTTCTCACCAACTTGTGACCGAAGGACTAGCCAATCTAAAATCACGCTGCCACTTGCGTAACAATGCCACTCTCAGCTGCACCCTGCACAGAGATTTTTCAGCTCACTGGACCACAATCTATGTATCAACAGTCTGAGAGCGATTGTTACTGGGTCAGGTTAATTACGCAAGTAACCCTTCACACTGCCACCACCACCTTTTTACAGAGAAGGAGGAAACTCACAAATCTTAGCAGTAACACTATGATGTTTGAATAAGCATCTGTATACACACGGTCACTGTAGACAGATGTATCCAGAGGTTTTAAAACACACAGTAGCACTCTTCAGAGACAGGGATTCTAACTTTGCATTAAAGAGCTTTAGAAACAGTTCAACACTTTTCAGAAAATAGGATTTATTACTACAAAGGTCAAAATGGTGCATTAAAAATATTTACAGAAAAGATGTAACCAATATATATATATATATATATATATATATATATATACACATACATATATATATAGCAATAACACAACAGAGAGATAAAGAAAGAAGTTTAAGAAGGTAAAATACTTGCAGAAGTCCTGGTTTAAGCAGAGTCCGAGTGTCCTGAACAAAAGGGTGCCGTTTCTCTCAAAGTTGGTTCCTGATGTTAAAAGGGAGAATCTCTTCATCTCCCTCTCCGGGTATGACAGCTTTTTTCTAGGAACCCATTAGGGTGTCTCCTTAAAGCAGAAAACCAATCACCTCATTTGGGGAGGGGTGTTTAGGCGGGGACTTAGGCTATGACCAAATCCCTCCCACATTTGTACCATGGCCAATAACCTTCACTAGGTACATGTAGCAGCCTAGCCACTGGTAGATTAATATGCAGAATGATATCCTGAACGTCCAGACATCAAATATGACATATCTTACCATTCCAGATAAGGACATACTGCTTTCTACTCTCGTGTAGGTGCCACATAGGGGTGTAATGTGTCAGGTGACTTGTATTAAACTGACCTATCTGAATATATGCTTTGTTTTATTGTACTTTATTCCTGTCGGGATTTATGAATTTGTATGAAAAAGTGGTTTCAAGTGGGATGTATGTTTTACTGCCATTCTGGAATGCTTTTCATGTCCAGTGACGGACTGATTTATAGCTTTTACGACCAGGCCAAGGCAAGGGTCTGACAGACATCATGGAACCAGCTAATTGGGTTTACAACCATGAAGCGTATCCAGCTGTGCCCTGTGCACTCCTGAACTCAGCACACACACAGACCACATTCCTTGCAAGGGGGCTGGAGGGAGAGAGAATGATATTTGCAGAGTATGATACAAGATGGTGGATCTTTAACAAAATGGTTGTCCGCGTCCAATCTGTGCACACAATTATCACACCTCCCCTCTCAGGTAGTTGCATGGGAGTGTGACAGAGCATAGGCAGGACAGAACACACCGAGGAGATGATAAACACTCAAAGCTTTATTGAATTATGACAATCACTCAATTTGGGTCTGAGGGTAGGGTCCAAGTCTCAGGAGCCGGGAAGGGCCAAAATAATTGTAATCCAGGCAAGAACGGGTAAGGGGGGAAAGTTCACGGACAGTCCGTACAGGGGAAAATAGGGGCAGATGACACTCACAGTTCTGGCAGGGGTTTTTCCTGGCTCACAGCAGCCAACAGCCATACTTCTCAGCACACAGCAGAGGATCCACACAGCGGGTATTTCCAGCACACAGCAGCACGGGCAATCCTGGCTCCACAGTATCAGGCAGTGTAGCAGCGGGTACTCCTCCTGAGCCCCGAGTATTAGCAGAGTGTTCAGGGGGTAATAGTCTTGGTATCTCTGGGGTAATGTAGAATACTCAGCGGGTAATAATCCTCGATCTCCCTGGTATAATGCAAGGTACTAGGCGGGTAATAATCCTGAATCTCCCTGGTGTAATGCAGAGTACTCAGCAGGTAATAATTCTCAATCTCCCTGATGTAATGCAGAGTATTCAGCAGATAATAATCCTCAATCTCCCTGGGGTGATGCAGAGTGCTCAGCGGGTAATGATCCTGTGATCCCCGGGTCTTAGCAGAGTGGCTGCAGGGGTCTCACCTCAGCGGAGACCTCCCAGCAGCTTGCAGCGGAACAGAACAACCAGGAGAGCCGGCATCTGCCTTAAGGCTTTTCAGGACGCTCCCGGCTGCCCTGGCAACATCGGGCGGCATGCCGCGTTGCCCGGGCAACAAGGCATGCCACCTCAACACGGGCTGCGCTCTTGAGAGCGCGGCCTTTGTCCCCGGCGGGTGCAGGCGAGGGAAGCCTTGTGCCCGCGCTGCACATGCTAGGGGGCGCGCAGCATCAAGCCGGCAGCTCTGTCCCGGAACCTCCCGGCAGGAGGTCACCCCTCTCAGGGCCGTATGGCCAGGAGCCGTGTGAATCTCGCCGCAGGGGGTCATCTTCCTCCCGCCTGGCTGTGCTGGATGGAAGGGGACTGCGGCAGGGGTGAAAAGTAACACTTCTCATCCTGTGTGGTCCAGCTTCAAAGGGCCACTACAGGATGAGAAGGGGGTGTGTGAAGGGACACAGGCACTAGAAGGGGGGTGGGAAGCTCCCTGGCAGGCACACTGTGACAGGAGGGAACTGCAATTTCCCTCCTAGCACAACCAACACCTGCTGCTGGTTTGGCTGATCAGGACACAGATCCATTATGCCCAGATGTTCACCTTGGTGTGATCTGGTACAACTGCACTGTGGGAGAACCAGGTGCCTTCTGAGAAGGGTGCTGTTCTCCCCAGCAACACTGTTGTGCCAACAAAGTGAGTTGTTAGGGGTGAGCACCAGTCTTCTGTGATTACCCGGATATCGTGGCAACTGCCGTGGTGCCCACCTGTTCACAAAACACTTCTGTTCTGGGGTGTCATATGCTAACATATTGAGGTGTAGCTTCTTGTCAAGGTAGAGAATGAGATTTCCCTCTCCAGTCTCATTCCTCAGGCCCAGGACTACATCTGACCCGAAGGTAGTTGCGCCTGTGTGCACCGAAACTGGACAGGTGAATTCTGGAGCTCGCCTTCCAGGTGTATCTACAGGTACCTTCACCCAGGTTGAACAGTCCTCTTTACCTGCTAGCATCCAGGATACCATTTTCATCACTTTCCTGTCTGTTAGGTCAGTCACAGGTTCAGATGAGCCATGATAGTTGCACCCAGGCGTTCTACCAAAGCCAGATGTACCCAAGACTGACGTAACCTGCTTTTTGGCCTGGGGAGTAGGCCAGGCCATAATTTCCTCAGTCTCCCCATTTCCAGACCTCTGGGGGTCTCTTCTAAATCTAAGCCAGAAATAGTTTGAGGTGACTTCTCCCTGGCTTCAGGTTTTCCCCATAGACCTTGACAGGCTATATCAGGTGACACTCTCACTACATGTCTCCTAGGCTGACTGGATACTGAGCATTTGGTTAACTCTTTCAGTCCCCAAGCCCCCTGCTGGTAGACTATTCATTTCCAGCTTCTCACTGTCCCAGTCAAGCTGTTTACCTTTCTCAGCAGGGAAGCTCACAGCTAGTGTGCTGATGGATTCAACATTTTGGTCACTCAGTGCTGCCTTGGCCGTGGGACTACAAGTACCACCCAGCTGTCCAGTACCATACAAAGACAAATGCTGGGAGGTTATCAAGGTAGAATCCTCTGGGCTGGAGCAAGAAAAGGGCCTATCCAGACCATCCCTTTGCTCGGCACCCAGAGACTGTACCCTCTGTCCACTTCACAGCACTGTGGGTGACCCCCCAACAATAGAAATGCATCATCATCGACATTTGTACCATCAATGACACATGAGTTCATTACCTGCCCATGCAAGGGGATCTGCTCTCCTTCTCTGGGTGATGGAGAATCCTGTAACCCCACTCTATCCCCAGCCTCCTCCCTCTGTCCATCCACAGGTTGCCCAGATATTAACCCAACATCTGTACACAGTACCTCGGCATGTCCAGAGAGTTCCACGGGGGGCTTCCAGGGTGTTCTTGGCAGGGGCATAATAGGAAGCAAGCGTGCCTAGTACAGCACCAAACAGAACAGGTGTGGGAATTTCATCCGAGACTCCCTCATCCCCCTTCCTGCACCCCAATCAATGAATACCTGTCAGAGCCTGGAGTCGAACCTGGGCCTTCTGCGGTGAGAGACAGTGTTTCTTCTCACTGAGCCACCTGGAATGCTGGACAGCTCCCTTGACAATTCTTTGGATGATCCTGCCTTTGCCCTGTTTTGTCTTGAACCTTGAAATCCTTGCTCCTCCCATGAACTTCCTATAAAAGCCATGTCTCTGCACTTCCTGGTTGCCAGATTATTGTGCCTTACCAGCCAATATCCCGCTTACTGTTCCTGCTGCTGTCTTCATCTACGTTACCGACCTTTGGCTTGCTACTGACTACGATTCTGCCTCATCCTATCTACTACCATTGGTGACCGACCCTTGGCTTGTGACTGACTCCGCTTCTGTTTGATCCCTGAACTGTTTGATCCGCTTTTGGTTTCCAGCCTACTCATTCCCTGGTGGGGTGATCCTGAGATCTGCGACCTGGCATTCACACGCAGCCAAATCCATCTCCACCATTAGGAGCTCTGGGGAAGACCGGTGGATGCTTAGACCCCGCACCTCAGGTGAGCCTGCGTCATTCCCAGGGTGGGCCGCTGGTGTACCAATCCTGCTGGTTTCAGGTAAGCCTTACAACTGCTGTAGCAACTGGTCTCTGAACCTGACCTTATATTGTGACAATACCTTAGTATGGGGTATGCGTGAATGGGTCCCCCCAACTCCAGTGAGGGTAAGGAACTTTCCTGGGATGATGTCTCTTGTTCAATCACCTCCGGTCGGATCAAGGTGACTCCTGCCCGATGTCACAGAAACCAGTTACAGTCTGGTTGCCCACAGTCACTGGCTGCAGGTTTGCGGGGGTTACCCAAGTCTTCCTGCGGAAAAACAGCACTGAAGAAGAGTTGCTGGCAGGCTGATGTCATCTTCTGCTCAGGATACTGTGTTCTGAGATGTCCAGGTTTCCCGCAGGTATAACAGCTGCGGTTGTCAGACAGGAATGGCTTGGCCCCAAGTACTGCAGGTGTTGGGTAATGGGAAGCTTGACTCACCGGCGTAGGAGGGGTTGCTATGGGTGATTTCCCTCCTTTCCAGCCATTAGGAGGAGCCTTGCGATGGTCAGACACCCGTGTGTGGACATAGGTGTCGGCCAGGTCTGCTGCAGCTTTGGCAGAAGCTGGTTCTCTCTTCAAGACAAACTGTCTGACGTCTGCCAAACAAAGATGCAGTAGTTAATCTTGTATCATGAGATCCTCCAGGGACTCGTAGGAGTCAGCTTTCAGTCCTCTGGTCCACTGCCGGAATGTGGTGCATAATTGACTTACCACATCCGTGTAAGAGTCCCCAGGTCCCTTTTGCAAGGACCTAAACCACTTGCGGTACATTTCCAGGGTCAGCTGGAACTTCCGGTCAATGGCTTCTTTTAGAGCTTCATAATTGTCGTCCTGCTCCTCTGGCAACTCGACAACCGCATCCAGGGCCTTACCTCGTAGCTCTGGTGTCAGGTACCGAGCCCATTGTGCTTGGGGCAGATGGTACTGACGGGAAGTTTTTTCAAATGAGAGTAAATACATGTCAATGTCACTATCTTTTTCCATCACTGGAAACTTGGCTGTTGTGCCCACGACCGGAGAGGTGTCCCTGTGCTCTAGGGAGCCGAGGTTCTGAGCTTGTTGCTGCTGCTGGAGCCTAGCCATCTCCATTTCGTGCCGACGGTCAGCTTCTCTCTCAGCCTGGTGTTTCTCTCTGGCAGCCGCTGCTTGGCGTTCCTCTATCTCAGTGTCAAGGTCCTACCTTTTCCCAGAGATTGTGCTGCTTCATGTGCTGGCGGCCATCTTGGGTTTCTGCAGAGCATGGTGGGAGTCTTATGCCTTCAGGCTTCTGAGGGCCATCCCCCAGAGGGGTGTGGCTAATTACATATAAGCCTGTGATCCGCACATGCCCTTTGCACTTTTGTTTTTGTGTTGCTACAGCTCTGTTCATACTCTTGTGACTCTCCTGGAATCTGACTCGGCTTGTGACTAGACCATTCTCTGTGTTTTCCTTTGATCTGACCTTCCGTTGCTGAACCCGGCCCGTGACCTGTGATTCTTGTCCACTGTTCTGTACCGTTTTGTCCCGTTGTTGTCGACCCGGCATGCCTGACTACGCTATTGTCATTCCTACCAGCTTCACGCCATTGGCAGCGGCCAATACCACAGCCGGGGTGTCTCGGGGGCCGCGACCTGGTTCCTGGCTGCGTCAAGTCCATCCCCACCATCAGGGGCTCTGGTGAAAGGCAGCCTGGGACTTAGACTCCGCGCCCTGAGAAACTCCGGTCTGTGGGTGGTGGTTGTCATCAGTCAGTGCGTTACCCTGCCACTAGGCCTGCCTGTCCGTTCCACAGCCCCTGCCCTGACACTCAGCCGCTGCTTGGCATTCAAGGAACTGCAAGTATGCCAGAGGATCTGTCTCCTGGATGCGTTTCAGGGCTTCCTGCATTTGAGAGTCTCTGCTGGTTACAGGCACTCTGGTGCTGGCCTGCTCCTGCTGTGGCGTGGAAGTGACATGCTGTGGTACTCCAGTGTCAGTCTCTGTATGCCCATCCTGCGAGGCCCTATCTGAGCCTCTGGGATCGGAGGTGGCAGGAACCCCTTCAGTTACAGGTTCCCCCGGGTTCTGGTCTGCCCAGCTATCATACTCATATAAGTCATAAATCAGATTTTCAGGAATTTTGCCACTGACGTCAATTCCTCTGGCTTCACACTCAGTACTTAAATCACTTTTGTTCATTCTCTTGTATTCTGCTACACCAGGCATAATTGCAAGCAAAGGTAGAATAGAAAGTAGACAAAGGAAGGAGCTGTTGCTATATGTCTCTCTCTCTCTCTATATATATATATATATAAATATATATATATATAAAAATATGCACCGCTTGTCTCTAAGGACTGTTTCCACAAAGGTTACAATCCTTCATCGCAGAGCTAATTCCTAACAATGCACTGTATGCTCTAATGCAGAACTATCCCACGTACGCTGCAAGCCAATATGTGACGGGCACGGCGTCAGACCCCAGCTCTTCTCACCAACTTGTGACCGAAGGACTAGCCAATCTAAAATCGTGCTGCCACTTGCGTAACAATGCCACTCTCAGCTGCACCCTGCACAGAGATTTTCCAACTCACTGGACCACAATCTATGTGTCAACAGCCTGAGAGCGATTGTTACTGGGTCAGGTTAATTGCGCACTTAACCCTGCACACTGCCACCACCACCTTTTTACCGTGAAGAAGGAAACTCACAAATCTTAGCAGTAACACTATGATGTTTGAATAGGCATCTGTATACACACTGTTACCGCAAACAGATGTATCCAGAGGTTTTAAAACACACAGTAGCACTCTTCAGAGACAGGGATTCTTAGTTTGCATTAAAGAGCTTTAGAAACAGTTCAACACTTTTCAGAAAATAGGATTTATTACTAAAAATGTCAAAATGGTGCATTAAAAATATTTACAGAAAAGATGTAACCAATATATATATATATATATATATATATATATATATATATATATAAATAGAGCAATAACACAACAGAGCTAAAGGAAGAAGTTTAAGAAGGTAGCATACTTGCAGACGTCCTGGTTTAAGCAGAGTCCAAGTGTCAGTGGCCAATAACCTTCACTAGGTACATGTAGCAGCCTAGCCACTGGTAGATTAATGTGCAGAATGATATCCTGAACGTCCAGTCATCAAATATGAGCTATCTTACCATTCCAGATAAGGACATATTGCTTTCTACTCTTGTGTAGGTGCCACATAGGGGTGTAATGTGTCAGGTGACTCGTATTAAACTGACCTATCTGAATATATGCTTTGTTTTATTGTGCCTTGTTCCTGTCGGGATTTATGAATTTGTATGAAAAATTGGTTTCAAGTGGGATGTATGTTTTACTGCCATTCTAGAATGCTTTTCATGTCCAATGATGGACTGATTTATAGCTTTACGACCAGGCCAAGGCAAGGGTCTGACAGACATCATGGAACCAGCTAATTGGGTTTACAACCATGAAGCGTATCCAGCTGTGCCCTCCTGAACTCAGCACACACACAGACCACATTCCTTGCAAGGGGGCTGGAGGGAGAATGATATTTGCAGAGTAGGCAAAATGGTTGTCCGAGTCCAATCTGTGCGCACAATTATCACACTCATCCCATCAGCGTGCCCTATATTGCTATATAAGAAAGCTACATCTGCTGTAACTAGGAAAGTAGATGGTTCAACTATGATATTTTAACATCATTTAAGACCTATTTGGTATCCCTCAAGAAAGGAGTGGAGAGTACTAATGGCTGAAGAAAAAAAGTCTATATATTCCCCCACTCTTGGACACAGAGAACCGATTCCACTATCAGTCTTCTGGGGGGTGTTTTGTTCTCGCTTACAGTATATCCAATCACTGGGTCTTGGTGTTTCACGGTCATCCAGAATCTTACGGACTTCTATCATATAATCAACTTTATCTAAAATTACCACATCTCCACCTTTATCCGCAGGGTGAATGATCAAATCCTATCTAAAAGCTGTTTGATTCCAGCATCAATAGTCCGCTGGTTTCTAGCATTCTTAATCTGTAGGGATTCAAGGTCTTTTATAACCATGTCCCTAAAGAGGTTTATATGAGGATGGGTATTCGTGGGAGGGTTGTACAACGATGTATTCCTTATATTTGTACATTTAATGTCACTGGTAGCGCGTTTACTCTCTGGAGGGGGATTAGTTAGAAAATACCTTTTCAAAGACATCTACCTGGTGAACTTATGAATGTCTACATATGTTTGAAACTTATCAAGTTTGACTTTAGGTGCAAATTTCAGGCCCTTATTTAACAGGGATAACTCATTAGGGCAAGGCTTGAAATTTGGCTAGTAGGTTTAGACTTTAAATTTTAAGCCCTGCATTAGGGGAGAAAGCAGTCCTACTAAGATTAAAAATACCATTCTTGTCTAAGTCCATCTTTTCTTGGAATCTGTGAACCTTCTTTCTCCCTCATTTTCACTCTATACGGATATTTATTTTCCTTGATGTTCCT
Organism: Staurois parvus; assembly: GCF_062004578.1. Classification (NCBI taxonomy): domain Eukaryota; kingdom Metazoa; phylum Chordata; class Amphibia; order Anura; family Ranidae; genus Staurois; species Staurois parvus. The sequence continues at coordinate 17,997,807 of NW_028317807.1, read as the reverse complement.
TCCCCTAAAAAAGGGCTGTGTTTTCCACCTTGGCTATAAAGAGATCTGTCCTGATGGTTATGGTACATCTTTGGGGTCCTTTCCCATATTGACTATAATCCTCCCAATAATTGATTACAGGAGGCCCATAGTAAGATCTCTTATTGTCCTGATATTGACAAGAAAGCCAGTAGCCACCCCTTTTATCTTCACGAGTTGGGCGTTGTTATAAGAAGGATAATCTCTCTTAGTATTGGAATGGAATATAGAGTGAAAATGGGCTGAGGGGTTCTGTCCCCCTCTACTTCTTACGTGATAGTTCTGGCCCCGCCCTGCCTATTTGCGGGGTCTACGATACCCATAATAACTCCCATTGTTATACCTAGGGAAATACCCCCTCAGATCATGGTTCTTCCATTTTGCAGGCCTCTCCCCTGGTCATAACTATTATGGGTTTGTAGAGGGGGAGATCCTATATCTCTAGTGCCTATATTTTCATCCTGGAGATTATAGAGGGCATCAAATCTATTATTGGTAGGTATGAAGTACATGCCATCTCCTGAAGATCTTCCAGGAGATCTCATCCTTCCTGTTTGTGTATTGTTGGCCCTATACCCATTCTGGGATGGATGACGTACTTTATGCTTACCATAGGTTCCCTTAAACAACCCTTCTCTATCCTTATATGTAGTACTGCTAGATCTTACTTGGACGGATATAGTAGCATTAGGACCCTACTTTTCTATTTGCTATTTGAAAATAAAATTCTCCTTATAGTCCTTAAGATCTCTGGAGAATGTTTTCTTCTTTTTTAGTTTCTGTTCCTTCTCAGTAGTGTCCATTAAAAGTTTTAATCTATCTTATTCACTTGTACATTTTTCCCTTCCCATATAAGGTGCGAGTTTTTCTCATTAATAATTTCAGTGTCTAAATGCATAAGCTTTTTCTTTTTACAAAGAATTAAAAATTTCAACAGGTCTAAACCTGCATTGTTAAAAAATTGATGTATATGTATGATTGCAGGGAAATTAACTTTCTGGAACTGACTCTTATTAATGATGGTACCAAGATCGTTACCAAGTCTTTTTTCAAATCCACAGATAGGAATAGCTACATTCCTGTAGACAGCTGTCATCACCCTCTCTGGCTTCGGAATATTCCTAAAGGCCAGTTTTAAAGAATACGGAGGAATTGTGATAACTTTTTTAAGAGGAATTTAAAAGGAATTGGAGAGTCCTTAAAGATAACCGTGTTTTGGCAGGTTTTTTACCTAACAGGCCGTAAGTCATCTGATGGATAGCCCCTTTAAGATATAAGGTAGCCCCCAATATAGTAGATCAACCGAAAGAGATCACATTTTTCTCTGGGTTGTTTTTTTCCCCTGTAATAAATGGATGATATGCAGATGTGACAACATTCGGAAAAAACATTATATTCTTTTACTTACCACTCTACTGGTAAAGATTATAAGATTGACTCTTTAATTACATGTAATACTAAATACGTAGTCTATCTTTTAGAATAACATAAAAAGTAGTGCAGCGCTGAGGGTAGTGTTTATAAAACAAATATGAGTCCACTGCAAGTCCAGTTCATGAAAACGTGTCAAGTGACAAGTGGGAATTCAATGTTGGTGATCCGTGAAGAAGTGGCTGAAAAACGCACTCACCAGAAAGAAGACATATAAACGCAGTATATATCCAAAGCTCATGGATCCTCAATCCGGAAGGAAATAAAGCTGGTCCGGTCACAGAAAAGTGGGTTCCTCCTTTATGGATGCAGCAACAGATCCTCCTCCTCCCAGTTAGGTGTAGGATTCCAAAGTCACGGTTCTGTAAGCAAAGTGCTCCTCGAGGGAGTTTAGGGAAGGACACCCATAGTGTAGTAGGTTAAGTAAAAGCAGCTTTTCTCATCAGCAGTTAGAGCAGTCTTGTGACTTCTATGAGTGTCCAGCCCAGCACTAGCTAAAACATGTAGGAGGTTTCTTTCTGCTCTAGGAGGATGCAAAAACTCTGACCTCTGTCTGACCAGTGCTAATTGGCTCTGCACTGATCACATGCATTCTCTTCCTTTTTAGAATATCTTTTAGAATGTTCTTGTAAAAAAACAGTATATAGGTAGGACCACTAGAAGGTTGAGGGACTGCCTAAGAGAACACCTTTATAATATTAAAAAGGGAATTAAGGAGCATTCCCTTTCTAAACATTTTAGAGATCATCACCATAAAGATCCTTGCTGTCTAAAGTTTGTGGGGATAGATCTCATTTGCCCACATTGGAGGGGTAATATTAAACATAGGGCAGTGTCTATGCTTGAGACAAAATGGATTTATGAAATGCGTACTTTATTTCCCTTAGGGTATAACGTTGACATAAATATCAACTTCTTTATTGATAACAGTTGATATACATGGCTTTTTCCATCTATCCTGGGAGGGTTTTTTTTTAACTGTGCTTCATACTGGTATTTGTATGGCATTGGGAAATTTTTCATATGGGTCTATCCACGTCACATCACTCATTGTGATGCATGTGTCTGGATGGTATATAGGCAGTTTCCAATTGAAAAGCTTGTCCATTATTTGGATTTTGTCATTACCGTATTTTCCGGCGTATAAGACAACCCCGTACTTTTCCTGTTAAAATATAGGGTTTGAGCTATACTCGCCGTATAAGACTACCCCTCTTCCAACGCACACCAAATAAAAATGAAAAAACATCAGATTTGATTTCAATATGGTATGCTATTTCAGTATGGTATTCCAATGATGGGGTGCTATTCCTCCCACTGACACCAATGATGGGGCACTATTTCATCCACTGACACCAATGATGGGGCACTATTCCTCCCACTGATACCAATGATGGGACACTATTCCTCCCACTGACACCAATGATGGTGCCCCATCATTAGTGTCAGTGTGTGAGGAATAGTGCCCCATCATTAGTCAGTGGGAGGAATAGTGCCCCATCATTAGTCAGTGGGAGGAATAGTGCCCCATCATTGGTGTCAGTGGGAAGAATCGTGCCCCATCATTGGTGTCAGTGGGAAGAATCGTGCCCCATCATTGGCGTCAGTGGGAGGAATAGTGTCCCATCATTAGCGTCAGTGGGAGGAATAGTGTCCCATCATTGGCGTCAGTGGGAGGAATAGTGCTCCATCATTGGCGTCAGTGGGAGGAATAGCGGCCCATCATTGGTATCAGTGGGAGGAATAGCACCCCATCATTGGTGTCAGTGGGAGGAATAGCACCCCATCATTGGTGTCAGTGGGAGGAATAGCACCCCATCATTGGTGTCAGTGGGAGGAATAGCGCTCCATCATTGGTATCAGTGGCAGGAATTCCGCCCCATCATTGGTGTCAGTGGGAGGAATTGCGCCCCATCGTTGGTGTCAGTGGGGAGAATAGTGCCCCATCGTTGGTGTCAGTGGGGGGGAGAATAGTGCCCCATCGTTGGTGTCAGTGGGGGGGAGAATAGTGCCCCATCGTTGGTATCAGTGGGAGGAATAGTGCCCCATCGTTGGTATCAGTGGGAGGAATAGTGCCCCATCGTTGGTATCAGTGGGAGGAATAGTGCCCCATCGTTGGTATCAGTGGGAGGAATAGTGCCCCATCGTTGGTATCAGTGGGAGGAATAGTGCCCCATCGTTGGTATCAGTGGGAGGAATAGTGCCCCATCGTTGGTATCAGTGGGAGGAATAGTGCCCCATCGTTGGTATCAGTGGGAGGAATAGTGCCCCATCGTTGGTATCAGTGGGAGGAATAGTGCCCCATCGTTGGTATCAGTGGGAGGAATAGTGCCCCATCGTTGGTATCAGTGGGAGGAATAGTGCCCCATCGTTGGTATCAGTGGGAGGAATAGTGCCCCATCGTTGGTATCAGTGGGAGGAATAGTGCCCCATCGTTGGTATCAGTGGGAGGAATAGTGCCCCATCGTTGGTATCAGTGGGAGGAATAGTGCCCCATCGTTGGTATCAGTGGGAGGAATAGTGCCCCATCGTTGGTATCAGTGGGAGGAATAGTGCCCCATCGTTGGTATCAGTGGGAGGAATAGTGCCCCATCGTTGGTATCAGTGGGAGGAATAGTGCCCCATCGTTGGTATCAGTGGGAGGAATAGTGCCCCATCGTTGGTATCAGTGGGAGGAATAGTGCCCCATCGTTGGTATCAGTGGGAGGAATAGTGCCCCATCGTTGGTATCAGTGGGAGGAATAGTGCCCCATCGTTGGTATCAGTGGGAGGAATAGTGCCCCATCGTTGGTATCAGTGGGAGGAATAGTGCCCCATCGTTGGTATCAGTGGGAGGAATAGTGCCCCATCGTTGGTATCAGTGGGAGGAATAGTGCCCCATCGTTGGTATCAGTGGGAGGAATAGTGCCCCATCGTTGGTATCAGTGGGAGGAATAGTGCCCCATCGTTGGTATCAGTGGGAGGAATAGTGCCCCATCGTTGGTATCAGTGGGAGGAATAGTGCCCCATCGTTGGTATCAGTGGGAGGAATAGTGCCCCATCGTTGGTATCAGTGGGAGGAATAGTGCCCCATCGTTGGTATCAGTGGGAGGAATAGTGCCCCATCGTTGGTATCAGTGGGAGGAATAGTGCCCCATCGTTGGTATCAGTGGGAAGAATAGTGCCCCATCATTGGTATCAGTGGGGAGAATAGTGCCCCATCGTTGGTATCAGTGGGGAGAATAGTGCCCCATCATTGGTGTCAGTGGGGAGGAGGAATAGTGCCCCATCATTGGTATCAGTGGGGAGAACAGTGCCTCATTGTTGGTGTCAGTGGGGAGAACAGTGCCTCATCGTTGGTGTCAGTGGGGGAGGAACAGTGCCTCATCGTTGGTGTCAGTGGGGGAGGAACAGTGCCTCATCGTTGGTGTCAGTGTGGAGGAGGAATAGTGCCCCATCGTTAGTGTCAGTGGGGGAGAGGAGCTCCTTCTTCCAGTTCGGCCGCTCGATTTTCGCGGGCCCGCTCAGCTCCACCTCCTCCCCGGTGATTGGTCGCCTGTGTGCCTTTCCAGTGCTGGCGCCCAATCACCGATGAGGAGGCGGAGCCAAGCGGCCGCGTGACCATCGAGCGGCCGAACTGAAAGAAGGAGCAGCCGAGCTTCCTGGACCGGATCGTCGTGGGACCGGAGCCAGGTAAGGTACAGCAGCCCCTCTGCCCACCCCTGTACTTAGTGTCCGTTGGAGGAGGAGGGGGGGCGGCGCCGCGCTGCCCCTCGAAAAAGTGCCGCCCTGACACCGGCTCGCACCGGCGTATAAGACGACCCCCGACTTTTCAGAAGATTTTCAGGGGTTGAAAAGTCGTCTTATACGCCGGAAAATACGGTATATATTTTTTAGTATTTAAATTTTTATAATTTTTTTTCATATTGCTTTGATTTCATCGCAACTTTGTCGGATTAAATTTTTTTTTTTTCATTTCTATAGGTTTGCAAGATTTTGCAACTGTTTTTTGTTCATCCCATTGACATTTGGAGTGTGTTGTAAAATATTTGTCACTATTATACATTTAATTCATTTATCGCCTGTATTGTCTTAGAAAACATCGGTCATTTATCATCTAATTGACGTTTGATAATCCCAATACAGTAATATTAATATTTTTTACTACGATTTTATTTATAATGGTTACTTTTTTTATCTGGAACAAGGATGCGATGCTTGGTCTTTCAGGAAAGAAGCTGATTGGTTACCATGAACAGCTGCACCAGATTTTGCACTCTCCAGTTTTAGACTCCTGTCGAGTCCACCACCCACAGAGACACCAGGGAAGGTAACTAAGAGGTGCTATATCGGATAATCCAAAGGGAACCCCAGATGGTCAGAGGTGCCCAGAGGGAAGCCTAAAGATGCTAGGCAAGTCCTTAAGAGGATTCCATTTGAGACCTTGAGATGGGATATAACTTCTTAATGCATATTTGAATTATGCATCTGGTGAGTGTATAATTTGAATATTTTATCACAAGACACACGAAGGATCACCATTCTATAGACTTTGGCACTTTATTCCGGCACTTATTCACCTATATATGTCTATTATTGTGGTTTATCCATTTGATATCATTCATTTCAATAATTTAATGTTTTTATCCATCCTCCAGTATTTTATCTGAGTTTTTAGCGCTGCACCTTTTGTATTATATTAGTTGTTGGAGGTTTTTTTGGTACCTTTCGGTGTACAGCGGCTTTGTTCTAGCGCTCACTTTCTCTACTCATATCACAGACTCGATTGATCGCTCTGTCTTTTTCTGCCACCACTTTTCTATGTTTCTATGGGCTGTGTCATTTAGTAGAGCAGTAGACAGTGTCAGTATTATTATTATACAGTATTTATATAGAGCCAAAAGGTTTGCTCAGCGCTGTACATTATAGTGGGGGACAGAACATGACACAATACAGTAACAAAACAATACACAAGGGGTTTGAGGGCCCTGCTCTTGTGAGCTTACAATCTAGGAGGGAGGGGATAGTGGTACAGGAGGAAGTGGTTGTGGGGGATGGAGTGGTAGAGATCGGCTGTTAAGTGAGGGTGGGGTAGGCTTCCCTGAAGAGGTGGGTTTTCAGGGTGCGCCTAAAGGTGAGGAGGGTAGGTGACAGTCTGATGAATTGGGGTAGTGAGTTCCAGAGGATGGGGGAAGTCCTGGAGAAGTCCTGCAGTCGGACGTGGGAGGAGGAGACCAGGGAGCTAGAAAGTAGGTGGTCTTGTGAGGAGCGAAGAGTACGGGTTGGGTGGTATTTGGGTATCAGGTCGGTGAGGTAGTTTGGGGCAGCGTTATGAATGGCTTTATATGTCAGTGTTAGTATTTTGAATTTAATGCGTTGGGCAATCGGAAGCCAGTGGAGGGAATGACAGAGGGGGGTGGCAGATGCGGAGCGGTTGGTAAGGTGCATGAGTCTGGCCGCTGAGTTCAGGATAGACTGAAGCAGGGATAGCCTGTGTTGGGGTAGGCCGGTGAGAAGGGCGTTGCAGTAGTCCAAACGTGAAATAAAGAGGGAGTGAACGAGTTGTTTAGTAGTGTCTGGGGTTAGGAACGTACGTATTTTGGAGATGTTGCGGAGGTGAAGTCTGCATGAGTTTGCCAAGGATTGGACATGGGTTTGGAAGGACAGGTTTGAGTCTAGAGTGACACCTAGGACTTTGGCTTGCGGGGTGGGACTGATGGTGGCGTTGTTGGTCGTGATGGAGAGGATGGGGGGGGGGGTGCGGGTTGGGGGGAAAATTAGGAGCTCAGTTTTGGAAGGGTTCAATTTGAGGAAATGGAGCGACATAAAGGTAATAGTTGAAGCCGTGGGACTGTATCAGTTTGCCGAGGGAGGAGGTGTAGATGGAGAAGAGAAGGGGCCCGAGGACAGAGCCTTGGGGGACCCTAACAGAGAGGGGGAGGTGGTAGCGTTATAGGTGACGCTGAAGGAGCGTTGGGATAGATAGGAGAGCCAGGAGAGAGCGGAGTCTCTGATGCCAAGGGAGTGTAGTTTATTAAAGAGGAGGGGGTGGTCAACTGTGTTGAAGGCCGCGGAAAGGTCGAGGAGTAGGACTGAGTAGTTAGTAGCCATTAGCAGGTCATTAGTGATTTTGAGTAGGGCGGTTTCGGTGGAGTGTAGGGGACAGAAGCCAGACTGTAGTGGATCGAGGAGGTTGTTGTCAGTGAGTTGGGAGCTTAGGCGATTGTAGACTTAAGTGCTCAAGGAGCTTGGATTTAAATGGCAGCAGGGAGATGGGTCTAAGGTTGTTCAGGTCGGTGGGGTCCAGGGAGGGTTTTTGAGTATGGGGGTGATGTGCACGTGCTTTAGGGGGGAGGGGAATGTGCCAGTAGAGAGGGAGAGAGTGAAGATGTAGGGCAGTGGATGTTGTGTAGACAGTGTCAGCAGGGCAGTGGACGGTGTCAGTAGAGCAGGTATTTACATAGGATGGGGTCAGTAGAGCAATAGATAATGTCAGTAATTTATTTTTGCCATTTTATTGTTTTTTAGTATTTTTTACCAACCTTGTTGGTGGGGGGGGGGGGGCTTTGGTGAAATAACAGAGTTCTAAACAGAACCATGATGTCTCACTTTTGAGACAGAGAAAGGAGATTGAGGACTGTGTCTTCAATGTCCATCACTGCAGCCTCAGCGGTACAGAATAGATACAGCAGCTATGAATGAACACAGTGAGTGATTGGTACCAATAATTTACTGTGTTTATTCAGAAAAGGAAGGGGCTGATAAATGGCACCTTTACTGGCCCCTTCCGCTGCTCTCCACCCTAAAACAATCTCCGCAGCAGCCGGTGGGAGAGGAGGAAAGGAAGCTTGAAGCACTGCAGGGGGTAGCCATGGGAACATACAGACGGAAAAGTAGCAGAAGATAGTGGAACCTGGAAAGGAGGGATGGCATTTACTGGAACCGCTTCCCTATATTTTCCTCCTACAGCTGCTGAATGTCAGCAGGAGAAAGAGAATGAGAAGGAAGAGGAAAGTACAGGATCATATCCAGTAAATAGCGCTGCCATCGCTCCTGTCCAGGTTCCATGGGTTGATAAGTAAGGGATGCAGTCACTTACCCGCGATTGGGTTCCATGGGTTGATAAGTAAGGGACGTGGTCACTTACTGCGATTAGGTTCCATGGGTTAATAAGGGAAGTGATCACTTACCTGCGATTGGGTTCCATGGGTTGTGTCAGGAATGAACTTGCCAACGGTAGTGGGACTCACCTGCCTTGTGGGTTGCAGTACCAGGACTGGCCAGCGGGTGCTCTCAGCAACCAGAAGCTCACTCCTGCAGTCAGCCATCACCTGAGGCTGATTGCAGGAGGTGTATTTAAGGAATGGCCAGACTTGCAGTCAGTGCCTTGGTGTATGTTTCCCATGAGCCCCTGTACCTGCATCCTGTCTGCTTCCTGCCTGATTCTGCTTGATCCTGACACTGAATGAACTCCGCCTGTCCTGACCTCGGCTATTCCTGACCACTCTCCAGCCTGCTCCTTTGGTACCTTGTCTGCCTGATTGTTCCTGACCTGGCCCATCTGACTATCCTCTGCCTACTCCTTTGTGTCTTGTCTGCCCGAGGATTCCTGACCCGGGAGCCCTGACAGGTTGCTAAGGGACGCCATCCCTTACCCACAACTGGGTCCCATGGGTTGATAAGGGATGCGGTCACTTACCCGCGATTGGGTTCCATGGGTTGATAAGTAAGGGACGTGGTCACTTACCTGCGATTGGGTTCCATGGGTTAATAAGTAAGGGAAGTGATCACTTACCTGAGATTGGGTTCCATGGGTTGATAAGTATGGAACGCGTTCACTTACCTACCATTGGGTTCCATGGGTTGATAAGTAAGGGATGCGTTCACTTACCTGCGATTGGGTTCCATGGGTTGATAAGTAAGGGACGTGGTCACTTACCTGCGATTGGGTTCCATGCGTTAATAAGGGAAGTGATCACTTACCTGCGATTGGGTTCCATGGGTTGCTAAGTAAGGGACGTGGTCCCTTACCCACAACTGGGTTCCATGGGTTAAGTAAGGGAAGCGGTCACTTACCCGCGATTGGGTTCCATGGGTTAAGGGACGCGGTCACTTACCTGCGATTGGGTTCCATGGGTTTAGTATGGGACACGGTCACTTACCTGCGATTGGGTTCCATGGGTTAATAAGGGAAGTGATCACTTACCTGCGATTGGGTTCCATGGGTTGCTAAGGGACGCGTTCACTTACCTGCGATTGGGTTCCATGGGTTGATAAGGGATGCATTCACTTACCTGCGATTAGGTTCCATGGGTTGATAAGTAAGGGAAGTGATCACTCATCTGCAATTGGGTTCCATGGGTTGCTAAGTAAGGAACACGTTCACTTACATGCGATTGGGTTCCATGGGCTGATAAGGGAAGCGGTCACTTACCCGCGATTGGGTTCAATGGGTTAAGGGACGCGGTCACTTACCCGCGATTGGGTTCCATGGGTTAAGGGACGCGGTCACTTACCCGCGATTGGGTTCAATGGGTTAAGGGACGCGGACACTTACCTGCGATTGGGTTTCATGGGTTGATAAGGGACGCGGTCACATACCTGCGATTGGGTTCCATGGGTTAAGGGATGCGGTCACTTACCTGCGATTGGGTTCCATAGGTTGATAAGCAAGGGACCCATCACTTACCCGTGACTGACGGAAAGATGGGGATCAATGGGTTGTTGACCCCTGATCTAACCCGTCACTGTTGCTCTTTGTCTACTCTGTGCCCTCTTTTGCCATAATCGAGGTTTGATATGACTGTCCATCGATCATTTAGTTTAATCCAGTGTAATTGCACCATTAGACTGGAGTCAATGAACCTATCAGCACGTCTTTGGAGTGTGGGAGGAATCTGAACTACCAGGAAGAACCCCCTGTGAAGACAGGCTGAACATGCAAACCCCATGCAGATGTTTTTTAGACGTCGGTAAGACGTTTCAGAAAGGTTGTATATCACACCACGAGAAGCCGGCTCTCAGGATGTACTAAGGACCAGAATTAGTACAATTGTTCTCAACATCACAACTCGCGTATCAATCACACCCGACCGCCATCTCTTCTCTTTCGGATGTGTTCAGACAATTCCGTCCCCAGCCGCGCATGCGCAACGCTCCCACACAACCTGCTCCGCCCCCCTCTCTGCTGACTGGCTGTTCGCTGTGCAAAGCTCGGGCTGTGTCCTGTCGGAGCAGAACCCGCCTCACAACGCCGCGCCTGGTGGAGACTGGAAAAAAAAGAAGCCGCCCAGCAGAGGAAGGAGAGAGAGGAGCGAGCTACACAGTGACGCGGCGGAGGTGTAGTTTGACGCGGTGTGTTACGTGGTGGGGAAGAGAATAAAAAAAGCCCAGCGAGATCCCAGCCGCGAACGAAAGCAGTGACGGAGGAGAGGCAGTGTAACCCGGTAAGAGGAAGGAGGAGGAGAGGGAGAGGCTGGAGCAGAGACATGGAGCAGGCCGCAGCCCCGGGGCTCTCCTCACACTCTCTCGGCCACACGCCGAGGGGGGCTCAGGGGCTCTGTGGAAGCTTACACCCGCCGAGATTTTCTCTCATTTTCCCGCCGGCTCGCCATGTTGGAGGTCTGTGAGGCCGGATAGGGAGGACGGAGAATCCGCGGTCCCGGCTACAGGCGGACAGGGAAAAAAAAAGAGCCGCGAAACAAAGGATAATGGCGGCCCAGAGGAGGGAGGCAGCCGGCGGCGGCGGCCTGAGCCGGGGGTGTGCGAGGCAGACATGGGGGGTCACCGGGGAGCCGGGCCACAGGGGCCTCCTGCCTGGCTGTCGCGACAGGCGGCCCCTTCCATCGCGACAGAGCGCCCAATCCGGGGCCGATAGCGGCTTGGTGTCGGAGATTTGGGGAATTTTCTGCCGCTTTTTTGTGTTGTGTGGAGGAGTCCCCTGTGTGCCTCCCCGAGCGCCTTCTTCCCGGCCATGTCTGCCTCGTCTCCGGGGGACTGAGAGCGGCCACAGGCTCCGGGAGGGCATGTCTGCCTGGACGCTGTGTCTGTGGGCTGTAGGGTCAGCGCAGGGCAGGCTGGCCGGATTGCCAGGGTGAGGTTCGGTCAGTTCTGGTTTTGCGCACCGCCGGACCTCCGCTCTTCTCTTTGTGTCCTCCGATGGAGAGGAGGCCGGGGGGGTAAAATCAGGGCTCGCCTCAATCTGCTCCTGGTGATCCGACCGATCATGGCTACTCCTGGGATGGCTGTAACTACCAATGTACTGTACTCATGGCTGTACCTACCAATGTACTGATGGCTATGGGACCAATGTACTGTACTGATGGCTGTACCTACCAATGTACTGATGGCTATGGGACCAATGTACTGTACTGATGGCTGTACCTACCAATGTACTGATGGCTATGGGACCAATATGCTGATCTATACCTACCAATGTACTGATGGCTATGGGACCAATATGCTGATCTATACCTACCAATGTACTGATGGCTATGGGACCAATATGCTGATCTATACCTACCAATGTACTGATGGCTATGGGACCAATATGCTGATCTATACCTACCAATGTACTGATGGCTATGGGACAAATGTACTGTACTGATGGCTGTACCTACCAATGTACTGATGGCTATGGGACCAATGTACTATGCTGATCTATACCTACCAATGTATTGATGGCAATAGGACCAATGTACTGATGACAGTAGGTTCGGTGTGATCTCTTCTCTGGCATGTTTCTCCACAATATAAATATACTTTGCTGCCTTTGTGGGCTGACAACATCGGGTCACATTGTTAGGTGAGCTGTACGCACACCAGTCAGTCCAATGACAGATTTCCACATTGGTCACCTCAGCCCATTGCTGTGGATTGTTTTTAAGGGCCTGTGTCCATGGGCTTCTGTTTGTGTCAACCTTATTTTTAGTCTTGCTATACAAATCTTAGGTTGCATTCACACTTTTGACAGGTGATTGTCATGTGATTTTGTGTCACATAGGGCCCTATGCACATTTGTCAATCAAAAAGAAGCTCCTCTTTGCCCCATTCATATCTAGTGATTTTTGGATTGCTGGGTGGAATTGTTGCCGTTCTGCTTACAATTCCAAATTGCTCTGTTTGTATTCCATTCATTTATAAAGGCAGGTACAATTGAGTACTGTCCATGATACTTTTTTTATTTGCACTTACATACAATTTTGAGGACAAGCTTTCAGGGAATGTCCCCTTCTTCAGGTCTAATGGCACCCAAACACACAAAGCATGTTGCTATGGATTTTGGGATCACGTGTGGGTTCGCAATCCCAAATCGTGAGGTGTGAACAGGACCTTAGGGTTCATGCTCACAGGACATGTTTGGCCCCTGTGAATGCCAGAACTCAGGGCAGGAGAAAACTGTTTAAAAAATGTGTTAAAGGATAAGTTCAACTTTTGACCAAAAATATTAAATGCACATTTTTTTTTTTTTTCAGGTAAAAAAAATGTGCATTTATTATTTTTGGTTGCAGGAGCCTGTAAAGCATTGCCCCAGCAATCAGATTTAGTGCCATGCAGGTCTTCTGCAGACCTGGCAGTGTATCTGCTTGCCTGTACAGCACAGACCGTAGAGAGCACCGTGGTAGTTCATTGAGAGTTGTAGTTCATTCACAGAACACTTTGAATTATATGGCCGTGTGGGCAGAGCCCCCACTTGGCCGCGCTGTTTTTGAAAAGTGACAGCTTAGCACGGGGAACTTCTCCCTTTACTTCTGTTAGGGAGCAGTTCTCTGTTTCAGCTGTCACTTTTTTTAAAGAGGGCGTACATGCAGGGCTCCACCCACACAGCTGTGTCGTTAATTCATTGAGTTATGTGAATATTACAAGGAACCACATCTTTTGCAGCCATCGGCTTGTAGTTCTCAATGAACTACCATGGCGCTGTTGAGCTCCCTGGTAGTTCATTGATTCTTCCTGTCAGTGTAAAACTGCCTTCCCTTACAGGTACGGGCAGACAGCTTACATTGATAATCTGCAGGAGTCCTGCATGGCACCAACGATCTGCTGATCACTGGTGCAGTGCTTTCCAGGCTTCTATAGAAAATTGTAAATGCGCTTTTTTTTTTTTTTTTTTTTTTTTTTTTGCCTGCAGAAAAAGTACTAAAAATATTATATATATTTAACTTATGCTTTAAAAGCCATGTATTGTCACATATTTATGCGTCTCTAGTGTTTGAGCTTTCATGCGTTCTATTTGCCAAAATATTGATTTATTCTGGCAATTGAAATGCATCAATGTTCAAAAGCTATGTGTTTGTGCATTTTTTTTACACTTTTTGGGTCCTCTCCTGAACACAGCTGCAGGTCAATGTGTACCTGTCAGTGATCGCAGAATTGTGTCACTGATGCCATAGTTGCATTCCCTTAAAATACAGAAATAACCCACCTAAAACTGTTTTTTTTTTTTGCTCAGTGTAAGAGAGGCTTTGTTCAAATAGGGTTTACTAAAGCGTAAGCCCATGGTGTGCCGTGTTTACATACACGGGGATGCGCTTGCTGGCAGTCCAGTTGATGTCAACAGGGATGCAATGGCTGCACAGGCACAGCCACTGCTCCCAGTGTAACATATGAGTGGGTGCATATCGCTAAATTCACAATGAGTTTGGGGACCCACATGCATCCACACCCACACAGATGTCAAATTGGGAGCAGCGGTTGTATCCATGCAGTCTCTGCATCCGAATTGACATGAATGAGACTGCCAGCACGAGGATGCATGGGATACTCGAGCTATCCCGTGTGGTTAAACACAGCCCCCACTGGTTTACACTGTAGTACACTTTGTGTGAACCAACACTTTAAGCTCACCACACATTATGATCTGTCCCCTCTAGATCTACTAACAAGTATATAGTACAAGGGTCTCTTTGAGTGCAAATTGATTGCTTAGATTGTGTAGGTCCTCCATATTATTTAGTTTTGGTAGAGTTAAAATTTATTGTACAGCAGTTGTATTGTAATACTGTACCGTGTATGGTAACCCTTAGTACATGCTCTCGGCTATAGTGATATCTGTGCAAGATCTTCCTGGCAGAAAGATCCCGGTGTTTGTGGGGAAAAAAACCCACATGCAGTGGGTCTGTAACTTGTTTGCATTTATACCCATATAGATGAGGAAAAATGTGTACAGCATTTGGATGCAAAAAATTCTACTTCGATAACAGTTAATTTACACTCCATATGTTTGTGTACACACATCAGTTATTGACCTTGGATGCAGACTTTTCTCATTTGACTTTACAGATCTTAATGCAGCACAGGGTTTGTGATCTATGCTCACTGTGTGCAGGGGGCTATAACAAAACAATAGAACTATGTTCAGAGCCATAGAAAAAAATAAAGTGCTGGGAGAAAAAAAAATACTGCTTTTTGGCAGTCGTTTGCATGAGCCCTAAAGTGAACCTGTGTCCAGACCAGGCTTGACAAATTTGCTTTGAATTTAGGAACCAGCTAAAAAAAAGTTAACAGCTAGGTTGGGGGTGCATCGTGAGAGGTGGGACAGGAGAAGGAAGTGTCATGGGAGGGGGCAGTGTCACAGGAGAGGGTGTTGGGAGGCAGTGGGGTGCTGAGTCACAGGAGGGGGGCAACGGGACAGTTTTTGCCTGTCCAGCAGTGGCTCCTCCAAATGTCCGCCTGGTTGTTGTGGTTGGTGGGGGGGGGGGAGGACTCTGTGGGGTCCCGGAATGCTGGGGGAGGACTCTGTGGGGTCCCGGAATGCTGGGGGAGGACTCTGTGGGGTCCCGGAATGCTGGGGGAGGACTCTGTGGGGTCCCGGAATGCTGGGGGAGGACTCTGTGGGGTCCCGGAATGCTGGGGGAGGACTCTGTGGGGTCCCGGAATGCTGGGGGAGGACTCTGTGGGGTCCCGGAATGCTGGGGGAGGACTCTGTGGGGTCCCGGAATGCTGGGGGAGGACTCTGTGGGGTCCGGGAGAAGAATCGGCCAATGACATGGGGTGAGGGAAGAACAGGGCAGTGTGGGTAGGTGGGGGCCCAGGCTCCAGGATGCTGTTTCTGATCACCATGTTGACCTGGCGCCTGGGAAATGTCAGGCCCTGGTCTAAACTATGCACGTAAAAGTATATTTCCTGAACCAGTAGAAACCTTTTTAAATAGGACCCCATTTATCTCTGTAGTTGTAGGCATTGTGTAGAAATGTATTTTTCAAATTCACAACAGAGTAACAGAAATGAAGCAGATCTTAACCGCCTGCCAGCGCTCGAACATATCTAAGCTGGTTCGAATGCCGCTAGTCTGTTGTGATCTTTGAGAACAAATTACTTCATAGTACGTGCATCTAGAGAGGTGAGTGATGGCTTGTTTTCAAGTGATGCTTAGGATTATTTAGATACTTGAATGTTCCTTTTCTGTGCACAGGTGCACTTTAAATCTCTTGGGGTTCACTTTTATTGTTGGGGTGGATAAATGCATTGCCATAAGTTAGCCTATTTATTTTGATGGGCTTGCACACTACAATGCACAGATTGTTCACATCTGTATGTTGTGTTGCTTTTAAACACTTGTAGAGTACAGAAAAGCCTCACTAGGATTTTAACCCCTTCCCAGCTCTGTCCAAAATACACGTTTTGGCTTTTCATATACTTTGAGTAATGTTCTTCTCTAGGCCTGGTAATAAGCTTTCATTTTCATAGCCTGCTGTGTTAATAATTAGGTTGCACTCTGATAAAAGTTCCAAATGTATTTTAAATTCATGACTTGATGATCATAATGGCCATTTATTTATATTTGATGACTATTTCTTGGCTGATAAAACACCCTAGATTTGATGTAAATGTATTTTCCTTATCAAATCATGTTTGTATTGCTGTTTTAAAATTCCAATAAACAGATTGAAATATGAAATACATTTAAATCCAATGGCATATAAGCTGCATCATATTATAATTTCAAAACTTTTTTTCAGTCTTTTAAAATTTGCAACTTTCTTAAATATCCGATGATCCTGCTGTGAAGGTACTTCCTGTCATGGAGTGACAACTGCCTCTCAAACATCCTCCTGTATTGTCACCCTGTCACATCCACTTTGGCTGAGACTACAAGCAGTTGTGCCAGTACACATTACTGAAGCATGATGCACTCTCGATCAGGAAGCAGTTCCGAAGTAATGGCGTACAGCTGATGTTTGTGTGCAAGTAGACTGAAAGTGACTTAAAGAAGCTGGAGGAGATCAACCGCAAACTTGGTGCGCTTACAGCCAACTTTTTTTTTTTTTTTTGTTTTTCTTTTGATAAATAGAAAAACGTTTGCGTTCCCTTCCTGTTGTTTCTGAAACAGGAAGTGAAGGAAATTCCTCTCCAATGGAACACTGAAAGAAAGAGTTAAACAATTTAGAATTTTTACTAGAACAGGAATAAACTGTAAGTCTAGCATGGACACTTGTTTCAAAGACAACAGTTAAAGGGCTTGTTCATGCCATGCATGTTACTGTTTTTATGCGCAACACTGCACATGTATGATGTGAACAGGGTACATAAGAAATAGTTCTCTCCCTCCCTGTTGTTTTTCTGAAACAGGAAGTGAAGGAAATTCTCCCCAACGAAACAGAGGGGAAACAATGATAGGAATTATATCCCATGTTCTTAAAAAGTTAACATTATACAGTTTATCACCTAGGCCTTCACATATTTTGCACTTTGCTAGAACATTGAGAACTTTGAGATCTGCCAGCACCGTACCGACAGGGTTAATGATGTTAAACATAACTCCATAGCTCTCTCCTTAATACATAGAAGGTGACAGTTAGGATTTTGAAATACCTGAAAAGGTAAGCAGCAATTTAAAAAAAAAAAAAAATAAATCATGCTAGTTGAATGATGATGACGTCACAAATAATGTAGGTGTAATCCCAATCTGCCTACAATATTGGAAAGAGAGGTCTCACTGCTTAATTCACAATGCTCTTTGAAATCAACATGTGATTTAGCCACTTATTCCATCTTTAAAGAATACTAGTTTTATCAGTGGTGTTCAGTTAAAAAGTGTTTCTAAAGTCTAAACACTTTTTTTACCTTCAAGCGGAGTTCCACCCTTTTTTTTATTGTCCCTCTGTTAATACTGTTCCTGTGGTGTCCTTCACAATTGGGATAACCAAATGTTGTTTTGACATTTCCAAATATTTGTAAATGTGCAAAGTTGGCACTTCTGGTCCCGGCCACCTAGGCGATGACTTATTTGGGCGATTTGCAAGATCTCCTGGGATATCGCGTCTTGTATCCCAGGAGTCCTTTGGATTCCTAGTTGCTGACTATCGCGTAAACTCAAAACTGGAAATGACGCGAATGGGAGGAGTTTGGCGCCATGAGGACGAAGTGCAACAGCTGTGCTGCGGACTAAATTTTTTCACAAAATAAAAATGTTTAGTGTTGCAGGGCTTGCTCCTTTGGCAGACTGCACTTGCCTTCCCTGTGGTGTATTTTGATGGACAGGTTGCCATAACGGAGGGAACTTCCACTGTCCCCACCATTGTTATGGCAACCTGTTGTATACAAATTGCGCTAAGCAGTGTCATTACTGCGCAGGGGCGAGATTGAGAGGGGCATGCTGGGGATAGCCAGCAGCACCTACTCGGAAATATAGACCGGTGGGCATCAGATGCCCACATCCATCATGGCGCTTGCCTGCTTCCGAGATCAAGGTAAACTATTACTTTTATTTACATGAGTGAGCAGGATATCACAAATAACTTTATTCATTTATTAATATGGAAGATTAAACCATACTGGCTCAGCTTTAAAAAAAAAAAAAAAAAAATTTTTATGGGGACTGGAGCTCCTCAAGGCTAGATTCACACCTATGCAATTTGCATTTGATCTGCTTCTGCAGTGCGTTTTGCACATGTGTTTTTGATGCGTTTTTTTTTTCAACTTTTTGGACATATCAAAATGCATCAAAAATACACTATATGCTTTTCTGCAGTGTCTGCATTGAAGTCTATAGAACCAAAAATTCAATGTTTTGCGTTTAATAAAAAAAAAAAAAAAAAAAGTCCCTGACCTTTTCCAGAAACCGCATCAGGTGAAAACGCTGAGATGTGAACCTGTCCCATAGGAAATCATGTTAAATGGATTGCAGTGTGTTTCTCCAAAACACAGCGGAAAACGCATAGGTGTGAACCTAGACCAATGCATTCCTTTCATTAAGATAAAAAATGTTTGGGTAGCAGTATGCCCCCTCTCCTTTACCTGAGCCCTCACTCGATCCAGTGCTTTCCCTGTCTATAGTGACTCTCCTATCCCCCTGTTGTCACAGGCTTGGCTGAGAGCAGCGGGAGCTCCTGCTGCTGTCAGTCAAATCCAGTGAGGAGGGAGTGGGGTGAGAACCACGTTGTCTGTCTATAGATGCAGGCAATATGGCTTGGGAGCAAGTTTGCAGGTGTCACCATAGGAAGTGGCTTCCTATGGTGGCACACTGAGAAGAGGAGGAGCCAGGAGCGCTAGCAGGGGGACCCAAGATGAGGATGTGGGCCTCTCTGTGCAGGTCCAGTGCACAGAGCAAGCAAGTATAAACCTCCTGTTTTATATTAGAAAAAACAAAAAAACCTTTCCAATCACTTGAACCTTTGTTTGGCATAAAAGGTAATGTATTCCAGCTGAAAGTGCTTTTAATTGATATGTTTCTTGGAAATATTGAGAACAATTCATACCCAGCACAGGAATGGGCCTTATTTGGTTATATTGGTAAAAATGCATGGAATATTTCCTTCATTATAACGTCCTACTTTCCCTATTTATTTTTTCTTAAATTTTTCAAACCCTGATGTGCAATAAAGTTCAAAACAACAATGTTTTTGTTTTTTTATTTCTGTATCTGTGTGTTACTCTCACTTCCTTTTAGGTGGGATATAGATTGCTGTAGATTGACCATCTTTTGTGTAATACGTTTTAACAGATCATTGCTGTTCCAAATGACACATGAGCAAGCAGTCCAATTTTCCCAGCTGTATATTTACTTCTTACCAATCTGAGTAATAGAACATCTGTGCACCATTATGTTTTCTTGCATTTGTGTGTTGATGGTTGGTCTTCTAGTGACATTGTGACGTTAAAAAACATCTTATCCCGCACAGGTATGAATAGGGCTTGTGATTTTCTATTTGTAGTGCAGACCCAAACATTGTAGTATTTCAACAGCTAACCGTTTTATTTATAGGCTTGCCCTGAGTCTTGTACCAGTTTACTGGATCTTCTGTTTGCAGGGGTGTGGATGTTTTTGAAAAATCTACTTGTCCAGGGACTAAATAGGCGTTGCAATCTACTTGTCCCTGATGACAATCTACTTGTCCAGATTAAAAAAAAAATAAATTACCAAAACCGTTTTTAAATTGGAGGTGATTTAGGTATGTCTGGGGCTTTTAAAAGCTAAAGGGGCTTTATGGCGACTTAAACGTGTAATAATTTTAACATTGCGCTGTTTATCTCCTCCTCCCCTCCCTGGCTGTCTCAAGCACTGCACCTGGGAACTAGCAGGGAAGGGAGAGACCTTGCAGTGTAATGAGCACTGATTGGGTGCTCGACAGGGAAGGGGAGTGTCCGGCTTGTCCTTTATCCCTTTCGCTGCCAGAGACGTGTTTTGCACACTTAAAAAAAATTTTAGGCCTGAAGATTGCATAAAACCCCCAAACATGATATGTTTTCTGTAAGCAGAGACCCTAGAGAATAAATAGTGGTACTTACAATTTTTTTTTTATGTCGTATGATGATATTACCGCAGAAGTTCAGTAAAAAATAGGTTAATTTTAGGGCACAAAAAAGCAATAAATTACTTATATTTAAAAAAAAAAAAAAAATAAGATGAGGTTGCCCCGAGCAAATAACCAATATCTCGAACCTTAAATTTGCGTGCGTGAAATGGCGACGAACTTCAGTATCCTATATTTTCTATAGACGACACTTTTAAAGCCCCTTTTATAGGTAATCCGTATAGTGTTATAGAGGAGCTCTCATGCTAGAATTATTGCATTCATCCTAGCATGCGCAGTGATATGTAACGTGTATCGCAATCGCCATTTTCATGCGTAGGCAGCCCAGCGTGTGGTTTTATGTTTGTACATGCGTATGTGTGGGATGTGCTTGGGTGTAACTTTTTTTTTTTTTTTTAGTTTGTGTTTTTTTTTTTTTCCCCATCACATAGGGGATGATTTTTGGTCTAAAAGACCCTGGATGTCTCCCCTGTACTCCACTGAATGTAAGGCAGTGCACTTCGCACTGCATTACATTTTTTGCCAGCCTCCATGGCTGGGAATCTGTCAACGGGGACTGGGAAGTGACATAATGTCACTTCCGGGTCTGGACCAGAAGGGGAGGGGAGCAGACATCCCCTCAAGCCAAAGGTGGTGAGCCTGTCCCAGGCCTGCAGATGGGCAAGCTGAGTGTGCGTGAGTGCTTCCACCTGAGAGGTGATCCCTGCTTCTTGGCCGCAGCAGAACTAAAGGTTTAATAAAAAAAAAAAAAAAAAAACCCAACTACATGTCCCAGGCGTCGGGTAATATAAATTGAACATCCTTGTGTATTGAAATTGCTTATACTGCTTCCAGTGACACTGTAAGCTTTTCAGAGTGCATTAAAAACTGCATCAGGTCAGTTAGAATCAGCTATATTATCAATCCAACCATGTGTTAACACAGCTCCACTATCCCTGGCCCACCCCTTTATTTTTATGGGATTTCATTCATGGGGGCTCAACATCGAATGTATGCCTTACTTAGGGTGGTCTGCTTGAAAATTCTGCCTGCCTAGGAATGCCCACTTCTTCAAACTGGCTACCACCTATCAATGCATTTTTATATATGCATAACTCTTCCTAAGAGCCAGCTCACTGCTTGCATCAGGGCTTGAGAATCGTACTGGGCCAGGGTGTTATGATGATTTTAGAAAGCTATGCACAGCACCTTTGCCAGTCCTTCCCACCAGCCATGATCTGTCTTCATTGCAGGGAGAAGCAGACCCAGTGATGGTATTATTGGGTTGATAAATAAGGTAACTTCATAATTCATTAGGATGTTCATCATGGAGTGATGGGGAAAACCAGGAATGGAATAAGTAGGCTATGTGCTTATTTTTTTCTTTATTCAAAGTTAAATTGTTTCTAAAGGTAAAACCTTTTTACCTTAATGCATTCCCTGCATTAAGGTAAAAAATGTTTTGCCACTTGCTGTGCCCTTCCACCCCCCTAAATACTTACCTGAATTCTGTATCGATCTAGTGCTGTGCACGTCTTCTCTCCTCTCTCACAAGCTTGGCTGAGAGCAACAGGACCCATTGGCTACTACTGCTGTCAGTTAAATCCTGTGAGCAGAGAGCGGGGGGGTTGAGCTGAGCTGCGCTGTGTACGTCAATGGACACCCACAGTCTAGCTCATGCTCAATCCTACATGTCTGCTCCATAGCAAGTGCTTGCTGTTAAGGAAACACAGAAAAGGGAGAGCCAAGATCGCCACTGTGTGACCCTAGAAGAAGAGGTTTGGACATCTCTGTGCAATACCATTGGACAGGTAAGTATTACATATTATATTACAGCTTATACTGAGCTGATGCCTGGCTTTTGGTTTTGTTTTTTCCTTCAGTGGGTGATTCTCTACTTAGTAAAAGTGATCTAAGTGGCTAATTAGCTGCTGGATTGCTTTTACAAGAGGTGGGAGGGGTCTGAGTTTGGTCCAATGTTTTAAGGGCAGAGGAGAGATCTGGGGACTCCGTAAAATAGACTTTTCACTGCCTATTGCTATTGCAAGGAATGTTCACAAGTGATCAAAAAAATATATTTGAAGGAACAGTGTAAAAATAAAAAGTCCTCCTCCCACCACATTTTGCATATCATGTTTTTTTTTGGGGGGGTTTATTAGGAATTTAGTTTTGACAGGTAGCCGCTCCCACTTCCACTCGGATATGAGTGGAAATTCCCCCCCCCCCACACACACACACCTGTAGCTTGTGAGACAAGTCAGAGAAGGCTACAGGACTCTGCAAAGTGCAGCACTGCAGGAAGCCAGCTGTGAAGCAGCGGGCTATCAGTCGGCTTCATGCATTAAAGATGTCAGGGCCGGGAACACAAAGACTTGTAAAGAACTAGCCTGGGTGAGGATGGCGCTGGATCCCAGGTAAGTGTCTTTATCCCCCCCCCCCCCCTTCCTTGTATGAAAAACCAGTTTAAGGCTGTAATCACTCTTAAATGTTTTTGTAGCTTGAACCTACAAAAAGGCCCAAACTTAAAAACAATCATTTTGTTCTCTATGGCAGGGGTCTTGACTTAAAATTTATGGTGGGCCGGTCGGCAAAATTCCAGTAGAGGTCCAAATCTCGTTAGTGCTAAAACACATCATTGTTCCCCTGTACATTATTGTCCTCCGCATACAGTATCTCACAGAAGTGAGTACACCCCTCACATTTTTATTCTAACTTTTCCTGAGACAATACTGAAATAATGACACGTTGCTACAATGTAAAGTAGTGAGTGTACAGCTTGTATAACAGTGTAAATTTTGTTGTCCTCTCAAAATAACTCAACACACCGTTAATGTCTAAACCACTGGCAACAAAAGTGAGTACGCCCCTAAGTGAAAATGTCCAAATTGGGCCCAAAGTGTCAATATTTTGTGTGGCTACCATTATTTTCCAGCACTGCCTTAACCCTCTTGGGCATGGAGCTTACCAGAGAGGTTGCCACTGGAGTCCTCTTCCATGACGACATCATGGAGCAGGTGGATTTTAGAGACCTTGCGCTCCTCCACCTTCCGTTTGAGGATGCCCCACAGATGCTCAACAGGGTTTAGGTCTGGAGACATGCTTGGCTAGTCCATCACCTTTACCCTCAGCTTCTTTAGTAAGGCTGTGATCGTCTTGGAGGTGTGTTTGGGGTCATTGCCCTGCGGCCCAGTCACGCTCTGCTTCAGTATGTCACAGTACATGTTGGCACTCATGGTTCCCTCAATGAACTGTAGCTCCCCAGTGCCGGCAGCACTCATGCAGCCCCAGACCATGACACTCCCACCACCATCGTGCTTGACTGTAGGCAAGACATACTTGTCTTTGTACTCCTCACCTGGTTGCTGCCACACACACTTCTATACCATCTGAACTAAAGTTTATCTTGGTCTCATCAGACCACAGGACATGGTTTCAGTAATCCATGTCCTTAGTCTGCTTGTCTTCAGCAAACTGTTTGCGGGCTTTCTTGTGCATCATCTTTGGAAGAGGATTCCTTCTGGGTCGACAGCCATGCAGACCAGTTTGATGCAGTCTGCCACCGATTGTCCTCCTCACAGCAGGTGGGAGGAGCTGCAGATCGGGATTGAGGGTTGGGAGCTGCCCAAGTTATGTTAAGCTGGTTGTTACCCCGTTTGGTAATGTGAAAAGACTCCCAGTCTTTGTCCCGATCTGCAGAGAGCGGAAGTCTTCATATTAACAATACAGGTAATCACCCACTTGTCAACATTCGTGGCTGGGCGGGAGGCCCGGGAGAGGACACCTAGCCGTGGCAGTGTCCGTGGTGCTTCCAGGCCACACTCTGCCATTTAGAAATAGTTGCTCTATGGTATCACACGATCAGGTGTGCAGTCACGCTCCAATACACTCAAGTGTGAATGCAGCCTTAACTGTAAATACCCTAATTAACAAATACATGCAGTATATGTTTAACTTGCCAAAAAATGTTTAACTTCTTCCACACAGCAAGAAAGATCACTACTGCTACCTGGTTTGTTTCCCTGCTAATTGGACAAAGGCAATGTTGCGTATTGATGACTAACTTTTTTTAAAGGATACGTTCACCATTATACAAAAAATAATAAATGCACTTTTTTTTTTTTTTTTTTTTTTTGCAGGAGCCTCTAAAGCATTGAACTAGCGATCAGCAGATCCCTGGTCTCCTGCAGATCTGTCAGTATAGTTACTTGCTTGTACAGGGTGTACAGGCAAGCAGATATATCGACAGGAAGACTCCAATGAACTATCATGGTGCTCCACAGCGCCGTAGTAGTTCATTGAAAACTACAACCTGACAGCCACTAAGGCTGTCGGGACTTGAAGTTTCTCGTTCACAGTGAATGAGTGGCGGAGGCTGAGGGGCCGCGGTTTTTGAAAAAAATTTGATAGCGGGGGGGAGAAGAACCAAGCGGGGAGCATGGGCCACTTTAATTCATAACCTGTTACACTCTGAATACGGGTGGAACATGTCATGAAAGGTGAACTTCTTGAATCACTTGCCTCCATGGCACAGTAGGTTTCCTGGATTTACTGTGACAGGGCAGCAGCTGCAGGCTCCGCAACATGAATGTTGGAAGCCTGCTTCTAGGTCTGGGACGCGCACCTGCTGCTAACACATGGCTGTGTCCAACCAGGATTTTTGTCAACAGGTCACAGCCAATCATTTATAGCTGAGACCTGTTTGGCTGTGTCCCATCACAGCACGGTCCCCTGTGTTTACAAACAACACAGGGCTCTGTACACAGAGCATTAATGTGGCTATTTCTTCTCCCTGCAAAGCAAAGAGAAAAAAAATAGCCAGATCTGTTAGTAAAATCACCACCTATTACATGCATTACACTTGTTAGGTCTCTTTCACATAGGCGGATGATTGTGTTCACCTGTCAGGTTTCTTCTGTGCCAGAGGATGGCATGGAGCACCGACAACCGAAGGGCATTGGGTGACATTACAGCTCTGGAAATTCCACGCCACTTTCACTTTTAGGCTACATTCACACCCCTGTGTTTTGTTTTTTTTTAACCACTTGCCCTCCTGAGGATTTACCCCCCCCCCTCCCCTTTTCTGTCCAGGCCATTTTTTGCATTACGGTGCTGCGTTACTTCACCTGACAATTGTGCACTCATGCCACTCTGCACCCAAATTAAACTTGCGTCTTTTTTTCCCTGACATTGAGCTTTCTTTCAGTGGTATTTTATCGCCTGTGCATTTTTAATTTTTTGCGCTATAAAAAAAAAAAAAAAAAACGAAACTTTTGAGAGAAAAACAATATTTTTGACTTTTTTTATTAAACGTGTCCAGTAAACAGATTTAAAATTATCAAATTTTAGACCAAAAAGTATTCTGCTACATGTCTTTGCTAAAACAAATCCCAATACATGTACATTTTTTTTTTTTTATGTGAACGTTTTAGCGTTTACAAATGGTGGTATAGATACTGGAATATTTTTTTTTTTTTTTTGTGATTTTTAGTTTAGTAATGGCGGCGATCAGCGACTTATAGCGGAACTGCAGTGGGCATTCTGATACTGGGGGAACTGACTTGGTGTCACTGACATCCCCAGTGACACCAATACAGTGATCAGTGCTAAAAATAAAAGCACTGAAACTGTACTAATGGCACTGAGCAGGAAGGGGTTAGCATGAGGGGCGATCACAGGGTTAATTGCTGGGAGTGGTTTACTAGGGGGCTGTATCAGTGTCCACAGCCATCCAAAGCAGTGTTTCCGAGCTGAGGGAGGAGAGCTGTTAGTAAACAAAACAGTTCTCCTCTCTGTCAGAGATCATCAGAAATTACCGGGCGCCGGCGAGTAATCACCGACCGGGACCCGGTGATTGACCGCCCTGAATGGTGGCGCAGGTAGGGTGCACATGCGCCCCCTACCCGGAAGTGCAAAATCACACACACACACCATTGTCAAAGACTACAATCAAGAGAAGACTTCACGAGAGCAAATACAGAGGGTTTACTACAAGGTCCACACCATTCATAAACCTGAAGAATAGAAAAGCTAGACTTTGCCAAAAAACATCTAAAAAAGCCACACCAGTTCTGGAAAAGCATTCTTTGGATGGATAAAACTAACCTTAATCTGTATTAGAAAGACGGGAAGTAAAAAGTGTGGAGAAGGCTTGGAACAGCTCATGATCCAAAGCACACAACCTCATCTGTAAAACATGGAGTAGGCAGTGTGATGGCTTGGGCTTGCATGGCTTCCAGTGACACTAGGTCATTGGTATTTAATGATGATGTGACAGAAGCAGCCGGATGAATTATTTAGTGTTTAGAGAGATAACGTCAGCCCAGATTCAGCCAAATGCAGCAAAGTTGATTGGACGGCGCTTCACAGTACACATGGACAATGGTCCAAAACACACTGCAAAAGCAACCCAGGAGCTTTTGAAGGAAAAGAAGTGGAATATTCTGCAATGGCCAAGTCAATCACCTGATCTCAACCCAATTGAGCATGCATTTCACTTGCTGAAGGCAAAACTAAAGGCAGAAAGACCCACAAAAAACAACTGAAGACAGCTGCAGTTAGAGCCTGGCAAAGCATCAGAAAGGAGGAAAACCCGGTCTTCGGTAATGTCCATGGGTTTCAGACTTCAGGCAGTCATTGCCAGTAAAGGATTCTCAACAAAATATTGAACATTTTATTATTATAATAAATTGTCCGATTTACTTTTGGCCCCTTTGAAAAAGGGGGGATGGATACTCTTAAGAGCTGTAATTCCTAAACCCTTCCTCCTAATTTGGATGTTCATACCCTCAAATTAAACCTAAGAGTGTGCACTTTCAGCCCATATCCATTATATAACTATAGCTTGAATATGTTTTGGTAAATACCTGAACAAAACTAAAATTGTGCCTGTGTCCAAATATATATGGACCTAACTGTCTGTGTGCGTGTGATTTTGCACACCTGCGCTGCCCTGTAGCAGTATTTCTGTTCTAGGGCAGACGGGAAGCTGTTAAAGTGTTTCCTTATAAAAAAAAAAAAAAAAAAATTTTTTACATACATTTTATGCATTACCAATCATCCCTCCGAAAAATAGCTTTTTTTTTTTTATAGAAACTGCACTAATTGTGCTTCAAGCAGAAGTAACAACTACTGTATACACATTTAATAAATAGATCTTTATCATATACTTTTATTCACATGCCTTTTTTTTCGTGCATTTATATCTACACCTGCTTCACGCTGGCTATTAGAGGCTTACACTTGATTCCAGTGATAAGAATCGGCAGATTCTTGCGACAGGGATCATAGGTGTTGCAGCCCTGGCCAAATGTTTGGAGAAAGTATTTTTATTCATTTATTTATGCAGATATATATATATACACACACACACACACTTATTTCTTTCACTAATAAATAAATATATATTTGATTCCCTGCTGATTTTGAATGTTTGCCCACTCACAAAGAAATGATCAGTCTAAAAGTTGAATGGTAGGTGTATTGTAACACTGAGAGACAGAATAGCAACATAAACTTCAAAAGAAATGCATGTCTAACAAATTATGCACTGATTTGCATGTTCATGAGGTTAATAAGTATTTGATCCCCTATCATTCAGCAGAATTTCTGGCTACCAGTTGTCTTTCATACAGGTTACAAGCTGAGCTTAGAAGCAGTCTCTTAAAGGGAGTGCTGCTAATCTCATGTTACCTGTATAAAAGACACCTGTCCACAGGAGCAATCAAACAATCAGATTCCAATCTCTCCACCATGGCAATTACCAAAGAGCTGTCCCAGGATATCAGGGACAAGATTGTAGAGCTACACAAGGCTGGACTGGGCTACAAAACTATCGCCAAGCAGCTTGGTGAGAGTCACAACAGTTGGTGCAATCATTCACAAATTTAAGAAACCGAAAACAACAGTCAGTCTCCCTAGGTCTGGTGCACCATGCAAGATCTCACCTCGTGAAGTGTCAATGATCATGAGGACAGTGAGAAATCATCCCAGAACTACACGTAAGGATCTTGTCAATGATCACCAGGCAGCTGGGAGCACAGTCACCAAGAAAACAATTGGAAATACACTGCGCCGACAAGGATTGAAATTCTGCAGCGCCCGCAAGGTCTCTCTGCTCAAGAAAGCACATGTCCAGGCCCGTCTGAAGTTTGCCACTGAACATCTGAATGATGCAGAAGAGGACTGGTTTAAAGTGTTGTGGTCAGATGAGACCAAAATCAAGCTCTTTGGACTCAATTCGCCGTGTTTGGAGGAGGAGAAATTCTGCCTATGACCCCAAGAACACCATTCCAACTGTCAAACATGGTGCTGGAAACATTCTGCTTTGGGGTTGTTTTTCTGCTAAGGGGACAGGACAACTGCATAGCATCACAGGGACGATGGACGGGGCAATGTACCGCCAAATTTTGGGCGAGAACCTTCTTCCCTCATCCAGGGCATTGAAAATGGGTCATGGATGTACCACCAGTACGTCGCTGGTCCTTGTTGGGTATATATGCTATGTTCGTTTTTTTTTTTTTTTTCTTGTATGCAGCCTGTGGGCTTATTGAAAAATAGAGAAGAAATCTTTGCTAGAAAAAGTGTGGTATGCCCGCCATTAGAATATATCGCCCTGTATCCACTCACTTCTATTGGTGGGCACACATTAGGTTGCACGGTGCCACATGCACCAGTTCCAAGATTGTACAAATATCTAAATAGTGGCGCGCTTGAATAAAAATTGTCCACGTATAAGTGGTACCCCATGTGGAAAAAGGATGACGCCAAGTCTCAAACTATCTTTCCACTACTCCCCATGTAGTCTGGGCATCCGGGGGGCTCCACGTGAATCTTTTACCTCATAAATCCAAAACTTCTAAGAATAGCCTGTTGCCTTCTCACAGGTCTTCAACATCTTGACCCCATATCTGGCACACTTGCTGGGGAGAAATTATTTGAATGCAAGGTGGCCAGAAAAATTGAAAGACTCATAAACGTAGATTTTTTGTTGGGGAGTATAGACATCTGCAAACTTTTGGTTAAGGTGATTTGCGAGGGGCTGAATTTTGTGGAGTCAATCAAATTCAGGGTCACCTCGAGGACGACAGTGTATTGTCTTTGAAATGCATAAAACTCATTATTCTCTCATCTATGCCTGGCCATTGCAGCAGAGAACATGGGCATATGATGAGTCGGGTCTGTGGACCAATACAACCGCAATTAATTTTTTTTAGTAATGCCCATATTGAGGGTAATGTCCAATAAAATTTAAATTCGAAAACTGCAATGGGTTTCCATGCGAATGGTCTGGCAACGTTTGAATTTGGGTTGGCGGCGATAAATTGTTGTGCATATAAATTGCTTTGATCCACAATCCATGCATACAGATATTCCGTGAAAAATGGCTTAAAAAAATCTAGGGAAGCAGTTAAATTTGTTGTTGCCACCTGAATTCTGGGTTAGGCAGTGATTGGGGGAAGTACGGGTGCTGCAGAATTTGTGGGCTGTTAATCGGGAGTTGCAAGCAGATCCAGAAGGATACTAGGGGCTCTACGGGCCTGTGTGCGAATTCTTGGTGGTTGCGGGACCATACATCTGCTCGCCACCGCACCAGCTTGTACTGCACTTATGGAATTCGCCACGTCACCAAGTGATACTGCAATACTGGTATGCGAATGACTAGGATGTACTAGGCTGCTGGTGCTCGCCAGTTTACCAAAAGGTAGCATGGCACTAGTACTGGCACTCTGCTGCATATGAGTCATCAAAATTTACTGGCAAGTGCTAACAGAGATCAGGCCTGATTTTGCAAACACTGCGGTTTTGTGTTCAATGTATCAAGTGATTGTGACCTACTGACACTGCACTTGCTGGAAGGGGGGGAGAGGGTAAGCATAGGGGCTAAATGCAGGTGCCGGGGCTGATCCCGTTATCGCTGTTTTTTTGGGGATGCTATACTAATGTGAACGCTGGTATAGTGCTGATCTGATCAACGATATTGATCCATTCAGACACTATAATAGCAATGGAGATTTACTGTGTATGAGCGTGTTCCTGGCAATCAAGGGGTTAAATGTGATTACTGATGTACTGACGGGCAATCTGACGCTATCTGGGAGGGGCATGAAAACCATGGGAGCGCGAATCGTGTGAGTGTGTGTGTGTGTGTGTATGTGTATCTATATATATTTACGGTTACATAAGCGATTTGTCTTATGGTGCTGCGTTACTTTAACAGACAATTGCGCGGTCATGCAATGCTGCACCAAAATGAAATTTACGTCCTTTTTTCCCCACAAATTTGAGCTTTCTTTCGGTGGTATTTGATCGCCTGTGCGTGGGTTTTTTTTTTTTTTTTTCGGTATTAAAAAAAAAAAAAGACCAACAATTTTGAGAAAAAAAAACATTTTGGACTTTTTGCTATAAAACGTGTCCAGTAAAAATTTTAAAATCAAATTTCGTCATTAATTTAGGACAAAATGTATTCTGCGACAAGTCTTTCCTTTAATTAAAAAAAAATCAATCCCAGTACGTGTAAATTAGTTTATGTGAAAGTTAGAGCGTTTACAAATGGCAGTATACATACTGGATTTTTGTTTTTATACTAATAGCGGCAATCAGCGACTTATAGCGGGACTGCGGCGGACATTCTGACACTGGGGGGAACTGACTTGGGGTCACTGACATCCCCAGTGACACCAATATAGTGATCAGTGCTAAACAAAAAAGCACTGACACTGTACTAATGGCACTGGGGAGGAAGGGGTTAACATTAGAAGGCAATCAAAGGGTTAACTGGGTGATGGGAGTGTTTTACTAGGGGGTTGGGGGGGGGGGTGTGCTTCACTGTAAGCACACTAATCCGGAAGGCTGAGCTCACCCATCCGGATCAGTGTGCCCAAACTGACAGGGAGGAGAGCTGTAAACAATGCAGCAGTCCTCCCTGTCAGTGTTTGCCGGCAATCACCGGGATCCAGCGGGTAATCAATGGACTCCCAGGGCCGCGATCGGCAGCTCGGGTAGGGCGGTTGCGCGCGCCCCCTACCCCGAAATGCAGGATCACGTTTATAAATGTGATCCTGCGCACAGGAGCCGCCTAATGCAGTTTATGTACTGTGGGCGGTCCCCTTGTGGTTGAATAAGAACTATTTAGTAGTTATTTTCATGTTTAGAAAAACTGTAGTAGGAATTATTGGTGATTCACAGTCATGTAGCAGCATGATTGTATAAGAGAACCCTCAAGCTAGTCACATTTGCTATGACTGGAATGCAGACTTGATTGGTAAGGTTTAGTAGTTCAAGCTATACATTCCTAGTTATGTTTTCGGATAATGTGGATGGTAATGAAAGTGATATTGTAGTTTTCTGTCCTGGGACATTCAGCAAGCATGGGAATTCAAAATTAAAGGCCCTGACTCTCTTGATCTTTTTAGGCCTATTTTGGTTGTAAATATTTTTGTATATTGACAGCTTAAAGTGGTTATAAAGGCTAAAGGTTTTTTTACCTTTATGCATTCTATGCATAAAGGTAAAAAACCTGTCTGCTACCTCCACAGGCACCGTAGTACTTAACTGAGCCTGATCTTGATCCTGTGATATGGAAGGGAGCAGAGGCTCTCCTGGGTCTCTCTCCCCATTGGTTGAGACACAGCAGCAGGAGCCATTGGCTTCTGCTGCTGTCAATCACAGCCAATGGGCCAAACATGTATCCACAGATGTAATAAATACTTTCTTGCCGGTTTTCTTTCTGTTTCTGACTTTTTAATTTTGAGGCCTCATGCACATTACAGCCAAAAAAAGCTACCTATTTAGGCGCTTTTTTTTTTTTTTTTTTTCTCTCCTCTCTACCTGTATTATTGTTGTTGTTATTATTATTATACAGTATATAGTGCTAAAAGGTTTGCTCAGCGCTGTACATTATAGTGGGGGACAGAACATGACACAATACAGTAACAAAACACGAGGGGCTCAAGGGCCCTGCTCTTTCGCGCTTACAATCTAGTCTGTAACTCCCTCCTGTTAGTCTGTGTCCGTGCATATTTATAGACATTTTCAGTAGTTAAGTTTACAGGCAAAAAAAAATCAAGCTTGTGCATTCAGGAAGGGAGCGTTGGAGCATAAATAAACTCCAGTAGAATGCATTCGTGCCAGATGTGGAAATGCCTGGTAATGCACATTAACGCCCATGCAAAAACATGGCTTTTTACTGTGTTTTTATTTTGCAAACTCCTACTAGGAGAAAAATGTCTCTTACTCATAAAGTGTGCATGAGGCCTAAAGTCTCGGGATACATACATAGTTTTATAGGTTTCATTAGGGATTTAGGCAGCCTATGTACATGTTTTTTGCACCACCACTTCTCTAATTTTGCTAATGTTGCATATGCACACATAATTATGTGTGTATAATGTTAAGCATGAATGCATTCAACTGCACAGAATATCTGTTTATTCTAGCCATCATGATAAATTTGCTGGCATACTCGCAAACATTCATATGTGTAGGCACATAAATTGTGCTCCTCTGTGAGTGGACATTTGGTAGATTTTTTTTTTTTTTTTTTTTTTTTTTTTTTTCTGCCTCCTAAACTGCTTTTAAAATACTGATCTAAACACCTGATGTGAATGGTCATATAGGCTAACAAAGAACTGTGTTTAGTCCTAAACAATAAATGTATGCCTGCAAGCCTCCATGTATACTGGGCCTAAACAAACACCAGTTCTCCTGGCAGGAAAAAACAATCAGTATTATTGTACACTGTTTAGGCAAGTTTTTAGCATTTCTCCTGCTAAAAAACTCCAATCAAAAGCGCAAGCAAGAGGTTGTTTGTTTTTTTTCTTGTCTCTAAACACTGAACTTAAATATGCATCTAAATGTCCTAATGTGCATGGACATATAGGATAACAATGAGCTGCTTCTACAGACAAAACTTCTATGGAAGCAGTTTTTTAAGCCAGTGTGCATGGAGCCTAAAAGCTACTTTTTTTTTTTTTTTTTTTTTTTTTTTTTTAAATGCCCATGTGCACGAGGCATTACTATTTGTAGGATGAAGGATGAACAATAGAATGTGCATTAGTATTTTTCCCTAAGCACTACCTATGTAGGCAAAAGGCCAGTAGGAAGAATCTGTGATGCAAATAGCTTCCTCAGTTGTGGCATAGTTCCATGCATCCCTAGTATGTTTTGCTTGCCATACAGTGAAGGAAATAAGTATTTGATCCCCTGCTGATTTTGAATGTTTGCCCACTCACAAAGAAATCAGTCTAAAAATCAAATGGTAGGTGTATTGTAACACTGAGAGAATGGCAACAAAAAATTCAAAAGAAATGCATGTCTAACAAATTATGCACTGATTTGCATGTTCATGAGGGAAATAAGTATTTGATCCCCTTCACAAAAAATGACTTAGTACTTGGTGGTAAATCCCTTGTTTGCAATCACAGAGGTCAGACGTTTCCTGTAGTCGGACACCAGGTTTGCACACATCTCTGGAAGGATTTTGGCCCACTCCTCTTGGCAGATCCTCTCCAAGTCATTAAGTTTTGGTGGCTGACATTTGTCAACTCAAACTTTCAGCTTCCTCCACATATTTTCAATCGGATTAAGGTTTGGAGACTGGCTAGGCCACTCCAGGACCTTAATGTGCTTCTTCTTGAGCCTCTCCTTTGTTGCTTTGGTTGTGTGTTTTGGGTCATTGTCATGCTGGAACACCCATCCATGACCCATTTTCAATGCCCTGAATGAGGGAAGAAGGTTCTCACCCAAGATTTGATGGTCCATTGTCCTGTCCATCGTCCCTTTGATGCGGTGCAGTTGTCCTGTCCCCTTAGCAGAAAAACACCCCCAAAGCAGAATGTTTCCACCACCATATTTGACAGTTGGGCTGGTGTTCTTGGAGTCCTAGGCAGCATTCCTCCTCCAAACACGGCGAGTTGAGTTGATGCCAAAGAGGTCAATTTTGGTCTCATCTGACCACATTTTCAACCAGTCGTCCTCTACATCATTCAGATGTCCAGGCCTGTCTGAAGTTTGCCACTGAACATGTGCTTTCTTGAGCAGAGGGACCTTGCAGGCACTTTAGGATTTCAATCCTTGTCGGCGTAGTGTATTACTAATTGTTTTCTTGGTGACTGTGCTCCTAGCTGCCTGTAGATCATTGACAAGATCCTCACGTGTAGTTCTGGGATGATTCCTCACTGTTCTCATGATCATTGACACTCCACAAGGTGAGATCTTGCATAGTGCACCAGACCTAGGGAGACTGACAGTCGTTCTGTGTTTCTTCCATTTGTGAATGATTGCACCAATTGTTGTCACCTTCTCACCAAGCTGCTTGGTGATAGTTTGGTAGCCCAGTCCAGCCTTGTGTAGCTCTACAATCTTGTCCCTGACATCCTTGGACAGCTCTTTGGTCTTTGCCATGGTGGAGAGTTTGAAATCTGATTGTTTGATTGCTCCTGTGGACAGGTGTCTTTTATACAGGTAACATGAGATTAGCAGCACTCCCTTTAAGAGACTGCTTCTAATCTCAGCTTGTTACCTGTATGAAAGACACCTGCTAGCCAGAAATCCTTCTGAATGATAGGGGATGAAATACTTATTTCCCTCATGAACATGCAAATCAGTGCATAATTTTGTTAGACATGCATTTCTTTTGAATTTTTTGTTGCTATTCTGTCTCTCAGTGTTACAATACACCTACCATTCAATTTTTAGACTGATCATTTCTTTGTGAGTGGGCAAACATTCAAAATCAGCTGGGCCCCAAATAATAATTTCCTTCACTGTACAGATTGTTGCTTTTAAAGTACTCAACCTTCTTTCTTATCTGTTCATATGCAGTAACATATTTATGACAGTCATCCTTATGTGTATTTTTTTGTGTTTTTCTATTTCTTTTAACACTTCAGTGTGCATTTTGATACTTGACCATTTTTATTTTATTTTGTGAGGGGAAAAAAAAAAAAAACTTCATAATAGTGTGGTGTTAAAATAAATAAAAAATAAAACCTCCTGCGATTTAGAATTACATTTCTATTCAAAATGGAAAATTAAAACTGAAGTACATAAAATGAAACGGCCTACCTATTTGTGTGTATATGTTATAGCTATACACTGAACAGCCATAACTTTATGACCACTGACAGGTTAAGTGAATAGCATTGATTATCTTGTTACAGTGGCATCTGAAAGTCAGTGAGATATATTCAGCAGTAAGTGAATGTTACCTTTTGAAGTTGATGTTTTCTGTAATTAGTATCACACATGTCCTTTTAAGCTTGTCAACAGTCAGTCAGCCTAGGTTGTATTTAGAGAAAAGCAGTTGACAATGAATGTGGACCAAAGAAAGGAAAAGTGTTTTCTGAGAATGTAAAGTAAATTATAGACCATCATGTCAAATGTAAATGCTAGAAGATCATCTCGAAGAAGCTTAATGTGCCCATGACTACAGTTATAAATATTATGAAGTTAAGGCTTATTAGATTGCAGCAAACCTCCTAGTGCTTATGGTAGTAGACAGAAAGTCAAGAAAAAAGTACAAAGATACAAGCTGAACGTCAAGGTCATGATCTGATCAAACCATCTATATGCATTTTAAGAAACGGGAGGAGACTCCGGGAAAACTCCACTGTCGAAAGGAAAACATAGCAAAGCTAGAATGGATATTTGCTGACGTGCGTATTAATAAGCTACAGTACTGGGAAAATGTTTTTTGGTGGGGGAGACAAAACTGGAGCTTTTTGGCAAGTCACATTAGCTTACTGTTCACAGAAAAGAAAAAAACCGTAACTCTCAAAGAAAAGAACACTATACCTACTGTGAAACATGGAGGAGGCTTGGTTATGTTTAAGGTAGAATCCCATATTTACTATGACTTGAAATAGTTTGAGCCAAGGTGGCCCAAATAAACTATTTCCACTGTTAACTGGCCAGTGTGTGCATTGTACTACACTGTAGTACAGCCTTTTTCAACCAGGTCCCTTTTGGGTACTTCAGATGTTCCTTTGGCAAAATGCCTAAATAATAGCTCAGAATTGTCAAACGGGTGGGTGGATCATGGCTTGAGGGAGAAGCCGCAGGGCTTTCAAAACACGTATCCACACCCCTCTGCTTCCTGTTCATCCCACAGTGATGGTCACGTCTTGTCCAGTGCCCCCCTGTGTGTTCCATCCTGGTTCTCGGCATTACCTGGCTCATTCTACAGTAGCATCTGACCCTGCTAGTGGCCACAGCAGCATCCAGACTATCCACCTTGCGGACCTACAGAGAGCAGTGATCTTTATCATGGAGACATGCTTTTATTTCACATCTAAATGAATTGACAACTGTCTTTTAATAAAAACTGTGTCCATACTACTGCACTTAGTCTGGCGCTCTCTGCTTTTTTTTTTTTTTTTTTATATATAGTCTGCATCCTGAACATTCATCCCTGCGCACATACTGCCCTAAACAAAAGTAATGCTAAGCGTGCCACTCAGCCTCATCCAGCGTGACGTGGCAGCAGAAGGGCTGAACAGTGCATCTGTGCTCTCCAACCACAGCTACATGCTGGAGCCTTATGCATTGGGGCTTAACGCTTAGTGTTCATGAGGCCTTTAGGAGTTGTTTTGTGGTATCTGGAACAGTGTGCTTTTGAAGGGTACAGGGCACAATGTAATCTCAAATCCTGCTAGCAATTCTTGAGTGATAACCCCCCCAAATGTCATAAAGCTCTGTCTGTCACAGGTCATGGGGTTCTACACTAGGATTATAAACCAAAACACACAGCATTAAAGAATGCAAGAATGTCCAAGATCTGAGCATTAGACTGTTTTTTTTGAATGGGCCTTCAATTAGCCCTGATCTGAATGCTATTGATTATCAATGGAATGGACTGAAACATGAAGTATGGAGCATGCACCCTTATAACCTGAGGCAACTGAATAGGTTAAAGGTCCTTTTCATTTTTGTCCATGCCATTTGATTTATTATTCCAAAATATTCTGTTGAATCAAAAGGAAAGTTCGCTATTTATTAAACATGGAATAAAAAATGGATTCCAGTTTCATTGGTCAGTTTCAAGTTATTTCAGAGAAATCTTCCTTTTTCTTCTTTTTTTGTTTTTGGTACCAACACATTTTGTGCACATTTTTGTATCATTGTCCAAAGCTAAGCAGGGCAATAACGTCACTGCAGGATATATAAACCTTACAAGAAGACCTCAATAAAATAAAGGGGTGCACAACTACATGGCAAATGAGGTTTAATGTTGAAAAATGTAAAGTAATGCACTTAAAGCGGAGCTCCACCCGAAAGGGGAAGTTCCACTTTAAAGACTGGTCCCTCATTCCCCATTAATTATTGGCACCTTTGGGCGGCGGGGTGTACCCATATTTGACAGGTACCCGCTCCGATCGCCTAGGCGATCGGAGGTGGAAGGTGTCCTGCCTTCCTCCCTCCCTGTAGTCTTTTGGGACACGTGACAGGTCAACTCTGATTTGGCCAGTTCTGGTCATCAATCCTCAGAATGTGCTGGAACTGGAGAGAGTCCAGGGAAGGGGGTTGACAAAGCTAAATGGGGACTGGAGTACATCTGTTAACCAAGTCCGGACACTTATTACCCCCTTCCTGTCCAGCCAGTTTTCAGCTTTCAGCGCTATCACAGTTTGAATGACAATTGCGCAGTCATGCAACACTGTGCCCATATGAATTTTTTAGCATTTTTTTTGAGACAGATAAAGCTTTATTTTGGTGTTATTTATTCACCACTGGGATGATTTGTTTTTTTGCTATGTAAATGAAAAAGTCCAAAAATTTTGCAAATAAATATTTCATCATAAATCTTGGCCAAAATGTATTCCGTTATCTTTTTAGTAAAAAAACCCCAAAAATTAGTTTTATAACCAAAAATTATAATTTTTAATTTTTTTTTTTTTTACATTTTTATTTTATTTTTTTATATATTTTTTTTTTTTACATACTGTCACCCTAGCAGTACAGTGTCACCATGGTGACACTGTACTACTTGTGGGGGGTAAGATTTTTTATTTTACACTGATTGCTTTTACACACACAAAGGCTGTAAAAGCAATAATTTCTCCTTCTCTCTGGCTGCATTCTTGCAGCCATTGAGAACTACTGTGAGCTGTGATTGGTTACAGCTTGTCACATGGTACATGGCTGTTGTGAATAGCCTTGTACCATGTGACCTCTGATCATTCACAAATTTCACACGTAGTAACCAATGTCAGAAGTGACATTTTGCTTACTACTCTGCATTTGATCACTGATTGGCCAATCGGTGATCACATGATCGGGACCTTGCACAGAGGTCCCGTATGACGATAGGTGTTCCACTGTGTCCGTAGGACATATCGGGCACTGGGGAGCGCGCACAAGCAGGGGGCGGGGAGGCCATTTATAAACTGCCACCCAACCCTGCTCTGCCACGTCCAGCCGTTTATATACAACTTCCAAACGGGAGGTGGTTAAGAGGAGCAATACTAAACTTGGTCTCCCTGGAGAAGACATGAGGCAATATGATGGCGATATACAAGTATCTCATTGGCAATTCTAGCATAGGGAGGAAACTATTCAGATTCAGGGAGATTAAAAAGAAGTGTGGGATTGCTTTCCTTAACCCCTCCCCCCCTTGATTATACTTACCTTGGTGGATGCAGCATCAGTTCAATGCTGCCTTTGTTCCCTGCTGGCTCTAAATGTGAGAACTCGGCGATCATGTGCTGAGTTCTCATAGCCGCTCTGAGCAGAGATCAGTAGCTGTCAGAATGAACTGCACTCCTGTGATGCACAGGAGAAGTTCGCCAAAGGAGCTTTTGCTGCACTTCTCCTTTAAGAAGACACGTGGCCATTCCATGAAATTGGTAAAGTCGTTTAAACTTGTGCTGCGTAGGGGTTCTTCACTGTTAGCAGTAAGGATGTGTAACTCCCTTCCCCAATCATTGGTATCAGCGGGAAGTGTCGATAGTTTAAAAAAACTAAGATGGGCATCTTAGTGAATGCAATATACAGTGGGGATCGAAAGTTTGGGCACCCCAGCTAAAAATTTGTATTAATGTGCATAAAGAAGCCAAAGAAAGATGGAAAAATCTCCAAAAGGCATCAAATTACAGATTAGACATTCTTATAATATGTCAACAAAAGTTAGATTTTATTTCCATCGTTTACACTTTCAAAATAACAGAACACAAAAAAATGGCGTCTGCAAAAGTTTGGGCACCCAGCAGAATTTATAGCATGCACTGCCCCCTTTGCAAAGCTGAGACCTGCCAGTGTCATGGATTGTTCTCAATCATCGTCTGGGAAGACCAGGTGATGTCAAGCTCAAAGGTTTTAAACGCTCAGACTTAACTGACCTTGCCCCAACAATCAGCACTATGGGTTCTTCTAAGCAGTTGTCTAGAAAACTGCAACTGAAGATAGTTGACGCTCACAAAGCTGGAGAAGGCTATAAGAAGATAGCAAAGCGTTTTCAGATGTCAATATCCTCTGTTCGGAATGTAATTAAGAAATGGCAGTCATCAGGAACAGTGGAAGTTAAAGCAAGATCTGGAAGACCAAGAAAAATATCAGACAGAACAGCTCGCAGGATTGTGAGAAAAACAATTCAAAACCCACGTTTGACTGCATGATCCCTCCAGAAAGATCTGGCAGACACTGGAGTTGTGGTACACTATTCCACTATAAAGAGATACTTGCACAAATATGGTCTTCATGGAAGAGTCATCAGAAGAAAACCTCTTCTACATCCTCACCAGAAAAATCATCGTTTGAACTTTGCAAATGAACATATAGACAAGCCTGATGCATTTTGGAAACAAGTTCTGTGGACCGATGAGGTTAAAATTGAACTTTTTGGCCGGAATGAGCAAAGGTACGTTTGGAGAAGAAGGGGCACAGAATTTAATGAAAAGAACCTCTGTCCAACTGTTAAGCATGGGGTTGGATCAATCATGCTTTGGGGTTGTGTTGCAGCCAGTGGCACAGGGAACATCTCACGAGTAGAAGGAAAAATGGATTCAATAAAATTTCAGCAAATTTTGGATGGTAACTTGATGCCATCTGTGAAAAAGCTGAAGTTAAAGAGAGGATGGCTTCTACAAATGGATAATGATCCTAAACACACCTCGAAATCCACGGTGGATTACATCAAGAGGCAGAAACTGAAGGTTTTGACATGGCCTTCACAATCTCCTGACCTCAACATAATTGAAAATCTATGGATAGACCTTAAAAGAGCAGTGCGGGACACAGCCCAGAAATCTCAAAGAACTGGAAGACTTTTGTAAGGAAGAATGGGCAAAGATACCTCAAACAAGAATTGAAAGACTCTTGGCTGGCTACAAAAAGCGTTTACAAGCTGTGATACTTGCCAAAGTAGGCAGTACAAGATATTAACTCTGCAGGGTGCCCAAACTTATACAGACGCCATTTTTTTGTTTTCTGTTATTTTGAAAGTGTAAATGATGGAAATAAAATCTAATTTTGTTGACATATTATAAGAATGTCTAATCTGTAATTTGATGCATTTTGGAGATTTTTCCATTTTTTCTTGGCTTCTTTATGCACATTAATACAAATTTTTAGCTGGGGTGCCCAAACTTTCGATCCCCACTGTATAGTTATATTGACATAAACACACACATTAAACTGAATGGACTGGCCTATATTCAACCTTACCAACTATGTGATTGATAGTTGAACATGCTGGAAAATTACCTACCTGATCAATTGTAGCTCTTCAGTCTTGAGGGGTTATCTTTTCAGCTATGTCAGGTTCAGGTGTGGCAAGCTAAGCCAGAATAGGTAGCTATTTTAGTCTCTGATATTCTGAGATCTGCCTTTCCCAGGCAACCCTGAAGATTCCCATCAACAAAAATGAGATGTGTCCTGATTCCCTTGTTTCTCACCAAAGATCCTGTGTCCGATCATATGTAACGTGACCTAACCACTTTCAGGAGTTGAGAGCTCGGTTTTGATAGGTTAAGCTGGATATAGAGGCATAGTATTTTTTTTCCATCTGCATTAGGGCTGAATGGGAAAAAAAATGGTTTTACCTATTCACACAAGCAAGGAATCCTCCCTGCTATGCTATTGCATCCAGACTGTGGGACTTCTCCTCTACCAGTATACACTGATCAACCCTGCTGATTGTTTGAAGGTTTTCAAGTAGTCTTAATCAAAAGACCTTGATTACTGTTTGACTTCTGTTGGACAGGGAGGGTCCTGCTCAACCAGTCAAATTTTGATCCTTGTGTACCCAGCTTTTAGAGTCGTCTGTTCCTCCCTGAAACACTAGTATTTGCTTGAGCTGTACTTCTGCTTCTCATGCCTTTCTACATATTGTAAACACAAATGCTAGGCCAAGCAAGTTTAAAGACTCTTACTATTCAGTGTGTGATGTCATTACCTTTAAAACTTTACTGTGTGGATGTGGCATATTTGGAAGCTGCTGTATTTGGGGAGCATGTGCCCGCTTGTAGTGTTCACTTAAAGTGAATGTAAAGTTGGATATGCACAGAGCGCCCCAAACCTTCTATTCTTTGGTCCCCCATCGGGCCTCCTGACTTGTCCTTTTCTTGGTGTGCCCCCATAGCAAGTGACTTGCACACCTGCAGGCTTGCTCCTGAGCCATGCTGTCTGCGTCTATAGAGACAGCATGCCCTGGACCCACCCTTGCTCCCTTGTCACAGGATTTTAGAGACAGCAGTGGTAGGCAATGGCTCCTCCTGCTCACGGCTAAGCCTGTGAGATCTGGGGAGAACTGCTACAGACAAGCACAGCGCTCAGAGGACTTGGGTACGTATAAGTGGTGGGGGATGGTAAAAAGTGGTTAAAGTAAAGTGTTTAGGCTTTAGAACTGCTTTTAGCAACCCATTAAAATGAAACCTGAACATGCTCTTGTGTAAGGAGATTCTAATGTTGCTAAGCCATTACAATTAAGATTATATGTGGCTTTTAAAATTGCTGTAAATGCTACTATAATATGTCTAGGCCTTGTGGATTTAGACATGGGTGTTTTGAATTCTGGGCAGAATTGCTGCAATTCTGTTTATGATTTTAAAACGCTCTGCTAAAATGACAAATTGTGGAAGCGCATGTTCAGGTACCATTCATTTTAATGGCACCTGAAAACATGGTACTGTTCTTCCCATATTCGTTTAAGGATTTACTACTGCTTTACATGATTGTCTCAGCCTTGCCACTTTCACTGGACAGTTTGGTCTGGTAAAGTGCTACTAAACATAAGACCCTGCATTCACTCTATCGGGTCTCCCACAGTACACACTACATGGAAATGCAATTATTTTAATAAATATAAATTGCTAAATACCTTTTCTCATCAGCAGTTGGAGCAGTTTTGTATCTTCTATCTGTGTCCAGCAGAGCACTGGTTAAAGTGTGTAGGAGTTTTCATTCTCTGAGGATCCAGAACCCCTGACCTCTGTCTGGACAGTGCTGATCACATGCATTCTCCCAAGAAAAAAAAAAAAACTAACAATACACACCAAACTGAGCATATGGTAATGTTGCACTACTCTGATTAACAATGTTAATTTTTTTTTTATTTCAACTACTTGTGTGGGCGAGCGGTGGCTCTGGGCAAAGCAAAATAATTTTACGTCGCTTTCTATGTCTGGATGGGAATGCGTACACCCCCTATGCCATCCAGGGAGAGAAAAATAAACACGGCACTGAGTAAAAGAACTACATTTTACACACGCGTTAGATTACCACATTTATCCCTTTGCTTGCCCATATTAACACTGTGATCACCCTGTCACCCAGCCAGTGCCATTATACAGTTTCAGTATATAGAATTTTTCACTGATCACTGTATTAATGCCACTAGTGACATCAGATAGCATCAGCACCCCTCCCAGCCAGGGTCAGCTAGCATTTGATTGCACGCACACTATCGCACTCACACTAAAGGTCGCTGAACACCATTATTAGTATAGTGTTTGTACAGATCAATATATTTATCACGAACAGAACTATACTAAGTGCCTCCTATGTATATTGTCTCCAGAAATGCAGTGTTAGCAGGATTGGCCCCATTCGCTGCCAGCACTAGTGTTTAGCCTCTCCGCTGTTTTTCATGGAAGATTGTATGAATTGATTGTGGACCAAAGCAATTTATACGCACAACAATACAATTCGCATGGAAACCTCTTACAGCTTCTGAATTTAAAGCTTTTTTGGGCCTAACCCTCAACATGGGCAAAAAAGAATGAATTGCGGTCATATTGGTCCACAGACTGGATTCATCATATGCCTATGTTCTCTGCTTTTTCATACAGGTGAAACTCGAAAAATTAGAATATCATGCAAAAGTTCATTTATTTCAGTAATGCAACTTAAAAGGTGAAACTAATTTTATGAGATATATATTCAAATACACAGCACACACGAAAAATTCCCAGAAAAGTAATCCACCTCCACCCTTGAAGGTTAATCAAAATTGTATATAAAGACTTTTCTTTTACACAAAATCACATAAATGTCCCAAATATCAAAAACCCCACTAATGTAAACAAATGTTCAATAAAGTCTCTTTTTTTTTTCTTCTTTTCAACGAAAAATCTCTTATTCTCAACACCCGCAAATTCTGATGCCAATATACCTCAAAAAGAAAAAACTTAACATAGTGTCATACCTTTTTGGTAATAAATACACACATGCCCCTTCCAGTGCACCATGCAATACTTTTAAGACACTCCAAAGCAAACAAAAAAAAAATATATAAATGTGTGTTAATCTCTATGCGAATGTCTGCATATACGCATATATTTTAAATTTCTGTGTAACCAAATACTTAACCAGTGAAACATACACACATCATATCCACTATGTGAATCTGTGAAAACAACTTAAATTTTAACACTGCAACTGTGTAACACCACACTCTATATATCAGTGATCCTACACACATCCCCAACCAAAAAACGATCTCCAACTCGTGTGCTAAATGGATAATTACCCTATATATCCAAAATCAGGGCTTGATACAAATCTCCTTAACAGTAGAATTCCATCCAGTAATAGATCCATTAAAGCAATTTTTCTTCCATTCTCCTCATAAGAAAATCGGAATTACATATGGTAGATTCAATAAATAACAACCTTTCTCCAGTAACTTACATTACAGTTGGAATAAGGCAGCTCTTCCTCATAGAGATGCACATGCAGACAGACTAGGGAACACTGGCCACATGATCGCACTTCCTGTCAACGTCGATGCGTCTGACGTCACGTGTCTTGACGCGTTTCGTCACTTCCTATGACTTTTTTTAAAAAGTCATAGGAAGTGATGA
This sequence comes from Staurois parvus, assembly GCF_062004578.1. NCBI lineage: Eukaryota > Metazoa > Chordata > Amphibia > Anura > Ranidae > Staurois > Staurois parvus. The sequence goes on along the minus strand of NW_028317807.1, from coordinate 17,953,349 downwards.
AACGCGTCAGGGACACGTGACGTCAGACGCATCAACGTTGACAGGAAGTGCAATCGTGGCCATCTTGGAAGTGGGAACATGTGGCCAGTGTTCCCTAGTCTGTCTGCATGTGCATCTCTATGAGGAAGAGCTGCCTTATTCCAACTGTAATGTAAGTTACTGGAGAAAGGTTGTTATTTATTGAATCTACCATATGTAATTCCGATTTTCTTATGAGGAGAATGGAAGAAAAATTGCTTTAATGGATCTATTACTGGATGGAATTCTACTGTTAAGGAGATTTGTATCAAGCCCTGATTTTGGATATATAGGGTAATTATCCATTTAGCACACGAGTTGGAGATCGTTTTTTGGTTGGGGATGTGTGTAGGATCACTGATATATAGAGTGTGGTGTTACACAGTTGCAGTGTTAAAATCTAAGTTGTTTTCACAGATTCACATAGTGGATATGATGTGTGTATGTTTCACTGGTTAAGTATTTGGTTACACAGAAATTTTAAAATATATGCGTATATGCAGATATTCGCATAGAGATTAACACACATTTATATATATTTTTTTTTTTGCTTTGGAGTGTCTTAAAAGTATTGCATGGTGCACTGGAAGGGGCATGTGTGTATTTATTACCAAAAAGGTATGACACTATGTTAAGTTTTTTCTTTTTGAGGTACAGTTGCAAGAAAAAGTATGTGAACCCCTTGGGATTACGTGGAGTTTTGCATGAATTTGGCATAAAATGTGCTCTGAACGTCATCTAAGTCACAACAATAGAAGAACACAGTCTGCTGAACATAATACTACACATACATTAGATGTTGCCATGGTTTAATTGCACATAACATGTAAACATTCACAGTGCAGGGAGGAAAAAGTATGTGAGGCCCTAGCTTAATGACTTCTCCCAGAGCTAATTGGAGCCAGGAGTGAGCCAACCTTGACTCCAATCAGTGTGATGATATTGGATGTGTTGCTGACAGCTGTCCTGCCCTTAAAAAACACACACCTGTTTTGGGTTTACTGGTTTCAAGAAGCACTGTGTGATGTGAACCATGCCTCGCAGAAAAGAGCTCTCAGAAGACCTACGATCAAGAATTGTTGACTTGCATGAAGCTGGAAAGGGTTACAAAAGTATCTCCAAAAGCTTGATGTTCATGTGTCCACGGTAAGATAGACTGTCTACAAATGGAGAAAGTTTAGCACTGTTGCTACTCTCACTAGGCGTGGTCGTCCTGTAAAAATGACAACAAGAGCACAGCGCAGAATGCTGCATGAGGTAAAGAAGAATCCCAGAGTGTCAGCTAAAGACCTACAGAAATCTCTGGCACATGCTAACATTTTTGTTGACACATCTACAATAAGGAAAACATTAAATAAGAATGGAGTACATGGGAGGACACCACGGAGGAAGCCATTGCTGTCCAAAAAGAATATTGCAGCACGTTTGAAGTTTGCAAAAGAGCACCTGGATGTTCCACAGCACTACTGGCAAAATATACTGTGGACAGATGAAACCAAGATTGAGTTGTTTGGGAAGAACACACAACACTATGTGTGGAGAAAAAAAGGCACAGCACCCCAACATCAAAACCTCATCCCCACTGTAAAACATGGCGGAGGGAGCATCATGGTTTGGGGCTGCTTTGCTGCCTCAGGGCCTGGACGGATTGTTGCCATTGATGGGAAAATTAATTCCAGAGTTTATCAAGACATTTTGCAGGAAAACGTACGACCATCTGTCCGCCAACTGAAGCTCCGCAGAGGATGGGTGATGCAACAGGACAATGACCCAAAGCATACAAGTAATTCAACAAAACAATGGCTGCAACAGCACAGAATACGCCTTCTGGAGTGGCCCAGTCAGAGTCCTGACCTCAACCCGATTGAAATGCTGTGGCATGACCTTAAGAGAGCGATTCACACCAGACATCCCAAGAATATTGCTACACTGAAACAGTTTTGTGAAGAGGAGTGGTCCAAAATGACTCCAGATCATTGTGCAGGTCTGATCTGCAACTACAGGAAACGTTTGGTTGAGGTTATTGCTGCCAATGGAGGGTCAACCAGTTAAGTCCAAAGGTTCACATACTTTTTCCTCCCTGCACTGTGAATGTTTACATGTTATGTGCAATTAAACCATGGCAACATCTAATGTTTGTGTAGTATTATGTTCAACAGACTGTGTTCTTCTATTGTTGTGACTTAGATGACGTTCAGAGCACATTTTATGCCCAATTCATGCAAAACTCCACGTAATCCCAAGGGGTTCACATACTTTTTCTTGCAACTGTATATTGGCATCAGAATTTGCGGGTGTTGAGAATAAGAGATTTTTCGTTGAAAAGAAGAAAAAAAGAGACTTTATTGAACATTTGTTTACATTAGTGGGGTTTGTTTTTGATATTTGGGACATTTATGTGATTTTGTGTAAAAGAAAAGTCTTTATATACAATTTTATGAGAGACTCATTTCATGCAAAGCAAGTTCAAGCCGTGATTTGTCATAATTGTGATGATTATGGCTTACAGCTCATGAAAACCCCAAATCCACAATCTCAGAAAATTAGAATATTACATGCAACCAATAAAACAAGGATTGTACATAGAACAATATTGGACTTCTGAAAAGTATAAGCATGCATATGTACTCAGTACTTGGTTTGGGCCCCTTTTGCAGCAATTACTGCCTCAATATGGCGTGGCATGGAAGCTATCGGCCTCTGGCACTGCTGAGGTGTTTTGGAAGACCAGGATGCTTCAATAGCGGCCTTCAGCTCATCTGCATTGTTTGGTCTCATGTCTCATCTTTCTCTTGGCAATGCCCCATAGATTCTCTATGGGGTTCAGATCAGGCGAGTTTGCTGGCCAATCAAGCACAGTAATCCCACGGTCGTTGATCCAGGTTTTGGTGCTTTTGGCAGTGTGGGCAGGTGCCAAGTCCTGCTGGAAAATGAAGTCAGCATCCCCATAAAGCTCGTCTGCGGAAGGAAACATGAAGTGCTCCAAAATCTCCTGGTAGACGGCTGCATTGACCCTGGATTTAATGAAGCACAGTGGACCAACACCAGCAGATGACGTGACTCCCCAAATCAACACAGACTGTGGAAACTTCACACTGGACTTCAAGCATCTTGCAGTGTGTGCCTCTCCATTCTTCCTCCATACTCTGGGTCCTTGGTTTCCAAATGAGATGTAAAAGTTGCTCTCATCAGAAAAGAGGCCTTTGTACCACTGAGCAACAGACCAGGTCTGTTTTTCTTTAGCCCAGGTAAGACGCTTCTGACATTGTTTGTTGTTCAGGAGCGGCTTGTGCAGGATCAGTATGTGTGTGGTGGCTCTTGATGCACTGACTCCAGCCTCAGTCCACTCCTTGTGAAAGTCCCCAACACTTTTGAATGGCCTTTTCCTGACCATCCTCCCCATGCTGTGGTCATCCCTGCTGCTTGTGCACCTTTTTCTTCCACACGTTTCCCTTCCACATAACTTTCTATTAATGTGCTTTGATACAGCACTTTGGGAACATCCAACTTCTTTTGCAATTACATTTTGAGGCTTATGGAGGGTGTCAATGATGGTTTTCTGCACAACTGTCAGGTCAGCAGTCTTTCCCATGATTATGATTCCTACTGAACAAGACTGAGATCATTTAGGCTCAGGAACCCTTTGCAGGTGTTATGGCTTAATTAGCTGATTAGAGTGGGACACTTTGAGCCTAGAATATTGCACCTTTTCACAATATTCTAATTTTCTGAGCTTGTGGATTTGGGGTTTTCATGAGCTGTAAGCCATAATCATCACAATTATGACCAATCACGGCTTGAACTATCTTGCTTTGCATGTAATGAGTCTATCTCGTAAATTAGTTTCACCTTTTAAGTTGCATTACTAAAATAAATGAACTTTTGAACGATATTCTAATTTTTTGTTTCACCTGTATATACCCAACATGTACTGGTACATTGCTGGACTTTGAGTGGTTATACCGGGATGATGTATGCAGCTACAGGCATCATCCTGATATAGTTTTGTTTTATTTTTTATTTCAGCTGGAGCTCAGCTTTGATGTTAAAACAATCCTAGGCGCAAATTAGCTGCTGGTTCGCTTTTCAACAGCGGGAATTGATTAAACCAACCCCCCGCCTTCCAAGGTCTTCTTGGGCTCTCCCGTCCCATCGGGGAACCCAAAAATGCATTCGGCAGTTCCGCTGGCTGACAATAGAGCTGATCAAAGAATTAAATGCCTCCAATCATCTTTATGATCACCAGATATAAACGGCGCCATTTTTAAATTGGCAATGCATCTCATCACACCGATCTTGGTGTGATCAGATGCTTTAAGGGCAGAGGAGAGATCTAGAGCCTAATAGACCCCAGATTTCTCAGAAAAGAGTACCTGTCACTACCTATTGCTATCACTGGGGATATTTACATTCTCTGTGATATTAATAAAAGTGATCGGAAAAAAAATGGACAGTATAATAATTACAAGAAAAAAAAAATTCACCATCATCCCCATGATCGCATGCAAAGACAAATGCAAGCAGCGGTATGTAAACAGAGATTGCACCATACATTTCAAGTATCACCACGATCGTCAGATCGAGGGCAGTAATTATAGCACTAGACCTTCTGTAAGTGGTGACTGCAAGGGATTTTAAAGCGTCGCCAATAGATATTAAAAATGTACGTAATTTGGCGCTGTTGCACGGGCGTGCACAATTTTAAAGCATGTCATGTTTGGTATCAATTTACTCCTCTGTGTAACATTTTATATTTTAGCAAACATATTAAATATTGGGTAATATATTGTGTTTTTGTGCATTAAAATTTTTTCTTTTTCCAAAAATACAAATACTGTGTGAAATAAAACCTTTCAATACCCACCAGTTTATTCTCTAGGGCCTTTGCTGACAAAAATATCTGCAAAATACTCACTGTGCCTCTTATCAAATTCCTTGGGGTGTCTACTTTCCAAAAAGGGGTCATGGGGGGGGGGTACATTTTAGGTGGGCTGTACAGGTTAGCACACTTGTGGAGATCTTATTGCATGCTCATAATGAGGAAAATGTGGGTAACTTATCACATTCGCTTAGTGTTACTAAACTCACAACAGTAAAATCAGTCTATATACACAGTAAAGCATGCTTGTTATACTCACTGTGTAACCAATGGGGTTAATCTTCCGCATTATTTAAAAAGGCTGCTTGATCTTGTCTTCTCTGATCCTCTCCTTCCACAGTTCTCAAACCATCTGCTGATAGTACAGAGCCCTAGGAGACACTCTGCACATGCTCAGTTTGGTGTCTTACTAGAGTGTTTGGTTTTTTTTTCTTTTTTGGAGGGGGTGCTTGTGATCTGCACAGGGCCAGTCAGCTCTGTTCAGTCAGAGTGTCAGGGGAACTGCAGCCTCATAGGACAGTCAGGAGAATGAAAACGAGATTAATCAGTGCTCAGCCAGTACTCCTATACACTGCTGATGTGAAAAGGTATTTTGCAGTTTATATTTACTAAAAAATTTAATTTTCATGTTCTGTGTACTGTGGGAGACCAGATATAGTGAATGCAAGGATCTGGGTTTAGTAACGCTTTAAGGAAAACTAAAACTGGAAAGGACAGTACCTAATTTTAAAGGAAACCTATACCTGAATCTTCCAACAAGCTGCTTACAGGAAATATCTACTGAGAGAAATATGGAGACTGCCGTTACTGTTTTGCTTTTTAAAATTGCCAGTTGCCTAGCTGTCTCTGGCTTTTAATATTTTCTAAACAGGCTACTTTCAAAAAATAAATGTACACATCTGGCAAATCCAGGATTGTCCTCGTGGGATCTTTTTCCCCCTCTGGGATCTGCTGCCCCATCTGAGCCATCTGCACTTCTGAAATCATCAGGAGCCAGCTTTCTTTCTGGTTCAGGCAGCTAGCCCGTTGATGACATGGTGCCAGGTCAGTCATCCTGTGGCCGCTGTATTGCAGTTCATGTTCCTTGGGATAAGTGATATGCATATCCTGGACCTAGAACTACAGAAGCAAAGGCTTCCTCATTCTTGCCTAGGCAAGAAAGGAGGAGTGGGGGGACAGGCTGGAGCTGGGGAAAAAAAAGGTAAATAAGGGAAAGTTTGCTTTGTAGATTGCAGATGGGAAGAGGATTTCAGTTTTTTAATAATGGCATGAGGGTCCACTTTATTTCACAAGTCCTGATTATAGATTATTCAACTGGCAGTCAGCGCAAAGGTAGAATCTCCTGGCTTGTTCTATATCAACTGAGTAAGAATCCTCTGAGCAGCACAGCAGTCAAACAACTTATCTTTTCAGAAAGATTATACACACACACACTTTTTTTCTTTTCTGCAAAAAGATCTACTTAACAATATAGAAGGGGGAAAAAAGATGAATAGAAATGCGAGCATTTGAAATCCATATAAGCAAATATAGGACTTTAGCTGGGTATACAGTGCAGGTTTTTTTTTTTTTGTTTTGTATTTTGTTTAACCCATTGGCTGAACAAACATAAACTAAGGGTTTGTCATACATTGATCGAAATTTGACCAGTTCAGCTGGAACCAGCTGAATTTTGATCATTGTATGGCCAGGCCACCAATCAACTCCTGTACAACCATCCCCTCTCCCGAATGATCAGTACCACCGGCTATAGCTGGCAACACTGATCAGTGTATTCTGACAGTGGGGAAGTCTTCCCCCGCATTTCAAGTATGTGTGAGAACACACGCACTGTGGGGTGGTGACAACGCTCACAGCTCTGTGTTTGTGGAGGAGCAGCATTTGTCATTCTTTGTGGCTCTCCTGATTTGGATTTTAAACTCCTTCCTCTCTTTATCCTTCTTACATAGAGGGGCAGTGCTTTTCAGTTCACAAAAGATAGCTTGGGATTGAAAAGTTTTATATATCATTGTTTGAGATTTCGAAGAGCTTTATGGCCACAGCATACACATTAATTTTTGTGGATTAACATTTTACTGATTAACATCAGTATTGTAATAGGAATACAAACAGTAGTCATTCTTGACATTCCCAATATAAGCTTACCTGGAAAGTCTCCTTTAATGTTATGAGTGCTACTTGTCTGCTGTCCATCTCTTTCCACACCTTCCTAGGTTCCCTGCATGACTACATAACCCATGGTACCTTGCTGCATACAATATTTGACTTCTTTACTGTCTTCTGAAACAATTCTAACAATTACTCACAGGGTATAGTAAATGCGTGTCATGGAGTCTATAGAAGTAAATGTGTTGGGGACTTCACAAATAAGTTTTTATAAACTTCTTTAGGATCATTCAGATTAATAGGAGTAGACTAGAAATAGTTGGGACACAAAGTGGAAATATATGATTTTGACCGGAGATTCACTTCAGTTAATAGGAAGTTACAGAAAATATTCCTAGCCTTAAAGAAAACAAATGTAGCCAACACATTTTAAAGGCTGGTAAGCTGCAATATTTTAGATTATTTCTTGGGTTTAGATAAATGTTCATGTTATTATAAAAATAGTACACACTAAAAGTAATTTGGTCTTTTTGTTTTTGCCTGGAGTTCAGCTTTAAGGGCTGGTTCACACCACAGTTTGTGTTTTTGATATGTTCTAGTGGGTTCCCCCCCAAATGTCCGTTTGGGACATATGCATTCTGGTGCATTTTGTCGCATTCCATACAGAATAAATGCAGCATGTTCTACTTTTGGTGACTGCACTGGAATGCACTGCACTTGGGTGAATTAGGCCCATTGGAATACATGGAAAACACTGTGCATGCTTCTTTGATGCAGATTTAAAACACACTGAAATTCACCTGGTGTGAGCTGGCCAAAAATAGAGCTGTAATTGTGTTGGTTGCATTTGTGTAAACACAATTACAGTATGTTGCCAAACCTAGACAAATGTAAACACTTAATTTACAGTTATATAACCCATTTGACTTTTACTCATTTTTAAGGGCTTTTTACTTTTTCATATGAAAAGATCTTTTGGCCACTGATAATGAAGCATAATGATAGCAAAATATTGTTGCTTTTGTGCTCATCTCCCTGTGCATTCATAGCAATATACAAATGCATTGAATGAAAACCTCTAAATGCAGATGCATTTTAAGAAGGCTACTTGCCTGACTGTCATTTCGATCCACAAGCTTCAATACTTTTAAATCACTGACTCAGAAAAGGTACACAGAACATGACTTATGTAATTTGGAATACTATGTTTGCTGCTGTGTAGCATAAATGCTGCCATCACTTTGCCAGTCCTCTGCCATGCTGATACCAACTCATATGCCCTTCAACATGGATGTGTGGCCCTAGAACAAAAAAAATTAGGCTAAAGGGTATAAAAACAGTTAGGCAGCAACTTAATGCATGTTTGCACATGAACCTCTACTATATTACCTGTGTTATCTGCTTGGAACATTGGAGGTAGGGAAGACCTCTGTGCCAATCCCCACCACCACCTTGGATGACTGGAATCTGCTTAACAGTGCCTTACAAACTAAATGCCAGCTTTTTTTTTTTTTTTTTTTTTAATTTTTAGTTCAACTTCAACTCTTTATTAATTGGGGTACTAATGACTCAAGTGGTCAAGCTGCAAGTAGCATGCCAAAAGGAGTGATATTAATCACAGGAACTCCATTCATGCAATAAAAAGGAATATACCCAATAGTACTGGTAATTAGAAAAACATCTAAAGTAAATGGCATGCAATTTTATAAATTGCTTTGTTTTATTTGTTGATCACTTCACATGATTTCTTTTGGTTTCTTTACTTTTAATTATATATTTACAACTCTACAAAGCATAACATGACTGTCTTTGTGTATTGTCATTGTAAATGTATTGTAATTTGCTGATAGAAGACTTTTCCTAATCTTTTTGAGACCTTAATCCTTCCAAGCACTTTTAATGAACCTGGTCAGGTGTTTCTCCTTTGTGTAATCTTAGGAAATCCAAATAGCAAAAAAAAAAAAAAATGTACAGATACATATTTTTCCAGGCAGTGATTCATTTTTTGGTATTTGGAAAGTTGACACACAGGGCTCTGAATGGAGAGCAGCGATGTGACTGTTTCTTTTTTTTCCTCTTTGCAGGAAGAAAAAAACAGTTGCATGGTTTAGTAAAAAAACCTAGATATTAAACTTTTCCCAGCCAGTGTCATTAGTACAGTGACAGTGTATAGTATCAGAAAAGGTCACTATTAGTGTCACTGGAGATGTCCGTGTCAGTTCCCACCCAGCATCAGTAAGTGTCAGATTGCCTATCACAGTTCTACTATAAGTCGCGAACGTAATAGCATTTGTAGACACTAACTTTCGCAAAAGAAATAAATTAATTTAAACTTATGCAGGCCATAGATGGGGAGAAAAACGGCAGATTTTCGGCCGATTAACGAACTATCGGTCGGTCTAAAAAACTTACCTGACCACCAATTATTACGAAAATCGGCCGATTAATGAGTAACCTATAACTGGAAATGATGTCATTTTGTGGCCTTTGTGATCCTTTTTCGGAAAACGATCGTTCGTTTTTGACCATCAATGAGGATAAAGTCGGGCGTTTTTCGAAAATTTTCCAACATCACCGATAATCTGAAAGTCCAAAATACACGAAAAACGGCCGACAAAATCGTCCACTAACGATAAGATAATCGGCCGGTTTTATTTTCGGACGAAAAATCGGCCGTTTTTCTCCCCATCTATGGCCTGCATTATTGGGATTTTTTTTGTAGCAGGATACATTTTGGCCTAAATGTATAATGAAATTGGCTTTTTTATCAGATATGTTTTATAACCAAAAATAAAAAGTGTATTTTTTTTTTTAATTTTCTTTTTCGTTTTATGTAATAAAATAAAATGCCCAGTGGTGATCAAATACCACTGGAAAAAAAAAAGCTCTATTTGTGTGAAAAACAATTATATAAATTTTCATGTGGGAATATTGTTGTATGATTGTGCAATTACCAGTTAAAGTAGTGCAGTGCCAATTAGCAAAAAAATGCCATGGTCATGAAGGGGTAAAATCTTCTGGAGCTGAAGTGGTTATGTTTTAGTAGGGACAAGGAAAATATTTCTCAAGTTTTTATTATTGTTGTCTGTGGTCCATTGGGAAAATTCACCTGATGTATTTGTTCTGGTGACCATTGTCACTAGGACTAAAGGTGAAAGAAACATGTACCAAAAACAGGAAGCTTGTTCTGGTGACAACTGTCTGGCAAGGTTGTTTCTTGCTTGCTGTTGTGTCCTAAGACAGAATACAAAGGAAAATCTTCATAATAGAACATTGGAAAAAAGAAAAACACTTTTGGGTTATTAACCAGTCACTATTCCTATTTTTTTTTTCTAAAAAAAAAAAAAATAATAATTCGACTGTGTATCTACTTTAACCCTGTTATGGCAGTATGAATTGAAATTACACCCTAGAAAACCAAAAAAAAGCTTGCATATTACAATTTATTGTAGAGTTGAGCAAAGTTAACTAAACCCAATACCTTCCTTTTATTCAGAATTTCATTTTACACAGAACCGTTTTGGGCAACACTACCATTCCTCAAGTTATTACCCAAACTGTTCTCAGCAGAAAGACCGGTGTTCTATACTCTTTATTTGTTGGATTATACAGAGAGTATAATGTGGGAAACTGCTGAATCGGGTATTTTAAACTACAATTCACGGAGGTTCAGTCAGCAAAATGTTCTTCAGTTGAGGTCCAAGTCTTGTGTTACATCACAGCACAGTCTTATACAATACAGTCCCCTCTTTACCCTTGCATGGTAGTCCCCCATCTTTACATCACCGTTCTCCCTTTAGATTACACCCCCCTTTCACATAAACGTCCCTTCTCTTTTGCAATGCAGTTACCCCTTACATTATAGCAACCCCCTTTACATCACAGCCCCCCTTTGCAGAACACTCCTTCATATCACAGGACCCTCCTTATATAGCAGCCCCCCCTTTATATCACATCACTCTACCACATCAAAGCCTCCCCCTTTAACAGTACAGCTTTACTTTTATATTGTCTCACTCCCCCTTTACATCGCAGCACCCCGTTACATCTTGGTTTCACAACGGTCCACTGTTTACATAGCTGCCCACCTTAACAGCACAGTTCCCTTTCCTTTACATCAGTGTGCTCATCTCTCCCCTTCCAATCATACCTTTCATAGCAGAGAGTAGGAAGTGCAATAGGTCTGGATGGCAAGAGATTCCCAACTTCTCCTGTTAACAAGGGGGTGATTGGCTGCTAGGACTGCCCTGTGTCGTAGCAACCAACTGGCCGCTTGTTAACTTGAAAAGTGGGGCATCTCCCACTCCATGCAGATGATCGCACTTCCTGCTCTCTGCCCTGCTGTGAAGATGACAGCAGCTGCTGGAGGAACAATGGAGACATATTTAGCTAAATGGTGAGGCCATGGTAGTCTGGACTGAACTGTCACCTGGTCCAGGTTTAGACCACTGTCCGCCTTTTAGTGATGCCTGTGCTGGATGTAGAAGGACAGATACTAAACAATTGCAGTATATAAGGCTCACCTTTGCTCAGTCCTAGGGTGATACCGCTCATTTATTCTATTGTCTACGGTGGAGCATTGTCGTCACCCCAGAACAGAGAGTGTGTAAAGACTATAGAATACCCCTCCTCATCTCCATTATGTAGAGGGGAGGTGTTTTGTAGTCAATAGAGATAGCTGAGGACAACATAACTGATGATGCAGCAGAGAGAAGAAGAAATCGTCAGCACACAAGATTTCTGTCAGAATCAACAGGTATTTTTAATACATATGTAAAAATAATATTCCTTACATGTCTCTTCATACAGTAGCAGAAACACTTTTCAAAACACTGTGGGCTCAGTTCATGAAACATTATTTACTGCATTAGGATTAGCAGAAAAATGGCTCAGAAAAATTGCAGTTCACTAAAAAAACTACTAAAATACTGTATGTGCTGTTTCTTTAAGTGGTGCACCAAGTAGTGAAAACTTGCAGTACTTTACCACTTGCGTCAACCAATGAATAGCTGGTTGTTAAAGAGCTGGCACCCACCGCTTCCTTAACAGCCGTGACTAATCTGCTGTCTGCGGGATTACCCACTGACAACAGGATTCAGAAAAAAAAAAAAAAAGTGGTATTAAAAAATAAATGCCACCTGCCAACCCACACAGAAAAATAAAACTGTCCTCATCCAATGCTTGGCTGCCAGTGACTGACATCTCTGCTTCCCATCCGCCGGTATATGATATAAGGTGCAAGATTATCCAGTGATGTCACTGAGTGACCCCACCCCCTTGTGACATCATCGAGCTTCCAGATTCCGATTAGTCACCCCCCACAGCCACCGACCAGGGTTTTGGGGGAGAGACCCATGTCTTCATCAACATTTTATTTTTAATTTTTTAATATATTTGGTTTCTTTTTGGCGTTCATTTTCCAAGGAGTTCTTCACATGTACACTTGAGTGGACTGCATGCATTTTGATCTTTTAACTGAAGAAACTTTCATAAAACAAAGAAAAATGTGAAAACTATAGAATAATACTTCCACACAAATGTTATTACTTGTGTTTTAATACAATATATTTTAACAGATTCTAACACTGTCCAATGCAATGCAAAATCACTGAACCTCACTCCTTACTCTTCAGCCTCTCTCCTTCTCTGTTCTGTCTCCTGTTCTCGCCCACACTTTCATGTCCCCATGGTTTGGGTTTACTATGAATATACTGTTTGAGGGGTAGTTGGCCTTTTGAAATGAATGATCTGTTCAGCAGTCGAATAAAATTCCTCAGGATTCATTGCTGAATGGTAGGTTTGCTCAAGTGCATCTAAAACTGATCTGTTTTTGAAGAGTTGATCAGCATTTCCTGGCTCCAGTCAGTAGTTATGCAAGTGAAAGTACCTCAGAATCTGCTCAGATCTGTTCACTAGCATTGCATTTGCTATCAAATCATGACTAAAGATAACCAGTACATTCTTGATCTTATGTACCTGAAGTATGACATGACCTTACATATTCCTTGGACCTTCACTTCTTCTTTTGTCAGGGACGGCTTTTCTTTTCCTTTTTAGAGTGCATGTAGGTTTGTTTTGTGGACTCTTTCATTTATCAGCTCTTCGGGAAATAGAGACATGAACAAAAACTATTGGTTCAGTTCCCTCAACATTGACTTTCAACTCTCCTAATAAAACGGTGGCAAGTCTCCCTCAATTCCTTTTTTTTTTTGCCCTTGAGCACTTTTAGGTGGTGCATCGTCATGCTCAACTCCCTCCACATCCTCATTCCAAAGGTTATTACCCTACAGAAGGATTGGCAAGATATTCCAAAGCTGCTCAGCCTTTCTAGCTTTCTGTCAGCTGTCTTGGTTTTGAGATTTTTTTGCTGCACTTACAATGGCTAACCAGTGGGTGGCAGTGTATGGGTTTACACATTAGCATCCACTGAAGTGTGTAATATGCAACTATACAATCTGAACCCATGCACACAAAAGAAAACTGCTTTTAAATAGATGTCCGCTGTAGTGACAATAAGTAATGCACTCAACTGCCATGGCCAGTGTGTATGCTCACCATGCAAGACTCCATTGCTGAAGGAAAAGCATGTTGTAGCATGCACAATTTAACGTTTGCTGCACAGTGTTTAGACAAGCCTGTGAAAAACTGAGAGAATATAGTGTGGTCAGATTAAACCAAAATTAAATTTTTTGTATGCTATAATACACACCATGTTTGGAGGTCAAATGGCACTGTACGTCACCCCAAAATCAACACCATACCAACAGTGAAGTTTGGTGGTGGGAACATCCTGGCGTGGGGCTGTTTTTCAGCATACAATACTGGCAAACTTCATGTCATTTGAAGGAAGAACGAATGGAAAAATGTACCATTACATTCTTGATGATGGGGCGGCACAGTGGCTTAGTGGTTAGCACTTCCGTCTGGCAGTACTAGGGTCGTTGGTTCGAATCCTAACCACTGCACCACCTGCCTGGCGTTTGCATGTTCTCCCTGTGCCTGCGTCGGTCTCCTCCGGGTACTCCGGTTTCCTCCCACACACCAAAGACATGCAGGTAGATTAATTGGATCCTGTCTAAATGTCCATAGTATGTGTATGTATGAATGTGAGTTAGGTACATAAGATTGTACTCCCCTTGAGGGTTAGGGACTGATGTGAATGTACAATATATATTTGTAAAGCGCTGCGTAAATTGACGGCGCTATATAAGTACCTGAAATAAATAAAAAAATGAAATATGCTGACATGTACCAGGATGATGAAACGAGGGTTTCGGCAAAACAATGATCCCAAAGCCAAGGAAATTGTCACTTGGTTTCAATTTAAAGGTAAAGCTAGAATGGCGCAGCCAATCACCTGACTTTAATCCAATAGAAAATCTATTGAAAAAAACAAAGATCATATATATATACATACACAGACACACAGGTGCATATATATATATATATATATATATATATATATAATATATTTGGACACAGGCAAAATTTTTTTTTTTTTCATTGATTTACCAAAACATATTCAAGCTATAGTTATATAATGGATATGGGCTGAAACTCACACTCGTAGGCTTAATTTGAGGGTATATACATCCAAATTGGATGAGCTCTGCAACATAAAAAGGCATGGACATTCATGGAAAACAACAGTGGTGGATGATCGCAGAATCCTCTTTATGGTAAAGAAAAACCCATTCTCAATATCCAGACAAGTGAAGTACACTTTCCAGGAGGTGGGCGTAGCATTGTCAAAGTCTACAATCGAGAGAAGACTTCAAAAGAGCAAATACAGAGGGTTCACCTCAAGGTGCAAACATTCATAATCCTGAAGAATAGAAAAGCCAGATTAGACTTTGCCAAAAAACATTTAAAAAAAAAAAAAAAATCCAGACCAGTTCTGGAAAAGCATTCTTTGGACGGAATAACTATGATTAATCTGTACCAGAATGACAGGAAGAAAAAAGTGGAGAAGGCTTGGAACACTTTGTGATCCAAAGCAAACAACAACATCCGCAAAACATGGTGGAGGCAGTGTGATGGCATGGGCATGTATGGCTTCCAGTGGCACAGGGTCATTGGTGTTTATTGATGATGTGACAGAAGACAGAAGCAGCTGGATAAATTCTGCAGTGTTTAGAGATATACTGTCTGCCCAGGTTCAGCCAAATGCAGCAAAGTTGATTAGATGGCCCTTCACAGTACAGATGGACAATGATCCAAAACACACTGCAAAAGCAACCCAGGAGCTTTTGAAGGAAAAAAAGTTAAATATTCTGCAATCAGCTGATCTCAACCCAATTGAGCACGCATTGTACTTACTGAAGGCAAAACTAAAGGTAGAAAGGCCCACAAAGAACAACTGAAGACAGCTGCAGTTAGAGCCTGGCAAAAGCACCAGAAAGGAGGAAACCCAGTCTTTGGTAATGTCCATGGGTTCCAGTCTTCAGGCAGTCATTGCCAGTAAAGGATTCTCACCAAAATATAAAAAATGAACATTTTATTTATGATTATGTTAATTTGTCCAATTACATTTGAGCCCCTGAAAATGGAGGGACTGTGTATAAAAATGGTTGCAGTTCCTAAAATGTTTGTAGTTGACATTCATGTTCAACCCCTTGAATTAAAGCTGAAAGCCTGCACTTCAAATTCATTTGGATTGTTTTGTGTTTTAATTTATTCTGGTGGCATACAGAGCCAAAAGTATGAAAATTGTGCCTGTGTCCAAATATACTGTATATGGACTCAACTGTGTGTGTGTGTATGTATGTATGTGTATATATATATATATGTGTATATATATATATATGTGTATATATATATATATATATATATATATATATATATATATATATATATATATATATAATTACTTTCTGACTGCCTATCACATTTCTTGAGGTGCTAAAATGCCAGGGCAACACAACCCCTCCCAAATGACCCCTTTTTGGAAAGTAGATTCCCCAAGAAATTTGATAAGAGGCATGTTGAGCATTTTGCAGATATCATTTTTGTCACTGGGTTTTTTTAATATCTTTATTAATTTTATAATACAAATACACTTTTATATCAAACATCATAAAACACAGAAAACCGTATTTAATAATTTTTTCCCATCGCCCTATTTACCCCCAACCACCTTCCTTATTATTCTTCCATTTTACTTCTTGTTCTTCTATTTTTCTATCAGACTTTTTCCCCGTCTTATCCTGTTCTTTCTCTCCTATCATTCCCATACTTTTATTCCTATTACTTTTATTTTTTTCCATTATACTCCAACCACTTCTAGGTATCTTTTTGATTTTTTGAAATTATACCATCCTTACCAGGATTTTTTTTATCCTCCTCTATATGATAGAAGAATTATATCTTGTGTATATATACTCGACTCTATCTGTCCAATGTTTTATTTTTGGGGGTCTTTTTTTGCCAGTATTGAGGAATGAGGCTTTTGAGCGCATTTAAAAGATGGAACAGTATCGCATTTTTATATTACTTCACCGAGAGCTCTGATTTGTGAAACAGGCAAACCCACGGGTCTAACGGTACACTAATCTTCAGTACCTCTTGTATATATTGAATTATTTCCCTCCAGAACTCCTGTATTTTAGAGCATTCCCACCAAATATGTGCCATTGTACCCTTCCTCCCACATCTCCTCCAGCACTGGAGTGAGACCTCTGGACTTCGCTTATGCATTACGTTAGGTGTAATATACCATCTTACTAGCCATTTATAATTAATTTCAAAATATTAATCTAATTATTCAATTTTTTTTGTTGCTCGTTCAGTTTTGTTCCAAGTTCCATTTCCCACTTATCCAGAAACATTCTGGATACCGATCCATCTACTTCAGTAAGGACTTTATAAATCCTAGAGGTATCGTGTTTTTGTATTCTATTTGAGCTAAATGATTGCTCTAAAGGATACATTTCTTCCTCGGTCCTTAGTGGTTTTGGGAGCTTTGCAACAAAATGTCTTATTTGATAATACCACCATTCATTCAGTGTAAAAAATATTTCCTTATTTTTTTAAATCGTGCTAAGAACATAAAACCCCCTTGTCCACAATATATTTTAAACATGCATTTCTATCATTTATCCATTTCCCTGAAATATCATTCCCGTGTGGAAAAAACTTAGTTCCCACCAATGGAATTGACAATGAATTGAACTTCCAATCCTTCTGCTTGTGCATTTCATCCCAAATCTTTAATACATTCTGTGTCAAAGTGCTTGTGTCTTCTTCCAAAGTGCGGAACTCATGTGGTATCCAAATGATCCTATCTAATGGTGACTTACTAAGTGAACTCTCCACTTTTAGCAAACTTCTCCCCCCGTGCGTTATATATCCAATCTGCAATTCATGACAATAACACCGAATTATAATATCTCTGAAAATCTGGCATATTCAATTCCCCCCCCCCCCTTTTTTTTTTTTTTAAACTGCATAAAACTTCGTATTTAACTCTTGGCTTTTTATTAACCCATACATATCTATTTTTGTAAGGGTCCTAAAAAAAAGTCCATGGTAGATATATTGGAAACATATTAAATTTATATAAAACTTTTGGTACTATTATCATCTTAATAATATTTATCCGACTCACCCAGGACAGTGTTCCCATGGAGATTCTTCTCAAATCATCCTTTATCTCATTTATTAATGGGATATAATTTACCTGATCTAGATTTGTTTATGGGCGATGTTAATTTTATTCCCAAATACTTTAGTTCTTTTTCCCTCCATGTAAAAGGGAATTCTTTTTGGAAGATTTGTTTCTCAGCCTTTGGGACATTTTATATTTAAAATCTCGCTTTTCGAAGGGTTTCAGGTTTAAAATGCAAAATAGTGTAGCGCTACTAATATAATAAATAAATACAATATACACCGTGTTCCAAATTATTATGCAAATTATATTTTTCTAATTTACCTAAATAATTGACGTAAATAACAGTCAGCATAATTCTCATGTTATCAGCTATTAAGAGTACAATTCAAATTTTATTGAACAAACCTCCTAATGATAGTAGTATTTTTTTTAAACATAAAAAACTTACAATGCACTATTCCAAATTATTACCCACAGTAAGTTTCAAAACACTTTATAGATTGTAAAGAACTGAAAATTGTCATTTGTTGTGTTTGCAGCATATTTACTGAAATCAAAAGCTATTTCAATCAAACTTTTAACAACATTTTAACTTTTTAAACATTTTAACAGGTCACGTTACATTTTAACATAGGACACCTTATTTGATAGCAGCTTCACAAGTCTTGCATCCATTGAACTTGTGAGTTTTTGGACAGTTTCTGCTTGAATTTGTTTGCAAGATGTCAGAATAGCCTCCCAGAGCTGCTGTTTGGATGTAAACTGCCTCTCATCCTCATAGATCTTTTGCTTGAGGATGCTCCAAAGGTTCTCAATAGGATTGAGGTCAGGGGAGGATGGAGGCCACACCATGACTTTCTCTCCTTTTATCCCCATAGCAGCCATTGATGCAGAGGTATTCTTTGCAGCATGAGATGGTGCATTGTCATGCATGAAGATGATTTTATTACAGAAAGCATAGTTCTTCCTTCTGTACCAGGGAAGAAAGTGGTCAGTCATAAACTCCACATACTTTGCAGAGGTCATCTTTACACCTTCGGGGACCCTAAAGGGGCCGACCAGCTCTGTTCCCATGATTCCGGCCCAAAACATGACTCCACCACCGCCTTGCTGATGTCGCAGCCTTGTTGGAACAGGGTGGCCATCCACCAACAATCCACTGCTCTATCCATCTGGACCATCCAGGGTTGCACGGCACTCATCAGTGAACAGGACTGTTTGAAAATTAGTCTTCATGTATTTTTCTGCCCAATGCAGCAGTTTCTGCTTGTGAGCATTGGTTAGTGGTGGCAGAATAGAAGGTTTATGCACAGTTGCAAGACTCTGGAGGACTCTACACCTTGATGTCCGTGGGACTCCAGAGGCACCAGCAGCTTCAAATATCTGTTTGCTGCTATGTAATGGTATTTCAGCAGCTGCTTTCTTGATCCGATGAATGGATCTGGCAGAAATCTTCCTCAATGTGCCTTTATCTGCACGGACCCGTCTGTGCTCTGAATCAGCCACAAATCTCTTAATAGTGCGATGATCACGCTTACGTTTTCATGAAATATCTAATGTTTTCATACCACGTCCAAGGCATTGAACTATTTCACTCTTTTCGGCAGTAGAGAGATCCTTTTTCTTCCCCATATTGCTTGAAAATTGTGCTCTGCTTAATAATGTGGAACACCCTCCTTTAGTAGTTTTTCCTTAAATTGGGTTCACCGGCCAATCTAATTATCACAGGTGTCCGAGATTGTTTTCAGTGATCAAAAGAGCCCTGACACACAATGCAATCCATGAGTTAAACTTAAAAACAAAATATTTAATCTTTGTGACACTTAAATATAATTTGCATAATAATTTGGAACACGGTGTATAAGTATAAAAACACAGGTGATAAATGAATAGTGACAAAGTGACAACAACGGAACAAATCCTGTAGATAAGTGAAAATATGAATCCACAATCCCCCTTATCCACAATTGAGGGATCAAACACTCACTAATACAGTAGTGCAAATAAGTGAATCCCCTATTATGGGGATATAATCCTATATTACAGTGATAAGTGCCACAAAACACACTTAACCACGTATGAATGTCCACATAAATGATAATGTAAATAGTTAATCATAAACACACAAAAATAAAAATGTCCAAAAACATAAACTCACGCTCCAACTTCAAAATTCATGCAAGTAATAACGTGGAAATGTGGTCACAGCACAGGTGTAAATCCTAAAGTGGCCAGAATGACCCCTCACCTCCTTACAGTGACCACAAGGGCCAGATTGATTTTAGGATCACACCACGGTCCTCACAGTTATTAGTAGTCACAGGACAATCCCCTCACTCGATCCCATCAGTGGTGGCACTTACTCCTCTCCTTTAAGATCTCCTCCAGCCACAGGTATCAGCAATACCGCTCACTAAACACCAGCTGCTACAGCACTTTCCACCTGGAGTCCTCTGCTGTTGACTACACAGAAAGGCTTCTTGAGCTTCCGCTTCCATGGCAAGTGACGTCCCTCTCAGCATATTGTATTTATTTATTATATTAGTAGCACTACACTATTTTGCATTTTATTTAGGTCACATAAACCTATTGGTTATCGGTTTGAGTGTCAGCAGCTTAGGGTTAGGGAGGATCCATTTATGCGCAGGAGAACCTAATGCAAACAAATTTCAGGCTTGATAACTTTCCATATTCCTTCAATTTTCTCATTAAGTTTGGTAGTATTAATCTACAGTTTGTAATGTAGAACAGCATATCATCTGCAAATGCTTGCACTTTATGCTCGACATCCCCTATCCACATTCCTTTTGATGTCTACACGATCTCTTACGGTTGCTAATAGCGGCTCCAAGGAAATCACGAACAGCAGTGGAGATAGTGGGCATCCCTGTCTAGTTCCATTTTTTACATCCTAAAATACTTTGACAATGATCCATTGACCTTCACTGCGGCGGATGGATCCCTATATTACTCTTTTATCCACTGCATCATTCTGGGCCCAATTCCTATTGTCTTCAGCGTGTCTATCATAAGTCCGCAGTCTACTCTATCGAAGGCCTTTTCAGCATCAACTGATAAAATAACCCCCAGTACCTCTTCCACTCTTTTGCAGGACCAGCAATGTTCGTAGTCCATTATCCCTTCCTTCTCTGCCCAGGTTAATTCCCACTTGGTCTAAGTGTATCTAATCAGGCATTAGCTGTTTCATCCTTGTTGCTAATACCTTTGCGTATAATTTTGTATCGACATTCAACGAAGATATAAGTCTGTAACTGGTACACTGAGACCAATCTTTCCCCTTCTTGGGTTTTACTGTGATATATACCTGCTATGACTCCTCCCTTAGCTCTGTCTCCTTTCCCAATGCATTCATGTATATACACAGTTTAGGGACTAGATGTTCTTTAAACTTCTTATAATATCGTACAGTAAATCTGTCACGGCCGGAGCTCTTAAATACAGTGGTACTCTTCAATGCTAAATTGACTTCTTCTATTGATATTAATCTATCTAAAGCTGTCAATCTAGCTTCATCCAATCTAGGTAGACTGACCTCGTTTAGCTATATGTCTTTTCCCCCTTCTCTCTTCCTCTGATTCTTAAATTCTGCTCCGTATAGAACGCTATAATATCTCTGAAATGTGTTAGCGATATCAGTGGTAGAATAAACCATTTCACCTTTTTTTTTCGGTTTTTACTTTTATGAATAAAATTCCTTTTATGTTTTTTTTTTTTTTTCCCTTTAGTTTCTTCATTAGATGTTTCCCCAGTTTATTCCCCACCGATATCTTTCCTTCGAGACCCTATTAAAAATCTTCCTTGTTTCTTGTTCCATGAGATCCTTTAACTCTTCTCTTTTTAACAATATCTCCTATTGTAAATCTATATTTATTTTCTTTTTATGTAATTGTTCCAACTGATATAGTTCTTCCGGTAATACCCTGATTTTTGTTTTTCCCCCCGTTCTTTCTTTTTCTCTGCCCCTATAGCAATCATCATACCCTTTAATATAGGCCTTATGTGCTTCCCATACAGTGGCAACAAAAACCTCCTCGGAATCATTTAACTTAAAATATTTCCTGCTTTACACTTATTTCCATTTCCGGGTCTTGTAAAATGGTCTCATTTAATCGCCACATGTTTATTTTGTTCTGTACCCTTCCAAACTGTAGTCTCATTGTGACAGGAGCATGGTCCGATAAAGATAATACATCTATGTTAGTTTTCACCAAAGACTCCAAGAGTCTGTGTTCGGTCAACATATAATCCAATCTTTAATACACCCTATGTGCCGCAGAGAAGAAGGTATAGTCTCTTTACCTTGGGTGCTTAACCCTCCAAGCATCCATCAGCTGACATTGATGCAACTTCTTCTTTTTTTTTTTTTTTTAACATTATTTAGACTCCTATCTCCCTCCGAGTGCACAATGAAGCATCCATTTCTTGGTCCATGCAAAAATGTAAGTCTCCTGCCACAATCAGGCTACCCATTTTAAAGTCTATAGGTTTTCCCAATATTCCTTCCAAATATACCGTCTGGTTTTTATTAGGGTAATAGATATTTGCTAATGTACATTCCCTTCCCTGCAGGTTTCCTCTCAAAAATAAATATTGGCCTGCTGGATCTGCCAAACTTTCATCTAAAGTAAATTTTATATTTTTTCCGAATCCTATCCTCACTCCCTTTGTTCATCTTATTGGAGAGTACGCATAGTACCAAGTTGGAAGATATTTAGAATATTGCTTAACATTTTAATCTTGCGATATACAGGTGAAACTCGAAAAATTAGAATATTGTGCAAAAGTTAATTTATTTCAGTAATGCAACTTAAAAGGTGAAACTAATATATGAGAGAGACTCATTACATGCAAAGCAAGATAGTCCAAGCCGTGATTTGTCATAATTGTGATGATTATGGCTTACAGCTCATGAAAACCCCAAATCCACAATCTCAGAAAATTAGAATATTGTGAAAAGGTGCAATATTCTAGGCTCATAGTGTCCCACTCTAATCAGCTAGTTAAGCCATAACACCTGCAAAGGGTTCCTGAGCCTTTAAATGGTCTCTCAGTCTGGTTCAATAGGAATTACAATCATGGGAAAGACTGCTGACCTGACAGTTGTGCAGAAAAGCATCATTGACACCCTCCATAAGGAGGGAAAG
This sequence comes from Staurois parvus, assembly GCF_062004578.1. Taxonomy (NCBI): domain Eukaryota; kingdom Metazoa; phylum Chordata; class Amphibia; order Anura; family Ranidae; genus Staurois; species Staurois parvus. Next base: position 17,930,572 of record NW_028317807.1, on the reverse strand, counting down.
CCTCAAAAGGTAATTGCAAAAGAAGTTGGATGTTCCCAAAGTGCTGTATCAAAAGCACATTAATAGAAAGTTATGTGGAAGGGAAAAGTGTGGAAGAAAAAGGTGCACAAGCAGCAGGGATGACCGCAGCCTGGAGAGGATTGTCAGGAAACGGCCATTCAAAAGTGTTGGGGACTTTCACAAGAAGTGGACTGAGGCTGGAGTCAGTGCATCAAGAGCCACCACACACAGACGTATCCTGGACGTGGGCTTCAAATGTCGTATTCCTCTTGTCAAGCCGCTCCTGAACAACAAACAACGTCAGAAGCGTCTTACCTGGGCTAAAGAAAAACAGACCTGGTCTGTTGCTCAATGGTCCAACGTCCTCTTTTCTGATGAGAGCAACTTTTGCATCTCATTTGGAAACCAAGAACCCAGAATATGGAGGAAGAATGGAGAGGCACACACTGCAAGATGCTTGAAGTCCAGTGTGAAGTTTCCCCAGTCTGTGTTGATTTGGGGAGCCATGTCATCTGCTGGTGTTGGTCCACTGTGCTTCATTAAGTCCAGGGCCAACGCAGCCGTCTACCAGGAGATTTTGGAGCACTTCATGCTTCCTTCCGCAGACGAGCTTTATGGGGATGCTGACTTCATTTTCCAGCAGGACTTGGCACCTGCCCACACTGCCAAAAGCACCAAAACCTGGATCAATGACCGTGGGATTACTGTGCTTGATTGGCCAGCAAACTCGCCTGATCTGAACCCCATAGAGAATCTATGGGGCATTGCCAAGAGAAAGATGAGACATGAGACCAAACAATGCAGAAGACCTGAAGGCCGCTATTGAAGCATCCTGGTCTTCCATAACACCTCAGCAGTGCCACAGGCTGATAGCTTCCATGCCACGCCGTATTGAGGCAGTAATTGCTGCAAAAGGGGCCCAAACCAAGTACTGAGTACATATGCATGCTTATACTTTTCAGAGGTCCGATATTGTTCTATGTACAATCCTTGTTTTATTGATTACTTGTAATGTTCTAATTTTTTGAGATTGTGGATTTGGGGTTTTCATGAGCTGTAAGCCATAATCATCACAATTATGACAAATCATGGCTTGAACTATCTTGCTTTGCATGTAATGAGTCTATCTCATATATTAGTTTCACCTTTTAAGTTGCATTACTGAAATAAATGAACTTTTGCACGATATTCTAATTTTTCGAGTTTCACCTGTATGTGTCTCTTGAAGAAACGCCACTTCAATAGATCGTTGGTATATTTTCCTTTATAACCTTGTGTCTTTTTGTTGGAGTGTTCAGCTCTTTTACAATATATGTCAAAGTTAACCATATTCCTTCCTCCCATTTTGTCCTCCTCTATGTATCCTTTGCGGCGGTATAAGTAAACAACATTTAGAGCAAGAAAACCTTCCCCATTTACCCGTCTTCATCCCCCCCGCCCCGTATTTTTGGTCCTTGAATCATTTGTGACCTACTGTTACAGTTGATTCCTTCTTCTAGGTAAGACTCTGAATATGCACTCCCATTCAGGCCCCGGTCTCAAATGCTTGGGTCTGAAATTCATTGCTAATAAAAAGCACTGACACTGTACTAATAGCACTGGGCAGGAAGGGGTTAATATGTGGGTGATCAAAGGGTTAACTTTGTGCTGCTATGCAGAGCCATACGAAGCAGTGTGCAGAAGCTGACAAGGGAGAGATCTGTGTTGTTTCTACACAGGTCTCGGTAATACTCGGAGATCGATGGGTGCTGGCAGGGAATTGGGCTGGAACCCGGTGATTGACAGTCGAGGAATGCGAATGGCGGTTCGGGTAGAGCACATGCCCCCCCCTACCACAGGAGCTGCGAAATCACGTATATATGTGATTTTGAGCACCCATACCGCCCTGTAGCTGTATTTCTGCTATAGGACAGCGCAGAAGCGGTTAATTTAAAAATGTATTTTTTGGTTTCTTTTTATGTATGGATTTCATGGGTTGTTACCGACGTGGTGAAAATTTCATGTCAATAGCACCTTTAGAAATAGATTTACCTAGAAAAATGGAGACGTGTTCAATGTTTATTTTACCCGCTGTACATTAGAAGAAGCGGCTGTGCAAAAGGCGTTGCGTGAAGCACATTGTGAACACAGGTAAAAGACTGCACAGAGTTTAGGATTTACATGACCGTGTCTTTTGCGAGTCAGCATCTAAGTCCAGAATGTAGATGTTATCCTGGTTAGTGCTTGAGCAAACATGGCTCCATCTTTCTAATGAAAGGCAGATGAAGGCATTAGGGAAGGGGGTTGGGTTGTTGTAAGGGGAGTACTGAGATCTGAAGGGTAATTTTTGTACCCTACACTTACAACCTTGCATTTAAATATTGCTTGTCATGAGTTTAAAGCCCAACTCGAGGGTAAAGTAAGAATCCTCCCTTGCAGTGCTACCTCTGCACTGCTAGGGTTAAATGCTAGTCTAGGTCTAGGGGACTAGAAAAGCAGTTTTAAGTATTAGAGCTTCTGCTCCCCTGGCAGCCGATGCTTTCCTATGTTCTGACAGCAGACTGTTCCTTAGCATCCAAAATAGAACTAAGAGCCCTGCAATGCTCTTCATGACCTCAGGGGCATCCTACCACTGGGACACAGGAGAGAAGAGGCTGCTGGGATTGGTCTTACAGTGCAGAGGATCAGGTAAGTAAAACTCCTTTTCCCTGGCCCCAAAATATAAACAAGTATTAACAAGTATAAACAAGTATTTAATCCTTGTAGTACCGGAGCAGCTTGACTGCAAATGTGAATTATTTTGCTTTTCCTGGCAATCAGCTTTAATTAACATGAAAAATATATCTGATGCTAGGACTTTTTAAATCCAAACTAAAAATGATGTTGACACTTGGGGAAATGCAGTGTTCTATACAGTAGTGTGGGAAAAATATCTGAATTGAGTCTACTTACAGCATTCACATAAGAGAAAAAATAAAAACCCTCTGTAGTCGTAGGTAGTACACCTAAAGAGAAGAAACTCGCACCAAGTACGTGTATCAGGAAAAAAGAGCTTTTCTTGTGAGTACCCATATGGCTGTAAGAACAAAGAACTCAATTACACTAACCTGGAGACAGGGCCCATAACAGCTTGAAACATTGCTGTATCTTGAAAGACTGCTACTCCAAGCTTGAGAAATGTTTCCAGAGCATCTCAAAATGTCACTGACTGGAGCAGACAGAAGCTGACTGGTTGCCATGCACATCTGCTCCAGATACTATATTTCATTTTACCTGAACAAACTGAAGATTAAAGCTAATTGGTTACTATGCACAGCTGCCTCCAGATTGTCTGCTCCTGTTCTGATAAATTCCCCTCACCACTGTATCTTGATGGGGTGCTTTTTTCATTCTTCAACAAAAAACGTCCAAATTGTTTACATGCACAAAACGGTACAAATGTGTAAAACAAATCATACAGGAAATAGCATTGCGATTAAGGTCAGTATGGTACAACTATCTTTTTCCCTAAGTTGCACATTTTCGCCTTATAAATGCTAATACGTATTGAGAAAGAAAAATCACAGGTCTAGCAGAGGAGAAAAGTTTGAGAAGGAGGAAAAAGGGGAAGGAATAGGCCAGTAGGATGGAACAGACAAAGAATGAAGAAAGGGAGTGATATGGAAGACGGAGAGGAAAGGGACAATCCAGATAACCACCTTCCCCTGTCAACATCCAAAAACCAGCTCCACTTATTTCAGTAGTTAAATGGGCTCAAGGTGTATTCCCCAGTAGGGAAGCCAGAGGCGTTTGGTCCTTGTAGAAAAACCAAGCCTGCCATATTAACCAGTATTTTTAATTTTGCTCCTTCAGGGCCATAGTAAGCTTTTTCATTTGTTGAATCTCCTTAATTCTACCAAGCTACTTTGTAGTGGTGGGAGGTGAACTTTGTTTCCACCTTGCTGGAATGCAGGCTTTGGCGGCATTGAGTAGATGTTTACGCTTTGTTTACATGGTTTTGTGGGATGTAGCACAGCAGCCCATTTATTTGCAGCCCATTTATTTGAGTGGGCTGCATGCCGTGCCTCGCAAAACACAGGAAAAGTATCCCTGCACCTTTCCAGCAGTCACAAAACGTACTACAGTGTGGTTTCCAGTACGGGTGGCGTGCCATTAAAATTAATGGAAACGCCCACTGGTCCAGCATTTTGTGTGCGGGTGGTTGCAGCTGTGAGACAAAGTGTGGGTCCCGTAGCAGCTTCCACCTGCACTGGTGTGAACCAAGGCTTAAGCAGTGTGTTCTTCTATTTCTTGATAGATAAGGGAGTATCTTGCAGTCAGTAAGCTGCAGGGTCCCGATTCAGAGACACACCTATGAGAATCTTTATCATATGTTCTACAGAATCCCAGAATACCTGTCATTTGGGAGAATCCAGAAAACTCCATCAGCCCCCATGCATCTCCAACAACTGGTGGGAACCTGTGATAAATTGTGGGAGTTGTGTACCATCTGGTTAATAGGCTGGAGCCACTTTCTTCAGCCAGTGGGAGACACATTCTAACTTGAGATTTGACCCGCTGACTCAGCTACAGAGCAAAGTGTCTGCAAACTTGCCCATAAACAGTTAAATATGAAGCAGTTTTCTTCCAAGGATACTGCTTTTGAACTTTTACAGTTCCCTCAAAGGGTTACTTTAACTGATTTCCCGCCACCCTATAGCAGAAATACTGCTACAGAGCGCCAGCGCTGCGCAAAATCATGTGTGTATATATACGTGATTTTGTATTTCCGGGAAGGGGGCATGTGTGCGCCCTAAACGGGCCACCATTGCTGGCCTCGGATGTCGATCACCGCGTCCCGGCCAGTGATTCCCCGCCAGCACCCCAGCGATCGCTGAGTATCACTTAAAGGGGAGAGACTTTTATGTAAACAATACAGATCTCTCCCATCAGCTCCTTCACATTGTTTTGTATTGCTCTGCATAGCAGAGCAATACAAGGCAATATGCTGACACAGTGAAATACACACACACACACACACACACACACACACACACACACACACACAGCACACTGTAAAACCGCACACAGTTAACCCTTTGATCGCCCCAGATGTTAACCCCTTCCTGCCCAGTGCCATTAGTACAGTGTAAGTGCTTTTTATTAGTGTCACTGGGGATGCCAGTGACCGTTCCCCACCCCATTGTCAGAATGCCCGCCGCAGTCCTGCTATAAGTCGTTGATCGCCGCCATTACTAGTATTAAGAAAAAAAAAAAAACAGTATATATATACTGCCATTTGTAGATGCTATAACTTTAACATAAACCAATGTATTTACACGTATTGGATTTTTTTTTTTTTTTTTTAAGAAAAGATATGCATTTTGCCCTAAATTTATGATGCAATTTTATTTATTTATTTTTTTTAATTTTTTTACTGGACACGTTTAACAGCAAAAGGTCAAAAATATAGTTTTTTTTGTTTTCTCAAAATTATCCTTTTTTTTTTGTGTATAGTGCAAAAAATAAAAACCGCACAGGCGATTAAACACCACCGAATGAAAGCTCCATTTGTGGGGGGAAAAAGGACATAAATTTAAATTGGGTGCAGCGTTGCATTACCACGCAATTGTCAGTTAAAAATAACACAGCGCCGTATTGCGAAAAATGGCCTGGATCAGGAAGGGGGGTAAATCCTGTGGAGCGCATGTGGTTAAAGGAAACTAGTACTGAGACAAATATAGAGGTCATTGACTTTCTGAAAATGCTATTTGCGTGTCTCTGGCTGCAATCCAACAAAGTCACTAACAAGGAACAATTTGGCAGATAAGTAGAGTCAGAGTGAAGTCCTAAGTCTTTATCTGAAAACCTTTTCTTAGTACTGAAGTAATTTAAAAGTGGTTATAAAGCTGAACACTAACTATGCTTACACAATCTGACATACCTTCTGTAAAATAAAAAAAGTTCTATTTACTTGCCTTTTTTTAGTCCTGTCACATGATCCTGCAGCAAAAGCCCTCCCGTGTGTAGGGGAGTGCTTGACAACGACTGAAGTCACTCATAGGTTTCCATGGCCCAGCCATTGTCAGCACTCCCTCCTCTCCTCTGCAGCAGCTGCTCACTGACACAGGGAAGCTGGAGCTGACGGATCATTTTACCAGAGGGATAAAAAAAATTGCTAAGTAATTAGATTTTTTTTACACAGGTAATGCAGGACAGGTATGAGGTGGGAGGGAACATTTTTAAGAATAGTTAGTGTTTATGCTTTTCTTCCTGTTTAACCACTTTCTGGCCAGCCTATTGCAGCTTTACTGCTACAGGGCTGCCGATCTGTGCAGACACTATGCTCTTCATGCAATTCAATTAATATATACTTATTGGTATTTTTTTTTTATACCAAAGACATAGAATACATTTTGGCCTAAACTTATGAAGAAATTTTATTTTTTTATTGACTATTTTATAGCAAAAAGTCAAAAATTATATAATTTTTAAAAATTTTCTGTTTCTTTTCATTTATAACACAAAAAATATAAAGAACCCAGTGGGGATCAAATACCAACAAAAGAAAGCTCTATCTGTGTGAAAAAATGATATACATTTCATTTGTGTAATGTTGCATGACCGCGGAATTGTTAAAGTAGCGCAGAACAGTATAGCAAAAAATGGCCTGGTCATGGAGGGGGGGGGCGCGCTAAATCCTCTGGAGGGCAAGTGGTTAATCAGCTAGGGAATAAGTTACTTTAACCACTTGCTGTCCGCCTGCTGTTTATAAATGGCAGGGCGGTGGCAGTCCAGGGGCTGGTTGCCGTTCATAAACGGCACCCGCCTTTCCTAGCTGTGCGCGCTCCCTGGGAGCTCCGGACACAGTGAAACACCGATCGTCGGACGGGACCTCTGTGTGAGGTCCCGATCATGTGATCACTGATTGGCCAATCAGTGATCACATGCAAAGTAGTAAGCAAGATGTCACTTGTGACATCATTGCTTACTACGTGTGAAATCTGTGAATGATCACAGAGGTCACATGGTACAAGGCTATTCACAACAGCCTTGTACCATGTGACAAGCTGTGACCAATCACAGCTCACTCAGTACTTCTCAATGACTGCAAGAATGCAGACAGAGAGAAAGAGAAATGATTGCTTTTACATCCTATATGGGTGTAAAAGCAATCATTGTAAAAAGAAAAAAAAAAAATCTTCATCACCCCCCACAAGTAGTACAGTGTCACCATGGTGACACTGTACTGCTAGGGTGACAGTATATAAAAATAAAAAATAATATAAAAAAATAAAATAAAAATGTAAAAAAAAGTTTAAAAATTATTATTTTTGGTTATAAACTAATTTGGATTTTTTGTTTTTTACTAAAAAAAATAACGGAATCAATTTTGGCCAAGATTTATGATGAAATATTATTTATTTGCAAAATTTTATAAAAAAAAACTTTTTCAAAATTTTTGGACTTTTTCATTTACATAGTAAAAAAAAATAAAAATCCCAGCGGTGAATAAATACCACCAAAATAAAGCTTTATCTGTCTCAAAAAAAGGTAAAAAATTCATATGGGTACAGTATTGCATGACCGCGCAATTGTCATTCAAAGCGTGATAGCGCTGAAAGCTGAAAATTGCCCTGGACAGGAAGGGGGTAAAAGTGTCCGGACAGGAAGTGGTTAATATATGGTAATTTTACCATAGGCTGTGATACAATACAATGGTCCTCAAATGTTTCCTCGATTGTGTTTAAATCATATGAATTCACAAATAATCCATTTTTCCTTAGAGTATGTTCGCCAGATTGTTAAATACGATTTACATTCTTTGAGGTAAGATGTCTACGAGACATCTTATTTGGTTTCTTCTTCAACCTGGAATTTGCGGACTGAATGTGGAGCAATGTGAATCATACACATTCTGTTTGCAAAGCTCTGACTCCTTTTAAAGTGGTTTTAAAGGCTCAAGGTTTTTTACCTTCATGCATTCTAAGGTAAAAATCCTTCTGTATTCAGAGGTCCCCCAATACTTACCTGCGCCTCGTCGTGATACAGCCTCGGCTATCCAGAACTCTCCCTCCTCATGGGCTGGGACAATCATAGCCAGTGAGCCAATGAGAAGAGGGAGGGGGCGGAGCCGAGACAAATCTCTGTGTATGAATGAAAACGCAGAACACAGTAGCATAGGAGCAGGCCTACTTGGGTGCACTCATAGCAAGTGCTCCCATAGAAGCTACACATGATCATAGGTTGTCTGGGGAAACTACTATGTGCTGAAAAACACTTTTTTATGATGTAGTGTGCTTTGATTATGTTTGCATTAACACAGTGCACGGTATGAGCATTGGCACATTGCAATGACATTTATTTTGAATTACACCTCAATGCACATGTGGTGCAGCACACCAAAAAAAGGTGCACTGCATCAGAAAAATGCTGCATTTCTGTTTTTTTTGTTTTTTTTTATATTTTCCTGTTTTGATGGATGATCAAAATTGATGGACAATCTTAACGCAGTGCACAGTCATTCACCTGTGACAAAATGCCTTTAAACATGCATACATTGAAGTATGCAAGAATGTCAAAGTGCGAATAGGCCCTTACTCTCCTATGAAATTTCTGTGCAAAATATTGTATTTTTAAAGAATTGTGTAATACTGCTCTATTGTATTGAGTTAAAGATTGTTATCTTCTGATGATGAATACATTGTTTTTAGGTTGCTAAATGACCATGGAATCTGGTGCAGAGACTCAGCAGAGTGGAGATGCGGCTGTTACGGAAGCAGAAGTCCAACAGATGACTATACAGACCCAACCACAGATTGCAACACTAGCACAGGTATAAAATGTAGTGGTGCACTGAAATGAAATTCTGGTGCCGAAACCGATACCGAAAATTCAGAATGCACATGATCGAAAACCAAAATGTCTGCCTATGTGCAGAGGTTCAAATTTTTTTTTTTTTTGGTAATCTTTTTTTTTTACTTTTAATGTGTATTTTTATTTATTTTTTTAACTTATGATTTTATTGCTACCACATAGAGGACCAGTAGTCCTCCTGTGTGATAGTATGAGTAACAGGTCCTCTTTGTAGGGGTGAGGGGGTGGGGGAAGGGGCAGTGTGTGCAAGGAGAGGAGCAGTGTATACAGTGAGGGAGCAGTGTATACACTTAGGCTCCCTCACTGGCTGCTGCTATATGTCAGTGCCATTTCTTAAAGCGGCGTTCCAGCTGTTTTTATGTTTATTAAAAGTCAGCAGCTACAAAAACTGTTGCTGCTGACTTTTAATAAACACACACTTACTTGTCCCAGAGTCCAGCGATGTTCTCACCCTCGCCGTCCCTTCTCTCTTCCACAGTGCTGGCATTTCAACTGTGGGCACCAGGCTGTGACAGCTTGCTGCTTCACAGCCTGGTGCCCACTGCGCATGTGCGAGTCCTGCTGCGCCTCCTAATTGGTTCTGCAGTCTTCTGGGACCTGTGAAAGTTCCCAGGAAACTGCGGGAGGGAGGAGGGGGCCGTACTTCCGGCTCACTGCAAACTGAGCCAGAAGTGAAGTGGGAGCGAGTACCCCCCCCCCCCAAAAGGTTCCAAATATGGCAGTGGAGGGGGAGAGGAGACAAATAAAAAGAGCTTCCGCTTTTGAGTGGAATCGTGTTAAATGTAATTACCGTCTTTTTTTTCCCCTTCACTATAGCTCCAAGAAGGGGCTGTCATTCTCCTTGCCTCTAAAGGAAACAAAGGGGCGGGGTCACCCAGTGAAATTACCCAGTGACCCCCGCCCCTTTGTTTCCTTTAGCAGCGGGGAGAATGACAGCTCTTTTTCTTTAAGCTTTTGTGAAGGAAAAATAAGCTGGTAATTACATTTAAAAATCGGCAGGGACATTTAGTGGTAGCTCACTGTATACACTGCCCCTTTCTTGCCTTTAAACAGCCTCCCAACTGCCCCCACCCCACATCTGCAGTACACACAGCCCCCTCTATCTGCTAAATTCTTCCTATCTGCAAAATGCCGATTGGGCTATTTCTGGCTGACATGTTTCGGTGGCCGAAATTTCGGTGCATCCCTAATAAAATGTCTAGTTGAAATGCAATGAAGACACTGATATGCTGTCACAGTTCTCCTGGCTGTTTCTTTGTTTTTTTTTTGTAGCTTGTTACTAGAAAAAAAAACATGATATGCATGTTTTTTAGACCCTTTTTTTAGGTGCTTGAAGCGTGTGGCTCAAAAGAAGCTCATGCACTTTTGTGATTGACAAGTGATACAGATGGAAGGGGAAGAAATTGACAATTGTATTGTTACATTTAGATAGCTATCCTAAAGAGGTATAAGTCTGGGTTTACACTTGTCTGTTTCCGCATTCTTGCATTTTTTTAATTCGCATTGGGAGGCATTCTTGTGCGTTTTTATTTGTTTTTACTGTTGCCAGTAAAAATCTATTTACACTGTGAAGCTCGTTTTGGCTGTACTTCTCCTGTGGAGCACAGGAGTGCAGTTCTTTCTTCATTCCTGTGACCTGCTGTCATCGGACAGCGGGCTAAAGCCTTGACACCCTGGTTGAGAGAGGCTGCTTTAGGCTAATTATACGCTATACAATATGATTGTAGATCTACCGTCAGCATCTGTGTAGTGTCATTGTGCATTTTTTTTTATACAAATTGAATGGATTGTTAAAGGCAGACCATTCATTCATTTTTTTTTCTTCAGCATGTGGGTTAAAGGGAAAAAAAAAAAATCTGACTACCCCATCCAAACATTCGAAGTGCTGTGCTATTGTGTTCTGACGGTGGGAAGCCTTCTCCACAGTCAGAATACAGTAATTGGTGCTGCCAGCTATAGCAGGTGCCACTGATCGATCAGAAAAACCCAATAGGCTGGTTGTACAGAAGTCAGTTGGTAGATCGACTTTGTAAAACCTGGGTGCCTATACATGGATCAGATCTTGTCTGGTCCCTGCTTAACTGGCCAAATTTCAATCCATGTATGGCTGGATTAAATTTGCCCTCATATAGTTTTGGTAAATCTACAGGAGATTGTACAATTCGTTTGTATATTGTGTGGCAAGCTTAGGTGTGAAATTGAGTCAGTTTAGTCACATGAAAACTGCTGATATCCAGCTGCTGACAAGGGAAATGGAACCTTCTCTATAAATTTGTTAAGAGTTGTAGTGACCAGGATGCTGAATAATTTTTTTCCTTTGTTCAACACAAGTTTATTATTGTATGTGGTTTTTTTTTTTTTGGTTTTTTTTAAACGCAAAATGTACGTTTTAATCTTAATTGTACAGTACAGAACACATGAAAAGTATTCATTCAGCCTGGGTTAAAGGTTCATGCCTTCAGGTGATGGCAAAGCTTTAGAGGACACACCCTCTGGGCGCTTCCTCTTTTAATATATAGATAAACAGCGCAAAATAGACCTAAATACAAATATTAGTAAATCACACAATATAAATGTCCCATATTAAATAGTGCACCGCTCGGCGTCTTGAGAACGCCCGATGGGAGGGGCGAAACGCGTTGACGCCATTTTGTGGGATCTAGACTGGTTCTCTGCTGTTCCTCTGCTCTATCTGGCTGCATTGGTGTGGGAATCCTGGATCATGTTAGCTGGTTTTCATCATAAGGCTGTCATGGGCTTAATAAATGTGCCTGTTACAAGCTGTTGAAATGTGAGTGGCCTGGATTTTGTCTTTTGGTATAATACTGATGTGGCAATATTACACTATATAAGTTTTCTCTTTGACGATATGGTGGAGCAAACTAGGAGGCCACGGTGAGGACCTGAAAGAAGATCTAAACTTGGAGGGGCAGGCTATCATTGAGCTGATGAAAAGGGGGTTTAGGATTCCCCAAAAATCCTTAATGGCTTTTCACTCACCAAAACTGGTGAGTGTATTTGATGTTGGTGTGCACGGGTGAGAGGTTGAAAGTTATAAACATCTTTGGAATCTTTAGTTTTCATCACAAGGGACTTTATGCTTTTTTTCTGAAGATTTTTTGATATATATATGCACTATTTAATATGGGACATTTATATTGTGTAATTTACAAATATTTGTATTTAGGTCTATTTTGCGCTGTTTATCTATATATTTTACTGTTTGTGTTTTCACACATTTTTTGCATAGCAGCAATTTAGAAGGGTGATTCACTGATTTTGATTGGCGCAGGAATATTTTTCTTTTGCTTCCTCTTTTAACCCTACCCCACTCTCAATCCTAATGTTTTTTTTTTGTTTTTTTGCTAGTCTCCTAAAAGTGGTTCTAAAGCCAAAACATTTTTTTACCCTAATGCATTGCCTGCACAAAAAATGTTTTGCCTTTTGCCTCTTTTGTTTCTTTTCCCTTCATAAACACTTTTGGTAATGGATGACTTCTCTTTCATGGAAAAATCACTCTTAGATTTACAATTTTTATCTTATTTTCAACTCTTCAATCAACTCCTTCACTGTTTTCTAATACAGCAAATGGAAGCAGTGTGTCCTGATCAGTACAATCTTGGTAAACCTTGGGAGCCGTATACAGTTCAGCATTGTGGGCAGGTAAGACAGGGTCACCCTCTGTTTCTGACAATTACTGTTAATCATTGGGCAATATTTGAATTGTATTCACTATGCTGTAAACTTTTCAAATATAGCACTTAAACTCAACCACTTAGAGTTCAGGTGAATGGCTAAGTGTGAAATCACGCTACATTTTGCTCCCACTTTTGTCTAGAAGTTATCAGACGCTTCCTCCTTCCCTTTTGCCAGCCAAATTAGTGCTTTCTCCCTGTGGAAGCTCTTCTCCTATGGGGTTCTCATGGAGTAGGGTATTACTCATAGATATGACGGAAAGCAAGCGAAAGGGAGGCATTTCAAATCCACAGACTTACATTTGCTCTTCTGAAGGCATGTACAACGATTGCCACAAGGGCTTCGCTACAGGACTGTCTACACCTAAGTTGCTGCTCTCTCCTACCAGACACGCTTGCCCTATATTGCACACCTTACTTTGTGAGTACCCCACAGAGGAATGCCTATAGCTATGGTGGAAAACAGGCAAGAGGGAGCCACAGCAAAATTCCAGGTGAACATTTGCTTTGCTGATGGTCTGTACAATACTCAACCTCCGAGCAACAACACATCGCTTATGCTGCATCAGGAGCCGGATCTAACACTCTAGCTAGCTCAAGCTCTATTTCAGGCACTCAACAAGTGGCCTCTTTGACCTAAGCAGAATTCTCTGCATCAGTCACATTTCCTAGAACGGATCAAGTCTTTACTACAGCCATATCTGTACTGAGTCCAAAAACACCTCGCCTCTTTTCCTACTCCCATTTCTCAACCCGAGAATGCAACAAGCAACGTATTTAACAAAACCAGAAATTTTTTCTATGTGACTATTTTTTGGAGAAAAATACACCACATTTCTCCCCTGCTCCTGTTTCTGTATCAGAGTTGTATTCTGCTATGCCTGCCTTAGACAAGGCAGATGCAGAAGAGGATAAATGGACACTGAGTCTGTATTTGAGGAAGCTGCAGAAAATGTTTCTCCCCCAAGTTGCCACTATATTGAAGAGTGAGCTTCATGCAACATGCTTGCTAATGTGGAAAATCTCCCTACTGCCATCAGCAAAAGACTTGATATTGTACCCAAAAAGGTTGAGTATCAAGCTGCTCTTCCCTGATAGATGCATATACAGAAAGACCCCCAATGGGACTTTATTGCAGCAACTGACACATTACACACATACCCAAGGAGACATTTTTACAAAACGAATATCGGCTTTATTACATAGATGTACTTATAGAAAAAATATAGTTTTTTTTTTAAAAGAGAAATTTCGCTCTGACTAATCTTACAAGAAGGCTTTCTTCACAAGATAGAGAACCACCCAAACGGGGATCATTCCACATTTTTGATCTTCTTCAGGGGGCATAAATACAGAGAGAGTTTTTAATAAACACATAAAAGTAAATAGTGATATACAAGTATAGACAATTGGTCAATAACATTTATATCATTACAATAAATCATACTTGCAAAAAATATATCAGAGCAATTGTAGGATAATGACCTCCAGGATGAAACCACATAGATCAAGGTCCCGACAAAATAAATCATCCAAGAGAGCAATAGTGGTCAAATGTCAATCCCAAGGAATCAACGGCAACTGGGAAACGTTAAATCATCCTGTAAACTTTCTGTGGACAGTAGGGAAATAAAGTAAATTAAATATTATTATTTAGTGGGCCTGATGGAGAATATTCAGAGTGGTCTATAAGGAATAAAACTGACCATATTGAAGTAAGGCCAATGTGCTCCATGAATTGAAATTTCATTCAGTGATGAGAATATCAGCTCCGAAGAATAGAATGAAAGATTAAAATGCTTTTTTCTTCAATGGTGAAGATATCACTAATCCCATAGGTTGAAAACTCAGGATAATAGGTGGAACTACAATGGAGATCAGAGAATTATAAATGCATTAGTACCAGCTGCCCATGATAATATAAAAAATGATCAATACGATAGCTATCCATAATGCTTACTCAAATATAGAAGTGTAGAGATATCCTTGCTTCAAATTGGTGCAGTATAGAGATGTAAGATATCTCACAGCGGACAAACCTTTGTCTAAATAAGGTGTCTATAATAAAAATCACACCAAATGTGAGAACACTAGACAGCTTAACATGATAATAAATGCTGATCTTCCACAAAAGAACCAAAATCATTACTCACCAAATCATCAAAGTAATTCAGGTAGCCACTTTGGAAGCAGAAACACCAGATCACTGATAGGCAGAGATGTAGTAAGCCTCAGTTGGTATAAGTTGCGTCGAGATTATTTGTATATGGGTAAAATTAAATCAAATCGTATATACACTCAAAGGGTTTTCCATAGTAATGACTAATTTTTTTCACCAGAAAGACAAAAATGAGTGCTCACCAGACCATGAAGATAATGTAAGAGACCACCTTCAAGGCAAGAAGCCAAAGACCGATTGCAATAATGCACCCATTAAGTAGGGTTGAATGAGATAATTGTCTCATTAGAGAGTGATCGAATGAACCTGTGCCTGCCAGCCCAAGGAGAAAGCGTCTTAGGCCGCCAATGACGCCAAATTGGCGTCGTTCTGTGGCCACCCTGGCGTCCATGAGGGAGGGATCTCCCCTGACATCCGCCGCCAACCCTGGTCATGATAGACTTGACATCACGCCAGATCATTGCGCAGTGACATCGCCACGCATGCGTGGCAGAATGCAACGTCCTGGGCAGTCATGGGACGCTGCTGGCACGGGAGCTAGCCCCCCCCCACACACACACAGGACGCAGAGGAAAGCTTTCCCCCGCACTGTCTGAGGCAGCGAATGGGCCGCAGGGAAAGATTCCCCACAAGACCAACCATAACCCGTGCCGGATGCTCAGAAGGATGGCCACCTGTCAAGACCAAGATTCAAGTCATCCCGGAAATCATCTGAAAATAAAAGAAAAAACCCAAATCAAAAAAATCAATTGAAAAGAAAATATTTTTAGAATACTGAAATATCAATCATTTAATTCCACAATATGTACAACAATAATAATAGTGCACATCCCCTAAATAAATGCCCAAACACAGGCAATGAAAACATTTATGTTAAACAATATATATAAGTGAGTTCTAGGATTATGGGTCAACTGTAATATGGATAGTGTTATTTCTTATGGGGAAGGGATTCAATCGGTTTTATCAGAAGTAAATCCCTTCAAAAACAGGCGGAATGATATTGCTTCATTAAAACCAGGAGGTACAGTAGCCTGCATCCTATATATCCATTTCTGTTCTAGTTGGAGAAGATTTTTGTTCCAATCCCCACCACGATCAGGGATATGAATACGATCCAAAGCAATGATTATAGAGGGGCTCTATAATTGTGAACTAGTACTGCATGTCTTCCAGTTGGGAGATAGTGATTGCCTATCTGCATGCTGTAAACATGTTTGTAAATGTGACGCCAAAATTCCTGTTTGCTCTTACCAATGTAAATGCGCCGCATTCACACGACATAAGATATACCACCCCTCTAGTTTGGCAGTTGGCAAAATGTTTTAAGGTATGGTGAGCTCTGTTGGGTAACAAAATGGTTTTCATCTTGTTTATCAAGGGACAGTATGGGCATTTCCCACAGGGATATGTCTCATAATCCTGACAAGTTTGTCCCATAGTGAACTAACCTTTCTGAAAGTTATAGATGGTACAATGTCTACAAATTGTTTGACCAAATTATCACTGGTTAGAATTGACCAATGACATTTCAAAAATTGTCTAATTTGTACGTGCTGGTTGGAGTACTTCAATACTATGCGGGTGGGATCTTTTGCCATATCTGCTTTCTTCTTCTTCTGAAAAAGAAGACTATGGCGTGACTGTCGGCAAGTACGATTATATGCTTTGTGTAAGCAGGTCTTACTATATCCTCTATCCAGTAGTCGCTCTCTTAGATTGTCTGCTGCCTCTTGAAAACTTTGTTCAGTAGAACAATTGCGCTTAAGCCTCAAGTACTGGCTATAAGGTATAGAATTCTTAAGCGGTTGCGGATGGAAGCTGGATGCATGTAATATAGTATTTCCTGCAGTATCCTTTCTGTATAAATCGCTAGAAAGATGACCATTGCTATCCTTGTGCACGCGGACATCTAAAAAGGTCCCCATTTCCCTGCTGTAAGACATAGTGCATTTGGAGTGTTTTGATAAAATGAATGTCAACAACTATAACCTCAAATTCATTTGTTCAGAGCCCTCCCAGACGAGAAATACATCATCAATGTAACTATGCCCCGTAGATATGTGGCATGTGTACAGCGAGAGGCTCTTGTCATCAAGGAACCACTGTTCCCACACCCCAGGTACAGATTGGCATAGGATGGGGCACAAGTTCCCATAGCCACGCCTTGCACCAGGAGGTAGTGGGAACAGTCAAATGAAAAGTAATTATGTTGAAGAATATACTCCAATCCTGCAAATACAAATTCATTCATAGGCCAATCTTGAATGGGTCGTTGGGAAATATGTGTCATATAGCCGATAAATCCCGATCATGGGGAATAGAGCTATACAAGGCCTCGATATCGATTTGTAACCAAAAAGGCTTCTTTAGAGATAGTGGAATCTTCAATAATTTGCAAAAAATGAATGACATCTTTAACAAATGACAGTAATGATGACACATGAAGCTGTAAGTATGAATCTATTTCATGACTCAAATTTTTGGTAAGACCTCCATTCCCTGAAACTATAGGGCGTCCTGTGGGATGTTTGGGGTCCTTGTGTATCTTTGGTAAACTGTAAAAGGTTCTACGAAATTTGACCCTAATAAATTCCCACAGTTCCTTCTGGATTATACCCTTCTCCAAAGCACAATCAATCGGCTTATAAAAATCTGAGACAAATTTTGCAATCAAGTTTGCGGGAATGGGACGGTACCAACTGTTATAGAGCAAAATCTTATAACACATTTCCTTATATTGTATGTAGTCCATAATAACTACGTTACCACTTTTATCAGATGGTTTGATTATAAAGTTATTATTCCCCTTTAGTGTGTGTAGCAGTGTTTGTTCAATCGGTGATAAGTTCTCATTGTTTGATTATATGAGAGTTTCTTAATATCTTTTAGTGTTTATTTAAGAAATATTGCAATACTTGGATAATTACTCAGTGATGGGAATTTAGAAGATAATTTTAAAAATTGGGTAAGAGAATCGGACTGCATCTGACTTATCTGACCCAATAATGAATCCAAATCCAGTTGGTCAATGAGGTCACTGATTGGCTTTCTTCCAGCAAGAGAGTCAAATCCTGAAGGGCTTTGAAGTCTGTGCTGGAATATTGGGACCAATCGAATGACTGTCGTATTCTCATATTTTGCATATGCACATCTCAAGGATAGTTTCCTGGCAAATAACTGAAGATCTTTAACTATTTCAAACTCATCAGCGTTTTAGTGTGGACAAAATGGGACAGCAAATTTTCTTCGATTTGGGTTAGCGTGTGTGAGGACAAATTGACAATGTTTAATGCAGGTTAAGTTTGAATCAGGTAATGTTCTATACTCTGCCCTGGTCTCCCCCTTCAGAGGTCTCTCCCCCCAGTTTGACCTAAAAAAGCAGAAGGATGTGATTGGTGCATTCCAAAAGAATAAGACCTGTGTTAACTGACTGTGCTGGAGGAATCGGAAAAAGAGGATCCCGATTCACATTCCTTTTCGCCTTCTACATGAGGGTTGTGTGGTAAAACCTTGTGACTCCCCTAGTTTGTTGTCCTGTGAAAGTGTAGAATTTGTGTTTAGTGAACGAACATTTCTTGATTTCTTGTTCAAAAGAACCCTTACTATTACGGATCCTTTTTGAGATGGCCTCGTCCCCTATTCGGAGTACCATTCATTCGAAGAGAGGCGGAGGAATCTGAATCAATTGGTGTGTTATTGAAAAGTGACGCCTCTGGCGTGTCATGTGTGATATGAGGATATCGCCTCTTCTGGGGGGTGAATATGTTGGAAAGTTGGCCACCTATATGCTTTCCCTTCCAAGAACACTGTTTTATCTCGCCAACATTTGTTTTCTTTCTTGGTTAGTATATGTTTTTTTTAACTCCACTAGTCCTTCCCTTAGTTTCCTCTCCAAATCACGATACAATGAGTTTGTTTTGAATGCAGATAATAATTTCTCTGCATCCTCAATGTCCTTATCTAAGGACTGCATATGTTTGTTATATTCCGTAGTCAGTATTAACATAATTTGCTGTGAACAGAGTTGTAGGTTCTCCTCCCATTCCCTCTTGAACTCTTCACTTATTTTCTCGATGTTGGGAAAAATCTAGAACCTTAGCCCTAATGAGTTGATTTTCAATCTGGCATGTTTGTCAAATAATGTTTTAATATGCCAAAAAAGTGCAGATTTCTTTTCCAGACGTTTTCCCAACTTCAAAAATGGTGAAAAAAATTCTGTTTCAGTTCTGTCTGAGAAAAATCAGTTTGATAAGTAAACATTAAATTTACCCATTCCGGACTCTGGAACTCACTCATGTTGAAATTTTCAGTCCTTTTCTATAGGATACATTACTTCAAAAACAGGGGATGTACACTGTACAAAAGTAAGAAAAAAACATATTATGATAAAAAGATTTATTATAACCTTATAGTATGAAAAGATAATAAAATATGGGTGTAGCGCTGAAAAATATGATGAATAAATTACCAATAAAGGGTAACCTGTATGAATATAAAATTATATAGGTCCGCTAATAAAGTTCAAATGTATATAATCCCATGATAGTGAAGTCAGCAGCAGATAGACTTGTGACACCAACCAATAGTTAGAGTGCGCACTCACCGGAAGCACATGGATAAGGCGCATATAATATAATAACCATCAAGGTATCTGTAGATAGGCAGGATAATCGGGTGAACTTTCCTTCTATGGTGCGGTCATCAAGCCGTAAGGAATGAAAGAAATCTGCTGGATCCAGAGGTCCCCTTAAGGATGGATTAGGTGCTCAGCCTGAGTACAGGGCTCCTTTTCCTCTGGTAATGGTATATCTCTGGGGATACCTGCAGGCTTAATAGCTCCATGAAGGAGCCAAAAAACAGGTGGCCATAGTGTAGTAGGTTCAGTATAATTTATTTCAAATACAATGGACTGACAGGGTAAAGTAACATCCACACAATGTAAAGGTATGCAGAGACTAACCCTGAGTTAAGATGGCCGCCGGGCCTTCTCCTAGCTCCGGCAGCAGTGATGTCACGTTCTGTCTGGTTCCTCCTGAGGCCTTTCGTGCAATGGCACATCATCAGAAGGAGAACCGACAAGCGTGACTGACTATCAACCTATATATAGACGAAATGGCGCATTACGCTGCTGCAATTTTGCCTGAGTTTTGCGTAGTGCGCATGCGCGACTCCGGAATCGCCATTTTGCCGTGGATGGGAGAAGCGATGGTATGCTGCCCAAGGAGACTGCTATGTGAGCAGTCAGCGATCGTTTTCAATGAAGATACCGATCGTTTTAACATAGGGGACTGAAACTGATGATCAGTGAATCAAACCAGGGTGAAACTTCCAATAAAAAAGGATGGTGGCAGATAAAATATAATAAACCATTAATATCTAGAGATATATTTGAAGCCCTTAAGCTAATAATATCAATGCTGGTTATTATTGTTATCAAAATCATATATTATGGTGATTAACATTAGTAATTATATAAAAATCAACACGGCAAAATGTATAAAAATGTGACGAATATCCAATATATAGTAAATAATCATAAAAACGAACAAGATAAATGATAAAAAATATAGAAAATCATCATAATAAATATAGTCAATAAAAACAAATAACGTCTTTGGAAATAAATATGTATCAACAACATAAAAGTAAATGTAGATAAGCATAATAAAGGGCGATGCCAATACGTGTCAACACTTTACACCCCATTGGATTGAATATCGAACTAGATGTAAATTTTTTTATTGCTAATAGTTGAGATTTTATTAATTTTGATATTTATTTTGATCTTTATCTGGTTTTTAGGTCTATTCTGTTCTAAATTTACATAACCTCTTTTATACTCATTTATATTATATACTCATTTTTCTCCTACTCCTGTTCTCCAACTCTGTATCAGAGTTGTATCCTGATATGCCTGCTTTAGACGAGGTAGACACAGAAGAGGATAAATGGACACTGAATCTGTATTTGAGGATGCTGCAGAAAATGTTTCTCTCCCAAGTTGCCACTATATTGAAGAGGGAGCTTCATGCAACATGCTTGCTAATGTAGAAAATCTCACTCATATTGTGCAACATGATTTTAACCTGAAAACTCTGAGAACATTCCCTGTTCATGAACAGAATGTGCAGTGTGATGATTGAGTCACACCATGAAAAACTTTGCCAAACTCTATCCATTGGAAAAAAATGGTCAATTCCTGATGGGGATCCTGCTTCTCAGTCTTAAACAACTCATTGTACCTATTAAAGATTTTTTTTTTTTTCAAGGATTCTGCAGAATGTTTGAGACGCCTTTAAAATCCTCTGTCTACTTATGCAGGCCCAGCCTGCAACCAGCTTGTGCTGCAATTTCAGTATGTCAAACTGGAGCTATGTGGACTATGGCAAAAACCAACCAACATGACTGTTTTTTTCAGGATCTTGCCTTAAGGCCTGGTTCACACAAGTACGATTTCAGATGCAACTTGAGTCACACAGAATCTCATAACAATGGGAATACCATTATTTTCAATGGTGGCTGTGCACATCAATGCAGCACAGCATGATTTTGGGAAGGGGTCTTGTGCTACATTGGTGCAATTCCAGCATGATTCTGGCCCCATAGAATATGTGAACCGCATCAAAGTTGCATCACACAATCGCAATGAATGTCAGATCAAAATCCGATTTCAACACTGTGAACCTAGCTTAAGAGCTATGACAGGAGCTACATTTTTTGTGTGGATGTCCTTGAACTTGTCATGTGAATGGCCCTAATCTCCATTTACATATGCAGAATTTTATGGCTAAAAGCTTTGACAGCTGAAGCTGTCTGTAAAAAATGCCTCACACATATGCCCTTTCAAGGCAGACATCTATTGGGCTAGGCATGTGACCAGTTCATAAAAGATGTTACGGGAGAGATTGCTTTACTCCCACAGCAGAAGATCACAAAACCCTCTTCCTCAGGAGCCTCCTCAAAACACTGAGCATCTAACTGCTCTACCCAGGCTTCAACTTCAAAACCTAAGTTCAGCCTTTCCTTTCAGTGCAAAACTAGGGTCAAAAAGCCCAGCAAATCTTCCCACAAAGCCCTCGATCCGATAAAGGTGCATCTTCACCGCTAAGAGTAGGGGGGACATCTGCATCTTTTTAGGTCACAGATGTCCCAAACCTGTGGGTTCAGTCAGTGTTTTCAATATGGGTAAAGATAGAGATCAAAACTGTACCCCTCAACGATGGGGCACTATTCCTCCCCCCACTGACACCAATGATGGGGCACTATTCCTCCCCCCACTGACACCAATGATGGGGCACTATTCCACCCACTAACACCAATGATGGGACAGTATTCCTCCCACTGACACCAACGATGGGGCACTATTCCTCCCACTGACACCAATGATGGGGCACTATTCCTCCCCCCACTGACACCAATGATGGGGCACTATTCCTCCCCCCACTGACACCAATGATGGGGCACTATTCCTCCCCCCACTGACACCAATGATGGGACACTATTCCTCCCCCCACTGACACCAATGATGGGGCACTATTCCTCCCACTGACACCAATGATGGGGCACTATTCCTCCCACTGACACCAATGATGGGGCACTATTCCTCCCACTGACACCAATGATGGGACACTATTCCTCCCACTGACACCAATGATGGGACACTATTCCTCACACTGACACCACTGATTGGGCACTATTCCTCCCAATGACACCAATGATGGGACACTATTCCTCCCACTGACACCAATGATGGGACACTATTCCTCCCACTGACACCAATGATGGGACACTATTCCTCCCACTGACACCAACGATGGGGCACTATTCCTCCCAATGACACCAACGATGGGACACTATTCCTCCCAATGACACCAATGATGGGACACTATTCCTCCCACTGACACCAATGATGGGACACTATTTCGCTCCATAAGACACACTTGGGGGGGAAATGTCTGTGCGTATAGAGCGTTTTTTTTTTAAAACTATAGTCCGGCCCTCCAACGGTCTGAGGGACAGTGAGCTGGCCCCGTTTAAAAAGTTTGTGGACCCCTGCTCTAGTCCTTCAGCAGTGTGCTCAGCTTCTTTAAATCTCTCCAGCTTCCCTTGTCTGTATTACTTGGGTCTGGTCCTGGACATGTCCCAAGCAAAATGATTTCTGCGAGAAAATAAAGTTCTTTCTCTAAAAGATACAAGAGACATCCCCGAATGAGATTTTCCATGAGTTCTAGGCTTATTGGTAACCTCGTTCAAAGCAGTATCATTCACCCAATTCCATTCAAGAACTCTCCAACAAAATATCTTGACTTGGAAAGGTGGGCACTGTCTCTTGATTTGCCTATGATCCTGTACAGCCAAGCAGGGAATTCCCCATCTTGGTGGATCACCACCTCAGCCCAAACACTGGGGAATACCTTCCTTCCCTATCGCTGGAAAGATTTCACAACAGACGCAAGTGTTTCACTCTCTTACTTTCCAATATTCTAACATTTCCCTGTGATTAAGTCATAAGGGGCTTGGCAAAATGTGCCATGTGGGGAGTTATGTGATGTCATCAAGCACGACCAGAATTAAGGTTCTGCTGTATGTGGGAATGATGCTGATGTTATCCAATAAGGGGGAAATATACTGTTAAAGTGGCGAATTGGTTCCAGTTCACAGGAGATTTTTGCACTGTGTGAGTATCTCCTTTTGAATTTTAGTGTTTTGTGGCCAGTAAAGTGGATGGTGTTTAAAAATACTGCACAATGTTGGCCTTTTGTTTCTTCTGAGCACAAATGAACAAAGAAGCTGGCAGGTTTATCCTGGTGGCTGAGGAGCCCTGTCTGGTGGCAAAGGTCCAGTTAATAAATTTGGGGAAGCCACCTGAGATCTAAAACCCTTTTTACAGGGCAAGGTGTAGTTTGACTCCGTTATGATCATAGGTCATAATTCTAACGTGGGGAGGTTGTGTGGCTGGTGACGGAGTATACTGTGGTGGAAAATGTTGAATATTCACGCAGGTCACAGGAATTTACTTGTGTATACTTTATATTGAACTTTTGATGCCCGTCAATTACTCATGTCATTTATCTGAGATTGTCGTTTTTGCACATTATTTTAGATTAAGCACAAATCTTTGTTTAAAGTTTGCATTTGCAGAGTACATATAAATATATTTCCAGTAATGTTTTATATAAATACCTGAAATAAATATTTGTAGATAAATTCACATACAGTGGGTATAGAAAATAATCCCTCCCCAATCACATTTTGTTGCTTTGCAGCCCGAAATGAAGGCCAGCTGTATACTACTTATAACATCCAAGTGAAAGAAATACAGTTCTCAGAATAAATGAGTACATTCAACAGATTTGTTAGAAAACTTTTCCTTTCCTTTCGGAATCAACATTGTCTATGGGACACTATACTACATAATACTCCCACAAATGCGGGCCATTGATTGCAAACAAGATCTGTTAATTTGCACACACAAAAAAGCATTTTTCCTAACAAATTCATTCAAGATCTATTGCAAAAATGAACAGACCCCATTGAAAGTCTTAGGAGCAAAGCTATATTTTAGATAAAAGTCTAATTAACAAGAATTCAGCTATAGGTGAGTTTAATTATTCATTAATCAGGTGTCCAGCAAACGGTTGATTATAAAAGGGTGTTTCTTAACAAAGAAAATCTGCAATGGCACCACATGAAAGAGAAATGTCACAAGGCCTGAGAAAGAAAATAAGCTCTTTACACAAGGGTGAAGGCTACAAGAAGATCCGCAAAGCTTTACTTGTCAGTCAGAATACTGTAATAAAAGATGGAATCGCAACGTTCTCAGACCATCCACGGAAGTTAACACCTTGACAGGAGCATCTGATGAGAAGGGTTGAAGAAAATCGCCATCCAAGTTCACTGCAGTTAGCTAAAGAAGTAGAAAGCCAAACTGGGGTGCTTGTTTCCCCAGACACAATACGGCGTACACTGCAGAGGAATGGCATGTTGGCCATGAAGGAAGCATCTCCTAAAGCCCATGCACAAAAAAGTCTGCCTAGAATTGATGATGAGACCAAGATAAATATTTTTGGAACTGCTGCCTTCTAAACTGTATGGCATCACAAGGTGAGAAGAAAAATTCATGGTGCTTACAGTGAAACATGGTAGCAGTGTCATTCTGTGGGGCTGCTGGTGCCAGGGATCTACATTTCATTGATGGTATTATCAATTCACAGATGTACTGCTCTATTTTGAAATAGAAGATGCTACCATCACTCTGTGCCCTTGGTCATTGTGCACTTTTCCAAAACGACAATGATCCAAAACACACTTCTAAGACCACTGTTGCATTTCTGAAAAAAGAACAGGGTGAAAGTGATTGAGTGGCCAAGTATGTCTCCGGATCCAATACCAATCGAACACCTATGGGGAGTTCTGAAGAGACAAGTTGAGCATCACTCTCCATCCAGCATCCAGGCTCTAAAAGAAGTCGTTCTTGAAGAATGGAAAAAGATAGATGTCGCCAACGTGTTCATTCCATGCCAACAAAACGTGGTGCTGTCCTTACAAATCATAGTGATCATACAAAATACTAGATGTAGTAGTTTTTGTTATGGGGCATATTCATTTTTGCATCAACTAATTTTGAGTAAAACTGAAGATTTTGTAATCTAAGTTATATTATTAACCTTACTGTCATGTAATGAGCTAAACAAATGTTCTATAAGACTCAGTTTTGTCACAATTTTGGAAATTGTTCTTGTGTTCATTGAGATATTGAGTAAAATCTTACTTTTCAAAAGGGATGTTCTCATTTATGCTGAGCACTGTAACACCAATATGTCAGAGAAAAATAAAAACAATTCAAAACCCACCGAGTTGGAAAAAAGATCACTTGCATCCTAAAAATGACTTGCTTACTAAACGCTATCAGGTGTAGCTAATCACCTTCTTAATGGCACACACAAAGCCATTTGACTTTTAACTGTGATCAGCTGTGGTAATTTTGATTAGCTCAGCATAAAAAAAAGCTTTCCTGGAGCATTTCAGTCCCTGATAGTGCAACTGAAGCAAACAATCAACTATGGGTGGCAAGGCACTGTCAAAAGATCTCTGGGATAAAGTTGTGGACAGGCACAAGTTAGGAGATGGATACAAAAAAATTTCAAAGGCTTTATCAATGCCTAAAAGCACAGTGCACTCTATTAAGAATTAAGAAGTGGAAGGTATTTGGTAAAATACAGACCCTCCCTAGATCAGGATGTCACTTCAACTGGATGAAGGAGACAGGAGAAAACTGGTAAGAGAGGCT
This sequence comes from Staurois parvus, assembly GCF_062004578.1. Lineage (NCBI taxonomy): Eukaryota > Metazoa > Chordata > Amphibia > Anura > Ranidae > Staurois > Staurois parvus. The sequence continues at coordinate 17,904,570 of NW_028317807.1, read as the reverse complement.
ACCAAGAGTCTTACAGCAACTCTGAAGCAGTTGCAGGAATTTGACAAAGAGTAGTCGTTGTGTGCATGTAACAACAATATCACAAATTCTTCACAAATGAGTGTTGTAAGAAAAACGCCACTCCTCAAGAAAGGCCACATGCAGTCACGACTGAGCTTTGTCAGAACGCACCTTGAAGATTCTGAGGCCACTTGGAAAAAAGGGTTATGGTCAAATGAGTCTAAAATATAATTATTTGGCCTTAACACTAAATGTGTCTGGTGGAAATCCAATACAGCTCACCATGCAAATAACACCATTTCTACAGTAAAGCGTGTATCGGGGTGTTTCTCTGCAGCATGGACTAGAGCACTTGTCAGGATAGAAGGAAAAATAAATGGGACAACATACTGTTACATTCTTGATGAAAATCTACAGGGATTCTGTAGCTCTATCTTCAGATGCCCTGACAATCCCTTGATCTCAGTTCAGGCTCATTTACGCCCTTCCCTTTAGTACGAATCCTACTTCGTCTGCTCAATGAAATAGAATAAGAGAGGAAAACTGTGATTCTAATTGCATCATATTTTTGCCCAGAAGGACCTGGTACGCATACTTTTAGCAGACGACTCCTGGCCTTCTCCCAACAGGCAAGATCTGCTATCTCATGGCCCTCTATTTCATCCTGCTTCTCAGCCTCTGTGTTTATTGGCATGACTGTTGAAACTCCGGTATTAAAGCATAGAGGGGTTTCTGAGTCAGTGATTTTTACCTTGCTGTTTTTTTTTTCACCTGGTGTGAAAACGGGCAGTTCAGTCCCAGACATTTCTCTGTACCTCGCATTCTGGCCTTTCTACAATCAGGTCTTGACCAGAAATTTGCCTCAAAGCGGAGCTCTACCCAAAAGGGGAAGTTCAGCTTTAAGGCTTTTTCCCTTGCTTCCCATTAAAGATTGGCACCTTTGGGGAGCTGGTACCCGAATTTGACGGGTACCCGCTACCACTTTCGCTATGATCGCCTAAGGCCCCCCCCCCCCACTCCCATCTCTCCCCGTAGTCTTCTGGGACACGTGACAAGTCCCAGAAGACTATGGGGCCATTCAGCAGCACTTTGCACGCATGCGCAGTGTGCACCCGGCTGTGAAGCCGCAAGCTGTCACAGCCGGGTGCTCACACTGAAGATGCCGGCACCAGAGGGGAAGACGGGCAGTGAAACCAGTGGTGGTGAGGACACCGCTGGACTGAGGGACAGGTAAGTGGCTGTATTATAAAAGTCAGCAGCTACAGTTTTTTTGTAGCTGCTGACTTTTTTATTTTATTTTTTTTTCTCAGCTGGAACTCCGCTATAAGTAATTCTGAAGGTCATGTCTTGGCCTTTCCCCTTCTTTTTCAAAGGCCTCTGGCTTCACTTTCCCTTGAAAAAAGCCTTCTTCAAGATGTATCTTGTATTAAGCATACCTAGCAGCACCCTGTGCTTCCTTGGGATCATAACTTGGTTTCCTCTGCCCTACAAAAACCATCTTTTTGGATAGTTTTCCCCTAGAGGATCTCCCATGGGAAGTAGCCTTTTTTGGTCTCTATCATGCCTTCCAGGCGCGATTGTGAACTGGTGGCTCTTTCCTCAGTCTTCATAATGACAAGGTTGTTTTATGCCCAAGGTCATCCTTTCTACCAAAAGTAGTCTGCATTCCACCTCATTGAGACCATTGCCCTCCGATCAGTATGCCCTGAACCTAAGCATCTAAAGGAAAACTCTCTACCCTGCCTGGATGTAGTCTGAAGTTTACCTCAAGGCTACTGCTCCAATCAAACGGACAGATTTTCTGTTTGTCCTGTGCTCTGGACCTCATCGGGGGACACCTTGCTTCAAAGTCCATCATTGCACGACAGATATGAAAGCTATCTGCAAGAGCATTTGTCAAATTGCTCCTTCTGCCCTTTTACACATCCTTTCCTCCAGATTGATGGGAGTTTCTTGGGCATTTCAGCACCAAGCCTCTATAGTCCAGTCGTATAAAGCTGCCACCTGCTCTCCTGTTTGTACATTTTCAAAGTTTTACTAAGTGGACATCCAAGCTTCTGCTGATGCAGGTTTTCGCAGCAGTTCCCTGAGGTTGGATCTTCTAAACCTTGTAGCACAGTTCTCTTTGCCTCATTTTTGTCCATCTTCCTATTCCTTTCTTGGGGATGTCTTGTGGTGAATGATATTCTGTCTGTGTCCTGTACTGTACAATTAAGATAAGAGGAATTTTAATCTACCTGTAAATTCCATATCTTGAAGTAAAGTAGACACATTAGAGATACCTTTCCATTTCTTGGTTTTCTTCCATTGCTTGCTACAAAATTGAGGACTTACTGAGTGGGGTAAGACTTAGAGGGGAGGCAGCCAAGGGGCATATCCTCTAAAGTTGTGTCTAACACAAGGCCTGCAGGCTGAATCCAGCCCACCAGGCCATTTCTTGTGGACCTCGCACCCAGGGCTTTTTTTTTTTTGCAGCTGAAATTTTCGACTGTTGCGTTCCGCTCCCCGCTCACCACTGTCATTGTAAACACAGAAGGCTTCTGTTTACAAGGACAGCTCTCCTCTTGGCAGATCCTGCAGATCTCTGCCTGCCCTGCACTCACAGTGGAGACCAGGGAGATGCAGTGTGGAATAGGGCATCACGTGGTAATCTGCACTCTGATCCCCATGTGTGCCCAGGTGCACTGATTCCTACCAGTGTTCTCTCTGCAAGTGAGAGAGAGGCAAAGCTGCGTACACTGCTTGGAGGTGCTAGGGCTCGGTTGGTGAGATGCACTCTATATGTAGTGCACTCCTCAACACTGTATTCTGTACCCCGAATCTCTGTACTCTGTGCATAGGGAACAGTGTAACTGCACTCTGTACATGGCGCATCCTTAAGCTTTGCACATAATGCACTACTGGTATTTATTGCCCCTTTAAGAACCTCCCACTGTTTGATCACACCCACCACACAATGCAGTTCGGTATAATTTATATAGCGTTAGAGATACAACCAGCCCTTGGAGGGTAACCATAATGCTGATGTGACCCGGGATGAAATTGAGTTTGCCAGTGTTCAAACATCTGGAGGTACATGTCTACAATCTGTGGTATGTTAATACTTTGTGTCCTGTACTGTACTCAGATATGACATTTTTACTGGAAAATTAAATTTCCCCTTTTTTGACCATCTGTGTTCCAGCTTTTACTTTTATTTTATTGTGCTTTCTTAGTTGATGCAGGATGCCCCTATGTAACATGGCTCCTGACAGATATCCCGTCTGGCTGCATTTAAGGCTAGCAGCCACCCTCCATAAACACTCTTCTCCCAGTTATTGACTAATTTTTTATGCTTTCTAGCCTTTGAACACACTGCTCAGTTTGCATGGGAAAATGCTCTTCTGCAAACTTTATAGACAAATGAATGCGCACAGCTTTGTGTTCTAATTGCATGCGCAATGCTTTTTTTGGCTCAAGCACCACACTTGTCTTTCATATGCAGACCATTTATATAATCAGTAGAAGTGCACATCTGGTTCCTAAAATCCTAATTGGAGATGAGGGATTGGGAAAACTAGTTTATTCTGATACTTTTCATTACGTTTTGGTTCTTGAAAATCTCCTGAATGTTTAGAATTGTCTAATCTGTGAAGGTTCACATTATTAATACATCCAGACAGTCAGGACTCTGAATGCACATAGGAAAAACTGAGAATTGCAATTCTATGAAGATCACCCTATTTACATAATGGTGCTGTCATTTCTAGTTTATAAGATTTTTATTTTTTATTTTTTTTCTACTGTAAGGTTTCCATGGCAGCTGCACATGCAACATCCTCACCTCCCACGGTGACTTTGGTTCAACTTCCTAATGGGCAAACAGTTCAAGTACATGGGGTTATTCAAGCTGCACAGCCATCTGTCATCCAGTCCCCGCAAGTGCAGACAGTACAAGTAAGTCACTTCAGTAATCCGTATTTAGTGTGTTGTGCTTAATATATGAATTTAATGTTAAACAATGTGTAGATGCCCTGTATGCCCTCTGGCCTTTTAGGTTTGTGTAGTTTTTGCTTTTTGTTGTTCTGGGTTTTGCTTTATATGAAAAAAAAAATGCAATATGCACATTTTCATATTGAAAGTGTATATTTGTTCTCGATACATGGTAGAAAACTGTTGTGTACAAATTAAAGTTGTTCTACAATTATGTTTAGTAGAGCTTGGTTTTTCTCCATTGAAACTCAGAGCCAGACAATAGTAGGGAAATGTAAGAAAAGATAGAGCGACTGCAGCTGTAGAAGCTGGGACCAGATGGTCTGCTGTCAGAGTACCAGAAGTATAGCAATAGCTATGCTCGGAGCATTTGGAAAATATAAAGAAAAGTCCAAGAGGTGGCATGCACCTTGTTGGACCTAACCCATATGTAATCCTGTACATTTTACAAAGTACCTAAATTCCTGGAGTTTAGTTTTGAGATTGCTGTTTAAGGCCAATTGCCTTTTCTAGTATTTTAATATAATAGGTATCTAATTTGAAAAATAGGACTAGAAATGTGCTTTGTTTTTGTCAGATATCAACAATTGCAGAGAGTGAAGACTCACAAGAATCTGTTGATAGTGTTACAGATTCGCAGAAACGCAGAGAAATTTTGTCAAGACGACCATCCTACAGGTATGTTTTATCGGTAAACAATAGCCATGCACTTTTTGTTCACTCCATCCATATTTCTTTACTACCTGAGGCAAGCTGTAGTAAGTCAAAATGTGAAGGTCTGTTGAACGCAGGAATTAAAAAAAAAATGCTGAGTTTTTAAACTGTTCTGAAATGAGATGCATTGTTGTCTATGGGACATTTCACACAGCTAAGTAAAGATTAGTAGTACGTTGAGTGCAGAGCAGTAAAACAAAAATAGAAAATTTTACATTTGAGTGCAGTCGTTTACTCTCATACATGTTTACTCATCTATAAGCATGTTTATGAGAGTATAAATGAGTATATTACATTACTGGCAATGAAGAAGAGTTTTACTTGTCTATACAGTTACACACCTTTCCTCATCTATACTCAACATTACTCAGGCCTTTAAACACAGTTTTTGGCCCCATGTACATGGGCATTAGGTTCCTGAGTAAACATCGGTAAACTATGACACCAGTGTGCAAGGGGCCTAAAGTGTGTGGGTTTTTTCTGAAATTCATTCAGAAAACATAATTAAAATATCCCCCTTTAATTTCATTGCAATCAATTTCAGTTCCTTATAACACAGTCTGACATGTGATGTTCAGTGAAGGGAGGATGAGAGAGAATTTGTTAACACTTATGTTATTCAATTCATGCACATAAAAAAAACTTTAGAATCTCACCAGGACCACTCATCTCATGAGATTTTCTGCATGTCTGAGCTGTGACTGGCATCTCAAGGATGCCAAGAGTAATTTTTTTTGCCAGGCACATTATTAAATATGTAAGTAATAAAAAATGATTGCTTTATTCAGAGATACAATTAAGACTAACATTCTACTTCAAAGTGAACCTGTAACCAGGTCATGGACATCCAACAAATTACATTTGCATGCTAGGATTTTCCTAACTTTAGTCCCTACAGGTAATAAGTAATTATTTTGTGTGAAATTTCACTGTCAGAGTGACTGGATTCCAATATTAGGCTGCCCTTCTAAACTTGCTCTACCTCCCATATATGATGATATAGCCTTTTCATCTCAGTCTTACTCTGTCCTGCATGCTCTCTGAGGCCTATGTAATGTAAACCAAGGCTGCCTTGGGTGTGCATTTGTTTAGCTCTAGCCATGTTTTTACAGAGTTGCTATGATACAGCAGACAGAGTTTCAAATTAAAATGGCAGAACATGCAGTGCTTTGCGGTGATAACAGAGTAAATGTGGGGCTTGGTGCTATTCCTAAGATACTTGAGGGCGTTGGTGTTCCCATGGACTGGGAACAGGTTTTCTTTGCATGAAATTTTTTTTAGCTCTGTAGTTAAAGTGGTTGATTTTTTTTTTTTATTAAAATAACAAACATGTAATACTTACCTGCTCTGTGCAATGGTTTTGCACTGAACAACCCCAATCCTCCTCTTCTTGGTTTCCCCCCAAATGTTCCTGGCTCCTTCCCCTCACTGTGTGCCTACCATAGCAATCTGCTTCCTTTGGGGCACTCGTATTTGCTTGCTCCCAAGCCCACTCTGTGTGTCCATAAGACACAAAGAATGTGGCTCAGCTCTGCCCCCCGCTCCCTCCTCACTGGCTGTGATGGACAATTACCAATAGCTCCTGATGCTGTTTCTAAGCCAGTGAGGAGGGGGAGAGCTGAGAGAGCCTTCATACTCGTGCACATCACTAGATCGAGATTGGCCTCTGGTAAGTATAAGGGGTGGTAAAAAGGGCTCCTAATAAAGGTTGAAAGGACTGCATGCGTCCTAAAAAAGCACTCATTTGACATGTCTGATGTTAAGTCAAAGGCCTCTTTCACAGGGGGCGTACTAAAGCATACTGCTGTGGAGAGCCAGCTTTATCAGCACAGGCATGCACAGGGGTTCATGCATCCCCATGCAGGCAGTTCCATTGATGCTCCCAGGTTGACATCCATGTAGGTGCAGTTGTGCATCCCCGAACTCACACTGTGTGCATTCAGGAACACACAACAACTCCGATGTCAGATTGGGAGCAATGGCTGTGTCCGTGCAGTGCCTTTGTACCAGTTAATATTAGTGGGACTGCCTGCACGGGGATCTAGGGAACACCTGTGCATCCTTATGTGGGTAAACATGGCCCTCTGTGGGCGTATGCTTTAATACACCCTGTGTGAATGAGACCTAAAAGTTAATATACAGTCTCATGGGTAGCCCTACAACAAGTGCAACCAATTGTGCGGGAAAATTCTTCATTGGCAAGACAAATATAAAAAAATTAGATGCCTATTACTCATCATCCCACTGTATTCTAGATATATCTTGGAAGAATGATGTCATCAGAATTGTTCCCTAAAATTTTTCTATACCTTCTTAAAGTGGAGTTTAACTCATTTTTAATATATAGCAAGATTCTAATGGTCACCCATAGTGCTACAATGTTTGGATAGTTATAGGCTGAAATTTTTAAAGAACATTTTCAAATAGTCTTCCCCGCGAATTCCGGTTGCAGCTGCCTAGGCGAATATGTCTTCAGCCTGGCACGAAGACTCCTGGGATATCTGTTATCGATCCCAGTAGTCTTCTGGCGGGTACGATTGCTAGACAGAGCAACAAAGGGCACCTCGCAGTGTTATTACTGCGCAGGCACGAGATTGGGAGGTGCATGCTGAGTAGACAGCTGTACGAAATCCAGAAAATGAAGCCAGGCCGACTTCAGCTGTGCCCACATTCTCCTTGGGTACAGCTGGAATTGAGGGAGAGAAAAGAGAACTAATCATTTTGTAAGTAATTATGATGTATACATGGGCAGAAATATCAATTGTGGATCTAGTGAATAACAACAATCTCGATGATGTTATTAGTATAATGTTGTCTAGTAGACTGGAACTCCGCTTTAAAAGCTTAACAGCAGACAGTATTTATTGAAACTCTGTGTGCTCTACTCTTTTTGCCCAGTTTTATTTTTTGATGATTTGTCCTACTATAATGCATACATAGTCTAGCAGAAAGTGGAATGTGATTAGCAATGCTATAGTTACTGCAAAAGAAAAAATATAGGAAGTTGCCTAGGTTTTCCCCCTAGTTCTAGCCTTGCACGTTTTGCAGCTCCAGATGCATCCACATATGTTTCAAAACAATACTCCACGTTTATGATTTGCTCTTGGTATGATGACTTACATTTACTTGCAAGTACTTCGTTGTTAAAGCTTGGCCTCCCAGGGTTAATGATTTTACTTTATTGCTTTGCACGGGGTTTAACAATACGGTGTTGGCCAGGGGCATGTACAGTGTAATTTTTCTTTAGCAATGGGGTCTGTTTCTGCAGCGAGAATATAATTAAAAGGGATAGTTCACCTTTACCAAAAAAACTGCCTATGCAGTTAAGGGAAAACTGTAGATAGAAACAAACCGTGCAGGTTTGACAAAATTAAATAATGCCTTTTTGCTAAAGTTGTAGATTATTCACATTCCTCCTGAAGTTTGGAAGGAAAACTCTGAAAAATGGCATTATCCTGTCCTGCCTTGTTGCTCGGACATTGCTAAAACTCTCCCAGCTGTTAGTGATCACCTCCACCATCACAGGAGCGAACTCTCAAACCCCCACACGTATGTGGTTCACTATCTCCTTGTTACAGCATTGCTGAGCTCAGAACTACTGCGTTAGGGGAAAGAGTGCGCATGCGAGGGGGTTTGAATTGACTGGCAGTGTCTTGGCAATGTCCTACATTTAACCGTTGTAGGAGTTTTTAAGGCGATTTTGAGCAAAATAGTGCAATGCAGATATGCACACTCCAGCAATGGCTGCATTCAATTTCTCGGGTGGGATTCCTGATGATGTCTGTAGACCACTCCTGTGTAATCTGTTTTGATGCGGCCACTTGAAGTCCCCATTGGAAGCCCATGTTCCAGGGTGACCTTGCAGGAGTATAGTTAGTAGATAGGGACAAAACAACAGTGCCCTATAATAGGAAGTACCCAAACAAGGATCTTCAGGGCAGGATCAACGGGTAATGCTTTAATAGAAGCTGCAGATTTTAATAATATTAAAAATTACATTAACCTGTTAAAGCACAACCTTACCCATGCTCCTTTGCAACTCTTTGCGTCTTTGCAGCTGGTGAGAATACCTCTTCGTATAGGGAGCTTGTGACCTGCTCCCCTCTGAAGCCAATCACTAGGCCCAAGCGTGAACAAATGACCAGGGGAATTATGTCAGCCCTGGGTTACCAACACAGCTGATCTTGGCACTGGCTGCAGAGGAGCTAGGAGCTCTGTCAACAAGATTATTTGGCAGTCTGGGTGTGAATAGTTTTTTTTCTTCTAAATATATTACCTTCCCCTTCATGGACAAGTGACCATGTTTCTTTACAGTAGTGCTTTATTTTTGTTTGTCTTTGTGTTCCCAACAGAATACAGCTTGTGAGATATTATTTAAATTTCTCTTCACAGAAAAATTTTAAATGACCTTTCTTCAGATGCACCTGGGGTACCAAGAATTGAAGAAGAAAAATCTGAAGAGGAGACTTCTGCTCCTGCCATCACAACAGTAACAGTACCAACACCCATCTACCAAACCAGCAGTGGCCAGTACAGTATGTAGTGTGCAGATTTCTTACCATCAGTTTTTTATTTTTAAAGCATGCAGTGTAACTATCCAAACATTTTAAGTGTAAGTGAATTTCATAGAAGCATGAATTCTGATGCTTTTATTTCTATGAGAAAGTTTATTTTACATGCGTGCCAATATAGTAAAGTGCACAAATGCCTCCACTCCAGCAAAGCAACGTTAGTGTGCTCCCTCGCCAATGCTGATATCTATACCCATTTTTTTCTTCTTGGTTTGGGACCTCCTACCATCTTCATTGGCTGGCATGCATGCACATCAGAGTTAAGTGATCTCTGGCACTTGGCAAATGCTGGGATTGTTTACACGCACAGCTCAGTGAACACTGTAAAAGGATTTGGAAAAAGGAAGGTAAAACTTCATGTGAGGGCCGTGCATGCCCTCATGGGTGTTCGGGATGCACAGGTGTTCCATGTGGGCATACATGCCCTTTGCATGGGCCACAGGTTTATGTGCCCGTTAATGAGGCATAAGACACCTTTATTGCAGAAATGATGTAGTATGACTATTCTGCAGTTAATACAAAATACGAACAGGGATTTTTTTTTTTTTTTTTTTTGCTAATGTTCCACTTTTTCAAAACTCAGACAAGTAGAATGTAGCTGTCATCTATGACTATTTTCCCTATACAATTTCAAACCTTTTTTTGTACCTGGCAATGTTTTGAAACACCTACAAACTTAGTTATGCTTTATGATTCATCTATTTAAAGTTGAACTCCAGGAATCAAAATATCTTAATTGTACAGTACAGGACATAGGCTGGATATTCCCACACCCTGAGTTATAGGCTGCTACGTTTAGGTGACTGGACATTGCCAAAGCTTTGCTGGTCGTCACACCCTCAAGGACAGGACAGTTAGATTTGCAGAATGCGCTGAACCATCTCTTGTCCCAGGGATTAGTCGTTCCAGCCCCTCTGGAGGACAGGATCATGATGGTTCAGTATGCTTATCTACATATTCCCATTTACCTCCCCCGTTAGTGATTCCTGCATTGCACATTTCCAATTTGTTGCACTACCATTTTACCTATCCCATCGAGAATATTCACTTGGCACCCTTTCTTGAGAATTCTAAAGAATTCACGTAACGGTACCTAGACAACCTTTTTCTAAAGGATTCATCACCTTTTCAGCTATCTGCAAAGACTACTCAGAATGGTTCAGACTTTCGGTTGGATAATCAAACGCTTGCTCTCCAATCTTTCCTTCATCTAGCATAGTTAGCTTCATTCGGAATACAGTTCAGGCAAAAGTCTTCTTCCAAAAAACAAAAGCCTCTCTCTTGGATCTCATGCTTGTATCCTAAGAAAAGACGCATTGCTCAGTGAAATTCTCTGAGAGTTCTAGGCCTCATGGTAGCCTCATTTGAGACTGTCCCCTTCGTTTAATTCCATTCAAGGGCTCTCCAACGCAATATCTTGTTGTAATAGAACAATCACACTACTTTTCTCTACCTCCCTATGCACCTCTCTAGCTGGGTGAATTACAATCAAGCTTTGACAATGGGCAAGTCACTTCTACCACACCCATGGAGGGTGATAACAGATACCTCACAGTTCAGGGGAGGGGACATGGTCATGTCAAAGCTGCCAAGCTCCCCATCAAAATCCTGGAACTCTGGGGTAAAACTAACTCTGAATCACTGGATCCCCCATCTTTACCCACTTCCTGTCCGGCCCATGTATATAAACAGCCGGACGGGAGCAGTGCAGGGGCGGGTGGCCGTTTATAAACAGCCTCCCCGCCCCCCCCCGGCTTGTGCGCGCTCCCTGGTAGCGTGCAGAATGGTGCTCGCTGTGTCCTCCGGACACGGGAACACTGATCGTTGTACTGGACCTCTGTGTGAGGTCGCGATCATATGATCACTGATTGGCCAATCAGTGATCACATGCAGAGTAGTAAACAAGATGTCACTTCTGACATTGCTTACTACGTGTGAAGTCTGTGAATGATCACAGAGGTCACATGGTACAAGGCTATTCACAACAGCCTTGTACCATGTGACAAGCTGTGACCAATCACAGCTCACACAGTATTTCTCAATGGCTGCAGCCAGAGAGAAGGAGAAAGTATTGCTTTTACAGCCTTTATGGGTGTAAAAGCAATCTGTGAAAAACAAAAAAATGGTGACACTACTGCTAGGGTGACGGTATGTAAAAAAAACAAAAAAAAAAAAAACAAATAAAAATGTAAAAAGAATTGTGAAAAATTATTTTTGGTTATAAACTAATTTGGATTTTTTTTCTTTTTTTTTTCCTAAAAAGATAACTGAATAAATTTTGGCCAAGATTTATGAAGAAAGATTATTTATTTGCAAAATTTTATAAGAAAAACACTTTTTTTGAAACTTTTTGGACTTTTTCATTTATATAGCAAAAAAAAAGAAAAATCTCAGTGGTGAATAAATACCACCAAAATAAAGTTTTATCTGTCAGTGTTACATGACCCCGCAATTGCATTCGAAGTGTGATGGCACTGAAAACTGGCCTGGACAGGAAGGGGGTAAAAGTGTCCGGACTTGAAGTGGTTAAGCTCACTTGAACAGGGTACAATCAGACAACACCACAGCTGTAGCTCATATCAACCACCAGGGGAGTACCAGGAGTCAGCCAGCCTTATAGGAGTAGGTCTGATCATCTTATAGGCAGAGAAACATTGTCCTGTCCTCCCTACTGTTCACATCCCAGAAGTGGATAGTTGGAAGGCGGGTTACCTCAGCCATCACCACCTGGACCAAGGGGCATGGTCATTGCATCTTGACATCTTCATTTTTCTAAGTCAGAAGTGGCGAACTCCAGATGTGGACATTTCTGACCTATAGATTCAAAAACAAGTTACTTCTGTTTGAAGCCAGGGCCAAGGATCCTCTAGAACTGGCTTCAGATGCCCTGATAATTCCCTGGACTCCATTCCGGTTCATAAATGCCTTAACTTAAATGTGAATTCAATCTCAAGTGATCCTCTAAATAAAGCAAAGGAAGAAACCAGTGACTCTTGCCTAGAGGGACCTGTTACACAGACATAATCAAACTTCTAGAACATGATCCTGCCTCTTCCAAACAATCCAGACCTTCTATTTTAGGACCCCCTGTTCTATTCTGCTTCCCAGTCTCTGGCTTTGACTGCATGGCTGTTGAATCATAGGTCTTGAAGGACAGGGATATCTCCTGACTCATTTCCACATTGCTCAAAGCCTTAAAAACCCCTTCCAAGAAAATTTACATCACACCTGGAAATCTTTCTTGCCTGGTGTCAGCACAGGCACTGCTATCCTAGAGGTTTTTCCGTGCCTCGTATTCTGGCCTTCCTATAATTGCGACTTGTCTTGAAGGACAAGACAGGTTTTGCATTTTCCATTTTGTTCTAAAAGCCTCTGGTTTTATTTTCGCTTGTTAACAAAAAAACTTTATTCCAGGTTTTTTCTTGGGTTAGTCCAGCCTTTCTCAAGCAGGGTGCCCAGGCACCTTGGGGTGTCTTCAGGGGTGCCTTGGCAAAATGTCTACAAGTTGCTCAAAAGTTGTATACAAGCCAGCGGGTGGAACAAGCCTGCCTTTTAGTTACACAAAGGCACAGGTTTTCATTGTGCACCATTACGACCTTCTAGCCGCCAGCATCCTGACAACCAATGACATCATCAGTTGCTAAGGAGGATGTCAGATGCCTGCACAGCCTCCTTGTTTGACCCTCCCCCGCCCCTCTCCATCAGTGCTGGTGTCACATTAGCTCAGTGATGGATAAAAACTGAGGGAGAAAAACACTGGAATACTAGCCATTACCAGTGTGCAAAAGTGTATTTGCTTTGGAAGAATAAATCACCTCTAATGTTGGGTATCCTACATGTGTGGGTGTTGCTGTGTTATAGCCCTTTAAAGACATGCTCGGGCACGAAACGCGTTGGGAGGAGCCTAGCTGTGTACGTCACGCTGCTGAGGCCGTTAGGAAGGCCAGCGGCCATCTTTGGAATCTCGTGTTTGCCAGTATTTTTTGCCAGATGTGAGTGCAGTCTATGTTTTTACACCCATTTAAATAAAATTACTACACTATCAAGAACTTTTTTTGGCTTGTTATTACACAAACCTTTTAAGGTGGTACGATTTGTGGGTCCCTGTCCATCGGTCATGAACATATGATGAGATGTCCCTGGAGAATGTGCGTATGGTCCGATAATCAACTTGTATGCTGAGGTGTGCCAGATGATTGCCTTGGTCCTATCCATATCCAGATGATTCTGACGGGATTTACCTTTTACACAAATGCGCAAAAAGATTGCGCTTCTGGTTAGTGCATTCACGTTACCATTTTCTTATCACTCAAGTCACGGAATTTACGGAATTGAATTATTGCCTCAGTGGACTTCATATTCACCACTATTATCACTTGACTACAGTCTATTGATTATTGTTTTTGCGCTTTATATGTCAAATTTGGATGTTTTATGATCTTTATCACCTTTATGCCCACTGGCGTTTGCTTCATTTTACTTTATTACTATTTATCATTTTAGCACTGCATCCATTTTATGAGAATTTGTTAGAGGATAGGAGGTATACCTTGATTGCTAGCAGCTTAACTAGCGCTCATTTTATATCCTATTTTCTATGTTTTATGTAAAACTATAGTTTTTCACATTTTAGAATGGGGTGTCTATAATTTTAAAGGGTGCCTCGGGACTGTCCAAAATTTTAAAGGGTGTCTTAGCTGAAAAAAGGTTGAGAAACACTGGGTTAGGCTACCCCTACAGCACCCTGTGTTTCCTTGGGATCCTGCAGAAACCACACTTTGCGCGCATCAGGAAACTGTTCGGATGATCTCTAATACAAAGTTTGTTGGGGTTTTTTTGCTGATTCACATAAATGCGGATTGGATGCAGTTTTAACCGCATCCAATCTACATGATATGTGAAATAACAATGCTTCCTATGGTGTCTGTTCACATATGTCTGCTGCACTGGCAATGTATATTAAAAGAGTCCTGTGCGATTTCTGAGTTGTGTGGTCTGGTTCAGGTGTGGTTTACAGGCTATTGACTTCTAAGTTCTTGAGTTCATCTTTTCTCCAGGTTCTACCAGATAGACATCCAAGCTTCTGTGGATGCAGCTTTTTACTGGAAGGTTTTCTTGCAGCAGCACACTGAATTAGATCTGTTGGCCTGTCTTGTTGTTGGGCCTGTTGGTACAGTTCTGTTTGCCTTGTTGCCCGCCCTTTCTTTTCATTGCTTGGGGACGTTCCAGGGTCTATGAATGTCAAGCCTATGACCTGTACTGTAAGATTAATGTAGATCAGCACAGACCGTCAGATCTCCATGGTAGATCATGCTGTGTGGGTTCCCTCACAGCCATTGCTGTCAATTGGAAGTCTGTCACTCTCCAAGCTCCTTTGAGAAGTTCTTCAGGCCCTATGGCCAGGTGGACCTTGCCCTTGCTTGGTATTTAGCCAGCCAGCCAGCCACTCACATAAAGGATCCCTCTCTCTGTGATGGTCTAATACTGACTGAGGGAATGGGAAGGGTCAAGCTAGCAAAGGAGGGAGCAACTAAAATCCAATAGATAAAGACAGTGTAGTGGCCTCAAATCTTCACTAGATGTCAACATACTACTAAATAATAATGATCTAGTTCAGTACAACACAGAAAAAATATGTATAGGTTTGACAGAACACTTGCTTTAATGAGGACCTGAACTGCGAAAGCTGTGTTCCAAAAAAGGCAAGCAATAGACCTAGAAATAGTCATCAGTGTTGTCTATAGGTTCCCTTCTGATGATTTTCCCGCATTACTGATTTGCCACTCTGTGTGGAGGGGGGTAATTCTGATGGGGGATCAGAGCTTTGCTTCCTCATGTCAGAGCTGCACTCTGATGACTGATGGGTTAATGATCAAAAAGCAGTGTGAAGGGGTGCAGCAAGCACAGATCCACAAAATGCATGAAGCAAAAAAACTACAGGTCTTCATGTTACAGACTTCTCTTTGCGTAGGAGAACAGAAAGCAGCACAGTAGTGACCTCATGAAGGGCAGTAGTGCCTTAAATGATCTCACCCAGCTAATATACAGCTGTAGCACTGCCAAGTTTAAAAAGAATTCAAGGCACTGTGCGTATTTTTTTTTTTTTCTCGCAGTCTTTTTGCCAGTCCGATGACATCACCATTCCAGGACTGATGTGTGCTCACATAGTTACATGTGAGCCCTTCTCAGTCTTGTAGTACTGTGAGCCCAGCTCCTACGGGATGTTTAAACGACAGACTGGTCTCACAGGAATTAAGCAGAATGATGTTACTGTTCTGCTTGAATTGGACTGCCAACGTTGGACCAAGGAGGAAGTCGTGGATAGTACTAGAACATGACATGGATAGTGTAGATAGAAATTGGGATTTTTTTTTTTAAGCATTACAGGGGGTTGGACTAAAAATGGAAAAAATGTTTTAACTAATGTTCACCTTTAAAGTATAACTGAAGGCAAAACTTTTTTTCAGTTTTGGACAGAGTGTAGAGGGATCATACCCCAGTCAGGTTTTTATTACTGTCTGTATCCCCTCTAGGCAGATTAACCCTATATATTTAACCTGTTTATCACTGAAAGTGAAAGTAAAAGAAAATTTCAGGTTGTCCCTAGGAAAGTAATAGAGGTGAAAACTTCCAATTGTAGACACTAGCTCTGGTGACCAGGGGGGGGGGGGGGGGGGGGTGTATGCAAGATTTTGTTTTGTTTTCTTTTTTTTGGTATGTAAAATTGAATCTTAGTTTTCAGAGCCTTTGATACAGTAAAAGATAATTTAACTCTTAATTTTAATGCATGCCACAGCAAATTCAGTGAGAAACGGATTACAGTGCATGAACATTCATAAGAGCATTTGCATAAAGATGGAGGCATTAGACTGAAAGCAGAATTTGGATATTGTAGGGAGTGGTGAAAAACATAGGCCACATATGACAGTGCTTTTTCACTGTACAATGTCTACTTGATATAAATGTTTTAACTTTGAATTTCTTTTTGTCTCCCAGTTGCCATTACTCAGGGAGGAGCAATACAGCTAGCGAACAATGGTACAGATGGAGTTCAGGGTCTTCAGACATTAACAATGGCAAACACAGCAGCAACTCAGCCTGGAACTACAATACTACAGTATGCACAGACAACAGATGGACAGCAGATACTTGTTCCCAGCAACCAAGTTGTTGTTCAAGGTGAGGTTAATGGCCCTGTTTTGCATATCAGTCTGTTATCGCAACATAAATATTGTAACATGGGTGCATGATAAAATGCCCAAACAGATGTTACCGTCAGTAAAACGGCATATCAAACCACTCATTAGATCCAAAAATATAGGCAGTATAATGTATATGCAAAACTTGCCTGGACCCCCACTCACGTTTTGATTTTCCCTTCTTGGTCATTTAAATTGTATGTACACTTTGCAGTCAAAATGGGATATCACCCACTTTATATTTGTTACATGTTCTCATTTATATAGCATAATTTAAAAATTGCTAGTTACATTTTACTTGTTTTTTTTTAAAAAATTGTATGGCAGGCTGAACAGTGGCTGTATACCCATAATTAACCCTGTCTGTACTGTGCTGGCAGATCTTATCAGTTGTAAGCTAGATTTGAACACTGTCGGTTCCAACAGAGCTTTCAAGATCTAGTACCCAGACTTTGACATTGTATGTTATTGAGGGAAAACTGTGTGCTACTCTGCTTTACAGGTAATCTTCTTATAATGTTCACTTGTTCAAATTTGGTGGTCTTTTTCCTGCTTAGCTACCAGATGTTCCTCTTTGACTAAGGATGTAGTGTTTATAAGACTCTTAGTTGCGTATTTCTGACCGACATTTTCTGCTGGCAACGTCCGTAATCATTTTGTTTGATCTGCTGCATTAATCAGACATAGGTATTGGAACTCTTTTAGTGCCTGGGTGGTCGCGATTCCCTCATACTGTACATGCTACTCCTCCTTAATCCACGTCCAGTGCATGAATAACCCAGAGGGAATGACCCTCATTGCCAGTGGAAGATTGCAGTGAAATGGGGAACAGGAACACACGGGACAGATGGCTGTAGGCCCTGTGGAAACTCAGAAGTTCCTCTTCAGTTGATGTTTTCCTTCTGGAGCAGGGTCTTCCACCAACATTGTTCCAAGTCCCCGAGCTCCATTACATGTATGCAACGTGAGGCCTGTGTGACTTGGGGTCTGTTCACACTGTTGCGTTATAAAATGCAATATGCATTTTTTTTTAAATGCATATCGCATTTTTAGTGCATTCTTCATGCATTACATTAAAATGTAATGCAACACACAATACGTTTTGCATGCATTTTTCATCCCTGGTCACCTGGGAAAAAATTGCCACGTGACTCAAAAAACGCGCTTAAAAAAACTTGCGGTGCATTTTTGCTGCATTTTTTTGGTGTGTTTCAGTTGACTAAAGAAAGGTGCGTTTTTCAAAGATGCACCAATCAAGACTTTTTAAAAACACAGCACACTAAAAAAAATTTCAGCACAGAGATGTGAGAACTATTTTTCGTGCACTTTTGTCATGCTAGAAATGTGTGTTTTAGTGCAGCAAAAAAGCACCAGTGTGAACAAGGTCTTAGGCAGAATTTACTTCCTTCAAATTAAACCTTTAACACCCACACTAGTGCCCAAATCTCCAGCAGCTGTATATCACACAATTTGTGCTTAAATTAATATTACTCTCAGTATACAGTGCTCTTACAACTAGAGTATAAGTGTGGTGGTTGCACACAGTGGTGGAGAGAAGCACAGAAGAATTCACATTTAAAGAATTATGGTGCAATCTATATGCTTGTGTTACACAATTTGCACGGAGCACTTTACCCAGTGAAGCCAATATATTATAAGGAAGAAGAAAATTTGCACTTTGAACATTTTCAGTACTTTGATGGACAGTTATGTTGTGTTTTGTGAATAATGCACTTTATATATGATTTTTAAAAGTTTTATGCTCTAGTTGGAAGAATGCTGTGTACTAAGAGTAATAAGAATTTACTTCCATCTGATCTCTTTGCAGAGGCTATTTCCACTGCTGGAATCAGCCGGGACTAAACAGCCACAAGTGTCAATAAAGAAAATTAGCTGGCAACCTGGTACATTCCAAGTTCCAAATAACTTTATTAGGTTACTTTTAAAAGCAGAGGCAAGTGCTTTTTTGCCCATCCCCACTCCTCCTTCCCTGACTATAATTATAGGCTAGAAGCAATATAGCCTGACATATCTGGTAGTGGTGTGCCAAAACTGAAAATTCAAAATGCACTTGGCCAAAAAACTAAACCGAAATGCACAGTTTTAATAAATGAATATATATTTTTTGGAAAAAAATACACTGTGATAAAAAAAAACAATATATACCCCAATTTATTTGTAAAATATGAAAGAGGATGTTGCAGTGAGTAAATAGATACCCAACATGTCATGCTTTAAAATTGCACTTGCTAGTGGAATTGCATGAAACTGCAAATTTTTAAAAATCTCCATGGGTGATGCTTTAAAAATTTCTACAGGTTAGCAGTGTAAAGTTACAGAGGAGGTCTAGTTCGAGAATTATTGCTCTTGCACTGACGTTTGTGGCGATACCTCACGTGTGTGGTTTGAACACCATTTACATATGTGGGCATGGCCTACATATGCGATCATCATTATGCGAGCACGGGGGGACAGGGGAACTTTAAACTTTTTTTTTTTATTATTTATTTAATGGTTTTTTTGCACTGTCCCTTTAAAAAATTTTAATCAATTTTATTCTTATCACAAGAAATGCATGCATCCCTTGTAATAGAAATAATTAGTGACAGGTCCTCTTTATGGAGAGATGTGGGGTCAATAAGACCCCACATCTCTCATATGCAATGTAAGGCATTCAATCAAAAAAAATCATTGATCTAGTGCTTTAGAAGAAAAAAAATGGCCAAAACGAGAAGTGACTTCGCTCCAGTCCTCCAAGGGCATAGAGATGAGTGGCAGCCATCTTTTCTTCACTCATCTCTATGCCCAGCACCGAGATCGATGGTTTCTCAGGTAAGGCTGAGAACTACCAAGCGGTGGCGAGGGGCGGGGTTTTTTCGGCACCTGTATCAGTGTTTTTTGTTTGTTTTTTTTTTATATTTCGGCCAACGACCGAAAGGAGTGTTTTCAGCGGAAACATTTCAGCCACTGAAATTTCGGTGCACCCTTAATATCTGGAGACTTTTTCACTGCCAAAATTTAAAGAATCTGCTTCCTTTAATTTCTCATCACATGTAAAATACCATGGAGTCTAATCTAGGCAGTAAGTACTGGTCTCTGGTTGGATATGCCTAGTGCTTGCATACACAAAAATGCAAAAGGTTGGCCTTTTGTACAAAGGAGGTTATTTCCCCTGCCTGATAACTTTAATCCTTTCACTGCCAGTCACTTTTGCATTTTTTTGCACACTTGTTTAAAAAATCATTTTACACATGAAGATTACTGAAACCCCCAAACAGTATATATTTTCAGAAAGCACACACCCTAGAGAATAAAATGGTGGTAGTTCCAATTTTTCAGTAAAAAACACTAAGTGAATTTTGGGGCAAACAAGCACAATAAATTACCCATATTTTTGGTAAAATATAAAAGACGAGGTTTCGCTGAGTAAATAGATACCCAACATGTGAACAGAACAAGATACAATTGATCGCTACTAGGTGTCACTGATAGTATTACTAACAAGGGAGAGAGTCAATAGTATGATACAGTCTTTTAGTGTCCACTGTAAGGCAGCTTGTAGTAAGAGCAGAAGAAGACTCTGTCAAGGATGCAAGAGAAAAACAAGTGCCATCTGGGTGTAGTAGGAAAATAACCAATTTAATAAAATCAAAGCAATTCACTCACAAAGGTAAGGTAGTCATAAGGCATGGACAATAAGAATGGCCTTCAGTAAAGGTTTCAGACCGCGGTGATAGTGGCTGTGAGCTGGCTGCCAGGCTGTTCTGGAGGCTCCTAGGGCTTCCTGGTCGGTGTGGAACGCAGCCAAAGGCAGAAGTGACGTCAACGACCGAAACTGACATCCAAAGATGGCAACGCCATCTCCTTCTTCAGGCCATAGTGGAGCCATCTTGGAGATGGTATTTATGGGCATCAGGGGCAGATTATGATGGAATTCGCCACTAAATGGGAGATAACTAAAAATACTAAAGCTCAAAAGCATATTCAAGGAAACCATGCTTACTCTCATTATAAAAAAGGGCATATTTAAAAGGACATAAGAAGGGTGACCTATTATAAAAAAAATTATAATGTAGGTTGATATGAATGCAGATACCAACAACGCATGAAAGTAATGTATGAGCAGGAATAAAAACATACATGAAAGATAAAAATATATGTAAAGACTGAAGATTTCATCTTTGGTCGTCAGTTCCAGCCGTTGACGTCACTTCCGCCTTCGGCTGCATTCCACGTCGACCAGGAAGCCCTGGGAGCCTCTAGAACAGCTTGGTTATCCATCAACTCTTGAGAATGTCTTTACTTCCTGTGTATCTGTGCAGAATCTTGTGGCTTAAAGCCTGGTCCACTACTGTGGCGCAGGAAAGAGATGCCTTTTGTGCATGTCTGTTGACGATGAGTTTCTTTTTGGCAGTTCCTTTGAACACCATATTGGGACAGCCAAGGATGGAAGGCGGCTCATGCCTCATTACCCAGTACCACAATTTCCTGTGGAATGGACATTTCCTACCTTATGTACAAGATCTATTAGATAACGTCTTGAACTGATCTTTCCTTCAATCTTCCTTCTAGAGAGGTACACAAAGATTCTTTTAGTTATGTCCTCTTTCCTATCCCTTATTTTTTTGCAGATCCCCTTGCTGTTTGCAGAAAGAATGTGGTCTCCCTAATTTTATTCTGCATTTATGGCACATGGGGTGTTCCTTCTGTTCCACTGCATGGAGATATGACTTTCAAAAAATTTTACATTGCAACACAACCCATACCTTGCACATAAGGGATACTCTTCCAGCTGGGCAGTGTAATGGGTTATATTACTCCCTTTTTACAGATCATATATGCATTACCATATTTTATACAGTTCGGTTATCTGATTTTATTGCTGTTAACTCCCTGAACATTCGAAGGGTTGCATTTAAGGCTATAGCATTCCTTAGCCATCTTATGCCTGGCTACTGCTGCTACACACTTTACTCCCTAGAAGCTGAGTTACTACGCTCCTCTAAGGTTCTTACCAGCATTTTTATTGTCTGTAAGTTCTCTGGCAAGACATTACTGTACTATGCCTGCTCCATGCAATGATTAACCTTTCTTTGCAAAAAGGCAATCTTCGGCTGCCCCTTATTCAACTCCTTTTTTTGCCAACTGGTTTTCCTTTGGACATTTTTGATATTGTCTATTACTCTTAGCTTTTTTTTTTTTTTTAAATCACTCCCCTCTACTTTGGGATGTATTTCCACTACCTGGAGCCCCTGCTACTCAGCACTGCCATGGAATGTTCTTCCCTGATCTTCAGCCATTAAGGTTCAGCTTTGAGTTCAGCTGCACCCTTCCCTCCCCTTTCATGGCTGTGGATATCCGTTATTCCCCTGTTCCTTAGGCCTCCTTAGGTGATTGATTTCCCTCCACCTGTGCTAAGTAGAGGCTTTGGCATTTTTCTACCATATGCCCAACTTCTCTGCAGCTTTTGACTGCTTACTAGCTTTGCTGAGGGATTCTTAGATATGATTTATGGTTAAGATCATCCTAATCTTTTTCAGTTTGACACCTTAAACCCCTCCTCCCCCCTCCAAATTTCACCCATGCAGGTCACTTCCCTCCCACTCTGAAGTCCTAATTATTATTATTCTACAGTATTTATAAAGCGCCAATAGTTCGCTCAGCGCTGTACATTACAAAGGGAGACAGAACATGTGACAGAACAATACCAATACAATGCAAAACATGAGGGGATCAAGGGCCCTGCTCTTTCGAGCTTACAATCTATTAGTGAGAATTCCCATGATAGCTGATAGGAAACCACTTATGGGGCTGTCTTCTACTACAGCATATCACAGGGTTTCTGATAGGTAGAGTACAGGGGTGAACAACCTGTGTCCCTCCAACTGTTGCAGATCTACAACTCCCATCATGCGTCTGGGAGTTATGATTGTAACTGTCAGTCTTGCAATGCCTCATGGTAAATGCAGTTCCTAACAGCTGCAGGAACATAACTTGGCCATCACTTGTCTAGTAGGTAATTTCCCTCTCTCTTTTATCCCTAGCATTCTTTGTTATTATTATTAATGAGGGTCTTTCCTTATTGCCTGCTGGGACACTTTCAGACCTCTTAACCCACACCATCCTTTTAATCATAAGGGTTTTTCACCCCCTTATTCCCTGGGTTCTTTGTAATAATGGACTCCTCCTTTCTATTTCTACCACTTGGGGATCAGGGTAGCCTGAAAGCTGATCTCCTCCTTCTGTGTTTTCTTTCTTATTCCCTTTCTGGAAATTCAATTCCCTACCAAGGTCCTTGTCCTATAGACAAGCTCAACAGCATGACTCTTCCTTTTTTCTGCTCCCTTTAGGGCCGTGGTGGCGAATCTGGCATGCGTGCCGCAGCGGGCGCACGAGCCAAGTTGCCCCACTACTGCCCTGCAGCCAAGCATCGGGTCCCACGCATGTACAGTCGCGGTGTCGGCTGATAATGTCACGAGCCGCGACTACTTCCCTAGCCACTTGTTGGAGCTTTCAGCGTGCCGTCAAGTCTGCAGTGGATCTACTACAGCAACTAGCTGCTACAAACAAGAATGCTGATTTGCTGCACTGGATGTGAGTTTTTATGCTATGTTGTGCTGTCTCCCTGACATTTAACTCTGCAGCATTAGGACCATTGCCTCTCGGTACTGGTGGTCAGTGGACCATTGCCCCTCTGTGCTGGTGGTCAGCAAATTGTGCAAAAGCACACCACATGCAAACTTTTCAATAAAAAGCTGTTTGTATCATTGAAAGCTCTGTTATTGTGTTTTTTTTTCTTTTAAAACAATAGATGTTAATGTACGAATTGTTTTTTGTAAACTAAAACCTCAATATTCAGGTTTAATTGCAGTGTTGGCACTTTGCGATAAATAAGTGGGTTTTGGGTCGCAGTTTGGGCACTCAAGCTCCAAAAGGTTCACCATAACTGCTTTAGGGGGTCAGGTTCAGCCATCTTGTATGTGGCCACTCAACACTTTCTCCTTAGACCTATCCCTATGTCCCTGTGGGTTTCCTCTATTGGCTTGCACCATCTGGGTGTTTGTCTCTTATAGGGCTTCCATCTTCAGGCATCAAGTTGTTCCTTCCTTGTACACGCCCATTTTCTCCAATGAGGGTCAAGTTCTTGGGCCACCTAGCATTTGCTTTCTCTCTTGCACAGAGCCACTTGCATACATCTCTGCCCTGGTTATTGCCAGGTGGTTGTTCAGCCTCTGCTGTTTGATCTGGCTGCACTGTACTCTTTAACAGTTTGTAGTGTCCGTTTTTTTGGTGTCAGTGGAAGGAGGAATAGTGCCCCATCATTGGTGTCAGTGGAAGGAGGAATTGTGCCCCATCATTGGTCAGTGGAAGGAGGAATTGTGCCCCATCATTGGTGTCAGTGGAGGGAGGAATTGTGCCCCATCATTGGTGTCAGTGACACCAGTGATGGGGCACTATTCCTCCCACACTGACACTAATGATGGGGCACTATTACTCCCACTGACACCAATGATGTTTACATTGCTGACCCCTGCTCCAGACTGGGCTCACTCCCTCTCCCCATCCACAGCCAAGCATACCTGTCTGTAGCAGCACCATCTGCTCTGCCCATATCCCGGCTGCACGGACACTTACCTTACCGATCAGCTGTCTTCCTTCTCCGGCCACTCTCCTTCTCTTCACTGGCTCCGGCTGGTCCCTCACTCCGATCAGCTTCTTCAATCTTCGCACTGCTCAGCTCCTCTCCAAGCTCCGCCTCCTTGCCGGTGATTGGCTGCCTGTGTGCTTTCCCTGAGCTATAGATCTGGTGGCCAATCACCAGCGAGGAGGCTGAGCTTGGAGAGGGAGGGACAGCCTGTCATAGGCTGCCCAGTGATCCTGGGGGTGTGCCCAGATGAGAGGATCAGCATGTCATCCCACCCACATCGCGTTCCAAGATCCAGGGAGATGAAGACCCAGGACTGGACAACCTCTCTACTCCTCCTCCAGCAGTGCTTCGTGGACCAGATTGAAGTGGGACACAGAGTCGTGGAGACAGGTAAGACACAGCAGCCCCTGTCCCTTTCCCATGGAAGTTCTGCCGCGCCGCCCCCTTGAAAAGTGCCGCCCTAGGCAAACACCTTGTTTACCTCGCAGCAAATACGCCCCTGGCTACAATACATCTGCTTCTTTGCTAACAATTTAACCACTGCTTAGTGAATATTCAATCCTATTTAAATAAACAATCACATTAAATTCATGTGCTAAAACAAAGTAAATAAAAACCTATTGCATATACACTGCTCAAAAAAATTAAAGGAACACTATGAAATCACATCAGATCTCAATGGGGAAAATATCATGCCAGCTATCTATGCTGATATGGACTGGGTAATGTGTTAGGAACGTAAGGATGCCCCATCGCTTGATAGAAATGAATATTATCAACCTACAGAGGACTGAATTCAAAGACAACCCGAAAATCAAAGTGAAAAAATTATGCAGCAGGCTAGTCCATTTTGCTGAAATTTCATTGCAGCAACTCAAAATGGTACTCAGTAGTTTGTATAGCCCCTACATGCTTGTATGCATGTCTGACAACGTCCGGGCATGGCCCAAATGAGATGACAGATTGTGTCGTGGGGTATTTCCTCCCAGATCTGGACCAGGGCATCACTGAGTTCCTGGACAGTCTAAGCTGCAACCTGGCGTCGTCGGATTATCCGAAACATGACATCCCAGAGGTTTTCTATTGGATTTAGGTCAGGCAAGCATGGGGGCCATTCAATGGTATCAATCCTCCATCCTCTAGGAACTGCCTGGATACTCTCGTCACATGAAGCCGGGCATTGTCATGCACCAGGAGGAACCCAGTGCACCAGCGTAGGTTTTTACAATGGGATTTCATCCCGATACCTAATGGCAATCAGGGAGCCATTGTCAAGCCTGTAGCGGTCTAAGTGTCTCTCCATGGATATGCCTCTCCAGACCATCACTGATCCACCACCAAAATGGTCATGCTGAACGATGTTACAGGCAGCATAACGTTCTCCACATCTGTGCTCAGGGTGAACCTGCTCTCATCTGTGAAAAATACAGGGAGCCAGTGGTGGACCTGCCAATTCTGGTGTTAAATGGACACTGCCAGTCGAGCTCTATGGTATTGGGCAGTGAGCACAGGACCCACTAGAGGACGTTTGGCCCTCAGGCCACTCTCATGAAGTCTGTTTCTGATTGTTTGGTCAGAGACATTCACACCAGTGGCCTGTAGGAGGCCATTTTGTAGGGCTCTGGCAGTGCTCATCCTGTTCATCCTTGCAAAAAGGAGCAGATACTGGTCCTGCTGATGGGTTAAGGACTTTCTGCGGTCCTGTCCAGCTCTCCTAGAGTAACTGCCTGTCTCCTGGAATTTCCTCCGTGCTCTTGAGACTGTGCTGGGAGACAGAGCAAACCTTCTGGTAATGGCACGTATTGATGTGCCATCCTGGAGGAGTTGAATTGCCTGTGCAACCTCTGTAGGGTCCAGGTATCATCTAATGCTACCAGTAGTGACACTGACCCTAAATGAAAAACTAGTGAAGAACAGTCAAAAAAGATGGGTAGGGAAACAAATGTAGCCTCCACCTGTAAAACCATTCCTGTTTTGTGGGTCGTCTCATTATTGCCCATTTTGTGCACCTGTTGTTAATTTCATTAACACCAAAGCAGATGAAACTGATTAACAACCCCCTCTGCTACTTAACTGACCAGATCAATATCCCAGGAGTGTAATTGACTTGATTCTATAGTGTTCCTTTAATTTTTTTGAGCAGTGTATATCCATTGCATGTGCAAAAACCTTTTCAAGTGTTAAAATATTTTGATAATGTCCATAAATCATATATACAATTCCATGTGCAAAAAAAGTTCAATAAAGTGCTGCCGTGTCTCTTGTGATATTTTCTTGATAAGACCAAAGTGCAACTGAAATACAGTGCCTTGAAAAAGTATTCATACCCCTTGAAATTTTACACAATTTGTCATGTTAGAACCAAAAATGTAAATGTATTTTATTGGGATTTTATTAGATAGACCAAAACAAAGTGGCACATAATTGGGAAGTGGCAGGAAAATGATAAATGGTCTTCAACATTTTTGACAAATGTATACGTGAAAAGTGTGGCATGCATTGTAGAACCACCTTTCGCTGCAATTACAGCTGCAAGTCTTTTTGGGGATGTCTCTACCAGCTTTGCACATCTAGAGAGGGACATTTTTACTGCTTCTTTTTTGCAAAATAGCTCAAGCTCTGTCAGATTGGATGGAGAGCGTCTGTGAACAGCAATTTTCATGTCTTGCCACAGATTCTCAATTGGATTTAGGTCTGGACTTTGACTAGGCCATTCTAACACATGAATATGCTTTGATCTAAACCGCAGGTGTCAAACACAAGGCCCACGGGCCGAATCCAGCCCTCTAGGTCATTTCATGTTGCCCTTTCACCTGTCCTGCAGGTACTGCCTTGTCTCTGCCCCCACTATGTCTCAGCACTCAGCAGCAGAGAGGAGAATAGAACTACTCTGCCAAATCCTGCACCACTCAGTGCAGCTGCAGCACTCCCTCATCTCTGCCTTCCCTGGTCTCAGCCTTCAGCATACTCTGGTAACTGACTCCACTCCTCTGGCCCTCCTCCAGACCCTGCACTTTCTGCTTTCCAGCTCTTCCCCCAATGGGGGTGCACGTTGATGTTAAGGAGGGTGTGGGATTCTTGAAATTTGATTTAATGGGGGGTGGGGTGTTCTGGACATGTAGTCTTACAGATACAACCGGCCCTTTGACGGCAACCATAATGTTGATACGGCCTGCAATGAAATGGAGTTTGCTACCCCTGATCTAAACCATTACATTGTAGCTCTGGCTGTATGTCTAGGGTTGTTGTCCTGCTGGAAGGTGAGCCTCCGCCCCAGTCTCAAGTCTTGCAGACTACAACACATTTTCTTTTAAGATTGCTTTGTATGTGGCTTCATCCATCTTCCCATTAACTCTGACCAGCTTCCCTGTCCCTGCTGAAGAAAAGCATCCCCACAACATAATGCTGATACCACCATGTTTCACGGTGGGGATAGTGTGTTCGGGGTGATATGCAGTGTTAGTTTCCCGCCACACATAGCATTTTGCTTTTAGGCCAAAAAGTTCGGTTTTGGTCTCATCTGACCAGAGTACCTTCTTCCACATGTTTGCTGTGTCCCCACATGGCTTCTCCCAAACGGCAAACAAGCCTTTTTATGGCTTTCTTTCAACGATAGCTTTCTTCTTGCCACTCTTCCATAAAGGCCAGATTTGTGGAATGCACGACTAATAGTTGTCCTGTGGACAGATTCTCCCACCTGAGCTGTGGATCTCTGCAGCTCCTGCAGAGTTGCCATGTGCCTCTTGGCTTTTCCTCTGATTTAATGTTCTCCTTGCTCAGCCTTTCAGTGGACTGTCATGTCTTGGTAGGATGGCAGTTGTGCCATACTCCTTCTTTTTTTTTTCCCCCGAATGATGGATTGAACAGTGCTCCGTTAGATGTTCAAAGTTTGGGATTTTTTTTTTATAACCAAATTCTGCTTTACACTTCTCCACAACTTTATTCCTGACCTTTCTGGTGTGTTCCTTGGCCTTCATGATGCTTTGTTCACTATTGTTCTCTAGCAAACCTCTGAGGGCTTCACAGAGCAGCTGTTTTTATACTGAGATTAAATTACACATGCAGACACTATTTACTAATTAGGTGACTTTTAAAGGCAATTGGTTCCACTAGATTTTAGTTAGGGGTATCAGAGAAAAGGAGGGCTGAAAACATGCACGACACACTTCAGATATTTATTGTTAAAAAATTTGAAAACCATTTATCATTTTCCTTCCACTTCAAAATTATGTGCCACTTTGTGTTGGTCTATCACATAAAATTTACGTTTTGGTTGTAACATGACAAAATGTGGAAAATTTCAACGGGTATGAATACTTTTTCAAGGCACAGTAGTGCTATATTCTGTTCCAGTGCCAGGGGTTTTTTTCTGCTCCCCCTTGAACACCACACTCACCAGCAATCCATAACTCCTTAGTGTAGTAAGTAGGTCTAAAAGCATTTCAGGATCTCTCCTCCAACACTCCTCTCTCTTCCTTCAGGGTGTACCCAACTGCCACACTCTCCTCCACAGACCACCATATGGGTTACATAGAAAGAACACACCAAGAATAATCCTCCAGTAGTGTGATACCACTTTTTAAGTTTGAATAAAAACTGTTAAAAGCTCTTACATGAAGGTTTGGCTTTTTATATACAAGCTACAGAGCGTTATACAATATGTCCAAGACGCACCTGCATTCCACAGACTGAAAGTGACGTCTTCATTCATGAGAAAACACATGGCATCATTGTTGGGGCTTGGCAGGGTACCATGTGGACCGGCCTGGCCTACTTGCCCAGACACTGACAACGATACCAGGAAGCGCCTGTGAGCAGTTACATTCAGCTGCACAGTTACAGAGAATTGCTGAATGTCTAGATTTGTCTGTTTCTAATCAGACCTTTAGCAATTCCAAAATTGCATAATATTAAATGTTTTGGTATTCTACATAGACGCAAACAATTTTCATTTTTAACTGCAAACTTTTTTTTTTTGCTATTTTTATTATTATTAGCATAAAAATTTTGTTTAACTTTCCAACTTGGAATACAGATAGACCCGTACAGTATAGTTGGTGAATCTCGTTGAATATGTAGTAACCAAAGTACAGTGCTAGCAAAATAAAAAGTGCATAGATGTTATCTTTCATGACAAACGTAGCTGTATATAGAGTGGGTAAAATAAGTACACTATATTGCCAAAAGAATTGGGACACCCGTCCAAATCATTGGATTCACCTCTATGGCCACAGGTATATAAAATCAAGCATCTAGGCATGCAGACTGCTTCTACAGACATTTTTGAAAGAATGAGTCGCTCTCAGGAGCTCAGTGAATTCAAGCGTGGTACTGTGATAGGTTGTCACCTGTGCAATAAGTCCATCTGTGAAAATTCCTTGCTACTAAGTATTGCATGGTTAACTGTTAGTGGTAGGCCACATAAAATGACAGTGCATGCTGAGCGCAGACGTCACCAACTGTCTGCAGAGACAATAGCTAAAGACCTCCAAAGTTCATGTGGCCTTCAGATTAGCACAACAGTACGTAGAGAGCTTCATGGAATGGGTTTCAGTGGCCGAGCAGCTGCATCCAAGCCTTACATCACCAAGTGCAATGCGAAGCGTCAGATTCAGTGGTATAAAGCACGCTGCCACTGCACTCTAAAGCAGTGGAGACGCTTTCTCTGGAGTGACGAATCGCGCTTCTCTCCCTGTCAATCTGGCCGTGTCTGGGTTTGGTTGTTTCCAGGAGAACGGTACTTGTCTGACTGCATTGTGCCAAGTGTAAAGTTTGGTGGAGGGAGGGTTATGGTGTTGGGTTGTATGTAAATGGTTATGCAGCGCTCAGCAATAATAAATAAAAATGCTCAAAGTGGGCACTAATGGTAGTGCTTGAATGGTGCAATGGTGATTACGTCAAAGTAGCGATGTCTGAGTCCATTATAGATAAACCAACTGAAGTAATATTAGCAGTGAGTTCAAACACTGAGTGGTAGAGTTCATCAAAAAATAGTGCTCCGTGTCTCATGATGCGAAAATCTGGTACAATAATGTACTGACCAGAAGTACATATAAGGGCATATATGTATATGATATATGCGTTGTCATCCAGGTCTGGTCTGTGGTGACTGAGTCATCAGGCTCACAATGGGGCTCTCAGAGATGAAGCGATTCACACTCGAGGGCCCCCTTCCACTCACTGAATCCTCACGGAAATTCAGCACACTGGTAACAACTTTCCAAATGGCTCCACCTTTGTTGTGTCGGGCGCTTCATTTTATGGTGTGTGGTTGTTTTTCAGGGATTTGGCTTGGCCCCTTAGTTCCAGTGAAGGGAACTCTTAGTGCGTCAGCATACCAAGACATTTTGATCAGTTTCATGCTCCCAACTTTGTGGGAACAGTTTGGGGATGGCCCCCTTCTGTTCCACCTTGACTGCGCACCAGTGTACAAAGCAAGGTCCATAAAGACATGGATGAACGAGTTTGGGGTGGAGAAAATTGACTGGCCTGTCCTGACCTCAATCTGATAGAACACCTTTCGGATGAATTAGAGTGGAGACTGTGAGCCAGGCCTTCTTGTCTGACATCAGTGTCTGACCTCACAAATGCACTTTTGGAAGAATGGTGAAACATTCCCATAGAGACACTCCTAAACCTTGTGGACAGCCTTCCCAGAAGAGTTAAAGCTGTTATAGCTGCAAAGGGTGGGCCAGGCCATTATTAAATATATGGACTAAGACTGGGATGCCATTAAAGTTCATGTGCATGTAAAGGTAGGCATCCCAACACTTTGGCAATATAGGGTATATGGATTATTAACCCCAAATGTAGATTGCAAACTCATTGTGTTTGTGGGCACGAGATTGCATGGTACTGCAGTATCATGCGATTTGGCACACTGCAGTTTTGAAAAGTAGTGCATGCACTAATTTTTGTGTCGTCTGATGCAATTTGCAGCCTCTTAAAATGAATGGGCTGCAAAATAGCATCACAATGAATTGCACAGGAACATGGGGCAGGCTCCTCGGAAAAGTGATCCTTGTGCAGATTGCTTTTCAGAGATGTTTAACAGGTGGTGAGAGGGTTTTATGTTACCTCTTCTCTGCCTGGTTTAAACCTTCAATGGTTATACTACCAAATTGCAATTGCGTGCATTGCACGGCAGTTATAGGTTTAAATCAGCCTCTTCGCCACCTGTCAAAAATGCTTAGATCGCTTTTCAGAGGAGCAGCAATGCCTGTTGCACTTGTAAACTAGCCCATAGTTGCATTTGGTGGCGGCACACTTATGGCTTGTTTACACATGAGGTTGGGCTGCGGTTGAGCTACTGTTTTACCATCCCCAATTCCTACCCCCTTTAGCTCATATAGCTGTTCTTGTGTATCTATATGGGCACAATAGCATATTTATGCTATTGTGCCTATATAGATGCTTTTGTTCCCACATAGCTTTTACTGTGCCTTCTTATGCCCACTGACCTCAACCTCTACCTCAACCTCATTGCCAGCTGCTGTGGATCCTACTACCAGGAATGAGAGGTGGAATTGGCTTATGTGGCAGGCTGATGCCTCCATGGCTGCCTGCTTCCTCCTGCCCTGCCTCTCTCGTTCTGCAGCTGGCCGCCGCCTTCATCATCAGTGAGTCTTCATTCACATCTGTGTGGGTGGTGCCACTGCAGGACCCGCACAAATACCCGCAGCCGCACCACCCACACAGGAATGTGGGACCCGTGGGTGAATGCCATTAATTCTATTGGCACGCCACCCTTACTGGATATCGCAACCATGCTGGGAACCTCGGTTCCCATGTGGGCCAGGATTTCCGAAGAAGTACAGGGACTTCTTCCCTGTGTGTCCCAGGGCACGGAAGTCTATTCAAATGAATGGGCTCTCGTTCCTGCGCAAATCCCAGCCTGCACGGCCGCACATGTGTGAACCTGGCTTGAGAGCAGGTCGGCAAGCCCAGGACCTATTTAGGAGTTACCTGGCCGCGATCAACTGGTAGATTGCGGTCCACGGATTGCCGACCCGGACTATAGGGTTAAAGAATGTTGAAACTTAAGGGTAGATAACGAACAAAAGAAGACAAACGGCATTATACAGGTAGTATAAATAACTAGCCAAAATAGAACTGGCATGGACATATAAGGCAAATAAAATAAGTTTTGAATATTTAGTGGACACGGTCTTTTCCCGCAGTGTGACTATCTCAAGCTGTCCATATGTCGCATGCAGGTGGTTTTTCCTACCCATTTGGTAAGTAATCTGTTTTTCATATATCAAAATTGAGTGTAGCTGCTGTATTACCTCTGAAACATTGGGGACTATATTGCCTCTCCATTTCCTGAGAATAAGCAATCTGGCTATGAACAGTATGTGCATAATCACAGGTCTGAACTCTGGAGGGAAACTATGCTGAGGAAAGCCAGAGTCCTGTTGGGCCTCGTGATGCAACCTGTGATATCAGAACGGAGGTTAAATACCATATTCTAATAACTTTATATGTGGGTAGCTTCACAGTATATGGAACTATGATATCACCTGCGAACATAGATTATTGCTTGCTGGGGAAACTTTAGTTGTTCAAGAATGGGTTATATGCCATCTGTGGTGTATTTTATTTTAGAAAGTTCCCAAAAATTAACACATTTAGTGTAACTAAAATTGTGTTGTATGGCACTTGTCCACTTGGCATCCATAAATGTTACATTTAATTCCTGTTTCCATTTCACAAATGAGCAATTTTTAGTAAATGTATCTTTATACTGCAAGAGGGTGTATAACAGAGTATTGTCGTTGGTGAAGCATTCATCTGAGTCCCAGAATGTCCAAGCCTTGCTGGCAAGTAAATAGTGGTATAGTATTGCTTTGTAAATACGGGGCTGTCTGGATGTAGGTGAAATAAGCAAGAGCTTGTCGTTGGTGAAGCATTCATCTGAGCAGGGGACAAAACATTAAAGCAGAACTTCCCCTTTTGGGTGAAACTCCGCTTTAAAGCCAAAAAGTTTAGTTTTTGGTGTTGCCTGACATGAGAAACCTTTTCTTTGAGTACTTTGTCCCAAAAAAAAAAGTTTTTAATCTACAAATTGAATTGCACATTTTGTTTTACGCATCTGTACTTAATGCTGTATTTACTCCCATAGACAACAATGCATCTCATTTCAGCTCCATAAAGTACTCAGTATGTTTTTACTCCTGTGTGCAACAGACCTTATCTAGACCAAGTGGCAGAGGGTAGTACCACATTCTGTTCCTTTTTTTTTTTGGTAATTCGTATTCTCCCATATGCTCAATAAAAATTTTTTTCCTTTTGATTACATTTTCTGGTAGTCATTACAGCTCTGTAAGCTACCAGCCTAACAAGTTTTACTGCACATCTGTATGGACAACTTTCAGGGCTGGTGCACACCAGCTAAAGTCCAGTGCATTTTTAATGTGTCAAAAATGCATGCACAGTGTTTTCCATGGATTCCAATGGCCTTCATTCACACAACTGTACTGTGGGAAATGTCACAGGCAGGGTGCAGCATTGTAAAAGAAAAAAAAAAAACATAATTAGGGGGCCTATATTGTGAAAGATATGCTCAAGAAAAGTCGAGTGAAAGGCTAGTCTTGGGTTTGGTTATCTTGTCTTGTGTTTTCTTTTTAAAAAAAACAAAAAAAACACAGAAAAAAACTTTCCATACAAACTTATGGATGCGCCAAGTATTTTAAGATTTTAATTTTGAAAATGTCTTTACAGTAATTATTTTTGTGTCTTACATTTAAAATAAGAGGTGGTATGCACATTTACAGAATTTTGAACTTTCTTGGTCCTAGCTGCCTCGGGAGATGTACAAACTTACCAGATTCGCACAGCACCAACCAGCACAATTGCACCAGGAGTTGTTATGGCATCCTCTCCAGCACTCCCTGCCCAACCCGCTGAAGAGGCAGCACGTAAAAGAGAAGTGAGGCTTATGAAGAACAGGTAAATACATCTTTCCTTAGAACATTTAAATTCTAGATGGCTTGTAGCAAAATAATTGCTTTTATTTATCGCTTTTTAAAATAAACATATATATATATATATAATTACTTCTTTTATTACTTTGTTTCAGCTGACTGCTTCAAAAATACACTGCAATCAGTGTTTTAGTACATTGTGTTTTGATATTTGCAAAGAACCTTTTTATTATAGGAAGGACCACATATAGTATTTGTCAAAATGTCCATGTACGTACATAGCACATGTACAGAGGTTAGACAAGAAATGGAAACACTACATGATTTGCAGGTGTTAGTGACATGTTTCGCGTTTGAAGCAGAAGTGATGTTAGGTAAATTGGATTGAGATTTTGGTCTACAGTCAATTTTACAACAGTCTTCTTATTCCAGGTCACAATCCTGTACAGTGTCCTTTTTGTCTCTTTTGGCCAGTTGACCAAGTCGACTGTGCTTATGTTTATCTGATGACGTTTTTGCAGGAAACTGTACATGCCGTCATAACCTTTGATACTGTATGTGACATGGAATATAGGTAACTCCTGTTAAGGAGGCACCAGCTAAGCAGGCATCAACAATTTGCCCGTTTTTCAATCTCTGTAAGCTCTGGCACAACTAAATATTACTAGCAGCCCACAAAGTGTATGACCACCTGTTAGCTAGGTGTCTCATCACACGGTGGAAGCATAAGAGTGTTGCATCACTTCTGCATTCAACGTGAAACATGGCATCACTTTCACATCCGCAAATCATGTAGTGTTTCCATTTTTTGTCTAACCCCTGTATATCTCCAAATAACTGATTCATTTCTTAGCTAATCCCTAATAGGGCCCAATTATACCATTGTGGTGCATTCCTTAAAGCTTATGTTTTGCGTTAACTTGCATTAAGGTAGTTCATTCCCTCAAATGTCTTGCCTAACACACCAAAAAAGATGTACATACTGTTTTTGGCAGCACGGCGCTATGCATGCCCGTCTGCAAGATGTGTTGGGGTGCGAGTCAGAATGAATGGCACCACAATGCATTTTGCAGGCATTATCTCAATATATTAGTGAGCATAATACATAGAATTATAAAAAATTTTTTTTCAAAAAAGTAAATTTGCTATATTAAAAGTAAACTATCACCCCATACCACCTTTTCTTATTTCTTTATTAATTTTATGAAATTTGAAGTATAGCTAAAGGCAAAACTTTTCTTTTTAAGTTTTGGGTAGCGTGGAGAGGGATTAGAATGCCTATTAGGTTTTTATTGCTATCTTTTCCCCCATTAGGGAGATTCATCCTCTCCATTTGTCATGTTTACCATTATCGGTGAAAGTAAAAAAGTCCCAACTTTTGGACTGTCCCCAGCAAAAGTTAGGACAGGGAGAGAGAACCTTCCAGTTGGGACACTAGTTCTGATGAAAACCAGGGATTTCCTTACTTTATTTATTTATTTCAGGTACTTATATAGCGCCGTCAATTTACGCAGCGCTTTACATATATATATATTGTACATTCACATCAGGCCCTAACCCTCAAGGGGCGTACAATCTAAAGGGATTTCCACTTCCTGTTTTGGCTATGGGACAGGAAGTGAAGGGAAATTGCTCGATGGGGAAAAAGATGGCAAAATAAACTCCCTTACTCTATTCAAAACCTCCCTCAATCTATCCAAAATGGGGGAAAAAATGCCTTTAGGTCTACTTTAACAAAAATCAGAAACTTGTGTTCGGAGATCCCTCAACAACTGGTCACATGAGCAAGTGCTTAGGTCATGTAATTTCTGATGATGTAGAGGTTCACAATTTAGTTTTAGCTGACCCACACTGTCACCTTCATAGCAGAGACTACACAAACAAAAGAATAGGCATTTGGTCATAGGACCACTGAGGGATACTAGAGCAGAAGTATCAACAGCAAAGGTAAGTTCAACACTTGTTTTTTGCTTTTATAGCTTTATGAATTTGGGTTATTTTGTCAAAATGTCAGCTTTAACCACATGCAGGATATTATTGTTAAAACAGAACTATTGAAAGGAAGTATGCAAAGTGTACCTGTTCTAATTAGTTTTCTATATAGTTGCTTGGGTTCATAGAATTTAGATTACACATTTTGTTTATTTTGCGCAAGATTTGTTCAGTAGTAAGGTTATAGCCTTTCAGATGTAAACAGTATTTGTTTTTTTGGTTTTTTTCTCCCTTCACCTGTGAGGGCTGTGAAATTTGATTTCATGTGGTGTTTCTAGAATTTGAACGAATTCATGTATTTGAGGTGGTAATTTTGTTTAGTAAGATATAAAGCAACTTATTTTTTTACTCCGTTATCTTTTTGCCAACTAATATATTTGTTCTTACAGGGAAGCAGCAAGAGAGTGTCGTCGGAAAAAGAAAGAATATGTAAAATGCCTGGAGAACAGAGTAGCTGTCCTCGAAAACCAAAACAAGACACTGATTGAAGAACTGAAAGCACTTAAAGACCTTTATTGCCATAAATCTGACTAATTGGGGCAGTTGTATTTAGGATTGTGTCCCCAATGAGAACTGGTTTTCCTGTAACCAGATAAACATTTTTTTTTATTTTCTATATTTCTCCTTTTTCGCAAAACTGCCTGACAGCAACTAAAGGATTTCATTCATCTGTGCTTTTGCGTTAAAACTGTGAATGCATCTAGCTCCTGCCTCTGAACCCAAGTGAGTTAATGACACGTTTCAGTCTCCAAGATCAAGAACAACTTATGAATATAATTTTTTTTTAATCATACATTTTATTTGCTTTTCTGCTTTATCCCTCTTATATTTGCTAAGCACTGTTCGTGCAGGGAGAGCTTGTATATATATATGACGCATTTGGGCTCCTGTCACTGAAGTTGCTATTAGTACAACTATATACTGTACTTTCGGGGCTTATAACAGAAGCTGCCCTGCTCTACCCACCCTGTTTACTGCATTAGCTTTGTTCCATGAGTAGAAAGTTTGGATGATGTGAAAAATGGGAATTGATAAGCAACTGAACCCCATGTGTCAAAACCATTTGTTGTCCTTTGGTGCAGACAGATTTCATAGGGGGATTTCATTCACTATTTTTTTTTTTTTTATTGGACTATCATGCCGAGCCAGCTGCCACTCGTCAAGTCAATTTCAAGTTAGCACATGCACTCAGAAAATCTCCAACAAACCTTGAAAGGGATGTCCTTTCTAAGCACACTGAGGTACAAATGGCATGTTGTAAAGGACTGAAGGGTCTAAAGAGGAAGACTTTCAAGCACTCCTCATTGCATCTTCATTGTATTAATTTGCAACAATTGCATACCTACATTTCTATAGAGGAATGCGTAATTTGGACAGCCCACAAATTACCAAAGATCTGTGGGCATCAATTGTTTCTTTATGTACTGTACCTCTTAAATGTCAAATCCCTATCACCAGCACCTATTTGTGGATTATTTGGCTCCACATATGTATATATGAGGAGAAAATAGCTTTGTTTTTCTTTTCTTCACTCCCTGTGCTTGAATTTGGAAATTGAAATTGTGCAACATGGGCTTTTATCACTTTTAAAATGGTCACATTGTTAAGAGCCTGGTTGCACTTGATAGTTGTGTGGCCATTCTTTTTGCATCTACACACAGCTACATTTAAAAAACAGCTTACTTTGTGTTTGGGATTTGTTGGTCTTGTAAAATATTTTATGTTGTGTAGAATTATCATGTACTATTTGAAATACATTTTGTATTTTAAAACTATGATGAATTGTTTGCATCAGAACATTTTTTTTTAAGTTTGTGTGTGTAAGATTTATTTTGTGCCTGTGTGCTGTTAGCTAATGTATATATCCTATTTTACACGTGTATCTATATAAATTTAATATCTGCACAGTCATACATTTTAATGAAACTATAATGCTTTTATTTTTTTCAAATTCTTCGCTATTGCAAGATGCTGAGAACACAAATATTTCCATTGCTTTCACCCTTTTTGCAAAACTTTAAGGTTTAAGATAGTAATAATAGGTTCTTAAAGCTAAATTTCAGGTATGGATATTTTTGAATAGCTACATTAGTCCAGCTTGGAGCAATGCAAGCGTTCATGTTCCATTTCTGACCAATCCCTGTGGAAGCAGAGAATCACTGTAGTAACCGCTGGGAGTTGATTGCTCAACACAGGCACCATACAGGGAAAGCTTAGCATTCTCTGATTGCATATATGAGGGAGATCTCAATTTCTACCTTATGCAATCAGAAAATGCCTGGTGTTACTTGGGAAAAATAAAATGCGTTCTCTGAATGGCACCCATGCCGAGCAGCCATTCCCCTGTGGTTACTATGCAGCAGGACAGCCACTTGGCATGAAATCTGGAAGACAGTGACGATCACTAGTAACGGCGTGTACTACTACTACTACTACTACGAATATCCACTTCCACAGGGACTGGCTATGTATGGGCTGCACCAATGTAACTTTGCAAAAGTATCCATACCTTGAATTCAGTTTTAGGGTTGGCTTGCAGTACCACAGTTGATGCAGTTGTAACCAGTGACTGGTTGAGCATCACATATTTAGCATTTTTTCACTGTATATAGATAACCAGTGACTTTGAAAGTCACCGCCATGTTTTCTAATCTGAATATGTTAAGGAAAAGATGAACTAGCAAAAACCAACTTGTTGTTAACTGTAACAAATTGTTTTACAAGCTTTGTCTTGTCTTAGCATGGTTGTTTAAAATTTTTTCAATGTA
Source organism: Staurois parvus (assembly GCF_062004578.1). Lineage (NCBI taxonomy): Eukaryota > Metazoa > Chordata > Amphibia > Anura > Ranidae > Staurois > Staurois parvus. Next base: position 17,865,780 of record NW_028317807.1, on the reverse strand, counting down.
CAAAAATTAGATTATTTTTCCACTCTTGCAGTTGCTTTCGTTTCCTGTATGTTTTTGATAAGTTTAGAACATCAAGAACGTTCTGGTCACTTCTACCCATGGTATTGCAGCAAATGCTAACATTTCTTACACTGCTTTACAATGTACAATAGTAATTAGACTGTATTATAACTAAATTGTTAGCAATGATGGATTGCATTGCCTTGGAGAAAGGAAAAAAAAACTGCACTAAGTGCTTTTGTTTCCTTATAATGAATATAAAGTTATACCTAAATTGTCTCTAAAAGTACTTCTTTGTAGAGATGCAAAAAATCTAGTGGAGTGTAGAGAACGTATCACAGGGTGGATTTATAGTTGTGCCTCTAAATATTTTACATGCAGGATTAATTCTTTCTATAGGGCGGTTCTTGTTTGACCCTTTTTTTCTTATCTTGCTTTCAAGCAGGATTTCAAAGTCAGTGACTGGTTGAAAACTAGAGAGAGTACAATTAAAAAAATAAGATTTGTTAGCAAATGTATTTGTTAGCATTTTCTTGGTATGTTTTAGGTTTAGTCTAATGCATGCATAAAAAAAGAAAATCAGTCCAGCTTAGTTATACTGTCATCAGAATTTTTAAGATGCCTAAATAATCCATTTTGTAAAGTTTTTGTATTTATGGCCAGAGATGTGTACTGGTTTAATATACAAGATGATAACTTTTATATTATACAGTCATGAGAGATATATTACTGTAATTTGAAGCTTGTACTATAATTCATGCAGTCCTCCATAGCATTAATTTAAATTCCTGTGGTAACAGTACTATGATCTGCAACTTTGGTAGGGTTAATGAGCATTTATAGTCATAAACTTTAAGAAGCATGTAACTTAAGGATGCCTATGCTAGTACATACTGCGAGGATGAATGTGTATTGTAATGAAACAAAATAAGAATTTTTTCGCCATCAATTTTGCAGAGCACAAACAGATGATTAAAAATGCTATCTGTACATAGAAATGTGTATATACATATTGTAGTACCCTAATGTGTATATAAATAATGTAGTACCATAATTTGTATATACATATAATTTAGTACTTTATTATGTTCTTGAAAGTATACTCTCTGATGAATAGTTTACATAGTACACGTTTCATTTTCAAAAATACATTCTCTTTTTGCCATATCCTTCATAGGATATGGCAAATCCAATCAGAAATAGATACAAGGGACCCAAACGAGCTGTGCAGGGCTTTTTCATCCTGGAAATGTTTACACACCAGATCATGCAGCTGTGTGATCTTCTACCCCAAATCCACCCCTCTGCTATCTTAAGAAATATTGTGCATAGTAAGGCTTAGTTCTCCGGGAGAACAGCCACACAGAATGAGTGGCAACAAACCCACATAGCGGTACTTGAAAAGGATAACCTTAAAGAATAATGCTTTGTCTAACCCTAACCACTCCTGCATCTTGGAGGAGTGTTGGGGCCAGTACTTTTATAAACTGCAGTGGAGAGAGTTTGTGGGGATTTGTAGGGTGGGTTACATAAAGGATAACTCTTCTAAAAGTACTTGTCCTATCAAACAAGGTTAAGAAAATCCGCATCCAAGGTGCCTGCAATAGATGAGGGTTTATACTGCTCTCTGTTTCCCTATGTCTCCTATCTTCCTTCCAGTGCTACAGCCTCTGCAAGACTCTGACATTCTACACTTCTACGAGTATCTGATACCTATGATGTGTACTGTAGTTCTAGACGCAATGTCGGTACAGGAGTCAGCAGTGACATACAGGTTGGAGGATGGAACCCACAACAAATGGAGGGGGAAAAAGGCATTCAATGCTTCTGTAAGTGATGATTGCCAAGGAGTCCTGCCGAGGCTGTGGTGCTGGAAAAGAGGGAAGGTAGGATAAGAGACATACATAGGTTGCTGAAGAGGTGAGTATAAACACTGTGCTATTGCAGGAACTCTTAATCTGAAGTTTTTTTGTTTTTTTTTAAACCTGACAGGGTCACTTGATCAGTTTGTTTGCAATGCAAGTTAAGATTAACTGATGTTAAAATTAGCATTATATTAACTCAGTATGTTTTTTGAATTCACAGTCAATAAAATAACGTTTCCTGCGCTTTCAGTCTATATGTAGCACAGTTAAGTTAAAACCAGATTGGAAAAGGGCTTGCACTGAGTGTGTAGGAACAGAATGCAGACAGAGCACCTTGACTGCAGAAAGTTTACAGATAGCCATACACGTTAAGATTTCTCTCAATCAATAGATTCCCACATCCACACTGAACAGTGTGGAAGGAGGAATTATCCCTGCTGGCTGATGTATTCTATCAGTCACTGCTCCTGCTTCTGTCAGAATACCCGAACAGTGACTGCATCTGATTGGCTGCAGTTACTTAACTGCTGAGAATTATCAGATTGATGTTTGTGCAGCCAGGTGGCTCTACAGATTCAACAAGAATCCTCTTGACATTTGAGCTGTGTATAGCCAACATAAGTGTAGAGCTTATTGTTTTAAATAGTAACCCATTTCACAGTACACTCTTTTAAAAGTGATCTCTAGTAAAACTGCGCAGAATGAGGCTTATTTACTAAAGGAAGTAAGAATGTTCACACAGTAAATCGTATGAAGATTTATGTAACCATTCTCAACTTCTTTAGTAAATCAACTTCCATGAGTTGCAGGAAACTGCAGTCTTACCCCAATAAAATTTTAGCTCTATTGAAATGCATAGTATTATGGAGAACATAGTATACAGAATTTGTTATAAATATTTAACCCCTTTTTCCACATTTTGTAGTTTTAGAGCCTGAAATTAAAATGGATTTTTTTAGGATTGCTTCCATTTGATTTGCACAATAACTTAGCAGTTGCAATTTTTTTTATGTCATTCGTAAGTTAAACAAAGCATACATTTGTAGTCTGCTTAACGATTAACCTCTGAGTTAATTCTTTATAGAATCACCTTTGGCTGCAATTAGAAGTATTTGGGGTCATATCTCCATTGGGATTCTTAATTGCATTGAGGTTTGGCCTTCTTTCTGATGGGAGCAGCTCTGCAGCCAGTGCTGTCTGCTGTTAGTCTGCCAAGCCCTTAGAGTTTGGGCAACGTGGGTGCCCCATTCCAAGGAATTGGATCTGGAAGATTCTGTCAACTGGCAGCTCCTGGAAGACTCTCTGAGAACCCTGAGTTTCTTGGTGGATGTACATCTTATAACAAGTAGAGGAGGTGGAGCTTTGCTCTCAAGGCATCTAGCCCTGGTTATTTACTACTTGACCTCCATACAGGCTGGTCATCAGCTCTGAGGAAAGGGGTTTGTCTCCGAAACGCGTCAGTCATTTGACCGCACTGACAGAACACCTTGCCTGCCGTTGTGGCCATTGTCATTTTTCTATGCTTTTTAGATACATGCTTCGTCTGTGAGTATGTTTTTATTATTCTTTCACTCCTACAATAAACCTTGGATAATGCACTAGGTGTGTGTGCCACCTGTTTTCTCTCTATCTAGTCAGAAAGTAAAAGCTGTGTAAATTCCATTATCTATAACATAGTTTGTAGATACTATAACTTTCGCACAGAGCAATCAATATACACTTATTTGGATTTTTTTAATGCCAAAAACGTAGCAGAATACATTTTCTCCTAAAATTTATGACAAAATTTTAGTTTTTTGAATATTTTTTATGACAAATTAGAAAATAGTTTTTTTTTCCAAAATTCTCGGTCTTTTTCTGTTTATAATGTGAAAAATAAAAAGCGCACAGGTGATCAAATACCACCGAAAGAAAGCTCTATTTGTGTGAAAAAAACGACAAATTTCGTTTGGGTACAGCATTGCATGACTGCGCAATTACCAGTTGAAATAGTGCAGCACTGTATAGCAAAATGAGGCCTGGTCAGGAAGGGGGGTAAATCTTCAGGAGGGCAAGCGATTAAAGAAATTAAATAGCAAGGCCTAACTAAGTAGTAAAGAAAACATTAAAAAAATACAAATAAATGTCACTGTAAAAACTTAGCCCTCCTTGAGGCTTGGCTCACACCTCTGTGGGTGCGGGAATCACAGTGATTCCCATACCTGCAACCACCTGCAGTGAAAACAAACGGGGCTGCCATTAGATTGAATGGCACCCCCCCCCCCCACATGTAAAAATGTAGAACGTTTGTGGGTGCCGGAACTGCAGTAAAACAACATAGTCAAAATGACCATGCGACTTCCCTGCAAGCTGCGTTTTTCTGTGTCTGAGCAAACGCAGCCAGTAAAAGCACATACATGTGATACGAGCTTGAAAGTGGACAGTCAGTAGGGATCTATAGAGCAGTGGATGGTGGCCATAGGGCAGAGGACAGCATCAGTAGAGCAGTGGATGGTGTCAGTAGTTTTTTTTTGTTTTTTATAAATACATTTTTGATAGCCTCAGTTGCACAAAGTGAAAGAACAGGAATAGTTCTGTACACAGTTTCTCGTTCGTTCACAAACTGAAGCATAGAAAACAGTTCACTATGCTTCAGTTATGAATAAACACAGTGAGTGACCGGTTCCGATCGCTCATTAAGGAAAGAAAGGGGCCTGTAAATAACATATTTACCTGCCCCTTCCCCACTCTCCATTGTAAATAGATCTCCCACAGCTGGCGGGAGAGGAGATGGGAAAGCCAACAGTGCAAACAGCAACCAGGGGGCCCAGGCAGCAGAAAACAAGCAATCCTCTCCATTTTCCTCTGGCAGCTGCTGAATGGTGGCGGAGGAGATGGGAGGAAAAGCAGGATTATAGTGGCTGCAGATGGAAAATGGAGTGGATTGGTTCCTGTATACAGTGGCTCTACTGCCCCTTTTGTCCTGGTGTAGAACAGAATGTGACAGGGCGCTGCACGAGGCCCCTGGAGCATGGGCAGGGTTCTAATTGTGATGCTACGCCAGTGTTTTCAAATTAAGCTGGTTCTCTATTTGCTTTAATCAGAAATTAAAAAGTCTGCTCTTTTTGACATGCACTACCCTATTTAAAAATATAAAAAATAACTTATGAAGCCTGGCTGGCCAGAAAAGGGAGGGGCAGTAAGTGTGCACCTCCCTTCCTGAACCATACAAATCACATGCCCTCAACATGGGGAGGGTACCCTACCAGGTTCATGTTCATGGGGACCTGGACCTCATCCTCTCATCCCCAGCCTAATGTACGTATGTGGATATCTGTGGTGGTGGGGGGAGGCTTATTGCAGTCTGGAAGACTTCTTTAGACTAATGGGGTCCCCAGATATCTAGACACCCCTAATGAAAAAAATAAAAGAAATTGGTACATAAAGCCCTTTGTTGCTAATTTACAAAAAAGAAATTGTTAATAAATACTCCAACCCCATTGCAAAACCATGACAAATACAAAAAAAATGTTCAGGGTTTGCAAATTTCAGGCTGGATTAACTAATCCTTCCACTAGCCAAACCAAGGCCAGTTTGCCCATCACTATTTAGAACTTTTAGTATGTGCAGTAGGAGACTGCGCAAGCAATACATTAGCCCCTGGCATAATTACCAACTCATCACTTTGAAACTAGGAATGAGATATGTGCCATTCATTTTGTTATGAGTCGAAATTCAGACAAAATTTTCCTTATTTGGAGATTCAGATGTTTCCAAATCTCTGAATCACGAATTTCAATGAATCCAAAATAAATTATAATGAAAACAACTTCCTTCATATGCATTTGTTTCATTCAGATGACATGATGCAATAGTTTGGGTCTTTTGTTAATGTATGTAGCATCTGAAGTAACGTAATGACATAACCAATGATCCAAATTGATTCGGATCCTATTGTTTTATTTGGATGAGAGTGGCGCGGTAGTCTTTGTCTCTTGAATAATCAGCCGATTCTTTTTGAATTTACATTTTTCATTGTTATAAAAATGCACTACATGTGATATTGATATACACTGCTCAAAAAAATTAAAGGAACACTTTTTAATCAGAGTATAGCATCAAGTTAATTAAATTCCTGAGATATTGATCTGGTCAGTTAAGTAGCAGAAGGGGTTGTTAATCATTTTCAGCTGCTTTGGTGTTAATGAAATTAACAACAGGTGCACTAGATGGGCAACAATGAGACAACCCCCAAAATAGGAATGGTGTTACAGGTAGAGGCCACTGCCATTTTGTTTTCCCTACTCATCTTTTCTGACTGTTTTTCACTAGTTTTGCATTTTGGTAGGGTCAGTCATTACTGGTAGCATGAGGTGATACCTGGACCCTACAGAGGTTGCACAGGCAGTCCAACTCCTCCAGAGTGACACATCAATACTTACCATTGCCAGTAGGTTTGCTGTGTCTCCCAGCACAGTTTCAAGAGCATTGAGGAGATTCCAGGAGACAGTCAGTTCCTCTAGGAGAGCTGGACAGGGCCGTAGAAGGTCCTTAACCCATCAGCAGGACCGGTATCTGCTCCTTTGTGCAAGGAGGAACAGGATGAGCACTGCCAGAGCCCTTACAACATGACCTCCAGCAGGCCACTGGTGTGAATGTCTCTGACTAAACAATAAGATGCAGACTTCATGAGGGTGGCCTGAGGGCCGACGTCCTCTAGTGAGCCCTGTGCTCACTTCCCGGCACCATAGAGCTCGACTGGCATTTGCCATTGAACACCAGAATTGGCAGATCTGTCACTGGGGCCCTGTGCTTTTCATAGATGAGAGCAGGTTCACCCTAAGCACATGTGACAGACATGAAAGGGTCTGGAGAAGCCGTGGAGAACATTATGCTGACTGTAACATCGTTCAGCATGACTGTTTTGGTAGTGGGTCAGTGATGGTCTGGGGAGGCATATCCATGGAGGGATGCACAGACCTTTACAGGCTACGCAATGGCACCCTGACTGCCATTAGGTATGGGGATTAAATCCTTGGACCCAATGTCAGGCCCTACGCTGGTGCAATGGGTCCTGGGTTCGGCCTGGTGCATGACAATCCCAGCGTCATGTGGCGAGAGTATGCACACATTTCCTGGAGGATGAAGGAATTGATACCATTGATAGGCCCCACGCTTGCCTGACCTAAATCCAACAGAACACCTCTGGGATATCATGTTTCAGTCCATCCAACACCATCAGGTTGCACCTCAGACTGTCCAGGAGCTCAGTGATGCCCTGGTCCAGATCTGGGAGGAAATACCCCAGGACACCATCCATCATCTCATTAGGAGCATGCCCTGACATTGTTAGACATGCATACAAGCACGTGGGGGCTATGCAATGAAATTAAAATGAAATTTCAGCATAATGGACTGCTGCATCATTTTTTCACTTTGATTTTTGGGTTGTCTTTGAATTCAGTTGTCTGTAGGTTGATCATTTTCATTTCCATCAAACGATGGGGCATCTTTATGTTCCTAACACTTTACCCAGTCCATATCAGTATAGATATCCAGCATGATATTTTTCCCCATTGAGATCTGATTTGTTTTCAAAGTATTCCTTTCATTTTTTGATCAGTGTATATTGCAATAAATACAGTAAGGCAGGGCTCCATGGCGACTAGAAATTGCATTCTAGCTCCTGGGTTCACACACTGCCTGCTGTTGACTTCAATGCAAAATCACATCCAATTTACTTCATTGCAAAATCGCCTCCCATCGACTTCAATGCAAACACTTGTTATTCCACTCCAGACCTGGTAGTAAGCTTTCTGTTTTCGTATTTTCATAACCTGGTATGTTAGTAATTAGCAGGTTGCACTCTCTCTGTTAAATTCCAAATTTACTTTAAATTCATGACATGATGACCATCAAAGCCATTGTTACTTGTATTTGATGGTGATTTCCTGGCTATATATAAGATAAACCACTCATGATTTGCTGTGAATGTATTTTTCTTATCAAATCATACACTCACCGGCCTTTTTATTAGGTATGCATGTTCAATCTTGGTAACAAAAACTGCTAATAATCACATGGCAGGAACTCAATACATTTAGGCATATCTAGACGTGGTGAAGACGACTTGCTGAAGTTCACACTGCATCAGAGTGGGGAAGAAATGGGATTTAAGTAACTGAACGTGGCATAGTTGTTGATGCCAGACAAGCTGGTCTGAGTATTTAAAAAACTGCTGATCTACTGGGATTTTAATGCACAACTATCTCTACGGTTTACAGGAAATGATCCAAAAAAAGAGAAAATATTCAGTGAGCTGTAGTTGTATGGATGAAAATGCCTTGTGATGTCAGAGGAGAATGGGCAGACTGGTTTGAGATGATAGAAAGGCAATAGAAACTCAAATAACCACTTGTTACAACCAAGGTATGCAGAATACCATCTCTGAATGCTAACACATCGAACCTTGAAGCAGATGGGCTACAGCAGCAGAAGTCCACACAGGGTGCCACTCATGTCAGCTAAGAACAGGAAACGGAGACTACAATTTACACAGGCTCACCAAAATTGGGCAGTAGAAAATAGAAAAAATGTTGCCTGGTCTGATGAGTCTCAATTTCAGGTGCAACATTCAGATGTTAGGATCACAATTTGGTGTAAACATGAAAGCATGGATCCATCCTGCCTTGTATGAACAGTTCAGGCTGGTGTTGGTGGTGTAATGGTGTGGGTGATATATTCTTGGCACACTTTGAGGCCCTTAGTACCTACTGAGCATCGGTTAAACACGGCCTACCTGAGTATTACTGCTGACCATGTCCATCCCTTTATGACTACAGTGTACCCATCTTCTGATGGCTACTTCCAGCAGGATAATGCACCATGTCACAAAGCTCAAATCATCTCAAACTGATTTCTTGAACATGACAATGAGTTCACTGTACTTCAGTGGCCTCCACAGTCACCAGATGTCAATCCAATAGAGCACTTTTTTTTCTGCCTGTTTAAATGCATTCCTGTCATCTACTCTATATTGCTTAGTTGCCATGGGCTAAAATGAGATTAAGGAAAGGCACTTCTATACAGAGAAGATGAAACCGGAAGGCGCTTTTAAGTAGTATTCCAAGGTCAACTTTTAATAAAAGCAGTTAAAAACACTTACAATGTGGTAGTATAAACGGCTCTAAAGCAGAAGGGCCTTCTTCAAGACCCACTGATCAGTCCGGATGGAGCTGTGGCCATCTTTAACACCTCTTCTCAAACTCCCCCCTGCAGGTGTCGGCTGGCTCAGCTGCTTCATCGCTTAGAGGACAGAGCCCTGCTATTGACGGATTACATTAGAGCCTGTTTATACTACCACATTGTAAGTGTTTTTACTGCTTTTATTAACCACTTCCATACAAGGGCACTTTTACTCCCTTACCAGGCAAATTTTCAGTTTTCAACGCTGTCACACTTGAATGACAATTGTGCGGTCATACAACACTGTACCCAAACTAAAATTTTATCATTTTCTTCACACAACTAGAGCTTTCTTTTTGTGGTATTTAGTTGTCGTTGTTTATTCATTTTGATTAGTAAGGAGTTGGCTTTGTTACTAAGGGAGTAAAATGTAGTTTTTGTTTTTTGAAGGTTGAGGTCATATTTGTAGAGCAGGAGGGTTCTAAGTGGTGGTTGGGCGGCTGTTGTAGAATTTTTTTTTTTTTCTTTAATTCTTCTTTTGTTTTAATTGAGAGGAGAAGTTCCTCAATTTGTCGGTTTCTCTGTTTGGAGGTATGGGAGTTTAATTGTATAAGGATATCTCTCATGTATGCCTTATGTGCAGACCATAAAGTGGATACCGATATTTCAGGAGAGTCATTTATGTCAAAAAACATGTTGTGTGCATCTAATATAGCTTTTTTGTGGTCCGTGTTCTTCAAAAAAAGAACATTAAGTCTCCAGATACGGGGGATTGTTGAGTGTTGATTGTGATCTAAAGAGATGGAGATTGGAGCATGATCAGACCAGGTTATGGTACCAATTTCGGAAGATGTGGCGTGTTGCAAAGTCCACTTGTCTTTCATGAAAAAGTCAATTCTGGAGTATGAGAGTTGAGAGGAGGAATAGTAGGTGTAGTCTTTTTCCGTACTGTGGCCATATGTCATAGTAGTCATTGTTTTGTAGAAAGACGTTAGGAGATTGTTTGGAGGAGCGTTTACTCGAAGAAGAGTCCAGTAGAGGGTTGCCGATGATGTTGAAGTCTCCTCCTATAATTAGTCTGCCTTGTTTTTGAGCAGAAATTGTAGAATTGATTTTATTGTAGAATTGCAATTGGACCATAGATGTTGACCAGGGTGTATAGAATTCCATTAATTTTGCATATCAGGATATGGTAGCGACCCTGTAGGTCTGCGACTTCTGAAATGTAGTGGTATTGGAGAGAGTCTTTTATGTCCGTGATGGCGCTGTTTTTCTTTTTGGGGTTGGTTGCCATATAAATTGGTGAGAAATGGTGTATGCGGAAGTTGGGGATTTTGTTGGTGGCAAAGTGGGATTCCTGAAGGAATATGATATCAGCTTGGAGCGAGCCTCTTTTTGTAGTAGAGATCTTTTGAATGGTGAGTTAAGGCCACGGACATTTTAAGGATGAAATTTTAATCATAGTTCTGGATGTAGGCGAGTTATTCGGAGTAGCGAAGGTATTTCATGAGTCATGCAGAGTGAAGGCATATCTTTTTGTTGTTTTGGAGAAGTTTCCACAAAGAAGGGATATCGTGCTGGATGCGGTCGCTGGTTTGGTGTGGAGGTTCCATCTTGTAGGTCAGCATTTAGAGTGAGGAGGGGTTGAGATGATCGACTGGTAGAGGTAGGAGGGAAAGGGGGTAAAAAAAAACTTGTTGAAAATACAAGTGGTATGTGTAGCACTTATTGCTACTGAGTGACAGGGGAATTGGAGCATACATGACTCGCATAGCAAGTCATGTTGATGAGCAACTTGGGGTTCAATGATGGTCGTAATGGGGCTGTCTGCCAGCTATTAGTGGTTGATAAGAGTCCCAGCTTGTTGGGTGGTTGTTGATGGTGATGATCTCAGGATCCTGACTACTCAGCTTCCATGCGCTGAATATGGTTGGAGGCGGGTTAGTGAGATTCTGCGGGTAGGATATTCCAGGCTTTCAGGAGATCAATGCCTGCCTCAAGGGATTTAATCGTAAAGAGCCTTCCTTGTTTAACAATGAGCTTTGTGGGGAAGCCCCATTGGTAACTAATTCCGTGGTTCTGCAACGCTTTTGTAATAGTAACAAGCTTCTTGCGGTTGAGAAGTGTGGCTTTAGATAGATCTGCAAATAATTTTATACTTGCTTGGTCTGGTGGTAATGATGCAGTGTTTCTCGCGGCAATCATAATTTTTTCTTTTACATGGTAGAAGTGGATGCGTGCCAGTATGTCCCTAGGTACTGCAGCCGATAGGAACGACGGTTTAGGTAACCTGTGTGCACGGTCTATAGCGAGTTCCACATCTGATAAGGAGGGGATGAGGTTTTTCATGTATGTTTGTAAGTACGGTACTATGGCGTCCGAATTAATGGTTTCTGGGATTCCGCGGAATTTGATGTTCCGCCTTGAGCGGTCTTCTAGATCCGCTAGTTTAAGGTTAATTTGTTGTATGTCGGTGCTTTGGTCAATGTATGCACCTATGAGGTCGTTATGGGTGGCGAACATTTCTCCCATTTTACTTTCAATATGGCGGATACGTTTGTCATGTTATTGTATCGCGGATGAAAGCGGGATAGCTTTGTGATAGCGTCGTCGTCAGGTCATCATGTAAAGTTTGTCGCAGTGAGAGAAGCATACTTTTCATAGACAGTTCAGTGATAGGTTGGTCTGAAACAGGAAAATTTTCTATTAAGGATGGAACAGATATAGCAGAATTAAGTGCAGAATAGGAAGGCTGAGAGATAGGAGGATTTTCTGTGTCCAGCCTAGGTCTGGACTTAGCAGGGCTGCTTTTGGTGGGAGACAGGGGTGGAGAGGACTCACCAGGGTACAGGGAATGCCTTGAGTCTGGGGTCTGTGGTGTGCTCCTTGCTGCAGTCCTGCTGTGTGGTCTCATGGTGTGAGGAGGATCTTGGCAATGCGCGTACCGGAAAGGATGCCATATGGCGTCCACCCGGAGGGAGGGAAGAGCTGTTAAAGCTAGATGGTGACCGGGCGGCAACTGGCTAAAAGTTGATCTAGGAATACTGCAATTAGAAGCTCCTTCCTGTTTCATCTTCTGCACAGAATTTGCTTCCATTCTTTAGAAGTGCTGCTCAGTACCAGTTTTCCTATACATCATCCATCATTGACTGTCATACTTCCACAGCATCGTCCACCAATGTGCCCTGCTTCCCACTTTACATCTATACAGAGATCATACTGTACATTTGTGCCTTAGAATGAATTTGTTTTGGACTTTGCTGCCATCTAGTGGGATACTTGCTGCATACAGTTTGAAGAAAATCTGCTTTTTCTAAAATAAGCATAGTGGGAGCTACTAAGTTTATTGTTAGCTATCAAAAAAAGTTAAAGGTTGCAGCTCTCAGCACTGCAGCAGTTCTATTATTGTAGTTTCAGCAATACAGCATATTTTAAGCTTTGACAATTATCACAGCAAGTTTAACACACAACTGAACTTGTTACAAAGTATCCAGTTTTAATCTCTGGAAACCAGAATTGACACCAGTAACCAATTTTAGTAAAAAAAAATAATAACTACACTGCTCCAGGTCGGTCCATTTCACTGTTGGCCCCTAATTCCTCATTAGGAGGTGCAAGTCTGGCTATGACTAATTGCAGTAAAGGCAAACATGTCAACGCTGTTCCTTTCCTAAAAGTGCTGTGTATGTGTCTGTTTTGATGGATTGTTTCAAGTAAACTCCTGCAATCCTCTACATATTTGAGTGCGGTTATGCTTCAAACCAATTCTTGCAACATATTTCTGTCAATAAAAGAAACAGCAAGTGATTCATAAAGCAGAAGTAAAAATGCATTCATAATGTGTCACACCAAAAAGAAACCACAGTAACAGCCAATACAAAAGAAGTCAGCAGCGACACTTCCAAAGTCTGGGGTAGCCTTTATCCCTAGAGATCCTCCAGGCCAGAGGTTGCTAGGGGTTCCGTAAGCAGAGAGCAGTGGCGGATAGACTTCCTGCTTTGCGGTTCCTGAATAATTCCAGCACAAGTGCCACTCATTAGAACAATATTCCAGCTGATGACTATCAAAATAAGAGGCATTCTTCCCACTGATGACCAATGTATCAGTGCTTTCCCCCCTTAGCGATTACCAGTGTAACATGGAATTCTGCCATCGATGACCAATATAACAAAGCATTCTTCTCATTGCCCTTTTCCCACTAATTGAAAATGAAAGGAGGTACTTCTTCCACTGACCTTTAATCCAAGTATACCCATCTCCACTGCTCACTGCAAGGGGTCAATATGTCTCCAATGATTATTGGGTGGCACATTGGCTTAGTGGTTAGCACGTCCACCTGGCAGTACTAGGGTCGTTGATTTGAATCCCAGCCACGGCACCACCTGCCTGGAGTTTGCATGTTCTCCCTGTGCCTGCGTTGGTGTCCTTCGGGTACTCCGGTTTCCTCCCACACTCCAAAGACATGCAAGTAGGTTAATTGGATTCTGTCTAAATTGTCCATAGTATGTGTATGTATGAATGTGAGTTAGGGACCTTTTAGATTGTACACCCCTTGAGGGTTAGGGACTGATGTGAATGTACTATATATATATATATATATATATATATACACACACAGTTGTGTTCAAAATAATAGCAGTCAGACATTGCTAACCTAATCAATCACTGTTTTTGGTAGAAATTATATTTCTACATGGCAAATAATTTACTAGCAGGTATATTAGAGTAATAGAAATCCAATAGACCCAACAGTCATGACATGCAAGCTGATGATTCTGTGTAATTGAATCACTAATTGAAAGGGGCATGTTCAAAATAATAGCAGTGTGGAGTTCTATTAGTAAGGTCATTCATTCTTTGAAAAACAGGTGGCGATTATTTCCCTTATTTAAGGAAGGAAGGCAGCAAATGTTGTACATGCTGGTTACAGTGCATTTCTCTCTGAAATTCTGAGGAAATGGGTCGTTCCAGACATTGTTCAGAAGAACAGCGTACCTTGATTAAAAAGTTGATTGGAGAGGGGAAAACATATAAAGAAGTGCAGAAAATTATAGGCTGCTCAGCTAAAATGATCGCAAATGCTTTAAAATGGCAACCAAAACCTGAAAGACGTGGAAGAAAGGGAAAAACTACCATTCGAATGGATAGAAGAATAGCCAAAATGGCAGAGACTCAGCCAACAATCAGCTCCAGGAAGATCAAAGAAGGTCTAAAGTTACCTGTGAGTACTGTTACAATTAGAAGACGCCTATGTGAAGCCAAGCTATCTGCAAGAAGCCCCTGCAAAGTCCCACTCTTGAAAAAAAGACGTGCTGAAGAGGTTACAATTTGCAAAAGAGCACATTGACTGGCCAAAAGAGAAATGGCACAACATTTTGTGGGCTGATGAAAGTAAGATTGTTCTTTTTGGGTCTAGTGGCCGGAGACAGTTTGTCAGACGACCCCCAAACACTGAATTCAAGCCACAGTACACTGTGAAGACAGTGAAGTGTGGTTGCGCAAGCATCATGATATGGGGATGTTTCTCATACTACGATGTTGGGCCTATTTATCGCATACCAGGGATCATGGATCAGTTTGAATACATCAGAATACTTGAAGAGGTCGTGCTGCCTTATGCTGAAGAGGAAATGCCCTTGAAATGGGTGTTCCAACAAGACAACAACCCCAAACACACCAGTAAACGTGCAACATCTTGGTTTCAGACCAACAAGATTGACGTTATGGAGTGGCCAGCCCAATCCCCGGATCTTAATCCAATAGAAAACTTGTGGGGTGACATCAAAAATGCAGTTTCTGAGGCAAAACCAAGAAATAGAGAAGAACTGTGGCATGTAGTCCAAACATCCTGGGCTGGAATACCTGTTCACAGGTGCCAGAGGTTGGTTGACTCCATGCAACACAGATGTATAGCAGTTCTCAGAAACAGTGCTTATACAACTAAATATTAAGTGATTCAAAGGAAAGCAAAATCTTCAAACATTTTTCAGTTTATATGGTGAATGTTTGAGTTTGTAAAGAAGAATACAAACACTGCTATTTTTGTGAACAGTCTAATATTCACTTTTCTTCAATTTTTTTAGAGGAACAACACAAATTTGATATATTTTTCTTCATGTTTTTGATTTGGAATAGAATGTGTAGTGTTCCCAATGCATTTGTGTGTATGGAAATAAAAGCTATTAGAAAGATTTTGAGCTTTATTCACTTTTTTCAACACACTGCTATTATTTTGAACACAACTGTATATATGTAAAGCGCTGCGGAAATTGACAGCGCTATATAAGTACCTGAAATAAATAATCAATAGAAAGATGCACTCAAATATGCACTGTCTGCATTCCTTTTCTGACCATTATTATTTGTTTATTTCATGACTGTTACTCAAAATAATTTTGAGTAATAGAGTGGAGATTGGGGAAAATGATCCACACAAAGTGTTAAATACCTTACATTAGTTTATTTAATAATAAATCTACTAATTCCTGATCTTGCTAATGCACCTTTATCCTGTAGATATTATTTTTTGAAGGGCGACTGGGGAATCGGGATTCCCTGAGAATATTCCTTTGTGAATACCTGAATAAAAAGCATATGAAGAACTATCAATTTAAACAATATACAGTCTAAAAAACAAATCAAAATTAATATTCAGACCCTTGGGATGTATAGTGTTAAAGAGGAACTTTACCCATAAAAACTTGATATAAAATATTCCTTAGTAAGGAACATACATTCCTCATTAATAATTATGCTTCCAAACTTAGTGTGTGCTATAAATTGCCTCCAGCATTGTTCCTGTTTCTTCTTGCTGGCGACTGCCTTTCTCTGCAGCCCTTAGCAGCAGTAAATCTTTAGGTTGTCAGCAGATTGGCCTGTACAGTTTCAGCACAGTGCTATAAAATAGAGTGCAACTTGGAATGCGCAGAGTGGGGTGAGATAGTGTATTACTGGATTTGAAACTGTATACACACTTCTTTTTAAAGTTTTATATAGCTATACCTGCAAAAGGGGCCAGCCTGAAGTGATCTAGCAGAATTAAATTTTCTGAGTAAAGTTCCACTTTCAGTATGTGTTTTGAAGCAACAACCAATAGAGTTGCACTTTAGGCTAAAGATAATATAGCTAAAGATGTAAAAGAAAATGTGCTATGCTTATTCACCCAAGCCATATACTGTACATTATAATCCATCATTATAGTGAATGGTTTTGATTTGCAAAAGTAGCATCTGCACTACGTTTTGTGCATTCCCATCTGTTTGCAGCCCATTTAAATCAAAGGGCTGTAAAAGCTGGAATCCTCATGTGTTCTAATGTGACCCTGTCCTCAAAAAAGTAAGATTTCTGTGCCCTTGAAGACAGATTTTGCCACAGTCTCTATATCTAGAGAGGTAATGAGGCCTTGTTTTAAAGTGTTTTTTACTTCCTATTTAAAACTTGTACAGGTGAAACTCGAAAAATTAGAATATTGTGCAAAAGTTCATTTATTTCAGTAATGCAACTTAAAAGGTGAAACTAATATATGAGATAGACTCATTAAAGGCAAAGCAAGATAGTTCAAGCTATGATTTGTCATAATTGTGATGATTATGGCTTACAGCTCATGAAAACCCCAAATCCACAATCTCAGAAAATTAGAATATTGTGAAAAGGTGTAACATTCTCGGCTCAAAGTGTCCCACTCTAATCAGCTAATTAAGCCATAACACCTGCAAAGGGTTCCTGAGCCTTTAAATGGTCTCTCATTCTGGTTCAGTAGGAATCGCAATCATGGGAAAGACTGCTGACCTGACAGTTGTGCAGAAAAGCATCATTGACACCCTCCATAAGGAGGGAAAGCCTCTAAAGGTAATTGCAAAAGAAGTTGGATGTTCCCAAAGTGCTGTATCAAAGCACATTAATAGAAAGTTATGTGGAAGGGAAAGGTGTGGAAGAAAAAAGGTGCACAAGCAGCAGGGATGACCGCAGCCTGGAGAGGATTGTCAGGAAACGGCCATTCAAAAGTGTTGGGGACTTTCACAAGGAGTGGACTGAGGCTGGAGTCAGTGCATCAAGACCCACCACACACAGACAGATCCTGGACATGAGCTTCAAATGTCGTATTCCTCTTGTGAAGCCGCTCCTGAAATAACTTCAGAAGCGTTTTACCTGGGCTAACGAAAAACAGACCTGGTCTGTTGCTCAGTGGTCCAAAGTCCTCTTTTCTGATGAGAGCAACTTTTGCATCTCATTTGGAAACCAAGAACCCAGAGTATGGAGGAAGAATGGAGAGGCACACACTGCAAGATGCTTGAAGTCCAGTGTGAAGTTTCCACAGTCTGTGTTGATTTGGGGAGCCATGTCATTTGCTGATGTTGGTCCACTGTGCTTCATTAAGTCCAGGGTCAGCGCAGCCGTCTACCAGGAGATTTTGGAGCACTTCATGCTTCCTTCCGCAGACGAGCTTTATGGGGATGGTGACTTCATTTTCCAGCAGGACTTGGTACCTGCCCACACTGCCAAAAGCACCAAAACCTGGTTCAATGACCATGGGATTACTGTGCTTGATTGGTCAGCAAACTTGCCTGACCTGAGAATCTATGGGGCATTGCAAAGAGAAAGATGAGAGACATGAGACCGAACAATGCAGAAGAGCTGAAGGCCACTATTGAAGCATCCTGGTCTTCCATAACACCTCAGCAGTGCCACAGGCTGATAGCTTCCATGCCACGCCGCATTCAGGCAGCAATTGCTGCAAAAGGGGCCCAAACCAAGTACTGAGTACATATGCATGCCTATACTTTTCAGAGGTCCGATATTGTTCTATGTACAATCCTTGTTTTATTGATTGCATGTAATCTAATTTTCTGAGATTGTGGATTTGGGGTTTTCATGAGCTGTAAGCCATAATCATCACAATTATGACAAATCATGGCTTGAACTATCTTGCTTTGCATGTAATGAGTCTATCTCATATATTAGTTTCACCTTTTAAGTTGCATTACTGAAATAAATGAACTTTTGCACGATATTCTAATTTTTCGAGTTTCACCTGTATATACTTTATACTGTACATGGTCTGGGCACTAGTTCACTGTAATTGTATGCTATACAACTAATAGCTCCCAAGAAACCTCTTTTTTGCCTTCCTGCGATTCAACCTCTGCAAAATCTGTATGTCACAATCTTCTGAAAAGCTTAAAGCATATGTTCACTTTTGGCCAAAAATAAAAAATGCACATTTTTTTGCAGGTATTTATTATTTTTGGTTGCAGGAGCCTGTAGAGCATTAGACCAGTGATCAGCAGATCACTGGTGCCACGCAGGTCTCCTGCAGACCTGCCAGTACATCTGCTTGTCCGCATATCTGCCTGTACCGGCAAGCATATATACTGACAGGAAGAATCAATGATCCACCATGACGCTCCAAAGCACCATGGTAGTTCATTGAGAACTATAAGCCAACATCCGCTAAGGCTGTCAGGACTTGTAGTTCATTCATTCACAGTACACTGTGAATGAATGAGATGGGTGTGTGGGTGGAGCCCCACGGCTGCAGCTATGGGAACATGTAACATGTTCCACCTTAAAAACAGGTGGAACATGTAACATATTGCCAAAGGTGAACTTATCCTTTAAAGTGGTATTAACCCAAAAGAAAACATTTATTATATTGTAGCTTACCAATTCTTAGGTGTGGAGGCTGCATTACATTTCTTTTTTAGGCTTTTTTTTTCTATAATTTTCACCTGGTGATATGGCCAGTAAGTCGGCTGTTTTTTTAACAATATAAGCTGTCCTGCAGATGTAGCAGTTGGAGAGGTGAGACAAACCATTTATCATTGACAGGGGTTCTTACAACGCCCAGTGTACAAAAAGCTTGTACACCTGAGGAATGGAAAAGAGGTTATGTCATCTGATGAGCTATTGTTCACCTGTTTCTTACATATAGATGGGTTTGTGTCTGAAGACTGCCCAAGGCCTCTGAGCCAAGATGATTGTTGCCAACTATAAGGAATGCTGAGGAATCTATATGGCAGGATAGCTTGTGGAAGCCACCTGGGTTTGATGATATCCATGGAAGGCTGTAAACTGAGCAAGGAACAGAAAGCATTTTAGAGAAACAGGTGCATTCTATGGTGCAAATACTGTTTCCTCTAGATGTATAAAAATTCTAGGATAGAAACCCCCATTCACAATGCAAAACAAATTCAAAAGAAGTTTAATGAACACTAAGGCCTTGTTCACACCCTAGTTATTTTTCAGCTTGAAGTTTGTAGCTGTTAAATGCTCAACAAACAGAATCCCATTCATTTCAATGGTCCCTGTTCACATCTGAGTGTTTCTCCAAAAGTAAGTACATGAGCTTCTTTTTTGGCCCACTAGGATTTAATAAAAAAGCCAGAAAATGCACAACATGAGCATTTTACAAACTGTTTGTGATGTTTTCCAGGCACACAGTTGATCTCTGCCCATAATCACCTGCGCTCCACCCCTTTCTGACGAACAAGACTGAGAACAGCACATCCTATCTTAGAGCCAGAGAGCTTCATTGCTCTGGTGTGGGTCCACCCATGCATCTATGACACCAAGCACCCCCAATATAAAAAATGAATCAGAAGAACCAGGCCTGGGAAAACATCTCATTCAAAATACATTGCTCAAAAAAACACTTTAATCAAGGTATAGAATCAAGACAATTAAACTCCTGGGATGTTGATCTAGTCAGTTAAGTAGTGGGGGGGGGGGGGTTGTTAATTGCCATTGAACACCAGAATTGGCCATTGAACACCACTGGCGCCCTTTGCTTTTTACAGATGAGAGCAGGTTCATCCTGTGCACATGTGACAGATGTGAAAGGGTCTGGAGAAGCCGTGGAGAACGTTATGCTGCCTGTAACATTGTTCACCATGACCGTTTTGGTGGTGGGTCAGTGATGGTCTGGGGAGGTATATCCATGGAGGGACGCGCAGACCTCTACAGGCTAGACAATGACACCCTGATTGCCATTAGGTATTGGGATGAAATCCTTGGACCCTTTGTCAGACCCTACACTGGTGTAGTGGGTCCTGGTGCACAACAATTGCTGGCCTCATGTGGCCAGAGTATGCAGGCAGTTCCTGGAGAATGAAGGAATTGATACCATTGAATGGCCCCCACGCTCATCTGACCTAAATCCAGTAGAACACCTCTGGGATATCATGTTTCGGTCCATCTGACGCTACCAGGTTGCACCTCAGACTGTCCAGGAGCTCAGTGATGTCCTGGTCCAGATCTGGGAGGAAATACCCCAGAACACCATTGTCTAATTAGAAGCATGCCTCGATGTTGTCAGGTATGCATACAAGCACGTGGGGTGATACAAACTACTGAGTACCATTTTGAGTTGCTGCAATGAAATGTCAGCAAAATGGACTAGACTGCAGCATAATTTTTTCACTTTGATTTTTGGGGTGTCTTTGAATTTAGTCCTCTGTAGGTTGATCATTTTCATCAAACAATGGGGCAACCTTACATTCTTAACACATTACCCAGTCCATATCAGTATAGATATCCAGCAGGAGATGTTTCCCCATTGAAATCTGATGTGTTTTCAAAGTATTCCTTTAATTTTTTTGAGCAGTGTATTTGCAGACTGGGCCAGCTACTCTGCATCCCAGAGACAAGAAAAAAGTAATCTCACCAGCATTGCTTCCTTGCTCACTTGTTTGCAACACTGCAGCTTCCTTTCTTGCAGATATATGATTATTTCTACTGAGTTTTGTAGGTTGTAGCCTCTGTGTTTTGTGCAGAAATTCAGCTGTAGATTTTGCAGACATGTCCAGCCATGTCCAGCCATGTTCTGGTTGTGGGGTAGGGCCCTAGGTTCTAGGCAGGAGCAGGGGGAAGCAGGTACCCGAATTTGACATATACCTTCTCCCACTTCCGCTGCGAACGGCTAGGCGATCGGAAGCGGACGTTGTCCTCCCACCCTCCCCGTAGTCTTCTGGGACATGTGATCTAAAAATTAAATTAAATCACAAAAAATGAAAAAAGTTAGAAAAATATAAAAAAATAAAAAATTATTAATAAAAAAATAAGGAAAAAATAAGAAGAAATAACAAAAAATTAAAAGTAAAATGAAAAAATATGTAAAAAAAATTATGTAAAAAAATAAATATGTAGAGAGAATTTTTAAAAATACTGGCCAATACTTTCCAATCATGAATGCAAATTGTAGGCTAGCTGACGTTTGACCATTTACTAAGAACCTAAAAGGGAAAAACTAAGATTGTCTTTTTTTTTTTAGTGAAACTAATAAAACTAAGGTGGAAAAGTTTGAAAGATGCTACAGAAGGCAAGTAGAGAGTTACAAAATGGTCAGGCAGCAAGCACCCATCTGATGATGATGTCATCATCTGAAAGTGTGAATAATGTTCTAAAGAATGCAGGTATTCAAAAGTATCTTTCTAATTTCAGAACCCAAAGCTCCTGTTGAGGAGGATGCAGAAGCTGAATCTCTGGCCATGTTAAATGAAAGCCAGGAATAACCACCAACTGCTCCACCAACACCCAACAGCTCACAGCTCTTTGGATGAGACATTTGTGTATATGCAAAGAATTTCTTCTCATGCTTATGGAGATCATTAAACATGGCTTTGCGATAATGGAATTGACCTAGTACATTCTCTTCTTTTCCCTCTCTTCCTCCTCAAGCATAAATAATGCAGCTGCTGCACATGTCAGGAAAGCCTGTTTGGCAAACATCTTGAAGAGCTGCAGAACACAGGGGGCAACCACATGGTAGGAAACAAACACTTGACAGAACCAGAAAGAAGAGGATCTTGTGAGGTTTCATTTGGATACATAAACAAAGAACATGGGAAAAAACAAGCTGAAAAACGCTGCAAAAACACTTACTCAAAATACTCCCAAAACTAAAAAAATAGGGCTATTTTCACACTGGTTAATATCAAAACTTCATGACAAAACGCCTATGTGTAAGACAGCTTTCACACTGAGGAGTTTCTGAAGCGCTTTTGCAAGAAAAAAGTGGAGGAAAAGCGAATTGCTTCCCTGTTATCTCTATGTATGTGTTTACACTGATTCGTTGCACTGTAAAAAAATCTTGCTTGTCGCATTTTTGGGGCATATTTGGTCACTAAAAAAAAAACGAACCTCCCCATTGAAATGAATGGGAACTGCATCAAAGATGCACCGCAACTATGGGAAGGTCTTTATACAGTCACATGTCCAGGGTATAGCGTTGCATGTTGGGATATCAGAAAACCATGTTGACAGGGAGAAGAATAAGAAATAGCATGGAGGGAGAAAGAGAAGGCAGAATTGATGGAGACAGAACCACAGAAATGAGACAGGCCAGAGCTGAAGGAGTGACATCCTAGAACTATGAGGTTCGAGCCTGAAGAATTTATTCACTCTGTTCTCATGCATCCAGAGCTGTGGGATATCAATCATTCCAACTATACCAACAGGCCCAAGAAAACAAAAGCATGAGAGGAAAGAGCAAGCTAGCACATCCTGGATTGGAGTTATCTTCACAGAAGTAAAGAAGAGGAAAAAAAGTAAGTGCCAGGGTGAGGGTACAGTGTAGGTATAGGGCATTGGGATTAGGATTAGCATAGTATATGGAGAGGGTATTTGGAATTAGTATTAGCATAGTGTAGGGATAGGGTATTGGGATTAGGATTAGTTTAGTTCAGAAATATGGTATTGGGATTAGGATTAGCATAATGCAGAGATAGAGGATTAGTTTAGTGTAGGGATAGCATATTGAGATTAGGATTAGAATAATGCAGGGATTACAGTTGTGTTCAAAATAATAGCAGTGTGTTGAAAAAAAGTGAATAAAGCTCAAAATCCTTCTAATAGCTTTTATTTCCATACACACAAATGCATTGGGAACACTACACATTCTATTCCAAATCAAAACATGAAGAAAAATATATCAAATTTGTGTTGTTCCTCTAAAAAAATTTGAAGAAAAGTGAATATTAGACTGTTCAAAAAAATAGCAGTGTTTGTATTCTTCTTTACAAACTCAAACATTCACTATATAAACTGAAAAATGTTTGAAGATTTTGCTTTCCTTTGAATCACTTAATGAATATTTAGTTGTATAAGCACTGTTTCTGAGAACTGCTGTACATCTGTGTGTGCTTTGTAACCTCTTCAGCACGTCTTTTTTTCAACAGTGGGACTTTGCGGGGGCTTCTTGCAGATAGCTTGGCTTCACATAGGCGTCTTCTAATTGTAACAGTACTCACAAGTAACTTTACACCTTCTTTGATCTTCCTGGAGCTGATTGTTGGCTGAGTCCTTGCTATTTTGGCTGTTCTTCTATCCATTTGAATGGTAGTTTTTCGCTTTCTTCCACGTCTTTCAGGTTTTGGTTGCCATTTTAAAGCATTTGCGATCGTTTTAGCTGAGAAGCCTATCATTTTCTGCACTTCTTTATATGTTTTCCCCTCTCCAATCAACTTTTTAATCAAGGTACGCTGTTCTTCTGAACAATGTCTGGAACGATCCATTTTCCTCTGAATTTCAGAGAGAAATGCACTGTAACCAGCATGTACAACATTTGCTGCCTTCCTTCCTTAAATAAGGGCAATAATTGCCACCTGTTTTTCAAAGAATGAATGACCTCACTAATAGAACTCCACACTGCTATTATTTTGAACATGCCCCTTTCAATTAGTGATTCAATTACACAGAATCAGCAGCATGCATGTCATGACTGTTGGGTCTGTTGGATTTCTATTACTCTACTACACCTGCTAGTAAATTATTTGCCATGTAGAAATATCATTTCTACCAAAAACAGTGATCCGGTTAGTGATGTCTGATTGCTATTATTTTGAACACAACTGTAATGTTACAATTAGTGTTCTTATTATTTTAAATGCATTATTTTTATTTACCACTTTAATAAAAGACAGAGGCAAAAATCTTAACTGTTAGGTAGTCACACATTTTTATTATTTTAACTAATCAGAATGCATACAAACATAGACAAACTTAAATCGTGTCTCTTTGCCAACTTACTTCACTAGCAGGGCTCAAAAAATAATCAGCAAATTGATCCCTTATTGTCAAATCCACTCTTGGACCACGGACATGAGGCCAATCGACAGGTGTGTTTTAAGTTGTGGGATAATGCGACCTCAAAATTTACTCCATCTTTTTCTCTGGTCAAATTATGAAGGACACATGCTGCCTTCACAACTTTACAGGAATTCACAACCTTTAAATTAATTGGATTATGGAAAATTTGCCATTTGTTGGCAAAAATGCCAAATGCATATTCCACCAGTCTTCCTGCCTGGCAGAGACGATAATTAAATATTCTCTTTTGGGGATTGAGATTCCTCTGGGAGTATGGCTTCATCAAATGTTCTCCAATAGCAAAAGCCTTGTTGGCAACAAATACAAATGGCATATCAGGACTATCTGTATCAGGTAATGGTGCGTTGTCAGAAAAATCAAGTTGATTCTGAGCTAGACGCTTTCCAAATTTAGAATGCTGGAAGAATGATGGAAGACAGTGGAGTGTGCATAGCTACCAAATGTTCCAATGTCAACAAAAACAAGCTAATAGTCTGCATCTGCAACAGCCATCAGCATTATTGAAAAAATGTCTTATAGTTAAAATAACAGCTTCCACTGTCATAGAGTTTTACTAATTTAATATGTTTGCCATCAATTGCTTCCAGGAAGTTCGGAAAGTTGGTTTTCTTCCATAATAACAGCACCATTTCTTCCCATTGTTGTTTTGTTGGAATTGACATGAAAGATTAATTTAATTCATTCCATATATCATCACAGGTTTTCTTCACTATGTCACTGATTGTAGATATTCCAGTTAGAAATTCATAATGAAGGGATGTGTATCTTTTCTGTAGCCAGATATCTATAAAAAAAATAAAATTTTATCATTACTGTTAAAGCTCTGAAAATCAGATGAAAAACAATGCGGGACAATGTTCGAAGATAATTAAAAAAGCAGAACATTGTCAGAAGTGGTTCAAGCAGAAGAGCATCAAAGAGAATTTACTGCCATTACCAGGAACTATTTTTTCTGAAGCCTGAACTGAGAGAGTAAGTTAACTTAACACTACATATATAGATCTCAAGGAATATAGGTTTTTGAGAGTTTGTTTTTTTTTATTTTTAAAGGACCGAAAGCAACCTGGACCCAGAAAGTGATGAAGAACTTGATGATACTGAAATTCCTGAGGAGTCCCAACTACTTTTTGAAGATGAGGATAGGACACGTCAGTCCCACCCCCAGAGCCAGAGTCAACAACTCAACAAAAGAAAATCTAAAAATAAAAATAGTGATCAGCAATTTGTTGATGTGGTTAAAAATCTGATAGAGATCCAGGAAAGGTACCTGGGTGCAAACTGTTTATTTGGCAAATATCTGATATCACAAATGGATCACATTGATCCTACTCTTGTGTGTGAAATGCAGGTGGAGGTCATGCGTGTAGTCATGTTTTTCCAAAAAAAGTCACAAGCCCAATCAGTTAATGATGTAAATAACTCTTCACAATACTTACAAAATAGATTTTGCCATGACATTAACCCTTACCAATTGCTGACACAAGGCAACACATTTCAAGTTCAAAATATGCCTTAGCCTGCTGCTGGATCAAGCTATGGCCCAGGACTTGCTTGTATGTACAATAAATCTAGGAATATGCCCCTTAATAGGGAGGATCAAAATGTTCTGGATGATCTTCAGTCCTTATTGGAGGAGAATGACCCCTGAGATCTGATTGATCATACTAATATTACCCAACTTCTCCAACAAATTGATTCAGATGAGCAACAATCTTCTACATATCCATCCACATTAAAGAAAAAAATCGGACCTGTTCCCTCCTCCAAGCTCCAATTATCATGTAGAAGCCTTTTTGAAATTGGTGTGTGGGGAAATTGAAAAATTAAAAATCAATCAGAAAGGAAAAACTATTTAAACTCCAGTGAAAAACAGGCCTTGAAATGTTTAGCGGCCAATACTTATCTTGTCATTAAACCTTCTGACAAAGGAGGCAACATTGTCATAATGAACAATGACCAATATGTCAATATGTGTAATAAGATTCTTTCCAATAGAGATTGGTATCGCCTAATCACATCAGATGTGATTGACAAATTCAATAATCAATTTTATGAGTTGGTTGATAGTGCATTTCTGAATAGCATTATTACCAAAATTACTTGGGATTTTATTGAATCTAGTTTCCCAAGGATTTCAAATTTTTAATTTCTTCCAAAAAGTCACAAGAAAGTAGATAATCCCCCAGTGAAACCAATAATATCTGGCAATGGAGCCTTAACTCAAAATCTAAGCCAATTGGTCAATGAACATTTCAGAACCTCATGTAGCAAGTCTTCCTTCATATGTAAAGGGTACTATACATCTATTGAAAATTATTGACAATGTACATATACCCAAAGGGGCTCTTCTTGTCACGATAGATGTAGAAGCATTAAATGCCTCCATTCCCCATGACAGGGGAGTAGCAGCAATTCAACACATCCTACCACAGAGAAAGCACCAAGAGTGGGCCCACAATGAATTTATTGTTTCAGCATTAGAATTAATTCTTCAGCATAATGTATTTATGTTCAATGAATACCACTACTTCCAGGTGCAGGGGGTAGTAATGGGGACCTCTTGTGCCCCATCATACGCGAACCTGTACCTGGGGAGTGGGAACAGATGTTTTTGGCCATCGAGGATCTATTGGTGTGTACGGACCACATTTGTATGTGGAGCCGATACATCGATGATATCCTCATGGTGTGGGATGGCCCGGAGGACTTGCTAAGTGGTTGTCTGGAGAGAATGAGCACAAATTAATTTAATCTCACATTTACTATGACTTATGACAAAAAGGAAGTTACTTTTTCCTGGAATTCAGTATTCAAGTAAAAGTTGATGGTAGTCTGGCCAGTAGACTATACCATAAACCTGCGGCTGGTATACTGTATTGCATGTTTCTAGTTTTCTTCTAAGGCACTGATCTCATCCATTCCCTATAGTCAGTATTTGTGAACAAGGAGGAATTGCTCTGATGAGCAAGCCTTCAAGGAGGAGGCAGAGGCACTCTGTAACAGACTGTCGGAGAGAGGATACACCAAGTCTTGCTTAAAGAAAGCTTATAAACATGCCTGTAGTAATCTGAGAAATGATCTTCTCTATAAAGATCCTAAAAAAAAAAGCACTAGATGGTCAGACCAGGATTATCATGAAATTCTCTAATCAACACAACCAAATTAGAACTATCCTCCAAAAATATTGACATTTATTAACTTTAGATCCTCTGATAGGTAAATTCGTTCCTCCCACCCCTTTTATCACTTTTAGAAAGGCCACGTCTATAAAAGATTGCATTATACAAAGTGAATACAAGGGTGACAATCTTGGAGATCAGTGCAGACTCAAAGGTACTTTCTGTTGTGGTGCTTGTCATTATTGCAGATATATGTACAGTGGGGCAAAAAAGTATTTAGTCAGCCACCAATTGTGCAAGTTCTCCCTCTTAAAAAGATGAGAGAGGCCTGTAATTGGCATTATAGGTAGACCTCAACTATGAGATACAAAATGAGAAAAAAATCCAGACAATCACATTGGCTTATTTGGAAAGAATTGATTTGCAAATTATGGTGGAAAATAAGTATTTGGTCAATATCAAAAGTTCATCTCAATATTTTGTTATATATCCTTTGTTGGCAATGACAGAGGTTGTCAGGGCTCCCGGGTATGACCAGAGGTGTGTGACTGACGCAGGGAAACGCAGACTTCAGATATGTTATAAACAATATAATTTATTAACACTAACAATACAAACATAAACGCAGTGCAATACTAAAACATAACACAGTGCAAACAAACCAAACCGACCACCCACAGATAACAGTACATACAATGCAAGCGTCGTCAGGCAGGCCGGGTCAATATCAATCGGGCAAGTAGGTACAGGGGGAGCAAGCGGAGAATGGTCGGGGTCACAAGCCAGGTTCAGCAGGTAGCGGGCAGCGTGGTACAGAGGGTCAGGCAGAGGGATGGTCAGGAACGAGCCGGGGTCAGAGCAGGAGAAGTCAGCAGAGGTCCAGATCAGGCAGGGACAGCAACAAGACAGGAACAGGGTGCAGGAACAGGATACAGGGCCCAGGAAAAACACACACCAAGACAGAGTCTGCAGGTCTGGCCATCCCTTAAATACACCAGTATAAGCAGTTTCAGGTGTTTGGCTGGCTGCAAGGTTGAGTCTCTGATTGCTGGGAGCACCCGCTGGCCAGCCCTGGTACTGCAGCCCATAAGGCAGGTGAGTCCCACCATTGCTGGCCAGTCCATTCCTGACAGTACCCCCCCCTCAAGGAGCGGCCTCAGGACGCTCCAAACAGTCCTAGCTGGGCAAAATGTTCCACCGCCCGGGTCTGGTAACTGGCGGGATATCAAAGACTGGCACACCGGGCAGGACTCTGGGCAGCGGCACACCGGGCAGGACTCCGGGCAGAGGCACATCGGGCAGAGGCACACCGGGCAGAGGCACATCGGGCTGGACTCCGGGCAGAGGCACATCGGGCTGGACTCCGGGCTGAGGCACATCGGGCTGGACTCCGGGCAGAGGCACATCGGGTTGGACTCCGGGCAGAGGTACATCGGGCTGGACTCCGGGCAGAGGCACATCGGATCACCAGGCGAAGCAGCAGGCAGCGGGCCCCCAGGCGGAGCAGCAGGCACCGGGCCCCCAGGTGGAGCAGCAGGCACCGGGCCCCCAGGCGGAGCAGCAGGAACCGGGCCCCCAGGCGGAGCAGCAGGCATCGGGCCCCCAGGTGGGGCGATGGGCATCGGGCCCCCAGGCGGGGCGACGGGCATCGGGCCCCCAGGTGGGGCGGCGGGCCCCCAGGCGGAGCAGCAGGCATCGGGCCCCCAGGTGGGGTGACGGGCATCGGGCCCCCAGGCGGGGTGACGGGCATCGGGCCCATAGGCGGGGCAACAGGCATTGGGCCCCCAGGCGGGGCGACAGGCATCGGGCCCCCAGGCGGGGCAACAGGCATCGGACCCCCAGGCGGAGCGACAGGTCTCGGGCCCCCAGGCGGGCGCCGGACCCCCAGGCGGAGCGACAGGTCTCAGGCCTCCAGGCGGAGCGGCGGGCGCCAGACCCCCAGGCGGAGCGACAGGTCTCGGGCCCCCAGGCGGAGCGGCGGGCGCCGGACCCCCAGGTGGAGCGACAGGCACCGAGTC
This sequence comes from Staurois parvus, assembly GCF_062004578.1. Classification (NCBI taxonomy): domain Eukaryota; kingdom Metazoa; phylum Chordata; class Amphibia; order Anura; family Ranidae; genus Staurois; species Staurois parvus. The sequence goes on along the minus strand of NW_028317807.1, from coordinate 17,836,509 downwards.
ACCAGGCACGACAGTGGGCTCCGAGTCAACTGGCATGACCGCTGGCACTGGGTCAGACAATGGATCGTCTGGCTGGACAGCGGGCATCGGGTCACCAGGCATCAGGTCATTTGGCTCGACAGCGGGCTCCACGTCATCTGGCAAGGCAGTGGGCACCAAGTCACCAGGCACGACAGTGGGCTCTGAGTCAATTGGCACGAAAGCGGGCACCGGGTCATCAGGTACCGGATTGTCTGGCTCGACAGCGGGCATCGGGTCACCAGGTATGACAGCGGGCACTGGGTCACCAGGCATCAGGTCATTTGGCTCGCCAGCGGGCACCGCGTCATCTGGCAAGGCAGTGGGCACCGAGTCACCAGGCACGACAGCGGGCTCTGAGTCAATTGGCACGACAGCGGGCACCGGATCAGGTACCGGATCGTCTGGATCAACAGCGGGCATCGAGTCAACTGGCCTAATAGGATCATCAGGCTGGATCAGTTCATCATGCTGGGTAGAGGCATCAGGCTGAATGGAGGCATCAGGCTGAGTAGAGGCATCAGGCAGAGTAGAGGCTTCAGGCTGAGTGGAGGCTTCAGGCTGAGTAGAGGCATCAGGCTGAGTAGAGGCATCAGGCTGAGTAGAGGCATCAGGCTGGGTACAGGCATCAGGCTGGGTACAGGCATCAGGCTGGGTACAGACCTCAGGCTGAAGTGCGGGTGCCGAGGCACCAGGCTGAACCACGGAAGGCAGGTTCTCAGACGGCAGACTCACCGGTTTGGATACTGGCAGGATGGTATTGGTTGGAAAGAACGAGCCGGGGTCAGAGCAGGAGAAGTCAGCAGAGGTCCAGATCAGGCAGGGTCAGCAACAAGACAGGAACAGGGTGCAGGAACAGGATACAGGGCCCAGGAAAAACACACACCAAGACAGAGTCTGCAGGTCTGGCCATCCCTTAAATACACCAGTATAAGCAGTTTCAGGTGTTTGGCTGGCTGCAAGGTTGAGTCTCTGATTGCTGGGAGCACCCGCTGGCCAGCCCTGGTACTGCAGCCCATAAGGCAGGTGAGTCCCACCATTGCTGGCCAGTCCATTTCTGACAGTACCCCCCCCTCAAGGAGCGGCCTCAGGACGCTCCAAACAGTCCTAGCTGGGCAAAATGTTCCACCGCCCGGGTCTGGTAACTGGCGGGATATCAAAGACTGGCACACCGGGCAGGACTCTGGGCAGCGGCACACCGGGCAGGACTCCGGGCAGAGGCACACCGGGCAGAGGCACACCGGGCAGAGGCACATCGGGCTGGACTCCGGGCAGAGGCACATCGGGCTGGACTCCGGGCTGAGGCACATCGGGCTGGACTCCGGGCAGAGGCACATCGGGTTGGACTCCGGGCAGAGGCACATCGGGCTGGACTCCGGGCAGAGGCACATCGGATCACCAGGCGAAGCAGCAGGCAGCGGGCCCCCAGGCGGAGCAGCAGGCACCGGGCCCCCAGGTGGAGCAGCAGGCACCGGGCCCCCAGGCGGAGCAGCAGGAACCGGGCCCCCAGGCGGAGCAGCAGGCTCCGGGCCCCCAGGCAGAGCAGCAGGCATCGGGCCCCCAGGTGGGGCGATGGGCATCGGGCCCCCAGGCGGGGCGACGGGCATCGGGCCCCCAGGTGGGGCGGCGGGCCCCCAGGCGGAGCAGCAGGCATCGGGCCCCCAGGTGGGGTGACGGGCATCGGGCCCCCAGGCGGGGTGACGGGCATCGGGCCCATAGGCGGGGCGACAGGCATTGGGCCCCCAGGCGGGGCGACAGGCATCGGGCCCCCAGGCGGGGCAACAGGCATCGGACCCCCAGGCGGAGCGACAGGTGTCGGGCCCCCAGGCGGGCGCCGGACCCCCAGGCGGAGCGACAGGTCTCAGGCCTCCAGGCGGAGCGGCGGGCGCCAGACCCCCAGGCGGAGCGACAGGTCTCGGGCCCCCAGGCGGAGCGGCGGGCGCCGGACCCCCAGGTGGAGCGACAGGCACCGAGTCACCAGGCACGACAGTGGGCTCCGAGTCAACTGGCATGACCGCTGGCACTGGGTCAGACAATGGATCGTCTGGCTGGACAGCGGGCATCGGGTCACCAGGCATCAGGTCATTTGGCTCGACAGCGGGCTCCACGTCATCTGGCAAGGCAGTGGGCACCAAGTCACCAGGCACGACAGTGGGCTCTGAGTCAATTGGCACGAAAGCGGGCACCGGGTCATCAGGTACCGGATTGTCTGGCTCGACAGCGGGCATCGGGTCACCAGGTATGACAGCGGGCACTGGGTCACCAGGCATCAGGTCATTTGGCTCGCCAGCGGGCACCGCGTCATCTGGCAAGGCAGTGGGCACCGAGTCACCAGGCACGACAGCGGGCTCTGAGTCAATTGGCACGACAGCGGGCACCGGATCAGGTACCGGATCGTCTGGATCAACAGCGGGCATCGAGTCAACTGGCCTAATAGGATCATCAGGCTGGATCAGTTCATCATGCTGGGTAGAGGCATCAGGCTGAATGGAGGCATCAGGCTGAGTAGAGGCATCAGGCAGAGTAGAGGCTTCAGGCTGAGTGGAGGCTTCAGGCTGATTGGAGGCTTCAGGCTGAGTAGAGGCATCAGGCTGAGTAGAGGCATCAGGCTGGGTACAGGCATCAGGCTGGGTACAGGCATCAGGCTGGGTACAGACCTCAGGCTGAAGTGCGGGTGCCGAGGCACCAGGCTGAACCACGGAAGGCAGGTTCTCAGACGGCAGACTCACCGGTTTGGATACTGGCAGGATGGTATTGGTTGGAAAGAATTTTCGCTTTTTTCTGGTTTTAACTACTGGAGCACTGCAAGTAAACGCAGGTCTGCAAACGAATGGAGCAGCTGGAGACAGAGAAGAGCTGGAGGATGGAACAGGGGAGGGAACAGTTGCTACAGAGGGCTTTTTTACAGGGTTAAAGGCAGGATAGGTGCAGCAAGTGGGAACAGGGTACTGACATGCGGTAGATAGCAGGGCAGGAGGAGCGGTTGGGAATGCAGGAATAGAGCTTTGAGGAAATAGATTAGAAGCAGGACTGGGTTTTTGTAAGCTGACTGAGGCTGGGTGCAACAAATCTGTCCATGTCTGCAGTATGGGTTGAACAAAGCTCAGCTTACACAAAGCCTGTCTGACCAAAGACTACACTACGTTTATACAATCCCTTAGTATCTGTGGTGAACATGCAGAATAACGCTCCAGAAAGTAATCCACATCATCCTCTAATAACCATACCAGGGACTCTACCTGGTCGGCACTAAATGGCGGCAAAAATTCATCCCTGCATTCGGGGGTACCAGATGAAACCAATTCAGCACAAACCTGAATCAATGGTTGCACCTCAGAGAACTCTGTGCCCTGATCTACTATAACATGAGCGAGCCGTATACATTCTAGCAGTTCATCCCGGGGATACTCCTTCAGAGTCTGATAAGCATACTCTCTGTCATCAAACACTAGCAGATATAAATACACAACCTCATCAAGATCCATCCTTCCCATCAACAAACCAAGATGGCTTCCCTGTGCAGCCACTTCTGGTCAGGATTGGCCTTGGTGTAATGTCAGGGCTCCCGGGTATGACCAGAGGTCTGTGACTGACGCAGGGAAACGCAGACTTCAGATATGTTATAAATATAATTTATTAACACTAACAATACAAACATAAATGCAGTGCAATACTAAAACATAACACAGTGCAAACAAACCAAACCAACCACCCACAGATAACAGTACATACAATGGAAGCGTCGTCAGGCAGGCCGGGTCAATATCAATTGGGCAGGTAGGTACAGGGGGAGCAAGCGGAGAATGGTCGGGGTCACAAGCCAGGTTCAGCAGGTAGCGGGCAGCGTGGTACAGAGGGTCAGGCAGAGGGATGGTCAGGAACGAGCCGGGGTCAGAGCAGGAGAAGTCAGCAGAGGTCCAGATCAGGCAGGGTCAGCAACAAGACAGGAACAGGAACAGGGTGCAGGAACAGGATACAGGGCCCAGGAAAAACACACACCAAGACAGAGTCTGCAGGTCTGGCCATCCCTTAAATACACCAGTATAAGCAGTTTCAGGTGTTTGGCTGGCTGCAAGGTTGAGTCTCTGATTGCTGGGAGCACCCGCTGGCCAGCCCTGGTACTGCAGCCCATAAGGCAGGTGAGTCCCACCATTGCTGGCCAGTCCATTCCTGACAGAGGTCAAACGTTTCCTGTAAGTCTTCACAAGGTTGGCACACACTGTTGCTGGTATGTTGGCCCATTCCTCCATGCAGATCTCCTCTAGAGCAGTGATGTTTTGGGGCTGTCGCTGGGCAACACGGACTTTCAACTCCCTCCAAAGGTTTTCTATGGGGTTGAGATCTGGAGACTGGCTAGGCCACTCCGGGACCTTGAAATGCTTCTTACGAAGCCACTCCTTTGTTGCCCGGGCGGTATGTTTGGGATCATTGTCATGTTGGAAGACCCAGCCACGTTTCATCTTCAATGCCCTGGCTGATGGAAGGAGGTTTGCACTCAAAATCTCACGATACATGGCCCCATTTATTCTGTCCTGTACATGGATCAGTCGTCCTGGTCCCTTTGTGGAGAAACAGCCCCAAAGCATGATGTTGCCACCCCCATGTTTCACAGTAGTTATGGTGTTCTTTGGATGCAACTCAGCATTCTCTCTCCTCCAAACACGAGTTGTGTTTCTACCAAACAGTTCTATTTTGGTCTCTTCTGGATCATCCAAATGCTCTCTAGCAAACTTCAGACGGGCCCGGACATGTACTGGCTTAAGTCCTTGGTGGCGTAGTGTGTTACTGATGGTAGCCTTTGTTACGTTGGTCCCAGCTCTCTGCAGGTCATTCACTAGGTCCCCCTGTGTGGTTCTGGGATTTTTGCTCACCGTTCTTGTGATCATATTGACCCCACGGGGTGAGATCTTGCGTGGAGCCCCAGATCGAGGGAAATTATCAGTGGTCTTGTATGTCTTCCATTTTCTAATTATTGCTCCCACAGTTGATTTGTTCACACCAAGCTGCTTGCCTATTGCAGATTCAGTCTTCCCAGCCTGGTGCAGGTCTACAATTTTGTTTCTGGTGTCTGTCGACAGCTCTTTGGTCTTCACCATAGTGGAGTTTGGAGTGTGACTGTTTGAGGTTGTGGACAGGTGTTTTTTATACTGATAACAAGTTCAAACAAGTGCCATTGATACAGGTAATGAGTGCAGGACAGAGGAGCCTCTTAAAGAAGAAGGTACAGGTCTGTGAGAGCCAGAAATCTTGCTTGTTTGTAGGTGACCAAATACTTATTTTCCACCATAGTTTGCAAATAAATTCTTTCCAAATCAGCCAATGTGATATTAACTTAAATAAAGGAATGCGCTATTTAAGTTATAGCACTAAGACATTTATTTGGTTTCTTTGAGGTGGAATTGCTGCTTTAAAGTATTAAGGGTGTGGTGCTTTTATTACACTTGTGATAGCCAATGTGATTGTCTGGATTTTTTTTCTCATTTTGTCTCTCATAGTTGAGGTCTACCTATGATGCCAATTACAGGCCTCTGTCATCTTTTTAAGTGGGAGAACTTGCACAATTGGTGGCTGACTAAATACTTTTTTGCCCCACTGTATACAGAAGCACATCGTAGACTAACAAATGTGGTTCTGTTCAAACCCAAACATTTTGCCAACTGCCAAACTGCGGGAGTGATATATCTACTTCTCTGCGAATGTGGCTGTTTTTATGTGGGCAAGATAAAGTTGGAATTTTGGAGGCGAGCATATAGACACATTAAAACCATGCGGATGGGTGATCCAGAATTACCTTTGGGATGCCATGCCCTTATAGTACATAATGGTCAATTTCCCAAAATTAAATTTCTTATTCTTGACCGGGTACACCCAGGTCATAGAGGGGGTGACTGGAATAAGCTGTTGTTGCAGTTGGAGCTTAGATGGATTTTCCATCTACAGGCTGCTTCCCCCCCAGGCCTGAATGAATCACTCAACTTCAGGCCTTTTTTTAACAAGGGTTTGTTTCTGGTGGTATGGAAAAATAAGTTCCACTATATGCCTCCTCTTATCCATGTGTCTTGCCCATTTATACTGCTGTGTTTGTCATTTCACTTTATACAATATAGTGCTGCATTAATGCCTTATACAGTGAGGAACAGAAGTATTTAAACACCCTGCAATTTTGAAAGTTCTCCCACTTAGAAATCATGGAGGGGTCTGAAATTCACATTGTAGGTGCATTCCCACTCTGAGAGACAGAATTAAAAAAAAAAATCAGGAAATCACATTGTATGATTTTTAAAGAATTTTTGTTTTGCACTGCTGAACAGAAGTATTTGAACACCTGAGAAAATCAGTGTTAATATCTGGTACAGAAGCCTTTGTTTACAATTACAGTGGTCAAACGTTTCCTGTAGTTCTTGACCAGGTTTGCACACACTGCAACAGGGATTTTGGCCCACTCCTCCACACAGATCTCCTCTAGATCTGTCAGGTTTCGGGGTTGTCGCTGAGCAACACGGAGTTTCAGCTCCCTCCAAAGATGTTCTATTGGATTTAGGTCTGGAGACTGGCTAGGCCACTCCAGAACCTTGATATGCTTCTTACGGAGCCACTCCTTGGTTATCCTGGCTGTGTGCTTCGTGTCATTGTAATGTTGGAAGACCCAGCCATGACCCATCTTCAATGCTCTGACTGAGGGAAGGAGGTTGTTGCTCAAAATTTCACAATAAATGGCCCCATTCATCCTCTCCTTAATACAGTGCAGTTGTCCTGTCCCCTTCGCAGAAAAGCACCCATAAAACATGATGTTACCACTCCCAAGCTTCACAGTAGGGATGGTGTTCTTGGGATGCATCTCATCCTTCTTTTTCCTCCAAACACGACGAGTGAAGTTTAGACCAAAAAGTTCTACTTTCTCCCATGCCTCCTCTGGATCATCCAGATGGTCATTGGCAAACTTCAGATGGGCCTGGACATGTGATGACTTGAGCAGGGGAACCTTCCGTGCAATGCATGATTTGAAACCATGACGGCACAGTGTTCTACTGACAGTGACCTTTGAAACTGTGGTCACAGCCCTCTTCATGTCATTGACCAGCTCCTCCCTTGTAGTTCTGGGCTGATTCCTCACCTTTCTTATCATCAGTGATACCCCACGAGGCGAGATCTTGCATGGAGCCCCAGTCCGAGGGAGACTTGACAGTCGTCTTTTTAGCCTCTTCCATTTTCTAACAATTGCTCCAACAGTTGATCTATTTTCACCAAGCTACTTGGCAATTGCCCTGTAGCCCTTTCCAGCCTTGTGGAGGTCCACAATTTTGCCTCTGGTGTCTTTTGACAGCTCTTTGGTCTTGCCCATGGTAGTAGTTGGCGTCTGACTGACTGTGGGGTGGACAGGTGACTTTAAAGAGCTCAGACAGGTGCTACTAAGTTAGATTAATGAGTGGAGTAAAGGTGGACTTTTTCTTGCTGTTTCTTAGGTGTTTAAATACTTACGTTCAGCAGTGCAAGACAAATAAATTCTTTAAAAATCATACAATGTGATTTCCTGAAATTTTTTTTTTAATTCTGTCTCTCAGAGTGGGAATCCATGATTTCTAAGTGGGAGAACTTGCAAAATCGCAGGGTGTTCAAATACTTCTGTTCCTCACTGTATGTGTAGTGTATACCTTTCATTATTTTGTACCCATGATTGAGATGTTTCTGGCTTTTATTTTCTGATTTTGTGCCTTATGTATTTTTGTAGTCTTGATATATATGGTGTGCACAATATAGAATTGATGATTTGGATGGCTCTGTCTTGGCTGCCTTCCCGGTTGGGGGGTTCAGTGAGAGTTGAACTCTGATGCTTGGTCCTTCTATCTCGGCGCCCGGCACGCTGGAGCTGCACCACCGGCCCCCTGTGGCCTAGTGTGGCCTAGTGAGTGTAGCTTTGCGTAACCGCTTTGGAGTGGGGTTTTGGCTTTTGCTGCTCCTCCTGAACCAGGTGAATGTGCTCTCTCTCAGCGGCAGTCCGTCGATGCGTGACGTCACTCCACACTACGTGGCATGGTGGCGCCGCACACAGGCTTTACAGGGGGCGTTTCCCAGCGCACTCACTATGCCCCTCGGTCTGCCTCCTTGGAGACTGTTAGTGACTACCAGAGAAATGGATGGACCTCTTAATGAAGTTCCTATATAATTAAAGACCATCTTTTACACCTGAATACTTCCTGCTTCTGTGGGCTAGTGCGGACTTCCGGATTGCTTCATAACGGTTCCCCCCCCCCTTTTTCATGGTGAGCATTATGCAGACTTTTTGTACTTACTAGAAAGCTTTCCCCTTTTCCCTGTTTTTTCTTTGGGAATTAGTATTTATGTACTTTCTTCCATTTTCTGTCAGCTTAAGGATATACATACTGATATACTGTACATGTTTTATCGGTTTTTCCAGTGCAGTACCTGTAAAGGTTTATGTGGTTTAACTGGACATATACCTCTGAAGACTCATATCTATACATTCTTCAGTATACCAGGCTAGATGTGGATGAGGCCTCTAAATACCTAGATGCTCACAAATACCTAGATGCTCACTAATAAAGGTCTCTTTTACTGTGTAAATTCTTTTTCGGAGATTTTTTTTATTACTCAAACCCTCTGTTGCAGTGATCTGGGTGGCCCTTGTGATCCTTTTTGGGGGGCCCTGGATGCCCGAGACTCACCAGTTTCCTGGATTATGAGATGGTGGCAGATTGGAGCCTTGCTTTTAGGTTTGGTTGAAAATTGATTCATGTCTTCTCACTCTTCTATATTGTGAGTATAGAGATTTGAAACTATAGAAATACTGTCAATGGACATAAGTAATGTTCTAAATAAATATATTTTCAATTTTGTAGATCATGTTACCCCTATGCAGAGTTCTCTTTTCCATGACGAAGGAGTGAAATCACTCCGAAACGCGTTGGTTTATGTAAATTGCCTCTGTAATTTTAAACAATATGTTTTGATGGGAGTGTTCTAATATGATCATAAATGGTTTATTATGTATGGCTATACAAATTATTGTTGCTACCAAACAAATAGCCTTAATGGTGATGTCATAATATAATCTTAGATGGTCTGTTATAGTATAATTCTTATGTGTGTAAATTTGACTGAATAAAATAATTCACATTTTTTAATTCAATTTATGTATCTATGTCTTCAAAGTCCCCATCAATTCAGGGGGTTCCCTTTTTCATGTTTATTTTATACTTAGGGGATGGTGGCTATTAGAGATGAGCGAATCGAACATGACGAAGTGGAATTCGTTCCGAAGAATTGGAAAAATTCTATTCACGACGAATCCGAAGATTAGCAAACTTCGGATGCACGAATCGAATTTTCCCAAAAATGGCGGCGACATGTGTGGCGACGGAGAAAATGGACAGAGAAGATGGGGCGGGGATCTCTGGGAAGGCGCGCAGACAAGGCGCGCTGACCCATAATGCATTCATGACATGTGATCGCATTAGCCAATCAGCAGCCAGCCAGCACTGTGTAATGGTGGAGCTATAAATCGCGGCCATCTTAGAATTCTCCATTAGCCTCCGGTCATTCAAGAGAGACAGACCTGTGTGTATTAAGGGACAGAGTTAGGGCCACAGAGACTTTAGGGCCACAGAATCGTTACTCAGGGACACAGAATCGTTACTCAGGGACACAGAATCGTTACTCAGGGACACAGAATCGTTACTTAGGGCCACAGCTATCAAAGAATCGAAAATTTAAAGTGACATACAGCCTTTTTTTTTTTGGTGGCTGTCGTGCACAGTTGGTGCTGCAGTTTGCCGATTGTGCAAAATAAACTGACTTTCTGCTTCACAACCACTATTGTACGTTCAAAGAGTTAAATCCATTTACACGCCGGCTGGCGGTAATATTTTTTGGGTGATTAGTGCATTCCAGTGACACAAACGTACAGTTTCCAGCCAACGGCAAGCTGCAATTGACCGATTGTGTACAATAAACTGACTTTCTGCTTCACAACCACTATTGTACGTTCAAAGAGTTAAATCCATTTACACGCCGGGTGGCGGTAATATTTTTTGGGTGATTAGTGCATTTTAGTGACATAAACGTACAGTTTCCAGCCAACGGCAAGCTGCAATTGACCGATTGTGCTAAATAAACTGACTTTCTGCTTCACAACCACTATTGTACGTTCAAAGAATTAAATCCATTTACACGCCGGCTGGCGGTAATATTTTTTGGGTGATTAGTGCATTCCAGTGACATAAACGTACAGTTTCCAGCCAACGGCAAGCTGCAATTGACCGATTGTGTACAATAAACTGACTTTCTGCTTCACAACCACTATTGTACGTTCAAAGAGTTAGATCCATTTACACGCCGGGTGGCGGTAATATTTTTTGGGTGATTAGTGCATTCCAGTGACATAAACGTACAGTTTCCAGCCAACGGCAAGCTGCAATTGACCGATTGTGCTAAATAAACTGACTTTCTGCTTCACAACCACTATTGTACGTTCAAAGAGTTAAATCCATATACACGCCGGCTGGCGGTAATATTTTTTGGGTGATTAGTGCATTCCAGTGACATAAACGTACAGTTTCCAGCCAACGGCAAGCTGCAATTGACCGATTGTGCTAAATAAACTGACTTTCTGCTTCACAACCACTATTGTACGTTCAAAGAGTTAAATCCATTTACACGCCGGCTGGCGGTAATATTTTTTGGGTGATTAGTGCATTCCAGTGACATAAACGTACAGTTTCCAGCCAACGGCAAGCTGCAATTGACCGATTGTGCTAAATAAACTGACTTTCTGCTTCACAACCACTATTGTACGTTCAAAGAGTTAGATCCATTTACACGCCGGCTGGCGGTAATATTTTTTGGGTGATTAGTGCATTCCAGTGACAGAAACGTACAGTTTCCAGCCAACGGCAAGCTGCAATTGACCGATTGTGTACAATAAACTGACTTTCTGCTTCACAACCACTATTGTACGTTCAAAGAGTTAAATCCATTTACACGCCGGCTGGCGGTAATATTTTTTGGGTGATTAGTGCATTCCAGTGACATAAACGTACAGTTTCCAGCCAACGGCAAGCTGCAATTGACCGATTGTGCTAAATAAACTGACTTTCTGCTTCACAACCACTATTGTACGTTCAAAGAGTTAAATCCGGTTTTATTTTTGGGGTGCTTATTGAATTAAAGAGTATGTCAGACAACACGCAGAGGAGTGGCAGAGGAGGCAATGTTTCAGGAGCGAGCAGACGTGGCAGCAGAGGAAGGGGTCGAGGCAGCACTATTCGCAGCCAGAGGCCAGTGCTCCCGGTGTCATCCAGCGGTCGTGTCTCCACCGACAACCCTGCCGTCATCGATTGGTTGACTCGGTCGTCTTCCTCTTCCCAGGTCACCTCTGACACCTACAGCCAACGGTCGGTGGGTACGTCAGACACAACCGTTAGTTGGCATGGCCCGGGAGCAAGCCCACTGAAATCACGTGTCCTCGACCTGCCCCTGTCCTTTGGTGTTCCCTCACCAAGCGAAGTATCGCATGCTGTGGGCTCAGCCCCACTGTACAGTGAAGAAGAGCTAACAGAGGGCGGTCAGGAACGGGGGGAGACATCCGCCTCTTCAGCAGCCAGGCGAAGAAGTACTGGCGAGGAGAGTGGCTCGGTAGCCGGTCTAGAGACAGGTCTGTCTCCTGACCCACACGCAGCCGAGGGGGCTAGTAGTGACGCGGAGACTCTAATTGATGATGATGAGGCTGATCGCACTTGGCAGCCTCGTCGTCATCAGGCTATTGCTTCCGCATCATCAGGAGAAGAGGGTGCCAGCTTGCCAGCGAGCAAAACAGTCGGTGGGTTGCCCAGGAGGCAGCAGGGTCGCAGCAGTGTCAGTGGAGCCAAACGGCCACGGAGTAGAGCACCAGCTCCACTGCAGCCTACCACCACGGCCAGTAGTGGTGCCGGTGTGCACGGAGGAAGTAGCAGTCAGCCAGTGAGGAATAGCGGGGGCAAAGTTTCCTACTCGGCGGTGTGGCAATTTTTCGTCAAGCCGCCCGAGGAAGTAAACGTAGCCGTATGTCGACTATGTGGCCAGAAAGTCAAGCGTGGCCAGGGGGCCAATGTTGGGACTACAGCGTTGCGTCAGCATATGCAGCGTCGCCATTCGGTGGCCTGGGAAAACCGTGATAAAGATACGGCGGTTCTGCCTGCCCCAGCCCCCGCTCCATCACCCGCTCCGTTACTTGCTCCGTCACCCGACGTCAATCGCCCTCTATCAGCCAGTCAAGGCTCCAACACCTCTGCTGAGGGGAGTTGTCGCTCGTTGGCATCTTCCGCTCGTTCAGATGCTCCTTCTCCTGCTACTCCTCTTCACGGATTCCGTCAGCAGTCTTTTTTGGAATCCGTTTCCAAGAGACAACAGTTTGCGAGCACGCACCCGACGGTGCAGAAGCTGAACGTCCTCCTGTCCAAGTTGCTGGTGCTGCAGTCCCTCCCTTTCCAAGTGGTGGACTCAGCACCTTTCCGAGAAATGATAGCTTGTGCCGAGCCGCGGTGGAGAGTGCCAAGCCGGCATTTCTTCGCCAAAAAGGCAGTGCCAGCCCTGCATTCACATGTAGAAGAGATGGTGGGCCAGTCTTTGAGCATGTCGGTCTCTGCCAAAGTGCACGGCAGCGCCGACGTGTGGAGCTGTAACTACGGTCAGGGACAGTACATGTCATTTACGGCCCACTGGGTGAACGTGGTGCCGGCACAGCCGCACCAGCAACTTGGACAGGTCACGCCGCTTTTGCCTCCACGTTTGCACGTCCTTGGTCCAGCAAAGATGTCCGCCTCTACCACCTCTTCTTCCACCGTGTCCTCAGCCGCCAGCCCCGTGCCAAGTCCCATTACCCGACCGGCATATCACATGTGCAGGGCGCAACGGTGTCACGCTGTGCTGCACCTGGTATGCCTTGGCAAACGTAGTCACACAGGGGAGGAACTTCTGAGTGTAATGAACAGAGAAATCGACAGATGGCTGTCTCCGCGCAAACTGAAAATCGGAACCATGTTGACCGACAACGGAAAGAACATGGTGTCTGCTCTGCGTCAAGGAAGGTTGTGCCATGCGCCATGCATGGCTCACGTGTTCAATCTGGTTGTCAAGCGGTTCCTAAAATCCACCATCCCACTGCAAGACATCCTTAAAATGTCACGTAAACTTTGCATGCATTTCAGCCATTCCTACACCGCAAAGCACACCCTCCTTGAGCTGCAGCGGCAGAACGGAATTCCACAGCATCGCCTGATCTGCGACGTTGCAACAAGGTGGAATTCAACCCTACATATGTTAGACCACCTTTACAAACAGAGAAAGGCCATCACCGATTTCCTGATGTTACAAGCGGATAAAGGTACTCCCCTGTGTAACTTAGATGTCAGCCATTGGCAGCTCATGCGTGACACCTGCCGCTTGCTCAGGCCCTTTGAGGAGGCCACGCTATTCGTGAGTCGGCAGGACTATGGGATGAACGACGTCATTCCTCTGTTGCACGTCCTGGAACAAATGCTGTTAACAATGGCTGGTCAGGGTGCGGTAGACGTGGCGCACAGATCTCAACGCCACATGACCCCTGTGGGGGCAGGACAGGAAGAAGAGGAGGAGGTAGAGGAGGACATTGGTGCTCAGGAATTATTGAGTGAAATGGGTGGTTTTTCCACTCAGCGGACAGGAGTGGAGGAGCAGGAGCATCTGGTAGAGGAGGAGGAGGAGGAGACAGAGGACCCAGACGCACCGTGGCAGTATGCTGTGGAGATGGAGGCAGGGAGTCCCTCGCATTCCTTGGCACAAATGGCCCATAGCATGCTCGGTTGCTTGCGTAGCGACAGCCGAATAATAACCATCAGACAGAGGGATGACTTTTGGCTGTCCACCTTGTTGGACCCTCGCTACCGTTCAAAAATGGTGGCCTTTTTCACACCTGCTGAGAGGGAGGCCAAAATAAAGTACTATAAAAACCACCTATGTAGTCAGTTGGTCTCTGCCTTTCTGCGCCAACGTCCATCCTCAGACACTGTGGGCCCTGTGCGCTCGCGTTCCGCTGCCATGGCAGCAGGGGAGGGGTGGGGTGGTAGGAGCAGTGGCAGCTCCACCAGCAGCGGCTGCCTCAGTCTGCAGTCGATGATGAGTAGCTTTCTTCACCAGCGCAGTGAGGAAACTACTAACCAGCCGCAGCAGCAGCAGCATCAGGTGGACCTGGAGCAGGACCTCAAACAACAGGCTTAGGCCTACTTGGACAGCACCCTGCCAACCGAGGTAGACAATCCCCTTGACTACTGGGCAACGAAACTTGACCTTTGGCCCCAAGTAGCTGAATTTGCCCTTGAAAGGCTGTCATGCCCGGCCAGTAGCGTGGCATCGGAGCGCGTGTTTAGTGCGGCAGGATGTATTGTAACTCCGCGGAGGACACGACTGTCCACCCAAAGTGTGGAGAGACTCACGTTTGTGAAAATGAATCAGGCGTGGATTAGTCTGGATTTCAAACCACCAGTTCCTGACACAACTGACTAAATCCGCCATGAATCATGCCCCAAACATGTTATTAGGGACAAATGGAAGACCTCCACCTGATCCGTACATTTGTATATATATTTTATTGAGAGGCTGCTGGTCGGCCGACTCATGTTTTGCACATTTTTAATGACTTATACTCTGCAGGTCGGGCCCCTCATGAATTGGGGTTTTTAAATTATTTATACTTCGCTGGACGACCGTCACATGAATTGAACCTTTTTAATGACTTATACTCTGCTGGTCGGGCCCCTCATGAATTGGTGTTTTTAAATTATTTATACGTCGCTGGACGACTGTCACATGAATTTAAACTTTTTAATTATTTATAGTCGACCAGTTCCAGACCGATGGAATAGCAATTTTTTTAAATATTTATTTGACACGTGTTGTCCATCTCATCAATGAGGTGGACTGTTTATTTATTGGCCACGGTTTGGCCCCCTCCTGTTTCTTACATTGTTAACTTGTTGTATCGGTCACGGTTTGGCCACATGTTTGGTTGTCTTGTTAAGATTTTCTGTAATGTACACAGTTACGCTTGACTTGTTGACTTTCCACAATCTACTAAGGTATAGCATCGCATCAAAGTTTTTTTTTTTTTTTTTTTGGTCTAAACCATTTCTTATAATGTCAATTTGTAGGATACGCCGCTGTAAGGCGACCTACTTTTTTGTCACTGTGTAGACATCTATTTATAGGCCGATGTTTGGCCAGAAAGACATATTTAGTAATAACCTAGCCGTTCAAGCTGCTCACTGAACACCTCGGGAATTGCTTTGTATATCTGTCGCCTTAGGGGCCGCTGTCTGGCGACATAATTTTTTGTCACTGTGTAGACATCTATTTATAGGCCGATGTTTGGCCACAAAAATTAAAATAAGTAATAACCTAGCCGTTCAGGCCGCTCCCTGAACACCTCGGGAATTGCTTTGTATATCTGTCGCCTTAGAGGCCGCTGTCTGAACAGCTCATGAATTGCTTTCTATATGTGTCGCCTTTGAGGCCGCTGGCTGGACAGCTGATGAATTGATTTGTATATATGTACTTATTGTCCGCTGTCCGGACAGCTCATGAATTACTTTTTGTATATAGCCTTCCAAACCACTCTCAGAATAAGTCATGATATTCATGCTGTGTATAGCCTTATAGGCCAATGGTCAATCAAGTCATGATTGTTATAGTGTGTATAGCCTTATAGGCCGCTGTCTTTACAACTTTATAATTCCATGCAGTATATAGCCCTATCGGCCACTTTCTGGCATCCAGTTGCTGTAGCCCCCATCACCACACTGTGCCACGGGCCCCTGTACCGCCTTCTCATACTGCTGCCAGATCCATCCTCTGCCATGTGCGTCTTTGTCGTCTGCTCACGCTGCTGGGTTCCAGTTTTAAACCTAGGCCTGTGTATGGCTTCCGAATACTGCTGCCTCCACCGCCACCCTGCGCCATGTGCCTCTGTCGTCTGCTCACGCTGCTGACGGCTTCCGCTTTTTAACCTAGGCCTGTGTATGGCTTCCGAATACTTCTGCCTCCACCGCCACCCTGCGCCATGTGCCTCTGTCGTCTGCTCACGCTGCTGACGGCTTCCGCTTTTTAAACTAGTCCTGTGTATGTCTTCCGAATACTGCTGCCTCCACCGCCACCCTGCGCCATGTGCCACTTTCGGGTCTCCTCACACTGCTGCCAGGTCCATACTGATTAATGGCCCCCTGTACCGGCTCCTCATGAACGTGGTTCAGCGGGTTTGCATCACTTAACGGCAAATCGTTGACAAATGCTGGGACGTTCAGTGTTGTGCGCATTAAGCCAGACACCAAAGGGCAGCACAGACCTGTTATTACTCGCTCAAGCATGGCTGAACAAAACCAGTCTCTACCACAAATTGGACCCAGACCTGCCCAGGGTCTCGTAAGTAGATTGCACGGAGGAGTAGAGTCCGTTATCGGAATTAAATAGACAAAACGCCACACCAAAAAGAGTGGCCATTTCCAACACTTATTCCAGAAAGAGGAACAACCCGTTTCATATACGGCCCGTAGACGTTTCACGTCTGCCACATTCAGTCGATTTAAGACGCAAGCTCCACTTCCTGTGGTCTCTGACCGTTGATATACCTTTAAGTGTCAGCTTTGAAGCTATATTCCCTCCGGAGCACTGACACTGGTGCCCTTCCGTCAACATGCCTTTAAGTTTCAGTTTTCAACCATATTCCCCACAGAAGCCAAACTCTTGGGTATCCCAGAAGCTGCTCAGCGGGTCAGGGCAATAAAGCTCCCGGTTCGCAGGTTGTTCCGTCTTATGGATGGAAGTACGACGGTATATGATCTTCTTCGCACCCACGGCATTACCTCATAAAATTTCTGCATTGCATCTGCAATCACAACGCTGACTTCCCGGATCGCCACTCAGCCATTGGACTCTTGATAGTCGTCTCCCCACACTGCTGCTGGGGGGACTTTTTAACCTAGGCCTGTGTATGGCCTTCAATTGAAGCTGCTTCCGCTCCGCCACTCTGCCATTGGACTCTTGATAGTCGTCTCCCCACGCTGCTGCTGGGGGGACTTTTTAACCTAGGCCTGTGTATGGCTTTCAATTGAAGCTGCTTCTGCTCCGCCACTCTGCCATTGGACTCTTGATAGTCGTCTCCCCACACTGCTGCTGGGGGGACTTTTTAACATAGGCCTCTGTATGGCCTTCAATTTAAGCTGCTTACGCTTCGCCACTCTGCCATGGGCCCCTGTACCGCCTCCTCTTGCTGCTGCCAGGTCCAGAGTGTGTCATGGGTCCCTGTACGGCCTCCCATTGCTGCTGACTTCATCGCCAGACTCTGCCATGTGCCACTTTCAGGTCTCCTTACACTGTTGGTGGGTTCCATTTTGTGATAGGGTGCTGTATGGCCTTCTATTGCTGCTGCCTCCACCGCCACCCTGCGCCATGTGCCTCTGTCGCCTGCTCACGCTGCTGACGGCTTCCGCTTTTTAACCGAGGCCTGTGTTTGGCTTCCGAATACTGCTGCATCCACCGCCACCCTGCGCCATGTGTCTCTGTCGTCTGCTCACGCTGCTGACGGCTTCCGCTTTTTAACCTAGGCCTGTGTATGGCTTCAGAATAATGCTGCCTACACCGCCACCCTGCGCCATGTGCCTCTGTCGTCTGCTCATGCTGCTGCCAGGTCCATACTGATTCATGGCCCCCTGTACCGGCTCCTCATGAACGTGGTTCAGCGGGTTTGCATCACTTAACGGCAAATTGTTGACAAACGCTGGGACGTTCAGTGTTGTGCGCATTAAGCCAGACACCAAAGGGCAGCACAGACCTGTTATTACTCGCTCAAGCATGGCTGAACAAAACCAGTCTCTACCACAAATTGGACCCAGACCTGCCCAGGGTCTCGTAAGTAGATTGCACGGAGGAGTAGAGTTCGTTATTGGAATTAACTGTGAGGGACTTTTAAACCTAGGCCTGTGTATGGCCTTCAATTGAAGCTGCTTCTGCTCCGCCACTCTGCCATTGGACTCTTGATAGTCGTCTCCCCACGCTGCTGCTGGGGGGACTTTTTAACATAGGCCTCTGTATGGCCTTCAATTTTAGCTGCTTATGCTCCGCCACTCTGCCATGGGCCCCTGTACCGCCTCCTCATGCTGCTGCCAGGCCCGTAATCTGCCATGGGCCCCCATACCGACTCCTCATGCTGCTGCCAGGCCCGTAATCTGTCATGGGCCCCTGTACCGCCTCCTCATGCTGCTGCCAGGTCCAGAGTGTGTCATGGGTCCCTGTACGGCCTCCCATTGCTGCTGTCTCCACCGCCACACTGTGGCTCCACACTCTGGTTTTGGCCCCGTGACTGCCCAAATGAGTGAAGTGTGCGGTGATTCTAAGATCGACGGCACTCATCTGCATGTCATACTGACTGACAGTATTATTTCTCTTCCCCAGCAGACTCCAAGGGCATTTAAATTAAAGGTACAGTGTTCTGCACTAATATAAAGGCTCTCTGAAGCCTAGAAACACCCTTTTTATAAGTTAAATTCGCAGCGAATATATTCGGATCGAAGCGAATTTATTCGGCGAATTCGGCGAATCAGCCGAACCGAATTTTTGAATAATTCGCTCATCTCTAGTGGCTATCTATCAGGAAACTTTCTCTCTTATTGCTAAATAGGAAGGGTGATATCAAGGTATCAGTGTTTTCAGCCGACGATTCCAAAGTTAGTAAAACTAATCTTAGCAGCTTAAAGGGCAGTGAAAGGGGATCTCCACCACCTGCTCGGGCTCTACTGAGCAATCAGGGAGCCCGGTAAGGATACGACTGGTGGAGTTTGGCTTCGGGCACACAGTGAAAGTGAACTGATGTTGTTCCACCCATTTTGTGATGTCAGAAACCAGAAGCGACAAGGATTTTGTCACTTCCGGTTTCGACTCTTTGTTTACTTTGCCATTACCGGCCAGGGAAGCAGCTGATCAGACATATCTGTGTCTCATCGACTGCACTGGAGGCCAGAGGAGAGGTCTGGGGTCTATCTCTTCATAAAAAGGACATGTTACGGCCCATGCTGTCACAAGGGATGTTGCTCATCTTTTGTGATAGCAATACAGTTAACAAAAAATTTAAGAGACAGTGTAAACTTTTTTTTTTGTTACTAAAATGATAAAGCGCCCTCATCCATTCGTGCTCGCACACAAATGCTAACATGCAGGTCCTGCATGCATATGTAAACAAAGTTCACACTAAAATGATAACCTGTAAAGGCTTTTAAGTTGTCCCCTTTGGGGCTTTTTAGGTACGTAGTTTGACACCGTTCTACAGACAGACGCAATTTTAAAGCATGACATGTTTGGTATCTATTTGCTCGGAATAACATCATCTTTTATATTTTACCAAAAATTTTGGCTGTTTTATTTTGTTTTTGTGCATTACAATTCATTAAAATGTATTTTGCCCAAAATATTTGCGTTTGAAAAACCACTGCACACACACGCACATGGCCGTATGTTACCTACTGTAAATATATCTGTTTTAATGTGACATAAAAACATGCAACACCCACCATTTTATTCACTAGGGCCTCTGCTTAAAAAATATATATAATGTTTGGGGGTGCTAAGTAGTTTTCTAGCAAAAAAAAAAAAAAGATGCTCTATACATGTAGGGGAGGAATGTCAGAATTGACCAGGAGTGGAAGTGGTTAAATGTACACCTCAATGTATGTATTGGAGGTAAAAAGGGAGTAGATAGGGACAGATCACAGAATGTTGAGGAGTAGAAAGTGGTGCTGCTGAAAACAGATATATGTACAATAGGTAACATACAGCCATGTGTGTGTATGTGTGTGTGTGTGTGTGTGTGTGTGTGTTGGGGGGGGGGGGGGCGGTTACATAGTCTGGCTGAAAAAGTCCATCCAGTTCAACAAAAAAAAAGTTGTAATCATATACCCACAGTTGATCCACATAAAGGCAAAAAACCCAACAAAGCATGATCCAATTTGCCCTTGCAGGGAAAAAAACTTCTTACTGATCCCCCAAGAGGCAATTGGATATTCCCTGGATCAAATTCACCTATAAATGTTAGTATCCAGGTATATTCTGTGTATCTAACAAAGCATCCAAACCTTTTTTAAAGCAATCCACTGAACTGAACAGAACCAACTCTTGAGGGAGTCTATTCCACATTTTCACAGCTCATACTGTGAAGAAACCTTTCCGTATTTGGAGATTTTTTTCCTCCAGATGTAAAGAGTGCCCCCTTGTCCTCTGTGATGACCTCAGGGTGAATAACTCTACACCAAATTCACTATATGAACCACTGACATATTTATACAGGTTGATCATATCCCGTCAAATAAAGCATTTGCAACATTTTTTCTCGCATTATGACTGTATTAGAAAGTCCTGCACCAAATTCATGAAAGCAATGTGACAGTTTTTTGGCACTTTCCAATGTGTGCAACAAATTCTGGCTATGGCTGTGACAAATTCAATAAAAAATGCTGTCATATGGGGAAAAGAGTGGGCCAAGAATACAACCTCCATGTTGGAGTAAACTGGGTTGCAACTGTAAGTATTGTGTCACAGACAAAATACTGTATGAGACACATTTTGAGGCAATTCTGTAACAGATTCATATACAACTTACTGACGGTTACACAAATTTGTCACAAATTGCACCATTTGTTGCACAGATGGGGGACAAATATCTAGCCCTTTCTAGGGCAAACATTTTTATGTGTGTCTGTAGTAACGTTAGTGTTGCTGTTTAGCTGTGTTGCTACTCCTTGAATTGTTTTTTTGGTGCTTTATTTTTTTTGTTCAGGTCTTCATATTTCTTTTTACTTTCAGTTAGGTAAAAAAAGGATTGAGGATTGATGTTTTAGGGTTGATGATTGCAGTGCAGTGTTTTAGGTTTAAGAGCTTTGTGTGTTAGAATTGCCTTCTTGGGAGAGTTTTATTTTTGGTTGGGGAGGAATACTGACACAGGCAAAACTGCCCTTTGTTTGCATCACATCATTGCATACATGTGCACTACAGTTTAGTTCACCAAATTACCACATTGTTCATTGAACTAAAGCAACAAATCCCCAATAGACAATCACATGTATTTATAATGTCTGGTAGGCCTAAAGGGATAGGCAGAGGATTTGCATGCACAACCAGTAGGGGGAGTGCAGGTTCTGTATTTGCAAATAATAAAATGTGCATAAAACATACAATTTACTCTTTAAAGTAAGGAGTGTACCCCATGTACTATTAGCTCTCCAGGCTGGACCACTGGCCATAGCTTGCAAAGTATGCTTTAATTTTTATTTCACAAGAAAACCTATCTAATCTCCTTATTTGAAAATGTGGTCTACTAAAGTTGCATGTATAGTGTGTATTGAGCCTGTACAATTTTCAGCTGTTTTCTGTGAAATATTACGCCGTAATTTTGTTTTTTTGAATAAAACCTGGCTTGTCTTTCACTCGGAAATGAGACCTAATAAACGTGCTTATGTATTGTGCATGAAGTCTGAACAATATTTCAGGCTTTATTTAAAAAAAAAAAAAATACTCTCCAATTTAAATTTCTTGGTTATAAAACAATATTTCTCTTTTTAGGAAATAATACACTCTGATGTTGATTTCTGGATTATGAACCTACCTGTTGTCCCCTGTGAAACTGCAGCATAGTAAATACTGCTTAAATACTGTGCATTAATTCAGTACAATATGTGTTTATTTCTGTGAAATAAGACACGCCAGTATGGGTTTATTGTTTAAAAGCTTGCTGGCATCTATCTGTAAAACTGTGGCCTAAACTGCTTAAATACAGTAGTTGGTATAATGTTTTGATGGCTTTTTCTGGGAAATAATATACTCTAATGTTGATTTTTAGAAAAACAAATCTGACTGGTGTCTTTACATACATTTTTGAGTCATTACAATATATTGTTTTGTGAAATAATGCACTCTAATTTTAGGATTAAAATATGTCTGCTATTTGTGATTTTCAAAATGTGATCTAGTAAAACTGCTTAAACTCTGAGTATGGACTCTGAACAATATATGGCAGTCTGGCTTTTCTTTTGTGAAATAATACACTCTAATATTGACATATATATTAAAGGCTGCCTGGTGTCTCTTTCAAAATGCTGTCTTGTAAAAGTACTTAAATGCTGTGTATGGAGTCAGTACAATATCTTTCAGGATTTTTAAATGTTGATTTGTTGATTAAAAGCTGCCTGGTGTCTCTCCTTTTCAAACTGTGGCCTAAAGTGCTTAATACTGTGAAAGAAATCACAGTTCTTTTTTGTATAATACACTCTAATATTGATTTTAAACTATAAGCTGCCTGTTGCTTCTCCTTTTCAAAATATGGCCTACTACAACTGCTTAAATACTGAGTATGAAGTTGGAACTATATTTTGATGGCTGGCTTCATTGCCGGCCCTTTGAATGGTCCATGATGCCTGAGGCCCACAGGAGCTCCCACTTGTGGGAGAGATTACCTGCTACCGACCCCAAGAAAAAATAAACATCCAAAAGCGTTAAAGGGGAGGGGGCGGAAATGCAGAACTTCCCTTTATAGGTGAAGTATCACTTTAAAAGCTTTCTGGTGTCTTTCCTTTTCACTATGCATCCTAGTAAAACTCTTTAAATGCCATGCAAATGTTTTCCTCCTCTTCTCAGGTTCTTTATTTTTTAAAAATACCAAACATGTTATACTTACCTGCTCTGTGCAAAGGTTTTCCTCCTCTTCTCAGGTTCTCTGCCATCACTCCAGTCCCTTCCTCTAGCTGCGTGCCCCCATAGCAAGTTGCCTTTAGAACCACTTTAATGAAATGATACACTCTGATGTTGATTTATGGATTAAAGGCTGCAAGGTGTCTCTCCTTTTCATAAATGTGACCTAGTAAAACTCCTTAACCCCTTCACGCCGGGGCTTCCGGCCCTTAAAGGGTTCCAGAAGCCGGGAGGTGGGGCGGGGTTTAGGGTCATGTGACCGCCGTGACGTGCCGTCACGGCAGTCACATGCAGTGGTGTATTTTGGTTTTGTGCTGCCCTAGGCAAGACTAAAATCACACACCCCCATCTAAATTTGTCCCACCCCTTCCTGTTAAGGAACCACCTCTTCATCTCTAAATTCCACCCTTTCTGCTTTAGGCTCCACCTCTTCCTATTAGAGCTCCACCTCCAGGAGTTTGTCAGAGACTGCAGACAAGATACAGGAGACAGACAGAGACTGGACAGGATACAGGTGACGGTCAAAGACTGCGGACAGGATACAGGAGATGGTCAGAGACTGAGGACAGGATACAGGAGATGATCAGAGTCTGCTGACATACTATAGGAGATGGTCAGGGACTGTGGACAGAATACAGGAGACGGTCAGAGACTGAGGACAAGATACAGGAGACGGTCAGAGACTGCAGACAGGGTACAGGAGATGATCAGGGTCTGCTGTCTCCTCACCCATCCTTGCTGCAGAGCACACACGAACCCGCCCGAACACGCCCTGCACTAGCACCCTGGCCAAGCACAGCCCTTTTCAGTGACAGCATTGGTCCCTTCTGCCTGGGGGCCCCCTGAAAAGTGCCGCCCAAGGCAGATGCCTTGTTTGCCTCGCGGTAGATACGCCCCTGGTCACATGATCGGGAAAGGTCCTGATTGAAAGAGGAGATCGGGACCTTTCCGTGAGTACCGAACATGTGTGCTGGGAGCGCGCAGGGCATGCGCTCTCGGCACATATGTCCTTTTTTAATAGAACGCAAATGTGCGGCCGCTTGGCGTCTAGGCCCAGACGCTGGGAGGCCGCACATTTGTGTGCGGCCGGCGTGAAGAGATTAAACAATAATAATATCTAGACCGGGTGTCGGCAACCCGCGGCTCCAGAGCCGCATGCAGCTCTTTTTCACCTTTGCTGCGGCTCCGGAGCACACTGCCCACCAGGTGACAGGCAATAGGGTTGCCGTAGCTCAGTGGTCGGCAAGCCGCGGCTCTTTACACATTTTAATGCGGCTCTTCTGTGTGCCGGGCGCCCGCTCCCCTCCCTCCTCTCGGGCGGCCGCCCCAAAAGTCAGGACTCTGCAGTATTTTGCTGCCTTGTTTCTGTGAAATAATGCACTCTAATGTTGATTTTTGGATTAAAGGCTGCCTGGTGTCTCTGCTTTTAAAATGCCAAGGCAGAAGGTTTTTTTACCTGAATGAATTCTCTGCATTTAGGTAAAAAAACCTTCTGCGTTAAGTTCCCTCCTCCAGCCCCCCAAATACTTACCTGAGTCTGATCTCAATCCAGCACTTGGCCCGAGAGCATCAGCTCTCTCCTCTCTCTCTCTTTCTTCACTGGACATGGAGGCAGTAGCGGGAGCCATTTGCTCCTGCTGTTGTCAATCACAACTTGTGTGGAGAGAGCAGGGGGCAGGGCTAAGCCACACTACGTGTGTCAATGTACACACAGAACCTGGCTCAGGATCGAGCCGTCACAAGTGAGACCATAGCAAGCAGCTTGCTCTGGGGGCACATGGAAGGGTGGAGGAACCAGGAGCATCTGTGGGGAACCCCAGAAGAGGAGGATCCGAGCTGCTCTGTGCAAAGCCATTTGAAAGAGCAGATACATATGACACGTTTGTTGTTACATTTGATACCTTTACAATCACTTTAAATATTATGAATAGTACAATATTTTGTTTAAATAATTATACACTCTAATATTGATTTATTGGTTAAAAGCTGCCTAGTGTCCTTTTTGGTTCAAAATGCCAATTAGTTTAACTGCTTAACCACTTGCCTATTAGACACTTTTACCCCCTCCTTGCCCAGGGCAATTTTCAGCTTTCAGCGCTGTCGCACTTTGAATGACAATTATGCAGTCATGCAACACTATGCCTAAACTAAATTCATATAATTTTTTTAGACAAATAGAGCTTTCGTTTGGCGGTATTTAATCACACCTGGGGTTTTTATTTTTTGCTAAACAAACAAAAAAGGACCAAAAATGTTGATAAAAAAAGTTTGTCTTAGTTTCTGTTATAAAGTTTTGTAATGCTTCAATGATGTTCGCTGATAAGGCTGCACTGATGGGCACTGATAGGCCGCACTGATGAGACTGCACCGATATGCAGCACTGATGAGCACCGATAGGTGGCACTGATGGGCATTGATAAATGGCACTGATGGGCACTGACAGGCGGCCCTGATGATCATTACAGTTGTCCCCCTTAGAAATTCTGCTTATCAGCTCTTTTCTCCTCATGCGCTGTCATCGTGGTGAGAAGACTGCCGATAAATGGCATTTCCTATTTACACTGTGATCAGCTGTGATTGGACACAGCTGGTCACATGTAAAAGGTGGCTCTGATTGGCTCTTTACCTGAATATGTGATTAGCTGTGTTCAAAGGACACAGCGCTCATAGATCACACACAGTGCGCACCCCAGGGGGCGCATGGAGGGTGTGGTTCTGGAAGGACCTCCATGGACGCCCTCCCAGAACTAGCCGACCATGC
The DNA here is from genome assembly GCF_062004578.1 of Staurois parvus. Lineage (NCBI taxonomy): Eukaryota > Metazoa > Chordata > Amphibia > Anura > Ranidae > Staurois > Staurois parvus. Next base: position 17,810,975 of record NW_028317807.1, on the reverse strand, counting down.
TGTAGCCATCTTTTGGCTCTAGCGTGGTCGGGAATTGGTTAAACTGGTATTAAACCCAAAAGCAAATATTTATTATATTGCAACTTACCATTTCTTAAATGTGATGGCTACATTCATTTTATTTTTTAGGCTTTTGTTCTTCTATTTTCATTTGGTAAGCCAGACAGTAAGTCTGTTGTTTTTCCAAAGAACATGCTCTCCAGCAGAATATATCAGTTACAGAGATGAGACAAACCATTTAATAATAACAGGGATGCTTACAATGATCAGCTTTTATTTATAAAGCTGCTTATAAAGTATTAGCTGGAGTTTGGCTTCACTTTGTTTTGTGTATTTAAATGTTCTAGTACATCTAACACTCCCCGCCCTGTGCTCATTCATCTGGATTGGGGACACTCTAATACTGGCCAGATCACCAGGTAAAAACAGAGGCAAACAAGTCTAAGGAAAGAAAACTTATGCATCCAGCACATCTAATAATTGGCAAGCTGCAATATATTACTGCACATTTTTCAGTTTTGGGGTTTAATACCTCTTTAATTACTGTGCACAGAGTAGAACATTTTGCTGGCTTTTTCTGTGAAATAATAAACCCTAATGTTAATTTCTTCATTAAAAGCTTCCTGGTGTCTCTTCTTTTTTAAAATGCACCCTAGTAAAACTGCTTAAATACTGTGTATGGAGTCAGTATAATATGTTTTTGCTGTTTTTTCCTGTAAAATTAAACACTCTATTGATGATTTGTGGATCAAAGGCTGATAGCTGTCTCCCTTTGCAAAATGTTAAAACTGCTGGGTATGATGTCAGTACAATATTTGACCAGCTTTTTTTAGTGAAAACATTGCATTCTAGTGTCGCTTTCATGATAAAAACTGCATGTCTCTCTTTCTTACATAGCAACTGAAGTGTCTCATGTTTGTTAAGAACAAAAATTTCTCATAAAACACTGCAGTCTTTTTAGCTTCTAGAACACCAGTGAAGGTTTCCTCCATTCTCCCTTTGGTACACCTATGCCTGTAAGTTCTTTCATTGTGTTTGTTAAAGTCACATGCATAGCTAGATCGCATTTCAATGTATTCAATGTGATTTGTGGGTAGGTAGTTGTAAGAAATTTGTTCATTGTATGCATTTATGAGAGACATAGAGACATGTATTCCAACATTTTGTAATTTCAGTTTATGTGATTGTACTGCAGTTTTACAGAGCTATTCACAGAAGTAAATTCAGTTTTGGAATGAAAAACAACACTTGGGAGAACAGCATGCACCTCAAATGGATCCTCATTCTCCAGCAATGTATTTTGACCATACCGCACTAAAGTGAACTCCCTGGCAATGTGGACATATGGTGAGCCATGCAGAGGCAGCAGCAGTAGACTGCATTGGGAAGGGAACTGCAATTCCCTTCCATGCAACCACATGACAGAGGAGGTAGAAGGATAATACAAACTGGGTACCCCAAAAACTGGTGTGGGAAGACACAGTCAGGCCAAGAGTCAGCTGACTAACAGGAATTCCCTGAGAGTAGTTTGCCTTATAGTCACACAAATGTTCAGAATGTAACTACAAGATTCTTCCCCAACAGACTAGCTAGTTACAATTTAATCAATATTTGTTGAATACATGCAAATCTAACATGGGCAGACTTGCCAGTCACTGATGCTAGTCAACAAACAGGAATAGTACTAACATCAGAGTTTACTCAATTTACCTTAAAGTTCTGTGCAATACCCTGTACACTCGTTATGAGAGAAGTATCAGGGTTGCCATTTCTGGCCTCCTTTTAAAAATAGCTAGTTGCCTAGCAGCGCCTAACTAAAGAACTTTTTAGTAACTAACCTGAAATCCCTTATCTGTCTGAAACCAAAGCATCAACATGATAGCCATGAAACTAACATTCTCAAAAGTTATGCAATGCAATCTCCATCATCTCACAAGGCCGATCCCTTTATCAGATGGGAACATAGCCTAAGATTTTGACTGGAGTGCACCTTTAAACCCTTATGTGTTAATATTTCATAAAATAGACTATACAGTTATGTGTATAGTGTATCTTACTTAATTAACCACTTCAGGTCCAGACACTTTTACCCCCTTCCTGTCCAGGTCAATTTTCAGCTATCAGCACTATCACACTTTGAATGACAATTGCGCAGTCATGCAACACTGTACCCATATTAATTTTTTAGCATTTTTTTGAGACAGATAAAACTTTATTTTGGTGGTATTTATTCACCACTGGGATTTTTATTTTTTTTTGCTATATAAATGAAAAAGTCCAAAAATTTTGAAAAAAAGTGTTTTTCTTATAAAATTTTGCAAATAAATAATCTTTCTTCATAAATCTTGGCCAAACTGTATTCAGTTACCTTTTTAGTAAAAAAAAAAAAATAACCCAAATTAGTTTATAACCAAAAACATATTTATTTTATTTTTTTATATTATTATTTATGTTTTTTTTTAACATACCGTCACCCTAGCAGTACAGTGTCACCATAGTGACACTGAACTACTTGTGGGGGGTGATGAAGATTTTATTTATTTTTTTCCTGATTTTTTTTACATTCATAAAGGCTGTAAAAGCAATCATTTCTCCTTCTCTCTGGCTGCATTCTTGCAGCCATTGAGAAATACTGTGTGAGCTGTGATTGGTCACAGCTTGTCACATGGTACAAGGCTGTTGTGAATAGCCTTGTACCATGTGACCTCTGTGATCATTCACAGATTTCATATGTGGTAAGCAATGATGTCAGAGGTGACATCTTTCTTAGTACTCTTCATGTGATCACTGACTGGCCAATCAGTGATCACATGATCGGGACCTCACACAGAGGTCCCGTACAACGATCGGTGTTCCGTTGTATCCGGAGGACACAGCGAGCACCGGATCGCGGTGCTGCGTGCTCCCAGGGAGTGTGCACAAGCAGGGAGGACATTTATAAACAGCCACCCACCCCTGCACAGCTCCCTTCCGGCCGTTTATATACATGGGCTGGACAGGAAGTGATTAAAAGGGAACGTATATTGCAAGGTATGGTATTGTGTGGCCGAAAAAGGATGGCTATGCAGTGGGTGTCCTACCCACTGCAATTTCTGGGTTGATTCCTATAACAAAAGACCTTTAAAAAGCTGTTTAGTTTCCTGGTAACTTTAAATCTGCAAAACACAAAGCATTAGCATAGCATTTCACTAGTGTGCTAACTGACCTCTGTTTGGTAATAACCAACTCTGTGCAGACTGTGATACAAAAATCGGTATCCAAAATATATCTATAATAAACTGTGATGCAATAAACACCCTGTATATTGACACTTACAAGTCTCACTTTCACCCTTGAAAGTCCAAAATTGTAAATAATAAACCTTTCTAGTGTCAGTGAAAATATAAAAATAAATCTCCAAAAATTATTCATCCAAGTTTTAATCCATAATCACTGTGTAACTCCAAGAATGCCATATAGAGGAGTGTGTATATAGAAGTGTACACAGAGTGCTTCACTATTTCATGTGTTTTTCACGTTTTTTGTGTGGTTTTGTGTTTGCACAAAAAAAGTTTTTTGGATTAAAATATATTTAAATATGATTTAATCACTGTTATATTGAGGGTAATACACTATTCAGTTTTTTTTTTCCTTTGAAGGTATACGGCATTCTTGGAGATACACAGTGATTATGGATCAAAAATTGGATGAATAATTTTTGGAGGTTTTTTTTCACTGACACTAGAAAGGTTTATTATTTACAACTCTGTGCAAACACCGAGGTACTGGAGATGGAATTTTTATTACAGTCTCACAAACCAAAGATCATAACAAAAAGTTATAATTACCATTGACTTTTAGACGTTGACTAAAACAAATATGCAGATCAGAAAGGTTAGAGGGAATTCTGTGACTCACAAACTGCAAAAGCCAGTGGTTTAGCCAGTGGACCAGCGTTTTCAGAAGTGGAGAGTAGCAATGACAGACTCCTTACTTCCTCAGTGCAGGTTCCTTTAAAAAGTTCAGGTTGTGCATGGCAGTCATTTAGATTTATTTGATGTGTATGAGTAATATTGCTCAGTTGGAAAAGTGTATGTTCACTAAGCTTAAAGCCAAAATCTAGATATGGTCTCTGTTGCATACTCACTTTGTTCCAGCTTATCCCAATTCAATTTTGCATATTTCATACCTGAGGGACCGCTGAGGGAAGCTGATAATCACTATAGTAGTTGACGCTACTAAAGTAATAGCTTTAATATGCTCAGTCCCGTGCCAAACAACTTTCTATCTGTACACTGACCACACACAGAGTTGCTCGGTATTGCCTCCATTCACAAAATGCCTTGTATTTTTTCAATGAATACAAGGTATTTTCTGATGGAAGTCACCTTCCCTCCTCTTCACCTCATATAGTCAGAGAACACCTTGCATCCATGGTAGACCAATGTAACTCATAACTGGAGTTCAGTTTCAATGTTAGTGAACATTCACTTTGATAATTGAGCAATCTTTGCTGATCAACCTTGATGGCTGTAATGCAAGTATGTAATAAAGGTCATATCTGGAGTTAAGCTTTAAAAATATGGTAAAGCTGCATTTACTTTGAATATACATCATGTAATTTTTTTTCCCTGCAAATGATTGGATAATGGAAGTGAGCACAGCTTTATATTACTTATTAGAGTCAACAATCTCCTATACTGTATGTTAGTAAATTGATACCCATTCACTAGATATTAAAGTGTATGTGAACCTTTATCTTGTAAAACAACCCATTCAGTTGCAAAATTGCAAGGTGCCTCTGTGTGTATATACTGTATTTATGTAGCGCTGCCCCCATAGGAGTCGTTAATTTTAAATGGTTTCTCCAACAGTGCAGAGGTTACCAATCACACAGGCACCAGTCCATTCAGTGTGTCTCCATTATACAGTCTAGGGGATGTATTTTTAAATGTGTTGGGTGTAGAACTTGTAACAGAAAAGGGGTTGGGGTAGTATGGGATACTCCAAAAATGGTGACTTGTAACAGGAGGACACACTTCACTAGGTGAAACTTCTTTGAACATTCTTTAAGCCAGAAACAAAGTGGAAGGCCAGAACTGAGACCTTGTAAGAACTGTCCCAGGGAGAGCTAGCACTGGCGCCCCAAAAGTAGAACAGCACACAGTCACTTGGATCCTCAGGTCTGTACTCATAATTTCCCAAGGCAACTACGCACCTTCTAACTTCAACCAGGCACTCTTCAGTGAATCCTCCAGACCAGATCCATAGGTGAAACAACTTAGTTAGCTCCAATGGTAGTTAGGAATAGGCACCCCCAGCCTCGCTATAGCTGGGAACTCAATGAACCTCAGCAGACTCCAACAGAACCACCTCAAAGGTGTAGCAGCCCCTGAGGTTGGGAACCTCTCCAACTGGACAACAACAGGGCTGTGCCAGACCCCAGACTATGTTCTCTCCAGTCTCCTACCGGGCACACAACCCAGGGATTGGCTGTAGCACAATACATACTCAGCTGTCCATTTGACACTCACAGCCCTCTATGTTCTGGAAGCTTTCATAATGCAGTGGGAAGCAAACAAACCTGCATCCTGTGAGATCTAGAACAGCCCAAAGAAATCAATAGCTACTCAAATTATTGCAGAAGAACCAAAAATAACTAAATTTACTAATCACCCTAGCAATGTACCTAGTAGGGTGCTACATCTATATACATAAAAAGAGTTATAAATACATTTTTAATATTTTTTGAGTGAGCCCATGAGCTCTGTTCTCAGCTGCATAAGGAGCTTAGATGAAACACTGGGGCTGGAGACTGCAAGGGGGGGGGGGGGGAATGTCAGCAAGAGGCAGAGATACAGCAGTACACCGATTTTCTCAGTGATTATCTGTGCAGAGGGGTGTGTCAGCACAACTCTGACTACTGGAGTAGAAGCAGTGGCCCCAAGTAAAATGCAAAGAAGAAAATTGACCATGCTGGGATGGTTGTAAGTCCATGCTTGGTGTGGTCCGTTTGAAATAGGAAAGTATGACGTCAAGGGGGACTGGCAGGATCACCAAGTATTTCATACAAAGGAGAACAGAAGGCTTTTTCATACAAGTACATGGTACAGCAGAAACATATCAGGAATAAGAAATATTTGGGTAACACTGATCATAACTCCATTACTAAAATCTGCACAAGATAACCTAAGCAGCTCACTTCTTGTAAGAAGGTCCCTATGCTGGTCATACATGAGGCAATATGATAAAATGATCGAACTTTGATCAATTTTTTTTTCAAAATTGCAAAAACTATTAAAGAGGTGGTAACGAGAGATAGGATCAGATTAGTCCACTAATTGAACATGATAGAAAAATCCTTTCACTTTCATCAAAATTGCTATAGTTTTTCTTTCTGTTTGGATACCTTTTCAATTCAGTCATTCAAATTGTATTGAAGCTATCAATGGTATTGAAGCTATTCTGGTGCTTGATCAAACTCATAGGGGTGTAGTTTGCTTTGTTTATCTCAATCATTGGTGCTCAGATATGTGATTTCTGATACCTTGAAAGTGGTAGAACTTTATAGTGCTTGTTGAAATCAGAGGTGCTACCATACACTGCATTTCCAAATTCTGCATAATTCATGGATAATACAAATATTACAATAGGACATTTTATACCAACACGCTATCTTGAAATGCACTGTGAATATTTTAAATTGAACTGTGCAATACCAATCAAAGGAATGAGACCCTTAGTGCAATTCAATTACAACATACACTCATTGGCCACTTTATTAGGTATATCTGTTCAATTGCTTGGTAACAGAAATTGCTAATCAGCCAATCACATGACAGCAACTCAATGCATTTAGTCATCTAGATGTGGTCAAGATGACTTTCTGAAGTTCAAACTGAGCATCAGAATGGGAAAGAAAGGGGATTTAAGTGACTTTGAATGTGGAATGGTTGTTGGTGCCAAACGGGCTAGTCTGAGTATTTTAAAAACTGCTGATCTACTGGGATTTTCACGCACAACCATCTCTAGGTTTTACAGAGAATGGTCTGAAAAAGAGAACATTTCCAGTGAGCGGCAGTTGTGTGGATGAAAATGCCTTGTTGTCAGAGGATAATGGGCAGACTAGTTCAAGATGATAGAAAGGCGATAGTAATTCATGGCAATATGATCCAAAATCTCTGAGGAATGTTTCCAACACCATGTTGAATCTATGCCATGAAGAATTAAGGCAGTTCTTAAGGCAAAATGGGGGTCCAACCCAGTACTAGCAAGGTGCTAGTGTATTTAATAAAGTGACCAGTGTATACTGTATTACTGCAAAGAATTTTGGTGTAAACCCTGTTTTACATTTCCAATCTACACTATATTGCCAGAAATATTGGAACATCCCTCCAAATCATTGGATTCAGGTACTCAAATCACCTCCATGGCCACAGGTGTATAAAATCAAGCACCTAGAGATGCAGACAGCTTCTACAAACATTTGTAAAATAATGTGTCGCTCTCAGGAGGTCAGTGAATTCAAGCGTGGTACCTGTGCAATAAGTCCATTGTGAAATTTCTTTGCTACTAAATATTTAACTGTCAACTGTTAGTGGTTTTATAACAAAGCGGAAGCAACTGGGAACAACAGTAACTCAGCCACGAAGTGGTAGGTCACAAAAAAATAACAGAACGACATCAGTGCATGCTAAAGCACACAGTGCGCAGCAATTGCCAACTGTCTGCAGAGTCAATAGCTAAAGACCTCCAGACTTCGTGTGGCCTTCAGATTAGCACAACAACAGTGTGTAGAGAGCTTCATGAAATGGGTTTCCATGGCCAAGCAACTGCATCCAAGCCTTACATTGCCAAGTGCAATGCAAAGCGTCGGATGCAGTGGTGTAAAGCACACTGCCACTGGACTCTGGCAATCCAATGGACGTGTCTGGGTTTGGTGGTTGCCAGGAGAATGGTACTTACCTGACAGCATTGTGCCAAGTGTAAAGTTTGGAGGAGGGGTGAGTATGATGTGGGATTGTTTTTCAGAGGTTGGGTTTAGCCCCTTAGTTCTAGTGAAGGGAACTTTTAAGGCAGCAGCATACCAAGACATTTTGGACAATTTTGTGCTCCAACTTTGTGGGAGCAGTTTGGGGATGGCCCCTTCCTATTCCAACATGACTGCGCACCAGTGCACAAAGCAAGGTCCATAAAGACATAGATGAGCGAGTTTGGGGTGGAGGAACTTGACTGGCCTGCACAGAGTCCTGACCTCAACCAGATAGAACCCTTTTGGGATGAGTTAGAGTGGAGACTGTGAGCCAGGCCTTCACGTCCGACATTAGTGCCTGACCTCAAAAATGCGCTTCTGGAAGAATGGTCAAACATTCCCATAGACACACTCCTAAACCTTGTGGACAGCCTTCCCAGAAGAGTTGAAGCTGTTATAGCTGCAAAGGGTGGGCCAGGCCATTATTAAACCCTAAGACTAATGCCGGCCATAGATGGGTCGAAAATCAGCCAATTTTATATTATATTATATTATTATTTAAATAATCGGCCGATTTTCGCACTGTTAGTGGGTTAATTGGTTGGCCTTTTTTTCGGGTTTTTTGCACAGTTTATCGGTCATGTTGGAGAATTTGCGACCGATTTGGACGATCGGACAATTTTTCTGGCAATGATCCAAATAAAAACATAATGTATTTGTATTGCTGTCACATTGTATGGTGTGCTCTCCTGTCTCTGTCAAACTGGTTTCTTGTCTCATTCTTTCGTGAGCATAGGTGGCAGCATCGGCAACTGCACCGACCGATTTTTCTATGGCCTGCATAAGACTGGGATGCCATTAGATCATGTGTGTGTAAAGGCAGGTGTCCCAATACTTTTGGCTATATAGTGTAGTTAAAAATAGCATGTCCTTGTGACATATATGAACATACCCTAAACGCAAAGGCAGAGGACAATTATCTTACCAACATATACTGCATATTGATTACACCCCTGCCTCTGTCTTTAAATAGGCAGTTAAAGTTAACAATTGTGGCATATACAGTATTTTTTGTGGTAATTAACATTAAATCGTTATGTATGAAATAAAAAGGCTACTAAAGGAATTAACCCAATGTATTTGACACCCAGATAATCTTCTCTACTAAAACGTTTTTCCATTTCTACCAGATAACCTAGAAAAATGATGAAGGCAAAGATGGCTGTTCAGCTTTTAAACGAGCACATGGTTTGCCTTCCTCTTTCTCGTCATCCTGCTTTTTACAATTTGGTCACCCGGGGGCAGCAGAAACACATAAAATCCTCAGTGAGGTGAAGAAAATATTACAAAGATTGCAATATTCCTCGAAAGCGTTCATCAAAATATGCATATGACAATTTAAGTATGCATTTAATTATATGTTTAAGATACAACCTTGAGGCAACGCCTTTTGTTTAGGTTTAAACTGTAGTATTCATGCAAATATCTGCTTATCGATTGGTGTAGAATTTTATGCAGCTCTTTCAGTGTTATTTAATTGCAAGATATTCCCTAACAAAGACAGCAGGTGTCCATAAATAATGTCTTCATTTAGTGTATGAAGAACACGCAGCAAAGTGCACTTTTTCCATGCTTTTCTGGTGGAGGCCTGGCCTTTTGCCTTCTTGTCACAAATATCATCAGAATCAACATTTTCACAATATAGATCCAAATCATACTCCTGCACCTGAAACTGCACAAAATTTAAGTGTGGCTTTCAGATGAGCACTTCAATACATTTTAGTGATATTAAAATGGTGTTAAATCCAAAAGTAAGTATATATTATATGGCAGCTTACCAATTCTTAGATGTGATGGCTGCATTGCTTTCCTTTTCCAGGCTTTACTTCCTTTATTGTTATCTGGTGATCCAGCCGGTAAGTATGTTATTTTTCAACAGAACAAGATATCCTGTGGATGTATCAGTTTAGAGTTTTGAGACAAGCCATTTTCCACTGACAAGGATACTTACAATGATGAACTTTTATTTATTTATCCCCTCCCAAAAAAAAAGTTGCTGTAACTGCTTGCGTAAATTCAGTGTGAGCTAGAGTTTGGCTTCAATTTGTTAGTATATCTAAATCTGCTAGAACATCTAACACTCCCCCCCCCCGAAATGGAAATGCTGCTGTCCAAAGGTGTCCCTGTGCTCTTTCATCCAGAATGGGGCACTATAATACAGGAGGTGTGTTACTGGCCAAATCACCAAGGGAAAACAGAGGGGAAAAAGAACCCGAATGCAGTTAACACATTTAAGGATCGATAAGCTGCAATATATATTACATTTTTGGTTTTGGGTTTAAAGCTGTTTTAAAGTGATTCTAAAAGCTTATTTGTTTAAAGAAAAATAACAAACATGTCTATACTTACTTGCTGTGTGCAGTGGTTTTGCACAGAGCAGCCCCAATCCTCCTCTTCTTGGGTCCCCCGCAGGCTCTCCTGGCCACTCCCTCCTTTCAGGTGCCCCCACAGCAAGCAGCTTGCTGTGGAGGCACCCACTGCTCCGTGTGTCTATTCACACACAGAGCCATGGCTTGGCCCCACCCCTCTCTCTTCTTATTGGCTCACTGGATGTGATTTTCAGAAGTGGGAGCCAATGGCTCCTGCTTCTCTCTCAGCCGAAAAGAAGAGGGAGTTCTGGGATAGCCGAGACTCCAGTGCACATTGCTGTTTCCAGAGGGAGCTAAAGTGAGTATTAGGGGGGCTGGGGAGGATGCTGCATAGAGAAAGTTTTTTACCTTCATGCATAGAATGCATAAAGGTAAAAAACCTTGAGCCTTTACAACCACTTTAAACATGCATTTTAGCATTGTTTGCCATAATTTCCAAATAAGAGGGAGGGGGCACCTTTAAAGGGTTTAGGGAACATGGGCAAAAAGTGGTCATAGATTCACAGCTTGCAGCATAACACCTCTCAAATCACTGTGCTGAAAACATCCCCCTTGCCGTGCAGTAAACACAGTACCAAACCACCGTTGCCAACCATCAGTATTTATACTGGCAGATAAAGCAACAGAGAGGCAGCGCTCAAACAGGGAACACACCTTGATTTAATAGTGGAATCCAAGATGGGTGCACAGACTCCACCCAAAAAGGATGGCTCTAAACAATTAAACAATTAACATAATCATGTAATTAAAAACGGTTTGAACAAGGACAAAATGAGTGATACAGGTTTAATGATGAAAAATTGGTATATAAATTGCAGATATTACTAATACTCATTATACTTTATATCATTTACCAAAGATCCAAAACACAGGCAAAAAACAATACCTATAAAAAAAAAAAAAAATTGAAGGATGGGGAAAGATTTGTGGTTTTTTACTTATCTTTCCCCATCCTTTTCTTTCTATGTTTTTATAGGTATTATTATTTACTTATATAGCGCTGTCAATTTATATAGTGCTTTACATATATATTGTACATTCACATCAGTCCCTAACCCTCAAGGGATGTACAATCTAAGGTCCCTAACTCACATTCATACATACACATACTAGGGCCAATTTAGACAGGTTCCAATTAACCTACCAGCATGTCTTTGGAGTGTTGGAGGAAACTGGAGTACCCAGAGGAAACCCATGCAGGCACAGGGAGAACATGCAAACTCCAGGCAGGTGGTGTCGTGGCTGGGATTTGAACCAACGATCCTAGTGCTGCCAGGCGGAAGTGCTAACCATTTAGCCACTGTGCTGCCCAGGTACCAACCCTTTGTTGTTGTTCAAACTGTTTTTAATTACATGATTATGATAATTGTTTAGAGCCATGCTTTTTGGGTGGAGTCTGTGTGTGTGCACGCACACACATACACACATATTTATATATACAGTATGTGATATTCTTTTTATTAAGCTGTGATCAAGGCTGTTTGCCTAAACGTGTCAACATGCTTTTACGTCCCTACTGTATTACCAATAATAGCTTTCCAAGGATTGTGGAGTTGCCGCATATTGTTTTCACATATTTTTACTGTACAAAATGGGCACTTTTCTCCTGCCAGTAAATGCCCGTGACAGGAAAAGGTTGCCAGTTAAAAAAAGGACTGTGACGCTCAGCTCAGAACTGCACACACACAGTTCCGGTTCAGAGCCAGCTGAGACCATCTGAGTGCCTACTACAGTGTGTTCAGGCAGCACTGATGGATCTGTTGGAGGCCATGCCTGAGCGTGTCATGTGATGTCATGGTGTAAGGAAGTCGAGCAGAGGGGCCGGAGCCCCATGTGCGGGTCTGGATAAGATCAAGGTAAGCCGGGAGCGGGAATGTCAGTGCTGTTTAGACTGGAGTGGACTGAAGGGACCACCTGGTGTGGAGAGAGACTGTAACTATGACTCAGAAGCGGCCCTGTCATGTTGGAAAGGTGTCATCATTATCTGTGCTGCTGTACACTGCTGTCAGTGTCACTGTGAGTCCTGTCCCTGAGCTACTTACTTACTATATTGAAAATAAATTAGGAAATATGTTTTTTGCCTTAATATCCATCTTAAACCACATTGCTAATTGTACTTGTTTGTAACCTAAATACTGAAATTGCACTTAAAACTAATTTTTAAAATTTTTGGAAATGCCAGTAATAACATGGCTGTGCAGGGTAAAATTTGGGCGTCAAGTCAGTGAGTTTCAATTTGATAGGCTGGCAACACTGAACCAAACACTCATTTACATGCAGGCACAGTACCCCAGACTGTCCATCTCTCCCCTTAACATGCAGCCACCATTGCTTGAATGAGCGCCAATCCTGTTGATAATGTGAATTCTGAATATTAAACTGGTATTAAATCCAAAACCAAAAATGTTATATTATTCTGCTTACTAATTATATGCATTTATTTTTTTTTAGCTTTTTTTCCCCTCTGTTTTTACCTGGTGATCTGGTCATTAGCACACTTAGTTAAAAATAAAAAATGCAGGAGAGGAGTAAAGGCTTGATGCTCCTAATCACTGTTTGGTTCAAGTAATCACACAACATTTAGTATTTTCCTTCTGTAAGCTGCTGTATCAGAATGTATAATGCAGATATGTATCAAAAGGTGGGGGACTGCCAAAGAATTTTCCCTCAAATAAAATTACACCATTAACCATGTTATACTCAAACATAAACAGGGAATGCAAGAACTCTACATATGTCCAATTGCTCCAAGAACTCCTTTGCCAATTCCAACAGTCATCTGATTTACTGATTTACTGATAGCATTCACCAGAGTATAAAACGTTCTTCTCAAAGCTCTTTTTTACTTAGCTCACTGAAAACACTGGAAGTGCTTTTAAAGTATATGCTACTTTATATACTATAATTGGGAATGTATTGTGGTTTTGTATGCATTTTCTTTATTTATTTTGTCCAGGACTAAAAAAAATACAAATAATTATCAGGAACTATTGTATATGAACATTTTGTATTATTTTGGGCAGTAGGTGAAACTTCAAGATCCATTTCACAACTATACAGACAAAAACAAATTAGGATGCGGTTGTCACTAATAACAATCTTGGACACACTATGAATTGGAGTTTAGCAAATCCATGCAGGCTTTATGTCAAGTTTGCCATGACAAAATACTTAAAATGAGAAAATAAAGGATAAAGCAAAATATTGCACAGATCACAACATTTATCCTGACTAAAGTTAAGGTTTCATTTAGTTTGTGCATTTGAAGGTGTAGTCTCTAAGAGCCTACGTGTTTGACTGAGTTGTGTGTTCTTCACATGGAAAGGGTAGGCTATCCCTGTTTATTCAACTCTTCTAAAAAGAGGAAAATAGTTTGGGTCAGCTACTTCCATATTATTTTCAAACTTGCTTGCTCTTATAGTTCTGGTTTTAAACACATGAAATGGAATTTTACCTTTTCAATGTTACAGAGTTTGGTGTGATACAGTTTGCTCTTGTTTTATGACTTATCTTCCATTCAGGAAGTTTCTTCTATAGTCTTTTGATGAACAATGTTTTTTACAGACTTCAGTAATGCAAGTTGACATTACACACAATATAACGAGTAATCAGTGACTCACCCCTCATCCAAGAGTTAATTTCAAATTTTCAGGTAGAAACCTACAGTCTCAAAGCAGGCTTAGACAGGCCATAGATGATGCAATTTTATTTGCTGGAACCACGGTTTATAGCCGCTGGCAATAATTGAATGTAAAATTCCAACATGCTGGTTGTACCTAAATCGTGCAACAATCCATTTGGGTGTAGTCAGCCTGCCTATAGACTGTTTGAATCTCGGTTTGTCTCTACTGAACTGGCAGAGAGTCGAACCATCTATGGCCGGCATTAGCAAACCCATAGGGGTTCATTTACTAAAGCTGGAGAGTGCAAAATCAGGCTCATTTCTGCATAGAAGCCAATCAGCTTCCAGGTTTTATTGTGAAAGCTTAATTAAACAAGCTGAGGTTAGAAGCTGATTGGTTTCTATGCAGAAGGGAGTCTGATTTTGCACTCTCCAGCTTTAGTAAATAAACCCCATAGTGTCTGGGAATCATTAAATAAGGACTTTAATCTTTTGGCACTGGCCTAAAAAGCCACTGGTGTCAGACAGAAGGTGGAACTCTGCAGGTTTTCTTAAGAGAAAAATCGTGAGCGTGTGTGCTGCTGGAGTTGAAGGGACATTTTACGTCTAAACAAAGACTGTGTGAGGCAACAGTTATGCAGGCCATAGACAATGCAACTTTCTTTCCTGCAACCACAGGTTGCAGGAAAGAAAATTGCTTTATTCCCCCATCAACACTGACTGTCTTGATGGGGGTATCCCTCCCCTTGAGCTATTATGTTCTCCCAGTGGGAGGGGGGCAGGGAGCCACCTCTGCTGGGAGAACACAGTGACTATTGCTGGTGGCTATAGCCATTGGCAGAAATCGCATTAATAAATCTGACATGCTAGTCATACAACAATCAAATTGGGTACAATCAGCCTGCCCATACATGGTTCTAATTTTGGCTGAAAAACACACCATAAATTGAATATTAAATAAATAGTCCAATAATCCTCATTAAGGTGCTTCCATCCTCCAGCAATCACCAAGTGCTTCAAAACATAAAAGTGTAAGATTCCACCCCCAGATATCTGCTCACCTCCAGCAGTGTGACCTCACATAATATTATGTTTGGTCTAACTGCACTTTTGGTCCCAAATCGGACACTGAAGATCAACTTGATAAGCTTCAACTGTGGTTAACACCTTATTCGAAATACAACTCCCACCATCACATCACCTGAATGAGCCCATATGACAGAGGGGACATAAAAGAAGGTCCAGGCAAGGGGGCAGACCTGAAGGGTGGAGTCCCAACTAAACTGCAGTAAGCCAAAGATCGCTGTAGAGCAAGCTATTAAATTGGTCGTACATTATGTTCATCAATAGAATGAAGAGACAATATATTGCCAGGGTTATCTAATGTGCTTTCAATCTCCTCTTGAGGCTGTCTCAAAACCCTTCCCAGGGAATATAATAGTCAAAGCCCACTGGTGCCTAATAGCCATAAGGTAAAGGTCATCATCAGTGGGATCCTCCTCAATGTCCGATATCTCTGACTTCCACCCAAAAAAATGGGACTTTAATGAACATTATTGGACTTTTTATTCAATATTCAATTTATGTTGTGTTTTTCACTCAATATTGTACTGCTGCATTAGTCACTGTGTATAATAGTTTTGCCTTATATGGGATAAGGGTAATGTGCAATAGCAGCTATTTTGATGAATTATTAATGTATTATATATAATTTCATAGAAGCATGCAAGATTATATATCTTTTTTCGAATCTTGGCTGGTCCCTGCTGAATTGGACGAGTTTCGAACCATCTATGACCTGCTTTACTTTGGAATTGTCTAAAGACTGGAATCTGATGCTTAATCTTGCCTGGCTGAGAGAACTTTATATTTGGACTTTGACAATAATACAGGGAAGGATTTATTACATCAGGATAGGAAAACATTTGCCTGCCACATTCCTCCTATTTTTGTTTTATGACCATTTATGTAGTTCATATACGTTTAGGTATGGTCTTTATATAGTTAATTGGTTAGTAAAGGGTTAGTTTATTTGAACTGTATAAATATCTGGTCTGCGGGTCTTTGGAAAAAATTCTATTTGCAAACCTGTCATAGACTTCTTGGCCTGATAAAAGGCTGTGTGTACAGTTTGAACCTGTTTTTTCAAATCAAATATTACAGTATGCATAGAGAGCCTTTGGCCTAATCCCTGTTACTGCACTATGCCTTGAATTTCAATGTAATATCTACCTCCTTTGATTTATCAGCAATTATTTACTGGACCTTGTACTACATAACATTGTAAATCTTAGGCTCCATGCACACTAGTGTTTGGTAAAAAAATACTTAATAATAGCGTAATAGCGTTTTTAGTAGCATTAAGAAGTGTCTAGGAGCGTTAGTATTTTATTAGCGTTTTTACAGTACATGTAGAGGAAAAAAAGAAAATCTAGAAAAAAACTATTAGGAGCATTTTAGTAGTGTTTAGTAGTGTTTAGCATTTTTTCTGCTGGAAAAACTCTCTAAAAAACTCTTCAAAAACAATTTTTTTTCTGCTCCTAGAAGCTGAAGCTCAAAAAATGTTAATAGCCTAAAGTTGTGTGCATGGACAAATGAGATAACACTATTTAGCTTCTAGGAGCTTAAAAAACGGTAGTGTGCATGGAGCCTAAAAATTCAAAGGAGTTTGAGTATTCAGAGTATAATATGTGTAACCAACCTGATTTCTATTAAAGCGGAGTTCCAGTTGAAGAAAAAAAAAAAAATAAAGTCAGCAGCTACAAAAACTGTAGCTGCTGACTTTTAAAATACAGACACTTATCTGTCCCTCGGTCCAGCAGTGTTTTCACCATGGCTGGTTTCACTGACCATCTTCTCTCCTTGGAGCTGGCATCTTCAGTGTGGGCACCCGGCTATGATAGCTTACGTCTTCACAGCCAGGTGTCCACTACGCATGCCTGAGTAAGTCCCGTAGTCTTCTGGGACCTGTCACGTGACCCAGAAGACTACGGAGAGAGAGGGAGGAGGACAATGTACACATCCGATCGCCTTAGGCCAGGGGTGGGCAAACTGCGGCTCTCCAGCTGTTGTGGAACTACATTTCCCATGAGGCATTGCAACATAACAAAACTGACAGTTACAGCTATGACTTGCAGAGGCATGATGGAACTTGTAGTCCTGCAACAGCTGGAGAGCCGCAGTTTGCCCGCCCCTGCCCTAGGCGATTGCACTGGAAGTGGAAGCGGGTACCTGTCAAATTTGGGTACCCGCTCCCCAAAGGTGCCAAACCTTAGTGGGGAGCAGGGGACACATACTTAAAGCAGAACTTACCCTTCTGGGTGGAGCTCCACTTTAACCACTCTACCTCTAACAAAATATCAAATAAAATATAAAATAAATCTTCTATCACTAGTCACTAGGATGTTTTAAGTGAAAACTGGTTCACTGCAATTTATTTTACTTCACATCATACTTTAGGGTAAAAATGGTTCTTTTAATGAATACATAATTGTATTATTGGTTTTGTTTTTGTTTTGTTTTTTTACCTATGCCTGCAGCTTTAAACACACATATATAAAGGCATGCTAACATAACATTTACTGCTGAAATATTGGATGGAGAGTGGGTATCACTGAACTTCTGACCCCTTTTAAAAACAACAAACAACTTATTTCCAGTTGCATGGAGCTGTCATTTATTACCTTCTATCCCATTCTCACACCATCACATCTTCCTTGCATGACATGCTCCCAATGACGTCCAACTTCAGGTTCTGTATCGTGTACTCTGTTCACTTTACTGTCTTCACTACTTGAACTAGATACAGTGTATGTCTTAGAGTTTCGAGACATCTCAATTTTTAACCTGTATTTTCAGTCCACAATCTAATACCTCTGTTAGATTGAGCCCGTTCTGTGCAGGTAAAATAGAAAGACTTGCAAGAAGACATATGAAACAAATGCACCTCAAAAAGATCAGACTTTAGTCATCTAAATAGTTTGCTTCATGGGGGATGCAATTCTGGTTATGATTAAAAAAGATGAAACATCTGGTGTTATAATAAATTGGGGGCCACACAGAGTTAATTTTATATAGGCCCCTAATACTAAAAGTAATCAGTAAATGGTACTTGAAGTGCACTATGTAAGAAAAATGGTGGTCTTTTCTGAAAAGATACTGCCCTGGAAAAAGAATGAGACTGCCCAAGAAACTTTGCTACTGTACCTAAAAAAAGACTACTTTATAAAGAATGCTCATGAAAAACAAAGACTACACTAAACAGCACGTGAGACTGCAATGAAAATGATGCATTCAAAAGGAAAAAATATAAAAGTTCCTAAGAGAATAAGAATTAGCGTTGAGCTTCAGGTTGGGGTTGTGTATGAGTTTGACTCAAGACTAGCTTGTTCACAGGTCAGGGAACAGGCAAACAAAATGATCATATCAGGAAAGTTTGCCCACCCAAACTTCCAGAAATTTATACACAAACACAAGCCAGAAGTCTTTCACTTAAACAGCAGTAGCATTGTTGCCACTAAATGACAAGAAAATAAGCTGGTGGGGATCCTGGGTGACCTCATTGATCAAATATGGTCATGGTCATATTTTGTAGTGAGGTCACCCAAGATCCCCACCAGCTTGTTTACTTCCCTCCCCCTCTCTGTTGGGGTCCCCCAGGGCTCTGTCCTTGGACCCCTTCTCTTCTCCATCTACACCTCCTCCCTTGGCAAACTCATACACTCCCACGCCAGACACCACTAAACTACTCGTACACTCCCTGATTATCTCACGCCTTGACTACTGCAACTCCCTCCTCACCGGCCTACCCCAGTGCAAACTCTCCCCGCTTCAGACCATCCTGAACTCAGCTGCCAGACTCATCCACCTCACCAGCCGCTCCACCTCTGCCACCCCCCTCTGCCTCTCCCTTCACTGGCTCCCCATTGCCCAACGCATTAAATTCAAACTGCTCACTCTGACCTATAAGGCCATGCACAACAATGCCCCTAACTACCTCACCGACCTGATTCCCAAGTACCACCCTACCCGTACCCTTCGCTCTTCACAGGACCTCCTTCTATCTTGCTCCATGGTCTCCTCCTCCCACGCACGACTGCAAGACTTCTCCAGGTCCTCCCCCATCCTCTGGAACTCACTACCCCAATCCATCAGACTGTCACCTTCCCTCCTCACCTTCAGGCGCTCCCTGAAAACCCACCTCTTCAGGGAAGCCTACCCCACCCTCACCTAACAGCCGCTGCCCTTCCCTCCTCCTACCACTCCATCCCCCACAGCCTTTTCCTCCTGTACCTCTACCCCCTCCCTCCTAGATTGTAAGCTCGAAAGAGTAGGGCCCTCTTACCCCTTGTGTCCTGTTTGATGTTACTGTACTGTTTCATGTATTGTCCCCCCCTCTATTGTACAGCGCTGAGCAAACCCTTTGGCGCTATATAAACTCGATACATAAATAAATAAATAAATACAGAAACCACTGGGGATCTGACATTTGCAACTGGAATAGCAACTGATGAAGATTCCTGTGCGCAGTGGGTCATTTTTATGGCGAATCAAGAGCGTCAGGTGCCATTCATCATGACCACATTATTGAGATTTTTTTTAACCTTTATTATTATTAGGAAGGTTAACGACGGTTAACCACTTAAGGACCGCCCTTTAGCTGATATACTGCTACAGGGCGGAGCCTGTGCGCAGAATCACATATATATACACGTGATTTCGCATTTCTGGGTAGAGGGCGCACGGATGTCAATCACCGGGTCCCGGCCGGTATTTACCTGCCGGCGCCTGGTGATTACCGTGCATCTCCGATGGGGAGGAAGATTGTTTTGTTTACAAACAATCTTCCTCCCTGTCAGCTCGAGCACACTGCTCGGGATGGCTGTGGACAGTACAGCCATCCCGATCAGCATGCTTACAATGAAGAACACACCCCCACCCCCTAATAAAACACTCCCAGCACACAGTTAACCCTTTGATCGCCCCTCACATTAACCCCTTCCTGCCCAGTGCCATTAGTACAGTGCTTTTATTTAGCACTGATCACTGTATTGGTGTCACTGGGGTGTCAGTGACACCAAGTTAGTTCCCTCCAGTGTCAGAATGCCTGCCGCAGTCAGCCAAGGGAGGAGGTGTAGATGTAGAAGAGAAGGGGCCCGAGGACAGAGCCTTGAGGGACCCCAACAGAGAGGGGGAGTGAGGGGGAGGTCGTAGCGTTATAGGTAACACTGAAGGAGCGTTGTGATAGGTAGGACAAGAGTCTCTGAAGCCAAGGGAGTGTAGTTTTTTGAGGAGGAGGGGGTGGTGAACTGTGTCAAAAGTCGCGGAGAGGTTGAGGAGTAGGAGCACTGAATAGTGGCCATTAGCTTTGGCGGTTAGCAGGTCGTTGGAGAGTGTGAGTAAGGCAGTTTTGGTGGAGTGTAGGGGACGGAAGCCGGACTGTAGGGGGTCGAGGGGGTTGTTGTCGTTGAGGTGGGAGCTTAGGCCATTGTAGACTAAGCGCTCAAGGAGTTTGGATGTGAATGGCAGCAGGGAGATGGGTCTAAGGTTGTTCGGGTCAGTAGGGTCCAGGGAGGGCTTTTTAAGTATGGGAGTGATGTGTGCGTGCTTCAGAGGGGAGGGGAATGCGCCAGAAGAGAGGGAGAGATTAAAGATGTGGGTGAGGGAGCGTAGGATGGAGGGGAAGGGAGGTCGTAGGAGTTGTGAGGGGACAGGGTCGAGGGGGCAGGTGGTATATCCTCAAGAGGGCAAGTGGTTAAACTGTGTGGGTGTTTACTTTTTCATATTGTTTATGTGAATGAACAATAAGGAATATTATGTACCACGTACTCATTCACATAGAGGATGAGCAGATATATGTATCTCTCAATCAACATCGACTATTTTTTAATCATTATGCAGTTAGCATTAGTAAATAGATGGGAAAGTACATAATGTTAACTAATTTTATGCATTTCTTTTTTTATAATCCTTCAGTTATTTCCTGGTTTCCAGACCTAGGCAAAAAGATGTCATATATTCTAGGAGTCTTCAGGTAGGGAGGAGGGGCTTTCACAACTAAGCACACTAATATTATTATACCGGATTTATATAGCGCCAACAGTTTGCGCAGCTCTTTACAATATAAGGGAGACAGTACAATTACAATACATTTCAGTACAGAAGGAATAGGAGGGCCCTGCTCGTGGAGCTTATAATCTTGACTACATGCCTGAGCTAGGGGCAGATGGATTCCAGGACGTCAATGCTACATGAATCTTCTGCCCTTACTCAAGATGGCCTGGCCAGAAATACTAGGGGGTGTTTTTCAAAGTGATTTCACAGCAAAATAAGTCATGGGGACATAGATAGATGGGGGGGGGTTACTTTTAATATTAAACATAAATTAAAAGAGAAATGTGAACTTTCTTTTTACCATTTATAATTACCTAGGTAGATGCAGCATCGGTCCCCGCCTGCTCTAAGTGTGAGATCTCAGCGATCACATAACATAAAAATTTTCACAGCCGCTCTGAGCAGAAAGGTAATTGTCAGTCACCGCTGTCTGCTCTGTTACCCCCCCCCCACACTCATTGGAGCGCTGGGCTGTGGAGGAGGAGGGAGTGGCTAGTTCAAGCTCTCAGTGGCTCGCTCCAGACTTTGGTATGGATCCTGAAGTCGGGATCTTTCCCCAGCCTGGACTGGAGGAGTGAGGTCAGCCAACAGCATTCTTCAGCCCACTGTCAGTTGTAAATGGGTCACAGTAGTGCAGAACAAGCTGCACTCCTATGATCCACAGGAGAAGTACAGCTAAAAGAGTTTTGGCTGTACTTCTCCTTTAAATAATATTTTAGGTTTTAAGTGTATTTCCACTTTAAGAAGCAAACTACCAGTACACTGCAGCTCCCATACTAATACACCACAGGGTAGATGTAGAACACTCAGCACATAAAACCCATGCATGCTAATACTGCCACACTAAAGCCAAAATTAGAATAATATTTATTTTAACTAAACTGTAGCAAACCTTTATATAAATAACCTATTACCATTTGTGTCAGTTTCAGCAGAGCAGCTTGGTAATATACAGTTTCGCTGATCTACCAAAAAAGATGCTCAAAATATTTTGTTTGTTGTGCCTGCTGTGCTTGAGTATCATTAAATCTGTGCCTGCAGAGCTCCTATTCAAAAAACTGTGCCAGGAAAAAAATTCAACTAAATAGCAAGCTACTAATACATTCCAACATGCACGGCCACTGTGCTTAAATCCCAACTTTGGAGAAGTTAAAAATGTTTCCTTGTCTTGGGGCTGCCCCTGCACTGCAAGGGTTAAATACTTGTTCATGTCTTGAGGACTGGAAACAGTAGTTTTATATATGGACCCTCAATAAGCTTTTGTTTCTTCTACTCCCTTAAGGCCCCATTCACACCTGAGCATTTTGTAGTTCCAAGCTCAAAAACTCTCAGCAAACTAAATCCCTTGTAACTTGATGGTGGAGTTTTGAGTGCTCAAGCCCCTGTAGCTCAACACCTGATGCTCCAAAAGCTACATGAGCTACTTTTGCGGCAGATTTGGCACTTTTTCCCCACAGACTTCAATAGGAACACCTGTAAATGCTCAAATCAATAGTTTCCAAACATTTTTACAGGAGTATCTTAGACATTCTCAGTCTGTAAGAAATGGTCTTGTATGCTTAGAATTTCCATTGGCTAAAACAAAATCTCCTAAAGCTTGATACGTGTAAAATGCTTGAACATACCCTTCTAAAATGTTCATATATGCACACAAAACACTCAAAAACACCCAAAAAGTGCTCTGCTAAGGTGTGAATGCAGCATAAACACTGCCGGAGGACTGTCTCTTGGTGTCCTCACATTCAGTGCAGGGCTGAGGGCTCTGCAATGGATTAGATGACTTTAGAGGAGCTGAGATCAACAAATCAAAGGGGAGGAGAGGCTATGGGGATCAATCTTACAACCTGGAGAGAGCCTGTTGAAATTTGAATAAGTATCATGAAAGATCATGCCTTTATCTGAATCCTCTGTATTCTACTGCAACCATAATTCAGATAGTGTCTCACAAGGTGTCTGGGAATGTACTACTGAATCCTGTGTTGTGTATAGTCCTCTCTCTCTCTGAGTCTTGCATCACCAATCACATTCAGGCTTCCAAGGCGGATTTAGATCTGACTAATGAATCAGCATAATGTCTACTGCAGTTTTGTGCATTAGGCAAATATGCTGCTGCGGAAGTATTTGCAAATCATTTTGCTTCATTACAAAGAAAAGATTACTAAAAACTAAGTAGTAAAACTTACGAATAAAAAGCTAAAGGAATGAGGATGAAGGCTTGCCCCCTATATGCCTCTTAAAGTTTAAATTTCAATGTTGACTGGAGTGTACCAGTAAATTTGTCTTTAGTTGTCGAACATTTTAAAATGTTTATCATGTTTTGTGTAATACAGGGCACAAAAATGATTCAATTAAAATATTCCTTTTGTGTGATGTTCTCTGTATCCCTTTTGATCCTCTTTACAGCTGAGACCAAAATATTGGTAACAGTTTCACTGCCCTTGTGATGCTTTTGTTATTTTAGTTTAACCTGCTGCCTGATTCTATGCAGATATTTCTCCATTGGTTTTGTAGAGTCCAAGCCATGACCTTGATTTAACAAAGACACTTTTTATTTGACTGAATCAATATTATGTTTTTGTAAGAGCTGAGCATATTCTGATGTATCTTTTATCTCTAATGTGGACGTTCATCTTTGGGCTTCCAGTCAGATTGTATACTCTGTGGGGTTATTAGAACAACTCTTTATATTTTTCATAGAGGGAGAGAGTGAAACACAGAAATGTTTTTTTGGACTTTTAGTCTCTTCTACAGTACATGCCATGCTACCATATGCTACGCTACAGTATGCCACGTAAATATTGTGATACCAGAGCTATTTTGTATAGTGAAATTGAAGACACTCTTTGTTCACTGCTATTGTGCTTTTTGCCTGGTTAATTTAAAGTTTATGTAAACCCTAACAATGAACTTCTCTTATTTGCTTCTATTTGGTCTATTAAAAGTATTTTATTATACCTTTTCGATAAGTGCAAAAAATATTTAATTCTTGCAAAAATCACGTGAGCTGATAACTTCTTGTACATGCAGAGACAATGGGGTCGATTCACTAAAGGTTACCGCATGCGATAACACGGTCACGTGACTCATTAGCCTAAATTATCGCGATGACAAAATATCCAATTCACAAAAAAATTAACGAGCCTGCGGTATTTATTGCAAAATTAACCACTTGCCCTCCTGAGGATTTACCCCCTTCCTGATCAGACCATTTTTTGCGTTACAGCGCTGCGTTACTTTAACTGTCACACAACTCTGCAGCCATATAAAATTTATGTCCTTTTTTCCAACAAATTGAGATTTCTTTTGGTGGTATTTGATCGCCTGTGAGTTTTTATTTTTTGAGCTATGAAAAAAAAAAAAGACCTACAATTTTGAGAAAAAAACAATATTTTTTTACTTTTTGCTATTAAACATGTCCAGTAACAAAATTTAAAAAATCAAATTTCATCATAAATTTAGGCCAAATTGTATTCTGCTACATGTCTTTGCTAAAAAAAATCCCAATACATGTAAATTAAATGGTTTACATAAAAGTTATAGCATTTACAAATGGCCGTATATATACTGGATTTTTTTTTATTAGTAATGGCAATCAGCGACTTATAGCGGGACTGCGGCAGGCATTCTGACACTGGGGAAACTGATTTAGTGTCACTGAAATCCCCAGTGATACCAATACAGTGATAAGTGCTAAAAAAAAGCACTGACACTGTACTAATGGCACTGGGCAGGAAGGGGTTAACATGAGGGGCGATCAAAGGGTTAACTGTGTGCTGGGTGTGTTTTGCTATGGGGCCCTGTCAGTGTGATTCACTGTAAGCACACTGCTTTGTATGGTTGTATGCAAAGCAGTGTGCACAAGCTGGCGGAGGAGAACTGTTTTGTTTATAAACAGTTCTCCTCCCCGTCAGAGATCCTCGGCAATCACTGGACGCCGTCCAGTAATCACCGGCTGGGACCCAGTGATTGATAGCTGCAGCCCCCTACCCGTAATTGCAAAGTCACATATATATATACGTGATTTTGCGCACCTGTGCCCCCCTGTAGCAGTATTTCTGCTATAGAGTGGACAGGAAGTGGTTAAAAATGTGTCTGTAAATACTGCAAAAAAACATGCGGTAAGCTGTTAAGTCCAATTCACAAACAGAACAGAAAAAAAGATGCTATATTTATCACCAGGGTTTTGCTGGCGGTATCACATGCAGTATTTTTTCAGATGCAGACCCAAAATTCCTTAGGATTATGAAAGGACTCCCACTCCATTTTTAAAAAAAAATTTGGCAAGGGGTTCCCTCAAAATCCATACCAGATCCAAAAGGCTTGGTATGGATGAGGGGGAGCCCCACACAGTTTTTTTCATAATTTTTAATTCCCAGCATGTTTTGTTTATATTCAGCTGTCAGTGGGACACCCGCTGACAGCTGATGAGTTATGCGTTGTTAAGGACAGAACGGCCAGCTTCCTTAACAACCAGCTACCGTGCGATAAATTACCACATGAAAATATGCGGAAGTTACCACAATACAGATATTTTATAGCACAAGTTATTTATTGCAAAATTCTTAGTGAATTGCACATTTGCAAAAGATTTACCGCATGCGTTATTTTACCTAATTTTTTCAGATGCTATTTAACTCTTAGTGAATTGACCCCAATGTCATAATGTTCTCTCTGGGACTCTAGAATATCTCTCCATATGTTTTAGAGAAGTGTATGGGGAAAGTATTGTAGTCCTTACCTATAGTGACAATACTGGCTCTTGAGTATTGTCACCCGAGGACAGGAAGTGGCAGGATCAGCAGGAAAGAATAAAGAAAAGAGAAGAAAAATAATTGAATGCAGTCTCCACATCTTAAAGTCCATTTGAAGTCACAAAATAGATATACAGGCATCTTACTAACAACCTGTATTTCCAAAGTCTTACATCCACTTTCTTGTTACAGCGGTACTGAAGGATGTTAAAATATCAATGTGCGCTATAATAGGCATCAGAATAAACTTAATTTACTGGTGAGATACACCTTGTTCTGTATATCATATTGCATCATTGTGTTGAGTAGGGAGCCATCTAGTGGCTGTTCACTGCAACTGCACCTGTAGTTTATTATTCCCTTTTAACAAAAACAGGAAGTGTTTCATGTTTGTTGTTAATAAAGATTTCCCATAAACAACTGCAGCTATTTTAGCTTCTAGAAGAGCACCATTTGATACATGTGACCAATGTGGTTGGTTATAACAGAGGTCACACGATCTGATTTCATTGTATTTGTTAAAGTCACATATAAACGTAGCTAGATTGGATTTAAATGTATTCATTGCAATTGCAGGTAGCTGTTTGCAAGAAATGTATTCATTAGATGTATTTCTGAGAGACATGTCTAAAAAAATATTGTAACTTCAGTTTATGTAATTGTATTGCAGTTTTACAGAACTAGTCACAGAAGTAAATTAAGTTTTGGAATGAAACACAATGCTGCTTTGGTCAATTTTGTTAGCTAGCTGTTGGTTAACCATTAATAGGACAGCATACACCCTATCTTTTCATCTGCAGTGCAAGATTTTATGGGCACGCTTGTGCATAGTGTATTAAGAATATAGTAACCCAGCAGCTTAAGCCTGCCATAGATGGTTCGAATCTACTGAACCGGCCCAGATTCGAACCATGTATGGGCAGGTTGAATGTACCCAAGCTGATAGATTGATTGCGTACAACCAGCCTGCCAGATTTTACATGTGAATATTGCTAGCAGGTGTTATAGCCCCTAGCAATAATCACTCTGTTCTCCTGGGGGGAATGACTTCCTCCGCCCCCCTGCAGAGAGAACACAATAGCACCATGGGAGGGATTCCCCTGTCAACACTGTCTGTGAAGAAAGGGGAATCGAGCAAATTTCTTTCCTGCCACTCGTGCTTACAAGAAAGAAATTCACTCTGTCTATGGCCAGCCTTACTTTTGCTTATGTGCAGATAAACTGGACTGAAAGAAAAAAGATATTATATTTATTGAGGAACGTCAAATATTAACCTCAGATCCTGGTTGGTTCTCTTGCTAGTACATGCCTTTCTTGAAGGATGCATTAGGGGTATACTCTGAAAACAGTCAAAGGCCTTTGATGATATGCAAACTTCCTTTCCAATTGTGTTATTATAGGTTACCTCTCCTACCTCGAGTGAAAGCATGCTGTGCCTGAGTGTATGTCCCTGCCATGGTCACTACACATTGTGTATGTGCACTTTTTTCTCCCTGTGCCATCCTGAACACCCAGACTAGCCTCCTGCCATGGCCTCAGGAACACCACAGACTTTTTCACTCCTTTCCTCTATGCAGTGAAAGAACACATAGCAGCTTCATCTCCTCTTCACTTTGTATGCTCGGGTTCCTATTGGTAGCCCTTGGCGAACCTCATGCTGTGGTGCCACAATATGGCCTTTGCAGGAAAACAGATTGAAAATGGGATTGTCCTGGCAAATCCAGGACAGTTGGAAAGTATGTCCTCAAGTTCTCCTGAGAACGTATACTGCTTTAAATTGTTACTAAACCCACAACAGTAAAATCAGTCTTTATATGTAGTAAAGCATGCTTGTTATACTCACTGTGGAACCTAAGGGGTTAATCCTCTGCATTGTGTAAAAAGGCTGTTTGATCCTTTATTCTCTGCCCCTCCTCTTGTTGAAATGACCACCTGATACAGACGGAATCCGTGATCACATGCAAATGCTCAGTTTGGTGTGTATTGCTACAGAGGTTTTTTTTTTCTTGGGAGGGTGCATGTGATCACCACAGGGCCAATCAGCACTGTCCAGACAGAGGGTCAGAGGTTTCACATCCTCCTAGAGCAGAAAGAAAACTCCTCCTACAAGCTTTAACCAGTGCTCTGCTGAACACTGATAGAAGTCACAAGACTGATCTAACTGTTGATGATAAAAGGTATTTAGCAGCTTATATTTACAAAAATAATTGCATTTCCATGTTGTGTGTACTGTGGGAGACCAGATATAGTAAATGCAGGGTCTGGGGTTTAGTTTAAGAGATCCAGTGTCCCACACCTTTCTGTACCAGAATGTACTACAATGTTCGGAGCAATTGGGAGGTCAAAGTCAGTTTCAAATGGGAGAGGAGGCCCATACTATTCTATTGTCTCTTATCTTAAATTTAGCTATAAAGGCTTTTTAAGAAAATGTCATAATGTGCTGCTTAATGATGTCACAGGTTTTTCATCATGAGTGCTATATCCATAGGATGATGGACCAGTCCATAAAACAGAATAGGGAATATACATAAACCTGTCATAGATTTAATTAAAATGTTCCTTCACTCTCTCAATCAACATGGACTATTTATTCCTTAGCTGCTAGCATTAATAAATAGATAGGAAAGTATATTATATTTACTGGTATAAAACGTTTTTTTTACATTTCTTCAGTTACTTACCTGGTTCCTAGGCAAATGATTTCATACATTCCAGGATTCTTAAGGAGGGGAGGAGAGGTTTTATCTTGCCCGTATGCCTGAGCTAAGGGCAGATGGAATTCAGGAAGTAAATGATACATGAATCATCAGCTCTTTCTTAAGATGGCCACGATCAGAAATGGTAAGGGGGTATTTTTCAAAGTCATTTCTCAGCAAAATGAAGCATGGAGACATGAATGGATGGGGGCTTTTACTCTGAATATTAAAAATGAATTATATAACGTTTTTGATTTGTGGTGCTCAGAAGCAGTGTAGTTCCGCTTTAAGTATCCTCTTCAACTTCCAGATTTGCCCATCTTCCTGATGGTTATTGAATCTCTGATATTGCTGTGAAGTTTCTTGACACTTGTGCTGTTTCCTTTTAAAGTAATTGGGATGTTCCTACTCCTTATCAAAAGGGATATTTAAATGTTTGTGTACTATTTCCTGTATGCTAGAGAAGCTATGTCATCAAAACCTGTTTCTGTGACCCCTCCCATCCCAATATTAAAGATACTCCTAGTGTGGTGTCATGATAGTGAGCTTCTGCTAGATATCTTGTCGTGTCAGTGTAACTGCTGCAAAGTGTGCTCCAAGTGTCACATACACTGTTGGATGTCTTCTGGAAGATGTGAGAGATTTTGGATTCCCACTGTTGTTTAACTGCAATTTAGAGCATATTCAGGCTGAGAATAACTAAAGTAATAGTTCAATGACAGCTGCAGCCACACATTAAGCCCACCAGATGGAATAACATTACTGTGTAAATATGGGCCATAAAAATTCTGAGATGACAATGGGTTGATCATGTTTCCTCTGAATTATGCTCTGATATAAATAAATGCCATATCTTTCCGAGCAGTCATTTTTATTTAGTAGTCTTGCAGATTAGTCACATCTCTTTATTTACAGCACATCTGTTAGTGAAAACACTTGCTTTCCATCGTACTGTTGCAGAATAGCATATGGGTGTTCTGGTGCCGTGATAGTTGCAATTATTACAATCTGTACAATATTCCATGATAAATCACAAATCTAGTGCACTGATTAAACCATCAGGGAAGGACTTCTAGCTGACTAAGATAATGATAGACTCTTCCAGAAATTGCGGGTAAACAGTGGGTTTTATTAACCCTTATCCATATTAATAAAACAATACTAGGCAGGTTTGTTGCAATGCAAATATACAAGATGTCACGTTAAGTTGTTTGATAATATTTTCCATATTGTTTTTACATTTTTATGGTCAAAGTATTTGTAGTTTAGGCTCCATCCACAATGGGTGTTTTGATAATGCTGGTAACGTTAGCTGTGTAAAGTCATGTTGAAAATGTGGTTTTTAAGCTTTTTTTTAGCATTTTTGCATTAGCGTTTAGCAGAGTTTTGCCGCGTTTAGTGGTGTTTTCCTGCGATTTTCCACGTTTGCGGTTTTTAGCATTTTTTTTTATAAAAAAAACCTTTTTTTGGTCAAAAAAGTCCCCAAAACACCCGTTTTACTGTGTTTTACAGCGTTTTGCAACATTAGAGCCTTTTTACAGCTATAAAACTCCTCTAGAAACCCACCAGTCCTGTTTTTTCTTTCCAGCCAAAAAAGGTCCCTGCCAAAAAATGTTGATTACAGTCTATGTGTGCATGGACACATAGGATAACATGCTGGGGGGTTTACTAGCTGTAGAAAAAAACATCAAAAGCTAAAAACAGCAGCTGTAAAAATGTGCATGAGGACTTAGAGTTAACTCACCTAGCAGAGATATATGCATGCACAGTTTATGTAATTAATATGTTTTCTAATTAGAGCTGCATGTTACTATTCAGAGCTCAACAGCTATGGTCCTGGATTATGGCAATTATAACGAATTATACACAGTTTACATAATTCATTGGCATTTGCTCCACAACCTTGACCTGTATAATTTTTTTCAAAGACCAGAGTTGAGCAGCCTTGTTTATTTAAATTATTCATTTATGGAATACTGTGAAATTCTGTGGGACCTTATGGATTCCATACAACTATACACCAGTCCCTGTTCACAAAAGATCATATACTCTGATTTCAGTGCCAGAGTCACACAAACATGCTAAAGAAACAAAAAAATAAAAAATCAGCGAATACAGATTCCCCAAATCCTAATGTCAAGTGACACAAAATAAACGTTCATAAAATCCAATGTCATATAATGCAAAATAAGTCCATATAGCACTAGGGCAAGCTCTTATAGCTGTAGCAGGCTCTGTGTGAAAATAAAGGAAGAAAAAGCATCTCTTAGTGCAGTATGTCAAAACATTTATTAGGGAGCAAGGCAAAAGCTCTCACATGGTGAAAAGGGTAAGAAAAGCAATGGCCGAATCCTCGTTGCAATAGCCGCTTCCATGCTAAGGGAGACT
Source organism: Staurois parvus (assembly GCF_062004578.1). Taxonomy (NCBI): domain Eukaryota; kingdom Metazoa; phylum Chordata; class Amphibia; order Anura; family Ranidae; genus Staurois; species Staurois parvus. Next base: position 17,780,025 of record NW_028317807.1, on the reverse strand, counting down.
GTGGATGTCACAAGAAGTCGGCTGACATGTGAAGTCTCTGAAGATGGAGTCTGGAGTGCAATTTGGAGCGCAACGTCGGCGTCAGCATGATGACGTGGGATAGATCAGCATGCAAAGCAACGCGTTTTGGAGCATGCGCTAAACTGCTAGACGACAGAAGCGCGCTCCCTTCTTGAGCTTGAGAAGGGAGCGCGCTTCTGCTGTCTAGTGGTTTAGCGCATGCTCCGAAATGTGTCACTTTGCATGCTGGTCTCTGCGCTCCAAGGTGCACTCCAGATGCCATCTTCAGAGACTTCACATGCCGGCCAGCTTCTTCTGACATCCACAGTCTCCCTTAGCATGGACATGGCTATTGCAGGGAGGACTTGGCCATTACCTTACTTATCTGAGCTTTTGCCTTGCTCCCTAATAAATGTTTTGACATACTGCACTTAGAGGCTCTTTTTTCTTCCTTTATCTTCACACAAACATGCGCTAGGGCTATTTTAACCAGTTAATCTCCAGGCCATTTCTGGCACTCTTTGTTTACATTTTAAAATCAGTATTTTTTTCTAGAAAATGTCTTAGAGCCCTGCAAATATTCTTTATTTTTTGAAGCAGAGGCCCTAGAGGAAAAATTGGTGATTTTTTACATGTCACAAGGTATTTGCACAGCGCTTTTTCAAACCTAATTGTTCGGAAAATATAAACTTTTTTAAAATTTTATTACAAAAAAACACTATACATAACCCAATTGTTTTGTAAAATATAACAGCTTTAAAATTGCACACACCCATGCAACGACGACAAATGGCGGAAATTTTACTATTTATCGGCAATGCTTTAAAAGCCCTTGCAGGTTACTACTTTAAATTAACAGAGAATGTCTAATGCTAGAATTATTGCCTGTGATCTGACAATTGCGGCGATACCTCACATGTGTGGGACGATCTCTGTTTGTGTGCTTGCGGGACTGACACATGCGTTTGCCTTTGCACTGCCTAGATGCGTATCATCACATTACATGACTTCTTCAGTAGCTACTGAAGAAGTCACGTGATGTGACGATACACATCTAGGCAGTGCCGGGAGTCAGTGTTATTGCAATCAGAAGTGACACGGGAGTCGCAGCCCCGTTGTCTTATATGAGAGCCTGTGTTTTACTTCACTTTTAAGTGCGTTTTATAATAAACATATATTTTATGTGTACATATTACGCTATGAAAACCTTTTTTGCTTCATGCGAGTGTAGGGAACTGTTATTTTATACACTAGTTGTGGTTTGTTTACATCCATATACAGCCACAATCATAGAGGTCCCATTACAGACAAGTCCCTAGGTGTGCTTCCTGCCCCTACAAGGAGGTCAGGAAACCCCAGGATGTTATATAGTTGTTTTCCAGGAAGTATCAGGCAGAGGGTTCCAGCCTGCCATGTGCTATGTATCTGGGGAGAACTGTATGGGAATTCTGTGAGTAATGATCCAGATTAACAAGGTTGTTATCTATGTAGTTGTTACTGAAGCAGATTAGGTCTGCCTCTGTTATATTTCAACTTCTGTATAGGAACCCTAATAACTCTGTAAAAGAGAGATTTGTGGTTCATTATCATTATTCTTTTTATACACTGCAGAATCCTTATAGTTGTCTAAATATACAGTATATATAGATCAGTGTTTTCTCCTGTATAAGACTGTCAGGTGAACTTTCTATTAATTGCAGTGTATCTTTGCAGCCTCTTTGCTTAAATAGCCTTATTGGTCTGGATCTCTCTTTAGCTAGGATTAGCATAGGGAGCGTTGGATAAGATTAGGCTAGAGGTAGGTTAGGCATCCGACGGCCACTTAGACAGATAGAGGCCCGGTTGCAGTGATAGCCCAGTTTAGGGATAGGGACTAAGAGTAAGGCTAGATAGGGCATTTTATCCTTTTAGGTGATGCATCGCTGATCTTCAGACAAGCGGTGCAATCATCCGCATGTTACTTGGATGCCATCACAGCATCTAAAGTGGAAGCGTGCATCTTATTGACTCTCACCTCTCCAGGGGCCCCTGCAACCGGACAGCGCTATAACCCATGGTTGGAGGTATTCTGTATACTACATGCACATATACCCGGGTATAATTGCGACCTCCCAATTTATGGTAAATTGTAATTCCTGAATGTTATTCTTATGCATCCTGTTTTATGTGGCTGCTTTATATAAACTTTGCATTAATCTCATACAGGTGTGGTGACATGTTTCCATGTTAGAAATATAAGCTGGGTGCATTAATACTGCTATGTATAGTTACTTTAAGTTGTCTACATGTTACATTCCTAGAAAGGGGTGAGTCTCCTCAATTGCAGGATCCCTATTCTAGGTGGAGGCACTGCCATTTGTATTATCACAACCCCCTCTTCCATATAGCGAAGGCTCAGGATTGCCTACTCATATACAGGTTAGCGCCATAGCTTGTTTGGTGTGGGCCATTTCACATAACCCCCCCCAAAACAGGGCTACATTTGGAGGCACTGCTGAGATCGAAGTGGGTTTAATAGTCATGGAGGAGCAACACGAAGACAAGTGGCGCCCTCAACCTACTCCTAGAAGGAGGTACCTTCCCTCTGTTCCACAAAACGTCAGTGTAAAAGAAGAACAAATGCCAGTTAACTATTCTTATCAGGAAGATGTCCATATTCCACAATCTAGTGAGAATGCTGTTGGCACTTTAAATCAACTGACTGAGATGCTAGCACAAGGGTTACAGGCGGCACATTATAGAAAGCTAAAAGTGTTCTCTGGTAATGTTCCTGTACCACAAGGAGAAGAAGCTTTCGAAGTTTGGAAAGAGCACACCCTTCAATGCTTGAAAGAATGGTCCTGCTCAGAGGAAGGCAAGCGTCAGCGTGTTATGGAAAGTCTGCGATCTCCAGCAGCAGAACTAATCCGCTTGTATCGAGATACCCATGAGGGGGTAAGTGCAACAGACTATATACAAGTACTGTCTGACCATTTTGAACCATACTATGACCTTGAACAGATGGTTGCTGACTATCCTATGACCCGTCAGAAAGAAGGAGAGAGTGTTTCCACTTTTATTAATCGATTGCAGTTACTGTTGTCACGTCTGGTGTATCACACTGCTATACATCCTGATGCAGTGAATTCAATGAGAACTAGTCAATTAGTACGGGGGTTGTTACCTCATCATCCTCTCGCACAGCTCCTCAAAGTGAAGTTATCTGATGATGATCTTCCTCTTCATGGACTAATGAAGTTAGTGAAGAAATTGGAAGCTGACATTCAGTTTAGCACCCCTAAGAAAGTGAAACAACCTTTTAAAGAGGACCTCCCTTCTCGTCCTGTTCAAACTGATCAACCTGAATTCACTTGGTCCAAGTCTTCCATTAACAAGCCCGTTGCATTACACAGAGGGAGAGACTCTAGAAAGTGCTTCAGGTGTGGTCAGACGGGCCATTCAGCTAGACAATGTAATGATGATTATGAGGGAATGGTGCAAAGTGTGTCATTCCCTGTACAAAAGCACAAAGGACGACTGAAATATTCAAAGTCAGGATCAAAACAGCCTATCATAGGCTTTAAGTCCATTGTTAACGTTACTGTCAACGGACTTGAAACTTCAGCTTTGTTTGACACTGGGTCTCAAGTTACCCTTATCTATCGTTCCTTCTATCAGAAGCATTTGAGCAACACACCACTTCAATCTACTGGACAGATGAAGTTGTGGGGGTTGAACTCTAAGTCATACCCTATTGATGGAAGCCTGCGCATAATTGTTACTGTACCTGGTTTAGAGGACAAAGGTGTTCCTCCCATGGAGATCAATGCACTTGTGTGTCCTGACACTGGGGACTCCAATGCCGCTCCTGTGATATTAGGTACTAATTGTAAAGCAGTACACTGTACTTTTCAGAAGTTTCTTGAAGGAGGTCGAACTGCTTCTTTTGATCAAATTGAACTGTCTTCTGATCTTAAAGAGCTTTGTAATGTCCTCTCTGTTGGCTATCAACACGGAGTGGTGTATCACATCGGTAGGCATGCAGTGGAAATTCCTCCAGGGGGAGAGAGAATACTAAGGGTTGCTTCCAGCATTGCTCCTGAGCTACTTGGAGATGGCAGTTACGTCCTTATGGAAACACCTGAAGAGATGATCAACAAAGAGGGGTGGCAGGTGATTCCTGAAAGGAAAGACTGGAGGGCCAGAGTGGACCTATCTACGGTTGTGACTGTGAGAAACTGTTCACCTTACCCCATTGTAATTGATCCTTACCAAAAGGTAGCCCATTGCTATCCTGTGTTTGGTGTTAACCCCTATGCTGAAGTGTGCAAAGTGCAAGTTGAAGGTACCGCTCCTACTGTTGAATTTGATCTGACTGATCCAAACTTATCAGAGCTTTGGGTTCACAGATTGACACAGCAGTTATCAGGATTACCAGAAGTATTTTCTATGGATGAAATGGATGTAGGCTGTGCCAAAAGTGCTCAACACACTTTCAGGCTAACAGATGCCACTCCCTTCTGGGAAAGGCCCAGAAGGATAGCTCCAAAGGATGTTGATGAGCTCAGACAGACCTTACGTCAGATGAAAGATCAGGGGATCATTGCGGATAGTAAAAGTCCCTATGCTTCACCTATTGTTGTGGTAAGAAAGAAGTGTGGATCTATTCGCCTATGTGTGGACTATCGAACACTGAATCGAAGGACAATACCTGATCAGTATACACTACCCAGGATAGAAGAGGCTTTGGAAGCTCTGAATGGAAATCAGTGGTTCACAGTTCTTGATTTGCGGTCAGGGTACTATCAGGTTCCAATGGCTCCTGAAGACCAAGAGAAAACAGCCTTCATATGTCCTTTGGGTTTCTATCAGTTTACCCGCATGCCACAAGGCATAAGGGGTGCACCAGCAACATTTCAAAGATTAATGGAACGCGTTTTGGGTGATTTAGTGCCACGAGAGTGTCTTGTGTACCTCGATGACATTATTGTATTTGGAGCTTCATTGGAGGAACATGAAGAACGCCTCATGCGAGTGTTGCGTCGTCTAAAGGAGGAAGGGCTGAAGTTGTCTTCAGACAAGTGTAAGTTCTGCCGTTCATCTGTTACCTATGTAGGCCACATTGTTTCTGCTGAAGGAGTGGCCACAGATCCTGCCAAAGTTGAAGCAGTTGTGAATTGGCCACGACCTCAGAATATCACAGAGTTACGTTCATTCCTTGGATTCTGTGGTTATTACCGCAGATTTGTAGAAGGATATTCGAAAGTGGCCAAGTCCCTACATGACTTGTTGAAGACTGATTCGAGCGGTCAAGAAAAACAGAAGAAATCCACCAAAAATCCTTTTGGCGATAAGTGGACTTCAGCCTGTGAGGATGCCTTCATTCAGTTAAAGAAGAAGTTAACAGAGGCACCCGTTCTGGCCTATGCTAATGCTCGAAAGCCGTATGTTCTCCATGTAGATGCTAGCTTTGAAGGACTGGGTGGAGTGTTACACCAGGAGTATCCAGCTGGGTTGCGACCCGTCGCCTTCATCAGCCGAAGCCTCACAGTTAGCGAGCACAATTACCCAGTTCACAAGTTGGAATTCTTAGCTCTCAAATGGGCTATTGTCGATAAGTTACATGATTATCTTTATGGAGCAGCTTTCGAAGTAAGAACAGATAACAATCCTTTGACATATGTCTTAACCACAGCAAAACTAGATGCCACTGGGCATCGCAGGTTGGCTGCTCTATCAAATTATCAATTCACCTTGAAATACAAACCTGGTCCAAAGAACATTGGTGCAGATGCGTTATCCAGATGCCCTGGGTTACCGCCTGTCTCTGAAGACAATGAATGGGAGGAAGTCCCTGGTCCTGGTGTTGGAGCACTATGTTCTATGGCTGCAGTAGTGGACGATAACGTGGCTTTCTCAGAGATGCGGCTCATAGACTCCATAGGAAGTGGACCTGATGCTGTACCAGACATGTTTGCTTACCCAGCAGCCCTAGGCTCATTTGAGAACTGTTCTATATCTCCTCAGCGGATGATTAAGAGTCAAAAGGCTGACCCTTTGATTGGACCTTTATATAGAGCAGTTAGTGTTAATGATCCAGAGATATTGAAGAAAACCTTGCCTGCTGAATGTAGCTCATTTCTGAGAGACTGGGATAAATTCAGGATTGAAAAGGGCCTACTCTACCGTGTGACTCTGTATCATGACCACCCAGGGAGACGTCAACTGGTTCTCCCTTATTGTTTTCGAAAGATGGTTTTCAGAAGTCTACATGATCATCATGGTCATTTGGGGCCTGAGAAGACCTATGGCTTGATTCAGGACTGCTTTTATTGGCTCAGAATGAGAGAAACTGTGACTAGCCTTTGTAGAAGGTGCCTCCGTTGTCTGAGACGAAAAACCCTCCCAGTTCGAGCTGCCCCAATGGGACATTTACAGAGTTCAGGCCCCATGGATTTGGTCTGTATCGATTTTCTATGCATTGACAATGATTCAAGAGGAATTGGGAACGTGTTGGTAGTGACTGATCACTACACCCGGTATGCACAAGCTTTTCCTACCAAGGATCAAAAGGCAGTGACAGTCACCAGAGTGCTTTGGGAGAAGTATTTCATCCACTATGGCTTACCCCACAGATTGCATTCGGATCAGGGAAGAGACTTTGAGAGCAGACTAGTTAAGGAATTACTTCAACTGCTCAACATCCATAAAAGCCGGACTACCACTTATCACCCTGAAGGTGATGCTCTCCCTGAGAGATTTAACCGAACTTTGCTTGATATGTTAGGTACTCTACAGGTTGATGATAAATGTACTTGGAGTCGTAAAGTTGAAGCCATGGTTCATGCTTACAATAGCACAAGACATGAGACTACGGGATTCTCCCCTTATTTCTTAATGTTTGGAAGGGAGCCTAGACTGCCAATAGACCTCTTGCTAGGGGTCTCCACTGATGGTGTCGATCATCAAAGTCACTATCAGTATGTAGCTCGTCTGAAAGATACCCTTAAGTCAGCTTATCGTTTGGCTGAAGAAAATGCTGCCAAGATAAATGAAGGGAACAAAAGGAGGTTTGATCGTCATGTGAGATACAGAGAATTGAAACCTGGTGACCAGGTATTGCTTAGAAACCTGGGCCCTTCTGGGAAGCATAAATTAGCTGACTGATGGAGGAATGAGATTTTTACAGTGGTGAGCAAATTACCTGGAATTTCTGTGTACAAAATAAAGGAACCAGAAGGTAGAGTAAAAGCTTGGCATCGAAACCATTTGCTCCCTATTCCTCAAGTCACTGATGATGATGACTCAGAAGATACTGTGGGAAGGGACTCCCCACAACCTCAGGCTAACATTACAACTGACCCTCCTGACTCTAATGAGAGTGACTGGACTGTAGTTCTTGAGATTCAGAGCCCAACAGCTTCTCCTTTTCCAAGAGAGTCACTGAACCCTAGATCTCCAGAGTTTGTGCCTGAGTCAGTGAGTACGCCTAACCAAGAATCTAGTTCTACTCCACAATTAGTGCCATCTCTTCCCATGACACAAAGCCCTCATTCAGTACCTGAAAATCAGGGATTACCTCATAGGGAAGTGCGTAGAGGAGGAAGGGTTAGACATCCACCACCTGTTTTGACTTATGATACTTTGGGAGATCCCAGCATCATTCCTCAGCCCCATCTATACCATGCCTGGGTAGGGGCAGTATCTAATCTGGTCAATATGCTACCTGTATTTGCATCACCTGGCATGTATTTATACTAATCTGTTGTTTTCTTTAGCAAACCATTGTAATGGAGAGAGGACAACGTTGTGTATTTGAAATTGAATTTTATTATTGTATATAATGTGAGCTTCCTTTGACGGGACGTAAAGGTTTCACCAGGGGGAGAGTGTAGGGAACTGTTATTTTATACACTAGTTGTGGTTTGTTTACATCCATTTACAGCCACAACCATAGAGGTCCCATTACAGACAAGTCCCTGGGTGTGCTTCCTGCCCCTACAAGGAGGTCAGGAAACCCCAGGATGTTATATAGTTGTTTTCCAGGAAGTATCAGGCAGAGGGTTCCAGCCTGCCATGTGCTATGTATCTGGGGAGAACTGTATGGGAATTCTGTGAGTAATGATCCAGATTAACAAGGTTGTTATCTATGTAGTTGTTACTGAAGCAGATTAGGTCTGCCTCTGTTATATTTCAACTTCTGTATAGGAACCCTAATAACTCTGTAAAAGAGAGATTTGTGGTTCATTATCATTATTCTATTTATACACTGCAGAATCCTTATAGTTGTCTAAATATACAGTATATATAGATCAGTGTTTTCACCTGTATAAGACTGTCAGGTGAACTTTCTGTTAATTGCAGTGTATCTTTGCAGCCTCTTTGCTTAAATAGCCTTATTGGTCTGGATCTCTCTTTAGCTAGGATTAGCATAGGGAGCGTTGGATAAGATTAGGCTAGAGGTAGGTTAGGCATCCGACGGCCACTTAGACAGATAGAGGCCCGGTTGCAGTGACAGCCCAGTTTAGGGATAGGGGCTAAGAGTAAGGCTAGATAGGGCATTTTATCCTTTTAGGTGATGCATCGCTGATCTTCAGACAAGCCGTGCAATCATCCGCATGTTACTTGGACGCCATCACAGCATCTAAAGTGGAAGTGTGCATCTTATTGACTCTCACCTCTCCAGGGGCCCCTGCAACCGGACAGCGCTATAACCCATGGTTGGAGGTATTCTGTATACTACATGCACATATACCCGGGTATAATTGCGACCTCCCAATTTATGGTAAATTGTAATTCCTGAATGTTATTCTTATGCATCCTGTTTTATGTGGCTGCTTTATATAAACTTTGCATTAATCTCATACAGGTGCGGTGACATGTTTCCATGTTAGAAATATAAGCTGGGTGCATTAATACTGCTATGTATAGTTACTTTAAGTTGTCTACATGTTACATTCCTAGAAAGGGGTGAGTCTCCTCAATTGCAGGATCCCTATTCTAGGTGGAGGCACTGCCATTTGTATTATCACAACCCCCTCTTCCATATAGCGAAGGCTCAGGATTGCCTACTCATATACAGGTTAGCGCCATAGCTTGTTTGGTGTGGGCCATTTCACATAACCCCCCCCAAAACAGGGCTACACGAGTATAATACAAAAGAAGAAGATTTAAAGGGCCAGATCATCACGCATGGGTATATATGATTCGTATGTTTAAAACATTACTTGAGCAAATATCGGAGTCCGTGTCAACGGAAGAGGTATTGGAAGGAGCCCTAAACAAGGGAAAAAGTGGTTGAGACCTGTAATAATACGGCTCCAATCTTGGGGGTGAGAGCAGTGGTGAATGGTGGTGGGCATCACTATGTATGTTTGGTGTGGAGTATGACTAAAGATGGAGTGTAGTGATGCGAAGTATCACAAGAAGTGGAACGTAGTGATATATTATATGCATATGAGAGAAGATATTCACAATTTATATATGGACATTCACTGTTAATATTTTATGCATATATTCACTTTTAGTATTTTGAATAGCTTATTTATTATTTATTGGATTGTTTTATTGCATTTATTAATTGGATTGGGAGGCGCAGCAATCTATTTCTTTTTTCTGTGATGTACATTGGTTGTGGGAACACAATTACATTGCTAGCAGGAACTCCCTTTAAGCACGTAATATAACATTATTTGGTTCATTTTTCATTTGATAGAGGCACAGGATATTTTCACTCTTAATTTTTTTAATCACTTTTATTGCTGTCAGAAGGAATGTAAACATCCCCTTTAATAACAATAGACACGTGACAGGTATTTTTATGGAGGGATCTGGGGTCTATGAGACACCAAATCCCTCCTCTGAGCTTAAAAAGCATTCAAAACACCAAGATTGGTATTTTTTAATGCTTTTAGACTTTTAAAAAGGAGCACCGAAGGTTTCTGAGTAAACCAGAAGTGATGTTAGGTCATCGTTTCCGGTTTACGATAAAGGAGAGCCAATCAAAGCCGATTCTGTGTGTTGGCTGGTCACTCAGGACTCCCAGTTGGACAGGAGAGCCCGAGAGAGTGGTGGGAGGCAGTGGGGGAAGGGGGGGCTAGTAGCTGTTCCTGTTGCTTGTACAAGAGAGACGACTCTCTTGGCTCTAAAAAATGGTACTGGGGTGATGATGCCTGTAGCTGTGGCGTGTACCACAGGTAATGACTTTTATGGGAACAAAACCCAAGAATCCAATGCCACATAGCCATAGTGCTGCTCACTAAGATAATATCCTGCACTGTTTTTGACAGATTAGTCATTAAGCCATTTTGAATATGTGTACTCTGCACCACATTTTACTCTATGGCTGTGCAAATGTTAAAACAAGGGGCAAGGGGAATAATAATCAATTTTAAGTGTAAAAAAATATAGTTTGATCTCAAAATGATTGTCCAAAATGTAGTTTTTTCTAAATCTTGCTTTTTTGGTGTGAATTTATCAAATGGTAGTGTTTAAACCAATTAAAGTGATACTAAACATAGTTTAATTTCCATTATCCCTTCTATTTATGTACAAAGATCATGCCACTGTATTTAATGTAATACTATATAAAAAAATAATTTAGTTCCTCATTTAATCATTGTTGTTCAGAGGTCACGTGATGTATCCCAGGTCTTTCCTGTCCTCAGGGAAACTTCTGATGGAGGAGTTTCTAGTACTCTGCTAATGTATCTGTGTATGCTCAGTATTGATTGGTGCTGTGCTGGTCACATGGCATAAAAAAGACTTTCAGAATAAAGATTTAAAATAAATAATTAACAGGAACAAAGTGTTCATAGCTTCATACAAATCTATATTTCAAAGCAAATGTTTATTATTGTTTTTTGCAGTAACATGGTGGAGTTTAAGTTGACTGAGAATAGCTTTCACTTTTTTTACACTGTAAAGATATCTGGAGGAGGTTCTGCCAATCACAGACTGTGTCTATGGTGTGTATGTGCTGGGACTATCAGGGAGGTGAATTCTCCATCAATCACCATCTTATATTCTGCAGCCATAGTGTTTAACAATATGAGTACATGGAGGAGGAAAGAGGGAGGGGTAGTGTCATTTACCACTGTATATACACCCACATGTGTGACTCTATAGTCACATGGGCCACAGAGATAAGAAAAAGGAGCAAATGAACAGCTTAGAAGGAATCTGAAACTAAAGCATGCTCAGTAGATGTCAATAGCTGGTCTACACAATCTCAGGCTGCAGTGGGGACACAGACAAAGAGGGAGGGACAGTGAACAGGTTCAACCAAGATTTTGCAGTGTATAGACAAAAAATTCTCTAGCTTGATTGAGTATAAACACAATGTAATATAGTATGTATTGACACTTTTGATGACTTTAACTAATTTTCAAGAAAAGTATGGTGAAGCAAAAAATAAAACTAATTACAATGGAAATGAAAAACACAGGAATGAGAAGTTGTCAAGGATTTTCTGGGTCACCTGACCTGTGGGTTAATGCAGATGGGGAAAAGATGTAGCTCAGAGAAGGGATAGCCCAGAGAGAGAGCCACGCCGCGGGAGACAGATGGGCAGGAACAAGTGTGCATTTGTGTTCAGGTGTCTGTACAACATGGTAGAGGCAAAAGGTAAGGATGCGGCACAAGTTATGCCATGTACTGTATTAGACTTCTATCATGGGAAAAGAAACGGACTACTCACCTGAGCTTGGTGGTGTAGAGGATAGTGGGACTCCAAACAAATTGGTCAAATTTTTCCACAATGTAAAATGTTCCTATAAACAAAAGGCAGCTTGATTTGATAATTACAGAGAACTTTGTAGTCCTCATGAAGCTCCTATGTTCTAAAACCAACAAGGCAATACAAGATCTCCTCTGGGAGGTCTGTTCTACTTGTAGTGTAGAATAGTGTTGAATATACAGTACCAGTGGTTCACATGCTACTTCTGCAAGAGGAAATCTGACATCAGTTTATGGAGGAAGAAAAGCACGGATTTCCCCTCTAATGACGTCCATAGGATTTGCAATTTATGACTATCAGCACTTTCCTAGCCTGCTAATCATTTTCAGAACTTAATGACAGTACATTACAGTACAGTAAATGTGTTTTTTTTTTGAAGGACACTTTATACCAACATTTTTTGAAAGAAGATCCTGTATCTTTGACTGCTCCTTGGGATCCTCTGTTATGCGGGTCTCATCTGTATTGAGTAATGTTTAGCCTTGAGCCAACAGAGACACTTGACATTGCCAAGGCAACACAGCATTCTTAGTTCAAGTTCTCTTCTGCATTAGATGATGTTATAAGAAAAAGATAAACATTTGTGGATGGACATGAGTGACTGCAATCGGGATTCTTTTGGTCCATTAACACGAAACTGATGATGGCAGTCAGTCCTTAAAGTTGCACTATGGGCAATAATACCCCTCCCCCCCGCCCCCCCCCCCCCCACACACACACATGAGTATAAAGCAGCTTCCAAGGGTAATTAAAAAAAATGTATATGGGTGGCAGGGAGAGGGGATGGAGAGTTGACTAGAGGAAATCATGGTGGGCTTCAATATTACATTGTGGTCAGCAGTAAAAGGTATAGTGACCAAGGTACAATTAAAATATCGTTGCTGTATCTTGTAAGTGAGAGAGGCACTGGCCTCTTACATAACCCAAACAGGAAGAGGGTAAGGTGCCCTCTTAAAAATTTGAGCCATATTGAAGAACATAAGGTAGTGGGAAAAATGAAAGCTGTATGTTTACAGCAAAGGAATATAACTGAACACTGGCAAATGTCTGCTTTTTTATAGGGTCTTACCATTAGAAAATACATCCTTAGTCTTCTCTCTGTAATTACATTTTATATGATGAAAAAGAGGTGTGGATGTACTTTGAGGCCTTGGAGGTGTTACGTCTAGAATACCAATATATTGTAATGCATTAAAGTGATTGTAAACCCTCACCTTGTAAAACAACCCATTCTGTTTAAAATAGAAATGAAAGACAAAACATTGTGTATACATATAAAAAACATTATAACAGCCTTTTTCCCCTTTCTATAAGTGATCACAGTCCCTCTGTTTTCAGCTGCGTTAGAGCTGGGGGAAGAGAAACAGCAGCTCACTAATCTGCCCAGTGAAAGCCTTTGCAGGAAGGAAGGGGTGGGGGAGTGTCAAGACATATCTGATCATTTGGGGAGAGCAGACTGAGTTCCCAGCATAGCTAGAGAACTGACCATGTTGTGCTCTCATGCCTAGTGTGGTCTGTTATAAAAAAAACAGAGGTACTGGCAGGAACACCAGGGATTTCGCACAAAGAAAGCAATACAAAGAGAACAGGATACTTTTCAATAAAGTACATGGTATGGCAGGCACATATCAGGAATATGAAGTGTTGGGTTTCCGCATTCTTGAAGTGACTTTTAGATTTTGTTGCATGTAGCAGACACAGAAAAGAGTCTACATTAGCTGGCCTAGAGTGTCTACATGTGGGTTCCACAGGCAATGCCCCACCTACCTAATTGTTCAATCGGATTACAGTCAGTGAGTGGGAGCTGGACTAAGCTACAGTTTCTAGTTGAAATATGTTTCTTTACTAATAAACATATCTGCTTAACTTAAAAAATATTGAGTTAAATGTGTTTGATTTCAGATATGAAGTTGCTGTATTTTTCTGTGGTTCATTTATACAATGTGTTACCTGCAGAACAGACCCCCCCCCCCCAAGATAGCAATCTTTCTTATCTGTCTGGTTGCAGTCCCCTGAGGCCTACCCAGATGTACATGATTTTGATGTACATGATTTTATAAACTAGCATTCAGTTTTGCTCCTAGGAGAACATTTACTGTCTTCTGCTTTCCATTGCAAGTAACTAGCACCTTTCCATGGCCTCAATCAAGTGGACATTACTGTATCTGCTGTCCCCTGTGCATTTGCCCGGCTGCTCCCCTTGACCTGGCCAAACTTGCTGAAAAATGCCTTTGCTGGTTTAAACTTTACTGTTCGATAAATTACCCTTAAAAACCACGACAGACACAATTTTTTATGAAATTCTATAGAAGGCAAGGCGAGTATAATATATTTTTTATACTTTAGCTTGAGTTTATTAAACTTCTGTAAAGTGTAACATATGCCACAAAGTACACATATTCAAAATACTTGTGTTAATCTGTAGAACAGTTCAGCATGTTGGTTCTGCAGCACTAGGGTATTGGTTGCAATTGGGAGTCACACAATGGGGAAAATGGCCTCTGTCTTCTAATATTGTATCAGTATCTGACATTTTTCCGTATTTAAGCAATATATCTCACTAAAAAGTTGATTGGGCTGGAAATGTTTTGCAAGTTTCCCATTGCTCCTTTGGTGTGTGTTGTTCTAAGACAGAGATAACTTCAATGTAACGTCTCTGCTCATATCTAGCCAGTATGCTGTGTGATAAACTTTGGACGCGATTATGCCTTAGCACCAGATGCCTGTTAGGTAAAACATGTAGAGGCAGAATTGCGTCCAGTCACATCTGAGTCCGGTGACTTCACTTCCGCGTCTGGTGACGTCACTTCTGCTTCCAGTTTATAGAACGCACGCCGACTTCCCTGTCGAGCTGTGCTAGCATCCTGAGCTCAGTGTATTAGTGCCGGGGATTGGGCTCCAACTAATGTGAGGGCATATTTGGTTGATTTTATTCATTTTTTATTAAACCTGCTATACTATGAGACATTTCTCCTTCTGATTCTTGCTAACCTTGGCTATGGAGTAAATTGGGAGACCATTGAGAAGATATACACTGATGTTTCAAACTCTTGGGGACACAAAGCGCATTAGACCTTCTTTTAATTAAGAGGTCATGGATGGTTGGTGAGTGCAATATATTGTCTTATGGTGGTGGAGCACCTGCATGGAGCAATTTATTTGGCACCAAAAGAATATACACCATTGTTTTTGATCTACAACCTGGGGACTTTTGTTTTTGTTCTAGGTTTTGTTTTTTTTATGTTTCTATCAGTTGGAATATTGTTCACCTATTATGTATGTTTAGCACTATACCTTATTTTATTATATGGTCCCAAGTGATTTATCACTCCAAGGGGCAGCTAACATTTTTAGTATTATTTTCATTTTTGTTGGCGCACTAAACGATTGAGTAATTATTTATATTTTATTGTATAGAGGATACACTGTTTGTGTAAGGCAGTGTATATCACTTTTTTGCATGTAAAGGCGCTTAGTTTCTCACTAAAATATTTGCAGCAATGGTGAAATTTTAATGGTACATATTTAAATAAAGGATTTATTCTATCAAAATGAAAAAGACTAGCAAATGTGTGCCCATACAGGAATGGGTTAACTTTGGGTTGAGAAATAAATCAAATCATGTTTTTCAGGTGTAAAAATGCAGAGATTGCATTATGATATGGTAGTGCAAGTCTGGGGATAAGGCTGTGAAATGTCAAAGAAGACTATCCATAATGGACTCACAGGAGGATAGGATAACAGAAGTGTTAAAGTTTGTTAATGCAATACATTCAGGTATGTGAGGTAGAAAGATTGCAGGAAGATATGGAACTCTATGATGTACAGTAAAATGTACGACATGGTGTGATAGGAGTAATAGCATAGAGCAATGATGGACTTATTCGCTGGGGCACAGAGGCCTTTGAGGCACAGGTAAGAGTTATAGGATGTGGCTACTTATGCCTGTAATGGTCACCAAAATCTCAGTATCCAGATAATGGCTAGGGTAATTTCAGTAAATGGAAGCCTCCTGTCTAGGTTCTGGGTCTGTGGGTGGTACATGTGATATAAGCCTTATGTTTATGTATTGTGTCAATTTTAGTAAACACCAGGGGCTGACTGACCATTTGGAAACTCGGGCACTGCCCCATTTTTGTTGTCAGTGGAAGGAATTATGCCCCATCATTGGTGTCAGTAGAAGGAATAGTAACCCATGGTTGGTGTCAGTGGCAGGAATTATGCCCCATTATTGGTGTCAGTGGCAGGAATAATGTTTCAAGGGCCAGACAAAGGCAAGCAAAGGGCCACATCCATCCCCAGGGCCATAGTTTGGATATCACTGGTGTAGAGTAATGCAATAGGTTCACTTTAACCCACCCCAGCAACACATACTTACCAGGGGTGTACTGACCATTTGGAAATTCGGGCACTGCTCGAGGGCCCGGGGTCAGTAGGGTGCCCCATAAGAAGCCCCTGGTACCTTTTTCATAGGCTTTTTTGAGTTTGGGCAAGGACACAGGGGCCCCATGATCCCCTATTGCCCGGGGGCCCCATGAGTTGTCAGTCCGCCCCTGGTAAACACTACACTTAGAACGCTTAAACTCATCTGATTTATTTGAGCTACTTGGAGCATCACGTCATTGTTAAGGAGAGCCTGGTATCAAGAGCCCATTTATTACTGCTTTATCTGGAATATTGTGACTATCCATCTGGGGCCAATATCTAACATGCGCTGATGACCGGGAGGTTTAACTTAGGAGAGCCAGTTGCGGATCTTCCATTCATACTATACTAATGTAGTATTTTACCACCTTGATTGGGGTTAAATATTTCTGGTGAGTGAGAAATCCACTTATTTTATCTGCAAGTGGTGAAAGAGCACAAAGTTTTGGTCCATAGCAAGGTACCTCTAAGGGACTGTCACTACACATATTGTGATTTATATTATGTCTATTATTGTTAGATGTATATTATTGTTTAGGTGTCACTGGGAGTATGTATTATCACACTTTGTTTGTCATTATCACCTGCTAAAAAATGCAGAGAGATGTTTTGCTTTGAAATTTTGTCACGTGGTTTTTCAGCACCTACCTATTCACAGATATGACGAGGCTGATTTACTAAAGGCAAATAGACTGTTCACCTTGCAAAGGAATTTTCACTTTGCAAGAGAATTTCAACTTAGTTTAGTGAAAAGGGATGGAGCTCTGCTGACCTCCGTCATCCAACTGTGTGCAAGCAAGCTAATTCTAAATTTTTCATGCATGTGATTGGGTATTATTTACAAAGTCAATTTTCACCACATTCCCTAAGCTAAGGGAACATTTCCTTGCAGAGTGAATCGACAACTGGACCACTTTTTTTTGTCAAACCTCAGTGCCACAGAACCCAGAGAAAATGCAGTGCCACATTAAACTAACAATCAATGCAGCCTTGAAGAAACCCTTGCTAAAAATAAGGGATCAGGGATCAAGGGATCTTCTCTATAGAGTGTACTGTATCAGCCACGTACCTTTTGATCATTGAGGTTCTGCAGGATTTCTTTCCCAGAGAAGGTCTTGATTACAACTCACTGGCTCTCCCCTTTTATATTGCCCAGGTGAGACTTCTCCTGAGTCTGAGAGCTTGTCCTTGGGTGTCCAGTGCTGCACTTTCTGCCACTTATCTACTCCACACTTAGCAAGCTGATATCTATAGTCTTGTTTTTATATGCCCAATACATTGCAGAACATTTCTCTATACCTCGCCCAGCTCATGAACAGGTTGACGAAGTAGGGCTCCCATTAGAATTCATCATGCTAAGTATAGCATATCTGACAGGTTCCCAGTTCTCAACAGCCCCCACCTATACATACTTCAAATTTCCCATCTCCATCTGTACACACATAGGGGGTTATTAACTAAATGTGGAGAGCGCAAAATCTGGAGCAACTCTGCATAGAAACCAATCAGCTTCCAGGTTTTATTGTGAAAGCTTAACTGAACAGGCTGACGTTAGAAGCTGATTGGCTACCATGCACAGCTGCACCAGATTCTGAGTGCACCAGCTTTAGTAAATCTCCCCCGCAGTGCGCTGGCAGGTTGTCTTCTCTGTCCCCATCCTCTGATGCCTGATACCATGGCTGAGACACAGAGCTAAGTTGGAGCTGAGCACAGTCCTGAAAACAGGCAGCACATGCAGGAGGCATGCACATGCAGCGAGAGGTGACAGAAATGAGCCTGATGGGAGCTCAGTGACACAAACACAGCAGCCGACTCCCCTGGACTATACATGACCAAATGGGGACAAAATCGGGAACACTTTTATACAGGGAAAGAATCCTAACATCAAGGACTGTCCCCAGAACAGAGGCCATTTGGTCACACTAAATTACATGACATCTACTGCTAAACAGGGTTCAAATTCTAGTTTTAAATTTTATTTTTTTTTGGTAACAATGGAGCCAAAATATTTGGAGCTATCCACTTTTTTATACTGATATTTGCAATGGCATGCTACAACAGGTAAGAGTCTTATAAGAGTGTTATACATTTTATTATTTCCACAAATGCAGATAAAAATGCAATGAACATAGAAGCCTGTAAGCATACATATTAATTGAATGCTGATTCAAACCATACCCACATCTCCACGCTCCGTGTGTACCTGTGTGATTCACAAGCCGTTTTGTGTGAAGGATGGCAAGGAAGCAGTTAATGACACTGGTTGGCTAATTCATTTTAAATGGGCTGAAATTGCACCACACCGCACCGCAGCAAAGGTAAAATGCATTGAAACCAGATCACATGATACAAAAGTGCCACGTGATCCAGTGTGGGCAAACACACAACCTGTATTTGGGGTGTTGTTAACAATTATTGACGCCTGCTGCAGATCTCAAATATAGTGCATTTTACATGCGGTTTGAATAGCACAGGAATGCACAGCATGTTCCTGTGCGATTCAGATGCAGGCATGGTATGAACCGGCCCTAAGAATCAATTTTTTACACAGACTCTAATGAGATTCTAGGAGATGCATGAAAGTGAAAAAGCTGTATCAAGGTGAAAGATTAACTACTACATAGTCACATAGTCTGTCTGAAAAAAGACAAAAGTCCATCCAGTTCAACCATTAAAAAAAAAATAGTTATAATCCTATACCCACAGTTGATCCAGAGGAAGGCAAAAAAACCCAGCAATGCATGATCCAATTTGCTCCTGCAGAGGAAAGAATTCCTTCCTGATCCCCTGAGAGGCAATCAGACATTCCCTGGATCAACTTTACTTATTAATGTTAGTATCTAGTTATATTCTGTGTATCTAGGAAATAATCCAGGCCTTTTTTTTAAAGCAATCCACTGAGCTGGCCAGAACCAACTCTTGAGGGAGTCTATTCCAAATTTTCACAGCTCTCACTGTGAAGAAACCTTTCCATATTTGAAGATTAAATCTCTTTTCCTCCAGATGTAAAGAATGCCCCCTTGTCCTCTGTGATGACCTCAGAGTGAATAACTCTACACCAAGTTCAGTATATGAACCACTGATGTATTTATACATGTTGATCATATCCCCCCTTTATCTCCTCTTCTCAAGAGAGAATACATTCAATTCCTCTAATCTTTCCTCATAGCTGAGCTCCTCCTTATCAGTTTGGTTGCCCTTCTCTGCACTTTCTCCAGTTCCCCAATGTTCTTTTTGTGAATTGGTGCTCAAAACTGAACTGCATATTCCAGATGAGGTATTAGTAATGATTTGTACAGGGGTAATATGATATCTCTCTCTCTGGAGTCTATACCTCTTTTAATACAAGAAAGGATTTTGTTCGCTTTAGAAACCGCAGCTTGGCATTGCATGCCATTACTAAGCTTGTGATCTACCAGAACTCCCAGATCCTTCTCCACCATTGACTCCCCCAGTTGTACCCCCCTAGTATGTATGATGCATGCATATTCTTAGCCCCCAAGTGCATAACCTTACATTTATCAACATTAACCTCCCTGGCGGTATGATTATTTCAGATTTTTGGTGCTGAAAGCAGTACCATTCTTTTGCATGGAAATATGTATTTTTTTTATTGTAGGCTGTAATTTTTAGGAAAAACTCACTGAAATCTGTCCGAACAAGAGTCTAGTAAACATTCCGGGTATGATAAAATTTGAAACACAAAATCATAAATTATAATTTAATAAATAATCATAAAAATAATATAAAAATAATAAAAAATGTAATTCAATAATATAATAAAACCAAAAACACTGAAATGTGAAATAGAGCGCCAAGTTCGCACATTGCTGAGCTCAGTCGCAAAATCGTTTTCAGTTTCTGATGATGAATTTCCCCCACGAATCATTATCACTCAATTCTGTAAGTGGTTCTGATTTACTATCGCTGTTCTCTAGCTGATCTAAACCGCTTTTGACCTAAAGGGACACTTTTTGGACGCCATGGACATTTCTCAGTTTCCAGGCAGAAAGAACAGACAAAATGCAGGCAGGGAGCAGGACAAAGCACTAGGGACAATATGTATGTGAAATAGGTTGAAACAGCAATGTTTTACTGTGTAAAATGAAAAAAAAAAAAAATGACATTTTTTAAAATTTTTAAATTTCCCGCCGCCGGCGGCGGCGGCGCCCGTACGTCCCGACGTCACAGGGACAGGACACAGAAGCCGGATGCCGGCATCGGCCGGAGGAGATGGCCGGGGACGCTGCAGGGGACACATCGTGGGAGCGCAGGGTAAGGTAAGTGAAGAACACATGCCGGAGCAGCGCCGCATGGTAAGCCCGAGTGTAGCTCGGGGTTACCGCTTTTGGTACTGAAATGTTACCCCGAGCTACACTCGGGAATACCGCCAAGGAGGTTAAACCTCATTTGCCACATAGTAGCCCAAATAAACAGTGCATTGAGGTTGGCTTGTAAATTGGAGACATCCTGTAAGGACGTTATTTCACTGCACAGCTTGGTGTCATCTGCATAGACTGAAATGGTATTTATAATCCCAGACCCTATATCGTTTATAAATATATTAAAAAGTAAGGGTCCCAACACTGAACCTTGGGGTACACCACTGACAACCCTAGACCATTCAGAGTATGAATCATTAACCACTACTCTCTGAATACGATATTTTAGCCAGTTTTCTATCCATTTACATATGGATTTTTCTAAGCCCATAGACTTTCCCTTACACATTAGCCGTGTGTGGGGAACTGTATCAAACGCTTTTGCAAAATCTAAGTATACCACGTCCAAAGCCACTCCTCTGTCCAAGGTCCAAGGTTTTACTCACCTCCTCATAAAAAGAAATCAGATTTGTTTGACAACTTCTGTCTTTCATGAATCCATGCTGTCTGTTGCTTAAAATATTTATTTCCAGCAAGAACCCATCTATGTGATCTTTTATTAAACTCTCCAGTATCTTCCCAACTATAAAGTTAAACTAACAGGTCTATAATTACTTGGTAAAGATTTTGACCCCTTTTTAAATATTGGCACCACATTGGACTTACACCAATCCAGTGGTACTATGCCAGTCATTAAAGAGTCCCTAAAAATTAGAAACAATGGCTTTGAAATGACAGAGCTCAATTCTTTAAGGATCTGTGGATGTATGCCATCTGGTCCAGGTGCTTTATTCACCTTTATTCTGTCTGAATACTTTAGGATCATATCAATTGTGAGCCAATGTGGATCATCTGGAGCTGTGTCAATACCATGCCCATTATTGCCAAGAGTTCCCCAATGCTCCTTTCTATACACAGAGCTGAAGGAGGTATTTATAACATTTGCCATCTCTTTGTCCCCAGTCACCCACTCTAGATTATTTTGTAAAGGGCCTACATGCTCGGACCAAACCTTTTTACTATTAATATATTTGAAGAATTTTTGGGGGTTTGCCCTGTTATATTTTGCAATCTGTCGTTCGTTTTCAATTTTTGTGGCCTTTATTACCTATTTGCATATTCTGCTATATTCTTTGTAATGTTTAAACGATGATAGCGTTCCTTCATTTTTATATTTAATAATAGCTCTTTTCTTATTATCTGTAGCTTTATTAACTTTGGCCAGAAGCCACATAGGTTTGATTTTTAGCCTTTTAAACTTGTTGCCCATGGGAATATATTTTGCAGTGTGTTCACATACAGTCTTTTTGAAGAACTCCCATTTCTGTGTTGTGTTCATTGATGCCAATATTCCCTCCCAGTCTAAGTCTTGGAGAGCAGCTCTCAGCCTTGGAAAATTAGCTCTCTTAAAATTGAGCGTTGCGCTAAACAGTTACATAATCAAACATTCTCATTTGTTCCAACTAAACACTAATATTTCTATCAACCATTTCTAGTATTTATCAGATATTGATAAATAAACATGTTGGGCATTTTGAAGAACTCAAATATATAGTAACCATTAGTAATAATGCAGATCTTGAATTTTTCAAGCAACAATGGCAATTCTTTTGTAACTGAAAATATTTGTTTTGGCCTGGGTTCACACTTATATGCGGTGCAGCATATTGCATGTGATTCGCACAGGAACTGCACAGCATTCCTGTTCAAATCACATGCGAATTCTATGCGGTGCAATTTGAGCCATACATTTTGTATGGCTCAAATTGCACCATATCCGCACCAAAAAGGTGCAGGACCCTTTTTTTGGTCCGCACTAGAATTGGATCGCATGGGTATTCACACCTATGCGATCCAATTCTGCACATCGCACCGTGGTTTGAGGACCGATTTCAGGGCGTTGTTAACTTAACATACACACCCGCAGCGGTTTCCATGAATGGGGTGCGATTGTGATGCGGTGCAGAATTCGTGCAGAAACCGCTGCAAATTCCACCCTGCATCAGTATGAACCCAGGCTTATATGCCATCTTTCTGTCCCATGAGCAATAATGTAAAGCTATAAGTAACATACTGATACAATACGTTTGCAGCACTATAGTGGAGAGCATTCACCTAGCAGTGTCTGCATATAACTATATTGAATTTATATTCACAAAGCAGTGAATGTGATATTCAGCAAAAAAATTGCTGCAGCTGCATCTTCCTGGACGCATGTGTTTTAAATTACAATGATAAAGTCACCTGCAGTGAATGTTTGATGAATGTCACTGATTACTGATGTATAAATATGCCCCTTGGTGTCCAGATGCATATTAATAACAAATTTAAGATACCACCTGTTACCACCTTTTACTCAGCAAACTAAAATCAGGCAGGGGATCTGTAAGTACTTACAGAAACGTTGCCCCGCTGCAGAGCTGTGACTTTAATCATCAGAGTAATCTTACAGAAAAATTTACACTTTAGAGATTGTCAGAAAGACTTCCAGGCTGCAAGCAGTGCCACCAATGCTGTGGCATACTTATTTAGGTTTTGTTTGTCATGCTGTTGAACACTGTGATGAAGTAGAGGCTATGGCCTCACCTAGGAGTTCCCTTTGCTTCCGATGGTTGTGCAAAAGAAGGGTAAGTATCAGGGGCGGACTAGGGGATCATGGGGCCCCTGTGTCCTTGCCCAAACTCAAAAAAGCCTATGAAAAAGGTACCAGGGGCTTCTCATGGGGCCCCCTACTGACCCCGGGCCCTCGAGCAGGACCTGAATTTCCAAATGGTCAGTCCGCCCCTGGTAAGTATGTGTTGCTGGGGTGGGTTAAAGTGAACCTATTGCATTACTCTACACCAGTGGTCTCCAAACTATGGCCCTGTGGATGGATGTGGCCCTTTGCTTGCCTTTGTCCGGCCCTTGAAACTGTATTCCTGCCACTGACACCAATAATGGGGCATAATTCCTGCCACTGACACCAACCATGGGTTACTATTCCTTCCACTGACACCAATGATGGGGCATAATTCCTTCCACTGACAACAAAAATGGGGCACTATTCCTCCCACTGACACCAACTATTTCTCCACCTAATACCAAAAATTGAGCATTGTTTACTCCAACTGAGCACAGTACGGCCCCCCTAAGATCTAAAGGACACTAAACTGGCCCTTTCTTTAGAAAGTATGGAGACCCCTTCTCTACACGGACAAAACAAAAAGTCACATTAGGGTTTAGAGTTCAATTTTATTTAACCACTTGAACTCCAGAAGATTTACCCCCCCTTCCTGAACAGGCCAATGTTTTGCAATACGGCGCTACGTTAATTTAACTGACAATTGCGCGATCATGCAACACTGTAGATAAATTAAATTTATGTACTTTTTTCCCCACAAATAGAGCTTTCTTTTGGTGGTATTTGATCACCACTGCATTTTCCACTTTTGGCGTTATAAACAAAAAAAGACCGACAATTTCGAAAAAAAAATTATTTTTTTATTTTCTGCCATAAAACATATCCAATAAAAAAAATTAAAAAATCTGATGTTTTTTTTTATAAATTTAGACCAGAATGTATTCTACTATATATTTTTAGTATAACAAAATTCCCAATAAGCGTATATTGATTAGATTGCGTAAACGTTATAGCCTCTACAAACTATGGGGAATATACTGGGACTTTTAGAATTTTCTTTTTAATACTAATAATGGAGGCGATCAGCGACTTATAGCGGGACTGCGATATTGTGGCAGACATTTTTACACTAACTGACACTTTGTGGGAACCAGTGACACTAATACAGTGATCAGTGCTAAAAATATGCACTGACACTATATTAACTATTTGCCCTCCAGAGGATTTACCACCCTTCCTGACCAGGCCATTTTTTGCGATTATGGCACTGCGTTACTTTAATTGACAATTGCGCAGTCATGCAATGTTGCACTCAAATGAAATTTACCTTCTTTTTTTCCCACAATTAGTGGTATTTGATCGCCTGTGCATTTTTTTTTACTTTTTGTGCTATAAAAAAACAACAGTTTTTAATTTTTGCTATTAAACATGTTCATAAAAAAACAAATTTCATCATAAATTTAGGCCAAAATGTATTCTGCTACATGTCTTTGCTAAAAATAATTCCCAATACGTGTAAATTAATTGGTTTTCGTGAAAGTTATAGTGTTCACAAATGGCACTAGTAATGGCGGCGATCAGTGACTTACAGCGGGACTGCGGCGGGCATTCTGACACTGGGGGGGAACTGACTTGGTGTCACTGACATCTCTAGTGACACCAGTACAGTGATCAGTGCTAATAAAAAGCACTGACACTGTACTAATGGCACTGGGCAGGAAGGGATTAACACGTGGAGCGATCAAAGGGTTAACTGTGTGCTGTTTTACTATGTGGGCTGTGTGTGTCTTTCACTGCTTTGTATGGCTCTGCTATGTGCACGCCCCCTACCCGGAACTGCGAAATCAAGTATATATACGCGATTGTGCGCACCTGTGCACACCTGTGTAGCAGTATTTCTGCTATAGGATGGCAAAGAAGCAGTTAATGACACTGGTTGGGAAAGGGTTTAGCATCTAGGATGATCAAAGGGTTAACTGTGCTCCTAGCTATGTGCTTGCTGTGCACTAGGTGGTGCTTTTACTAGGGGAAGTGAAGGATAGTGTTCCCAGCTTTGCTTGTTTACATAGACAGAACTCTGTTCTGTGTCCTGTCCAACGATCAGTGGGTGGCGGCAGACATCCGTTCACTGGCACTCGCAGATCGGCTTCTACTATAATTGTTCACAGCAGAAACGATCCACTGGCGATGCGCTCCCTGTGGCGGAAGTGCAAAATCACTTATATATACATGGTTTTGCATAGGAGGGCCACCTTGTAGCAGTAAAACTGCTATAGAGCGGATTGTAAGTAGCTAACATAACTAGAGATCTGACAGTCACCAGGATATAACACACCACTGTCTTCATGCCAAGAGGAAATTTACATATATAACTAAAGACAAAACTTGTTTTTTTTAGGTTTGGATAGAGTGGAGATGGATTAGAACACCTATTAGGTTTTTATTGCTATCTGTGTCCCTGTTAGGGAGATTCACCCTCTCTATTTGCCCATTTACCCTTATCATTGAAAGTGAAAGTAAAAGAAAATCCCACATTCTGGGTTGTCCACAGAAAAGTAATAGAGGGGAAATCTTCTAATGGGGACAATAGTTCTGGTGACCTGGGGGGTCCCGAATGAATTACCTTAATTTGCAGTGATTTCCTCTCACTTCCTGTTGTAGGTTGTAGGACAGGAAGTGAAGGTAAATCTCCCCAAGGGGACAGAGATGGAAAAAATGACAGGGGTTATAACCCTCCTTTACTCTATCCAAAATGAAAAAAGTTTTACCTATAGCTCTACTTTAAAGTATATCCAAACCCAAACACAAAAAAATATATATTTCAGATTACCAGCCCTCAAATATGGTGGCTGCATTAGTTTTCCTTATCTGAGGAGTTGCAAGCAACGTAGCCACCCCTGGACAGCAGCATTGTCAACCTGTGGAGAGGGTAGTGTTAGATAAAATCCAAAACTAAATTACAATTCCATACATGGTACAAAAACACCAGTGGTACCTCTAATAGCTTCTGAAATGTCTACATCTTAAAGCTTCCTTTTGCCTGTAATATCAACCATTTCCCACCCGCAATGCACTGTACTGAGGATGGGTGGCCGCTGTAGGCAAAGTAACGTACTTGTACCTCGCTACCTGCTTCCAGATCTCGGATGCATGCACATGGCTGACACTCGCTGTGATTGTACACAGCGGGAGCCTGTCAAAAAGTCCCAGCCAATGATTCATGGCTGTGACCTGCTGATCAGCTGTGTACAATCACAGCCCCGTGTTGACAATCAACAGAGAATTCTGTACAGAGAGAGGTAGCTCTCTGTTTCTCATCCCTGTGAAGCAGGGATAAGAAACTTAGAGATCAATTAGTAAAAGCAGCACACTTTACACACATTACACATAGTTAGGCACACATTTAACCCCTTTATCACCCTAGATGTTAGCCCTCTCCCACCCAGTGTTACAGTAGAACAGTTACAGTGTATAATATTACTGATCACTATATTAATGTCACTGGTGATGTCAGTGGCAGTTAGTTACCCCCAGCGTCAGTTAGTGTCAGATTGCATTCCCCACTATCGCAGTCCTATTATAAGTCGCTGATCACCTCCAATAGTAGTATAAAAAAAAGTATATATACCGTTGTTTGTCGATGCTATAACTTTCACCCAAACAAATCAATATACACTTAGTGGGATTTTTCTCTATCAAAGACATGTAGCAGAATACATTTTACCAAAATTTTTGAAGAAATTGGATGTTTTATATTTTTTTTATTGGAGGTGTTTTCAAAATTTTTATTTTTTGGTTTATATCCAAAAAAAAACAGTTGTGATCAAATACCACCAAAAGAAAGCTCTGTTTGTGTGAAAAAAATGATATAAATTTTGTTTGAGTACCGTGTTGCATGTGCAATTGCCAGGTAAAATAGCACAGTGCTAAATAGTAAAAATGGCCTGATCATAAAGGGGCTAAATCTTCTGGAGCTCAAGTGGTTAAAAATGAAATACTATTTTAGGAGATTTTTATGATGCTTCTTGAGGGTTGGCACAATAATTTTTATGTCTGGGGAAAAGAAAACACTCTGCCTGCAAAATTATTATGGTGCTCATAGTGACCAATCAGTATTCTTACTGAATTTTTAAATCAAATGTAAAGTGAAATCTAAATTGTTACTATAGGTAAACACTCCACATTTACTGTATGCCCATTTTCTTTTTCTCTAATTTTAACTAATCAAACCCAATGTAAGAAAATGCTGATGTAGTGATGTAATGGTTTTGAATTCCATATACCTTCCAATAAATTGTAAACTAGTGACATATCCTTTGGTTGATTCTCAAAGAGCAGGCTAGTTACAGAGAGCTATGTGATTTCTTTTCAGATACAAGGAATTTATCCTATGGTTCTTGGAAGCATAACACTTTATTAATGAAAAGTTCATTTAAAGCAAAACTTCACCTAATAACATCACAGGGAATCATAATAGGAGACAAGGTGACTCTTAGCAGGCTATGTGAATTAAACAAATGCTGCTATAGCCTTAGGAGTTTGGTGCCTATCCAAAATATTTGCTTGCTAATGGCAGACAGCTAAGAGATGTGTCCCACAATCCCAGTGGTCTCTGTAAAGAATTCCAGGCAAGTTTCCAAGGCTAAAATATACAAAGCATGTGTGTGACATCACTGTGCATCTCCTAACGTGTTCTCATGGGTAAAAAGTGTTATATAAATTCTAAATGCTTGATAATAGTCTAGTACTTAAAAAAATTGAAGCATAAATCAAATCACATGTAAAATGTCTAACAATAGTTATAGGATATCTATTACAGTATGGATAGAGGAATCTCAGCTGCTGGCTATTGTGTTCTGACAGCCACTGCTACCGTGGCTGTCAGAATCCCCCAACAGTGACAGGTGGCTGAGAATTTCTCACCCGGCTCCTTCAATTTTTAGAATGTTTATCAAGCCAAGTGGTGCTGATGGAGCCACCAGTGGCTTGATTTTTCGACTGATTCAGCAGGAATCAGCTGATATTTGAGCCATATTAGATTGGTATATGTATGCTTCATGCTATTTGCAGTTGTTCAAAAATATTTAGATTCAGAAGTCCCAGTAAAACACTTATGCTAATAAACATTTGACCCATTTGAATTTGTCCACTTTTAGCTTTTAGTAGGGTTTTTTAGAGGTCAAAAAGGATAAAAGTGAATTGCCCATTAAAAGATAAAACACAAAATGTTTGCTGTCAATGTCACTTTCAATCCTGAAGTGTCCCCTAGATTACTACTTTTCCAACCTGTGATGTCCTCAGTCTAATGACCATCATCATTCAACTCAATTCCTCTGAGCTCAGACCATTATGGACCTATCCCAGCCTGTAACTGGACATTAATATGTGAAGTAGGACCATGACGATCTCATCTTTCTGTCACTCAGCAAAACAAACAATATATTCCTCAGGTATAGATGGGAAGGGGGTGGGGGTGGGATAGGTGTTGTACAGTAAATTGTAGTATACAAAGCTAAATTCAGATTATATGCTCAGGGTCTGAGGGGGACAGACAGATAAAAGAAAGGAGGACAACTTGACTCAGAATATGTGGAATATGTGCACATGCCTTTCTGGAGCTACCTGTAATGCTCGGTTGTAGTTTTACTGGACTTGGCATTGGTTTAGGACATAGGAGACATGTCAGCTACATCAAACTATATATTCAGCATCAAAGAAAAACTATAATGATTTCTGGAAACCCACACCCAAAGAATTAAGCGTGCTGCTCAAGGTTCCTGTGTATCTAGATCTGGATTGGATCTGGCATATCCACTAAATTTTCTTCACGTAGGTTGTTATCTTCATTTGCTACGCTTGAAGACAGAGCCATATCAACACCAAACATCTTTTGATGTGACTTCAAGACTTTAAAACATTAAAAAAAAACACAAATCCTTTAAATTACATGTTTGAGAGATACCTTTAAGCTGTATGTGGTGTTACGAAACAGTATCATTTTAAGGGATAGCAGCAATGACACCATATTCTGGCATCATATTTGTATATACAGTGGTTATAAACCCTTACATACAGTATAACAAGTGAAGTGACTGGCCTCAGGTGAAACAAATCCTCCTATATACGTTGTACTTGTTTATTTGTAGTACTCTCTTCTTTACATCAGTTCAAAGTGCATAATTTATAAAGATTGTTTGAGTTTTCAGAAAATGGGGTGGAGAGATGAGGTTACACACAATAGAGCTCAGTGAGGAGAGCTCTGAGAGCTGATTGGGGAGAAGGGACACTCCCCCTTCAAACAGCACACAGGAACAGAAGAGTTGAGTCTTTCAATCACAGGCTGTGTGCTAGAGGTTCCTCCCCTGTCACCTTTTTTTTCTTGGTGTCAGGAAAACTTGTCAAAAGTGATTCATGCTGATAGCAGGGGAATGAAGCAGCAGACAGAAATTACACTTAGTGCTCTTAATTGAGAAAAGTACACACTATAGAGGGATATGCTTTGTTCACATTTCATGTCTGAGGTTTACAACCACTATAATTTTTAACTTATATATTTAGTTTGGCTTAAAGCAGAACTCCAGCCAAAAAGAACGAGATAATAATGAACAGCGGATTAAAAGATAAAATACCAAAACCAGCTTTTGCTGCAATATTCACCAGAGATTTCCCACTGCAGTATTATTTTCTGCTTGTAGATGGCCTTAGTTTGATGGTCAGCATTATCCCCCCAATTTCCTCAGCACTCATGTTGTTTGAACTTGTCCCAGCCTGTGAATGGACAGTGAATGGATAAGCAGCACAGCACTGAGCTCATCTCTCTGTATCTCTTCACTCTCTTCCCATTAGCATGTATTTGTCAGCACACCACAGCACCAGGTTTTATATCTCCATAGATTTCAGCTGTAAATACAACAGAGGCAACCCAATAGGATTAATTTCAACATTTTTTATGTAGCTTTGGCTGCGAAAACCTGATTTGTTTTATTCAGTTGTAATAGGCCTGAATTGAATGGAAATATCATTCACAACAGATCCAAAGGTGACAGAAAAGTTTACAGTTTAAAGGATTAAAAGAAATAAAGCTGAAGCTCTCAACTTTGTAAAACTTGGACAGTTGAAAACAGTTTAATAGTATAGTTTTTGAGATCCTTTTTTTCAGTACCATACTTCAATGACAAACTTCAGATATGTGTTTGATAGAAATTGGCTAATGTCAGGAGAGTATGCAAGAACTTAGCTAGACAGCAAATAAAAAGAGCTAAGGCAGGTTTTATCTTGCAGTAAAAATTAGAATGTAGTATCTGAGGGACAATAGCCAAACATATTTCTCGGTGACTGTCAGTATGTAAGCAGGGAGGTTTAATCTTGCAATAAACATTTGAGTTTATTATCTGAGAGCCAAAAGCTACAAATATTGTTCAGTAGCTGGACAGTATGTTAACAGCTTGGTAAAGCAGCAACATAACAGGGATAGACAAACCTGGTATTATCTTGATATAAACATTAGAATTTTTTTTTTTATTTTTCCAGAGATAGTAGCCTCACATATTGTACAGTGGTGGAACTTTGTGTAAGCTGTTTGATAGGGCCACATTGTAGGATTGATAGACAAAGCAGGTTTTTATTCTAAAATAAAAGCTAAAGCATATTATGTTAAAGAAAATAGCCACAGACATTGTACAGTGGCTGGACAGCAAAATATAGAGGAGCATGTGTTTGGGAGTGGATTGTGGTAGGACAGTACTCAAGCACTTATATAGACAGCAAAAAAAAAGAGACAAGGCAGGGGGGCCCCCTGTGCTTGTGTCACTACAAAATGGTAGTTCCTTAAAAGGACTGTTGGGTTTCTGAACCAACACTGGCAAATGCCTTTCGGCCTTTTATAGTAAGGGGCTGGTTTATTTAGATGCCTCTTTATTAGCCCTTTCAAACCATATGATAAAGTTCAAAGGTCAGGAAGTGCATAATTGACAGAAGGGATCAGCTTGGATTTGGTCCAAACCCAGAAGGAAACTTCCAGTGTCTGTCCAATCATCTGCTGCTGGGGTATTCCTGGGCATTTTAATGTTAGGGTAATGATTTAATGGTCATTCTTGCACCTTTGTTTTTGTGCAGCAGTGGCTTAGGAAATGCCCTGGCTGCAGCTTATCGGGCAGCAATGACAGCTTCCATCTGGGATCAGACTGAGCTGAAGTTCATTCCTAACTGGTAGTTTTTACTATGGTGTCAAAATTGCACATTAATTTACAGGGTCTGCAAACTGTGCCAGGATTAAGCTCGACTCAAACCCATGCTTAACTCAAACATCATCCCTATGAATGATAACTTACTAAGTGGAACTGATTTTCAAAAAGTTTCCCATAGCTACCAATTTCCTCAGTTTAAAGCTGAAATCTAACTGGTTGCTGTAACTATGCCCCATTGCTTAAAAAACTCACATCCCTTTTACTCCAGCACTTATCTGAACCTTCCTATCTTCCAATGTGACCAGCCACATTCAACACTCCTTTGAACTTTCCTTTCTTCCATTGCAACCAGCCACTCTCCAGCAGTAAAGTTCTTTACTTCCAGTAGAGCCAGAATTCCAGGCTCCAGAACAGGAGTCACACAGTGGGATCGATTTACTAAAACTGGAGAGTGCAAAATCTGATGCAGCTCTGCATAGAAAACAATCAGCTTCCAGTTTTTTTTTTTAGTTTGATTAAACAATTGAAGTTAGAAGCTGATTGACTAAAATGCACAGCTTCACCCGATTGTGCACTCTCTTTTAGTAAAACAATCCCACAGTTCTATCTATCTATCTATCTATCTATCTATCTATCTATCTATCTATCTATCTATCTATGTTGTACCTACCGTATCTACAGTATAATTTTATAATTTTATCTTTCTATCTATCAATTCATTTTATTTCTTTGGACACATATTTACCTTTGAAATAATTTGTTCTATTTCACTACATGAAGGTAAAATTTCCAAGCATGAAAGCCCAGGGCAGGTGCAGCTTTGCTGCTTAATTTTCAGATTAGCAATGTTTTTTCTGTGTCTATAAGTACAGAAAATAAAATCAATAGATGATTCTAAACTGTCGTGTAGGAAAAATGTACCATTGGGGACATAGTAATGTTAAAATGTGATGACAAGTTTCACAGGCCACGATCCCAGTGCACTTATCATAGTCGCGGAGATGAAATGACAGATAACAAAGACAAGCAAGATGGTTTAGAGAAAGGAAGGACTGTGTTTTTTTCAGTGAAAGCTTTAATTTTCCAAGAAAAGTTGAGGTTGGCTGGTGAGTTTAAATTGGAGTCTAAAGCCCTTTGGCGCTACTTTAAACCCGCACTGGAGCACAAACACTTTCAGCATTGTAAAAACACAATAGCCTAGCCTCTGTTTCTCTATATCTTCTTTATTAGTTTTACTATGAGGCTATTAAAGGGAACTGAAAAAGAAAAAGATTTTGTGGACATAACATTTTATGAGCAGGTGGAAAAAGTCACAGCGCAAATAAATGGCCTAAAATATCTTTATACATGACAGAAGAATGTAGCAGACAATTGTTGGTTATAAATTATTCAGTGTCCTCATAAGTAATTGTGTGTTCCTTAAAAACAATATATAACTTCTTTTGGCCCCGTGTTATTCAATTATTCCTGAAAATATATATATATATATATATATATATATAAAAACAGTTTTTGACTATTTTGGGCACAGTGGCTAAATGGTTAGCACTTCCACCTAGCAGTACTAGGGTTGTATGTTTGAATCCCATTTCACAGCACCACCTGCCTGGAATTTGCATGTTCTCCCTGTTCCTGCGTGGATTTCCTCCACATACTCCGGTTTCTTCACCCACTCCAAAGACATGCTGGTAGGTTAATTGGATCCTGTCTAAATTGGCCCTAGTATGTGTATGTATGAATGTTAGGGACCTTAGATTGTACGCTCCTTGAGGGTTAGGGACTGATGTGAATGTACAATATAAGTGTAAAGTGCTGCATAAATTGACAGAGCTATAAAAGTACCTGTAATAAATAAATTAAAGTTCTACAATTGTAAAAATTTGGCTTCCTCTTTCATTCCAACAATCTACCAGTACCACAATATTCACCTATTACAATTATTGTTTGCTTTGATGAATATTGTGAATATTTTTTTTTCTTTACATAGGATTAGTTAGAAAAATGAGGAGATGAGGGATATGGGGCATAAATGCATATTGAAAGCATGCTATCCTGAACTAAGTTTAAATAACATAGAGCATACCAATCTCCAGCTTAAGGGAGAAGTGTGGGATTTGAAAAAAACAAACATACATACTTAAATCCATGCTGCAGTATCGGTGTGAAGTTGCAGCTGTCCCACATCAGCTCCAACATTGAAAACTGAGTGATCACTTGACCAATGACTATCAGTCATCATTCTCTGTTCTGTCCCTCCACTGCTCACTGGAGCAGCCGGCTCCTATTCTCATTGGTGTACCGAGAGGCTGAGCCAGCTGCCAATCAGGCATCCAGGTGGATCCTGATGATATTGTCGGGATCCTTCCAGATTGTCGAGCTGCTCTGCCACGTCAGCAGATAGAGGGCAATAGCCGGCTATTTGCTGACTCTGGGTCACAGGAGAGAAAAAGTAAGTGCACTCCTGTTACCCTCAAGAGAAGTAAGGTAAAAGAAAAGCTTTGGTCATACTTTTTAAGGGCTTTTTCTCACCAGTTGTGTCATTCTGATCAACAGAGGATCTGTACTTTTACACATTACTAAAGATGGCCATACACTGAAATTTAACCAGCGTGTGTTCGTCCCTTTTCAAAAGAAGTCGATCATTTGATTGACTTCTGTTGAAAGGATATATTGGAAAGTTTTTCTTGATCAGCAGTTGCAGCCATTTGAAGATTCCTCTATCCAGCTCACTTGTGTGGATAGAGGAATCTGTTCATTATTTTCTGTTCAGCCTTCTGGCTAGAAAAATAAGAAAAAGGAAAAAAAAAACCCAAAAAAACGAACCTTCTATGGTGAGCTTTAGCATGCGTGCACTGAACACAAAGAAAATATCTGACACTAGGTACTTTTAAGGTGACACTAACTGGTTTCTATTCCTGAACTTTTTTCACCCATGCTGACTATTTATAGTATACAATAATACATAAAAGTGCAGCGCTTAAAAAAAAGTGACAAATAATCATAAAGAAACAGTGAAAACTGTATCAAAAAATAGTCCATCCAAAAATGAAAGAAAGGTCCCAGAGGTTGTGATGAAACAAAAGAAGTCCAAGGACAGTTGTTGTGTCACCAACCACTACTACAAAAGGCTTACCAGAAAGGCATGGCCCCCTGTTAAGAGTGGTCAATCTCGCTTTGTTTAAACAATCCTGAAAGCTGGACACTCGAATCCTCCTCCAGATCTCCAAAAGAGCAGATAAAGATCTTCCAAACAGTGGACCTTAATTGGGGTAGCTAAACCACTCAGGATGAGGCTTGGACTCGTAGTAGAAAACATGCAAAGAAAGAGTGCTCCACATAGTGTGAAACCATAATCACAACATTTATTTAAGGTATGGTTGCACTCACATGTAAGCAAACATCATTAGGCATTGATTGGCAAAAAAAATCTAAATTTTCCAGTTTCCAAAATGGCCACCGACCGTTCACACATGCGCAGTAGCATATGAAAGAGAAGCCTTGATATTAAAATCAAGATTTCCTGATAAACTTTATAAAGCGGATGTCTTGGATAAGTTAATCTGTGAAGTGGATCAATATAACTGTGAGGATTTGATCAAAAGCTGCTCAGGGTGGCGATGATCGATTTGGTACAGCTTTTTTCACCACTTTTTTTAAGTCAACATTATGTTGTTAGGAACATCATTCATAAACACTGGTCAGTTCTAAAAAATGACCGTATCTTGGGTCCTTACTGGAACGTCCCTCTATCATCTGTGTTTTTTGCCAATTTAGAGGACTATCACCTTTATAGGAAGTGTAAAGCCTGCCAGATTAATTAGTTTAGGGGTAGGAAAGTAACTGAATTTACTGGTACATTGACAGGCACAACATATAAAATGTGATCGTTTATATCATGTGCTACCAGACATGTGGTTTGTATGTTAAAATGCCCATGTGGTTTAGAATATGTGGGGCGTAAAACACGTGCCCTCCATAATCGTTTAAGTGAACATATTGCCAACATAAAGAAGAGTTTCAAGGAGCACAGTGGATCCAAGCATTATGCCCTGAAACATAACAGTAACCCCGAAGGTACCACCTTTATTGCTCTAGAGAAATACATTTCGGATTGGCGAGGGAGCAATGCAAAAAGAACTATCTCTAAAGTGAGACCAGTTGGATTTATCGACTTAAGAGCTATTTGCCATGGGGTCTTAACATGCAGTGGGATATCAACTGCTTCATTAATAACAGTTAACTATACATATATGTATACATTTTTTGTGTATATGTTTGATCATTTAGTCACAGAGGATCATTTTCTGATATATATATATATATATATATATGCCCTTGGATATTTACGAAAGGAGGGGTCATTTTTATTGTTGATCTTTCTCAATTTATATATATATATATATATATATATATATATATTTTTTTTTTTTATTTTAATTCTATTTTGTTATATTTTAACATTGTCATTTCTTGTGGTTCTATATGAGAACATTAGATGGCGCTCTAGTAGTCAGTTTCAGCAGGCTGGTTTATTGATTGATAAAAGGTTCAATGAATTTTGATTCCACAGGGTGGAGCTATGTTCCATTTTTGCACACCTCTGGTGGACTAATATAAAAAAATATAATTTTTTAAAATAATTTTTGGACTGCCATTTGATTTTCTGGCACTAGATAGCGATGTTCCTGGTTGATCAGAACCTGATTACTTTGCAGGTGTACTTCCTGCTTCATTTGCCAACTGTGGCCAATCAAATGTGATCCTCTGGGGCTTCAGTTCCTATATAAAGAGCGTGGTTAGGTGTGTGGGCATGCCTCTGATAACATTACCTGTGACGAGGCGCCAAAAAAAAAAGGGTGCCCCTGATGACGTTACCTGTGATGAAACGCGTAGGGTGGAGCCACGCACACATGCTATTGCGCATGCGTAAACGGTCGGTGGCCATTTTGGAATCTGGAAAATTTGGATTTTTTTTGCTAATCAATGCCTAATGTTATTTGCCTACATGTGAGTTCAACCATACCTTAAATAAATGTTGTGATTATGGTTTTACACTATGTGGAGCATTCTTTCTTTGCATGTTTTCTACTACAAGTCCAAGCCTCATCCTGAGTGGTTTAGCTACCCCAATTAAGGTCCACTGTTTGGAAGGTCTTTATCTGCTCTTTTGGAAATCTGGAGGAGGATTCAAGTGTCCAGCTTTCTTGATTGACCACTCTTAACAGGGGGTCATGATTTTCGGGTAAGCCTTCTGTAGTAGTGGTTGGTGACACAACAACTGTCCTTGGATTTCTTTTGTTTCATCACAACCTATGGGACTTTTCTTTCATTTTTGGATGGACTATTTTGATATACTTTTCACTGTTTCTTTATGATTATTTGTCACTTTTTTACTATTGCGGATTGCTTAGGATCAGGGTTTTTGTCTTCAGCTGCTATATGTTTCGTAACTCATTTTATTAATCATCTATTGTGGTTTTTATTAGCGCAGGTTTATATATATATTTATAGAATACAAATGTCCTCTCATTTGCCTTCCCAGCATGAGATCTACATACTTGAGTAAGATATATAAAAATCATTATGATGTTAAATGAAAGGAATAGTAGTCAACACCGATTTACTATCCTTTCTTGTGCAATATACTAGACTCTAGTGAGAAGTGGCTAAGAATACAGTGAAGATATGCAAATAAGTTTAATGTGATACATTTGTGAACATTTTGAGTAGCGTGGTCTGCTTGATATAACATATATTTGTGAATCCCTGCAATCAGAATCCACCTAATTAAAACAAATGGTACATGACTGGTACATGTACATGACATGTACATGACTGTGCTAATCTCTAGTATCATTCAAACGTTTGTGAAATCCATCCATTCTGATTATCTTCTATTCATGTATAGTGTAAAGCAAAAAATATTTCACTTTATATTTTCCATGAAAAAGATACATTTACAGATATATAGCACTACTCTCTATTTCCTGCACAGACATGCAACACGCATTTCTGGCAGACACACAAAGTCAAGAACCCAGTTCATGGGCTTGTTTTTGTTGTTTCATTTAGGGGAAAACAATTTGGATAGGGTGCATGGGTTATGGGATGCCCAACTTGACTAGAAGGACAGATTGAGGACAAACTTCCTGTGTTTATTTACAAAAAAATATGATGGCTCCTGAATACACTGTTCAACAGGTAAAAAGTTTTGGGCATAAAATTAGCTAATCTTACATAATTTTGGGGTGCTGAAAACAAAAATGACCCTAAAAAATGTTGATTGGCTCTAGTTTCCATGATATATTCACCCATCTAATGACGTAAGCCATTCAAAATTATGATGCAACTTCAGCTGCATATTGCGCAATTGATACTGGTGACCAATAGAAAATTGCATGTATACTGAGATTTTGTATTTTGGCTGCAAGATAGGAGACCAGGACAAGAGCTGGGCACCACATATATGCTGCAATTCTTGTGGGACGGCACTGGAGCAATGGTTGAATGGAAAAAAGGCATCTATGCCTTTCGCTGTGCCAATGATTTGGAGAGAGCCAACAGATCATGTTAGTAATTGTTACTTTTGTATGGTGCCTCCAATTGTAAAAGGGCTAAATAAGAAGAAAAAGTTATCTGTGCACTATCCAAATATTCCATCGGCAATACGTCCAGTTCCTCATGGAGAGGGGCTACCAATTCCTAAAGCACCAGAATCCTTCGTGGTTGAGTCAAGTGAGGAAGAACCTGAAGCGTGTAGTCACGTGCAGTTGTAAGAGATAGCCCTTTCCTCGAATACAAGAGAAAAGCCAAGAGAAGCAAAACCGACACAAACTGAAGACAAAACTAGTGAGAATCCTAAGTATTAAAATGATTCAACTTGGCTTATGGCTATAATTTTTCTTGGTAATCCTATGCAATATATTATGCCATTTAGGCTTTGTTATGTAGTCAATATCACTTGCTTTATATTTGTGGAAAGACATCTATCTATATAATTATTGTGCATTATGTAGTCATTACGCCTATAGTAGAAAACTTTCCGTTTACAGAAAAACTAGAGCCAATTGACAAATTTCATTGTTATATTTGAACTCAGAATGTAAAATTCATTAAGAAATGGATCCTTTTGTTTCCAAAACTGGCAAAAAATAAAAATTTGTTGAACAGTGATATTACTCCAGCCTGAGTGGTAACAGTCTCTTAAAAGATCAGTAGCAAAGTGACTTCAGTAGCAATTTGACTTAAGGAGACAAAACTGCTTGTTCAGGTCTTTTGGCTGTGCTTGTCTTCCATGCTGAGCAGGGAACCATCTAGATAGGACTTGTGGTGCAGTTTCCTCTGTCTAAACGTCTTCTCCTTCCTCCTCCTAGAGGCAGATCCTCCTCCTCAGCTCCAGCTTGGAGGCAGATACCCCCTCCCTGGGGTCCTTTCCCAGGCCTCACTATCCTCAACACTCCATTTTCCACCCGATCACTAAACTCCCCTGCTGGCTAAGCTCTCTTTTATTTATGGGCCTATCTTACACACAGCCAATCCTTGTGCCTGGGATTGGTCATGAATATGCATATTTTGGTCACCCCTCAGCCCACTTGCTTCTAGGATCTTCTGGAGGACTCCAGAACCAGTGGGGAGGTGCCATAGACTTGACCTGTAGAGCCCTCCAACCTGACTTAAAGTAACCCTACAGACATGCTCACTGCACTATTGTGAGCCAACTAAATTTAACTCTCTATGCCTCGCTGCCATCTTTGCGAAGACCACATGCTACTCAAAAACTAACATCTAACCAAAGGTAATCACTAGGAAAGAATTAAGTGCGGTTCTAATCAGAATCTAAGTCAGAGACATTCCCTAGTTCATATGGCAAATGAACAAAGATTTAGTTTTGGCAGATATAGAGAAATTGAAGTACAAAAAAATGTATGGACCCAGGATATATTAAAAGAGGGATCAAGAGCTTGGAAAAAAGGAAATATATAAATTATCCGCACAGCGGATAAAAGAGGTGGAATCGTGGTCATAAAAAAAGGAAGACTATGAAAATGAAATGGAAAGGATTTTGGAAGATGAAAGAATGTATAAGGTATTAGGAAAGAATCCATTAAGTGAATATAAGAGAGAGCTTAATGAGCTAGTCAAGAAAGGGAGAAAATGGAAAGTTTTGAATAGGAAGGAGGATGGATATTTGATACCCTCTGCGTGTCGGACACCTGTGATATATTACCTCCCAAGGATACACAAAAATAAGGATCATCCTCCTGGGAGGCCCATTGTAAACCGGATTGCTGGTCTGTGTGCACATTTGGGGGAATATATAGATTGTCATATCCAACCATTAGTTGAAAAAAACTGAAGCATTTCTAAAAGACTCAAAGCATTTTATCCAAGTTCTTGAAGATTTAAAGGGCAATAACACATGCAAACTGGTGACAGCTGATGTAAATTCGCTTTATA
Source organism: Staurois parvus (assembly GCF_062004578.1). Classification (NCBI taxonomy): domain Eukaryota; kingdom Metazoa; phylum Chordata; class Amphibia; order Anura; family Ranidae; genus Staurois; species Staurois parvus. The sequence continues at coordinate 17,740,239 of NW_028317807.1, read as the reverse complement.
CTATCATCAGCCACGTACAAGCAGTTGAAGCAGTAAGATGGGCTCTAAATCGTTTTTCAGATCTTAAAAGGAAACAGATGTTTATTATTGAATGACTTAGGTTTTGTCTAACTCATAATTACTTCTGGTATGGATCGAAATATTACCAGCAAATTTTAGGTATTGCGATGGCAGCTAAATTTGATCCCAGTGTCGCCAATATTTTTAAGTCCAAATGGGAATTTGGAGACATTTTTGTTGATTGGCCCCCTGAATTGAAGTGTTATAGGCGCTTCATAGATGATATTGTGCTAATATGGGAGGGGGAGTTAGCTCATCTGGATGCATTTAAGCACCGCTTGAATGTGAACAATAAAAATATAATTCTGGATTGGAAGCTAGAAAATTGACAGATTGAGTTTCTGGATCTTTTGATTGAGAAATATAATGACCATTTTACTACAAGAACTTAATTTAAGACATGATAGAAATGGCTATAAACCTAAAGAAAGTTGTCACCATCAATCATGGCTGTTGTATACCAAGAGGGCAATTAATTCGAAAAAAGAGGAATTGTAAGGAAGATGCTGTATTTGAACAACAAGCAAAAATGGTTGCTAATAGAGTTACTGATAAAGGGTATAACAGGACGTTTATTTAAATGGAAGTAGAAAAGGTGAGAAATACGAAGAGAGAGAAGACCTCATTAAGGATAAAGATAAATCCAGGGAAAAGCATATGGATATGAACACAGCTATTATTCTTGAACACAATGTTCAACATAAGAAAATAGAAAAAATTATTTAAAAAATTGCCATAGTTTGAAAAATGATCGGTTATTAACATATATACTCTCTGAGAATTCAAAATTTATATATAAAAAAGCTCCCTCTTTAAGAAACAAATTTGTGAAATCAGTCTTAGATCCTCCTAAACCTGTGAAATTTGATTTTTCTGGAATCGAAATATTCGCAAACTGTCAAAAATGTTATGCATGTAAGGCATCAGAGGTGAATCCAAGGAGAAGGAAGCTTTTCAATGTGATGGCCATGGGGAAGAAATTAGAAATAAAGATTTTATATGCTGTGCTTTGGAAAGGGGGTAGTGCATATGATCGAATGTAACTGTGGACTTCAATATGTAGGTCAAACGTCAAGAAATCTTATTACAAGAATTTGGGAACATATACAGAACATTAAAAAAGGTTATGAGAAACACAGTGTTTCAAAGCACTTTAAATTGATACACAATTGCGACCCTACTCAGATGGCATTTTGTACACTAGAGAAGGGAATAGACACTGAAGGGGAGGCAATTTTATTAGAAAACTGAGCCAAAGGGAATTCTGGTGGATTCATAAAACTAGTTTTGTCCCCTAGAGGACTTAATAAAGAGTTCGATTTGAATTGTTTTATTAGTAATTTCTGATTTCTCTGTCATTTTTGCCTTCCTTATTTTTATTTATTTTTTCTGCAAATTTAAATTTTTCTTCGTTCCACTATATATACATATTTATTCTTCTATTAACCGCCTCCCACCCTTTGTTCTGAGGCACGCAGCACGGTGATCGGTTGTGCGCTGTGTCCCTGGGACACAGCGGATCACCGATCAGCGGAAAGAGCCGGTGACTTCGGCTCTGTCATGTGATCAGCTGTGTCCAATCACAGCTGATCGCATGTAAATAAGGAAATGCCGGTTATTGACATTTCCCTCCTCACGAGCTGTCAAGCTGACAGCTCGTGAGGAGAGGAGAGCCGGTAATCTGCATTCCTCAGAGGGGATGATCAGTGTAGCCCTATCAGTGCCACCTGTCAGTGTCCATCAGTGTCACCTGTCATTGCCCATCAATGCCACTTGTCAGTGCCCATCAGTGCACACCAATGCCACATATCAGTGCCTACCAGTGCACATCAATGCCACATATCAGTGCCCATCTGACCTGCCTTTCAGTGCCAACTATCAGTGCCAGCCAGTGCCACCTATCAGTGCCAGTCAGTGCCGCCCATGAGTGCTGTCTGTCAGTGCCAGTCAGTGCCGTCTATCAGTGCCCATGAGTGCTGCCTGTCAGTGACCATCAGTGCCACCTAACAGTGCCATTCAGTGCCACCTAACAGTGCCAGTCAGTCCTGCCTATCAGTGCCAGTCAGTGCCGCCTATCAGTGCCGCCTTTCAGTGACCATCAGTGATGTCTGTGAATGCCCACCAGTGATACCTGTCAATGCCCATCAGTGCCACCTACCAGTGCCTCCTCATCAGTGCCCATCAGTGACGCCTATCAGTGCCCATCACTGCAGCTTATCAGTGCCCATCACTGCAGCCTCATTAGCGCACATCATTGAAGGAGAAAAATTACTAATTTACAAAATTTTATAACAGAAACTAAGAAAAAAAGTTTTTTTTTTCAAAATTTCCAGTTCTTCTTGGTTTATCAATAAATAAAAAACCCAGCAGTGATTAAATACCACCAAAAGAAAGCTCTATCTGTCTCAAAAAAATGATAAAAATTTCATATGGGTACAGTGTTGCATGATCGCACAATTGTCATTCAGCGCTGAGTGCGAAAATTGTCCTGGGCAGAAAGGGGGTGCCCGGTAGGCAAGTGGTTAAAATTATTTTAGGGATAATATATATATATATATTTTTTTTATTATTTTTGTTTATATATGTATGTATTGTCATATATACAGTATATTTCTAGGAATAGGATATTTATTAATTCATATACATGGTATGTTTATATATTATTTTTTATGTAATGAAAGAATATACGCCATATATCCATGAGTTTTTTTTTGTGGTAGCTTATATGTTTTATTTAATGGTATTTAATTATTTACTATATATATATATATATGCTGTTATTAGTGCATTGCTTATTCGGATCTTAATCAAATGACATTTCACCTTTGTTCATTTGCCATAAGAACTAGGGAATGTCTGACATTCTGATTAGAACCCCCTTAATTCTTTCTTAGTGATTATCTTTGGTTAGATGTTAGTTTGTGAGTAGCATGTGGTCTACATAAAGATGGCGGCGGGGGTGTGGTAATAGGCTGCTTTGTCAATCAGGATACAGTAGATATATAAAAGCGTGGTGATGTTGACTAGCCTGAGCCATTGAGAAAGCCAACTGGGGTGCAATGCGTCAGCGGGCAGTGACCTCATCACTCAGCTTACTGTAGATACCATTTTGGAAAGTCTAGTATGCTAATAGCCTGTGACATGCCTCTATACACTCTTTTTCATATCTGAGTGGAATTTTAACTTTCTTATTGAAATAAACTAGCAATCTGCACTATTGGATATTTCTTTGCTTCCTTTTAATATATTTATTCCAGGGAGTTCAGTAATGACCAAGTGAATGCTGAAGAAGATCATGGTCTCTAATATAAAAGCGCAATTGAACCTCCTTTTGCAGTGGGGTCCATGATATAAGGTGAGGAGATACCCATGAGGTGTGGTGAAGGGCACGGTGGTGTTTGTGCATGCTGAAGACTGTCATATTGTTGTTCTGACAAGAATTAATATATCGATTGAAGATTGTACAAAGATTGGTTGGTGTATGGGTCTCTCACATTGGACTTTTTGTTTTACTTTTTATGCTTTAAGAGCTGTACTGTGTGTATGTATATATACAGTCAGGTCCATAAATATTGGGACATGGACACAATTCTAACATTTTGGGCTCTATACACCACCACAATGGATTTGAAATGAAACTAACAAGATGTGCTTTAACTGCAGACTGTCAGCTTTAATTTGAGAGTATTTACATCCAAATCAGGTGAACGGTGTAGGAATTACAACAGTTTGCATATGTACCTCCCACTTGTTAAGAGACCAAAAGTAATGGGACAGAATAATAATCATAAATCAAACTTTCACTTTTTAATACTTGGTTGCAAATCCTTTGCAGTCAATTACAGCCTGAAGTCTGGAACGCATAGATATCACCAGACGCTGGGTTTTATCCCTGGTGATGCTCTGCCAGGCCTCTACTGCAACTGTCTTCAGTTCCTGCTTGTTCTTGGGGCATTTTCCCTTCAGTTTTGTCTTCAGCAAGTGAAATGCATGCTCAATCAGATTCAGGTCAGGTGATTGACTTGGCCATTGCATAACATTCCACTTCTTTCCCTTAAAAATCTCTTTGGTAGCTTTTGCAGTATGCTTTGGGTCATTGTCCATCTGCACTGTGAAGCGGCGTCCAATGAGTTGTGAAGCATTTGGCTGAATATGAGCAGATAATATTGCCCGAAACACTTCAGAATTCATCCTGCTGCTTTTGTCAGTAGTCACATCATCAATAAATACAAGAGAACCAGTTCCATTGGCAGCCATACATGCCCACGCCATGACACTACCACTACCATGCTTCACTGATGAGGTGGTATGCTTAGGATCATGAGCAGTTCCTTTCCTTCTCCATACTCTTCTCTTCCCATCACTCTGGTACAAGTTGATCTTGGTCTCATCTGTCCATAGGATTTTGTTCCAGAACTGTGAAGGCTTTTTTAGATGTCATTTGGCAAACTCTAATCTGGCCTTCCTGTTTTTGAGGCTCACCAATGGTTTCCATCTTGTGGTGAACCCTCTGTATTCACTCTGGTGAAGTCTTCTCTTGATTGTTGACTTTGACACACATACACCTACCTCCTGGAGAGTGTTCTTGATCTGGCCAACTGTTGTGAAGGGTGTTTTCTTCACCAGGGAAAGAATTCTTCGGTCATCCACCACAGTTGTTTTCTGTGGTCTTCCGAGTCTTTTGGTGTTGCTGAGCTCACCGGTGCGTTCTTTCTTTTTAAGAATGTTCCAAACAGTTGTTTTGGCCACGCCTAATATTTTTGCTATCTCTCTGATGGGTTTGTTTTGTTTTTTCAGCCTAATGATGGCTTGCTTCACTGATAGTGACAGCTCTTTGGATCTCATCTTGAGAGTTGACAGCAACAGATTCCAAATGCAAATAGCACACTTGAAATGAACTCTGGACCTTTTATCTGCTCAATGTAATTGGGATAATGAGGGAATAACACACACCTGGCCATGAAACAGCTGAGAAGCCAACTGTCCCATTACTTTTGGTCCCTTAACAAGTGGGAGGCACATATGCAAACTGTTGTAATTCCTACACCGTTCACCTGATTTGGATGTAAATACCCTCAAATTAAAGCTGACAGTCTGCAGTTAAAGCGCATCTTGTTTGTTTCATTTCAAATCCATTGTGGTGGTGTATAGAGCCCAAAATGTTAGAATTGTGTCGATGTCCCAATATTTATGGACCTGACTGTATATATATATATATATATATATATATATATATAACAATTTTGGCACATTCACAAAAGGATACTGAATACTGGGGGAATCTGTTTATGATAAAGGGTTATGGTATGAGGTTATATGATGTTTGATTTGTTATGTCATATTGAAAGTGCTTCACCTGTGTTTGATTTTGATTCACTAACACAGTAGAGTGATTGCACAGTTGGATGGTAGCTGCTTTCCTGATTCAATTTGAAATAATTTGACTTATTTTTTATTTATTTATTTTAAGTTGTGAGTACTAATAGCGAGGTGGGTTTTCTATTTTTATTCTGCTTGTCTATTGACACACAGAGCGTGGCTCGGCCCCGTCCCCTGTTCCCTCCTCACAGGCTGTGATTGACAGCAGCAGGAGTCAATGGCTTCTGCTGCTGCCTCTCTGTCCAGTGAGCTGAGAGATGCTGCTCTTGTGCACATCGCTGGATGGAGATCAGGTTCAAGGTAAATATAAGGAGGGGGTCACTAAATTCAAAAGTCCTTATAAACATAAAGTCCTTAGTAATGCTTTGCCATCAAAGTGCTCCATTTTAATTGAAATTAAAATTGATTTATATAGGTATTTAATTTTGTTTCATGTATTAAGTATTAATTATGTGTATTTATTTATGGTTTATTTGATTCTGCATATTGACATTATTTAGAGGGACAGCACACTTTCTTAACCACTTGCCCTCCTGAGGATTTACCCCCTTCTTGACCAGACCATTTTTTGAGTTACGGCGCTGTGTTATTTTAACTGAAAATTGTGCGGTCATGCAACACTGCACCCAAATGAAATTTACGTCCTTTTTTTCCCACAAATCGAGCTTTCTTTTGGTGGTATTTGATCATCTGTGCGCTTTTTATTTTTTGCGCTATAAAAATAAAAGATGGACAATTTTGAGAAAAAAACAATATTTTTGACTTTTTGCTATTAAGCGTGCAGTAAAAAAATTTAAAAAATCAAATTTCGTCATAAATTTAGGCCAAAATGTATTCTGGTACAGGTCTTTGCTAAAAAAAAATCCCAATACATGTAAATTTATTGGTTTATGTGAAAGTTTTAGAGTTTACAAATGTCTGTATAGATACTGGCATTTTTTACATTTTTTAAATTATATTTTACTTTTTAAATTATTTTAAATTATTTTTTACTAATAATGGTGGTGATCAGTGACTTATAGCGGGACTGCAGGACCGCAGCTGACATTCTGACACTGGGGGGAACTAACTTGGTGTCACTGACATCCCCACTGACACCAATACAGTGATCAGTGCTAAAAAAAACACTGACACTGTACTAATGGCACTGGGCAGGAAGGGGTTTACATGAGGGGCAATCAAAGGGTTAACTGTGTGCTAGGAGTGTTTTACTAGGGGGTTGTGTAAGTGTGCTTCACTGTAAGCACTGGCTTTGCATAGCACAGCCATCTAAAGCAGTGTGCCCAAGCTGACAGGGAGGAGAACTGTTAGTAAACAAAACAGTTCCCCCCCCCGTCGGAGATCAGCGGAAATCACGAATAATCACCGGCCGGGACCCGGTGATTGACAGCCGTGGCCACGAATGGCCATATACAGTATATACATGTGTATATATACATGATTTTTTTTGCACCCATGCCATCCTGTAGCAGTATTTCTGCTACAGGGTGACCGGGAAGTGGTTAAAATGAAGAATTACGTACGGTCCAGTATTCATAATTTATAAGTTGCAGCAGTCATCCAGTTGCCATTTACCAAGCACAGGGTTTTTTTTATATATGAGTATAAGGGGGTGCTAGGGGAAGGGGCAGCAGCACACAGAAGTTTTTTTTACCATAATTCAGAGGTTTAGAACCACCTTAAATGACTTGCAACTGTAGATGTGGACCTACATGTGGAGGTTAATTTACTAAAGGAGTTAAGTAGCTTCACTCATATGTGTGTATATTGACTTTGGTTATCCAATCATCTGAAGATCAAAATAATATTCATACAATATTTTTAGTGAAGATTATTAATGCCTCTGGTAAATCAGCCCAATTATCCTTATGGCTAACAATCTATTCCATTTTCCACTATTGTACCTAATGTAAAATGTGGGTGTTATCCTTTTATTTGTCTAGTCAAGCTGCTATGAGGAAACTAATGACGCATTACACATTTTCTTGGAAAGCCAAATTACTGCGAAATAATGGTTGTATAAAACAGCACTTTGAAAAAAAAAAGCAAAACCATTGGGACAGAACCGAAAAATGTATAGAGCCTAAGTACTGCAAACCTCGACTTCTTAATTTATTAATGTTTCTTAAAGCACTTTCAGAGCTCATCTGCTCAACAGTAAAGAGATGGGAATCGTGAACACCATCTGCAGAGACTGCTTGTAGGAAAAACACCCATGAGCGGCCTTCATATTCCATAAGGCTTGTGAATCTTAATGCCAGCAGACGTGTCCGGCACATCTCTCAATAAGACAGTAATCTCGTCTGACCATTGTAGAGTGGCCAACGCAAGCCTAAATTTCAGATTAAAAATAAACTAAATGCACTCAAGGTACTCATTTTAACTACCTCATTATAAACATGCTAAGTGTAAACCTTAAATGCCAACCGTGCAGTATAATGAAAGCTTTGTAGTGGGCTCCTTGCATGCATGGAGATCTGCTGACGATTCAGTATCTTTCAATTGATGCTTGCAGGAGTCTGTAGGTAAGCCAAGGCTTTTATGTGTACAAAGGGACATAGCATACCACAACATCGACAAAATAAATGTCTTGTGTGTGACAGGAACTCCCCAGTGAGTTTTTGTTCCATTTCTTAGTACATGCATGCATTGCATTAATCTTTAAATAACAGGGATTTATTTTTTAACAATGGCCCTGGATCTAGTAAAAAAATATATTTTTATGTTTATATTTTAAAAAGCATAAAGGACATACATTTGCATAAATCAGTTGTAAAGGTTGGTTATACCCTATCAAAACTGTGAAGTTTCAAATAATCGTTTATTTTTTGTAGCATTCTAGAAATTCAGACTAATATCTAATTCTCTTAGTTTTTTTTTTGTGGAGACAATAGAGTTTTTAAAGGATGCATTTAAGATGCTTAAAGCAAATCTACAATGAGGAGGCATGAATGAAGACTGCCATTGCTGACCTCTGTGTTTGAAAATACCGACTATTGAAAATACAGAAGATGTAGTTCTGCCCTGTCCACACCAACTGTTAGTTGGTGGTGCTAAGGAAAAAAAAAATAGAAAAAAAAAATATATATATTAAAGTAAGCATAGATTTAGCCATTCTGTCTAGTTACTTGTTTGTTTACATGGAATAGGAGATTTTCTGTACACTGGAAGACTGCTTGAAAGCTTGAAATAAAGTAATTCCCCTTATTAATACACCACAGCTGTTTGACATGATGCTTTGGGCTATCCTGTTCACATCTTTGAAGGTGTTTCATCTGTTTACCATGGTTTACTGTGAATTCACATTGACTTGTCTGGAGAAATAAAAGCAAAACACAAACTCATCTCGAACTGACCCCAACTGATGTCAACAGGACATATGCCATCAATGTACTTAGAAGCATGGCTTTCCACTTTATTTTACACTCTGATTTTTTTTAAAACAAGTCTTTTGTTCAGAAATTCACATTTTTTGTGGCTTTAGCAGAAGTTCTATACTCTCTGCATGACTTCTGCCAATTGAGCTGTCCAGGGTGCTTAATAATGATCATATACTATATGGGGAAGAGCGTGCTAAATAAGTATGCTTATTGTCATTTTTTTATATTAAGGAGAATCACTGGTTTAAAAATATATATAGTGTTGCGCTCTCAATCCTTCAATCAATATATATTAAAAAATGTGTATTAATAAACATAGATACTTATACTTGTGAATCTTTTGAATCAACTCAAATAACCAGTGTACATGGGGCAATGATAAATAAATAAACAAATATATAAAAAAATATAAAATAATATGAATATATAATATATAATTATATATAATATATAATAAATGTCCCAAAAAGTGACTTTGTGCTGAAAAGATCTTCAAATGGCATAAAATCGGTGACTGCTTGTGACTCCTCCCTCAAGTGAAGATATGCGCTCACCTCATAGGTAGCCTGCAATTAGGCTATTAAAGCTTGCGGTTCACCTCCTTTGGAACCTGCTTGTTACGAACTCCTGTTACAAGAAATCCATGGAATGCGACATATATTATGGAATAAATCTCCTCTCCTAGGGTGCCACTCCTCTATCTTCCTGTCTCCATGCGGTTCTCCATATATTAAAAAAGATCCTGACATGGTGCAAAGCTCCAGGCTGGTCAAATCATAAACCAGCTGACACACAGTGGCTCTGGGAGCAATGATCTGCAGTAATATCTCTGGCTCCTACACGACTTGTCAATCTTCTTTCTCGGTTGTAGACATACACATTTTATATGGCAAAAGCCTTTTGTGTTGCTTTTCTTAACAAAACATTTTCATCATGTCCTGGTCTCTGGCAGGGCAAGGTTTGGTTCCCTTGCAAGGAACCAAACCTTTATTTATTCCATAATATATGTCGCATTCCATGGATTTCTTGTAACAGGAGTTCGTAACAAGCAGGTTCCAAAGGAGGTGAACCGCAAGCTTTAATAGCCTAATTGCAGGCTACCTATGAGGTGAGCGCATATCTTCACTTGAGGGAGGAGTCACAAGCAGTCACCGATTTTATGCCATTTGAAGATCTTTTCAGCACAAAGTCACTTTTTGGGACATTTATTATATATTATATATAATTATATATTATATATTCATATTATTTTATATTTTTTTATATATTTGTTTATTTATTTATCATTGCCCCATGTACACTGGTTATTTGAGTTGATTCAAAAGATTCACAAGTATAAGTATCTATGTTTATTAATACACATTTTTTAATATATATTGATTGAAGGATTGAGAGCGCAACACTATATATATTTTTATTTCACGTTTTTCACATTGGTAGTTATGTGTTAGAGGTTTGCGATCCAACATATAGATTGTTTATATATATTATTTGGTCTTCTGGCTCGCAAGATTTCTTTCAAATATTCGAGAATCACTGGTTTGTTCATTAAATCCTAAAAAGGGATGTTGATCACTGCTTGCCCATGGGGTGTTCTAGTGTTTTGTTTGAGGCCTTTAGTTCCTTCTTTGAGTGGGTGGTTCATATTGTGTCTGGAATTCCCTCATTCACTATTTGGATGGCTTCATGTGCATTGGTCCTGCTGCTTCTAACTGGTGCCATGTGCTTTTGGCAACGGTACAGCATATGGCTGATCATTTCGGTATTCCTTTGGCTCTGGACGAAGGGCCCTTATTCGGTTTTGAGTTTCCTGGGCATCTTGATTGACACGGAGGCCATGGAATGTCGGTTTCCAGACGACAAGTTGTCTGATCTGAAAGCCACTGTGTTGTCTACTCGGTGGAGTTCAAAGGTTATGTTGCACCAACTTCAATTGCTTCTGGGCAAGCTTAATTTTGCGTGTCGGATCATACCTATGGACCGAATATTTAGCTGGCGGCTGGCGGCTGCTATGGCTGGGGTTAAGGCGCCTGGGCATCATATTCGTCTGACGCAGGAGGCTGACTTGATTGTGTGAGAGACCTTTTTGGATTCCTTCAATAGGCAGTCAGTGTGGATGTCGGAGGCTTTGCGTAGTTTCGACTTGGAGCTGTTCACGGATGATGCGGGTTCGGCTGGATATGGTGCCTATTTCAGTGGTCGGTGGAGTGCTGGACCTTGGCATGTAGAGTGGACGGCGGCTGGTTTTACACGGAATTTGGTTCTTTTGGAACTATTCCTGATTGCATTGTCGGCCCACTGTTTCGGAATAAGAAGGTACGTTTCAATTGTGATAACCTGGGTGTGGTGGGGGCGATCAACAGTGTGACTGGGTCCTCTCCTCCGCTGGTTCGTTTGCTTAGGCATTTCATTTTGGCTCGTCTGCGTTTGAACTGTTTTTTATGTTGTACGTGTGCCTGGTTGCACTAATTCCTTGGCCAATGCTCTTTCTCAGTTTCAGTGGGACAAGTTTTGCTTGTTGGCTCCGGAAGCAGCACAACTAGGGTTTCCTTGGCTTGGCTGTGGAGGGTTGCCTTGGAGTGACAGCTGCTCTTATTGGTCGTTCGGTGAGCGAGGCTACGTGGTCTGCTTATTTTGGGGTGTGAGAGGAGTGGTTTAGCCTGGTTCATGGAGTGGAGGGGGGTGTTTTGGAGCTGGAAGCTAAGTTTTTGGTGTTGTACTTTATTGGAAGGAATTTTGAGGTCTGGGTATTGGTGTCAGTGCTGAACAGTAAGTTGGCAGGTTTGGCCTTCTTGCTTAAGCTTTTGGAATGTGCTGACTATACCAAAGATTTTTTATTGCGGCAGGCGGTCAAGGGGTATCGGAGGAGTTGGCGGCCTGTGGATGACCGTAGGCCGGTGTCTTTTGAGTTGTTAGGCTCCTTGTCAGGTGTACTTCCTGAGGTTTGCTCTTCTCCCTACGAGGTTGTGTTGTTCAGGGCGTCTTTGCGTTGGCCTTCTTTGGGGCTTTACGACTTGGAGAATTGGTAAGCTCTTCTAAGAAGGGGTTGGATGGATTGCAGGCGGCTGATGTTATCTGTAGTACGGGGTCTGTTGTTTTTTGGCTCCGTAGGTCAAAAACGAACCAGGTGGGCCGTGGGGTTCGGGTGGAATTATTTCCGGTGCAGGGTGAGTCTGTTTGTCCGGTTCGGACAGTGGTCCGGTTCTTAGAGGTGTGGCTGGGGTGGGTTGCTCCTTTTTTGTTGCATGAGGATGGCTCTGCGTTGTCTCGATATCAGTTTGTTTCCGTGTTTCAGAGCGGTTTGCTGGCTTTGGGGCTTTGCACAACGGATTTTGCTTTGCATTCCTTCCGCATTGGGGCAGCCACTGAGGTGGCTAGATGGGGGTTGCATGAGGGATTTATTAGGTGCATTGGTCAATGGAAATCATGGCTATATCGCCTGTATATTCGTGCACATTTGTTGAAAGGGGATTTGGTTGTGTTTTTTTTTCTATGTCCGTGAGTGGCTGTTGTTGGGGGGCTGTGATGGATCTCTGTTATGGTGGCTGGTGGGGGGTTGTTGTTTTGTTTCAGGATGTTTATTTGGGTGTTTGGTTTCCTTTTTTCTTTGCAGATGCTGGCTCGTGTCTTGTTTGGATCCTGGGGCACTCATATGTGTATTGGGGTTCTCGGCGGGTAGATGTGCGGCCGGCCGACAGCTTGGGATCCCTCGGGAGGATGCAATGTTACGCTGGGTTTGTGTGCCGGGTCTGCTGTGGAATAGGGTGGTACCGGAAGTGGAATGTTCTGTTTGGCTGGACAGCGCTCCTTCTGTGTTGTTCGTTCATGTGGGGGGTAATGATTTGGGGCTTAGATCCATGCGTGACCTTGCGAGAGACATTTAATTTGATTTCCTTTGCCTCCGTATGGCTTATCCGTAGATTGTCTTTGTGTGATCTGAAATGGTGGCCCATACTAGGTGGCTACTGGCTAGGTCTGTTGTGGCCTTGAACAAGGTACGTATAAAGGTTAATAAGGAGGTCTCTAGATTTGTGATGCGGAATGGTGGTTTGGTGGTGCGGCATCGGGAGTTGGAGGTAGATACCTGGCGCTATTTGAAGGGTGACGGTGTCCATTTAAATGCTGTGGGGTTGGACTTGTGGTGTTTGGGTCTGAAAGATCAAATTCTCAGGGCCCTGCTGGTGTGGAGGTCCACACAAACATGAGGAGTCATGTTTGTGCAGTGGTGGTGGGGTGCAAAGTCCTCATAGGTTACTGTGGGCACAAAAAAGGTACTTTGTAAGGACCCACCTGAGGTACGGCTCCCAGTTGTTCTGATGGTGGTATCTGCGATGGTTGTCTCTGAATCGGTGGTGTTGTGGCTGGAGGCCTATTTTAAGTAGGACGCAGGTACTTTCTTTTATTGATGTCTACTGGGACCGTGTAGCTCTAGTTATACTGTGTTTACATTATTTCCAAATGTTATTTATTGATTGTTGTAATAAAAGGCTGTTTTAGCCATTAACTCCAGCTTGTTGTCCAAGTGTCCAAAGGGGGGAGGTAATGGTCAAAGGGGAATGGGGACAAGCCATCTTTAGTCCCCTGGTCAAGGGAGGCCCGGAGTTAAAGGAAATAAAACAACATGAACGGAGGTCCGGCATGAGAGGGTTTAAAGGGGTGAGGAGATGAGAGCTATATTAGTTGGCAGGAAATATGACGGGGAGTTACTAAGTGGTGTCAAGATAGAAGCGGATGGAGCCACAGGGGGTGGTTTAGATGGGGTGTGGAAGGGGGTCTTCAGTTGGAAAGAAGATTAGCAAAGGAAAGCTTCCCTCCCTCCCGCCTGTTATTTCTTGGCTTTTTCGGGTTCTGGTTGTGATGTTTGGTGCTGACAGGCAGCCAGTGGGGTGAAAGTCCTCGTAGGTTACTTTGGGCACAAAAAAGGTACTTTGTAGGGACCCCTCTGAGGTACGCCTCCCAGTTGTTCTGATGGTGGTATCTGCAGTAGTTGTCCCCGAGTTGGTGGTGTTGCGGCTGGAGGCCTATTTTAAGTAGGACGCAGGTACTTACTTTTATTAATGCCTACTGGGACCTTGAAGCTCCAGTTATACTGTGTTTACATTATTTCCAAATGTTATTTATTGATTGTTGTAATAAAAGGCTGTTTTAGCCATTAACTCCAGCTTGTTGTCCAGGTGGTTACTTAATGTGAAAGGTGGGACGTAATGGTCAAAGGGGAATGGGGACAAGCCATCTTTAGCCCCCTGGTCATGAAATAAGTAAATAAAATAACTTAAAGAATAAAAATGTTTCTATTAGTAACAAAATACAGGGCAATGCGAAGCATATTGTCAAGGACTTGCTCACAGTCAGGTGGTTAGGTGGTGCTGTCTGAAGCTGGCACCTTACAATATAAATGTATAATCCAGGGGTCCTCAAACTTTTTAAACAGGGGGTCAGTTCACTGACCTTCACACTGTTGGGGGGCCAAACTATAGTTTGAAAAAATTATGAACAAATTCCTATGCAAGCCACACATATCTTATTTGTAGTGTAAAAAAACAGGAAAAAACAATACATTATTTAAAATGCACTGTAAGGCACCGCAATGCACTGTACTTTGTAACGCACTGGACAACAAAATGCACTGTACACTGTAATGCACTGGACACCGCAATGCACTGTACAGTGTAACACACTGGACACTGCAATGCACTGTACATGGTAACACACTGGACACTGCAATGCACTGTACACTGTAACGTACTGTACACTGTAATGCACTGTACACTGTAATGCACTGAACACCGCAATGCACTGTACACTGTAACATACTGGACAACAAAATGCACTGTACACTGTAATGCACTGGACACCGCAATGCACTGTACACTGTAACACACTGGACACCACAATGCATTGTACGCTGTAACGTACTGGACACCGCAATACACTGTACACTGTAACACACTGGACACTGCAATGCACTGTACACTGTAACGTACTGGACACCGCAATGCACCTTACACTGTAATGCACTGGACAACAAAATGCACTGTACACTGTAACACACTGGACACCGCAATGCACTGTACACTGTAACGCACTGGACAACAAAATGCACTGTACACTGTAATACACTGGACACCGCAATGCACTGTAGACCTCAACGCACTGGATACCACAATGTACTGTACTCTGTAACGCACTGAACACCACAGTTCACTGTACTCTGTAATGCATTGGGCACCACAATGCATTGTACACTGTAATGCACTGGACACCACAATGCACTGTACACTATAACACACTGGACACCACAATGCACTGTACACTGTAACACACTGGACACCACAATGCACTGTACACTGTAACACACTGGACACTGCAATGCACTGTACACTGTAACGCACTGGACAACAAAATGCACTGTACACTGTAACGTACTGGACGCCGCAATGCACCTTACACTGTAATGCACTGGACAACAAAATGCACTGTACACTGTAACACACTGGACACCGCAATGCACTGTACACTATAACGCACTGGACAACAAAATGCACTGTACTCTGATACACTGGACACCGCAATGCACTCTACTCTGTAACGCACTGTACTCTGATACACTGGACATCGCAATGCACTTTATTCTGATACACTGTACACTGAAATGCACTGTACACTAATACACTGGACACTGCAATGAACTGTACACTGATACACTGGACACCGCGATATACTGTACAATAATACACTGAACACTGAAATGAACTGTACACTGGTACATTGGACACCGCAATGCACTGTACACTAATACACTGGACACTGCAATGCACTGTACCTGGTGCCTGGTGTGCTCTCCTCCTCTTTTGTTGCTCCTCTGGCTGCAGCAGGTGAAATCCAGGGCTTCCAGGCTGCCGTGAGGACCCAGCGAGCGGTCTAGCAGCATTTTTTTTTCCAGATTTTTATTTTTTTTGGCTGGTCCGGTGGGCCGGATAAATGTCTTTTGCGGGCTGTATCTGGCCTGTGGGCCATAGTTTGAGGACCCCTGGTATAATCCCTAACAATCTCTTTAAGATTTACCATGTCTTTTAGGTACCAACCTAAACAAGTCATTACATTTCTTTATGATCAGGTACAGCTTACAACTGTGGATCCAAAATAAGGTATGCGATAAACAGAGAGGATTTTTTAAAAAATTTATTTTGCATGTTGATAAGAGGGAGTTAGAAGAATCAGGTGAGGTATAACATACTGTAAGCAGCTCTAACATACTAGAGTGATCTTCACTGACAACCTTTGCAGATTGTGCAAACCTTCCCCATGGCTTGCTGGGACTTTTCTTAACAGCAGTGGTGGGGAAATGAAAAGATAAAGGCAGTCTGAATTAAGCAAGCTGGTTTAGCAGGGACCAGCTGAATTTCTATCCATGTATGAGCAGGGTGGTTGTACAGATGCAATAGCTTCACTCCAAGCATTTGGGCATCAACTATACATTGCACTGGACTGTAATCGTTGGATCATCAACATGCCTGTTTTTATTAAGTTTACGAGTATTTTTCCACAAGTTTTATTCTAATAAAATTGTTTTATATATTATTATTATACAGGATTTATATAGCGCCAACAGTTTGCTCAGCGCTTTACAATAAGTTTTATGGTAATACATTAGACTGGTGCACCCTCTCTTTGTGTGATTTGCTTTAGCTTACATAAGAATTCCCCCTATCTGAAGAAGGTAGCAAAGTGAGTTCATCACCAGATTTTTGTTGGAGCATCTTAACTGAAGAATTTATAGGAAAATTTATTTTTTTTAATTTGTGCCATTGACTTTTATGTGTGTTTAAGGCTCGTTCACACTAGGCTGTTTTGCCAACGCTTGCCAAACGCCCCTATAGTGTTTGGCAAGCGTTGGTCCGGCGTTTGCGGAGCGTTTTTTAACGCTCAGCAAACGCCGCATACGCGGTTTAGCAGCGGTTGCTAGGCGTTTGCCGAGCGTTAATAACGCCCCACAAACGCCTATAATGCAGTTTGAGTGGTGTTACCGCTCCGCAAACGCCCCGCAACCGCGTTGCAACTGAACCGCGTTGCAACTGCACCGCAAACGCCGGCCGGGCGGAGCGGCACCATAGACGAGAATAGGAGGCTTCAAAGCCTCCTGACTCGACCAGAGGCGTCCGTTTTGCCGCGACGCGACGCAAACGCTCCCATTAGAGCAGCACCATTGAATTGGCAGAGGCGTTTGGGAAGCGGTAAAAACGCTTCCCAAACGCCTCTCTGCCGCCTGCACACAAGGCTAGTGTGAACGTAGCCTAAGATTAGTGGACAAGCTACTTCTTTAGAGCTAATATTTATCTTTCATGCAAATACAAGTTTGGGCCGAACACTTACTGTCCGGATGTTCACTCAAATTCCGAACATGTATGGTGATTAATGTGGACAGATGTGACAGCTTCCTGTGTCAATGTTTGCTTGCACCTGCCGCATCCTTATCAACCACTGACATCAACTGGCCTAGTTAGTTACATGGCCAGGAATGGCCACATAAACAAAGGGGAGGGAGTAGAAATGACACCATTGCCTAAATATGGTCACAAGGTTTGGTCATTGGTTTTTTTCCTTTGGTGGGCATTGGGTATTGTGACTGACATGAATATACATTGTGGGACTTCTTTGTTTTAATAAATTACTATGTACCCTTTACTCATATAAAAAGGGAGTATGTTGCCAGGGGGCGAATTCCGTTAAGAGTCCCACACAACTCAGGCCTGGTGGTTGTGGAAGAGATTCTTGTCCTCATCAACATAGGTACAAAGTACTCCCCATGTTTAAGGAATGTGGCCTGGTAAGGTTCAGCAGGAGGTGCTCTCTCACCACCCCCTTTCCTGGCATGCCAGGCTGTTTGCTCGGATTAAAGTCTGGTATGGAATTTTTGGGGATCCTCACACTTTTTTCATGGGTCCCCCTGTAAAATCTATACCAGATATGAAGGGTACGGTATGATTTGGGGGGATCATGCTGTTTTAATCAGTGTGTGGGGTGTCCCACATTACCATCTATATGAGATCCTCCGCTAGGATAGTGTGTGGTATAGATGAAGAAAATTCCAGGCTGTTTTGTTTACAAACAGAATGAAGCACACCTTTTTCATTGTAAATGCCAGTGTTTCTGTAGTAGGTTCTATAAAGCACACAGATGCACCACATCACAGACAGGATCAGGACTGGGACAAGGGGTGGACAGGAGGGTCGGCTGCCCTGGGTGCTGGTATCATGTGAGTTGGGAGGACACCAAGGAAACTTCCTGATGCTACAAGCTGACAGGAGTAATGACATCAGCATCACTACTCCTGTCAGCTTACTGTGGGTAGTGACAAGCCAAATCTTTGGAGGAGGAGGAGAGAGCCTGAAGGAGTTGCAGGCTGTCTCTACACCTCAGACCTCCTGGACTGGAACTGTCAGATCGGGACTGTGTAGGGTTAGTTTACCCGCTTCCATCTCCTCTTAGCAAAGAATGTGGCTAGGGGGCAGATACGCAAACTCTGTGAAGTCCTGATCTGAGAGCCAGTGATGTCTCCGAGCTGCGATCCCATAGCTCTGCAGCAGCCACATCTCTCCTCACCAGATGACTGTTAAAAGGATTAATAGTCAGCTACTCCTAGGCTCCTCCTCAAGACTGACAGGGAATTTATGCTTAGGGGTGAGCGTGCAGATTAGTGACTGATTTTTTTTTTTTTGGGGGGGATTTTGCTGACACATGCTTTCATACATCTTTGGGGGGGCGCAGTTTAGCTTCTTCGCCCTGGGTGCCCTGGGTACTAGATGACCTTCTCCCAACACTGGGCAGGATCAGAGCACCCTATAGACAGGTTTTTTTTAATGGAGTTTTGCATTTTTACTGTTTCACTGTAAGCATTACTAAAATCACTGTTCCAAGACAATTTTTGTTTTTGCTTTGGTATATGTCTCACAGGACAGTGCCCAGACCTCCATAACAGTTATTTGGCAATCCTATGCCTAATAGCCCAGACAATGTCCAGAACTGTTTTATTATAACATTTGGCCCTATTGACTTTAATGCAGGTCATATTTGGTACTTAAACTTTAGTCCCGTTAGCTGAACCCTTCTCAAACTGAACCCAGTGACATTCGGCTCATCAGTAATCACAATATATCAATTTTTATATACACGTTACAATGTAAGCAATGTAAGTTTTCTATCTTTTATTTCATTTTTATTCACCATAATTCATTCTCCCACACTAACCTATAGATTTCCCCTAATACTTTTTGCTCCCATACTTGAAGCTATTCTCAGCCACTTGTGTAAAATACTCTGCTTAAGATTCATTTGAAACAGACAATCTAATTATGGCTTTATACAGTTTTATCATCAAAGTATGGACATAACATTGTAATATTGAGTGCATTTCAAAGTTACATTTTCTGCTTTCACTCCAGCTGCATAATTTGTTTTTTTCTGTAATAATTATTCCTAAATATTTATATTTCTTAACTCTCTGAAAAATAAATCCTTCTTCTCTTCTCACACTATCATAGGCATGTTTACAACTGATAAATGGGTTGTGTAAGTTGATATATTTTCCAAATGTTTCTAGTAAGTACGAAGGCAAGCTCCTTGAAATAAATGGATGAAGCGTAACCTGGCATTGTCCTACTTTACCTTCCTTTTCAAAAAAATGGAAATGTGCCTATTCTACTCTGATAGGCTCAAAAAGTGCATCCCTATCTGATAGTAATTTCTCACCTTAACCACTTGAGTCCCCAGTGCCATGTTAAAATGGGGCAATAATGAAGACTGTTCCAGAGCCTTTTTAAAATGGGTGTCCAGTCATAGTGGCTACTGTGCAGTCTCCCCAGCAATAGCACTGGAAGTGACAGATGCCTGTGACAGCCAGAATCCAGCACTAAGCCCAGGAGCTAAAATGATCAGCTCCTGGACTTCTAAAGCTATTAAACACTGCTCCAAAGGAGTGCACTGTAAATGTAAGCATTATGTGTTCACATAGTACTTACATTAGGAGTGTAGTTATGTCACAGCAATTCCATTCAGTACAGAGCCTTGGGCAGAGCTGTTTCAGTTCTGTCCAGCCTCTCCCTACAGCAGTAGATCACTGCTATAGTGATCTAGTGCTGGCTGACTGCAGCCAGCAAAGGACTGATATTATAAATAATCTGCTGCTGAACACTTGCATGACTGACCTTGAACTGGTGTCCAATGACCAGATCCAGACACCCCATCAAGAAAAAAAAGTGAACTAAAATACATAAATACATACATTTACTAAATATATATATATATATATATATATATATTCTAAAAATACATAAAATATTCCCTCCCAAAATGACTCTCTAGATGATCTGTATGACATGTTCCATCACTGTGCAAGCATCAAATCCTCACATAGGTTAATGCAATGTCATTGTAAACTTTAGCTATGGCAAACCTGTAAAAAAGTTGATAATTTGGGCCCTCATCAGCCCAAATTAATCTTATCTTAGTGTTACGCTAATATAATACCCAAACCATTTTCTTCATTGCGTGCATAGCAATGTAGCATTTAAAGCGGAATAAAGTAAAAGGCATATTGTCATTTTGAGGTATGCTACAAACAAATAGCACTAACATGATATAGCTTTAATCAGCAGACTTTCCAGATTATATTTTCCGGTACATATATATAGTAGGGCACAACTTACACTTATGTTGCATTGGGAATATTTACAGAAGAATGCATTTTAGCATTTTTTTACTATTTAGTCCAAATAAATACCAAGGAAATAAAAATATATGTATCCAACTTTGCTACCAAATTAAAACCCAGTATGTCCCTCCAAAAAAACAAGGTGTGGACTACAAATGCTAAAAGATATAATGTGTTGAATTGAGACATCACCAAAAGCAAAAAATAAATAAAAGCTGTGGGACTCAAGGGAATTTAAGGAGAAAAAGCACAGGGACTCAAGTGGTTAATATATTATGGCTGTTCTGGAAACAAGAAAGAATGTAATTTCAGTCTCTTCCCCCAGTCCACGTAAAATTTGATATACTGGTTAGTCTGTTAACAAGAAAGTATACCTGTCACCTGTCACCTGTTGTAGATAATATGCTGGTCAATACGGTCAATACAGAAACACCATTCTGACATCAAGCTCCTATGCAGGACTAAAAAAAGATCAAAGATTGCCACAAAGATTGCAATTATTGAGGACATAAAACTATTCTGCTCCACAAAGAAAACAGTCATATTATCTTTTCCATAAAGTCAGTCTAAAAACAGATACCCAAGAGATATACGGAAAGCTAAAAAAAGGAGTTTAATTCTGCAGCAAATTATCATTTATTTGTCATCTATGCTCGATTGAACTTTTAGTTTAAATTAGCTAAATGCATTCCAGGTGCTAAGTCTTACAGTTTGTTTTCTTTAAAAATCAGCCACAGCGTAAGTAGAAAAGCCTGTCCCCTGAAAGCATAGTGGAGAGTGGGAACCTAAATCTCTCAGTGTTTCTGCAGAGATTCGACACACACACATGCACAATTTCTACAATTACGTCAGAATTTTACTTACTTTCTCTTATCAAAGTAGAGGCATTCATAGCAGGAATTCTATATTGAAACTACTTGTGTCAAGTGCTTAGACCTGTAACTTGGAGGAATACTAGAAAAAAAGTGATAGAGTCGGATGAGTTATACCTCATCCCATTTAATGTACTGTATCTGGATCAGTTTATTTTTGGAGCAAGTCAAAACATCCCTTCAAAGCAAAATATGCAATTAAACCTGGTAGGACTTCCATAATCAAATGGGCAACCATCTCCATCTCATGGAGTCATCTGCTGCAGTAGCTGCTCTCTATGGTTATATGACCACTACAGATAAAGAAGCCACTTTACTGAGCTATCCGTACCCTATGGTGAAAACCCTGTTTATTCAGGCAATTTTTATGTTCAGGTATGATAATATCCTCCAAAAACAGTGATAAAAAAGTTCAAGACTGATTTCATAAACAACAATATGAAATCAAATAAATTCCCTAGTCTCTCCAGTCAGAAAATGTGCATAATGGTAAGTTCAGTAGAAATTCCTATAACTCAAATGATAAAACACCTCCTGTGCATAAGTGTAGTAGACCAGGTTCAATTTGCACAATCCTGTTTCATCCAAAGGAGTGCCAGGCCTTGCTGCCCTCTAACGATTGGGAAGTCCAATATCTACTGTAAGAAGACAAGTAATAGAGGTTGCACCAGCCTAGTACATTATCCCAGGGGTACTTTATTATATAAAGATAAGAAACATACCTAAATATCTTTATTATATAAAGATAAAAAACTCCCTAAAAGCAGCAATTGACTTGTGTAAGGCCCCTTTAAAAGCACAAGTCATTAAAGATCTAAACCAATAAGATATTAAGCTGGCAGAAGTGATTGTTCTGTTCTTCACAAACAGTGAAGAAAATACAGCATGTCAAGCCACCTACTCATTGCACAGTGGATAATAGGACCCAGAAAGAGATAACACCAAGCAGAGGTTTTCCAGGATCCAGAAACAGCTTACGCATTTCGAGGGTAACTCCTCTTCATCAGAGCCACAGTTAAGCAGCACATCAGATTCCTCTGATGCCCATCCCCTCTATTAAAGGAAAGCAGGTATTTCCTCTTGAAAACAGGTGAAATATACTAGTAAAATACAACCTTTGTGCAACTATAATAATTATTATCAAAGGAAAGCTATACAAATCCATCCATTTTAGTTTAATACCTGATATTTGTACTGTCTGGAGAGTGGGGACCATTTATTTCATGGGTTTTGTACACTGATGAGATGAGCTTGTTGTATCTGTTAAGCTGGCAGAAATGATTGTTCTGTTCTTCACAAACAGTGAAAAAACTACAGAATGTCAAGTCACCTACTCGTGGTACAGGGTATAATCGTGTCTAGAAAGAGCCAATGCCAAGCTGACTCTATCCAAGATCCAGAAACACTTACGCGTTTCTAGGGTAACCCCCCTTCTTTAGAGCCACAGTCCAGTAGCACATCAGATTCCCATCTCCTCTATTAATGGAAATCAGGTATTTCCTCTTGGAAATTGGTGAAATATGCCAGTAAAATACAACCTTAGCGCAACTATAATAATTATTATCAAAGGAAAGATTTTTTCCAACCATTGCAGACACCTACAGCAAAGCTATGCAAATCCATCCCTTTTAGTTTAATACCTGATATTTGTACTGTCTGGAGAGTGGGGACCATTTATTTCATGGGTTTTGTACACTGGTGAGATGAGCTTGTTGTATCTGCTCCACAGATTGCTGTGCCTACAGGATCAGAGCACTGGCTCTGGAAACCTTCTGCACTAAAAAGATTTACTAAAGAAAAGATCATAATTTAATTCCAATGTTATACTAAGTACAATAGAACCATACGAACATTTTGTTTAAAGTTTACTATCTGACTTGAATCCTTTCATGTGTGAGGACTATTTATTTTATGGATTTGTGACTTGTGTCTTCTTTATGTAGTGCTACCCCCGAAGGAGCTGCTTGGTAGTTTTTGGTTCACTATTCTGCACCTCGACTCCAAGAACATCCTCATCTCCTCAGGTACACCTGGTTGAATAAATCACTATCAGGAAGCAAACTGATATGAGGTTTATAGCAAACTTCAATGTAGCTTGGTTACACAGCATAAACAGAATTGGCATGTGCAGAGTCAGTTGCTACTTGTGTCAGCTTTAAAAACTTGCCCTCCAGAGGATTTACCCTCCCTTCCTGACCAGGCCATTTTTTGCGATATGGCACTGTGTTATTTTAACTGACAATTGCGTGGGCATGCAACGATGCACCCAAGTTAAATTTACATCCTTTTTCCCCACAAAAAGAGCTTTCTTTCGGTGGTATTTGATCACCTGTGTGGTTTTTATTTTTTGCGCTATAAATAAAAAAAGGCTGACAATTTTGATAAAAAAGCAATATTTTTGACTTTTTGCTATTAAACATGTCCAGTAAAAAAATTAGAAAAATCAAATTTCGTCATAAAGTTATTATTATTATTTTAATACAGGATTTATATAGCGCCAATGGTTTGCTCAGCGCTTTACATTATAGTGGGAGACAATACAGTAACAATACAGTTCGATACAAGAGGGATTTGAGGGCCCTGCTCCTTGGAGCTTACAATCTAGGAGGGAGGGGTGAATGGTACAGTAGGTAGTCACTGTGGGGGATGGAGTGGTTGGAAGAGTAGAGGATTCCAGAATTAGCAGAGGGCGGGATAGGCTATCCTGAAGAGAAAGGTTTTCAGTGATCTCCGAAAGGCAAGTATAGTAGGTGATAATCTGATAGATTTGGGTAGGGAGTTCCAGAGGATGGGTGACGCCCTGGAGAAGTCTTGGAGACGAGCATGGGAAGAGGAGATGAGGGAGCTAGAGAGTAAGAGGTCTGGCGAGGAGCGGAGTGTACGGTTTGGGTGATATTTAGAGATAAGATCGGTTATGTAAGTTGGGGCAGTGTTGTGGATGGCTTTATATGTCATTGTTAGAGTTTTGAATTTTATCAGTTGGGCAACTGGGAGCCAGTGGAGGGATTGGCAGAGAGGGGAGGCGGAATACGGAACGGTTAGTGAGATGGATGAGTCTGGCAGTAGCGTTCATGATAGACTGGAGAGGGGATAGTCTATGATAAGGTAGGCCAATGAGGAGGGAGTTACAGTAGTCGAGGCGTGATATAAGGGAGTGAATAAGTTGCTTAGTGGTTTCCAGGGTTAGGAACGGGCATATCTTGGAGATGTTGCGGAGGTGAAGTCTACATGATTTTGTTAGCGATTGGATCTGGGGCTGGAAGGACAGATAGGAGTCTGGGATTACACCAAGTACCCTGGCGTGAGGGGATGGACTGAGGATGGTGTTAGCAATATTTATGGTGAAGTCAATGGGGGTGGCGCAGGCTGGGGGGAATACTAGGAGCTCAGTTTTGGAGAGGTTGAGTTTGAGGAAGTGGAGTGACATCCAAGCCGATATGTCGCTTAGTAGGCTAGCGATGCGGGTGGAAACTGAAGGGGTGAGGTGAGGGGTAGACAGATAGATTTGCATGTCATCAGCATAGAGATGGTAGTTGAAGCCCTGGGAGTTTATCAAGTGACCAAGGGAGGAGGTGTAGATGGAGAAGAGAAGGGGTCCAAGGACAGAACCTTGGGGGACCCCTACAGAGAGAGGGAGTGAGGAGGAGGTGGCAGCGTTATAGGTAACACTGAAGGAGAGCTGCGATAGATAGGAGGAGAACCAGGAGAGAGCAGAGTCGCTGAGGCCGAAAGAGTGTAGTTTTTTGAGGAGGAGGGGATGGTCAACCGTGTTAAAAGCCGCGGAGAAGTCGAGTAGTAGGAGTATTGGGAGTATTGAATAGTGGCCATTGGACTTTGCAGTTAGTAGGTCATTAGAGAGCTTTAGTAGGGCAGTTTCGGTGGAGTGTAGGGGGCGAAAGCCAGACTGTAGGGGGTCGAGAAGGTTGTTGTCAATGAGGTGAGAGCTCAGACGATTGTAGACTAAGCGTTCTAGGAGTTTAGAGGTAAATGGCAGCAGGGAGACGAGTCCAAGGTTGTTCAGGTTGGTGTGGTCTAGGGAGGGTTTCTTAAGTATGAGAGTGATGTGCGCATACTTTAGAGGGGAGGGGAATGCACCTGTAGAGAGGGAGAGATTGAAGATGTGTGTGAGGGAGCGTAGGATGGAAGAGGAGAGTGACCAAAGAAGTTGTGAGGGGACAGGGTCCAGGGGGCAGGTGGACCCTGTCCCCTCACAACTCCTTCGGTGCACCCAAATTAGGCCAAAATGTATTCTGCTACATTTCTTTGCTAAAAAAACCCCCAATGTGTGTAAATTAATTGGCTTACATGAAAGTTATAGCGTTTACAAATGGCGGTATATATACTGGAATATTTTTTTATTTTTTATTTTTACTAGTAATGGCAGCGATCAGTGACTTATAGCAGGACTGCAGCAGGCATTCTTTCTCTGGGCGGAACTGACTTGGTGTTACTGACATCCCCAGTGACACTAATACAGTGATCAGTGCTAATAGAAACCACAGACACTGTACTAATGGCACTGGGCAGGAAGGGGTTAACATCTGGGGCGATCAAAGGGTTAACTGTGTGCTGTTTTACTATATGGGCTGTGTGTGTTTCACTGTAAGCACACTGGTTTATATGGCTCTGTTATGTAGAGCCTCACAAAGCAGTGTGCAGAAACCGACTGGGGAGAGATCTGTATTGTTTATATGCAGTTCTCTCTCCCATTGGAGATACTCGGCGATCATCGGGTGCCAGCGAGTAATCACCGGCCGGGACTCGGTGATTGACAGCTGAGGCCATGAACGGTAGATTGGGTAGAGTGGGTGCGTGCCCCCTTCCTGGAACAACCTGTGCCGCCCTGTAGCAGTATTTCTGCTATAGGGCGGCGCTGAACTAGTTAAACAACACTTCTCACAGAGTCTCAGTTAGTGTTAGCAGGCCTGCATTTCAGACACTAACCCAACACCTTTAACCGAGAGGTGGCTTTTCAGTCCCCAGTGAGCACCAAGAACTATCAAACAGGTAGACTAGCCCACTTTGGGCCCTCAGGACCTGAGAGCAGGGAGGTAGTCTGAAATAAAAAAAGAGCTCTACCTCACTACAACCAAGGTACTCTTAAGTGCAGTGAAGAGTCATCTGCGAGCTTGATGAGGCCCATTTGGTGCACAATGAGAGGAAGTGTGAATAATGATTCTCTGAATAACAATGCAACAAAGAAAGGGAAGAACAGCAATCCCCCTAAAAGCAGCAATTGACTTGTGTAAGGCCCCTTTAAAGGCACTAGTAGTTAGTAGATCTAAAGCAATAAGATGCGGGCAGAAGTGATTGTTGACACAGGGAAACTCTTCTCTAGACCACAAGACTATTGGCACAATAGGAAAAGGTCTCTTTAAAAGAGTAAATTGATGATGGCGGTGACGCAGCTGTGGTTCGGCATGCAGAATGTCTGTCCCTCTATCAGCTCTGATGATAAGGCTGTGTTAAGTGTGGTCAAGCAATAGCAACTGGTGGAACTAGGCCGCAACTAATAATAACTAAGTGCAATGTCCGGAACTGTGTGCAGGGAAATAGCAAATATGGAGCAAACATCAGTGTTCCCTTCCCTTGGCAATGCTTGGGACTCTCTCACCCGAGGGATGGCATCTGGCAAATTCTGGCGTTCTCTCTCACTCTCTCCTCACATGGGGCCTCCCCGCACTCCAGTCCTGCTTGCAGTATTCCGTATGGTCACCTGCTGGCAAATTAGCTTTCTGGACAATGAGGCAGGTTCAGCGATCAGCAGATATCCCTGGGACCACATGTCCCATCATCCTCCCCTCTAGACTGCCGATTAGTCCTCTCGGCACCCAATGGGGAGGGAAGGGAAGGAATTGATCTGGGTGATGAGTCTGACAAGCGTCGCTCTGTTTCTTTGTGTCAGTGTGAGGGAGGAGGGGGAAGAAAAGCCTGCAGTGGCTCTCTCTCTTCCTCTTTGTGGTGACCGTGGCTCGAGTTGGGGGGGGGAAGAGCCCCATTACATTTACAATAAGAACATTGCTTTGACAGAAAAGATAGTATTTTAGAAGGAAAAGCAGCATTTGGAGTGAATATTTAAATACACAGTACAAGAATACAGATATCAATTAGGAATGTGTAGAGTGAGGAAAGTTCAGTTTGCTGAATGTTCATCAAACTCAGCCTGAAGTCTATGGGAGCCAAATCTTGTAATTTTTTTTTCCTGGCATTTTTCTGCTATGGGGAACATGTACCAATTGAAAAAAAATTTTTTAAATACTGTTCAGCAGGGAGAGGGTCTTTTATTGTGGTTTTAAGCGCAACAATAAAATACACAAATACTTTAACATGTTTGGAGGATGCTATAACCACTTGAGCTCCTGAGGATTTACCCCCCTTAATGACCAGGCCTTTGTTTGCTGTTTGGCACTGCACTAATTCAAATGATAATTGCGCGGTCATGCAATGCTGTACCCAAACAAAATTTACGTCCTTTTTTCACACAAATAGAGCTTTCTTTTGGTGGTATTTGATCACCTGTGCGCTTTTTATTTTTTGCGCTATAAACAAAAAATCACAAAAAGTTTGAAAAAAAACAATATTTTCTACTTTCAGCTATAAAAAATATATCGTAAACTCAAAGTTAGTCATAAATTTAAGCCAAAATGTATTCTGCTAGATGTTTTTGGTAAAAAAAATCCTGTGCATTAGCGGGCAAACGGGCGCTATCTGGGAGAGGCGCTAACACTATCAGAAGTAACCAGTGACACTAATACAGTGATCAGTAAAAATCTGTTCACTGTAATCAATGACACTGGTGACAGGGCAGTGAAGGGGTTAACTTGGGGGGTGGGGGCGGTCAAGGGGTTAAATGGGATTACTGGTGTACTGGCGGGAAAACTGGCGCTATCTGGGAGGGGCGCTAACACTATTGGAAGTCGCCAGCGACACTGATACAGTGATCAGTAAAAATCTGTTCACTGATCAATGACACTGGTGACAGGGCAGTAAAGGGGAGTCTGGAACGGAATGTGTCCAGGCAGAGAAGAATGACATCATATCCTGTCCTGTGTAACTGTCAACACAGGACAGGATAGGACAGGGACCGATCATCTGATTTCAGCTGGATATCACTGGCTGAAATCGAATGATTGATCCCTCCGGGATCAAATGGTGTCACCCGCGGGTCGGCGGGAGTGCGCGCGCGCCCCCTGCCCGCGAAAACGTCGGGAGCCCGGAGCCCGTTTTAACACATGTGCTTTTGCGCCCCAGTGCCGCCCTGCACACGTATATATGCAGTGGCAGGGCGGCAAGTGGTTAAATCTGCACATGAAGTGGGATACCTGTAAGATTTTTCCCCAGCAAAAGTGACATTAAATAACTGCTGCCAATAACCACTTGTCCCTCACTAAGAGTACATTTACTGCTAGCGGGCAGTACAGCCAGGTTCAGCAATGTACTGGCACTTTGCTTAGGAAATGCTCACTGATTTTTTTTTTTCACCAAAGAAATGTAGCATCAGGAAATGAGATGCTGTCAGTACATCAGATCAGATCAATATTCAAATATATATACCGTAGTTTGTGGACTCTATAATTTTCATACAGAATAAATAATATACATTGATTTGGGTTATTTTTACCAAAAAAATGTAGCAGAGTATATTTTGGACTAAATTTATGATAAAGATTATTTATTAGCAACATTTTAATGGAATCTAAGAAAATGTGGATTATTTTTCAACATTTTCAGTATTTTTTCGCTTTTCTAGAAAAAAATAAAAAACTCAGTGGTGACTAAATACCACCAAAGGAAAGCTCTAATTGTGTGAAAAAATGGTATAAATTTCATTTGGGTTCAATATTGCATAGCCACACAATTACCAGTTAAAGGAGCACAGTGCTGAATAGCAAAAAATATCCTGATCATGAAGGGGGTAAAACCTGCCAGAGGTCAAGTGGTTAACCACTTCCCGACCACCCTAAAAATCTGTTTCCAAGGTTCCTCAATCATGTTCAAGTAAAAAGTGACAATCAGAATTAGTGCTTATAAACATTATTGGCTGATTGATGTTAGCCCAATTTCACCTCATTCACTGAGCTAAGAGACGTTTTTCTTACCTTAGTGAATAAACAGAATTTGTGGTAACTTCGATCATCTAGTACATTATTGGTTCTTATTGGTAGAATAGAACAGAGAAGTTCAGGATTACAAAAAATATAAACTTACATACTCACCTAGGTGGATGCCACCTCTAAGACCAAGTCACCGGCTCTCTACTCTGCTCCTCCAGCGTGCATTGGAGCACTGGGCTGTGGAGGGGGCAAGAGCAGCTGACTCATGCTCTCAGTGGCTCACTGAAAGGCTGAACCAGCTGGTGGTCCAGGCTCTACGTAGATCCTGACTTTATAGTCGGGATCTTTCCAGAGCCTGGACCATCTCAGAGAAGTCAGCCTTCTTAACTCATTGTCGGCTAAAAATGAGTCACAGGAGCACGGAACTAAATACACTCTTGTGATCCATAAGAGAAGTAGGGCCAAAAGAGCTTAGGCCCTACTTTTTCTTTAATATGACATTTTTACATCATTCGCTAACATGACAAAACATTTAACAGAGTGAGCATGTTTTACTTTTTAGTAAATCACTACCAGCAGGAATGTAACTTCAATTCATGGTGCCCCATAGCAAAATTTGGATAGGACCCCCTCAGTGAACTCTGATCTTAACCTCTTCCTGCCGACGTGGCACATATATGCGGCCTCTTGGCGGGTGGGCTTTAACAACCAGAGGCCGCATATATACAGCCCATGAGGAACAACTCTCTGTGCTGAGAACACGCACCCTGCACACTCCCTGCACAGACCTTGGCGGGGACTGGAAAGTTCCCGAAACATACTAGTAATTGGGAGCTTTCTGACCATGTAAGGAAGGAAGGGGTTAAAGTGTATGTGTAGCAATATTTTTTTTTTCTTAGCTTGGGGTGAAGTGGGCAAAGGATTAGAACCTCCATCTAGTTTTCACTGCTATGACGTGCTCCGCTAGAGAGATTTAATCATAATTCCTGTCCTGCTGACAGCATTTCAACAGACAGAAAGTAATGTGAACTCTCCAACAACAAGCACAGACAGAAATACAAATGATTTTTTTTAGTATACTAAATCTAAAATCCCTGTGAATTCTTTATTTCTGTAACTGTTCCTGTGGCAGATATTTCCTTACTTAATGTTTTGAAAAATGCTGTCCGTAGTAGAGGAAGTGAGCAGAGACCTTATTTACAGAGACCCAGATAGCTGTAGAAACCAGACAGGAGCTTCAATGCTTCTTCACTCTATCCAAAACTATGAAAAGAAGTTTTTTTACTTGACATACAGGGGTTTATTTACTAAAGCTGGAGAGTGCAAAAATCAGGCTGACTTTTGCATAGGAACCAATCAGCTTCCAGGTTTTATTGCCAAAGCTTAACTGAACAAGCTGAAGTTAGAAGCTGATTGGTTTCTATGCAGAAGTGAGCTTGATATTGCACTCTCCAGCTTTAGTAAATAAACCCCACACTGTCAGCATAGTCAATAAATTATTAGAAACTATTGCTGTAGAAGTCGCTGGAAAAGAACAGTAGTGCACTTTAAAGTTGAACTCGTTAACCACGTGCCCTCTGGAAGGTTTTACCCCCTTCACGACCAGGCTATTTTTTGTTTTTAGGCACTGTGCCACTTTCACTGACAAATTCACTGTACCCAAATGAAATTTAGATTTTTTTCACACAAACAGAGCTGTATTTTTGTGGTATTTGATCACAACAGGGTTTTTCATTTTCTATTATATAAATGAAAAAAGACCTAAAGTTTTGTAAAAAATTTTAAACATATCCAGTAAAAAAAATTAAAAAATCAAATTTCTTCATACATTTAGGCCAAAATGCATTCTGCTACATATCTTTGGCAAACAAATCCCAAAGGGCATATAATAATTGGTTTGTGTGAACGTTTTAGCATCTACAAACCATGGTAAATATACTGGAATTCTTATTTATTTATTTTATACTAGTAATGGCAGCGATCATCGACTTATAGCGGGACTGTGATAGTGTGGTGGGCAGAGTCAGGAAAGGACTCACCGTTGGTTGCAGTACCGGGACATACCAGCAGGTGCCTTTTCAGCAGCCAGGATCTCACCACCTGCAATCAAGCCATCACCTGAGGCTGATTGCAGGAGGTATATTTAAACAGTAAACCAGGCCTGCAAGAAGGGCCTTGGTGTTTGTTCCCATGAGCCTCTGCTACCTGCGATCCGCTCTGTGTCCCGGCTTCCTCTGTGTCCCATGCTTGATCTCCCGCGTATGACCCCGGCTAGCCTGACTACGCTTGATTGCTGTACATCTATATATTGGATGAAGGTTTTTGGTTATTTGGGTTTTGTTTGCACTGTGCATTTTTGTACACTGGTGTAGCTCACAATAAATTATTTTATTACATCACTCCTGAAGCCTGATATTCCCTGTGTCAGTCCACACATCTCTGGTCATATCCGGATTCCTGACAGGAAGTCTGACATAACTGACACTTTGTGGGAACCAGTGACACTAATACAATGATCAGTGCTAATAATATACACTGACACTGTTCTAATGCCATTAGCTGGCAAGGGGTTAACATCTAGGGACAATCAAAGGATTAACTGTGTGGCTAACAATGCTTGATGTGTTTACTGTGTGTTAATTTTACTAAGGGATGTCCCAGAAAGTACCACAAAGTGGTAGGCCACATAAAATGACAGAGCGGGGTTTGCACATGCTGAAGTGCACATTGCGCAGAAGTCGCCAACTGTCTGCAAAGCCAATAGCTTAAGACCTCCAAACTTCATATGGCCTTCAGATTAGCACAACAGAGAGCTTAATGGAATGGATTTCCATAGCCGAGCAACTGCATCCAAGCCATACATCACCAAATGCAATGCAAAGCGTCGGATGCAGTGGTGTAAATCATGCCACCACTGGAATCTAGAGCAGTGGAGATGTGTTCTCTGGCATGAGGATTCATGCTTCTCTGTCTGGCAATCCGATGGATGTGTCTGGGTTTGATGGATTTCAGGAGAACAGTACTTGCCTGACTGCATTGTGCCAAGTGTAAAGTTTGTTGGAGGGGGATTATTGTGTGGGGTTGTTTTTCAGGGGTTGGGCTTGGCCCCTTAGTTCCAGTGAAGGGAACTCTTAAGGCATCAGCATACCAAGACATTTTGGTCATGTTCCAAACTTTGTGGGAACAGTTTGGGGATGGCCCCTTCCTGTTCCAACATGACTGCGCACCAGTGAACAAAGCAAGGTCCATAAAGACATGGATGAGCGAGTTTGGGGTGGAGGAAATTGATTGGCCAGCAGACAGTCCTGACCTCAACCTGATAGAACACCTTTGGGATGAATTAGAGGGGAGACTGTGAGCCAGGCCTTCTCGTCCGACATCAGTGCCTGACCTCACAAATGTGCTTCTGGAAGAATTATCAAACATTCCCATTGAGAAATTCCTAAACCTTGTGGACTTCCCAGAAGAGTTGAAGCTGTTATAGCTGCAAAGGGTGGGCCAGCTCAATACTGAATGCTATGGACCAAGACTAGGATGCCATTAAAGTTCATGTGCGTGTAAAGGCAGGCGTCCCAATACTTTATATAGTGTATATTTATTTCATATTGATACTATGAACAGAGGGCACTATTCACTCACCAAAAATAAGTACATGCAGATGTGCAACAATGTGTTTAAAAAATACCCTTGCTTCAATATATAAGCATATTTAAAACCAAACAAAATAAAATGTGACATACACATAATGTGGATTTACTAAGAATTTTTTTCTTGCAGCTTCAATAGTGCTCTTCCTAACATACAGTAATGCAGGCCATAGATGGGTCGTTAATCGTCCGATTTTTCGTCCGAAGAAAAATCGGACGATTTTCATACCGTTAGTGGATTAGTTCGTCGGCCGTTTTTCATTTATTTTGCACTTTCAGATTATCGGTTATGTTGTGAAATTTGCGGCCGATTTGGATGATCGGCTGATTTTCCTGGCAATGATGGCCAAATCGGACAATCGTTTTAACAATAAAAAATCTGCGCATGAGCAGTGACCTGAAAGGGACAGAAGTTATGGGGTGAACTTTATGATTTAGTGGGACGATTTTTTTTATTCGTTGGTGATAACGTCGGACGAACGAACGACCGATTTTTCATTTATCGTTCGAAAAATTGGCTGATGTTAGACCCTTCTATGGCCTGCATAATTCACATTCCAAAACACCATATGGTAAACAGCATTCACCAGATATCCATGACCTTTTGTTACAGAAGGTCATAGTACAGCATGATCTTTGATCCAGCAATTTCTCTGTAGTCGCCATCTTTCTTTCACAGCTCCAGGCGTATTGTGTATGAACAAGTTTAAATCAGAAGAGTGTGTAAAAAAAGGAAATGGTGTAATATTGCTTTTTGTTTGGCTCAGCAAAGGAGTAAAATCACACTTACACTTTAAAAGTGCATCACAGACTTTGAATATAAATGGTATCCCACAATCTAAATGCCACTGTTAGTTTCCAAGATGTCCCCTATTGCAGTACCAAACAGCAGACATCAGTGATAAAACAGAAACAGGAAATGACATACCACCACAAAGTCACATCATGTTGCTCTGGTCATAAACTCAGCACCTGGAAGAATCTGAGAAGATGACACAGTGGCTTAGTGGTTAGCAATTCCACCTGGCAGTACTAGGATCGTTGGTTTGAATCTCAACCATGGCACCACCTGCCTAGAGTTTGCATGTTCTCCCTGTGCCTGTGTGGGTTTCCTCTGGGTACTCTGGTTTCCTCCCACACTCCAAATACATGCAGGTAGGTTAATTGGATCCTGTCTAAATAGTCCATAGTATGTGTATGTATGAATGTGAGTTAGGGACCTTAGATTGTACACCCCTTGAGGTTTAGGGACTGATGTGAATGTACAATATATATATGTAAAGCGCTGCATAAATTGATGGCGCTATATAAGTACCTGAAATAAATAATGACTGTTTTGGCAAGGGAGCTGGTGTAAGTTGAATTGCTGGAGAGGAGGTATATTTTTTACAGAATTTAGTTCTGTTTTAGGATCTAAGTCACTTGGGCGATTAGGTCTGACAGCGGCAAAAGGGAAGAGGAGCATAGTATAATTCTGCTTTTTTCCTTTACAGGTAAATATTTCCTGCGTTTAAATAATCTAGATGCAGGAGTGTCAGTGTAAATGTTTCTCTGCCGTACAGAGAAATACAAAGCAGCATGTCCTTGCTGGTAGGAAAGAGCCCTGTGTTGTTTACAAACAGGTCTCTCCCCTATCAGCTTTCACCACCAATCTCTGGGTCCGGCAGGGATTCTCGGTGATTGACATCCCTAGCCACCAATGGTGGCAGGGTAGTGTGCATGAGCGCGTTCCCTACCAGAAATGCAAATCACGTATATATACATGATTTTGCGCAGCCCTGCCGACCTGTAGCAGTATTTCTGCTGTGGGGCGGCAGGCAAGTGGTTAACCACTTGAAGACCCCCTTCCTGTCCAGGTCTTTTTCCAGATTTCAGCGCCGTTATACTTTGAATGATAATTACTTTGTTATGTAACACTTCACCTAAATTAATATTATATGATTTTTTGAGGCAGAGCTTTCTTTTGGTGGTACTTAATTACCACAGTTTTTTTTACTTTTTACTGTATAAAGGAAAAACCCCCCAAACATTTTGAAAATAAAACGTTTTTCCTTGTCTCTGTTATAAAATTTGCAAATACATAATCCTACTACTTAAATTTGGGCCAAAATGTATTCTGCTACATTTCTTTGGTGAAAAAAAAACAAATCAATGTATATTCTTTAGTCTGTTTGAAAGGTATAGTCTACAAACTATAGTATATACAGTATATATTTTAATATTGATCAATCTCATTGCCTGTTCTCATTTCTTAAGGCCCTAAAATACCAGGACAGTGGCAGTACCCTCAGAATGACCTCTTTTTAGGAAAGTAGACAGTCCAAGGTATTTAGAAAGAGGCATAGTGAGTTTTTTGAAGATTTAATTTTTTGCCACAAGTTGTTGAAAAATGTAGAAAATTATTTATTTATTAATGAGGCAGCACAGCAGCTAAATGGTTAGCGCTTCCACCTGGCAGCATTAGGGTCATCAGCTTGAATCCCAACCACGACATCACCTGCCTGGAGTTTGCATGTTCTCTCTGTGCCTGTGTGGGTTTCTTCCAGATATCTGTTTTTTTGCAGAAAAAAAGCGGGCTATGTCTGTGTCCAATCTGCAGCAGCGTAGTGGACACAGACCTGTCATCTGCCTGGTCAGCGGATAGAGATCCCCCGCTGAGCAAGCAGATCCGCTGATGGGTTCTTCCCATCTGAAAGGGGCTTAAGATGTCTGCAAAGATCTTGGTGTAGAATGAATGCATTGCCAATACATGTGACATACGTTAAAGCAAGGGCTGAGCTTCCACAGAAGCTGCTGAAACGAGTAGTATGTGTTGAAGTAAGAGGGATGCAGACAGCCTGATATGGGACAATTTATTGTGTTTCTTTGAAACAACCACAGCCTTTTCACCAAAAGCAGAGTAAACTACCTGGTAAGATTTACAGAGAAAGAGTCAGTGGCGGAACTACCAGGTTCCCAAAAGTTGCACTTGTGATCTGGAGTTCCACCACTGTGGGGGGTCCCAAGAGCCCGGATTGTGTCTCCCCAGTGTTGCAGGCTGCAGGGCTGTGAGGTGAGATTCTCTCACAGGCAGCCCAGAGCCAGTGCTGACAGTCCCCCCTTCCCCATTCCTCTGCATGAATGGGAGAGGAAAGAGCTGGTTCTGCTCCTCCTCCTCCCACCCTCTCCTCCTGTGTCTGTCCTACCCACTGCCTGACCACACTCCCTGGCAGTGTCTCAGTGATGTGTGGGCGGGAAGTGGGCAAGGCAGACACAGGAGGAGAGGGTGGGAGGAGGAGGAGCAGAGCCATGGAAGTTTGACTGAAGCCACACAGCAGGAAGAGGAATGATGCCGACAGCCCATCCATTCATCCATGCATTCTGTGACAAGTCTCCCACCTCCCTCCTCTCTCCTGCCTCCCAGTACAATAATGTAAGAGGAACTCTGATGTAAGGGGTACCCTGTGGACACTGATGTAAGGGGGCTCTGGTGAGCAAAGACTCCCTTACATCAGAGTTCCCCTTTACACCAGAGTTCACAGCATTCCCCCTTACATCAGAGCCCCCCCACCCCTTAAATCAGAGTTCCCCTTTACATTCTAGAGTCTACAGAGATCTCCCTTACAGTATAAATGATAATTCTCTGTAGTGGGGCTCTGTGGACTCTAATGGTGGGGGGGCTCTTCAGACTTCCCCAGAGTTCTCACGTACATCAGAGTCTGCAGAGTCACCCCTATCGGTGTAAGGGAACTCTACGAGTTCACATGTAAGGGGAATGCTGTGGATTCAAATGTAAAGGGGAACTCTGTGGTATTTGATGTAAAGGGGCAACTCTGCACATTCAAATGTAAAGGGGAAATCTGCAGATTCAAATTTGAAGGATAAACTCTGCAGATTCAGATGCAAAGGGGAAGTCTGCAGAGTCTGATGTAAGGGGGGACTTCTGTGATTAAATCCATAAGATTAGAAATGTTATTTATTCACAAAATATATGTATATACTACAAAAATTTGCCATGCGCCAATAAAGTGATCAGGTTTGGCTTGAAAAAAAGGTGGCAACCCTACCTAAGCGGCAAGAAGGGAGCCCACTGCAGAACATATGAAACGGTTCTGCTGCGGGACCGTAATAAAGGGACTGCATTTGGAGTAAAGGGCCCTGGGCTCAGAGGGAAGAGGGGGGCCATTCATGGTTTCTTGCACCGTGGCTCTGAAGTTTCTAGTTACGCCTCTGGTAAGAGTTCATACATACCTTGAAAAATAGCTTTGTACAATGCGCTTATAGACTTTATGGCCATGCTCATCATGATATGATTCAGGGATTGGTGGATTAGGGTCCTCATCAGTGTCTTGCATCTCAATAGTCAGGCGCAATCCTGCATGAAGTTATGAAGAACGCAGCAGGCCAAAAATTTGTTGCCAACATTTTCAGGGCTATAGCGCAGAAAACCACTAGATAGTGAAATACAGCAGAACCTGCTTTTAAAGTGGAGCTCCACCCAAAGCCTCGCCCCCTGCTCCCTGGGACACTATTGGGGAGTGGGGGGGAAGGTACCTGATTTTGACAGGTACCCACTCCCACTTCTGCAAGGTCACGTATATCCAGGACGCGTAACACGTCCCAGAGGACTGTGGGATCATTCATAATGTGCAGAGCAGCTTGCGCTTGCACAGTGGGCACACAGCTGTGGTAGCCAAGTGTCCACACTTAAGATGACGGCACTGGGGACACAGGATGGCCAGTGAACCCGGCTGTGGTGAGGGCACCACTGGATCCTAGGACAGGTGAGTTGCTGTTTTTTTACAGTTTTTGCAGCTGCTGACTTTTGATTTTTTCACCAGAGACTGGAGCTCTGCTTCAAGAATCCCCATGGTCCACTCAATGACATGTCTTGTCTTAGTAATTGCTGCATTGTAGAGGATTCTGCAGATGTTAAGCACCTCAAGAGTGGCGGTAGCAGTCAGGGCAGATGAGGATAGCCAGAATCACCTACAATACAGTTGGAAAATGGCATTTTTAGAACAGCAATAGTATATCATGATGAGTGTGTAATAACAGGAACATTCCTTACCTACATCTTCTTTTTCATTGCTGGACATGATTGTAAAGTGAAGCCCTTGGGCCATATGTAAAGTGGCTTCAGTTAGAAATGATTACACCAGGTTGAGAATCTGCTTTAGCCATTTCTTTAGCTACCAAGGCTTTAAATGTACTGTATATATTTTGTGTGCAAGGTGTGAGGAGTGAATACAGGAATGTTACATATGAACATATACTTCCATATATGATGTATGTGGCATGCATTGAGACATATTTGCTAATAAAAAGTGTCTTACCAAGAAGCCAGCCTCCAGTTATTCAGTTAGTGTCAAACTGGTGGTAGAGCTGTGATTGCCTTAATATGTGGGCTTCATGGACAGATCCTGGGAAGCCAGTGACCACATTTCTGAAGAACATATTATATATGAATCCCAACCACAGCCCCAACTGCCTGAAGTTTGCATGTTCTCCCTGTGCCTGCGTGGGTTTCCTCCGGGTACTCCAGTTTCCTCCCACACTCCAAAGAAATGCTGCTAGGTGAAGTGGCTCCTGTCTAAATTGGCCCTAGTATGTATGAATGTGAGTTAGGAACCTTAGATTGTACGCCCCTTGAGGGTTAGGGACTGATGTGAATGTACAATATATATGTAAAGCGCTGCGTAAATTGACTGTGCTATATACAGTATATTGCATCTAAACTACTAAAGAGATAATTTTTTCAGTTGCACTTGTGCAAAATCAAAAAGTTTACTCAAAACGTGAATGACATCAATGCTTATTTTCATTACACAAATTACATTGCTTAGCAAATACACAAAATGCAATTCTTTTGTTGGTTTATAAGAAGTGGGTTGTACTAAAAGCCAATTCATTGTGGTTTTGTAGACTGTCAAAGGAAAATAAGTAGTTTCTATCAGTTAAGTCACCAGAAGCAGTCATGTCAGACAATGGATCTATAAAAGGTTTTCTGTATACTGTACCTCTTTCTTAGATGATCTAATTCAGTAGCTGATTTACGACTGAGTGGAGGTCACTGTCTGCCCTTGTCCTCCCCTCCCCAGTCACCTCTTTCTTTGGATGACATCCTTCTTGAGATAAAGAAGCGTGGACTTATTTTTCATACCTTTCAGCATATTGATTCACTGCTGAGCAAGAATTTGGAGTTTGAGCAGCTCATCAAATTAAAGCCTTTTGATGTAGCTGATAAATGTTAAGATAGTTCATGGTTCTTAGGACAAAAATGGCTAAACTAGTGTCTTGAGGTCATATATCTAATAAAGATCTGTGGACACATAATGAATATTAAGGCTTGTTGGTTTGAAAATAAAATAAAAAAATCTTTTTTTTGTTACAAACGTCTGATTGTAAATGATAAAACAGCAGCATTTTAATTCTACATTTCTTTTTATCATTCGTAGTGATAATGAATGGGTAAGGAAGGGTCAATGCAATATGTATTCAGTGGTCCGATAGGCAGACAGTAAGAAGAACAATGGCTAATCCATTGTGTGGTTCACTCCACTTATAAATGTCACCTCTTATCATGGATCTATTATATTCATATGTGCAGAAGAAGCAATAGGCAGCAGAGTTATTAACTATTTTCATGTAATTAAGTTAGGTGATGGATCTATTCTATTATAAATATTCATGAAGGGCCTGCATGGTCTGAAGGCTTTTTTTAAGGATGTTGAATGTGTACGTGTGTGTATATATTTATATATCAATATGTTATGCTTTGTTATACAGTTTATATTTATTAGCCTAAATTGATGTATTTTTAATAATCTATTATATTATTATATTTTTGATATTTTATGTTATTACTGAATTTCCAAAACATCCAAAGAATAAATGATAAGCCACCTGAAGAAAAAAATTAATATAATAGTCCCACTTTAACACCAGAAGGCCCTGCAATGATATATGGGCGTGATTTACAACAGTCTGTTCACTTTGCAAGGGGACGTTCCCTTAGCTTAGAAAATTAGGTAAGTTCCGCTGCCTTTCATCATCCAATCATGTACAAGCAAAAATGCTGTTTTACTTTTCCTTGCATGTGATTGGGCATTCTTTGCAAAGTAATTTTATGTCACATTCACTAAACTAAGGAAAATTTCCCTTGCAAAGTAAAAATCTAAGGCAAAACATTTTATTTAGGTTTCTGTTTATAACTCAGAATTTATTTTTTTTTCCTCGTGTACATAAACACTTGCCCTCAAGAGGATTTACCCCCCTTCCTGACCAGGTCATTTTTTGTGATATGGCACTGCATTACTTTAACTGACAATTGCGCGGTCAGGCAACACTGCACCCAAATTTAATTTATGTTCTTTTTTCCCACAAATGGAGCTCTCTTTCGATGGTATTTGATCGCCTTTGTGTTTTTTAAATTTTTGCACTATAAACAAAAAAAGACTGACAACTTTGAGAAAATAACAATATTTTGGACTTTTTGCTATTAAACATATCCAGTAAAAAAATTTAAAACATCAAAATTTGGTCATAAATTTAGGCCAAAATGTATTCTGTTACATGTCTTTGCTAAAACAAAATCCCAATACGTGTAAATTATTTGGTTTACGTGAAAGTTATAGCTTCTACAAATGGCTGTATATACACTGGAATTTTTTCTTTCTTTATACTAGTAATGGCGGCGATCAGAAACCTATAGCGGGACTGCAGGACTGTGGCGGACATTCTGACACTTGGGGGGAACTGACTGTAATTGACATCCCCAGTGACACTAATAGTGTGATCAGTGCTAATAAAAAGCACTGATACTGTACTAATGACACTGGGCAGGAAGGGGTTAACGTCTGGGCCGATCAAAGGGTTAACTGTGTCCTGTTTTACTATTGTGTATCTGTGTGTTGTACTGTGTAAGCACATTGCTTTGTATTGCTCTGCTGTGCAGAGCAATACAAAGCAGTGTGCTGGAGATGACAGGGAAGTGATCTGTATTGTTTACATACAGACCTCTCCTGTCATTGATACTTGGCAATCGCCGGGAACCAGCGGGGAATCACTGGCCAGGACCTGGTGATCGACAGCTGTAGCCACCAATCAGCCAACCCAGAAATGCAAAATCACGTACTGTATATATACATGATTTTGCACAGCCCTGCGGCCCTGTAGCAGTATTTCTGCTATAGGGCGGCAGGCAAGCGGTTAAACTAGTCTTGAATTATCACATATATCTTATCTTACTAAAGAAGCACAAAAATGAAGGGACTACCATAGACCCTTACCCTTACAACTAGAGTATAAATATAATATGTGTTAGATAGATACAATTAGAGTTATGAGTCAATATTGTGGTAAGCATAGAAATTCAAAGCGGCTCTACTACATATATGCATGCGCATATAATGTTCTAATAATTTTGATTAAAACACTATGTATGTGTGCATATATAATATAGATATTGGGGAACCCCTTGGAAATCAGACTGGATCGACTATTTTCAAAAAAAGTTTTTATTGGAATAAAGGTATTATTTTGTTGCAGAATGACCAGACTCATTTGCACTCACTTCAACTGCCTGTAGACAAATGCTTTGTAAAAATTTATAAAACCCACCTTGTTACTGCATAATTGATTCTTCTCTCTGCTTTCTGCTGGTAAAGTGAGCCTTGAGGTTCCCTACTGCTACCACCTAACTGTACATTGCTTCCAGATGGGTAACTATCTTGTTCAAGGAATCCTGATCTTCTGCTTGGAGGTGCCTTATTAACCTACTTGCTTCTTCATCTAAGGCATGAGTGGCCTGCTGAGAACAAGAAATCCCATATGGTCAGATCAGACCTTGCCATCTTTCAATCCACTCATCCATTGCTCTGGCAGAAATGCCACCAGAAGCAATGGGTTAAAATGTCAAGTGTGGCAGGCTGTATGGTTCCCTCTGGCAGATCTCCAATGAGTGCTGCCATCGCACTACTCCCATCATTATTATCTAACATGGATGATCCTGTTCATAGATGCCAAATGTAAACTTGAATTATCAGCCAAATGACCACACAAACATCAACTGTTTACTGGATGAATGTTGGGTGAATTGACAATGCTAACAGAATTATAAAAGGGTATGCAAAAGGCACTGAACAATGTATAATAGGAAATGCAGCTACTGCAGTAACAGGGGCTGCCAGGGCACTGTTTCCCGCTAAGGGTGCTAGGTGGCAGCACGGTACAGAATAACAGATTTCTATTGAGCAAAGTATGAGATAATCACTGTGACATTAACAATAAGATACAAGGGGAAAGGCGCACCAACCAAAGTGCAATCAATTAGTAGATCATGAGTGTAACAAATTGAAAAGTGTTGAAACTCACTGAGTGGTACTTCTAGCTTCACTGTTGGCAATGGGGAGCTGTCAGCTTCTGCTTCTTGCCCAAGTTTGTAGCAGCCAATATTGTTGATCACTTTTCAGTTTGATTCACTTAGGGGGGAGATTTACTAAAACAGGATTATTCAGAATCTGGTGCAGATGTGCATGGTAGCCAATCAGCTTCTAACTTCAGCTTGTTCAATTAAGCTTTGACAATAAAACCTGGAAGCTGATTGGTTTCTATGCAAAGCTACACCAGATTTTTCACCATGGAGCTGTAGTTAATAACTTCCTTATTGTTTACCGATTGATTATACGTAAGACAGTGCGCCTTTCCCCTTGCATGTTATTGTATATGTGATTCTTCCATATACTTTGTTCAACAAAAATGTGTTATTCTGTACTGTGCTGTCACCTCGCACCTTATCCTGTGAGATAAAAGGTTGCAAGGCCAGTGCATTAGTAAGAGTCCATGTTCAATGTAAACTGGCAGCCCAGGTCATAGCTGTTTTATATTTGAACTGTGACATAACAATACAGTACAAAACAATCCAGTGCAAATGCAGTCACATGTAGTTGTATTGGGGTATCACAAGGAGGTTGGCTGTAGATGGTGGCCCAACTGGTTGGCTGCAGGGTTCTCTAAACAGGTTCAACAGAGGAAAAGCAAGAGGAGTCTCTGGTCAGGATGCTCAAGTTGTGGAAGAAGTCTTAGGGATTGGTGTATATGGAGTGAATGAAGAACCAGGACCAATGCACTGGGAAGATGGTACTCCAGAGTCATCTACCTCAGTACTTACTACAGTGACTGGGGTTGATGATGAAGGTGCATGCTCTTGCACTCTCACCTAGCAAGCCACTCAGTAAGGAATAAGGATGGAGAACACAGCACCAATGACAGCTCATTTGTCCATTCAATGCTGACCCATCAGGCACAGTCTCTCTGAACGCTTGAGCAGGCAGAAGCAGAGGTGGAATTTATGTTTATTGGGCTTATCCAGGGGTACAGGGGATGATGGGAGCCCAAGGAACTGTGAGGAGTGGAGTTACAATACCTTGTGCCCTCCTGTGAGCAAGGAGGGTAAAGGAGTACTCTGCTACAAATATTTTCTTGTAGTCCATTTGTTTGTAATGGTATTGACAACAATTCAAATAGTAGAATCATATCCTGTACTCTAAATACAACCCTCACAGCTTTATTGACAAATGTAAGAATTTATACTTGGGGCACACTAGGATTATCTTTTTTACTGCCCAGATATTAGTTGATAAGTGTACTGCACTGGGGTAAAAACCAGTAGGTACTAATGAACTAATGCTGCCAATGGCAGCAAAATGTTGTACTTGCTTGAGGAAGATGGATGATACATTACTGCTGCTTGCTTGAGCAAAGATGGATGATACATTACTGCACTACCCTCAACAGACTGTAGCAGGATGTTATGTATGTATTACCCCCAATACATTAACCCAAAGAAAAACACTTAACTACTAAGTTAAATGTACTTGTTGGCTTTAGAATTAATATTGCACATACTTCAGTTATTGACAGTTACTAACATCAAAAGATACATCTAGCATAACATTATCAATATTTGGTTGTAAATACTTTATCATGTTTCTTGGTTTTCCAATAACCAGGTCACAGGACCAAAAACCCACAGGTTTTCCAACCTCGATCTTCTTTACTATGCCCTGGTGAGTCACATTACCATGTACGAACAGACACTTATCCACCCTCACACCCACACATCTACTTACGGAACACCTATTTTGTGTTTTTAAAGAAGACCCAAACT
This sequence comes from Staurois parvus, assembly GCF_062004578.1. Classification (NCBI taxonomy): domain Eukaryota; kingdom Metazoa; phylum Chordata; class Amphibia; order Anura; family Ranidae; genus Staurois; species Staurois parvus. The sequence goes on along the minus strand of NW_028317807.1, from coordinate 17,695,988 downwards.
GTAGAAGCTTTGTCCAAAAAAAGACAAGCAGAGGACAAAGGACTAGTCACCAGTATAATCTGTGATCTCCCTGCCGTTGGTATTTTCCCCATGATCAATTTACACCTTGTTCCACTGTACATTTAGTATATATGGGAAAGCTTTGCTTCCTGAGCTGTCTGAGCTGCATCCCTGATGACTGGTGACCTATGACTGTTAGGGTAATGATGGGGAAGTAGCAGGAGTGGTGAAGAAAGCACAGATTTAAAGAATAAATACATCAGAATTTGGGAGATCTTGCATTGCAGGTCTTAGGTGCAACTTCCTCTATGGCAGTGGTTCCTATTGTTAGTCCTCAAGTTACCCAAAAGGTCATATTTTGGGAATTTCCCATTGATAAAATAGCTGTCATAAATACCAAGCCATTGACATTGATTACAGCACCTGTGCAGGGTAGAGGAAAGCCTGGAAGCATAATCTGCTGGGGGTACTGAAGTTGGGAACCACTGCTCTGTAACAAGCAGCACAGTATTAACATTACCATATTTCAGTCCAAATGAGACTAGAATGCAGAGGCACAGTGTCTTAGATGAGCTCACACCCAGGGTCAGTGCTACCACTAGGCGAACTAGGCAGCTGCCTAGGGTGTACTGCCGCCTAGGGTGCAGCCACAGCCATGACTCATGGACAATGCTGACATGCTGGTTAAAATGAAAATTTTTTCAGCTCTTGGGTGAATCAAAACAGAGCTACACACAGTCAGAGAGATCCTTACCTCCCCTGCCTCCAGGAAGTCAGGTGCTGCCTGCCTGTTTGCTGATTGGCCATTGTTGAGTAAGGGGACCTGAAAGACTCCAGCCCACCTTGAGCCGATCAATTGAGGGAGCATGTGGAGAGGTAGAGGAGGGTGCACCTTTCTTGTCTGAACAGCGGACCTGTCACAAGGACCACACAGCCTGGAGTGTGAAGAGTGGCTGCTGTTGACCTGATCAGAGCAAGGAAGAGCAGGGATAGACTGTCACTGAGACACAGAGCTGAGAGGAGAAAGCCCACCTGGAGGAGAGAGATCTAGTGTGGTGGAGGTCAGAGCCAATCTGAGTCTAAGTGATTACCTGGAGCAGACTGTGGAGGCCAGAGCCAGCCAGCATTCACCTGGAGCAGTCAGTGGAGGTCAGCAGAGCCAGCCTGAGCGGGCATACTGACACAGCCAGAGCCAGAGGACTCAGGTAACTAATTTGCTGACCTGACACAGTCATCTACCATGTCATCTCCATCCAGCACACAGTCATCTTCATCCTGCACACAGTCATCTCCATCCTATACACAGAATCATCTCAATCCTGTCATCTCCATCCTGCACACAGTCATCTTCATTCTATACACAGAGTCATCTCCATTGTGCACTATACAAGTAACCTCAGAATCTATTTAACCACACCAGCCACGCCCAATATTTAGCACAATTTAAACCACTTTTCACTGTGCGGTATTTTTATTTTTCTTACTTCTTGTAGAACAACCCTTCCTCCCAGCTCCACAGTCATTTTTTTGGGGGGAGGGGGGTGCAAGTAGCTGATCTTGCCTAGGGTGCAAAATAGTCTAGCACCAGCCCTGCTCACACCACAGCTTTGGAACAGAAGACACAGGAGTGCCTAATCACACTCAATTATCAATAAGTGCTCTGTTATGTTTTAGGAGTAATTCAAGAAAAAAAGAAGATTGTGCAGGCTACTGGTTAAGCTGGTTTATCCTGGCACTCTCTGTGAGCTGCTGGTTCCCTACTTCTCCTGCTTGCTTCTCTCCACTGGTCGACATGTAAATTGGCCTCACTGTGACGGGGAGAAGTACAGCTGCGGCTGCATGTGAGATCTCCACCCATCCCTTCTCTCTTGGTCAACAACGGCTGGACGCTAAAGAGAGGGGGAAGACAGGATGGCACTGGCGGGCACTGTTTGATTTCATGCTGCTTGCTTTTCGTCTTTCCTCCCCTTCTTGGAAAACAGCAGGATAAAGAGCCAATCAGGAGATACTCTAGGGAATGATGGGATATGCCGTCCCTTGAGAAGACATTGCCCATTCAGAATAATAGGGGAATGGACAACAACTCCCACACAGCCTTACTAGAGAAGGGAGAGAAGAGAACCAGTTTTTCCCAGACAAATTTCTCCCTAGAGTACTAGGAGGAGCTGAGTGTGACAAGAGCTGAGCGTGACAGGATTGTGACAAGGAACTCCGCCTAGAGAGAAAGAACCTGTATCAGCAGAGCTCTCAGTCATGTAAGGGAATGTCAGAGGGTACAGAGTGTGGCCCGAGCACTGCAGGATGAAACTACCCACCAGTGTCATCATGGGTAACCTAGAGTGTGTCGCTGGGTCTGGAGAGAGGGCCTTGTTGCTGCTATTTGTTGTTACCACTATTAGAGTCTTTAAAAACTATCTTCCAGCAACTTCATATATCTAATACTGCCTGCAGGCCTTATTGACTGCCTTAACACGTGCCAATTTGGGCCAACGGGCCCCAATGTTTAGCTGGTTGAAATATAAGGACTAAAGACTGCCCATAACAATTGCTACCCTGAGGCCTTGTCCCTTTTATTTAATTAAAGAGGTTCAGAGTGCACTCTAAAGGGATTGACCAGGATATGGTGCAAAGTCTCCTTAGGAGACTTTGCACCATATCCTGGTCAATCCCTTTAGAGTGCACTCTGAACCAGTGTAGTATTATTAGTATTTATACTGCATTTAAAGTTCACTTACATTGTGTATTGCTGATTTGGTAATTCATGTATTGATTCCAATTAGTGGTATAGAACCTGTTTTGTACCACCTTGGCATGGTCATTACTCTATTTAGCAGACTGAGTCCTAATTTACCTGCTGTGTGCTCATTTATGTTCAATTTTCCATTTATTCTATCCCGTATCAATGGATTAAGAGTATTTTAGCTCTAAACAAATGTGTGTATATTTAATGGTAATTACCCACACCAAGGTTAAAGGTATTTTACACTTGGGTCTTCATTTGTGCTTGCAGTGATTTTTGTTCAACCTGGTGTGTCAGAGGGGCCGAGGTTGTTCTTGGAGTCGAAGAGAGAACCCCAAATTACCAAGCAGCTTCTTTGTGGGTGGCGCTACACTGGTTACACACTGACATTTTTTTTTTGTTCAACCAATGGGTTCAACAAAAAAAACCCCCAAAAAACTAACAGATCCCTGTAACAACAAAGCAACACTGGTGTGACAATCTATCCTGTTGTTCTATTGAATTCTGACAGTGGGAAGTTGTCAAGGCAGGAGCTGTGGAACGGACAGGCAGGCCTAGTGGCAGGGTCACGCACTAACTGACGACAACCACCACCCACAGACCAGAGTCCCTCAGGGCGCGGAGTCTAAGTCCCAGGCTGCCCTTCACTAGGGCCCCTGATGGTGGGGATGGACTTGACGCAGCCAGGAACCAGGTCACGGCCCCCGAGACACCCCAGCTGGTACCTTGACAGTACCTGCTCCTCAAGGGCCCCTCCCCGTTCACGGCTCAACAAAAGGTTTCTGAGGAAATCGGGCATGAAAAGCGCGGAGGAGGGCAGGAGCATGAACATCCGCGGAGGGAACCCAGGAACGTTCCTCGGGACCATAACCACGCCAATGGACCAGAAACTGCACCCGACTGCGGACCAACCGAGACACCCCAGCTGCAGTAATGGCCGCCGCCAATGGCGTGTAGCTGGTAGGAACCAGATCAGACAATAGCATTGTCGGGCAGGCCGGGTCGACAACAACGGGACAAACGGTACAGAACAGTAGACAAGAATAACAGGTCACAGGCCGGGTTCAGCAACGGGAGGTCAGATCAAAGGAAAACGCAGAGAATGGTCTAGTCAAAAGCTGAGTCAGATTCCAGGAGAGTCACGAGAGTATATACAGAGCTATAGCAACACTAACACACAAGACACGAATGCAGAGAGCATTTGCAGACAGCAGGCTTAAATGTGATGAACCACACCCTTCTGAGGAGGAGCCGCAGAAGCCTGAAGGCATAAAGGTTCCCACCATGCTTTGCAGAAACCCAAGATGGACACCAGCACATGGGATGCACAAGCTCTGAGGAAAGGTAGGACCTTGACAGAAGTCTCTCTCTCCCCCCCCCCCTTTTTCCACCAGACTTCACAAATCAGCGCTTGCCATTGGCTGAGCTGTTAGACCGTCTTCTGTCAAACAGCCGGTGGTACACCTGTACAGAAAGTTGGCCTGTTCCTGCTGATGCAAATAACATTTCTAGGTAATATCTAGGTCTATAAAATAGCAGACCTTCACTTCTTGAGTTCAGTTCCACTTTAAATACAAATTCAGACAGGGCTAGAAATTCAAGTCAGAGCTGTTTTGTACAAACATGTTTTTATTTCTACCCTTTGAAAAATTGAAACAATACTTTAAAGGCTGTTTCCGAACTATCTCTAGCTATCTATATTTTTATAGCGTGGGTGTGTGCTGTTATAACCATCATGTTTTTTGAAAAACATTGCTCCTCAGCAGCCACTGAAATGTTTGCAGATCAAGCACTACAAACATCTCAGTGTTTAAAGGTTAATATTCACGGTTAGATTAAGGTCTAGTACTAAGTATTATAAGGTAGTTCAAATATTAACATAGGTGTAAAGGTCAACCAACAAATTTTTTTTGTTTCAGAAGAACCTCTGTGAACGTTTTACTATATTGTTGTCTCCATTTGGGAGATTTTTCTCTTTTTCTTTTATGTTAGACAGAACGGAAAGAAAAGGGAAATGTCCCTAGTTCCTATCTGATGAAACAAGAAGTGAGGTGGAAATTGCCCCTAATGGTGACACAGGCAGCAATACATTCATATTTTCTAGTCGAGTGATGAAGGACCAAATATTTTGTCAGGATTTTATCATGGTCTTTTGTCCCCGTGAAAGTGATTTCTTCTCACTTCCTGTTCAACTGAAACATGTCAAACTCTAAAGGAAGGGGAGATATATCTCCTTTATAGGGACACATATAGCACTTACATAGTTACATAGTCAGTCTGGCTGAAAAAAAGACAAAAGTCCATCCAGTTCAACCATTAAAAAAAAAAAAAAGTTATAATCCTATGCCCACAGTTGATCCAGAGGAAGGCAAAAAAAAAAAACAGCAAAGCATGATCCAATTTGCTCCTGAAGGAGAAAATTCCTTCCTGATCCCCCGAGAGGCAATTGGATATTCCCAGGATCAACTTTACCTATAAATGTTAGTATACAGTTATATTCTGTGTATCCAAGAAATAATCCAGGCCTTTTTTAAAGCAATGCACTGAGCTGGCCAGAACCAACTCTTGAGGGAGTCTATTCCATATTTTCACAGCTCTTACTGTGAAGAAACCTTTCCATGTTTGGAGATTAAATTTCTTTTCCTCCAGATGTAAAGAGTGCCTCCTTGTCCTCTGTGATGACCTCAGGGTGAATAGTGCTACACCGAGTTCACTATATGAACCACTGATGTATTTATACATGTTGATCATATCCCCCCTTAATCTCCTCTTCTCAAGAAAGAATACATTCAGTTCCTCTAATCTTTCCTCATAGCTGAGCTCCTCCATGCCTATTATCAGTTTAGTTGCCCTTCTCTGCACTTTCTCCAGTTCCCGAATGTTCTTTTTGTGAATTGATGCCCAAAATTGAACTGCATATTCCAGATGAGGTACACTAATGATTTGTACAGGGGTAAAATGATATCTCTCTCTCTCTGGAGTCTATACCTCTTTTAACCACTTCAATACTGGGCACTTATAACCCCTTCCTGGCCAGGCCAATTTTCAGCTTTCAGCACTGTCGCGCTTTGAATGACAATTGCGCGATAATGCGACACTGTACCCATATGAAATTTTTATCATTTTTTTGCACACAAATAGAGTTTTCTTTTGGTGGTATTTATTCACCACTGAGTTTTTAATTTTTGCTAAATAAAACAAAAAACACAGGAAACTTTCTTTGTTTCTGTTATAAAATCTTGCAAATAAATAAAATTTCTTCATAAATTTAGGTCAAAATGTAGTCTGCTACATTTCTTTGGTGAAAATAATAATAATAATAATTGAATTTGTATTTTGTTTTTCAAATTTTCTATAATTGTTTCATTTTTTATTAATTTTTTTCTTTTTTTTACTATTTTATTTTTCAGCACACTGTGACCAAAGCAATACAATGTTACCATAGTAACATTGCACTAGTCTGAGCAAGTGATCAGGATTTTTTTTTTTTTTAACACATTATGATTGCTAATACCAATGTATTTCATTAATATTTGCAATCATTGTTACTGAATGAAACTGATTCATTCAGTCTTTTGTTGTGATTAGCTGTGATTGGGCAAAGCTGATCACATGATACAGATGGGCTGTGAGCAGTCACAGCTAACAACATAATTGTACACAATGGATGGCATGACAGGAAGCCATCCATTGTATGCAATTGGCATGTGATCTGCTGTGATTGGCCACAGCAGTCACATGACACTGGCAACAGCCGGTGTAGTGATATGTCATCGGCTGTGTCCTGTGGACACAGCCGGTGTCAGATCGCACTGCTGCACGGCACCACGGCGGCGTGAGCGGCTCGTTTTTACAGGACATCATATGATGCACAGCCGTCACTCTGCTATACAAGATAAAATAGGACATAATATTCTTCCCAAAGGACAGATTTTTAAAATTGACAGACGTTACCATCTTTCCTCACCTTATATTAAAAACATTGTGAACGCAGTTTGGCTTTAAGTCTAATAGGTCATAGGTATGAGTTCTCACATTAATTGCAAATAAAATGTATTTTTGTCTCTGCAAGCCCCATGCAGAAATAAAACATAAGGGTGTCTGTCTACACACACACTGTGCACATATTTTTAGATTCATTTTAATTCATTTCAATTACTTTTTAATACTATAACTTAAATTTTCTTTGATAATGGTGTCAAAGATCTACAGTCTCCTACACATACAAAACATTTTAAAAATCAAGAGAAAAAAATACAAAGTTTTCTATGTATTTTTTTCTCCTGATTTTTAAAATGTTTTGTATGTGTAGGAGACTGTAGATCTTTGACACCATTATCAAAGAAAATTTAAGTTATAGTATTAAAAAGTAATTGAAATGAATTAAAATGAATCTAAAAATATGTGCGCATGGAAAAACATTTTTTTTCTTTTTTTTTACATTTAAAGTGGTTCTAAAGGCTTAAGGTTTATCTTACCATCATGCATTCTATGCATGAAGGTAAAACACCTTCCCTGTGCAGCTCCCCAGCCCCCTCTAATACTCACCCAAGCCCCCTCTCGATACAGTGATGTGCACTGGAGCTTCAGCTGTCTTGGGACTTCTTCCCCTCATTGGCTGAGACAGAAGCAAGAGCCATTGGCTCCCACTGCTGTCAATCACAGCCAGTAAGCCAATGAGAAGAAGCAGGGCCCAGCCATGGCTTCATGTGTGAATGGACACACAGAGCAACGGGTGCCCTCATAGCAGGCTGCTTGCTGTGGGGGCACCCGACAGGAGAGAGGGTCCAGAAGCGCCAGTGGGGGACCCAAGAAGAGGAGGATCCGGGCTGCTCTGTGCAAAACCACTGCACACAGCAGGTAAGTATAGACATGTTTATTATGAAAAAATGAAATAAAATAAGCCTTTAGAATCACTTTAACATTTTTATTTTATGGGGTGAAAAGGTGAAGTTTCAGTTAAATCCTAAATAAATAATGATTTATTTGACAAATTATATGTACTTTGGCTTGAGCCCACGCCTATATCTAAACCTATACACACGGAGAAAAAAAAATGAAAGGAAGGGGTGCTTAAAAAGTTAAACATTTGTGAAATACACAGTTCAGGGAGCAGTGCACAATTACATTTCCATGAAGAATAGAAAACCCTTTTAGACCAGAGCAAGCTCCAAGGGTTTTGTACGGGGCTCTCAATCATGATGTGCCATTGGTTAATGCCTCTGATTTGTCTCAATGTCAGCATGAGTCATTCATTCCCCAACAAACTCTTTATGAGCCGTGATATCTCATTGTTCTTCTAAACTGTTGTGCCAAAGGAATTTGAATGAGGGGAAACGGCAGAATTTTGCAGCAATTGAAACTTATTATTTCTCTCCTAATAAATGTTTCAGTGGTACAACACACAAGGAATCAAAGCTGGCAAACATTTCCAAGACCCTATTTCATTTTTATTTACTTATTCCAGCTCTGCTGACTTGTTTAAATTGGTGTTCCTTTGGTTGTTCTATTTATTCTAAAACGCGTTATGGGTTCAAGGACTAAATGGTTATGTTATGATTTGAAGAGCAAAAGAAGAATAAAATAATAGCTAAACAAAAGCAGAATAAAAATAGAGCTAGATATTACTGGTTCTGACATCTGACAGAAGTCACTTTTTATCTTAGGATTTGATAAGCAGCACAGGCCCCATATAGAGATAAGTACTACACTGAAAAATTCTTTTGTCTAGAGACAACATTTAAGGGAACAGTGTTTGGAATAAATCTGATATTAGAATCTGTATTCTTACTACAGAATGTATAGTAAAATAAACCTTAAAATTAAAGGAGTTCTATGGTCACACTATACACTTTTGTTTTATCACATCAGCATTGTGATAGCAATACAATCAATGGTTATTATTGACAATTTAATATGAGTGTACTTGAAAAATCTTCATTCATGTTGTGAGAGCTGCCTGTCTGCTGGCTATCTCTTTCAACAACTTCCTGGATTCCCTAGACTACATATCCCAAGGTACCATTCTGCCTACAAGCAGTGATTCCTGTACTGACTCCACCTCCTGAAACTCCTCCTCCCAGCACCTCTGTAGTTCACAAGGCAGGCTCTGTGAAATGTGTGACACAACAGTGCCTGCTCACTGGATATAGTGAATATGTGTCACAGAATTCAAGAACATAAAGGGTCTTCACAAAGTAGGTTTACAAACTCTTCAGATTAACTGGAGTAGGCTAAACATAAATGAAATACAATGTGGATGTAGCACCCTCCCAGATAGGTGCTAGGAGTAAATACATTTAGTTCTGGATCACTGTATCCAGTGTGGCTGCAATTCTAAGTTAGGAATATTTAGTTCCAGCTCACTGTAGTCAGTGCAGATGCATGTGATTGTTTAGGGTTTGCTCTGTGTTTCACAGGCTGCAGATTTAATTGCTGTCACTCTATTTCCAGAGCCAGCTGGAACATAGGTGTGGAGTAATCTAAATGAGCAGCATGAATAGTTATATAGTCTCAGCCAATCTCTGTTGGCCCTGCACAGATGGCTGCTGAGAAATGGGAATACATTATTTTAAGATCTAGAATCTTCTTGTCCTGTCTTGGAGAGGAGGAGTCCAGCTTGCTGCCTTCTGGGTGGTCTAGCCATGTGCAGGTCAGGTGCAATGCTTTGGCCGATCACAGCACAATTGGGCGGAGCTAGAGGCGATGTCACCACTAGCTCCGCCCAATTGTTTACATCTGATCGGTTTACGTCAATCTATGATTGACGATGGGTTACAATGATGGAACCATTTTTTTGGCTTTTTGACTTGTCAAAAACTGTTGTGTTTTTTTTCTCTTTTTTTTTTTCTTTTAAGCAATGAAACATGACGGTCCCTTTAAAAACTTGAATTTTTTTTCCCACTGATTTATGTTCCTCAGGGCAGTACCCGAGTCACCATATCCCTTTTATGGCCAATAACTTTCATATAAGCTTTCAAATGGTTCGAGTCAGTTAGACTTGCATTAAGTGTGAAGTTCGCGGTCGAACTTTTGTTAGGTTTGAATGTTCGACCGTGAACCAAACGGGGGTGTTCAGCCCAACACTACTACCTAGTCTAAAATGGCAGTGGTACGGTGAGGGAGGCCTGAAGCTGCCATCATCCACATTGTGTACATAGTTCTTTTTGGAGCATCCGAGGTTTCCTCAATACCTATCCAAGTTATCCCTAAAAATAAAAACACCGATAGAAACCCCTGAGCCAAGAGTGACTGTGTTTGTGTGCCTAGCGGTGGGGCAAAGCTACAGGATACCTCAGGAACCTATCTAGCTGCTGGCTTTTATGGTGGTACCATTACATGGACATACAGTTGTGTTCAAAATAATAGCAGTCAGACATCACTAACCTGATCAATCACTGTTTTTGGTAGAAATGATATTTCTACATGGCAAATAATTTACTAGCAGGTGTAGTAGAGTAATAGAAATCCAACAGACCCAACAGTCATGACATGCATGCTGCTGATTCTGTGTATTTGAATCACTAATTGAAAGGGGCATGTTCAAAATAATAGCAGTGTGGAGTTCTGTTAGTGAGGTCATTCATTCTTTGAAAAACAGGTGGCAATTATTGCCCTTATTTAAGGAAGGAAGGCAGCAAATGATGTACATGCTGGTTACAGTGCATTTCTCTCTGAAATTCTGAGGAAAATGGGTCGTTCCAGACATTGTTCAGAAGAACAGCGTACCTTGATTAAAAGTTGATTGGAGAGGGGAAAACATATAAAGAAGTGCAGAAAATGATAGGCTGTTCAGCTAAAATGATCGCAAATGCTTTAAAATGGCAACCAAAACCTGAAAGACGTGGAAGAAAGCTAAAAACTACCATTCGAATGGATAGAAGAATAGCCAAAATGGCAAGGACTCAGCCAACAATCAGCTCCAGGAAGATCAAAGAAGGTCTAAAGTTACCTGTGAGTACTGTTACAATTAGAAGACGCCTATTTAAAGCCAAGCTATCTGCAAGAAGCCCCCGCAAAGTCCCACTGTTGAAAAAAAGACATGTGCTGAAGAGGTTACAATTTGCCAAAGAGCACATTGACTGGCCTAAAGAGAAATGGCGCAACATTTTGTGGACTGATGAAAGTAAGATTGTTCTTTTTGGGTCTAGTGGCCGGAGACAGTTTGTCAGATGACCCCCAAACACTGAATTCAAGCCACAGTACACTGTGAAGACAGTGAAGCATGGTTGCGCAAGCATCATGATATGGGGATGTTTATCATACTACGGTGTTGGGCCTATTTATCGCATACCAGGGATCATGGATCAGTTTGAATACATCAGAATACTTGTAGAGGTCATGCTGCCTTATGCTGAAGAGGAAATGCCCTTGAAATGGGTGTTCCAACAAGACAACGACCCCATACACATCAGTAAACATGCAACATCTTGGTTCCAGACCAACAAGATTGACGTTATGGAGTGGCCAGCCCAATCCCGGGATCTTAATCCAATAGAAAACTTGTGGGGTGACATAAAAAATGCAGTTTCTGAGGCAAAACCAAGAAATAGAGAAGAACTGTGGAATGTAGTCCAATCATCCTGGGCTGGAATACCTGTTCACAGGTGCCAGAAGTTGGTTGACTCCATGCAACACAGATGTACAGCAGTTCTCAGAAACAGTGCTTATACAACTAAATATTAATTAAGTGATTCAAAGGAAAGCAAAATCTTCAAACATTTTTCAGTTTATATAGTGAATGTTTGAGTTTGTAAAGAAGAATACAAACACTGTTATTTTTTTGAACAGTCTAATATTCACTTTTCTTCAATTATTTTAGAGGAACAACACAAATTTGATATATTTTTCTTCATGTTTTGATTTGGAATAGAATGTGTAGTGTTCCCAATGCATTTGTGTGTGGAAATAAAAGCTATTAGAAGGATTTGAGCTTTATTCACTTTTTTCAACACACTGCTATTATTGTGAACACAACTGTATATACATACCCCCCCAACTTTGTGAGATGACAAAAAAAGAGATATTATAGCACAACGTATGTAGGCAAAGAGCATGATCCTACCACACCTCCAGTATTGTGGACCATGAGGATTATTGTGCAGAAAATTATTGGTTTATGCCCAATTTACTTTTTTCTAATTTTCCTTTTTCGGGTTTCTAAAAAACAGATTGAATAAATTAAGTTAGGTTAGATAAAAGGTTTAATGCAGTAAAACACTTTTGATGGGTAAAAAATGCACGTTTTAAAAAACAAAACTATAATCAAGCAAAAAGGAAGAATACTGAGCAAGACAGAGGGACAAGGAGTTTTGGTTCCAAAGCAGGGAAGTCACTCCTAATAAGGGACAATTGGGACCTAAATATGTAAATACGTGATTTCACATTTTGACTATAGATAAGCTTTAATTATTCATGAATTATGAATAAGCTAGTTTATGGAAATGTTACCTTAAAGTGTATGTCTAGCCATTTTTGGAGTTTTAATGCTGTGTTCCAGTTAACCACTTCAATACCGGGCACTTTTGCCCCCTTCCTGCCCAGGCCAATTTTCAGCTTTCGGTGCTGTCGCAGTTTGAATGACAATTACGTGGTCATGCAACACTGTACCCATATGAAATTTTTATCATTTTTTTTTTAGAGGGTTTCATGAAGGTTTCTCGTTACCAGAGTTCAGTGGTTTAGGTTGTAATATTTTTCAGAATCTTAAATCGGTAAGGGGTAAGGAACATATATTGAGAGAAAAGATTTACAAGGAGATAAATGAAGGTAGAGTAGAAGGCCCATTTTGTTACAGCCCCCCGTTTGTCAATTTTAGGATTTCACCTTTGGGACAAGTATCTAAGAAGGAGTCCAATTTCTATAGATTAATTCACCACCTATGTTTCCCGAAAGGTGGTTCTCTTAACGATCAAATACAGGAGAGCATGTCATCGGTTAGTTATTCATCTTTTGAGGATCCATTAGTTCTTCTAAAAGAGTTAGGTCCCTGGATGCTTGCTAGCCAAAGCAGATATTAAATCTGCTTTTCGGCTTTTACCTATTAATCCAGCATGTTTTAACCCATTAGGTTTTTTCTTTGATGGTTATTTCTATTTTGATAAGTGCTTGCCTATGGGCTGCTCTATATCTTGTTTTTATTTTAAGTGTTTTTCTTCTTTTTTAGAATGGGTTACTTCCCGGGTGTCGGGTTCTAAATTTATTTTGCACCACTTAGATGACTTTTTGTTTTTAGGCCCCCCAGGTAGTCAGGACTATTTTAAGTTATTGAATACATTTTTTTTAATATGTGATACTTTAGGGGTCCCTTTGGCACATGAGAAGACTGTCTTCCCATCTGGTTGTATAGAATGATGCAGCAGGCTCACTGATACTCTTTGGAAAAATAATTGTTCCCTATTGTGGTAGCAGTTGAAGTTTGGGGCGAACAGTTTAGGAACAGGAGTATTCTTTTTAATACGGATAATAGGGGTGTAGTTTATGCTATAAATTGTTTAACCTCAAAGTCTACGCCAGTCATAAGTTTGCTGAGGTTTTTAATATTCAAAAGCCAAGCATGTTCCAGGCAAAACTAATGACATATGCAGATACATTATCTCGCTTCCAGATGGATCGTTTCTTCAGTTTGTTTCCAGAAATGGATCCAATAGGGTTGGAGTGTCCAGCCCACTTATGGAAACTCATTTAAGTACAGTAATGAATAATATTAAGAACTCGATTGCCCCCACCACATTGGCAGAATATCAATCAGCCTGGTGGTTGTGGATCTCCTTTTTAATTTGGGTTTAGCTCAGGTTGCATTTTCAGAAGGTTTGATCTTGTTGTTTCTGAACTCTCTGTTTAAAAAAAATTACTCATGGGCTCATGTTAATACAATTGTTTCGGGAGTGTCATTTTTCTTTAAATGAAATAGCTTACCCTCTGGTTCAAGTTTTTTCTCAGTTAAACAAGCATTGCAAAGTTACCGCAAGAATAGGTTTGTCAAGGATAGCCGTAAGCCAGTCACCACTGGGATTCTGTTGGGCCTTTGTAAGGCCACAGAATCGGTTTGCTGGTCAGCATTTGAAGCTGCCTTATTTAAAGAATTTTTTTCAGTGGCATTCTTTGCTGCTTTCAGGATATCTGAATTAATCCCAAGTATTAGATACAAGGTGTCAGGCCTACAGTTCGGTCACATCATTGTTGATAAAGGTTCAGTCAGGATTTTTATTCGGCACTCAAAAACAAATCAGTTGAGTATAGGCGCATGGATCAGTTTGAGTTCATGCAAATAAACGGTTCTGTGCCCATTTAGTTTGCTGAAGTCATACTTAAGGATAAGGCCTAAGTTTCTTTTCAATTATTTTTATTATTTTTCAGAAAGGATTACAAGGAACAGAGAAAGGTTCAGACAAAGAATATACAATACCATATACGTAAACACATCTTAGTACCACAGTGGCACTACGTACCCAGATCTGGTGGGTCCACAAAGCCATGGCCCATGACTTACAATTGTATACATAATTGCCATAACAATGTTGTCAATATCTGTAATCAACTAATGGATTGACCCCTAAGGCCTCCAGAGCAATACACAGTGCCAGTTATAGACAAAAATAACGAGAACTGAAAATAAAATAAAAGAAATAGTAAGGAAAGGGGGAGGGACACTATAGGAATAGCAGGCGGGAGCAGGGAAATTTAGAACTAGAACACAGATGCAGCAAAAACCAAATCAAAACACTGTGATAAACACAACAGTATTTTCAGTTACATCATGGGATAGAAACATATTTGTCCAACAAGACCATTGTAAATCAAATTTCCCCATATGTTGGCCCTGAAGTGCTACTGCTCTTTGACAAATATAATCCGAGTTGACTCTATGGATTACTTCTAGAATGGTAGGAATCCTTACTGATTTCCAAACAGCAGTAATAGACATTCTAGCAGCAATGAGTATGTGACCAACAATTGTTCTATATTGGGCAGGGAATAATTGTAGTGTAATATTAAGAAGAGCTAAGTGAGGTGCTGGGCTAGTGGTCATGCCAAAAACCCGTGAGATGAGTGCAAATACTTCCTGCCAGAAATTCCTTAACAGAGGGCACCTCCATAAAATGTGTAGTAAATTGCCTTCCTCTCCGCAATTCCTCCAGCAGAGGGGTAACGTATTGGGATACATTTTAGCCAGAGTATACGGAGTAAGGTAGCTACGATACAAAATTTTAAGAGAGCAATTCCAGTGATTTGTGCATTTGGTAATGCTTAAGTTGTTGCCTAGTGCAGCCTCCCATTCATCTCTTGTAAAAGACCTGTTAAGATCAGTTTCCCATTTACTTATACTACGGGGGGTAGTGTGGTCAGTATCATATTGTAAGAAATTATAGAACCATAACCGTGAAATCCCTTTTTTTAGTCTAATGGGGTTCATCATGACAAAATTTGGGGTCGATTTCCACCCACGTCTTCGGATGCGCTCCATGATAACTCCTTTGCTTAGGGTGGCATTCCCTGTTTCAGCGAGAATATTATATTCCAACTCCCATAAGGTCTGGTGTCGAGGTTAGGGATAAAGTGTTCCTATGCTAAAAGGGGAATGTCTATTTGAATCTTAGAGGAAGAGGGAATAGTTTTATTTACGCCATAAAACCAAGCCGCAAGTGATGCGGCAATGGATGGTGGAAAGGTATTAAGGAGAGTGGAATGAGCCGCTTTAGCCAATACTAAAGCCCTGAGATCTCTATCTGGTGCTATAGATTTCTTGATTTGTACCCATAGTTTGTCTGAAGGGATAAACCACTCCGGGATTTGATCCAAAATAGAGGCATAATAATAGCTGGAGAGCGCTGGGAGACCAACCCCCTCTTTAGATTTATGTATGGAAAGGGACAGGAAAGATATTTTTGGCTTCTTCCCTTGCCATATATAGTTTCTAATAGCCACTTCCAATTTAGGAAAATAAGTATGTGGTATAACGATTGAGATCGTGCGAAAGTAATATAATATTTTGGGGAGAACCAGCATTTTAAAGGCTGCTATTCTTCCTATCCACAAAGTTTCAAATTTGTTAAGTCGCTGTAGTTCCACTATGACCGTCTGGTATAGCTTTTCAAAATTATCCTTAAAGGTATTAGAAGTTGGATACGAGATTAACATGCCAAGGTAGTCTAGCGTTTTCTGGGTCCAATTGTATGGGAATTTAGCTTTAAGCTCTTTCAAAAGGGTCTTTGGTATAGCTATTGGTAGGGTGGAGGATTTTGCAACGTTAAGTTTACAATAAGAGATTGCACTGAAGGATTGTAAGGATGCAGAAATTTTTGTAGGGGATTCCACAGGATCATTAACCGTAAGTATAACCTCATCAGCGAACAAGCCAGTTTTGTGAGAAGTATCTGCAGCCTGAATGCCTGAGATTAGGGGATTATCGCGAATTGCCATTGCTAGGGGTTCCATTACAAGAGAGAAGATGATGGGAGATAACGGTAAGGCCTAATTTTAATAAACAATTTTTTATCCACGAAGATGGTGTTCCGCTTACTAAATTTCAATTTACAAGTGTGTTTAAAAAATGTCAACAGAAGCTTGAAGTAGAACATATTCTCCTAACATCACATTCATTTAGGATTGGGGCAGCCACTGACGCTTCTAGATTGGGTCTCAATGCTAGTATGATCCAAAAAATTGGTAGGTGGAAATCAGATGTGTTTCAGCTTTATATTCATCCTAACCCATCTATTTAAATGTTCTTAGGTCATGTGAAAATTGTCTGGATTATCGGCCACTCATTCATTTATTGGGCAAATCAGAGAGCAGCAAAAAGAGTTAATAATGAGGACTGGGATTTAGATCAGAAGAAGTTTAAGGTATTTTGGAGCAGCAGGCGTGGCATGATATGGTCTGACTTGTTCATCGAGCTAGGCAGATTATATCAATGCTGGCCTGCTCCCGTCATTTTAGTAGTACATTTAGGAGGCAACAACATTGGTCAAATACCATATACCAAAATAGTGAAGCGCTAATAAATAGCTAAAAAATACCCAATGAACATGTCTCAAATACCATCTAAACCTATAATAAATCCCATAAAGTGATAAAAATTCAATATGATGAGTCTAATTGCTGGAAAACTACGATACATAAATATCTCATACATAAATAAACCCTAAATACCTCATAATTAATCCGTGATAAAAAATGACAAATAATGTATTAATAATTAATCCTTAAATAAATCAATACTATGAAATCAATAACCATAATTCAGAAAACAAAAGAGTGTACCTATCCGCGATACATAGTGACAATCCTATTAATTAAGATAAACTGTGATTTCTTCATCAAATGAATACGTGATTCATAAATTATGTGATAACCAAAATAACAGAGTAAAGTTGAATTAAATATAATTGAATGATGGGTATATACACACGGTGTTTAAATTACACTCAAAAAGTCCATGCATATAATTAGAGATGAGCGAAGTATTCAAAAATTCGATTAGACTGATTCGGCGAATTCGTGGAAAAATTTTGATTCGAGTCGAATATATTCGCTGCGAATTTAACTTATAAAAGGGTGTTTCTAGGCTTCAGAGAGACTTTATATTAGTGCAGAACACTGTACCTTTAATTTAAATGCCCTTGGAGTCTGCTGGGGAAGAGAAATAATACTGACAGTCAGTATGACATGCAGATGAGTGCCGTCGATCTTAGAATCACCACACACTTCACTCATTTGGGCAGTCACGGGGCCAAAACCAGAGTGTGGAGCCACAGTGTGGCGGTGGAGGCAGCAGCAATGGGAGGCCATACAGCACCCTATGACAAAAATGGAAACCACCAGCAGTGTGAGGAGACCTGAAAGTGGCACATGGCAGAGTGTGGCGATGGAGACAGCAGCAATGGGAGGCCGTACAGGGACCCATGACACACTCTGGACCTGGCAGCAGCATGAGGAGGCGGTACAGGGGCCCATGACAGATTACGGGCCTGGCAGCAGCATGAGGAGTTGGTACGGGGGCCCATGGCAGATTACGGGCCTGGCAGCAGCAATGGGAGGCCGTACAGGGACCCATGACACACTCTGGACCTGGCAGCAGCATGAGGAGGCGGTACAGGGGCGCATGACAGATTACGAGCCTGGCAGCAGCAACTTGGACAGGAGGACGTTCAGCTTCTGCACCGTCGGGTGCGTGCTCGCAAACTGTTGTCTCTTGGAAACGGATTCCAAGAAAGACTGCTGACGGAATCCGTGAAGAGGAGTAGCAGGAGAAGGAGCATCTGAACGAGCGGAATATGCCAACAAGCGACAACAGGGGCCCATGACAGATTACGGGCCTGGCAGCAGCATGAGGAGTCGGTACGGGCGCCCATGGCAGATTAGGGGCCTGGCAGCAGCTATGGGAGGCCCGTAATCTGCCAGCACCCTATGACAAAAAATGGAACCCACCAGCAGTGTGAGGAGACCTGAAAGTGACACATGGCAGAGTGTGGCGATGGAGACAGCAGCAATGGGAGGCCGTACAGGGACCCATGAGAGACTCTGGACCTGGCAGCAGCATGAGGAGGCGGTATAGGGGCCCATGGCAGATTAGGGGCCTGGCAGCAGCTATGGGAGGCCCGTAATCTGCCAGCACCCTATGACAAAAAATGGAACCCACCAGCAGTGTGAGGAGACCTGAAAGTGGCACATGGCAGAGTGTGGCGATGGAGACAGCAGCAATGGGAGGCCGTACAGGGACCCATGACAGACTCTGGACTTGGCAGCAGCATGAGGAGGCGGTATAGGGGCCCATGGCAGATTAGGGGCCTGGCAGCAGCTATGGGAGGCCCGTAATCTGCCAGCACCCTATGACAAAAAATGGAACACACCAGCAGTGTGAGGAGACCTGAAAGTGGCACATGTTTGGGGCATGATTCATGGCGGATTTAGTCAGTTGTGTCAGGAACTGGTGGTTTGAAATCCAGACTAATCCACGCCTGATTCATTTTCACAAACGTGAGTCTCTCCACACTTTGGGTGGACAGTCGTGTCCTCCGCGGAGTTGCAATACCTCCTGCCGCACTAAACACGCGCTCCGA
Source organism: Staurois parvus (assembly GCF_062004578.1). NCBI lineage: Eukaryota > Metazoa > Chordata > Amphibia > Anura > Ranidae > Staurois > Staurois parvus. The sequence continues at coordinate 17,677,184 of NW_028317807.1, read as the reverse complement.
TGCCACGCTACTGGCCGGGCATGACAGCCTTTCAAGGGCAAATTCAGCTAGTTGGGGCCAAAGGTCAAGTTTCGTTGCCCAGTAGTCAAGGGGATTGTCTACCTCGGTTGGCAGGGTGCTGTCCAAGTAGGCCTAAGCCTGTTGTTTGAGGTCCTGCTCCAGGTCCACCTGATGCTGCTGCTGCTGCTGCTATGGCTGGTTAGTAGTTTCCTCACTGCGCTGGTGAAGAAAGCTACTCATCATCGACTGCAGACTGAGGCAGCTGCTGCTGGTGGAGCTGCCACTGCTCCTACCACCCCACCCCTCCCCTGCTGCCATGGCAGCGTAACGCGAGCGCACAGGGCCCACAGTGTCTGAGGATGGACGTTGGCGCAGACAGGCAGAGACCAGCTGACTACATAGGTGGTTTTTATAGTACGTTATTTTGGCCTCCCTCTCAGCAGGTGTGAAAAAGGCCACCATTTTTGAACGGTAGCGAGGGTCCAACAAGGTGGACAGCCAAAAGTCATCCCTCTGTCTGATGGTTATTATTCGGCTGTCGGTACGCAAGCAAGCGAGCATGCTATGGGCCATTTGTGCCAAGGAATGCGAGGGACTCCCTGCCTCCATCTCCACAGCATACTGCCACGGTGCGTCTGGGTCCTCTGTCTCCTCTTCCTCCTCCTCTACCAGATGCTCCTGCTCCTCCACTCCTGTCCGCTGAGTGGAAAAACCACCCATTTCACTCAATAATTCCTGAGCACCAATGTCCTCCTCTACCTCCTCCTCTTCTTCCTGTCCCGCCCCCACAGGGGTCATGTGGCGTTGAGATCTGTGCGCCACGTCTACCGCACCCTGATCAGCCATTGTTAACAGCATTTGTTCCAGGACGTGCAACAGAGGAATGACGTCATTCATCCCATAGTCCTGCCGACTCACGAATAGCGTGGCCTCCTCAAAGGGCCTGAGCAAGCGCAGGTGTCACGCATGAGCTGCCAATGGCTGACATCTAAGTTACACATGGGAGTACCTTTATCCGCTTTTAACATCAGGAAATCTGTGATGGCCTTTTGCTGTTCGTAAAGGCGGTCTAACATATGTAGGGTTGAATTCCACCTTGTTGCAACGTCACAGCATGAGGAGTCGGTACGGGGGCCCATGGCAGATTACGGGCCTGGCAGCAGCAATGGGAGGCCCGTAATCTGCCAGCACCCTATGTCAAAAAATTCAACACACCAGCAGTGTGTGAGGAGACCTGAAAGTGGCACATGGCAGAGTGTGGCGATGGAGAGAGCAGCAATGGGAGGCCGTACAGGGACCCATGAGAGACTCTGGACCTGGCAGCAGCATGAGGAGGCGGTATAGGGGCCCATGGCAGATTAGGGGCCTGGCAGCAGCTATAGGAGGCCCGTAATCTGCCAGCACCCTATGTCAAAAAATTGAACACACCAGCAGTGTGAGGAGACCTGAAAGTGGCACATGGCATGAGACACTGTGGACCTGGCAGCAGCATGAGGAGGCGGTACAGGGGCCCATGGCAGATTAGGGGCCTGGCAGCAGCTATGGGAGACCCGTAATCTGCCAGCACCCAATGTCAAAAAATTCAACACACCAGCAGTGTGAGGAGACCTGAAAGTGGCACATGGCAGAGTGTGGCGATGGAGACAACAGCAATGGGAGGCCGTACAGGGACCCATGACAGACTCTGGACTTGGCAGCAGCATGAGGAGGCGGTACAGGGGCCCATGGCAGATTAGGGGCCTGGCAGCAGCTATGGGAGGCCCGTAATCTGCCAGCACCCTATGTCAAAAAATTCAACACACCAGCAGTGTGAGGAGACCTGAAAGTGGCACATGGCATGAGACACTGTGGACCTGGCAGCAGCATGAGGAGGTGGTACAGGGGCCCATGGCAGATTAGGGGCCTGGCAGCAGCTATCGGAGGCCCGTAATCTGCCAGCACCCAATGTCAAAAAATTCAACACACCAGCAGTGTGAGGAGACCTGAAAGTGGCACATGGCAGAGTGTGGCGATGGAGACAACAGCAATGGGAGGCCGTACAGGGACCCATGACAGACTCTGGACTTGGCAGCAGCATGAGGAGGCGGTATAGGGGCCCATGGCAGATTAGGGGCCTGGCAGCAGCTATGGGAGGCCCGTAATCTGCCAGCACCCTATGTCAAAAAATTCAACACACCAGCAGTGTGAGGAGACCTGAAAGTGGCACATGGCATGAGACACTGTGGACCTGGCAGCAGCATGAGGAGGCGGTACAGGGGCCCATGGCAGATTAGGGGCCTGGCAGCAGCTATGGGAGGCCCGTAATCTGCCAGCACCCAATGTCAAAAAATTCAACACACCAGCAGTGTGAGGAGACCTGAAAGTGGCACATGGCAGAGTGTGGCGATGGAGACAACAGCAATGGGAGGCCGTACAGGGACCCATGACAGACTCTGGACTTGGCAGCAGCATGAGGAGGCGGTATAGGGGCCCATGGCAGATTAGGGGCCTGGCAGCAGCTATGGGAGGCCCGTAATCTGCCAGCACCCTATGTCAAAAAATTCAACACACCAGCAGTGTGAGGAGACCTGAAAGTGGCACATGGCATGAGACACTGTGGACCTGGCAGCAGCATGAGGAGGCGGTACAGGGGCCCATGGCAGATTAGGGGCCTGGCAGCAGCTATGGGAGGCCCGTAATCTGCCAGCACCCAATGTCAAAAAATTCAACACACCAGCAGTGTGAGGAGACCTGAAAGTGGCACATGGCAGAGTGTGGCGATGGAGACAGCAGCAATGGGAGGCCGTACAGGGACCCATGACAGACTCTGGACTTGGCAGCAGCATGAGGAGGCGGTACAGGGGCCCATGGCAGATTAGGGGCCTGGCAGCAGCTATGGGAGGCCCATAATCTGCCAGCACCCTATGTCAAAAAATTCAACACACCAGCAGTGTGAGGAGACCTGAAAGTGGCACATGGCATGAGACACTGTGGACCTGGCAGCAGCATGAGGAGGCGGTACAGGGGCCCATGGCAGATTAGGGGCCTGGCAGCAGCTATGGGAGGCCCGTAATCTGCCAGCACCCAATGTCAAAAAATTCAACACACCAGCAGTGTGAGGAGACCTGAAAGTGGCACATGGCAGAGTGTGGCGATGGAGACAACAGCAATGGGAGGCCGTACAGGGACCCATGACAGACTCTGGACTTGGCAGCAGCATGAGGAGGCGGTATAGGGGCCCATGGCAGATTAGGGGCCTGGCAGCAGCTATGGGAGGCCCGTAATCTGCCAGCACCCTATGTCAAAAAATTCAACACACCAGCAGTGTGAGGAGACCTGAAAGTGGCACATGGCATGAGACACTGTGGACCTGGCAGCAGCATGAGGAGGCGGTACAGGGGCCCATGGCAGATTAGGGGCCTGGCAGCAGCTATGGGAGGCCCGTAATCTGCCAGCACCCAATGTCAAAAAATTCAACACACCAGCAGTGTGAGGAGACCTGAAAGTGGCACATGGCAGAGTGTGGCGATGGAGACAACAGCAATGGGAGGCCGTACAGTGACCAATGACAGACTCTGGACTTGGCAGCAGCATGAGGAGGCGGTATAGGGGCCCATGGCAGATTAGGGGCCTGGCAGCAGCTATGGGAGGCCCGTAATCTGCCATCACCCTATGTCAAAAAATTCAACACACCAGCAGTGTGAGGAGACCTGAAAGTGGCACATGGCAGAGTGTGGCGATGGAGACAGCAGCAATGGGAGGCCGTACAGGGACCCATGACAGACTCTGGACTTGGCAGCAGCATGAGGAGGCGGTACAGGGGCCCATGGCAGATTAGGGGCCTGGCAGCAGCTATGGGAGGCCCGTAATCTGCCAGCACCCTATGTCAAAAAATTCAACACACCAGCAGTGTGAGGAGACCTGAAAGTGGCACATGTCATGAGACACTGTGGACCTGGCAGCAGCATGAGGAGGCGGTACAGGGGCCCATGGCAGATTAGGGGCCTGGCAGCAGCTATGGGAGGCCCGTAATCTGCCAGCACCCAATGTCAAAAAATTCAACACACCAGCAGTGTGAGGAGACCTGAAAGTGGCACATGGCAGAGTGTGGCGATAGAGACAACAGCAATGGGAGGCCGTACAGTGACCAATGACAGACTCTGGACTTGGCAGCACCATGAGGAGGCGGTATAGGGGCCCATGGCAGATTAGGGGCCTGGCAGCAGCTATGGGAGGCCCGTAATCTGCCAGCACCCTATGTCAAAAAATTCAACACACCAGCAGTGTGAGGAGACCTGAAAGTGGCACATGGCAGAGTGTGGCGATGGAGACAGCAGCAATGGGAGGCCGTACAGGGACCCATGACAGACTCTGGACTTGGCAGCAGCATGAGGAGGCGGTACAGGGGCCCATGGCAGATTAGGGGCCTGGCAGCAGCTATGGGAGGCCCGTAATCTGCCAGCACCCTATGTCAAAAAATTCAACACACCAGCAGTGTGAGGAGACCTGAAAGTGGCACATGTCATGAGACACTGTGGACCTGGCAGCAGCATGAGGAGGCGGTACAGGGGCCCATGGCAGATTAGGGGCCTGGCAGCAGCTATGGGAGGCCCGTAATCTGCCAGCACCCAATGTCAAAAAATTCAACACACCAGCAGTGTGAGGAGACCTGAAAGTGGCACATGGCAGAGTGTGGCGATGGAGACAACAGCAATGGGAGGCCGTACAGGGACCCATGACAGACTCTGGACTTGGCAGCAGCATGAGGAGGCGGTATAGGGGCCCATGGCAGATTAGGGGCCTGGCAGCAGCTATGGGAGGCCCGTAATCTGCCAGCACCCTATGTCAAAAAATTCAACACACCAGCAGTGTGAGGAGACCTGAAAGTGGCACATGGCAGAGTGTGGCGATGGAGACAGCAGCAATGGGAGGCCGTACAGGGACCCATGACAGACTCTGGACTTGGCAGCAGCATGAGGAGGCGGTATAGGGGCCCATGGCAGATTAGGGGCCTGGCAGCAGCTATGGGAGGCCCGTAATCTGCCAGCACCCTATGTCAAAAAATTCAACACACCAGCAGTGTGAGGAGACCTGAAAGTGGCACATGGCATGAGACACTGTGGACCTGGCAGCAGCATGAGGAGGCGGTACAGGGGCCCATGGCAGATTAGGGGCCTGGCAGCAGCTATGGGAGGCCCGTAATCTGCCAGCACCCAATGTCAAAAAATTCAACACACCAGCAGTGTGAGGAGACCTGAAAGTGGCACATGGCAGAGTGTGGCGATGGAGACAACAGCAATGGGAGGCCGTACAGGGACCCATGACAGACTCTGGACTTGGCAGCAGCATGAGGAGGCGGTATAGGGGCCCATGGCAGATTAGGGGCCTGGCAGCAGCTATGGGAGGCCCGTAATCTGCCAGCACCCTATGTCAAAAAATTCAACACACCAGCAGTGTGAGGAGACCTGAAAGTGGCACACGGCATGAGACACTGTGGACCTGGCAGCAGCATGAGGAGGCGGTACAAAGGCCCATGGCAGATTAGGGGCCTGGCAGCAGCTATGGGAGGCCCGTAATCTGCCAGCACCCAATGTCAAAAAATTCAACACACCAGCAGTGTGAGGAGACCTGAAAGTGGCACATGGCAGAGAGTGGCAATGGAGACAGCAGCAATGGGAGGCTGTACAGGGACCCATGACAGACTCTGGACTTGGCAGCAGCATGAGGAGGCGGTACAGGGGCCCATGGCAGATTAGGGGCCTGGCAGCAGCTATGGGAGGCCCGTAATCTGCCAGCACCCTATGTCAAAAAATTCAACACACCAGCAGTGTGAGGAGACCTGAAAGTGGCACATGGCAGAGTGTGGCGATGGAGACAGCAGCAATGGGAGGCCGTACAGGGACCCATGACAGACTCTGGACCTGGCAGCAGCATGAGGAGGCGGTATAGGGGCCCATGGCAGATTAGGGGCCTGGCAGCAGCTATGGGAGGCCCGTAATCTGCCAGCACCCTATGTCAAAAAATTCAACACACCAGCAGTGTGAGGAGACCTGAAAGTGGCACACGGCATGAGACACTGTGGACCTGGCAGCAGCATGAGGAGGCGGTACAGTGGCCCATGGCAGATTAGGGGCCTGGCAGCAGCTATGGGAGGCCCGTAATCTGCCAGCACCCTATGTCAAAAAATGGAACACACCAGCAGTGTGTGAGGAGACCTGAAAGTGGCACATGGCAGAGTGTGGCGATGGAGACAGCAGCAATGGGAGGCCGTACAGGGACCCATGGCAGACTCTGGACCTGGCAGCAGCATGAGGAGGCGGTATAGGGGCCCATGGCAGATTAGGGGCCTGGCAGCAGCTATGGGAGGCCCGTAATCTGCCAGCACCCTATGTCAAAAAAATTGAACACACCAGCAGTGTGTGAGGAGACCTGAAAGTGGCACATGGCATGAGACACTGTGGACCTGGCAGCAGCATGAGGAGGCGGTACAGGGGCCCATGGCAGATTAGGGGCCTGGCAGCAGCTATGGGAGGCCCGTAATCTGCCAGCACCCTATGTCAAAAAATGGAACACACCAGCAGTGTGTGAGGAGACCTGAAAGTGGCACATGGCAGAGTGTGGCGATGGAGACAGCAGCAATGGGAGGCCGCACAGGGACCCATGAGAGACTCTGGACTTTGCAGCAGCATTAGGAGGCGGTATAGGGGCCCATGGCAGATTAGGGGCCTGGCAGCAGCTATGGGAGGCCCGTAATCTGCCAGCACCCTATGACAAAAAATGGAACACACCAGCAGTGTGTGAAGAGACCTGAAAGTGGCACATGGCATGAGACACTGTGGACCTGGCAGCAGCATGAGGAGGCGGTTCAGGGGCCTATGGCAGATTAGGGGCCTGGCAGCAGCTATGGGAGGCCCGTAATCTGCCAGCACCCTATAACAAAAAATGGAACACACCAGCAGTGTGAGGAGACCTGAAAGTGGCACATGGCAGAGTGTGGCGATGGAGACAGCAGCAATGGGAGGCCGTACAGGGACCCATGAGACACTCTGGACTTGGCAGCAGCATGAGGAGGCGCTATAGGGGCCCATGGCAGATTAGGGGCCTGGCAGCAGCTATGGGAGGCCCGTATTCTGCCAGCACCCTATGTCAAAAAAATTGAACACACCAGCAGTGTGTGAGGAGACCTGAAAGTGGCACATGGCAGAGTGTGGCGATGGAGACAGCAGCAATGGGAGGCCGTACAGGGACCCATGAGACACTCTGGACCTGGCAACAGCATGAGGAGGCGCTATAGGGGCCCATGGCAGATTAGGGGCCTGGCAGCAGCTATGGGAGGCCCGTAATCTGCCAGCACCCTATGTCAAAAGATGGAACACACCAGCAGTGTGTGAGGAGACCTGAAAGTGGCACATGGCAGAGTGTGGCGATGGAGACAGCAGCAATGGGAGGCCGTACAGGGACCCATGAGAGACTCTGGACTTTGCAGCAGCATGAGGAGGCGGTATAGGGGCCCATGGCAGATTAGGGGCCTGGCAGCAGCTATGGGAGGCCCGTAATCTGCCAGCACCCTATGTCAAAAAAATTGAACACACCAGCAGTGTGTGAGGAGACCTGAAAGTGGCACATGGCATGAGACACTGTGGACCTGGCAGCAGCATGAGGAGGCGGTACAGGGGCCCATGGCAGATTAGGGACCTGGCAGCAGCTATGGGAGGCCCGTAATCTGCCAGCTCCCTATGTCAAAAAATGGAACACACCAGCAGTGTGTGAGGAGACCTGAAAGTGGCACATGGCAGAGTGTGGCGATGGAGACAGCAGCAATGGGAGGCCGTACAGGGACCCATGAGACACTCTGGACTTGGCAGCAGCATGAGGAGGCGCTATAGGGGCCCATGGCAGATTAGGGGCCTGGCAGCAGCTATGGGAGGCCCGTATTCTGCCAGCACCCTATGTCAAAAAAATTGAACACACCAGCAGTGTGTGAGGAGACCTGAAAGTGGCACATGGCAGAGTGTGGCGATGGAGACAGCAGCAATGGGAGGCCGTACAGGGACCCATGAGACACTCTGGACCTGGCAACAGCATGAGGAGGCGCTATAGGGGCCCATGGCAGATTAGGGGCCTGGCAGCAGCTATGGGAGGCCCGTAATCTGCCAGCACCCTATGTCAAAAGATGGAACACACCAGCAGTGTGTGAGGAGACCTGAAAGTGGCACATGGCAGAGTGTGGCGATGGAGACAGCAGCAATGGGAGGCCGTACAGGGACCCATGAGAGACTCTGGACTTTGCAGCAGCATGAGGAGGCGGTATAGGGGCCCATGGCAGATTAGGGGCCTGGCAGCAGCTATGGGAGGCCCGTAATCTGCCAGCACCCTATGTCAAAAAAATTGAACACACCAGCAGTGTGTGAGGAGACCTGAAAGTGGCACATGGCATGAGACACTGTGGACCTGGCAGCAGCATGAGGAGGCGGTACAGGGGCCCATGGCAGATTAGGGACCTGGCAGCAGCTATGGGAGGCCCGTAATCTGCCAGCTCCCTATGTCAAAAAATGGAACACACCAGCAGTGTGTGAGGAGACCTGAAAGTGGCACATGGCAGAGTGTGGCGATGGAGACAGCAGCAATGGGAGGCCGTACAGGGACCCATGAGACACTCTGGACTTGGCAGCAGCATGAGGAGGCGCTATAGGGGCCCATGGCAGATTAGGGGCCTGGCAGCAGCTATGGGAGGCCCGTATTCTGCCAGCACCCTATGTCAAAAAAATTGAACACACCAGCAGTGTGTGAGGAGACCTGAAAGTGGCACATGGCAGAGTGTGGCGATGGAGACAGCAGCAATGGGAGGCCGTACAGGGACCCATGAGACACTCTGGACCTGGCAACAGCATGAGGAGGCGCTATAGGGGCCCATGGCAGATTAGGGGCCTGGCAGCAGCTATGGGAGGCCCGTAATCTGCCAGCACCCTATGTCAAAAGATGGAACACACCAGCAGTGTGTGAGGAGACCTGAAAGTGGCACATGGCAGAGTGTGGCGATGGAGACAGCAGCAATGGGAGGCCGTACAGGGACCCATGAGAGACTCTGGACTTTGCAGCAGCATGAGGAGGCGGTATAGGGGCCCATGGCAGATTAGGGGCCTGGCAGCAGCTATGGGAGGCCCGTAATCTGCCAGCACCCTATGTCAAAAAAATTGAACACACCAGCAGTGTGTGAGGAGACCTGAAAGTGGCACATGGCATGAGACACTGTGGACCTGGCAGCAGCATGAGGAGGCGGTACAGGGGCCCATGGCAGATTAGGGACCTGGCAGCAGCTATGGGAGGCCCGTAATCTGCCAGCTCCCTATGTCAAAAAATGGAACACACCAGCAGTGTGTGAGGAGACCTGAAAGTGGCACATGGCAGAGTGTGGCGATGGAGACAGCAGCAATGGGAGGCCGTACAGGGACCCATGAGAGACTCTGGACTTCGCAGCAGCATTAGGAGGCGGTATAGGGGCCCATGGCAGATTAGGGGCCTGGCAGCAGCTATGGGAGGCCCGTAATCTGCCAGCACCCTATGACAAAAAATGGAACACACCAGCAGTGTGTGAGGAGACCTGAAAGTGGCACATGGCATGAGACACTGTGGACCTGGCAGCAGCATGAGGAGGCGGTTCAGGGGCCCATGGCAGATTAGGGGCCTGGCAGGAGCTATGGGAGGCCCGTAATCTGCCAGCACCCTATGAAAAAAAATGGAACACACCAGCAGTGTGAGGAGACCTGAAAGTGGCACATGGCAGAGTGTGGTGATGGAGACAGCAGCAATGGGAGGCCGTACAGGGACCCATGAGACACTCTGGACCTGGCAGCAGCATGAGGAGGCGCTATAGGGGCCCATGGCAGATTAGGGGCCTGGCAGCAGCTATGGGAGGCCCGTAATCTGCCAGCACCCTATGTCAAAAAATTCAACACACCAGCAGTGTGAGGAGACCTGAAAGTGGCACATGGCATGAGACACTGTGGACCTGGCAGCAGCATGAGGAGGCGGTACAGGGGCCCATGGCAGATTAGGGGCCTGGCAGCAGCTATGGGAGGCCCGTAATCTGCCAGCACCCTATGACAAAAAATGGAACACACCAGCAGTGTGTGAGGAGACCTGAAAGTGGCACATGGCAGAGTGTGGCGATGGAGACAACCCACCGACTGTTTTGCTCGCTGCCAAGCTGCCACCCTCTTCTCCTGATGATGCGGAAGCAATAGCCTGATGACGACGAGGCTGCCAAGTGCGATCAGCCTCATCATCATCAATTAGGGTCTCCGCCTCACTACTAGCCCCCTCGGCTGCGTGTGGGTCAGGAGACAGACCTGTCTCTAGACCGGCTACCGAGCCACTCTCCTCGCCACTACTTCTTTGCCTGGCTGCTGAAGAGGCGGATGTCTCCCCCCGTTCCTGACCGCCCTCTGTTAGCTCTTCCTCACTGTACTGGATGACACCGGGAGCACTGGCCTCTGGCTGCGAATAGTGCTGCCTCGACCCCTTCCTCTGCTGCCACGTCTGCTCGCTCCTAAAACATTGCCTCCTCTGCCACTCCTCTGCATGTTGTCTGACATACTCTTTAATTCAACGATTCTGTGTCCCTGAGTAATAATTCTGTGTCTGTCCCTGAGTAACAATTCTGTGTCCCTGAGTAACGTTTCTGTGGCCCTAAATAACAGTTCTGTGGCCCTCAGTAACAATTCTGTGTCCCTCAGTAACAATTCTGTGTCCCTCAGTAACAATTCTGTGTCTGTCCCTGAGTTACAATTCTGTGTCCCTGAGTAACAATTCTGTGTCCCTCAGTAACAATTCTGTGTCCCTCAGTAACAATTCTGTGTCCCTCAGTAACAATTCTGTGTCCCTGAGTAACAATTCTGTGTCCCTGAGTAACAATTCTGTGTCTGTCCCTGAGTAACAATTCTGTGTCTGTCCCTGAGTAACAATTCTGTGTCCCTAAGTAACGTTTCTGTTGCCCTAAGTAACGTTTCTGTTGCCCTAAGTAACGTTTCTGTAGCCCTAAGTAACGTTTCTGTGGCCCTAAGTAACGATTCTGTGGCCCTCAGTAACAATTCTGTGTCCCTCAGTAACAATTCTGTGTCCCTGAGTAACAATTCTGTGTCTGTCCCTGAGTAACAATTCTGTGTCTGTCCCTGAGTAACAAGTCTGTGTCCCTGACTAATGTTTCTGTGGCCCTAAGTAACAGTTCTGTGGCCCTCAGTAACAATTCTGTGTCCCTCAGTAACAATTCTGTGTCCCTCAGTAACAATTCTGTGTCTGTCCCTGAGTAACAATTCTGTGTCTGTCCCTGAGTAACAATTCTGTGTCCCTGAGTAACGTTTCTGTGGCCCTAAGTAACAGTTCTGTGGCCCTCAGTAACAATTCTGTGTCCCTCAGTAACAATTCTGTGTCTGTCCCTGAGTAACAATTCTGTGTCTGTCCCTGAGTAACAATTCTGTGTCCCTAAGTAACGTTTCTGTTGCCCTAAGTAACGTTTCTGTTGCCCTAAGTAACGTTTCTGTGGCCCTAAGTAACGATTCTGTGGCCCTCAGTAACAATTCTGTGTCCCTCAGTAACAATTCTGTGTCCCTGAGTAACAATTCTGTGTCTGTCCCTGAGTAAGAATTCTGTGTCTGTCCCTGATTAACAATTCTGTGTCCCTGAGTAATGTTTCTGTGGCCCTAAGTAACAGTTCTGTGGCCCTCAGTAACAATTCTGTGTCCCTCAGTAACAATTCTGTGTCCCTCAGTAACAATTCTGTGTCCCTCAGTAACAATTCTGTGTCTGTCCCTGAGTAACAATTCTGTGTCTGTCCCTGAGTAACAATTCTGTGTCCCTGAGTAACGTTTCTGTGGCCCTAAGTAACAGTTCTGTGGCCCTCAGTAACAATTCTGTGTCCCTCAGTAACAATTCTGTGTTTGTCCCTGACTAACAATTCTGTGTCTGTCCCTGAGTAACAATTCTGTGTCCCTCAGTAACAATTCTGTGTCCCTCAGTAACAATTCTGTGTCCCTGAGTAACAATTCTGTGTCTGTCTCTGATTAACAATTCTGTGTCCCTGAGTAACATTTCTGTGGCCCTAAGTAACAGTTCTGTGGCCCTCAGTAACAATTCTGTGTCCCTCAGTAACAATTCTGTGTCCCTCAGTAACAATTCTGTGTCTGTCCCTGAGTAACAATTCTGTGTCTGTGTTAGGAATGGACTGGCCAGCAATGGTGGGACTCACCTGCCTTTTGATCTGCAGTACCAGGGCTGGCCAGCGGGTGCTCCCAGCAATCAGAGACTCAACCTTTCAGCCAGCTAAACACCTGGAACTGATGATGCTGGGGTATTTAAGGGATGGCCAGACCCACAGACTCTGCCTTGGTGTTGTGTTTCTCTTGGCCCTGTATCCTGTTCCTGCTCTCTGTTCCTGTCTGATTCTCTGCTACCTGTCCTGATCCCTGGCTTGTGACCCTGACCATCTCTCTGCTTGACCCTCTGTACTACGCTGCTTGCTACCTGCTGAACCTGGCCTGTGACCCCGACCATTCTCTGCTTGCTCCCCCTGTACCTACCTGCCCTATTGATATTGACCCGGCCTGCCTGACGACGCTTGCTTGTATATACTGTTATCTGTGGGTGGTTGGTTTGGTTTGGTTGCACTGTGTTATGTTTTAGTATTGCACTGCGTTTATGTTTGTATTGTTAGTGTTAATAAATTGTATTGTTTATCACATATCTGAAGTCTGCGTTTCCCTGCATCAGTCACACACCTCTGGTCATACCTGGGAGCCCTGACAGTCTGTCCCTGAGTAACAATTCTGTGTCCCTGAGTAACGTTTCTGTGGCCCTAAGTAACAGTTCTGTGGCCCTCAGTAACAATTCTGTGTCTGTCCCTGAGTAACAATTCTGTGTCTGTCCCTGAGTAACAATTCTGTGTCCCTCAGTAACAATTCTGTGTCCCTGAGTAACAATTCTGTGTCCCTGAGTAACAATTCTGTGTCCCTGAGTAACAATTCTGTGTCCCTGAGTAACAATTCTGTGTCCCTGAGTAACAATTCTGTGTCGGTCCCTGAGTAAGAATTCTGTGTCTGTCCCTGAGTAACAATTCTGTGGCCCTAAGTAACGTTTCTGTGGCCCTAAGTAACGATTCTGTGGCCCTAAGTAACGATTCTGTGGCCCTAAGTAACGTTTCTGTGTCCCTAAGTAACGATTCTGTGGCCCTAAGTAATGTTTCTGTGTCCCTAAGTAATGATTCTGTGGCCCTAAGTAACGATTCTGTGGCCCTAAGTAACGTTTCTGTAGCCCTAAGTAATGTTTCTGTAGCCCTAAGTAATGTTTCTGTGGCCCTAAGTAACAGTTCTGTGGCCCTCAGTAACAATTCTGTGTCCCTCAGTAACAATTCTGTGTTTGTCCCTGAGTAACAATTCTGTGTCTGTCCCTGAGTAACAATTCTGTGTCCCTCAGTAACAATTCTGTGTCCCTCAGTAACAATTCTGTGTCCCTGAGTAACAATTCTGTGTCTGTCCCTGATTAACAATTCTGTGTCCCTGAGTAACGTTTCTGTGGCCCTAAGTAACAGTTCTGTGGCCCTCAGTAACAATTCTGTGTCCCTCAGTAACAATTCTGTGTCCCTCAGTAACAATTCTGTGTCTGTCCCTGAGTAACAATTCTGTGTCTGTCCCTGAGTAACAATTCTGTGTCCCTGAGTAACGTTTCTGTGGCCCTAAGTAACAGTTCTGTGGCCCTCAGTAACAATTCTGTGTCTGTCCCTCAGTAACAATTCTGTGTCTGTCCCTGAGTAACAATTCTGTGTCTGTCCCTGAGTAACAATTCTGTGTCCCTCAGTAACAATTCTGTGTCCCTCAGTAACAATTCTGTGTCCCTCAGTAACAATTCTGTGTCCCTCAGTAACAATTCTGTGTCCCTCAGTAACAATTCTGTGTCCCTGAGTAACAATTCTGTGTCGGTCCCTGAGTAAGAATTCTGTGTCTGTCCCTGAGTAACAATTCTGTGGCCCTAAGTAACGTTTCTGTGGCCCTAAGTAACGATTCTGTGGCCCTAAGTAACGATTCTGTGGCCCTAAGTAACGTTTCTGTGGCCCTAAGTAACGGTTCTGTGTCCCTCAGTAACAATTCTGTATCCCTCAGTAACAATTCTGTGTCTGTTCCTAAGTAACAATTCTGTGGCCCTAAGTAACGTTTCTGTGTCCCTAAGTAACGATTCTGTGGCCCTAAGTAACGATTCTGTGGCCCTAAGTAACGTTTCTGTAGCCCTAAGTAATGTTTCTGTAGCCCTAAGTAACGTTTCTGTGGCCCTAAGTAACGTTTCTGTGGCCCTAAGTAACGGTTCTGTGGCCCTCAGTAACAATTCTGTGGCCCTCAGTAACAATTCTGTGTCTGTCCCTAAGTAACAATTCTGTGGCCCTAAGTAACGTTTCTGTGGCCCTAAGTAACGTTTCTGTGGCCCTAAGTAACGATTCTGTGGCCCTAAGTAACTTTTCTGTGGCCCTCAGTAACAAATCTGTGTCCCTCAGTAACAATTCTGTGTCTGTCCCTAAGTAACGTTTCTGTGGCCCTAAGTAACGGTTCTGTGGCCCTAAGTAATGGTTCTGTGGCCCTCAGTAACAATTCTGTGTCCCTCAATAACAATTCTGTGTCTGTCCCTAAGTAACGTTTCTGTGGCCCTAAGTAACGGTTCTGTGGCCCTCAGTAACATTTCTGTGTCCCTCAATAACAATTCTGTGTCTGTCCCTAAGTAACAATTCTGTGGCCCTAAGTAACGTTTCTGTGGCCCTAAGTAACGGTTCTGTGGCCCTCAGTAACAATTCTGTGTCCCTCAGTAACAAGTCTGTGTCTGTCCCTAAGTAACAATTCTGTGGCCCTAAGTAACGATTCTGTGGCCCTCAGTAACAAATCTGTGTCCCTCAGTAACAATTCTGTGTCTGTCCCTAAGTAACGTTTCTGTGGCCCTAAGTAACGTTTCTGTGGCCCTAAGTAACGGTTCTGTGGCCCTAAGTAACGATTCTGTGGCCCTCAGTAACAAATCTGTGTCCCTCACTAACAATTCTGTGTCTGTCCCTAAGTAACAATTCTGTGGCCTAAGTAACGATTCTGTGGCCCTCAGTAACAATTCTGTGTCTGTCCCTAAGTAACAATTCTGTGGCCGTAAGTAACGTTTCTGTGGGCCTAAGTAACGATTCTGTGGCCCTCAGTAACAAATCTGTGTCCCTCACTAACAATTCTGTGTCTGTCCCTAAGTAACAATTCTGTGGCCCTAAGTAACGATTCTGTGGCCCTCAGTAACAAATCTGTGTCCCTCAGTAACAATTCTGTGTCTGTCCCTAAGTAACAATTCTGTGTCCCTAAGTAACGTTTCTGTGGCCCTAAGTAACGATTCTGTGGCCCTCAGTAACAATTCTGTATCCCTCAGTAACAATTCTGTCTGTCCCTGAGTAACAATTCTGTGTCCCTAAGTAACGTTTCTGTGGCCCTAACTAACAATTCTGTGGCCCTAAGTAAACGTTTCTGTGGCCCTATGTAACGTTTCTATTGCCCTAAGTAACGATTCTGTGGCCCTAACTAACGTTTCTCTGTCCCTAAGTAACGTTTCTGTGTCCCTAACTCTCTCCCTGCATACAGCCAGGTCTGCCTCTGTTGAATGACTGGAGGCAAATGGAGAATTCTAAAATGGCCGCTATTTATAGCTCGACCATTACACTGTGCTGGCTGGCTGGCTGCTGATTGGCTAATGCGATCACATGTCATGAATGAATGCATTATGGGTCAGCGCGCCTTGTCTGCGCGCCTTCACAGACATCCCCGCTCCGTCGCCGCACATGTCGCCGCCATTTTAGGAAAAATTTCGATTCGCGCATCCGAAGTCTGCTTATTTTCGGATTCGACGCGAGTCGAAATTTTCCTAATATTCGAAACGAATTCCACTTCGCCTACTTCGATTCGCTCATCTCTACATATAATGTGAAACACTCAGTGATCTCCACTTCTAGTGCTCAAAAAAGGAATCCTCCAATGGCAGCAATGCCTGCTCACCTCCCTGCCCAGACCCGCACAGGGCCACAAGGCAAAGACTCTCCTCACAGGCAATCCTTTACTCCAGGCAGCTCAGCGAGGGACCACAGGACTTCCACTCCACCTCCTCTCAAACGTCATATAGGACACAAACAGAGCTTCCCATAGTATAATACCGTTTAATAAGAACATTCAATGTAACATACTGATTCCACTCACATGTATTCCTTTGTATACAGCGCTTTCCACCTCATACCATGGGTGTATTCACATACAGGGAGGGAAACCAATATGGCCGCTACGTCCGGACATGCGTCCCCACGTGACCGGAAGTGATGTACTACGAACTGATAATAAGCAGACTTCGGATGCGCGAATCGAAATTTTTCCTAAAATGGCGGCGACATGTGCGGCGACGGAGCGGGGATGTCTGGGAAGGCGCACAGACAAGGCGCGCTGACCCATAATGCATTCATTAATGACATGTGACCGCATTAGCCAATCAGCAGCCAGCCAGCCAGCACTGTGTAATGGTCGAGCTATAAATGGCGGCCATTTTAGAATTCTCCATTTGCCTCCAGTCATTCAACAGAGGCAGACCTGGCTGTATTCAGGGAAAGAGTTAGGGACACAGAAACGTTACTTAGGGACATAGAAACGTTAGTTAGGGACACAGAAACGTTACTTAGGGCCACAGAAATGTTACTTAGGGACACAGAAACGTTACTTAGGGCCACAGAAACTTTACTTAGGGACACAGAAACGTTACTTAGGGACACAGAAACGTTACTTAGGGACACAGAATCGTTACTTAGGGCCACAGAAACGTTACTTAGGGCCACAGAAACGTTACTGAGGGCCACAGAACTGTTACTTAGGGCCACAGAAACGTTACTTAGGGCCACAGAATTGTTACTTAGGGACAGACACAGAAATGTTACTGAGGGACACAGAATTGTTACTGAGGGCAACAGAACTGTTACTTAGGGCCACAGAAACGTTACTTAGGGCCACAGAATTGTTACTTAGGGACAGACACAGAATTGTTACTGAGGGACACAAAATTGTTACTGAGGGCCACAGAACTGTTACTTAGGGCCACAGAAACGTTACTTAGGGCCACAGAATTGTTACTTAGGGACAGACACAGAATTGTTACTGAGGGACACAGAATTGTTACTGAGGGCCACAGAACTGTTACTTAGGGCCACAGAAACGTTACTTAGGGACACAGAATTGTTACTCAGGGACAGACACAGAATTGTTACTTAGGGACAGACACAGAATTGTTACTGAGGGACACAGAATCGTTACTTAGGGCCACAGAAACGTTACTTAGGGCCACAGAAACGTTACTTAGGGCCACAGAATTGTTACTTAGGGACAGACACAGAATTGTTACTGAGGGACACAGATTTGTTACTGAGGGCCACAGAACCTTTACTTAGGGCCACAGAAACGTTACTTAGGGACACAGAATTGTTACTCAGGGACAGACACAGAATTGTAACTGAGGGACACAGAATTGTTACTGAGGGCCACAGAACTGTTACTTAGGGCTACAGAAACGTTACTTAGGGCCACAGAATCGTTACTTAGGGCCACAGAAACTTTACTTAGGGCCAGAGAAACGTTACTTAGTGCCACAGAATTGTTACTTAGGGACAGACACAGAATTGTTACTGAGGGACACAGATTTGTTACTGAGGGCCACAGAACCGTTACTTAGGGCCACAGAATCGTTACTTAGGGACACAGAATTGTTACTCAGGGACAGACACAGAATTGTTTCTTAGGGACACAGAATTGTTACTCAGGGACAGACACAGAATTGTTACTGAGGGATACAGAATTGTTACTGAGGGACACAGAAACGTTACTTAGGGCCACAGAAACGTTACTTAGGGCCACAGAAACGTTACTTAGGGCTACAGAAACGTTACTTAGGGCCACAGAATCGTTACTTAGGGCCACAGAAACTTTACTTAGGGCCACAGAAACGTTACTTAGTGCCACAGAATTGTTACTTAGGGACAGACACAGAATTGTTACTGAGGGACACAGATTTGTTACTGAGGGCCACAGGACCGTTACTTAGGGCCACAGAAACGTTACTTAGGGACACAGAATTGTTACTCAGGGACAGACACAGAATAGTTACTGAGGGACAAAGAATTGTTA
Organism: Staurois parvus; assembly: GCF_062004578.1. NCBI lineage: Eukaryota > Metazoa > Chordata > Amphibia > Anura > Ranidae > Staurois > Staurois parvus. The sequence goes on along the minus strand of NW_028317807.1, from coordinate 17,658,993 downwards.
CTGAGGGACACAGAATTGTTACTGAGGGACACAGAATTGTTACTCAGGGACACAGAATTGTTACTGAGGGACACAGAATTGTTACTGAGGGACACAGAATTGTTACTCAGGGACAGACACAGAATTGTTACTCAGGGACAGACACAGAATTGTTACTGAGGGACACAGAATTGTTACTGAGGGACACAGAATTGTTACTGAGGGACACAGAATTGTTACTCAGGGACAGACACAGAATTGTTACTGAGGGACACAGAATTGTTACTGAGGGACACAGAATTGTTACTCAGGGACACATAATTGTTACTCAGGGACACAGAATTGTTACTGAGGAACACAGAATTGTTACTGAGGGACACAGAATTGTTACTCAGGGACAGACACAGAATTGTTACTCAGGGACAGACACAGAATTGTTACTGAGGGACACAGAATTGTTACTGAGGGACACAGAATTGTTACTCAGCGACAGACACAGAATTGTTACTCAGGGACAGACACAGAATTGTTACTGAGGGACACAGAATTGTTACTGAGGGACACAGAATTGTTACTGAGGGACACAGAATTGTTACTCAGGGACAGACACAGAATTGTTACTCAGGGACAGACACAGAATTGTTACTGAGGGACACAAAATTGTTACTGAGGGACACAGAATTGTTACTGAGGGACACAGAATTGTTACTCAGGGACAGACACAGAATTGTTACTGAGGGACACAGAATTGTTACTGAGGGACACAGAATTGTTACTCAGGGACACATAATTGTTACTCAGGGACACAGAATTGTTACTGAGGAACACAGAATTGTTACTGAGGGACACAGAATTGTTACTCAGGGACAGACACAGAATTGTTACTCAGGGACAGACACAGAATTGTTACTGAGGGACACAGAATTGTTACTGAGGGACACAGAATTGTTACTCAGCAACAGACACAGAATTGTTACTCAGGGACAGACACAGAATTGTTACTGAGGGACACAGAATTGTTACTGAGGGTCACAGAATTGTTACTGAGGGACACAGAATTGTTACTCAGGGACACAGAATTGTTACTGAGGGATACAGAATTGTTACTGAGGGACACAGAATTTTTACTGAGGGACACAGAATTGTTACTGAGGGACACAGAATTGTTACTCAGGGACACAGAATTGTTACTCAGGGACAGACACAGAATTGTTACTGAGGGACACATAATTGTTACTGAGGGACACAGAATTGTTACTGAGGGACACAGAATTGTTACTCAGGGACACAGAATTGTTACTGAGGGACACAGAATTGTTACTGAGGGACACAGAATTGTTACTCAGGGACAGACACAGAATTGTTACTGAGGGACACAGAATTGTTACTGAGGGACACAGAATTGTTACTCAGCGACAGACACAGAATTGTTACTCAGGGACAGACACAGAATTGTTACTGAGGGACACAGAATTGTTACTGAGGGACACAGAATTGTTACTCAGGGACACATAATTGTTACTCAGGGACACAGAATTGTTACTGAGGGACACAGAATTGTTACTCAGGGACAGACACAGAATTGTTACTGAGGGACACAGAATTGTTACTCAGCGACAGACACAGAATTGTTACTCAGGGACAGACACAGAATTGTTGCTGAGGGACACAGAATTGTTACTGAGGGACACAGAATTGTTACTCAGGGACACATAATTGTTAATCAGGGACACAGAATTGTTACTGAGGGACACAGAATTGTTACTGAGGGACACAGAATTGTTACTCAGGGACACAGAATTGTTACTCAGGGACACAGAATTGTTACTCAGGGACAGACACAGAATTGTTACTGAGGGACACAGAATTGTTACTGAGGGACACAGAATTGTTACTGAGGGACACAGAATTGTTACTCAGGGACACAGAATTGTTACTCAGGGACAGACACAGAATTGTTACTCAGGGACAGACACAGAATTGTTACTGAGGGACACAGAATTGTTACTCAGGGACACAGAATTGTTACTGAGGGACACAGAATTGTTACTCAGGGACAGACACAGAATTGTTACTCAGGGACAGACACAGAATTGTTACTGAGGGACACAGAATTGTTACTAAGGGACACAGAATTGTTACTCAGGGACAGACACAGAATTGTTACTCAGGGACACAGAATCGTTTAATTAAAGAGTATGTCAGACAACATGCATAGGAGTGGCAGAGGAGGCAATGTTTTAGGAGCGAGCAGAAGTGGCAGCAGAGGAAGGGGTCGAGGCAGCACTAGTCGCAGCCAGAGGCCAGTGCTCCCGGTTTCATCCAGCGGTCGTGTCTCCACCGACAACCCTGCCGTCATCGATTGGTTGGCTCGGTCGTCTTCCTCTTCCCAGGTCACCTCTGACACCTACAGCCAACGGTCGGTGGGTACGTCAGACACAACCGTTAGTTGGCATGGCCCGGGAGCAAGCCCACTGAAATCACGTGTCCTCGACCTGCCCCTGTCCTTTGGTGTTCCCTCACCAAGCGAAGTATCGTATGCTGTGGGCTCAGCCCCACTGTACAGTGAGGAAGAGCTAACAGAGGGCGGTCAGGAACGGGGGGAGACATCCGCCTCTTCAGCAGCCAGGCGAAGAAGTAGTGGCAAGGAGAGTGGCTCGGTAGCCGGTCTAGAGACAGGTCTGTCTCCTGACCCACACGCAGCCGAGGGGGCTAGTAGTGAGGCGGAGACCCTAATTGATGATGATGAGGCTGATCGCACTTGGCAGCCTCGTCGTCATCAGGCTATTGCTTCCGCATCATCAGGAGAAGAGGGTGGCAGCTTGGCAGCGAGCAAAACAGTTGGTGGGTTGCCCAGGAGGCAGCAGGGTCGCAGCAGTGTCAGTGGAGGCAAACGGCCACGGAGTACAGCACCAGCTCCACTGCAGCCTACCACCACGGCCAGTAGTGGTGCCGGTGTGCACGGAGGAAGCAGCAGTCAGCCAGTGAGGAGTATCGGGGGCAAAGTTTCCTACTCGGCGGTGTGGCAATTTTTTGTCAAGCCGCCCGAGGAAGTAAACGTAGCCGTATGTCGACTATGTGGCCAGAAAGTCAAGCGTGGCCAGGGGGCCCATGTTGGGACTACAGCGTTGCGGCAGCATATGCAGCGTCGCCATTTGGTGGCCTGGGAAAACCGTGATAAAGATACGGCGGTTCTGCCCGCCCCAGCCCCCGCTCCATCACCCGCTCCGTTACTTGCTCCGTCACCCGACGTCAATCGCCCTCTATCAGCCAGTCAAGGCTCCAACACCTCTGCTGAGGGGAGTTGTCGCTCGTTGGCAACTTCCGCTCGTTCTGATGCTCCTTCTCCTGCTACTCCTCTTCACGGATTCCGTCAGCAGTCTTTCTTGGAATCCGTTTCCAAGAGAGAACAGTTTGCGAGCACGCACCCGACGGTGCAAAAGCTGAACGTCCTCCTGTCCAAGTTGCTGGTGCTGCAGTCCCTCCCTTTCCAAGTGGTGGACTCAGCACCTTTCCGAGAAATGATGGCTTGTGCCGCGCCGCGGTGGAGAGTGCCAAGCCGTCATTTCTTCGCCAAAAAGGCAGTGCCAGCCCTGCATTCACATGTAGAAGAGATGGTGGGCCAGTCTTTGAGCATGTCGGTCTCTGCCAAAGTGCACGACAGCGCCGACGTATGGAGCTGTAACTACGGTCAGGGACAGTACATGTCATTTACGGCCCACTGGGTGAACATGGTGCCGTCACAGCCGCACCAGCAATTTGGACAGGTCACGCCGCTTTTGCCTCCACGTTTGCACGTCCTTGGTCCGGCAAAGATGTCCGCCTCTACCACCTCTTCTTCCGCCGTGTCCTCAGCCGCCACCCCCGTGCCAAGTCCCATTACCCGACCGGCATATCACATGTCCAGGGCGCAATGGTGTCACGCTGTGCTGCACCTGGTATGCCTTGGCGAACGTAGTCACACAGGGGAGGAACTTCTCAGTGTAATGAACAGAGAAATCGACAGATGGCTGTCTCCGCGCAAACTGAAAATCGGAACCATGTTGACCGACAACGGAAAGAACATGGTGTCTGCTCTGCGTCAAGGAAGGTTGTGCCATGCGCCATGCATGGCTCACGTGTTCAATCTGGTTGTCAAGCGGTTCCTAAAATCCACCATCCCACTGCAAGACATCCTTAAAATGTCACGTAAACTTTGCATGCATTTCAGCCATTCCTACACCGCAAAGCACACCCTCCTTGAGCTGCAGCGGCAGAACGGAATTCCACAGCATCGCCTGATCTGCGACGTTGCAACAAGGTGGAATTCAACCCTACACATGTTAGACCGCCTTTACGAACAGCGAAAGGCCATCACCGATTTCCTGATGTTACAAGCGGATAAAGGTACTCCCCTGTGTAACTTCGATGTCAGCCATTGGCAGCTCATGCGTGACACCTGCCGCTTGCTCAGGCCCTTTGAGGAGGCCACGCTATTCGTGAGTCGGCAGGACTATGGGATGAACGACGTCATTCCTCTGTTGCACGTCCTGGAACAAATGCTGTTAACAATGGCTGGTCAGGGTGCGGTAGACGTGGCGCACAGATCTCAACGCCACATGACCCCTGTGGGGGCAGGACAGGAAGAAGAGGAGGAGGTAGAGGAGGACATTTGTGCTCAGGAATTATTGAGTGAAATGGGTGGTTTTTCCATTCAGCGGACAGGAGTGGAGGAGCAGGAGCATCTGGTAGAGGAGGAGGAGACAGAGGACCCAGATGCACCGTGGCAGTATGCTGTGGAGATGGAGGCAGGGAGTCCCTCGCATTCCTTGGCACAAATGGCCCATAGCATGCTCGGTTGCTTGCGTAGCGACAGCCGAATAATAACCATCAGACAGAGGGATGACTTTTGGCTGTCCACCTTGTTGGACCCTCGCTACCGTTCAAAAATGGTGGCCTTTTTCACACCTGCTGAGAGGGAGGCCAAAATAACGTACTATAAAAACCACCTATGTAGTCAGTTGGTCTCTGCCTTTCTGCGCCAACGTCCATCCTCAGACACTGTGGGCCCTGTGCGCTCGCGTTCCGCTGCCATGGCAGCAAGGGAGGGATGGGGTGGTAGGAGCAGTGGCAGCTCCACCAGCAGCGGCTGCCTCAGTCTGCAGTCGATGATGAGTAGCTTTCTTCACCAGCGCAGTGAGGAAACTACTAACCAGCCGCAGCAGCAGCAGCAGCATCAGGTGGACCTGGAGCAGGACCTCAAACAACAGGCTTGGGCCTACTTGGACAGCACCCTGCCAACCGAGGTAGACAATCCCCTTGACTACTGGGCAACGAAACTTGACCTTTGGCCCCAACTAGCTGAATTTGCCCTTGAAAGGCTGTCATGCCCGGCCAGTAGCATGGCATCGGAGCGCGTGTTTAGTGCGGCAGGAGGTATTGTAACTCCGACTGTCCACCCAAAGTGTGGAGAGACTCACGTTTGTGAAAATGAATCAGGCGTGGATTAGTCTGGATTTCAAACCACCAGTTCCTGACACAACTGACTAAATCCGCCATGAATCATGCCCCAAACATGTGCCACTTTCAGGTCTCCTCACACTGCTGGTGTGTTCCATTTTTTGTCATAGGGTGCTGGCAGATTACGGGCCTCCCATTGCTGCTGCCAGGCCCGTAATCTGCCATGGGCCCCAGTACCGCCTCCTCATGCTGCTGCCAGGTCCACAGTCTCTCATGGGTCCCTGTACGGCCTCCCATTGCTGCTGTCTCCATCGCCACACTCTGCCATGTGCCACTTTCAGGTCTCCTCACACTGCTGGTGTGTTCCATTTTTTGTCATAGGGTGCTGGCAGATTACGGGCCTCCTATAGCTGCTGCCAGGCCCCTAATCTGCCATGGGCCCCTATACCGCCTCCTCATGCTGCTGCCAAGTCCAGAGTCTCTCGTGGGTCCCTGTACGGCCTCCCATTGCTGCTGTCTCCATCGCCACACTCTGCCATGTGCCACTTTCAGGTCTCCTCACACTGCTGGTGTGTTCCATTTTTTGTCATAGGGTGCTGGCAGATTACGGGCCTCCCATAGCTGCTGCCAGGCCCCTAATCTGCCATGGGCCCCTATACCGCCTCCTCATGCTGCTGCCAGGTCCAGAGTCTCTCATGGGTCCCTGTACGGCCTCCCATTGCTGCTGTCTCCATCGCCACACTCTGCCATGTGCCATTTTCAGGTCTCCTCACACTGCTGGTGTGTTCCATTTTTTGTCATAGGGTGCTGGCAGATTACGGGCCTCCCATTGCTGCTGCCAGGCCCCTAATCTGCCATGGGCCCCAGTACCGCCTCCTCATGCTGCTGCCAGGTCCACAGTCTCTCATGGGTCCCTGTACGGCCTCCCATTGCTGCTGTCTCCATTGCCACACTCTGCCATGTGCCACTTTCAGGTCTCCTCACACACTGCTGGTGTGTTCCATTTTTTGTCATAGGGTGCTGGCAGATTACGGGCCTCCCATTGCTGCTGCCAGGCCCGTAATCTGCCATGGGCCCCCGTACCGACTCCTCATGCTGCTGCCAGGCCCCTAATCTGTCATGGGCCCCTGTTGTCGCTTGTTGGCATATTCCGCTCGTTCAGATGCTCCTTCTCCTGCTACTCCTCTTCACGGATTCCGTCAGCAGTCTTTCTTGGAATCCGTTTCCAAGAGACAACAGTTTGCGAGCACGCACCCGACGGTGCAGAAGCTGAACGTCCTCCTGTCCAAGTTGCTGCTGCCAGGCTCGTAATCTGTCATGCGCCCCTGTACCGCCTCCTCATGCTGCTGCCAGGTCCAGAGTGTGTCATGGGCCCCCGTACCGACTCCTCATGCTGCTGCCAGGCCCGTAATCTGTCATGGGCCCCTGTACCGCCTCCTCATGCTGCTGCCAGGTCCAGAGTGTGTCATGGGTCCCTGTACGGCCTCCCATTGCTGCTGCCAGGCCCGTAATCTGCCATGGGCCCCCGTACCAACTCCTCATGCTGCTGCCAGGCCCGTAATCTGTCATGGGCCCCTGTACCGCCTCCTCATGCTGCTGCCAGGTCCAGAGTGTGTCATGGGTCCCTGTACGGCCTCCCATTGCTGCTGTCTCCATCGCCACACTCTGCCATGTGCCACTTTCAGGTCTCCTCACACTGCTGGTGGTTTCCATTTTTGTCATAGGGTGCTGTATGGCCTCCCATTGCTGCTGCCTCCACCGCCACACTGTGGCTCCACACTCTGGTTTTGGCCCCGTGACTGCCCAAATGAGTGAAGTGTGCGGTGATTCTAAGATCGACGGCACTCATCTGCATGTCATACTGACTGTCAGTATTATTTCTCTTCCCCAGCAGACTCCAAGGGCATTTAAATTAAAGGTACAGTGTTCTGCACTAATATAAAGGCTCTCTGAAGCCTAGAAACACCCTTTTATAAGTTAAATTCGCAGCGAATATATTCGACTCGAATCGAAATTTTTTCACGAATTCGCCGAATCAGTCGAATCGAATTTTTGAATAATTCGCTCATCTCTAGTTATTGATTTCATAGTATTGATTTATTTAAGGATTAAATATTAATACATTATTTGTCATTTTTTATCACGGATTAATTATGAGGTATTTAGGGTTTATTTATGTATGAGATATTTATATATCGTAGTTTTCCAGCAATTAGACTCATCATATTGAATTTTTATCACTTTATGGGATTTATTATAGGTTTAGATGGCATTTGAGACATGTTCATTGGGTATTTTTTAGCTATTTATTAGCGCTTCACTATTTTGGTATATGGTATTTATGATCCACTGGTTGAGTCAGAGTGACAGCGGCTGTAAAATAGGGACGCATCCATATTAAGCGCAGGAGGATTTTTTTCCTATTTAACATTGGTCAAATGAAAACGTTAGACTTAATTTTTAGAATTAGGGATGATGTTGTTAGATTACAGCTCTCTTCCTCAAATACAGTGTTTGTGTTCTCTGAAGTTATACCTTGACTAAGATGGCTGGAATCTAATTTGTTATGCCCTCTACAGAAGGTTAGAAAGAGACTTAATAGGGCTATTTAAAAAATGTTTGTCTTCGTTTACAGGTTTTTCTTATAGGCACACAGAGTTGGGGGGTGGTCTCCATGGTCTGTATAGGGATGATGGGGTCCACCTGCACACCTGTATTGAAATGGCCACAGTGCGGGGATTTTGGTGACAGGTGTTTTCATCACCTGTCTGTTGGATATTTTAATTTATTAAATTACTTTGGCTTGGGCCATAGTTGCTGAGCTATTTGAGGCTTTGGTTATTTTAAATAAATGTATAATGAGTTAATGGTTATATGTAATTGAAACCAACAATAAACGGCCATGGCCTATTTTGTCCAGCCTGGCGTGTTGTGTCATTATTTATTTATTTAGGTAGTTTAAATGTTATACCTGCTGCCTGCTGTTCCATGTCTCTTATGTAAGAAAAGCCTGCCTCTTCTCACATTTTTCATTTGTATTTAAAGTTCCACCTTAAAGTGGATCCACAAATTCTGTGAGAATGCACTCAAAAACTGTAGAAGGATTTGGAATACTTAGATCTCCCTGGAGGCAGCATTGTGGTTCAGTGATATCACCAACATCTATAGGAAGCACTGGAAGCTGGGGTTCAAGATAAGTATTTTGTCCATTTCTCTTCCTTTTTGGATTTTTTTTTCAGTTTTTATTAGTGTTTTAATTTGAGATTTAGGGGGTCTGCCAGATAAGTGGGCCCTGCATTTTCTCTAAGGTCCACTTCTAAAGAGAGTGTGACATGTGCACCTTATTAATTTACAGTTTGCACATTAGAAAAACTAACTTTTGAATGTGAAAGAGACTCTAAGTGGCCTTAATTTATATATTCACACTGTATATTATGTTAGATGAACTCAGAGCACAACATATTTCAGTATCAGCACATTTGCATCTACTATTAGTTATGTAAGCTGAGCTAATCCTGATTATCTTCAAACCTTTCATGTCATCTGCAGACTGGAAAGAAAAAGCACTGATTACAGTGTAAAGACCCCCATGTTGGGCAGCTAAATATGAAAAGCCTGGATGAAAAGAATATAAAGAACTATAGTTCAGTTATCTTTGTAGTCTTACAAGCTTGTTAAGGGAAATGTATTATACCTGCTGTTAAAGCAGACCTATAGTCTAAAATCAAATGTCCTCTAAAAAAGTCACTCCTCCAAGTACTGCATTCACAACATGCAGGGAACCCACAAATACTTAAAAAGAACTAAAGGCAAGACTTGTTTTAAATTTTGAATAGTGCAAGGGATAATTGTTACTCCTGTCAGTTTTTTTTCCATGTGTGTTTTTGTAGGGAGAGTTCTCTTTACTTTCTTGTCTCATAGCCACAACAGGAAGTGAGAGTAGAGCCTTCAAAAATAAAGAAATCCCTGGTTGTCACAACCATTGCCAGAACTAGTGTCTCCTGCATTACTGTTATGGTAGGGACCCACAAATTTGGATTTTCTTTTACTTTCAGAGGGATGACGGTAAATAGAGAGGCTGAACATCCCTAATGGGGGCACAGACAGCAATAAATACCTGACAGTTGTTCTGATCCTTCTCCATTGTATGCAAAACTAAACAAATATTGCCTTTAGTTATACTTTGTTACCCTTGAATTATTATTTGTGCTCGAACTCTGAATCTTTCACTACATTGAGATGGGTATTGGCATCTTCTAAGAGAATTTAGAGTTTCTGCACCAAGGTAAGTATTTGTTATTTGTCAGATGCATCATTTATACCTAATTACCAGGAAAGGGAGGTTTTTTTTGTTAGGGAGACCCAATGTCTAAAAAATTATAATATGCAAATAGCAATCTCAGTTTCTAAAGTTGTCCTAGACTCTGTCCCTCCCACACTTTTCTGTTTTGTCAAACCCTAGCATCACTGACCAGTAATAATATGGGGGGATGCAATTTCAGGAAGGATGTTGATCTTCATTAATTAAGGCAGCATTTTTCAACCTTTTTCAACCACCTTTGTCACAACACCCTTTAAAAGTATGCAAAATCTGTAGGCACCCAATCTCAAGATTTTGCTCACGAAATCTCAAGACTTACAATATCATAGGGAGAAAGAATATTGAATGGACTTTTTAGGCACAGAAACTCAGTACACAATAAAATAAAATCAATGTTCCTTTATTAACATCACATCACCTCTAAAATGTATCTTGTATACGATTACATTGCACAATTAGCCCACAACTAATAATATGTTATTTGAATCAATACACCAAAACTTTATGTTTGAGGAGTCTCGTGGGTCCCTCGCCAGCCCATAGCCTGGTTTTTGCACCCCCATACCCGACCCTTGGAGGTTGGTGTATCTGAGGTAATCTGCAATTGCGTGCCCCGGGGAGTTTATCACAGCACAATGCACACTGATTGATTTTGTCAATGATGACTAATGTTCTGTACATTGTGGTGTTTTATAATTATATATATATATATATATAAATATATATTGTCTAAGTCTATCTATCATACTCAGATACATTGCTAGCCCCTGAGGAAGCAACTTTTTGTCGGGCACTGCCTGTGCAGCTTGAATATCCCCTACCTTCCTGAAGGAATACTTTGTTGGTACCATCTGTACTGTAATCATTCATTGAAAATCAATCTCTGTGGTTGGTGGGTTATGGGATGTTAGCTGTGGGCTAATTGTGCAATTTAATCATATACAAGATACATTTTAGAGGTGATGTGATGTTAATAAAGGAACATTGATTTTATTCTATTGTGTACTGAGTTTCTGTGCCTAAAAAGTCCATTCAATATTCTTTCTCCCAAAATCTTACTTCAGGGAAGTGGCACTTTGTTACTAACTTGGTCTTGACCGCCTACCACCCGATAGTCACCCCAATTTTTCAACTTACAATATCATAGTGTCAGGAAAGGACTCACCGCTGGTTGCAGTACCGGGACATACCAGCAGGTGTCCTTTCAGCAGCCAGGATCTCACCTCCTGCAATCAAGTCATCACCTCAGGCTGATTGCAGGAGGTGTATTTAAACAGTAACCAGGCCTGCAAGCAGGGCCTTGGTGTTTGTTCCCATGAGCCTCTGCTATCTGTTACCTGCTACCTGTGATCTTCTCTGTGTCCCGTCTTCCTCTGCGTCCCATGTTTGATCTCCCGTGTATGACCCCGGCTAGCCTGACTACGCTTGATTGCTGTACTTGTATATATTGGGTGAAGGTTTTTGTTATTTGGTTGTTGTTGCACTGTGCATTTGTATATTGGTGTGTCTCATAAATAAATTATATTATTTACATCACTCCTGAAGCCTGATATTCCCTGTGTCAGTCCACACATCTCTGGTCATATCCGGGTTACTGACATAACACCAAGGCCAGTCCTGACCAGACGTGGCTGCACAGAGAAACCATCTTGGCTTGTTGTTTGTGAAGGATGCATCCTGAGGAGGTTGTGTACTTGTCTCGGCTAATAATAGAAGACAGAGAATACTGCTATCAGATTCTGAAGGAGTGGGCCAGGGATCAGCTGCTAGAGTGCATGCGGGTTGCTCATTCTCTAGTAGATCAGGGCAGGGTGTTTTCTAAGGTGCAGCCATTGATTCAGGCTTGTGCTGAGTTGGCTCTGTCCAGTAGCCCTGAAAGCAGGGATGACTTTTCTCCGCCATTCAGTACAGATAAAGTAGAATCACTGGTATGGTTGTTGGAGGATGATCCAGATTGCTTCTTTGAGCATTATTCATCATGTTCACAACATGTGCTAGTTGATTGTATAAACGCAGTGCAGTCTTTGGTCAGACAGGCTATGTGTAAGCTGAGCTTTGTTCAACCAGTACTACAGACATGGTCAGATTTGTTACACCCAGCCTCAGTCAGCTTGCAACAACCCAGTCATGTTTCTAATCATTCATTTTCCCAGAGCGCTCTGCCTCCATTCCCCACAGCACCCCCAGTTACAGCCCAGTATACCCTGCTATCAACCACATGTCAGTACCCTGTTCCCACTTGCGGCACCTATCCTGCCTTTAACCCCATCAAGAAGTCCTCTGTAGAAACTGCTCCCTACTCTGTTCCATCCTTCAGCTCTTCTCTGTCTTCAGCTGCTCCCTCCATTTACAGCCCTGCATTCACTTGCAGTGCTGTATCTCAACCCAAGAAGAAGCGAAAATTCTTTCCAACCAGTACCATCCTGCCAGTATCCAAATCGGCTGACCTGCTGTCTGAGATCCCGCCTTTTGTTATCCCGCCTGATGAGCCGATGCCTGACGTTCAGCCTGATGACCCAATGCCTGCCATCCAGCCTGATGACCCGATGCCTGTTATCCAGTCTGATGACCCGATGCCTGTTATCCAGCCTGATGACCTGATGCCTGTTATCCAGCCTGATGATTGGGTGTCCATTATCCAGCCTGATAACCCGATGCCTGTTATCCAGCCCAATGACCCGATGCCTGTTATCCAGCCTGATGACCAGGTGTCCGTTATCCAGCCTGATGACTCGGTGTCCGTTATCCAGCCTGATGACCCAATGCCTGTTATCCAGCTTGATGACCCGATGCCTGTTATCCAGCCTGATGACCCGATGCCTGTTATCCAGCCTGATGACCCGATGCCTGTTATCCAGCCTGATGACCTGGTGTCCGTTATCCAGCCTGATGGCCCGGTGTCCGTTATCCAGCCTGATGCCTTTATGCCTGCTATCCAGCCTGATGCCTTGATGCCCGCTATCCAGCATGATCCCTTGATGCCTGCCATCCAGCCTGATGCCTTGATGCCCGCTATCCAGCCTGATGCCTTTATGCCTGCTATCCAGCCCGATGCCTTGATGCCCACTATCCAGCATGATCCCTTGATGCCCACCATCCAGCCTGATGCCTTGATGCCCGCCATCCAGCCTGATGCCTTGATGCCCGCCATCCACCCTGATGACCCGGTGTCCGCTATCCCGCCTGATGACCTGATGCCTGTTATTCAACCTGAGGAACCGCTACCTGCCATTAGGCCTGATGACCCGCTGCCCCTACTGAGGTACCCTGACACCTACACTTTATTACATAGTTACATAGTTCGTCTGGCTGAAAAGAGACAAAAGTCTATCTAGTTCAACCATTAAAATAAAAAAAAAGTTATAATCCTATACCCACAGTTGATCCAGAGGAAGGCAAAAAACCCAGCAAAGCATGATCCAATTTGCTCCTGAAAGGAAAAAATTCCTTCATGATCCCCCCGAGAGGCAATCTGATATTCCCTGGATCAACTTTACCTATAAATGTTAGTATCCAGTTATATTCTGTGTATCTAAGAAAGAATCCAGGCCTTTTTTTAAAGCAATCCACTGAGCCGGCCAGAACCAACCACATTTTCACAGCTCTCACTGTGAAGAAACCTTTCCGTGTTTGGATATTAAATTTCTTTTCTTCCAGATGTAAAGAGTGCCCCCCTGTCCTCTGTGATGACCTCAGGGTGATTACCTCTACACAGAGTTCACTATGTGAACCACTGATGTATTTATACATGTTGATCATATTCCCCCCTTAATCTCCTCTTCTCTTCTAATCTTTCCTCATAGCTGAGCTCCTCCATGCCTCCTATCAGTTTGGATGCCCTTCTCTATTAGGCCATAGACACCATGGCTTCATGGATGCAGGCATAGACAGGTTGCAAGACAAGTTCTCAGTCATTGTCAGTGTCTCCCTCATCCTCAGGCCAGTCACACACATAGAAGTGTTACACTTATTTTTCAGCTGCTGTAGGGCTCTTCCAGCTCTCTCCTCTTGAACTAAGACATGTCAGTGGGGTGAGCATGGTACAGTACTGGCAACAGGTACAAAGACAGATGAGAGGGATGTGGAGAGTCATAAAAGGTGAATCACAACGTGCCCGGAAACAGGGAGAGAACAAACTCCTGTATATTTTCTCTTGCCTTCTCTACTTCTCTGAGTGCCATCCAAGAGGTGTGAAAGGAGGTGAGATTTGTGTGGGCTGAACCAAGCACCTAGGAATATGTCTACCACCTGCTTCCTAGCAACCGATGACTTTACCTATGATCACCCAGGTGGTTCACTTTTGATATCACCCCTGAAGAACACCCCTGAAGAACCCTGAAGAGGCTGAATTAAGGCATCTGTACTTTAGGTGTCTGCCTACAGTTTATTTTGGAAGTAAGCACAGGTACATGTAATTTACTACAAAGTAGGATGGCTAGCAATCAAATATGCATTACAGTATTTTTAAAAGTTAAATACTTTGGAAAGTTTTTAGGTCGGAACTAAGCTTTCTTGTTAAGATATATAGTGATATATGACATAATAACATTTGTATTTCTATGGAGCGGATGTAAAACAGATTTTTTTTAATGTAATGTACTGTTTCCAGACATTACTATGTGCGGTGGGATTTTAATGTTTTTAATGCATTCATCAGAGCGTGTTTAGACCTTCAGAATCTAGCAATGTATTATATAAATATATGCTTACTATATCAGTTTACCTAGTGGTTAATGTATCACATCAATTTTCATAACCCTAGAAATCCAATTTAACCAGCCTAGTCTTTTGTGCAGACACCATTAATTGTTTGATAGTGGCACCTCTAGTAGTTTCAGGGTAAATAAACCTTTCTGCCTTTTTGAAACAGCTATCAGCTTTATAGTTCCTCCTTTTAAGACCCCCCCCACCTCAGATGAAGCAGTTTCTTGAATTGTTCAAACCTTTTGAAACAAGGAACAATGATGAATGACTGAATGAAAACTACACATATGAATTTATTGATGCACCTGCACTCAGGTTCACCCAGGAACTTAATGCAGAGGTTTACACAGCTTAGAAGCCATAAGACTAAGAATGTGTCGTGGGCGCCCTCTACCCAGAAGTGCAAACCACATATATATAGTGCCAAAAAAATGGAAGTGACCATTTTTTGTAACAAAATGCACCACAGGACTTTTGGTTTGAGAAAAGGGCAGTCTTAAAACTCATTACCATGCCCCAGGCTTGGCTATCCTCATCTGTGGTTTGGATAGATTTGGATGTGACTTTACCGTCACATCTGAATCTATCCAAACCACAGCTGAGGATAGCCAAGCCTCGTGCAGCTGGCTGACACTTCTGAGAATCATCTGCATCATATCCAGAGTGGTTGACAGTGCGTGTATACCAGCAGCTTTCTGGAGCAGCTCTGCATCCGGTCCAGCAGCATCCCTGCCAATCTATGCAACATCTTGATGGCTCCCCAGATGGTTCACTCTGAATTGGATGGGATACCCTTTAACTCCTTCCATTCTGTGTATTTTACCCTTTTCTAATTTTTTTCCATTGCTCCTCTACACTTATATCTTGTGCCCTCTTATGTTTATTTCCTTTATATATTTTATGCCTGTTTTATTAATGTTATCAGTTATTTATTTTTAACTGGTCTGCATTTTTAATTATAATAATTTTTAATTACCGTATTTTTTGCTCCATAAGACGCACCTGACCATAAGACGCACCTAGGTTTTAGAGGCGAAAAACAAGAAAAAAAAATATTCTGAACCAATGGACTGTGGACACAGTACAGGGGATGACCAGAGACTGCGGACACAATACAGGAGATGACCAGAGACTGCGGACACAGTGCAAGAGATGACCAGAGACTGCGGACACAGTGCAGGAGATGACCAGAGACTGCGGACACAGTGCAGGGAATGACCAGAGATTGCGGACACAGTGCAGGGAATGACTAGAGACTGCAGACAGTGAAGGGAATGACCAGAGACTGCAGACAGTACAGGAGATGACCAGAGACTGCGGACACAGTGCAGGGAATGACTAGAGACTGCAGACAGTGAAGGGAATGACCAGAGACTGCAGACAGTACAGGAGATGACCAGAGACTGCGGACACAGTGCAGGGAATGACTAGAGACTGCAGACAGTGAAGGGAATGACCAGAGACTGCGGACACAGTGCAGGAGATGACCAGAGACTGCGGACACAGTGCAGGGGATGACCAGAGACTGCAGACAGTGCAGGGGATGACCAGAGACTGCAGACAGTGCAGGGGATGACCAGAGACTGCAGACAGTGCAGGGAATGACCAGAGACTGCAGACAGTGCAGGGAATGACCAGAGACTGCAGACAGTGCAGGGGATGACCAGAGACTGCTGACCTTTGGGGAGGGAGGGGGAGCGGGTACCTGAATTTGACAGGTACCCGCTCCCACTTCCGCGGAGTTGTCCTTCCCTCTTCTTCCCGGGCCGGCTTCTGTGACAGCCGGGTGACCACTGCGCATGCGCGAGAAGCGCTGCGCTTTGTGAATGCCCGGCGCCTTCTGGGACCTGTCATGTGTTCCAGAAGAAACCGGATCATTCACAAAGCGCAGCACATGCGCAGTGGGCACCCGGCTCCCACAGAAACCAGCGCGGGAAGACTGTGCAGTGCTGGAACGAGGAACAGGTAAGGCCTTGCAGGAGAGAACAGCTGAGCGGCCGGCCCGGTATTCTGACATGGTGGCCGCAAAAATACCGGACCGGCCGCTTTATATTCGCTCCATAAGACGCACTGACATTTCCCCCCCTTTTTTGGGGGGAAAAAAGTGCGTCTTATGGAGCAAAAAATACGATACTATTCATATGGTGAGGCTATAGGAACATGTTATAGGTATAGGTATTTCAGTAATGTGGACTTCATGCATCTACATAAGGTTGTTATTATGCTCAACTCTTTTTAGGTATGTAATGTAACTTTTTTCATATTTATTTTTATATATTATTTATTATTATTTTATATATTATTCATGGAAAGATAAAGTTAAGTTGTGTATGTGATGCAAATTGAGTCAGTGGGAGAAGTTTTTCTATTCAGTACAAGCAATCAATGGGAGAAGGTTTTCCATTCAGTACAACCAATCAATGACCGGCATTGAATATTTAAGTCTTTGGCAAAATGGCAACCAGTCGCATTTACTGTGGACATTATTCTGTTGAAACACAAAGAGGTGGGCCCTCCGGTCGTAACTTCCTGTTCCGGTATGTCAAGTACCAATGTCCTGATCACTGCCATACTGCATACCAGCATCCTAATCACTGCCATTTCTCATACCAGCGTTCACCATTTTAGGGTTTTAGCTAATCGATTTTCATATAAATATCCCATAGTTTGTAGACTCTATAACTTTCACACAGACTAAATAATATACACTGTTTTGGTTTATTTTTGCCCCAAAAATGTTGCAGAATACATTTTGGCCTAAATTAATGAAGAAAGATTATTTATTTGCAAAATTGTATAACAAAAACTAAGAAATATTGCTTTATTTCAACATTTTCAGTATTTTTTAATTCATATGGCAAAAAATAAAACAGTAGTGATCAAATACCACCAAAAGAACACTCTATTTGTGTGAAATAAATTATAAAAACTTCATATGGTTGCAGTGTTACCTGACTGCACAATTACCATTCAAGTGCAACAGTGCTGAAAGCTGAAAAATGGTCTGGACTAGAAGAGGGGTGAAAGTGTCCAAACTTGAAGTGGTTAAAAAAGGGGAAGCTCATTCTACTCCTTCCCTGTAGCTTCTGGGTCCCTCCATTTTTTTTGCAAGTCACAGTGTGGGAACTAACATCAGTGTATTGTACTCCTATGAAGCCTGCAGCTAAAGATAAAAGATTTATTTTCACCACAAATGTTTTCTGAATCTCTCTCTCTCACTTTTCCTGCCTTTTCTGACAACTTTTTCTGGTAAATTCTGGCACGTTCTGTTGATATAGATAGTATCTACTGTATGTGATAAGCCATTTAAAAAATACTTGTGTAGCGTTACCTCTGTAGGAGCCACTGTTTAGGATGGCTTTTCTGTTTTTGTCTCAACCTTTTTAGGGAACTTCAGCCCTTAGTAGCCCTTAGTACTCATTAGTAGTAGTAGTGATATGGTAGGTAACAAGGTAAGCATAGAATTGGATTGACAATCTTAACAAGAAAATTTAGCATACAGGGTGGAAATTCCTCTGCCAGCAGGAGACCATACTAGAGATCCAAGCCTGATACTGGGAGTGAGGACAGCTTTGGGGCAGCATAGCACCCCCTCATCAGAGCACCTGCACTGTAGCCTTAGGGAGACTTGAACGTTTACTCACCCTCTGCTTCCCATTGCTAATCGGCTTTTGGGGAGAGACTCAGGGGGCCTCCTCCTACAGCGAGAGGTTACTGCAGAATCCCGGGGACTGGTGAGAAGGCTATTTGTCCATTGCTGATACTTCCAGCAGGGACTGAGTCACTCACAGCAGGACATCATATGTACCCCATGAATACTGCACCCATACTGCACTCTACTGCACTTATGCCTAACCAATACTGTACCTATACCAACCCTATACTGCATTATACCAAACCTCTACTGCATCTGAACCACATCTACCTTGCACCTTGCTGGACTATACCATTCCTATACTGTACCTATACTGCATGAAAATTAACTGGGACTATCGTTAAGTGTACCAGATCTCCTTAAGGGCTACAACGATAGCTGACAGAAGAACATCTCAAAGGATTATCCCTCCCATAAGAATTATTCTGCAGGCCCCCTTTGTTCTCCTGCCCCCTCCTCTTTTGGACAGTGCATACCCAGTCAGTCTAGGACTAGCATCACTGCCATAAATGCACTCTAGCAGTATAGATCTAGCACTCGGTAGATTAAACTTTATTATTGCTCACTGCTGCACTTGAGATGGTCTTGCTACTGTTTATGCTGATCTGAATACCATGTCATCTTATGCCTAGCCCCTACTGTCAATCACTTTGTATGTTAAATTGTGTTATTACCAATTGTTACTCCATTTTATGCTTGCCTATTTACCAACAATATTGCCTGACAATATATTAAAATTGCCTTTACTACCTGGTTTGGTGCTTATTTTCTTTGATATAACACTATTATTGGAAACTAAGTATTACTTTCAGTAATTTTCTATGATATTGTATGTTAGTACACTCAACCTGGTGTGTCAGAGGGGCTGAGGTTCCCCAGAAGTTCAAGGCAAATAACAGAGGACCCATTCTATTCGGCGGCTCCTATGGGGGTAGCGCTAAAGTATGTTACAATTTCCAAATTAATAAAAACCTTTCACAATGAATACCATAGTTTTACTGTGGCATTCCATAAATCTAATTTAACAAGGGAGTGTCAATATTCACTTCAATTATCAATTCAGTTGAAAAGTAAATTCCTGTTTACTTATTTTGTTTGCACATGATTGGAGATTCTAAACAAACAGGAATTTGCTTTTCAAATGACTGGATAATTCATGTGAATATTCACATAATTTAAATTCTCAACATCTTTAGTACATCAGATCATTTGTGTGATGTCCACAACAATCAATATTACTGTATATACGGTATATAGTATATAAACACACTCTTGCCAGCTGTGGTAGAGATGCTAATATACTGTCACTCATACAGGCTTGTGGGAGTTGGACTGTGTGAAGGGACATTGGGCAGTATTAACTAGGGATAAAAATTAAATTTGTTATTCTGTTTCTTCTTCCATTTTATTCAGCCAGATCCATAAAAGGTGCATGCTAAATATGGAAGCTTAGAATAGAAGACACTATACAGAAACTTCCAGCAATAAAAGTGGCTGTGATAAAAGAAAAAAAACCATATATATATATATATATATATATATATATACTGATCAAAAAAATTAAAGGAACACTTTGAAAACACATCAGATCTCAATGGGGAAAAATGTCATGCTGGACATCTAAACTGATATGGACTAGGTAATGTGTTAGGAACATAAGGATGCCCCATCGTTTGATGGAAATTAATTCAAAGACTCCCCAAAAATCAAAGTGAAAAAATAATGCAGCAGACTAGTTCATTTTGCTGAAATTTGATTGCAGCAATTCAAATTGGTACTCAGTAGTTTCTTAGGCCCCCATGTGCTTGTAAACATGCCTGACAACATCAGGGCATGCTCCTAATGAGACAACGGATGGTGTCCTGGGGTATTTACTCCCAGATCTGGACCAGGGCATCACTGAGCTTCTGGACAGTCTGAGGTGCAATCTGATGGCGTCAGATGAACCAAAACATGATATCCCAGAGGTACGCTATTGGATTTAGGTCAGGCGAGCGTGGGGGCCATTCAGTGGTATCAATTCTTTTATCCTTCAGGAACTACCTGCATACTCTCGCCATATGAGGCCGGGCATTGTCATGCACCAGGAGGAACCAAGGATCCACTGCACCAGCGTAGGGTCTGACAATGGGTCCAACGATTTCATCCCAATAACTATTGGCAGTCAGGGTGTGCTTGTCTAGCCTTTAGAGGTCTGTGCATCCCTCCATGGATATGCCTCCCCAGACCATCACTGACCCACCACCAAAACAGTCATGCTGAAAGATCTTACAAACAGCATAATGTCCTCCACGGTTTCTCCAGACCCATTCACGTCTGCCACATGTGCTCAGGGTGAACCTGTTCTCACCTGTGAAAAGCACAGGGTGCCAGTGGTGGACCTGCCAATTCTGATGTTCAATGGCAAATAACAATTGAGCCCTATGGGCAATGAGCACAGGGCCCAGTAGAGGATGTTGGGCCCTCGGGCCACCCTCATGAAGTCTGTTTTTGATTGTTTGGTCAGAGACATTTACACCAGTGGCCTGCTGGAGGTTAATTTGTAGGGTTCAGGCAGTGCTCATCCTGTTCCTCCTTGCACAAAGGAGGAGATACTGGTCCTTCTGATGAGTTAAGGACCTTCCTTCGGGCCCTGTCCAGCTCTCCTAGAGTAACTGGCTGTCTCCTGGAATCTCCTGCATGCTCTTGAGACTGTCCTGGGAGACACAGCAAACCTTCTGGCAATGGCACGTATTGATGTGCCATCCTGGAGGAGTAGGACTGCCTGTGGAACCACTGTAGGGTCCAGGTATCACCTCATGCTATAAGTAGTGACACTGAACCTAGCCAAATGCAAAACTAGTGAAAAACAGTCAGAAAAGATGAGTAGAGAAAAATATGTCTGTGGCCTCCACCTGTAAAACCATTCCTGTTTTGGGGGTTGTCTCATTGTTGCCCACCTAGTGCACCTGTTGTTAATTTCATTAACACCAAAGCAACTGAAACTGATTAACAACCCTGAAACTCTGCTACTTAACTGACCAGATCAATATCCCAGGAGTTTAATTGACTTAATGCTATACTCTGATTAAAATTTTAATTTTTGGAGCAGTATATTTATATATATATATATATATATATATATATATATAATGTTATAGGTACAAAAAAAACTTTTGTACAAAGGGAATGTGGGAACATAGATTGTAACAGCTTGAAATATTCCCTGATATGACAAAACACGAGCTCTCATGTTTGTATTTTGCAGGCTTTGTGTGCGGCATGAAAGATGTACATAAATAAGATTATTTACTCCCAGAAAAGGGTATCTAATAATCACAGGCAATTTTCTTCTTTGCAATCTCCTGAAAAAGGATGAGGACTAGCTCTCAAGATTTACACAGATTTACACACAAGCAAGAGCAGGAAAAGAGGAAATGAAAATCCAAGCTTGCATCCATTCTCAGATGAGATGGGAATAAATTACTGAGCAGTAACTCTGCTACTGCTGCATCTGGAATGAAGGAATTCCCCAACTGTTTATCCCAGTCATGCTGGCAAGATGGTTTGTGTGTGTCAATGATAAATTGTAATCTCTAAGTACTTGCTTTAATTTAATGAGGAAATGTTAAGCTGCTGGACTAACTCAAAGTGAAGGGGTCATAGCATTCTTCATCTACAAGCAGCTACAAAAACCATTCAGTATAATTAATTCACAAACAATTTGGGCCAAAGCTATGCATGCACAAATGTATGCATTCTTTTCTCAAATTCATTCATTTTAGACTTAGTTTATAGTTTATAAACTGGAGATAAATTCAGACTCAAAGTAAAAAAAAAAATAACATGATTATACTCCTGTCTTAGAAATACTTTTATAACAAAAAAAATATTAAAAGCCCATCTCCAGGTTTTTTTTTTTTCCAAGAAAGGTCTCTCAGCAATACTCAATATAAAAAATACATCTTCCTCTGCAACACTCACCTCCACCCGCATTGTTCCTTGCAGTAATCACTTATTTGCCACTAGATCCACTAGAAGTCCTCAGTCTTGTTAAATAACACCCAGTAAGTGTAGGGAGTCATGGACCTGCCCCCTGGTGGGCCATCACAATGGCAACCTCCACTCTCAATGTATTGATACAGAGAGTGGTGTTGACATTATTATGTGTCAAAGACAGCACTGGCCTCTGCATCACCAAGAACTGCACACCACTGGAGAAGATCAGTAGAGGATCCAATTCTATGTACAAATGTACTTAATCATAGTTGCAGAACTCTTAGGTGGTCCATTAATAAACAATGAGCTTCGCAAATGTTTCAGCATTAACCTCTTCCATACTGGGCACTTTTACCCCCTTCCTGCCCAGGCCATTTTACAGGTTTCAGCTCTCTCACACTGTGAATGACAATTGCGCGGTCATACAATACTGTACCCAAACTAAAATTTTATTATTTTCTTCACACAACTAGAGCTTTCTTTTGGTGGTATTTAAGCAACGCTGGGGTTTTTATTTTTTGCTAAATTAACAAAAAAAGACCGAAAATTTTGAAAAAGAAAAAAACACGTTTTTCTTTGTTTCTGTTATAAAAGTTTGCAAATAAATAATTGTTCTTCATAAATTTAGGCCAAGATGTATTCTACTACATGTCTTTGGTGAAAATAACCCAAATTAGAATGTATTATTTAGTTTGTAGGAAAGTTATAGATTTCACAAACTATGGTATAGATGTGAATATTGATCAATCCTGAAGTACTGACGGCCAATCTAATTTCTTGAGGTCCAAGAATGTCAGAACAGTACAGATATCCCTGAAATGACCCCTTTTTGCAAAGTAGACAGCCCGACGTATTTCATAAGAGGCATGGCGAGTTTTTTGAAGTCAGAATTTTTTTTGGAAAATGAAAAAATTAAAAAAATTATTTTCATTATTTTTTTTTACATACTGTCAGCAGTGCAGTACAGCATCATCATATAACTAGCATGACGGTGATCAGGGACAGTGACTGGTGTAATATTATAAAATATTATAATTTTTTTTATTTTTTTATTAGTTTTAATTTTTTAATTACATTTTTTTTCTCTTTTTTTAAGATTTGTTTTCATATTTCACTATGACCAAAGTAGTATAATGTTACCATAGTAACATTGTACTAATTTGGGGAAGTGATCAGTATTTTTTTTTTTTTTACACAATTTGCTTATAGCAAAGAATTACTTTGCTATAAGCAAGCATTTACCTGAATGACATCGATTCATTCAGGAAGCCCTGCAAAGAAAACAGGACACCTTATTAAACAAGTACTTGGCGCAATATACACATATCAGGAATATGAAATGTTGGGTTAGCATACACTTTAGCACAAAAGTCACGAATAATACATTCAGTGTTTCTAATGTGTGGATTGCCAGTTTCTATCTGTTGTCTTTTGAAGGGCGAATGTCAGATTTCAGTCTACTAAACTTGTCAAACAATGGAGTTTTCTTTGCAAAACTGTATCAATCAAGAGGGAGAAGTGGACAATATATGGCAGCTAAAAACTCAATTTTAGAATATATATTGTTTTAAATTAATTCCTTATATTCTTTGAGTAGGCTGGTAATATCCCCAGCTGTGCTCTCTTTTATATGGATAGGGTAAATAGAAAAGGTGGTGGAGTCTGTTTCAATGTTAGAAGTAATCTGAAAGTAAGTAGGATTGTATTGATGGAGATTGTAATCGTGTAAAGACATTAGAGGAACCTAGAGTCCTACTGAGAAAAGACTAAATATGATATAATCATAAGTTATATTTCATTACTAAAACAATGAAGCAATATGTTGTTTGGCTCTAAACATACTACTAAGTAAACAAATAAAAATATACAACAAACACAATATATTCTCTTTAAGGAAAATCTAGGTAAAAGTTCTGTATTATGATTTAATTTATAATAATCTATAGAAAATGTGGAAAAAGTGCAAAATGCATGGAATGTATGCAATTACATTGCTAAGGTGTACAAGACCAATACATTTCACAAAGGGTTCACGTCTTCAGGATCCACACCTAACTGTAAATTCCATATCATGAACTACATTCTCCAAGCACCAATTGTAGATCTCATTCCTCAGAACATCATATACAGACATGAATATTCTCTCAGTGGCATATATTGAATAGCAGTGGTCATCAGCTCTATGGGGTCACCAAAAGGGTTTCATGAAAGCCACATCTGTGTCTTCAAGCAAAGCACGTGGCTAATTAATTGCAGTACCAGTGTCTTCTAATTTTGTTAGTTGTACTCTTACTAGACATATAACCGTTCCATTTATTAGTTAAAACAAAGAATGCAGGAAAGGCACATTCTGGAATGATTGTGGTATCGGTAGGCAGCACGTATAATTCTTGCTCAGTACACTGGAACACTGCTGGTGCAAGAATTTTCTCCTGTTTCTTTGTAATTCTTCAGTATGGTAATCAGAATGAAAGGTGGGGCATACAATTGTCCTCCCCCCCACTTATAGGACTGTGGCAGTCTAAAGAATCTTCTGTATTTAAAGCGCAATTTGCATACCTAACTGTGTTTGCAAGTAGAAGTGTCACATGTTGTTCTAATGGTCCTGGGCACGAGATGTCACCTATATAAAGCAGAAGATGTGTCATCATTTGAGTAGTCGGCAGTTGACAAGAAGAAAAAGCACATCCTGCCCTACTATCCCTTGTCGCAGCTCTAATTATGAGATTTTGTCCCTTTTTTTATGACTAGGACTGTAAGGTATAGCAATTGTTATAAACAACAAAAAGTGCAAAGAGTACTAAAAATGCTACATGTAAACTATATATAGCAGTTCTTAATTACGAAATACAAGTGAATCACATAGTAACGTTATGAACCATAAGGTATACAATGTTAGAAATAGTAACATGCATCAATAAACACCAAAAGAGTGAAAGGTGCAAAGTGACTAATAGATAAAGTCCATTAACTGTTGGACATGAGAATCAGTGACAACAATCTAGTGGTGATACCTCTTCCATGGGACCTTCACCCCTAGGCACTCACCAAAAATCTGGAAAACATACACCCAAAAAGATAAGGAGGTCTGTGATAGCCTCCTTCACTCCTTCCTCATAGCGGACTCCAGTAGAAGTGACCAAGACGTACCTTGATAAAAAAAAAAGCTCACACATGGAGCCCAAGGAAACTTACATAGTGTAGTAGTTTATTTAAATATGGTAAAATCCACAAGGAATACATAAAATACTAAGTGGCCAGACTTACATGAATGACCACTGGACCATGCACGGCCTCAGCAGCGTGATGTCAGCACGTAGTCTCTTCCCTGACGTGTTTCGTGCACACGGATGTTCTCAAAGGAACCCGCCCTAGAGGAGGCGGGTCCCTTTTGAGAACGTGCGTGTGCACAAAACACGTTAGGGAGGAGCCTAAGTGCTGACATCACGCCGCCGAGGCCTTGCATGTAAGGCAAGCCGCTTAGTCTTTTATGTATTCCACGTGGATTTTACCATATTTAAATAAACTACTACACTATGTAAGTTTCCTTTGGCTCCGTGTATGAGCCTTTTTTTCAAGGTACATCTTGGTCACTTCTGCTTGAGTCTGCCATGAGGAAGCTGTGAAGGAGGCTATCACAGACCTTTATATCTTTTTGGGCATATGTTTGCCATATTTCTGGTGAGTGCATAGGGGTGAAGGTCCCACGAAAAAGGTGTCACCACTGCATTGTTGTCACTGATTCTCATGTTCAACAGTTAATGGACTTTATCTATTAGTCACTTTGCACCTTTCACTCTTTTGGTGTTTATTGATGTATGTTACTATTACTAACCACTTGCCTTCCAGAGGATTTACCCCACTTCCTGACCAGGCCATTTTTTGCGTTATGGCGCTGGTTACTTTCACAATTGCGCAGGCATTAAATTTGTGTCCTTTTTTCCCACGAATAGAGCTTTCTTTCGGTGGTATGTGATCGCCTGTGCATTTTTTATTTTTTGCCCTATAAAAAAAGACCAACGATTTTGGAGAAAAAAAACAACATTTTTGACTTTTAGCTATTAAACATGTCCAGTAAAAAAATTTAATAAATCAAATTTCTTCATAAATTTTAGGTCAAAATGTATTCTGCTACATGTCTTTGCTAAAAAAAATCCCAATATGTGTAAATGAATTGGTTTACGTGAAAGTTATAGCGTTTACACATGGCGTTATATATACTGGGCTTTTTCAGCGACTTATAGGGGGACTGCGGTGCGCATTCTGACACTGGGGGGAACTGACTTGGGGTCACTGACATCCCCAGTGACACCAATACAGTGATCAGTGCTAATAAAAAGCACTGACATGGTACTAATGGCACTGGGCATGAAAGGTTTAACATGTGGGGCGATCAAAGGGTTAACTGTGTGCTGTGTGCTCAGCCATGCAAAGCAGTGTGCCGGAGCTGACAGGGAGGAGAACTGTTTTGTTTACTACCGGTGATCAACAGCTATGGCTGAGAATGGCGTATATATATATGATTTTGTGCACAACTGCTGCCCTGTAGCAGTATTTCTGAAGTAGCTTATATTGTTTAACATACGGTTCATAACATTATTATGTGATTCACTTGAATTTCGTAATTAAGAATTGCTATATATGGTTTACATGTAGCATTGTTAGCGCTGCACTTTTTGTTGTTTATATTTTTTATTTGGGTTGGTCACCTTTTAATGCTAGCAGCTTTTTCACATTTCCGAGCACTCAGGGTGTAGCTGTTTGTTTATAGTAATTGTTAGCGTGAGCTTTAATAGCTGAGTTAAGTATGCATAAGTAAATAGTATTTATTAATATTTCATTAAATATTAATTTACATATTTCATTTTATTGTCATGTGAAGTTTGTAAGGTTTAAAGCTAATACTTATAATAAAGAGACTAAACCTTTTAGATCCCAAGTTTGAGTCCAGAGGGTTTTATTATTTATGTTTATAGTTCTGTCTACAGTCCCAATCTTTCTTTTGTTTTGGGTATGACCCCAGCCTGTTCTTTAATTTTTTGACTGGTCTGTCTACCGACTGCCCTGACCTGTGCCTTTGTTGTGGCCCTGACTGGAGGCTAACTACCCTGACGTCTTGTTTGGTAATTACCTTTAGTTGTTATCTTGCATGCCAGTAGTTGCCAGTGGGTCCATCAAGAATAAAGAGGGGTTCCTGACAAAGACAGTTTGTATACACTATGTATTTTATTAGTGTATTTAGCAGTTTTCCTAAAGTTAAGTTTTAATTTTTAACGTGAAATGAGGGCATAGATTTGCTCAGAATTGTAGTACTTCAGTTTGAGGCCATGTAGGTCATGAGCCCACTGCAGCCTTAACACAGGATCCATTTTGGATCCTACAGGATGACTGAATGGCCCAAAGGGACAGGGACTAGTGTCTATGCTTCCTTGCAGCATAGTTTTCCTGTTTGGAGGGTGGCTGCATGCAAACAAATTAATGAACAAAACAGTAGACTGGTAAGTAGTCATTGGGACCATTTTTTTTAACCATTTTAATAATACTGCTGGGGGAATCAATATTTGTCCTGCAGCCCTGATAATAAGAAACACTCTGCCAGCTCACAGGTGGAATATAATTTCTATTATTTGCTAATCTCTAATTGTATGTGACTCAAAATACTAACATACTTAGCAGGAAGATGTTATTTCAAAGCAGAGTTCCACCCAGGAGGGGAAGTTCTGCTTTAAGCCTTTGTCCCCTGCTCCCCATTAAGAATTGGCACCTTTGGGGAGCGGGGGGGGGGAGGGTTTCCTGAATTTGACAGGTACCTGCTCCCACTTCCGCTGCGATTGCCTAGGCGATCAGAAGCTGAAGTTGTCCTCCCTCCCCGTAGTCTTCTGGGACATGTGACAGGTCCCAGAAGACTACAGGGCCATTCACAAAGTGCAGCGCTTGCGCTTGCGCAGTGGGCACCCGGCTGTGAAGCCACAAGCTGTCACAGCCAGGTTCCCACACTAAAGATGCCGCTGCCATGGAGAGAAAACAGATAGTGAAACCAGCGGTGGTGAGGACACCACTGGACTGAGGGACAGGTAAGTGGCTGTATTTTAAAAGTCAGCAGCTACAGTTTTTGTAGCTGCTAACTATTTTTTTTTTTTTTTTAGGTGGAACTCCGCTTTAAATAGTGAACTGAACCTGTCACATGGGTTTTGTGAATATGATAGAAACTTACAGGATGTGTCTGATTAAAAAAAAACAAGGATGTCAGGTTTTAG
Organism: Staurois parvus; assembly: GCF_062004578.1. Taxonomy (NCBI): domain Eukaryota; kingdom Metazoa; phylum Chordata; class Amphibia; order Anura; family Ranidae; genus Staurois; species Staurois parvus. The sequence goes on along the minus strand of NW_028317807.1, from coordinate 17,630,660 downwards.
GAAAATCCTTAATGGCCTATTTCTTGTAACTCTCAGGTGGTATATGTAGCAATATGTTATATGCTGTGTATGGCCTCTAGGGGTCTCACTACTTAGATACTGGTACAACTGTGTTATTGCGTCTCTTTGGTTGTAGTTCTAAAAGCGGACACATGTTTAATGGCAGCTATGAGCACCTAATAAAAATGTCTGCTACTAACTACAGTGTGTGAGCATCTGAGCAGGATCGACTAACAGAACATGGTGGCAGCTGGGCACTGGACCTCTGAATAGCAAGTCTTCTGTCTACAAATACAGATTGTGTGACACTAGAACTGTACAGAGAATCAGCAACTGTAAGTACAGAGTCCCTATCAGACAGCACTATGGAGAGTGGCCTGAAACCCCCTCAGAGACTGGATGTCACTTCTTCCAATCTCTCACAGACATGGAGACACTGGAAGGAAGAGTTTACTCTGTATGTGGACCTGACAGTGGCACCCAGAGATGAGCAGAGGGAAGTAAAGCTGTTTTATTACTTGATTGGGGAAAAAGGCAGAGAACTAGCCGAGACCCTGCTCACAGACAGCATGGCACTGACAGACATATGCAAGCAGAGTGTTAACTCTAACAGAGCAAGGATATGCTCAAATCGAGAAGGAACTACTAGCGGTAGTATTTGGGTTAGAGAAATTTCACCAGTACACCTACGGTCGACAAGTGGTGGTGCATTCAGATCACAAGCCTTTAGAAAGTATTACAAAGAAGCCACTACTGAATGCCCCAAAAAGACTGCAGCGTATGCTGTTAAGGCTTCAGAAATATGATTTTAACATTTGTTACTGTCCAGGGAAGGATTTACTGATTGCAGATGCCCTAAGCAGAGCTTACTTACCCATCACAAATGAAGAAGAAAAAGACATTGAAAGCATCAATATGTGTGAATATCTGTCTGTCTCAAAAGACAGACTGAAACAAATACAGACCTGCACAGCGGAAGATAAAACTACAGATCCTAAAGACCGTCATCTTGAAGGGATGGCCAAAACACAAGCAACATGCTCCAATGGAGGTTTCTTCATTTTTTCACACAAGAGATGAACTCTCTGTGCAGCATGGAATCATCTTTAAAGGAGAAAGGGCTGTCATACCAAAATCCCTTAGAAGAGACATTATAGAAAGATTGCACTCGACTCACTTAGGTGTAGAAGGATGTCTACGTCGTGCACGAGAATATGTTTATTGGCCTGGAATGAATGACCACATAAAAAACTTTATAGCACAGTGTGAAATATGTGCATAGTGCAATGATAAGCAACCGAAAGAGACATTGCAACCACATACAATTCCAAACAGACCATGGTCAAAAGTAGGAACAGATCTGTTCACGTGGAACGACAAGGAATATCTGGTAACTGTGGACTATTTTTCCAACTTCTGGGAGATAGACTACTTACAGGACACAAGGGCCAAAACAGTAATTAAAAAACTCAAGGCCCATTTTGCCAGATATGGCATTCCGGATATTGTGTTCTCTGACAACGCTGCCCAATTTACATCGGAAGAATTCAAAAAATTCAGGGAGAGGTGGGAATTTGAGCACCAGACATCATCTCCTGGATATCCACAGAGTAATGGTAAAGCGGAGTCAGCAGTAAAAACAGCCAAAAGACTCATGCAAAAGGCAAAACAGGCAGGTACAGAGATATACCTGTCTATACTGGACCACAGAAACACACCCACACAAGGCCTAGACACCAGTCCAGCACAGCGGCTTATGAGTAGACGTACAAGGAGTCTCCTACCAACTGCACGCCAACTACTAAAGCCAAAGCTTGTGGGCAATGTTAAAGCCAAACTAACGAAGAATCAAGATAGGCAAGCTTTCTATTATAATAAATCTGCAAAAGATCTGCCTGTTCTCCAGAGCAATGAAAATGTACGGATTCAGCCAATAGGCAAATATGACAAACACTGGAAAAAAGCGAAGGTTGTACAGAAATTGGGACCACGGTCCTATGAAATTATAACAGAGGAAGGAAGAAGATGGAGGAGAAATCGAAGACATCAGAGAAAAAAACAAGAAGGAGATGATACAGGGCCCTGGGAACAGTATATGGACACTCAAAGCAATGAGACTATGAATATCAGCAACAAAGAAACAGGGACTGCTGAGGAGCATAGGGAGGTCTCTAGGCAGAGAGAGACAGTCCCAGAAAATAGACTGCCAGAATCAGAACACCAAGATTTCTGTGAAGAAACCTCATATGTTACGCGAGCTGGCAGAACAATCAGAAAGCCGGCTCACCTCAAGGATTATATCTAATTTATAGCTATGTTCTACTTCACCATTTTGTGTTTCTTATATTTCATTGTTCTTTTATTTAAAAGAGAAAGGATGTAGCAATATGTGATATGCTGTGTATGGCCTCTAGGGGTCTCACTACTTAGATACTGGTACAACTGTGTTATTGCATCTCTTTGGTTGTAGTTCTAAAAGCGGACACATGTTTAATGGCAGCTATGAGCACCTAATAAAATGCCTGCTACTAACTACAGTGTGTGAGCATCTGAGCAGGATCGACTAACAGAACAGTATATGGCAACCTACTGTCCTTTTAGAGCAGGCCCCCTAAGGTAAACCAATCTTATGTTAACGCTATCACTGAATGTCTCCTATTCACTAATTTTTGATCTGTTAAATATTGAATTAGGAGCATTTTGTTTTATCTGTTTGAGGCCCCTTACACACAAGGCCATCTAGCTACTGTGCATTCCTCCTGGCACTTTAGTGTGCTCAGGAGGGACAGGTGCAGCATCGAGTCCTGCTGCCTGTAGCCTTTGAATTCACTTGTATATGGATCCAGTGCAGGGGCGGACTGACAACTCATGGGGCCCCCGGGCAATAGGGGATCATGGGGCCCCTGTGTCCTTGCCCAAACTCAAAAAAGCCTATGAAAAAGGTACCAGGGGCATCTCATGGGGCCCCCTACTGACCCCGGTCCCTCGGACAGTGCTCGAGTTTCCAAATGGTCAGTCCGCCCCTGATCCAGTGCAGCGGTAAGGGACATAGGAGAAGATTCTAGATAAGCAGAGAGATCAAGTGTGCTGTGGCCAGCAGTGCTGCTGAGCATTGGCAGGTACATTACTTTGTCTCCAGTACTGAAAGCTGCTGAGCTGTCAGGGATGTGGTGGAGGAGGATGGAATACAGCAACGTCTCCAGAGAGTTCCAAGCCAGAGATCGCAGCAGACTGTCTAAGCTAGGCCTGATGTTTAGGTCCGCACACCTCTTGTAGAGGGTAAAACTTGGTCATCCAGGCAACGCATTTTGGTGCATGTGCCTCTATCTCAAAACTGATTTGCCTATTCGACCAGGAGCTCATTATATGGGGAATGCTGAGTTTGTCTAATGACCTCCAAGTTAGTTTTTTTTTTGTAAAGGACAATCAAAAGGAGCTCATAATGAGCTTTAAACACATACTGATACAGTGGTAAAAAGGAGAATATAAAAAAAGAACTATTATGCCTACATACTATTGTAAGTCAAAAATATTAAAAGATATACTGTACATAAGATCAAAAAGTATGTATAGAAGATATAATATATATTATATTATATATATATATACAGTATATATATATATATATATATATATATATATATATATATATATATATATATATAGTTCCAAAGGTATCCACGGCACTCTATGTTTGAGATAAATGCCCAGGTGCTGATCTCTTTGACAGACGTTTTGACATATATGCAGTGGTGTATTTGGGTTTTGTGTTGTCCTAGGCAACACAAAAATCATCTGCCCCAACGGACACCGAGCAACACCATCCACCCTTCCCCCTTCTGCAGAGAGAGTCTGACATTGACCAACAATACCCATGCCCCCCACTCGGGAGAGCCTGCCACTGCCCCCCGGTGATAGAGAGAAAGACACTCATCTTCAAAGATCCGGACATCCCTGGGAACGGGAGTCATGCTCTACATTTCATCAAGCAGCCCGCAGCCTCTCTTGGATCCCACCTAGTTCTCATGGTATGTGTGTCCCTTCTTTCATCCCTTCTTCTGAGGGGAGGTGCTTCTCCCCTGAAAAATGCTGCCCTAGGCAAGTGCCTTGTGGTAAATATGCCCTGCATATATGTGCTAATTGTTATTTTGTGCCATTTTTTTTATTTTTGGTGCTATATTAGATAGATTCCTCTGTGTGGTGTTCTGAGTGTGTGCAAACTATTTTTCTGTAATAGAAACCTCAATTGGTTTCCATACTCACTCCTTCTGAGTTTGATGATATGTTTTTTCCTAGTGGTGTTTGTCTTGGGGTTCCCACCATCATTCCTCCTCTGCAACTACTCATATATCTGAATCCTCAGCTTTCTTCTTTCTGGTTGTGTAGTATTGATTTAGACTTTGTACATTTCTACATATTCCTATTTTTGTGCACTCTGTGTGTTTTTCGTGGATCTATATAATTTTGTGGTATTTAGGTGCTATACTAGACTGATTCTTCTGTGTGGTGTTTTGGGTGTTCTTTCATGAAAACCTCACTAGGTTTCCACATTTACTCTTTCTGTTTGGAATGGCATGTTTTTCACCTAGTTGTGTTAGTCTTGGGGTTCTCATCAACATTCTTCCTGTGCAATTATTTATATAGCTGAGTCATCTGGTTTCTTCTATCTGGTAGTGGAATATTGTTTTATAGTACGTACATTTGTATGTATTCCTGTCTTTGTGCACTGTTGATGTTTTCTGGCCATCTATGATCTTATGTTGGGTGCTTTTCACACTCCTATAATTGTTTAGTTTTGGCACATGTGGGGTGTTTGGTCTTGGGTAGTATGTTTGGTCATTTTTAATTTATTACTTTGTTGTCCTAGCATATCACTTGTTATTTTTTACTTTTTTAGTACTTATTATGGATGGTCCATGCCTGCCTGGTGTTTGCCATGTGCTATGGTGGCCATCTTGTGAGTATTCATTACCTGCTTTGTTTGTTCCTCTTTTTCTGCAATTTGTAATTTTTTTGTAGGAATTATTTGTTTTGTAATTTGTTTTAAGCTAGGATTTTGCATTTTTTGATCAACTAATGTGTTTTTTTTTACCTTTTCCCTGCATGCATCTTTTAATTCTTGCACTGTGTGAGGTCATCACTAGGGGGTGTTGTTGGTGGGTGGAACTTTGGGTTTATTAGTCTGTTCACGTCTATGTTGTACTGTCTTGAGTAAGATGGACTGAGCTTTATCAAAACATTGACAATAAAAACACTGCTGTTTCTGATCAGGGGCGGACTGACAACTTATGGGGCCCCCGGGCAATAGGGGATCATGGGGCCCCTGTGTCCTTGCCCAAACTCAAAAAAGCCTATGAAAAAGGTACCAGGGACATCTCATGGGGCCCCCTACTGACCCCGGGCCCTCGGGCAGTGCCCGAGTTTCCAAATGGTCAGTCCGCCCCTGTTTCTGATCTGCCTCCTTTGCAAGACCCGTGAGTGCCTCTAAACTAGCTTTGTATATATATATATATATATATAAATATATAAATATATATATATACACACACACATACTGGTTGCCCCTAAATCCTAGATGATGGTCCTGATCTCAATCTTCTCATTCAGACCTGGCCCATGCTGTTTAGGGAAAAAAAACACAATTGTAACTATTACATCATTTCTAAAAATTGTTCCTTTTTTGTAAAATTCTTTGGAGTTGCTTCAATTCCAAAGCGTACAAGGCCTTCAGTATTTTTTTCTATGATAAGTTAGGAAGTGTCTGGGGGTACAATGATCCAAACTGCCCTGCTCTATTAGCTCTATATGCTCTCCAGCTGCAACCTGTAACATTTAACCTAACCCTAACACTTAAAGAAGCAGTATGGTTAAAAAAAACAAACATACATACCCAACTTAATGCTGCAGCATTAGTGTGATGCTGGAGCTGTCCCATGTCAGCTCTAAGACAGAGAACTGAGCGATCACATGACTGCTGATCGCTCCACTCTCAGTCTGCTTGTAGCAGAGAGCAGTGACTGTCAGTTTCTGCTCTCTGCTCAGCTCTTCCAATGATCACTGGAATGCCGGGCAGTGGAGGAGTTGGCTGAGCTAGCTGCCAGTCAGGCAGTTCGATAGATCTTGACAACATTGCTGTGATCCTTCCAGAGCCTGCAGCTGCTCTGTCACGGCAGCTGATAGTGGGCCATTAGCTGACTCTGGGTGATAGCAGAGTAAAAGTAGATGAACTCCTGTGGCCCACAAGAGAAGACTGACCAAATAAACTTTCACCATATTTCTCTTTTAACCCTTAGTCAGCTAACCTAATACCTAAATGAGTTTATAATACACAACAACTAAAACCAAACCTTAACACTAGAGCTTAAACTGAATCTGCTCATCCCTTATCCTATCACTAACCTAGTATAACCCCTATAATTTAACCAGTTGCCCACCGACCTATAGCAGAAATACTGCTACAGGGTGGCAGCGCTGCGCAAACTCAAATATATATACTCGATTTGCATTTCCAGATAGGCGGCGCATGAGCGCTGCCCTACCCGCGCCACCATTGGAGGCTACGGATGTCAATCACCGGGTCCCAGACGGGATTCTCCGCCGGCACTCTGCGATCGCCGAGTAACATTGACAGGGGATAGACCTGTGTATAAACAACACAGGTCTCTCTCCTGCAAGCAATAACAGGCTGCTGTGTATTTCTCTGCACAGCAAAGCAGAAAAATACAGAGCAGCATGTTTCCCCAGTAAAACACACACAGCACATTATGTAAAACAGCACACAGTTAACCCTTTGATTGACCCAGATGTTAACCCCTTCCTGCCCAGTGTCATTATTGCAGTGTCAGAGCTTTTTATTAGCACTAATTAATGTATTAGTGTCATTGGGATGTCAGTGGCAGTTAGACAGTTCCCCCCAGTGTCAAAATGCCTGCCGCAGTTCCGCAATCCTGCTCTAATTTGCTGATCGCCGTCATTACTAGTATAAAAACAAAATTTAATTCCTGTATATATACCGCCATTTGTAGATGGTATAACGTTCACATAAACCAATTAATTTACATGTATTGGGATTTTTTTTTAGCAAACATATGAAGCAGAATACACTTTGGCCTAAATTTATGAAGAAATTTGATTTTTAAAATTTTTTACTGGATATGTTTTCTAGCAAAAAGTCAAAAATATTGTTTTTTTTTTCAAAATTGTTGGTCTTTTTTTGTTTATAGTGCAAAAAAATAAAAAATAGAGAGGTGATGAAATACCACCTATTTGTTGAAAAAAAACAATTTAATTTGGGTGCAACATTTCATGACTGCACAATTGTCAGTTAAAGTAATGCAGTGCTATATCGCAAAAAATGGCCTGGTCAGGAAGGGGGGTAAATCCTCTGGAGGGCAAGTGGTTAAAAGTAACCTCTAGTTCTATAGCATCACCTAGTTCTGTACGAATGTGAAAGGTACTGAGACCAAGTTTTTGCATATAACTTCTTATATAATGTATATGTAATTCCAAATGGGCTTACATTGGTTTATTAACATGGGTTTAAAGAATTGAAATTTATTGAAGCTTTCAAAGCACTTTGCAAAGCCAATGCCTTTTTCTGTAATATAAAAGCAAACGGTCTAATATGTGATCACATCACTTTGCTTTGTTTTTGATCTCACCAGAAACGTCTGGCAGGCATTGACAACTTGCAAAGCTTGTCAAGCCCCTCAAGTCATTGACAGTGTGCCCAAAACGTGCTTTAGATGCTTGTTTTCAGCATTCACGAAGCTTTTGCATTGAATACATTTCCTTCCAAAAAATAAAACATGTTTAAAAAGCGTTCTAAAAGATTAGTGTATAATAATGAATAATAGCTTGATGCAGAATTAAGCTGGCCATACACTTCTTAATTTTTAGCCAATTCCTGCTAAACTGGTCAAAATTTAAGCTGTGGATGGTCCTGTCAGCATTACCTGGCACAACAAACTTTGATTCAAAAATCAAAGGAGCCAAGTGAAGAGTTGCCTGTTGAACAGTGACTGCATTCAGTTGGGTTCAGGTGTTCAAACAGCTGCAGGTACTGTGTCTGTCTGAACACAACATCCACACTGTATAATAAAATCTAAACATGGATGCCTAGCCTTTGCCGTGTGAAAATAAAAATTACCCTGGGAGACATTCCACTATAGGGTAAGATAAAGATACTCTCTGCTACAATAAATTGAAATAAACAATGCAGTAATATTTAATATGAATAGGTTAACAATATGTAAACTTTATGGTTGCTGTGGTAGGTTATCCATCAGATTATGCCCCTGTGTACTCTTTAATGGGAGCACTAGGTTTTATTTTAGTGTACAAATCCTGCTGAATTTTTCTTAGCAGATGTTACTTTTCTTAAACATGTTAATTATTCAACAGGAGCCCGGTCTGTCGTCAAAACTGTTAATGAACATGGCATCTATTATGATAACATTTTGATAATAGATTCCGACAATGCTAACTACATCAAGAATGCCTTCTGTACTGTCAAAGATTTGCACTCGCGAAGTCTCCCTAGGCAGTATTTGTCTGGCACGCTTTGAAAATTTATGGGCTGATTTTTCAGGAAACCATCTTGGCTGGTTTACAAATTTTATGCACGTTCATTTCACCATTAAACTTCTTGCTGCATCTTAACATACTGTAAGGTCACTAACAGGAAAAATACTAAAATACCAAAAAATATTATAAAATGAATACAATTTCAATTCCTAAAATAAATTACTATTATTATTTTTAATATGTTTGCATCCTAGTTGCCCTTTATTTGATACCAGCCTAAAGATGTATAAATGTTGGTCATTGCTGGAGAAAGGTCATTTTTATGACTTAGCTCTGTAATATTTTGAGAAAATTTGTAAAAAAAATTGTACATTTCAGACAATGTTTTTACTGACCTGTTTTGTATTTTCAAACAGGATGTATTATTATTTATACAAGCAGAGGTAACATTAATCACCAGTCAATCAAATCAATTTAACTTTATGCCAAATTAACTTATATACAGACAATGTATGTATGCAAAATGATCATGAAAAAGCAAGTGAGCTTTGTTTGTCTTGACTTTCACATATGTAGCCATTGAACCACGTTTTTCACCTGATGTGAAACAATGAAGAAATATTGAGGGGGGGCTTTATTAACTACTGCAAAAAGCATTAATGAAGTGTAAATTATATCACATAATATGAACATCCATCTCTACTGAGAGTATACAGAGAGTGGTTACACAGACAGTATTCACAATCAGGTGGATCAGTATGCTATGTATGCTAGAAATCAACTAGCCTAAACCAATAAACATGAAGTCTTTGAGGGAAGCAGCCTACGGAAAACAGTATAAGGCTCAGTTCACACTTGTGTGACTCCAAAGTCCCACAATTTATAGTGTGACTTTGGAGTGTGACTATTAATGTGATTTTGATGCAACTTTGGTGTGACTTTCCACTCTCTGGCACTTAAGTTGCATTAAAGTCACATCAAAGTAATGCAGGAACATTTTCAAAGTTGCTGTGACTTTAAGTTGCATAGATCCAAACGGGTATCTTTGAAAACAAAGGGCTGCAACTTGTCGTGCAATTTTATGTGTCTAAAGTCGCATTACAGGTCGCACACGTGTGAACGGAGCCGAAAAGCAAAGAATATTTCTCTAAAGCAAACCAGAATTTTTTGATAGTTACAGTTAATCCTGACTCATGGCAACTAGTTCAGGGAAAGTGACGCTAAACATATCAGTTCAAGTGAAGTCAATATCCTGGCAGTGCCATACTGCTTGTCAGCACTGTTTTTTTCTTAATGCTCATGAATTGAGCTGTTTGTCTCATAAAATCTAATTTGTCTCAGCAACTTTTATTGAGAAAAAAAACAATCCCTTCTGGGTGATCAATGAACATTGAAGGGATTGTAACTTGTAATGTTCTGAAGAAATAGATGTTTGTTTCATCATGTCCTGTGCAGAATGAACAGGATAGACTGGTTTATTATAATCAACTAGTGCACTCTCAGTGTGGTAATGAGAAAGCCTACAGAGTTTGCATCTGTTTAAAAATATTTAACCTTTGGGAAGTATCTCACTAAAACTGAAATTGCTATTGCCAGTGGTGCCTAAAATTTGAGTTGTGCAGACTTCTGAGAAAATCAGTGAGCCAATTATACAAGCAGGAAATTACATTTCCAGGGGTGTTCTGTAAACCAACAGTCTACAGAACGCCTCCAGGCTGCAATATTGCATTAAATGTTACAGAAAATTAAAGCAGCTGCAGGCTGTAAAGAAAACATTATTTTTAACCACGTCAAGACAAGACTATCTCACTGCCTTCCTGCCTGGGACATTTTTCAGATTTCAGAGCTGTCAAAGCTTGAATGACAATTACTCATGCAACATTGTAACCAAAATAATTTTCTATAATGCCTGAGACAAATAGAGCTTTCTTTTGGTGGTACTTAATCACCACTGTTCTTTTACATTTTTTCCTACATAAAGTTTTTGTTATAAAATTTTGAAATAAATCATCTTTCTTCATAATTTTAGGGCAAAATGTATTCTGACCCAAATCAGTAAATATTATTTAATCTGTGTGAAGGTTATAAAGTCTACAAGTCTTGATGTACTGACTGCTTATCTCATTTCTTGAGACCCTATAATGCCACCACAATACGAATGCTCCCAAAATGATCCCTTTTTGGAAAGTAGTAAGAGGCATGGTATGTTTTTTTGAAGTTGTACTTTTTTGCCACAATTGTTTGTAAAATGAAGAAATTAAAGTGGTTCTAAAGGCTCAAGGTTTTTTTACCTTCATGCATTCTATCCATAAAGGTAAAAATTCTTCTCTATGCAGAAGCCCCCCCAGCCCCCCTAATACTCACCTAAGCCTCCTCTCGATCCAGTAATGTGCACTGGACTCCCGGCTGGGACAGAAGTTGGAGCCATTTACTTCCACCACTGTCAATCACAGCCAGTGAGCCAATGAGAAGAGAGAGGGGGTGGGCCCAAGCCACAGCTCAGTGCCTGAATGAACACATTTATTTATTTAATTTATTTATTTCAGGTACTTATATAGCGCAGTCAATTTACGCAGCGCTTTCCATATATGTATTGTACATTCAAATCAGTGGTTTTGCACAGAGAAGCCCAGACCCTCCTCTTTTCGGGTCCCCCGCCAGTGCTCCTGGCCCCACATGGAGCAGTGGGTACCCCCATAGCAAGCTGCTTGCTGTGGGGACACCTGACAAAATGGAGGGGCCAGGAGCACTGGCGGGGGACCCGAAAAGAGGAGGGTCTGGGCCACTCTGTGCAAAACCACTGCACACGGCAGGTAAGTATAGACATGTTTGTTATCTTTTCTTAAAAAAAAATAAGCCTTTGGAATCACTTTAAAAAATTTTTTTTTGCAAAGTTGTAATTTTAATACACACAGAATAGGTATACTTAGAATTACACCTCAAAACACATTCTACTATTTCTCCTAAGTATGGGGATAACATGTGCAACTTTTTCACAGCCTAGGCACATAGAGAGGTGAAAAATTCAAGGAGAACCTTCGGGCTTTCTAGGGACATAAACTGCAAATCTAATTTCTTGACTGCCTATTGCATTTTCGGAAGTCCTGGAGCATCAGGACATCCACAAACTGACCACATTTTGCAAAGTAAACACCCCATTGTATTTTCTAAGAGGTCTAATGAGTCTTTTGAAAATGCCATATTTTTGTCACAAGTTTTTGGAAAATGCAGAAAGAAAATGAAAATGTATTTCTTACACAAAGTTTTAAATTGATAAGATATTTGTAACGTACAGCATATAAATGCTTAGAGTTACACCTTTCCTGCATATGGGGATACCATATGTGTAAGGCTTTTTCACAGCCTAGCCTCATAGAGAGGCCCAAAATCCAAATCCAAAATCCACCTTCAGGCATTCTAGGGGCATAAATTATGCATCCAATTTCCTACTTACCTATCACATTTTTGGAGGTCCCGGAGCACCAGGACAGTGGACACAAAATTACCACATTTTGGAAAGCAAACACCCCAACAAATTTTCTAAAAGGCATAGTGAGTCTTTTGGAAATTACATTTTATGGCACAAGTTTTTGGGAAATGTGGAAAGAGAATTTGAAATAAATAACTGGGATTTTTGTTTCTGGATCCCCTATTTATTATACAATATATGTACTATTTGTCTGTTCCTATAATTAATTAGTAACTATATAATCTTTGACTATGTTGAAGGACATAATACAATGCAATATTTACGATAATAATAGACACAATGCTCAAAGAAGCACAGTCCTATTTATTTATAAAACTAACATAGAAATCTAAGCCAATACTACAGAGTGTATATAGGAATAATAGTAAAGATGATAAGTTCATCCTCAAAGCTGAGTGTCTTTAGCTGGTCCCACGTCAAAGCAGAAAGAGCGAGAAAGAGAGACCAGAAACATGGCCAACACTATATTTAAAGGCCCTCTCGAGCATTACCCACACACACACACCCTTGACCCGCCTGGTGTAGTTCTCCATCCAATGAGCAAGATTCCATAACTCATAAGCAGCTGTCCTCCTTATTCATTAGGAAGTGTAGGATTATTTCCGGAAGAAGGTCATCTGCACCAGGGGCACTGTTGTATTGCCAACCATGCTTGGAACCAGGTCAATCACTTCTGGCTAGAAGCCATATAATCTGTCCTTTTATTATGCATGGCACCGGGGTGTCTAGGTTGAGGCTCTCTTATCTCTGTGCTCCACCGCTAGGGGTTATGTGTGAACTCCCAGAAGGAGGAATGGTATGCAGCCTTTTTTACACATCCTGTCATAAATACTTGCTTTTCTTGACCCACCAAGATAACATTCAGTAGTTCTTTGGCAACCATGCAGTAAGACTCCATAAATGTCTGATACAGAAACATGTCCTCCAACAGAATTAAAGTGTATTTTTTAGCACAAAGTTGTCAATTAACAGGATATTTCTAACACACAGCATGGACATACTTAGAATTACACCCCAAAACACATTCTGCTACTTCTCACGAGTATATGGATACTACATGTGTAAGCATTTTCAATGTTTGGACTGATTATGTACCCGACATTACATCTTGAGTATCAAAAAAATCAATCAACACTGCATAGAAAGCAATGTACTGTAGGGGCACTGTTGTATTGCCAACCATGCTTGGAACCAGGTCAATCACTTCTGGCTAGAAGCCATATAATCTGTCCTTTTATTATGCATGGAACCGGGGTGTCTAGGTTGAGGCTCTCTTATCTCTGTGCTCCACCGCTAGGGGTTATGTGTGAACTCCCAGAAGGAGGAATGGTATGCAGACTTTTTTACACATCCTGTCGTAAATACTTGCTTTTCTTGACCCTCCAAGATAACATTCAGTAGTTCTTTGGCAACCATGCAGTAAGACTCCATAAATGTCTGATACAGAAACATGTCCTCCAACAGAATTAAAGTGTATTTTTTAGCACAAAGTTGTCAATTAACAGGATATTTCTAACACACAGCATGGACATACTTAGAATTACACCCCAAAACACATTCTGCTACTTCTCACGAGTATATGGATACTACATGTGTAAGCATTTTCAATGTTTGGACTGATTATGTACCCGACATTACATCTTGAGTATCAAAAAAATCAATCAACACTGCATAGAAAGCAATGTACTGTAACGGCCACCTCTGTACAAGTGGTCAGGTAATTTAGCAATATATACTTTCACCTACAGCAGTCCCAATTCCTAAAAGCCAAGCAGGCCTAATCTACTGGCATGTGGCTGGCCTCATAGCACAATGCTATATTCATTGACCAGGAAATACATGAGGCTGAACAAAGGGAAAACAACAGAGTACCTGGGGTTCCAGGAGTGCAGTTGTCTGCAGAGAATGAATGGGACTGGTGTTATGCAGGATCATAGTCAGTGGGACAGTACTGTTGGCACACAGAGACTTAGTTAGCAAGCAAGCAAAGGATTAGTCCAAGCAGCAGGCAGAAACATGACTGATAAACAGGTCAGGGTCAGTTTAGTCAGAGATGTGGTCAGTATGCAAGTAAAGGATGAGTGAAGGCAGCAAGCAGAGACTTGGCCAATTACCAGGCCAGGATCAGGCAGGCAGAGACATTATTAGTACAGTGCAGTGTAATATTATGGGGTAATTCTCAAGTGTAGTAGTCTGCAGGTCTCTGGGAAGACATGGAGACAGGGGCTGAGGGTTTTTCCCACTTAAAGCTCCCCAGAAGCCTCTGGACTCAAGACCCTGATCCGGGAATTACAAAACCTGGAGTAAACCAAAATCTTAGTTTTCTCCACTCTGAAACACTACTTTGGAGCCTTTACTTTGTATAAATGAGAACCCTGTGTTGTCGTCAATCTCACTACTACAGTGGCAGGGCTTTGCATTGTCACAGCAGGCAAACGATCAGTCCAAGTGTCAGGCAAAAAACATGGTTGACAAACAGGCTGGGATCAGTTCAGGCAGGCAAAAAATTCAAGGTGGCAGGCATAAACATGGATTGATTAGTCGATTAACAGGTCAGGATTAGTTCAGATGGCAAGCAAAGACATGTTCATTATTCAGGCAAAGATTCCATCCAGGAAGCAGGCAGAAATGTAGTTGAGAAAACAGACAACTGGTTGGCACACGGGACATCAGAAACAGGGAAATGACAGGTAGTCGTGAGGGACACAGTAGTAACGTGTGTTATGTCTTGCTCCCTCTCTAGTGCATACACAACATTTCTTCTATGTTTTTGGCCTGCATGGATAGGAGGGATAATATCTGAAAAGTGGCTCTCATGTAGCCTGCTCATTGCATCAGAATGAAGGTTCTCAGGTGCAGGGCCTTCCTGGTACATAAGGGCCGCTACAATCTCCTCTTGATAATTTAGGAAAGAGACAAGTCATTCTATGGACTTATGATAGGTGATGTAGGAGTTGTAAATGGCCACTGTTTTATACCAGTGAATGGATCTTCTGGTTCCCAAATTGCATCATTTGGTTGTTATAGTCTATAGTTTTTTGGACCAGACTATACCTTCATTGGATTTCCACTGAGGTGTCTTTGTGGATAGAAGAAAGGGCATACACATCCCACTTTTCCCTCTATTTAGGGGCCACATTTTTTCATTCCACAAACTCACTGACTCCCCCTTTTTCAACTTTTCGGTCAACAGTCTTTGTGGTAAGCCCTTGCGATTTGCTCACTTGCACCATAAGCTAGAGCTTGCTACAGATAAAGGTGGCAAAAAAGAAGCAGGCTTGCAAAAAAAATGTCCACATGGTATCCCTGATGGAATAGGTATGATATTAGGTCCCACACAATTTCTACACTGGTGCTGATATAATTTGAGATTCTAGGGGCTCCAGGCTGTCTTTCCTTTCATAAACGAAGATGTCATATGTGTACCCTGTGGCCCTTTCACAGAGTTTATACAGCTTCACTCTGTATCTGGTACATTTACTTAGGATATACTATTCAATTCCCAGACTGCTGGTAAAATGGATGAAAGACTTATCAATGCAAATATGTTTGTCAGAAATATCAATCTGAGATAATTGGGAAAAAATGGTAATTGTCTTAATTTTATAAAATTTGTATTTGAGGTGATTTTGGGGAGTGCAAAAGGAATTGTCACTAAAATAAAGAAATCACATTATAGTTGTATAGCATGTCGTGGTCATCACAGAGAAATAGCATGGTATATGGTGGATGGGGTGTGGAGACCATTAGAAGCAAAGTTCTTTTTTTTTTGTGCATCTCATATTTAGTGTAAGGTCAAGAAAGATTTTAAATTCTTGAACTGTGTTGAGCTTCCATTCAAATGAACGGCTATCAATTGAACTAAGAATATTGGCAATGTGCTACTGGGCATATAGGCTGCATTGTTCCACAATTAAATTGAATAAGGCATTGGTTAAAAATACATTAAAAACTGAATAGATTAACATTTTTCGTGTCTGTCTGATTGCCTGGTTGTGCTCTAATGAGGGGATGATAGGTGCTGCTGAATTAGAGGGAAGCCATAAAGGAATTGAAAGTGCCTCTGGGATACTAGTTTGGGCCCTAATCCTTCCTAGCTGAGACTTCACTACTTGTACTTGGTCTTTCATCTAGGCATACTTCTTGGGCTTAGACTTGCTCTGTCTCCTCTCACACCACTCCTGTGAGAGGAAACAGAGCCCATGGCTGCAACATGCAGCCTTTGGTTACCTTTTTTGACCACCTAGCTGATTACAGAGATTACATGCTACAGGGCCAGATTGACAAAGCTCCGGTCCGGCTATTTATAGAGTGGCTGGGCAGGAAGAGGTTAATACGGTTAAATTACAAAATGATTTGTATAGCAATTTTTACGCTATATGTATTTTTTTTTTTTAATTTTCTATATTTTGTTTTCCACGAAAACTACCCTTTAAATGTAGGTGGGTTAGGTGGTCAACCTTAAATATTTCTTAAAACTATTTCCCCAATTTCTTGTTGTAATGATCATAGAGTGTGTATGACTGACGTAAATGCTTATAAAATATAGCAATAGATACATACGTACAGTATTTTAATGAGTACACATGAAAAATACAATGTGTACAGTATACTGGTTACAAGTCATTGAGTGTTGTTGTTTTCTGTTTTATACAATTTTCCATTCATACTGTATATACATGTCAAAGCAGCGTAGTTATAACTAAATTATGAAAGCAAGGACAACACCTCTGCTCCTTCAGATCTGAGAAAGATTTGATTTTACCAGACTCTTGCAAGATAATAAGCAAGGGATGTGAATCACATTCTGGTGCTATAAGGAGCTAAATTAGTCTGCGGTTCAGCAAAAAGAATATACTTAGTACTCCCTACTGTGAAGAGATATATACTTCGTGGTATGATGGAGCAATTATATGTTAACGGTAGCATAAAAGAGAATATTTAGGAAGCACTTTATCGCTATAAAAGGGTACACTCTGCATTATGCTGTATGGCAAGATATAAAAAGAAATGGGGATCTATTTTTCAGTAAACCATTATCCAAAAAGCTTCAAAATCTAGACAATCACTGCTTTTCAGAAACAATTTCCAGTGTGTCAGAGAGTTGCACGTCTTTAATTCTATTTATGTTTCTTTCCATTAATTAACCACTTGCCCTCCAGAGGATTTACCCCTCTTCCTGACCAGGCCATTTTTCGCGATACAGCACTGTGTTACTTTAACTAACAATTGCATGGTCATGCAACACTGCACCCAAATTAAAATCCTGACAAATGGAGCTTTCTTTTGGTGGTATTTGATCTCCTGTGCGTTTTTAATTTCTTGTTCTATAAACGAAAAAATACCAACAATTCTGAGAAAAAAAACAATATTTTTGACTTTTTCTTTTTAAACATATCCAGTAAAAAAAAAAAATAAAAAAATCAAATTTCGTCATTAATTTAGGCCAAAATGTATTCTGCTACATGTCTTTGCTAAAAAAAAATTCCAATATGTGTAAATTAATTAGTTTATGTGAAAGTTATACCGTCTACAAATGGCGATATATATATATATATATATATATATATATATTATATATATATACTGGAATTTTTCATTTTTATACTAGTAATGGCGGCGATCAGCGACTTATACCGGGACTGCAGCGGTCTTTCTGACACTAGGGAAAACTGACTGTCACTGACATCCCAATGACACTAATACAGTGATCAGTGCTAATAAAAAGCACTGACACTGTACTAATGGCACTGGGCAGGAAGGGGTTAACATCTGGGGCAATCAAAGGGTTAACTGTGTGCTGTTTTACTATGTGCTGTGTGTGTGCGTATTTCACTGTGTCAGCACATTGCTTTGTATTGCTCTGCTATGCAGAGCAATACAAAGCAATGTGCAGGAGCTGACAGGGGAGAGATCTGTATTGTTTACATACAGGTCTCTCCCCTGTCAGTGATACTCGGTGATCGCTGGGTGCCGGCAGGGAATCACTGGCTGGGACCTGGCGATCGACAGGTGAGGCCGCCAGTGACAGCGCGAGTAGGGCGCCCCCATCCGGAAATACAAAATCACGTATATATACACATGATTTTGCGCAGCCCTGCCACCCTGTAGCAGTATTTCAGGAAAGCAGTTAAGGACTATACTAGAAGTATACATTTCAAATGTGTTCTTGGGTATTTGATTCTACTAATAAAACTGCTGTGCTATTGCTAAATAGTTATGAGAAGGAGCATGGTACCAGTTGGCCTGCTGCATGAACCCTAGGGTTCTCAGGGGCACTGAGGCTCTTTTTGCAAAGCATCATTGTATCTGTTGTTAGTATGGATGAATCTACAAATTTATCACTCATTGGAGTGTAGGCAATCTGAAATTAATTTCTAGCTGGACAGCAAAGTGGCTAAATGGTTAGCACTTTCGCCTGGCAGTACTAGGGTTCCCAGCCACGGCATCACCTGCCTGGAGTTTGCACGTTCTCCCTGTGCCTGTGTGGGTTTCCTCCGTGTCCTCTGGTTTCCTCCCACACTCCAAAGACATGCTCGTAGGTTATATGGATCCTGTCTAAATTGGCCGTACTATGTGTATGTATGAATATAAGTTAGGGACCTTAGATTGTATGCCCCTTGAGGGTTAGGGACTGATGTGAATGTACAATCTATATGTAAAGTGTTGCGTAAATTTGATGGGGCTATATAAGTACCTGTAATAAATAAAATAAATAATGTGTTCAGTGCTCTCTTTTGTAACTTCATTTGATAAAGAGAAAAATGAGCAGATGCGTCTTAGGACCTTGTAAAATTATCACAAAGTAAATCATATTCTGAAACACTCTGGGTTCTACTACACAAGGTACAGTATGGCTGTGCTTTGAAACTTTGGCTGATTGGAACTATCCTACCAGAAATCCCCTAATCCCTGTAATCTTTACAGTAATTTACATGTAACTGATCAAAACCCCTGGAACCAGCAAAGGGCTATTGCTGCCTGTGTAGCAAAGCTATAAGTCTGGGCAGATACAGTGAAAAGGATGCCAAAGAAAAAAAATGCACCACAGAGGCACTGGAACTTTGATATGAGTTTATCCAAAGTAGTGAGAGGGCAAACATATTTGAAAAGCCCACTGGCTCAGGGTAAGATGTTCACAACAGACAAGGCTACCCTCCAACGAGTATCCCAGCAGGTTACCAGAAAAAAAATGTGCATACCTGAAAGGAACTCCAGAACAAAAGAGCCAAAATTCATTTTTTGCTATTGTGCTCAAAGACAGCCACAGTGGGTCAAAAGAACTCCTTCTTCATCAGGGCTACAACAAATATGATATAATGCAAATATAATTGTGATTGATAAAATCATGAGCCTAATTATCATAAAAGATACAAATATGTGCACATGGGTACTCACACGTGCATCCAAAAATATCTCCATATACACATACAGGTATACATGCATAGAATGAAGCTGAAGAAATATCAGAAAGTTATAATGTGTAATTAATTCATTTTCTAAATTAATATTATCAGATTTTATATGGTTAGTAGATGCCATTACACCATTATACATATAACTGTCAAAGAATTATGATGTATAACAATAACTTATATACCAAACCAGTCCAATTAAAGTGTTACTAAACCCACAACAGTAAAATCAGTCTGTATATGCAGTAAAGCATGCTTGTTATACCCACTGTGGAACCTAAGGGGTTAATTCTCTGCATTGTGTAAAAAGGCTGTTTGATCCTGACTTCTGAACAGACAGACTTCTGACAGACTGAACCCATACCCCTTCTGCACATGCTCAGTTTAGTGTGTATCGCTAAAGAGGTTTTTTTTTTTCTTGGGAGAGTGCATGTGATCAGCACAGGGCCAATCAGCACTGTCCAAGCAGAAGTCAGGGGTTCTGCATCCACCTAGAGCAGAACGAAAACTCCTCCTACAAGCTTTAACCAGTGCTCAGCTGCAGTCCCAAGACAGCTCTAACCAGGGGTGGACTGCCCATTTGGGAACTCAGGCACTACCCGAGGGCCCGGGGTCAGTAGGGGGCCCCATGAGATGCCCCTGGTACCTTTCATAGGTTTTTTTGGGTGTTGTTTGAGTGTGGGCAAGGACACAGGGACCCCATGATCCCCTATTGCCCGGGGGCCACATGAGTTGTCAGTCCACCCCTGGCTCTAACTGATGATGCGAAAAGGTATTTAACAGTTTATATTTACTAAAATAATTGCATTTCCATGTTGTGTGTACTGTGGGAGACCAGATATAGTGAATGCAGGCTCCTGGGTTTAGTAACACTTTATGCACTTCTAAGCCCAGTTTAGTTAGAATAATACATAAGACTGGTTATGGATTGCTGCATTTTCTGCACTGTGCTAATAAATGGTTAAAAATTATTTAAAACATCTGTTTACTTAATTTGTTCTTCAAAAATGATTGCTTGATTAGCTGTTGTATTAAAATGTAGTATTAAATGTGAAATGTATTCAACATGAATTTAAAACCATTAAAATGATGATACCTAGGATGTAATGACATGCCATAGACACAGGTCATAATTTTGTGACTACAAATATTAAGTTGCTTATACTGGCATGTATTCAGTAGGCTTTGATGTCTTTTTTCTTTTTTAAATGAGAATCTACTCAGAAATAGCAGTCAGAGAACAGGTCAAGACAATGTGAAGGAAAGTCTGGGAGTGTATTGGCAGCCCAAGGTTACAAAGATGAAAGAAAATTAGAAATCATTGTCTCCCAACCTTTTAGCGAATTGTCGGCACAATTTATGGTCTTCATAAAACTATCTATATATTTAATGACCCAAAGATAGAAAGTGCAAATAAGCATGCAATGGTCCTATGGCCTGGATCACCCTGAAATTCATACAACTGTATCTGCTAAAAGGTTGAGGGGTCACTGAATTATATTTCAGAAAAGGGATATTATCATGTCTATCAGCTGTTATGACACTTCAAATCATTTTCTTGCGCACTCAATCTGATGAGTTTTCTATGTAGACCTATGGCAAATAAATGTTGAATGTTAAACCAGACTTGAAGTCAGATGTTCACTTAAAGACATCTTCACATTCTTGATGGGGTAGACACATAGTTATAGAAGGCTTGAAATACATACTTTCTTTTAAAGAAACATATTAACTTTTAAAACAAATCTGTCAGTATACGAAAACAAAGAAACTGCTATGAGGTGTACATAAAATCCAGGCACCATTTTTGCAGCCTCCATGTCCCTGGCTTTACATTGATCTGATGGGCAAAGTTCCTACAATACAATTCCTAGTACTGTTGAAGCCTGACTTCGTCATCCTGCCCCATTCACATTTCTTCTGGTCAGGGAGGCAGATCATCGTAGAGAGATGGGTGGAATATGTGGGTTGGGGTAGGCAAGCTTGACACTACCTGGAAGTGTGGCTTAGTTGTCTGCACCTGCTAACAGTTTTTATTAACCCCTTGGCACCGGTACCTCCTGGCCCTCTAATGCAGGCCATAGATGGGGAGAAAAACTGCAGATTTTTCTTTTAAAAAATGAAAAATCGGTTGTTCAAGTGGCCGACGTTACCATCAATGGTAAAAAAAATCGGCCGATTTTCTACCCGTCTAGAGCCCGCAAAAAGTGTCCCTGCAGAGAGCTCTGCTATTTCTTTGACAGTTCTCTGACAGTTCCTTGACATTTATAGAAGTTGCAACAATGTATCTATTTGTTTCCATTTAGGATACAGATGTTTTTATTCGGAAACAAATAGATACAATGTTTCAACCGCTGTAAATGTCAAGGAACTGTCAGAGAACTGTCAGAAATAGCGGAGCTCTCTGCAGAGACACTTTTTGCTGGACTGGAATTCTTCTTATTTTCATCCTACTTCTTCTTCTTCTTCTTCTTCTTCTTCTTCATCCTCATCCTCATCCTCTTCTTCTTCTTCTTCTTCTTCATCCTCATCCTCTTCTTCATCCTCATCCTCTTCTTCTTCATCATCCTCATCCTCTTCTTCTTCTTCATCCTCATCCTCTTCTTCTTCTTCATCCTCATCCTCTTCTTCTTCTGCATCCTCATCCTATTCTTCTTCTTCATCATCATCCTCATCCTCTTCTTCTTCATCATCATCATCCTCATCCTCTTCTTCTTCATCATCCTCATCCTCTTCTTCTTCTTCTTCTTCTTCTTCTTCTTCATCCTCTTCTTCATCCTCATGCTCTTCTTCTTCATCATCATCATCCTCATCCTCTTCTTCTTCTTCTTCTTCTTCTTCATCCTCATCCTCTTCTTCATCTTCTTTTTCTTCATCCTCATCCTCTTCTTCTTCCTCATCCTCTTCTTCTTCCTCATCCTCATCCTCTTCTTCTTCATCATCCTCATCCTCTTCTTCTTCATCATCATCCTCCTCACCCTCTTCTTCTTCCTCATCCTCTTCTTCTTCTTCTTCCTCTTCATCCTCATCCTCTTCTTCATCCTCATCCTCTTCTTCTTCATCCTCTTCTTCTTCCTCTTCTTCTTCTTCATCCTCTTCTTCATCGTCTTCCTCTTCTTCTTTTTCTTCTTTTTGTCTTCCTCTTGCAGGTCACTGCTCATGCGCAGATTTTTTATCGGTAAAAAATCGGCCGATTTGCCCACTAATTGCCGCGAAAATCGGCCGATCGGCAAAATCGGCCGATTTTTTTCCAACTTTACCGAAAAAAAAAGGCCAAAATACCGAAAAACGGCCGACCAAATCGCCCACTAACGATCCGAAAATCGGCCGATTTTATTTTCGGCCGAAGAATCGGCCGATTTTCGACCCATCTATGGCCTGCATAAGGGGTATGTGACGCCAGGAGGCGGGGAGGGGTTTAGAGTCATGTGACCACAGTGACAGCCAATCACAGGTAGCATTTGGGACCTTTCCATGAGGCGCCGGTAAATGTGCTGGGAGCAAGCAGAGGGCGCGCTCTTGGCACATCTTTTGTTTACATTGTACGCAAATATGTGGCCCCTCGGCGCCAAGGCCTAGCCGCCAAGAGGCCACCTATTTGCGTATGCTTG
The DNA here is from genome assembly GCF_062004578.1 of Staurois parvus. Classification (NCBI taxonomy): domain Eukaryota; kingdom Metazoa; phylum Chordata; class Amphibia; order Anura; family Ranidae; genus Staurois; species Staurois parvus. The sequence continues at coordinate 17,607,618 of NW_028317807.1, read as the reverse complement.
GTGCCAAGGAGTTAAATGTTTTACCCGATATATGTAAAAGAAATAATAATACTCCCTAATTAGGTATGAGCGGAACTGCTAGGGTTTGGTTCGCAAACAGTTTTGCAAATTTTGCTTTATGTTCAAATTTTGCAAACATAGCTGAATAAAGTCTATAGTAGGTGAATCTTGTTATCAAATTATTTCCATTTGTAGGGATCATAAGCAAGTTATTGTCAAACAAAAGGCATGGGAAGCCAGGGACTGCCACATAGGAACATGTACTAATGCCAAAATAACCCCCCAAAACATTAAAAATAGTGTTCCATCCTACAAAAAATTGTCAGCTCTCTCTAACACCTCCAACACAGCTGCATAGAAAATTACACCAATAAATTATTAGACTTTATTGGCACCCCAAGAACTTTAAACCAAAAAATATTAAAGTCTATGAAAAATATCCCAGATGCTATAAAATAAAAGACAGTGACAGTTAAAATACATGTTCTGAACATAATGCCTCCATATTATGGTGACAAAGAATTATCTGCAGTAAGATTAGTGTATTATTGCTACAAGGTGAAATATTGCATCAATTAACTGTAAAGGACATCAATGAGCTCCTTGACATGTTTCATGGCCTGTACCACTTCGTAAAGATGAAGGCATTAGAACAACTATTCTAAATAGATTAAGTGAATAGAAAATCATAGTCATGAGAAAAATACAAAAAAAAAATCAACTTCATATATACTGAAATTTACATAGGAAAAAGTAACAAGGCTTGACTCTATAGACACATACAGAGCCAGCTTGGCCCCACCCCCCGCTCCTTCCTCATAGTATCTGACTGACAAAAGCAGGAGCCAATGGCTCCCACTGCTCAAGGCCAAGCCTGTGAGATCAGGGAGGGGAGAAGTGAGTGAACAGATTTAGCAGGGCACAGCACTGGATTGATACAGGACCAGAAACCCAGACATCACCTTTAAACTGGGCACAGTGGGCAGATTTCTTCATCAACAAGACAGGTGGATGGAGGAACACCCCATGGCTGCGACATTGTATTCAGAAAGTGTCTCCCGCTGCTGTCAGAGTACATTGGTCAATGGCTGCAGCAGATTGTCTGTAACTGATCTAACAATCAACTTCTGATGAACAGAGAGGGCCACACACATATCAAAATTAGGCCCTGCACACCACTGAGAGTCTGAGACTCCCACCCCGTCAACAGCCTCTCCAGTGAGTGCTGGAGGGGTTGAGCACTGAGCGGTGACTAACAGTCATCACTCTGTGCTCAGAGCAGATGCAAGAACCAATCAGTGGCCATTGATCACTCAGTTCTCGGTGTGGATTTGGCAGGGGATAGCTGCAGCATCGGACTGATGCTACAGTCAACTTGGTGAGTATGCAGGTTTGTTCCTTTTCTGCATTTCTCTTTTAGGCTGAGTTCACACCTCTGAATTCTGTGATTGATGCATTTTTCCGGCTCATTTTCGATGCCTTTTGCATTTTTGAACAAACATTTTTTTATGTATTTTGCTAGGTTTTTTTGCCAGTAAGAAAGTATTGACTTTGATGCCACTTTGATGTGACATTGGATGGATGCTACTTAGATGCAACTTTGATGTTACTTTGATGCTACTTGAGTGCCAGAGACTGTAAATTTGCATCAAAGTAGCATCAAAGCTGCATAACATGAACAAAACTATCATACTTTTCTTTGCTAATAGGAAAGTAGGACCATTCTGTTCATGTAGTGCGATTTTATTGTGACTTTGATGCAACTTTACACTCTCTGGAACTCAAGTAACATCCAACTCGCACCCATCCAAAGTTGCATCAAAGTTGCACCCATGCAAAGTCGCATTAAAGTTACACCCAGGTCACATCAAAGTCCCACCTATCCTAAGGGACATCCAAGTCACACCCATCCAAAGTTGCATGAAAGTCACATCTAAGTCGCACCCATCCAAAGTCACATCCAAGTTGCACCCATCCAAAGTTCCATCAACGCTGCATCAAAGTTGCATCAAAGTCAATACTTTCCTATTGGCAAAAAAATAAAAAATGCATCAAAAACACACTACATGCATTTCTGCGCATGTCCATTGAAGTCTATTGAACCAGAAATGTACTGTGTTGTGTTTAAAAAAGTCCCTGACACTCTCCAAAAAGTGGCCGAAACAAATAGATGTGAACGTGTCCCATAGGAAACTATGTTGTGCGTGAAAAAATTCATAGGTGTGAACCAGGCCTTAAGGCTTCCAGTGTGTGTCTGTGTCAAATCCAATAAAACAACAATGGCAGCAGCTCTGATTTGTTTGAAATTAGCATAAACTGGAAGGTGCACATGGACAAAGTAATATAAACGAGTACTAAGGGGGTACCCAGCACCTTTTCAAGCAAGGCAGCAGAAACACTAAATAATCTGTTTCAACTACTTGGGTAAAAAACAGAGGTTTTCATTGCATGCATTTGGCATTGCATGGAAGGCACACTGTTGTGTCAAGGCATGTATGACCCCCTAGGGATGGGTTGTTAAGCTAGTTTTTGCTCTGTGCACATAATGTAAAGTGTGCAGCAAGAACAGCTGGAAACCTCTCCCACTGCTCTGACTCACTCTTCTCGGCCTACGGGCATGCCGGGTAACTCTCAGTTGTCCCAATGTAGTTGTGCAGTGCACCAGATTCCATGGTTACAGGCAAGGACTTTGGGGGTTGCATCAAACAACCTGCTAAAATAACAGAAGGGTTCTTGGGTACAAAGTGCGTGGTCCAGATGAAAGACCATCACCACCACCAGGCTGGCCAACCCTCCTTCTCCTGGCCACCACCTGTTTGCCAACCAAGTCAGTCTCTGTACTTACTCCCCAGGTATAGTCCACCCCTGCGATCCACAAGAATAAAGAGAATCCATTTGCATCTTGCAGTACAGTTGCTAAATGTTTAGCATTTCCACCTGGCAGTACTAGGGTCACTGGTTCAAATTTCAACCACAGCACCACCCGCCTGGAGTTTGCATGTTCTCCCTGTGCTTGCATGGGTTTTCTCCGGGTACTCCAGTTAACTTCCACACTCCAAAAGACATGCTGGTAGGTTAATTGGCCCTGGTATGTGTATGTATGAATGTAAGTTAGGGACCCTAGATTGTATGCCTCTTGAGGGTTAGGGACTGATTGTACAATAGATATGTAAAGCACTGCATAAACTGACAGCGCTATATAAGTACCTGATATAAATAAATCATTCTTTAACTCACATAGAAAAAAAGGCTGTATAATGCTAAAATCGCCAAAAAAGCAATTCTCTCTATTTTCTTCTTCTTTATATTGAGTCAACAAAATTAGGATCCAACAGTATTATAAATATATATAACAACATCTTTTATTAAACTATAAACTGAGGCATACATTTATTTTTTTATAATTACATGCATGCCTTATTTTTAGTTGGTTTTGTGTAATAAAAAATATAATTATATTGTGTATAATTTTATTGGATCCTAGATCTCAGTCTTCACAAACTCAATATAAAGGAAAAAGTAATCCATTGTTACCTGTTCCACTGGTACCCTTCCTTCCATCAAATGAGGAACAGGAGCAAAAGTAAGCCCTCATGCACACTTGACATTTTGATAACGTTGGAAACATTAACTGTGTAAAGTCACTTTAAAAACCTGAGTTTTTCAGCTTTTTTAGCAGTTAGCAGCGTTTTGCAGTGATTAGCGGCGTTTCTGCACGTTTGCAGTTTTTAGTGGTTTTTCAAATTTTTTTTGGTCAAAAAAAGTCCAAAAACACCGGTTTATATTGCATTTTACCATGTTTTTCAGCATTATAGCGGTTTTACAGCTAAAAAACTTTTGTAGAAACCGACTAGTTTTGGGGTTTTTTTTCCTGCCAAAAAACGTCTCAGCCAAAAAACTATTACAGCCTATGTCTGCATGGACACATAGGATAACATGGTAGGGAGTGTATTCACTGTAGAAAAAAACGTCAAATGCCCAAAACACCCGATGTAAAAACGTCAAATGTGCATGAGGGCTAAAAAGTAAACTTGTAGAAACACTATAATTAGTCATAATAAATATTTAGGACTTGAACGACTAAAAAAAACTTTTTTTCAAATTGTGTTAGCATAAATCGTTGGATATGTTTTATAGATCTGTGTACGAAATGTAATTTATAAGTATTGTGGTATTATTGAATGCAATATTAGATTATTATGTAAATTTTGTAACAAGTTCATAGTTAGGACTACACTAAAACCATCAATTAAGTTCACAGTTCCGCTGGCTTCAGGGAAGCTAAATAGCAGTAGCTGCTCTTACCACATAGCACAGTGTTACGTCAGGCTTCTGGAGCTGAAATTTTGAAGTCACATTGCACTTCTGAGTAATTGATCTTAGTGGCATAAATAGGTAGCTGACACCTGAGTAACATAAAGAAGCAACTCGCACCCTTCTCAGCAGCCTGCAGTGCAAGATGACTGCTGGCCAAGCTCTGCTAAGGAACAAACTGGATCCATCAATGGTGAACAAGTTAAAGTGTAACTAAAGGCAAAATCAGCAATAAAAACTGACAGCTGTTTCAATCCATTTCCACTCCAATTTAAAAAAATTGCCTTTATTTACACTTTATGTCAAAATATAGGTTTTCATTCCTTGCATTGTGTGTTATTGTTCACTGATGCTATGATAAGAAAAAAGCCTCTCGCACACGGTACTGTTGTTTGAGCATCAGCATTTCTGGGCATAATTTCATGGCATTTGTTTTGCATGTATTCTCACATATTTTTGCACACATTTGAAAACATGCGCATCATCACACTCAATATGTACTTGGGCAAAATCCATTAGCAGCTACAGTATGCATATACGTTTATTTGTGTGCACCGGCACAAATTACTGACCAGGAATGCAAATGTTTAATTTTTTTTTATGCTCAAGAATATGCAGCACTTCTTTATGTACCTGTGTGTACAGGCACATTGTAAACAATGGGCTGCATTTTAGATCAGTGAAAAAACCCACTGTATTGACCTTTTTCAAGCTGCAGTGTGAAAGAGGCCTAACTGAGTACTTCCCATGATACTTTTTTATTTGCACTAACATCCACATTTTTAGAGTGTGTCCCTTCTTCAGGGACCAAGCAGTACTAATACACAAACTTTTACCAGAATGTTAAAGCAGAGTTCCAACTGAAAATAAAAAAGTCAGCAGCTACAAAAATTGTAGCTGTTGACTTTTAAAATACAACCACTTACCTGTCCCTCGGTCCAGCGGTGTCCTCACCACTGCTGGTTTCACCGTCCGTCTTCTCTCCCTGGCGCCGGCATCTTTAGTGTGGGAACCTGGCTGTGACAGCTTGCGGCTTCACAGCAAGGTGCCCACTGTGCACATGCTTTGTGAATGGTCCCGTAATCTTCTGGGACCTGTCATGTCCCAGAAGACTACGGGGAGCGAGGGGGGGAGGACGACTTTTGCTTCCAATCGCCTATGCGATCGCAGCAGAAGTGGGAGCGGGTACCTGTCAAATTTGGGTACCAGCTCCCCAAAGGTGCCAATCCTTAATGGGGAGTGGGGGACAAAGCATTAAAGCGGAACTTCCCTTTTTGGGTGAAACTCCGCTTTAAAAAAAAAACACAAACGTACACAGCAACTGTATTAAAAGTTGTATAGTTAATAAAATAAGGCAGGGAGAGGGTGAGGGGGAGTAACAGTCACAAAGGTGGGGGGGTCATAATACTGTTGGATAATGATTTAGAAAACCAAAGCCTACATTTAGTCCATTAACTTTTGTATCAAATATAATTATCATTCTTACTTCAAAAGTTTTCCTTTCCGGAGTAGTTTTTAAGTTCCCTTTTAGAACTAAAACATTCATATTTTCCATAGTGTAGTCTGGTTGTGAGAAATGATATACCACAGGTGTGCAGATATCATCCTCCTTATGTTCCTTGATGACGTGTCTGTGCAAATTCATCCTAGTTTGTCCAGGTCCCCTGCAATATGCAGGGACCCTCATGGGATAATACAAAGGCAGTTTTGCCTGTTCTCTCTACCCTTGCTCTCTTGCAGGTTGTCATTAGTTTTCCCTGGGTTCTCTTCCCCAGCAACAGACAGGCCATTATGGGTTCCTGCAAGCACACCTTTTCTTAGCCCTTATAAGCCGGATCCCTCAGTGCAAGCTGCCAGTCACCTGAAGAGGAATGGACCGTGTTCCCTCCCATCCATCCCTTGTTTGTTATACTCTATTATGTCACTGTGTTATTTAGTGGAAGTTGGTCATCCAGTATTGTATGGATGGACAGTGGTATTTTACTTGCTGTATTTGCTAATTTTGAGGTATGAAAATTAAAGTTATGCTGAGATTTGAAGTTGCTTATTGAAATTGTTAATCTTTGGGTTACCCCTTAAACAAGTGTTGTCGGTCTCTTTATTTTTTTAAATGTTATTGCTACTTTGTGCTATCCCATGTAATTTTTGAACTCTTTAACCAACATAAGATCCTTTGCTGCATTTTGTTTGGCATTTAATGAGGTATACAACATTACTGGAGGTACAGCTGTATGACGTGTTATATTGAAGGTCCCTTTTGTGTGTGTGACACTTTTGGCTATATTGATTTGGCTGCACAGTTTGCAACATTTTTTGTTGCAGGCTTGGTGTCTTCATAATCAGAATGATGTTTCCTGCTAATTCGTTTATGTCTGAAGTTGGGTGGTTGCCTGAAAATCAGTATTGGTTGTTGGAATATTTCTTTCAGCTTTTCATCTTCTGTTATGATGGGTTGTAAATCTTTGATTATCTTTCTTATCCCTTCTAGTGCTGGATTGTATGTGGTTACTATAGGTACACTTAGATGAACAGTGCCAAGAAAAGTAATTGGAGGCCCCACCAAGATCTGATCACTACATTAGAAGTCCAAAGTGCTGAGTCACTTTATTTCATATCATAAAATCCAACTTCAAGCATTACAAATAGAATTATATGGAGTTACATCAGATGATTATTAAATGAAGAGTTCAAAGTGCTGAGACTCTTTACCTCAAATTGTGGAATCAAAACTAAGCACTACAGCATATCTAATAAGAATGGTAGCCTGCTGCTGATGGTGGTGTGTCAATGTTTACCATAAATCAAACCCTAATTGCAAAGGTTAATTATTATTATTATTTTATTTACTATATTGCATCTTATACTATTGTACTGTATTGTACTGTTGTATCATGTTGCTATGCAAAATATATAAAAGTGATATTGTAACCATTTTACAACTTGAACTTCATATACAGTAAAACAGATTAATTAACAAATCTGAAATAAAATACTTCCGTATTTAATAATGTTTAGCTCATAATCAGCCCAAGCTGGCCTTTTTATTACAATGAACCTAAATATTATATACATAGTACCCAAAATTCTATTTCAACAAATAAAGCTGATCATATTATAAACAGCAATAAAAACCCAAAAGCAGTTTTAAATCCTTCCTTTGACATCAAACACTAACATAAATTTGTTTTAAAGAAAATGTTAAGCCCCAGAAACAAATATTAAAATTCCACCCAGATACCCTAATTCAGGATTAAACCACACCAGCTTTCCCCAAATCGTAAAAATTGGTATTACTTATTTATCTTGGTTGAATAAAGACATCATCAGTCAGTCTGTGGGGTGGACTAGGAGTTGTGTCCGGATGTAATCTTTCACAGCCCCTTGCCAGGAACCAAGTTGGGGGTTTTCATGAACTGGCCACTTGCAATATTGTTGGACTTTAGTTAACCAGCCAAGTATGGACCAGACCATGAGCAGGGTACCCCATAACACAACAAACATTGGGGGAGAGATTACACAAAAATATTATCAATAGGCAGCACTCCAAACAGCTAAGTTTTCAATTTTATATACAGTATTTAAGAAAGGAGGCATCATATAAAGACATAACAGTAAATTGTACCTCTATCTCAATGAAGGAAACTCTCAGCTACAAGCATCATATACATTTTTATTAAAACAGGGGGGAAATCCAGGCTAAAAGTAAAGCAATTAACAAACATCAATATGCATGGATAGATACCAGAAAAAACCTTCAGCTGACATGCAGACACTCAGGATCAGGTGGAGGTGGGAATCACAATGTTTTGGAGTAAATCCCTTTCTCAAGTGATATCCACCGTTCTGCATGTGGCACCCAAATCATTGTTAATTGCTGTACGTGTAGCCTGGAACTGCTCCCTGTTCTAATGAAAATGTATATCATGCTTGTAGCTTAGAGTTTGCCTTTGTCTAGATAGAGGAATTGTGGGGAGATCTTGTGCATGTACTGCAATTTACTGTTATGCCTTTATATGCTTCCTTTCATAAATATATGAAACTTGGAAAGTTAGCTGTCTGGAGTGCTGCCTATTATTTATTTAGAGTGTATTATTCCTGGGTCTTTCTTGAGGAAACCCAATCTATGGTTTCAACACCCGTATTTATATAATTAACCCTTTATGCACTGGTGTTGTGATTTGGGTGTGCATTAACGTAATCTTTTTAAATATTTTTTTTTGAGAAATCTCATTAACCCTCTGGGTTAGGTAAGGAAAACTCTGTACATAATGGAGCGGCTAAGTTAACACTTGTGGGTGGTGTTGTGAGCAGAGATGTTTAAAGATATCAGGACAGAGAAGACAGAAACTAGCCTGAAGGGAAGTGGGTCACTTGGAGGGAGTGACAGAGGGTACCAGTAGCGAGGGTTTGGATCCCATCCTGGGACCAACTGTGGTACAGGGCTTTCTCAGTTACCTGATCTGGGAGTCACAGGTATGAGGCCTCAAGGGCAAGAAGTATGGTATAAGCTTCTTGGAGTCTGTGTCGACAAGGTTACTGGGTAAGGTGACAGGTCTGAGGCTGGTGGAGTTCGGTGTATAATCCACATCACTGTCTCAGAAGGGCTACATAATCTAGAAACATGTGAAGAGGAAGATGTAGCAATCATGCGCACAGATATGGACGCGGACAACCATGTTGCTAAAGATCCTCCATCTTGTGTCATTCTCACTCCAAATCAGTCCCCCCCTCCCTTTTTGTTGTATGGCATGTGGTTTGTGTGTGTGCTGAGTTCAGGAGTGCATTGGGCACAGCTGGATCCACTTCATGGTTGTAAACCCAATTAGCTGGTGCCATAGTGTCTGGCAGACTCTTGCTCTGAGCTGATCGTAAAGCTATAAACCCGTCAGTCACTGGACTTGAAAAGCATTCCGGAATAGCAGTAAAACCTACATCCCATATGAAACCACTTTTTCATACAATTTCATAACGCCCGATAGGAAATACGTACGATCAAACAAAGCATATATTTGGATAGGTCAGTTTAATGCGAGTCACCTGATACCTTATATCCCGAGATTACATCTACCCGAGAGCAGAAAGCGATATCTCCTTATCCGTCCCAAGCAGATATGTCATATTTGATGTCTGGACGTTCAGAATATCATTCTGCATATTATCCTACCAGTGGATAGGATGCTGCATGTATCTATGAAAGCTTATTGACCATGGTATAACTTGGGAGGGATTTTGGTCCTAGCCTAAAACCCCCTCCCCAAATGAGGCTATGGACCCTTGGCTTCAGTAGACACCCCCTGCTGGGGTACTAGAAAAATAAGCTGTCAGGCATGGAGAAGTAAGATGAAGAGATCTCCCTTTTAACATCAGGAACCAACTTTGGGAGAAACGGTACCCTTTTGTTCAGGACACTTGAATCTGCTTAAACCAAGTACTCTGGCAAGTATTCTACCTCTCTAAACTTCTTTCTGTCATCTCTCTGCTGTGTTATTGCTCTCTGTATATATATATATATATATATATATATATATATATATTGGCTACATCTTTTTCTGTAAATATTTTTATTGCACCATTTTGACCTTTTTAGTAATAAATCCTTTTTTCTGAAAAGTGTTGAACTGTTTCTAAAGCTCTTTAATGCAAACAAAGAATCCCTGTCTCTGAAGAGTGCTACTGTGTGTTTTAAACTTCTGCAAACATCTGCCTGCGGTGACAGTGTGTATACAGACGCTTATTCAAACATCATAGTGTTACTGCTAAGATTGGCGAGTTTCTTCCTTCTCTGTACAAAAAGGAGTGGTGGCAGTGTGAAGGGTTAATTGCGTAATTAACCTGACCCAGTAACAATCGCTCTCAGGCTGCGACACATAGATTGTGGTCCAGTGAGCTGGGAAATCTTTGTGCAGGGTGCAGCTGAGCGTGGCATTGTTATGCACGTGACAGCGCGGTTTTAGATTGGTTAGTCCTTAGGTCACGAGTTGGTGAGAAGGGCTGGGGGTCTGACGCCACGCCCGTCACAGAAGATACTTGTCTAAAGTTTCACAGAGAAAGAAGAAAATGAGCAGATAATGGAGAGTGCTGTCTTATTGCCACCCCATGCGTTTTTATGCAATTTCCCTGCTTGCCTCTGGGGAGGCTAAATAACATATCACTGCCTTCCACGTAGACCTACCCACAAGTACTCTGTAAGTCTGATGAAAAGAAAACAAAAACATGTCCTAATGGTAAGAGATAGCAGTCACTAGAGATATGCACGAAAAAAAATTGTTTTGTTTCATTTCTGATTCATTTGTTTAGTCAATCATTTAATTTCATCATTTTCAGTGTTAGAATGATTAATTTTCAGAATTTGTTATATACGTTATTCCAAGTCGATTCTTATTTTTCAGAAGTTATTTTGGAAAACTCGGATTCAGTTGTTATGTTTCCAGTGTGGCTTTGCATTGCAACTTGCGTGCGACTTCAATGTGACTGGTTTTGACTTTGATGTAATTTGCTTGCCACATGATTGAGACTTTGGCTTTGGGCAATCCTAACAATATGTGGTGTGACACATATTCAACATTTACAAAACCCTCTGAAGTAGAAAATGAATGAAAAAAAAAACAAATGAATCAGTTATTTTCATTATAATTTATTTTGGATTAGTTGAAATGTGTTACTATTGTGATTTGGAAATTCAGATACATCCGAATCTCCTAATAATGAAAAAGAATTTAGATTGGTAACTAAATCAATCACACATGTCTAGCAGTCACACAAAAATGTATTTAAGTCTAAATGCAGGACCACCTTTTACTGGTTGTTAAGGGTTATGCCTCAACAATGAAAAAAAATCTATACCACTTTATATTTAAATGTTCACAATTATGTTTATATTAATGCTGTAAACAACTATATTGATTTTCCGTTAAGTTGTAGTAGACTAATGGCATACAATTCAAAATGTGAAAAATGTTGCAAAGTAGGATGCATGTGAAGTGCATTGCGAACACGAATCTGGTGATACCCTCCAATACCATGACATGGTGAGACAGACAATTGAAAATAATATGCATTCAGCATTGATTGCTTGCTGAAAATAACAAAAATGGTTAAAAGTGAAACCACAGTATTGGCAATTCAATATCATTCAATATTCAATATCAACAAGTATGATATGGCAGAATTCTGTCCCTTATCTAGCTAAGCCAACTATGGTGGCGATTTACTAAAACAGGAGCACTCAGAATCTGGTACAGCTGTGCATAGTAGCCAATCAGCTTATATTTTCAGCTTGTTCAATTAAGCTTTGGCAGTAAAACCTGGAAGCTGATTGGTTTCTATGCAGAGCTGCACAAGATTTTGCACCATGCTGTTTTAGTAAATAACCACCTATGAGTATCAAAATTGCCCTTTGATGAGCTCATAGGTCATTGTTGGGACCCTATACAACTACATAGTAATGAATTTCTTCTCAAAGCTTTAAAGTAGCAATAGGTGTACTGTTCCCTTAAAATACTCCAGACTGAACTAAGCAACAGGTGTACTGTCCCTTGATGATGATGATCCACGCTGAAGAAAGTCTCTTCCCAGACAGCTTTTTTTATTCAGCAGGTACTACTGTATTGCAATTGTCTCTATTTGTCCTTTGTATTTAGCTGACAGTCTTTCATTGTCTACACTATGCAGTCTAACACACTAGCTCTTGATTAGGGATGAGCTACGTGTTCAGGTTCACTATAAATTCAACCTGAATCCTAGCTGTTCACAGATTGAGGAAACGGCAAACTACTATGTTCGTTCTGGCAACCCTTACTAATGATGCACTTTTTAGTCTATAAACTGTGGCTTGGGAGGGCCAATCATGGTGTTTTGCCAATGTGTCAGCCCTTTCCCTGTAAAAGACAATGATCCCAAAAGCCTTTGTTAATTATGTCGCACCAATGAAACAAAGGCAGAAAATGGGACTTTCTAAGTACCATATATTACCCGACGAAAGGACACATGTTATGTGCAATTAAACCATGGCAACATCTAATGTTTGTGTAGTATTATGTTCAGCAGACTGTGTTCTTCTATTGTTGTGACTTAGATGACGTTCAGAGCACATTTTATGCCCAATTCATGCAAAACTCCACGTAATCCCAAGGGGTTCACATACTTTTTCTTGCAACTGTAGGTAGTTCAAATTAAATACATTATTACTGGGAAAGTACTCATTGAAATTTTTTAGGTGTTTTCTCTGGGATTAAATATTACTGGCATGGAGATTTCCAAAAGTACAAATAGTTTTTAGGGGTCTTATTCAAACTGGAAATTGAATGCAAAAATATGAATACCGAGAACATACTCATGACAATATTTGGGGTGTTTTATCTGGTAATAAATTATACTTCAATATTGATTTTAAAAGGTTCCAATGACTGTAGGGGGTCATATTCAAATATCTATATAATTATTTAGGAACCCTGCCCTATGTAGGAGTGCCACTATTCTTAATTTAGTACTACTGGGCTGTAGTCAGCATAGGCCTGAAATGATAATTCTGCTTCCTGTGGGTTTTTTTTTTAGTTATTGTTTACTTCTGCTCAATGTTGGGGAGCGTTATTGACAACAGTGTAAGAAAATCAAATAGCATGAGTTATGAATATTCATATCTCCTTGATCAACCACTGGGAGGAGTGGGGCATGTTGGGGGAGTGTAAAAATATTTGGTGGAACTGTCTGGAAGCCTCTCAGGCTTTGCTTAGGAAAAATGTGTTTGTGTCTGTTCTATTGCTACCTGAGGTGGACACATGTGCATTGAGAAGGAAGGTCTGCATTTGGGGTCTTTAAGCTTGCACTGAAGGATTATCTAGAAGGAGTGAAATTGGAACCTGGATAGGAGAACCAGGGATGAACTATCTGGAGAAGCTAGGCACAAGCTTCATGTAAATGGTACAAGTTTTTGTGCTGATGCTACTTTAGAGGTAGGAGAACACGTAGTTCTGGTCTTGCTTAAAGGTCCCCCTTCTGTATTGACTGAAATTAGGTATTGGTTCTTGTGCATTGTTTTTTTTGGGTACCCTGTGCCCTAATCCCTCTCAAACATGTCAAGCACACATCCAAAAAATGTGACAAACTTGAGACCCAAAATTATGCATAGGCAAAGTTTTAAAAGTTTTACAGGTCATTAGTTTATAGTTAAGAATGAATAATGGCCCAAGAATTATTTTTCTCACTCCATGTGATATGTAGCATGTGTACTGCATTCACTGTTTTCATATACTGTATATAGCCGCTGGATGCATGTGTTTACACATGTATATGCACATACGGGGGGGCAGGGGGCTTATAATTTTTTTGTATTTTTTGCTTTAATTTTGAAAACTGTTTTTGTTTACTCATCTTTATTGCTATCACATAGAGCTGCGCTACCTCCAACTTATTCAGAGCTTATGTGAAATAGCATCAGAATCCGTGCTGGTTCAAATGAACAAAAGCTGCCAGCACTATTTTCTGATACAAAGAATACAAAGCAAATAGATATAAAAAAAGTGCAGCACTCACAACGTGAATAATAACTATATAAATATAAGTCAAAAAATGAAAAGAGCAAAGAAAACACTATGATATAAATGATTAAGTCCCAGTGCTGCAGGACATCCTGGAAGTCAGGGTGCCCAACAAGAAACTGCTGCACCACCAAGCTCAGGACGTGTTCCAGGCAAGACATGCATCTAAACTTTCCCTGCCAGGTCTCTTGAAGGGACTGGTAGTTCTGACAAATCACATGAAGAACCTCTGTAGATAGTGTGATCAAAATAAAAATTACTTGGTGAAAGGAGACTTTTTTGCCATAGGTTATGCATTTTTCTTCTGCCAAAAAACTATCTCAGATATTTTTGATTTTATGGCTTTGGGGGAAAATATCATGGGCTCCCCTCCAAAGTTCATATCAGATCTGGTATAGATGTCAATGGGAACCCCACACATAAAAAAGCATGGCGTCATTCAAGGCTAGTGAGTGACAGGATTGGACTTGTCAGCAAGTTTTTTCTTTTGGTGGGTTGGAAGGCATTTTGTATTGCTAGACTTCGTGATCAACAATATTATTATTATTATTATACAGTATTTATATAGAGCTAAAAGGTTTGCTCTGCGCTGTACATTATAGTGGGGGACAGAACATGAGACAATACAGTAACAAAACAAAACACGAGGGATTCAAGGGCCCTGCTCTTTCGAGCTTTCAATATAGGAGAGATATAGATTTACATTGTGGGAATTTGTTTCCTAATAAGGGACTTGTTAAAGAGTTGTAAGTGTGTTTTTTTTACTGTTTGCCATTTTCATAAATGAGCAGTGGTACTATATTTGTTTGTTTGCAAACAGATGTAAATACCCAGATTCTGTAAGTTACTGGCAATTTAAAGAAGCATTTATTGTAAATGTCAGCTTTGCTGTAGTAGGTTGTATACACTGTACAGATGCACCACTTCACAGGTAGGTTTACGACATCCCTCAGGCATGTTATGTAAATGGATTATAGTTTAAATGTAAGCTGTGATTGGAAAAGGTGCACAATGACATCACAATCTCTCTGCCTCCAATCACAGAACACCTTGCATTCATTGCAGCGGATGCAAGACTTTTTATGAATTGAGGAGGTGCTGAGTGAGTGACCTACAGAGTGTAATGCAGCCTGAACTACAAATTTCAGCGCCAGATGTTCATCCCTGACAGGAGACCTAAGCAAAAGTAACAAAATAAGTAACAAACACTGCAACAGCCAGAGATGGAGCACATATCATTAGAGCTAGCATATTTTTACTGTGCAAATGGCCCAAAATAATGTTGGCTATACTTCAGCTTTAAAGGAGTTAATTTGTTTTAAAAAGACAGTTATTCTTTAAATAAGGTTGCCATTGAATTGCCAGATAAATGTCAACTGAGCTGTTGACAGCTTAGAATGCCCTTAACCTTTGACCTAATACAGAGGCAGCAAACCAAGAAATGTATCCTGTAATTTAATTACAGCTTGATGAATTTAATTAGCAGTTGCACAGCACATTAAACAGCATCTAGAAATTACTTTGTCTAATACATATACTATCTAAGAGTTGTTTGATTACACTGAGTCTGTGAAATAATTCTTAAAAAAAAACCCTCACGTTTTGAACATCATCCAATTTGCAAGAAGTGAGCCACATAAATCATACACTAAGAACATAGGGACCTTGTGGAATAACCAACCCCACCAAAAGGTTTGTTTTCTTTCACTGTCAATGAGAAATGCATTGCCCTCTACTTTTTCTGACTCCAGTAAACTAAGTAGAGCTTTATAGTGGATAAGTTACCATAACTGTGCAATGTAAAATCCTTTAAAGACATTATTTAGTTTAAGGAGAAAAGCAGATTGGGGATGTTTATGTTGCTGGATAAAGTATTTAATACAGAAACTAGATACGGGTTTAAACGTAATAAGGCTCTAAGTCTCTTATGCGCTCTACCAAGAAGGACTGAAGTATAAAGTGGAAAATCAGCTGGAAAACAGGATAAACATTGTAATAAAAGAAGATTAAAGTACATTTGTCGTCATTAATTCTGTTTTTAGTTTATAAAGGTGACCTGTAAAAGCAAAGTTTTATAATAGATGTATAAATCGGATGCTTTCGGGCTTCATGTGAACCTCTAACACCATCTTTGATTCTTTTGGCCCAATTAAGAACTCAAAGCAAACCCTTAAATAATGTACACATTTATAAATAAAATATATATGTAATTTTAAAGCCCAGTAAAAACTCACATTTTGCTTTTTATGGTTAACTGTTATGTTGTCAGGTTGCATAAACAAAAACAATATAGCAATTTTTTTACTTTTCATGTGGTCTTTGTACTGTAATAACTGCCCTGTGTTGGCAGCACACTGGAAAGCCAGTCTGCTGCTCTCATGCAGAACACAGCAGTCCTGGACTACAGCGGTCTGACACTCATTTAATTAAAGCCTAATTTTTGTACTTGCTATGGTTATTTGTTATGCAATCAGGCTGCATAACATGTGGACATTGTAATGTAAAAGCTTCCCTATGTAGGAACATGCTGCAGAGCCAGTCCATCGCTCTCTTGCAGAATGCAGCAGTCCAGATCTCCAGCAATCTAATACTCCTTGTGCCCAGTACTCTAACCAACAACATTGCTTTGGAAGCATGAAAGTGGCTCTGAACTCTTCTGTGTTTTTTTAAGGTTGTACATCCTTATACAGTTTTGCTGGAATTAGTTGAAAATTTTTTTTAAAATCACCTTAACAAGTGTTACAGTGTGGAAATTTGCATGAATCTTGAACTGGGTTTCTCAGGTTTTTTAAGTATGAACCTAGATCTGGGTTTACAAGTAGGCACAATATGCCTGTTCTAAAGCTGGCAAAGATGCATCTTTTCCTTGTATATACATTGGCCCAAACATTTGTTTCCCATCATCAGTAGAAACAGAGGATGAGAAGGAGAGAGCAAACTTGTGGTAACAAGGGCTCTGGGTGTCACAGGCGAACGGTTGGCAAAATGTATTTCTGCTACACCAGTTATTTAGATATAATTTTCTTGATATTTGTTTGGTCTAAAAACTCAAAGAAAACACTTAAATATTGTACACATTTATAAATAAAATATACATGTTTAACTTTAAAGCCCAATTTTCTTTCTTTTCTTTTTGGTCTGTTGAAACAATGAGGCCACACCTATATGGTCAATCTAATCCCCTTAGCACTGGGTTACTTGTTTGTTTTGACTAGGGAGACAGGAATATGATAAAATACTTTACATCTGCTGGTTGAACAAGGAGTGAAGTAAGGAATTTTCTGCTCCAGACGTTTATATACATACACTGGGCAGCAAGTGGTTAGTCAGAAAAATAACAGACCTATTGGCTGGATCTCTAGATAAAAAAAACAAAAAAAGAAATCTAACTCCACATTTAAGGAAATGTAAGCTACAATATATTATTTTTTCCCCCTGCGTTAGGTATGCTTTAAAAAGTGTTAACCAGAGTTCAGATTTAATTTTTTAGTGAAGTCCATCTAAATATGCTAATGCATCTACAACTACCTTCTCTACAGGTTGCCAATGCTACTATCCAAGAGTAGTTCTGTTGCACCTCCATTGAGTGGCGCTACCCTAAGACAGGAAATGTGTTACTGTTCACTTTTTCACATTTTTGTTGTATTTTGTATGTTTAATGACTGAGAAGGCCTAGATATACAGTATATCAGTATATTCTTTTCCTAGGGTTCCATTTGTAAACAAACAGATCACCTGGAAAAAAAATACCTTTACTCTAGCTTTTGTGATGCTTTCCTGCAGAGCAGGGAGGTCAAAATCGCACAAGAATGTACTCCATCTCATTGCAAGAGTGCATTTTTGTGTATTTTGGGAACCCAGCTATTCCAGGAAGCAGCGGTAAGGCATGGTTATGTCACCCATGCTTCACAGAATCATCATAGGCTGGGACCAACATAAGTAATTTTTTTTCTTGCCAATCTGTTTGTTTAAAAACGGCTTTTTAAAGCCATTTGTGTTGTGCGGTAGGGAGCTTTCAAAACGGGGACTTTCAGTTTGACATGGAAGGTCTGATTTAAAGAACCCAAGTAAAACAGCTCCCATATATGTACTTCATCTATGTATTTAGCTGTTACATTACTTTAGCCCATACCACTTTACGATTACTATGCACACTTTATGTGCAACTCTCACCACAGTAATATTGCTCCTATATATGCTCCTGCACTTCCCACATTCAACATACTGTTAATTTTTGTTTGTATTGTGATAGAAATAAATATTTGTGAGTTGGGATGTCGCCATTGTTGGCTAATTCTAAAATTTTTAAAAGGCCACTATGTAGGCTCAAGCAAGGCCTGCAGAAGATAAAGAATAACATCAAAAAATGAGAAATTGGTTTCAAAATAGGAACTGGGGCCCTAAATATTAGCGAAAAATGTCTTCACAGTTCTCTGGGGGACTCATGGCTTTGTATTTGAGGCTACATTTTTACAGCTCTTAGAAATATATTAGAAATCATAATGCTTTATTGTTCTGTAGAAAACTGTATCTTCTGGAACAAACAAAATAATACCCTGCTACATTATGCACTGGAATCTTATCTAGTGAGAAAAAGTATTGTTCTGGTTTGTACAACAGCAAGATACTGTATATTCTGTTTATCACAATTCTAAGATAATGAATGAATGTGATATGGGGTTTACTACCAAATATTTCTAATTCCTCCACATGTCTTTATATACACTATTTTGGTTATTTTGCACAATACTATATAAGATATTCACATCACCCTCATTAGTCCCAAACAAACTTTGAGCTTTTCTGTCAAGATTAGGGCCATCTTGCTCAAACTACTAAAGTCTAGTACAGAATGTATAGGAACACTGTAATCTCAATGATCTAGGACAGGGGTCTCCAAACATTCTAAACAAAGGGCCAGTTTACTGTCCTTCAGTCTTTAGGGGGGCCGGACTGTGGCCGACAGGAATACAAAATGTCCCAGCATCAGTGGGAGTAAACAGTCCCCTATCAATGTGTGACAGTGGAAGAAATTGTGCCTCAACATTAGTGTCATTGGGAGGTATTGTGCCCCATCATTGGTGTCATTAGACCCCATTTTTGGTGTCATTGGGAGGTACTATGCCCCATTATGTATGTCATTGGTAGGAATTTGCCCCGTATTAGTGTCATTAGGAGGAATGATGCCTTTCATTGGTTTCAGTGAATTAAATAGTGTCCCAAGGGCCAGATAAAAGCAAGCAGAGGTCCACATTCGGCCCCCGGGCAGCAGTTTGGAGACCTAGGAAGACATAGGAGGGTTATTATATTAAATCTCTGACAGTGAGCTGTGTCACCATGTATTGGTTTATCCTTAGGAATTTCCTTTATGTTGACAAAGTGAACAAACCTTTGATGTGTAATGCACACATGCATACTGTTTGAGGCCCTTTAGTTTTAGAAAACTTATTGATATTCAAAATATTAAAGAATGATAATAATAGAACATTCTAACAACAATAAGTATGAACAAGCTGTCTAGTGAAAAGCAAGAAGGAGCTATTAATGGTGCCTTTAGTCATAGGGAAGGCTAGGACATACAGGGAAGTACAATAGGATAATTTGTTTAAACCGCAGTTGGAAGAAGGCAAGGAAGAAAACTGCTATAAGTTGCCTTTTGGCTGAGATGGACATAGAGCATGTACAGATTTTGCATATGTTGGGGGCAATGATGGTCTCCAGAAAGGCAATCCAGTGGAGAAGGATTGTAACTAGTATAAAAAATTATTTTATGTGCTATTCGGACAACTCAAACAGTCAAGCCAGCACTGGAAAATGATTGCTGAAGAATAAAAGTCTGAATCTGCCTGTTTCACAGCTTATTGATTTCCACCTTCTGAATGCTTTTGAGCCAAATTCTTTTTTGCATGGATCAGGTTAATTTACTGCCTGTGATATTCTTTCTCATAATATTATTGACTTTTGGGGCCTGTCTGCAAAGATGTGCTTTCACAAAATGATCAAACAGGTTTTTACGCCTGACTGTGAAGTTACTTGGTAAATTCTATGAAGTGATTATTATTGAAATACTTAAATGATTGTGAAATGATAAGGCATGAGTAGAAACAATCATTATCACAGCAAATGGATCATCTGACCACTGTCTCATATCAAACATCTATACGAGGGATTAACATCTCTGAACTTCATCACATTATGAACATGGGACACCTCCTGGCCCAAGAAGACAACAAACTTCACCTATACCTGGGCCACATGCATTGTAATTCCTCAAGGGCTACGCATCCTTGAAGAGGTAAATGATCTGGAACTTTCTGCCAGATTATATGGGAGGGATTGAAACACAGAATTTGATCAAATTAAAAATAACTCCTATGTGCCCTTAAAGGGGAAGAAAGAACACAACTGAAACATTTTATCTCCCAGGGTCATATCAAACAAATCTCTGAAATAATATGCATGATGAGGCCTGACCCTCTGGAAAGCTTACAACTTTATAATTTTCTTTTGCTAAATTCTCTCAAACCACTTCCATGACATGCAGCATGCACTTTGTAGGTATACAAATCCTTTATGACACATCTTTTCCCAATCGTGCTCCTTGCTGGTACCTGTACCACCTGATTTCTCTCCCCTCCTCTGACTCCAGAAGTAGGAATCAGAACTAAGATTCTACTTTTCATAAACTATGCTCCCCAATGACTTTTTAAGACAATATTTTGCCTTGTAGCCTTGAAAATGTCCAGGATTGGTATAAGATAAGCCCCTTCATAGACATAGGGTTTGCAATTTTCAAACTTCACAATGGGTTTGAATAATGTCCCACAAACTGAACCCAGAAAGATTCACGCATCCCTAGTAATTTTAAAGGATACGTTCACCTTAAAGAAAAAAAGCATATATTTGCATGTAAAAAAATGTGCATTTATTAATTTTTTCACAAGCATGGAGAGCATTCCACCTGCGACCTGGGTGCAGTGCCAGGCTCCTGCAGATGCTCTGCACAGCTGTCTACCCTTACCTCCTGTATGGGCAGGCAGTTATTGAAGGATCTTCAGGGGATCTTCCCAATGCATTTTGTCACTATTATTCAGGGGATCCATTGTAGAAATCACATGATAATGACAGAATGTATTAGGCAGAGCCTGGGTGACATCTTCGTGCACACGGCAACTCAGAAGCAGACAGCAGATTTGTAAGATACCGGCTGTTGATGACACTCTACTGAATGCATAAACACTGCCCTTTTACTGTGTGTACACTTATTAAATAGTGCACCACACAATATGAGTGATATTTTATTTGGGAAATGTTTTTAATAAATCTGATTGTTTGAAATGGTGAGCACTATGTTGTTTGTTTTGTTTTGCTTGGCATGCTGATGGAGAGAAGGCAAAACCATAAGACATCTGGGAACCCCAGTGAAGGGAAAATAAAAACATGGACTTTGACTTTTAGAACATATCGGTCATTTAATAAAGGTGATAGTACATATTGTCTTTTGAGCATGGCCCGTGGAGGAGTGTGAAATGGATACATAGGAGATTGTGCCCAAGGGAGCATGGAAGATTATTTTATGTTTAATAACACAGAGAGACCTTGTGAATGGTGTGGAGGATTAATTTCCTCAAGGGCATAGAAAATATTGGGTTGCACAACGTTCATTGCACATGTTTTGTAGCACTATGTAGGGTTTTAAATAAAATGATGTCAATAATTTAATAGTCACATTACAGTAGAGTTGCACTATTTTTCTTGTATTTATAAGTTGGCATATGTTTCGAATGACATAAAGTATGACCAGGTACTGGGTATTTTTGATTAAAAAAAAATGTTTTTGGTGTAGGGCATAGCAACGTTGCAATTTTTTGGAATTTTTTTGGTTGGCCACATTGAACTGGACTTGTTTAGTAACATGAAAGTAATTTCAATTCTCATCTAAGCAGCTACTAGTTTTTTAATGAGTATCAGGAATATACCCCAGCCTTTATAGCCATAAGGTTTGCCTTAGCCCAATCACCTTGGAATGAGTCAAGGTAGATATTAGTTGTCTAAAAACATGATGACGTGTGAAAGTTTAAGACAACCCTGTTCTATTTACATAATCAAATCCTTATGTTGCCATGAGTTATAGGTGGGTATTAATTTTTCAAGCTACATGACTGAAGCTTTAAATTATTGTCAAATTGCAAAAGTAAATGTAAATGAATGAATGCAAAAATGACATGCCACCCATATCATTTATGGATCATTGTTTTAATATGGATGGCTGTTATCACCCTGAGAACCAATTGTCCTTTATGTCCAAAATGTGCACCTCACTGCCTTGAAAACATGTCTCTTTTACTTAGAGTGTAGAGTACTGACCTACCAAGTTTACCATCACATTTTAGGCTGTTTATTGGAAGGTCTGTTACCCCGATGTAACACTGGACAGACAAAACAACAATTTAAAAACATTCCACATCTACAACCAATTAACTTGAATGATTATAATAATCCAGAATTTAGACCTATAACAGGGACATGGGGGCTGGTGCATACACCTCTAGGTGCCTGCACTTTATACCTCACAGCAGTGTTTTTCTTTTTTTGCCATGACAGAGTTGCTTTAAAAGAAGGATCAATATTCTACATCGGTCTCAAGAAGACAGCTAAAGCTACACACTGGTCCATTAACTACACATATAACACCGTGCTTTACCCTAGAGCATCCAAGCTTAATCAGCTTTACTAAATAATTGTTAGAACTCAAAATCCTCTAGATGCTGATCTGACAACAGACAGAACACAGAAAAAAATGAGATGAACAAAAGAAGGCTGATTTCCCCAACTTAACTATCAAATATGATAAACATTGGGGGTCTTTTTTAAGCCAGTGCCACATAATTGATGTCTGAAGACCCCGTGGTGTTAACAAAATCAATTAATAGAAACAGATAAATATGCAGACAGGTTTGCTCATTATACATCAATACTGTTTGCTCCCTTTAGTCCTGCAAAGAGCAGCCTGTGAAAAATGAACTGCTCATCCCTAACTCAAGGGTAATAAATAGAGAGGAGAAAGACAAGTGATTCCTCGTAATACAATAGCTTTTCATCTACTGCTCTTCAGAAAGTTCTCTCATGTAATATCCACACATGAGCAGCTCCAGCAGGAGAGCGTAATTTGCTGAGGTAGAGGAAGCAGTGGCTGCCATTGTTTGTTGATATACCAGGAGCGTTTGACCTTGTCAGTCATGCTTTGCTTCTTCAGAAATTGAATGTTGTGAATTTTTTTCCCAGCCTCACTGTCATATTCCCAAACATTCTGACCTGTTTATTTCAGGCGTCAAAGCGACTTCTAATAAGTAGATTTTTCATGTTAACACTTTCAATGACAACAATTTCAACACTTTCTACTTCAAGAAAATGTTTCTTTTGATAACTTTTTAAAAATGATCTCTTTAAACCCATTTCCACATTTTCTACTTATTTGAGCTTTAAGACAGTGATGCTTCTCATACACAATTGTAATAAAGAGATGTCATCTAGTTCAGAATAAAGATCGTACCCTATTTTGAATAAGTGACAAATGATATTTTTACCTAGAACAGTGGCAGATTTTCCATTCTTTATTTTAGCACTTGATACTTTTGTCTGTTTTAAAGAAAAATTAAAAAGGACATGGGAGTTAAAGAAGATACTGCAATATTTATGGGGTAGATATTAATAAATAAATTCAATAAATATATTAATTTGTATTAATGAATAGTGGGCATGTAAAGTAGTATTGCATATTTTTGGAGAGCCTCAATCAAAAATTAATAGGACCGGCAGCTAGTTGGCCCAGTGGTGTTCTTGGTGATGGGAGGTGGTCACAAAGTACCGCCACTTGGAAGAGGACGTACAGATTGGCGGCAGGGTGCTCTCTGTATTCCACCACCTGGCACTAAAAAAAGCAGGAACTGCCAGGTGGAGTGTTCTTCACCTGAAAGTAGTTGTCTAGTCCCTGCCATCAGGAAGGGAGTAAACAGTGCAAGAGCAAGTTTTTGTTTTGTAAGTCCCTGAATTTGTTGGTCATACCTCCAATTAAATGGCACTCAAATGGCACTCTATGCGCACCGCATTTTCCTTCTTGAACATTCTAAGGTGTCCTTCCTATTCTCAGATACTGGCAATTATGCTGAAGATAGTGTCTCTGAGCCCCTGCATGTTGGATGGATTAATATGCTAAACTCACTCTCTTTGCATAAAGTTGCAGCTGTGCATACAGCTGCTTTTGTGTTCCCCCTACTAGCTAATTCCACTTCAACCCCAAGCATGCATGATGTTTCATTTCCTAATTATTGCTGAAAATAATTTAATAGGGAGGTGACGGAGGTTGTCAAAATAAATACATCCAGCTGTAGTCATATTTACCATCAGGCACAGTAGGCAATGGCCAATAGGCAACAGAGACAAAGGTGGCTTTTACAAGATTAATTTGGCCAAACTGTTGGTTCCTTTTGGAATTTTCTGAAATAAATGTTTCCAAATTTTTTCCCCTATAATGCTGGCTGACACTGTATATTATTATATTCTATCAAGGTATTCTTTTTCCCTATATGCTTTATTTTACATTTGTAAACATTGAACTGCAGTTTCCACAGCTTTTACCAACTTTCCAGCAATACCAAATCATCTTCCATGTTACAGACACCCCCAGGGTTGTCAACCCTACTACACACCTTTGTGTCACCAGCAAAAAAACATTCCTTACCCACCAAACTTCAAGCTGTATCACTTATAAACAGATTAAATACAACCAGACCCAGTACACAACCTTGTGGTACAATTAATTGGAACACACCCATTGCTTCTAACTCTTTGGGGGTCATTGTATAAAACATTTGTTGTGCAGATGTGGCAAACATCCAGATCTACACATTTAGAATTTAGAAAATCGATATAATTCTTCTAATGTATATTGTTCCTATGTTATAATTGCCACCAAAAATTTGTGTTGGTTTTTCCCATAAAATAGATTGCACAAACAGAAGAGGAAGGTCACACATAAAAATAGAAGATTAAGGCCAGGCCTCATCACTGTTTCAACTGCTGCAAATCCTAGTCTTCCCTGCCTCCTGTTGGCAGAATGCATTACTTTAAATTACTTTAAAGGGTTATTTGTCCCATAAGGGGATTTTCATCACTTCCTGTCGCCTGCCAAAAAGAAAGTGAGATGAAATCACTGCAAATTAGGGTAAACTCTTGGGGACCCCTAGGTCAACAGAACTAGTGTCCCCATTGGAAGATTTCCCTTCATAATAATTTAGGGATTTACTCTGAGAAACGTAATCTCCTTTTTTATTTTTGCAAAGCTGTGCACATTTTTTGCACAATTATTAAAGTAGGACTAGAGGAAAACTTTTTCTTAATTTTAGATAGTGTAATGGAAGGTTATACCCTCTGTCAGGTTTTTTTTTCGCCAGTGATTTTGTCTGAAGTCAGCTGATCATCTGTTGCCAATCACACACACAGAGTTCTGTGTTTACAAAATAATTGGTGAAAAAAAATCCCAATAAGTGTATATTATTTGGTTTGTGTAAAAGTGTTAGTTTCTACAAACTATGGTATATACAGTATGCTGGAATTTACTTAGCTAAGATGCTATACTGTAATGGTAGTGAGCGGTGACTTTTAGCCCCACTATAAGTCACTGCTCACCGCCATTAACCAGTATAGCATCATAGCTGTGTCAACACCAGTATATATATCAGGGGTCTCCAAATGTTTTAAACAAAGGGCCAGTTTACTGTCCTTTAGAATTTTGGGGGGCCAGACTGGGGCCATTGGATGTAGAAAGGTCTCAACATCAGTGGGAAAAAAACAATGCCCCATCTTTTGATGTCAGTGGGAGGAATTGTAGCCTGTCATGGGTGTCTTCTGGGTCCCAATTGTTGGTGTCATTAGGGGCAATTGTACCCCTTCACTGGGATCAGTGGAGAGGAGTTATGCCCCATTGTTGGTATCAATGGAAGAAAAAGTGCCCCAGAGGCCAAATAAAAGCAAGCAAAGGCTGTGTGTGGCCCCCCGGGCCACAATTTGGAGACTACTGATATATATTTCATAGTTTGTTGACACTATACATTTCACACAAACCAAATAATACACACTTATTGGGTTTTTTTTAGTTACCAAAGACATGTAGCAGATTACATTTTGGACTAAATTTCTGAAGAAATTAGATTTTTCAATTCTTTTGTTGTCTATGTTTTATAACAGAAAGTAGAAAATATAGTTTTTTTTCAAAAATGTTTTGGTTGTCTTTTTTTCCATTTATATATTAAAAAATGAAAAACCCAATGGCGAACAAATACCACCTCCAGTTTAAGTATATGTCTCCAGTCATCCATCTATGGGGATCAGAAAATGTAGTCAGTGAAGGGATCAACAACAGAGCGGGCAGCTGTGATACAGAGGTAAGTTGGTAGCTGGGGTGGGGTGGGGAGGGGGATATGAAGAGTTAGTGTTGTTTCTCAGTGGGGCTGGGGTTGTGTGCGAGCATTGTATTTTAACCCCTTCACATCTAAGGGTAAAACAAATCTTAATGCCTAAGCACAATTTTGCAACATTGACATGTGTTAGTAAAACCGTACATATCATCACAACTACTTTGTACATCCAGGTGAATTATACCTTGTTTTTTTTAATGACAAATTGGGCTTTCATTTGGTGGCAAATGGTAATGGATATCTCCTGATTTGTTTTTATTATCAAAAGAAAACTTTCTCAAAATAGTAAAAAAAAAATATATTTTTTAATTTAGCTGTGTGTTTCTTGTTACTACCATAACCTACCACCAAAGAACAACCCAAAATACATTTTCCAGCTCTTGGCGATCGCAGCGATACCATATATGTTTATGTTATTTGTTGTTTGTACCCGTAGTACAGCCCAGAAACAATAGTGCGCATTTTGGTGTTTTTGTTTTGTTTTTACCTAAAACACACTGACACTAACTGGCATTGGTATTAACCAATTTAAAAAAAAAATCCTGTCCTTTGACCCTAACCTTTTGACCTTGGCCTTTGACACTGACCTTGACCTAAACACTTACCCTGGCACTGACCTAGATCAAACCTTGATCTAGGTATTTTTTCTTTATTTTTTATTTTATTATTTAATATTTATTTATTTATTTTTTAACAAACATTTTTTTTCCCTCTATGCCAGGAGTTAGAGAGATACAATGTATCTCTCTCCTCCATTCATAGAGAGAGAGAAAAAAAAAAAAGGGGGCCGGGCTGTACAGTGACTGATCACTGTGATAGCCAATCAGAGGCTATTACAGTGATCATGTGACCCAGAATCGGGAGTTCGGGGTCCCAATCATTAGAACGGGACCTGGGGCTCTCAGTGACACCTGGTCTTTGTGCTGGGAATGCGCTTCCAGCACAAAGACAGGTACGCAAATATGCGACCCAACGGCAAAAAGCCCAGTTCTGTGATGTCGACGTCAAGGGGTTAAAGTCATTTTAAGCATGTTTCCACCTCTTGGACTAGGTTTACACTTGTGATTGGGGGGTGGTTGGGTGGTGAGAACATGTAAGGGCAGAAGATGGGGGTGTACATATGTCATGGCTGTGATGCTTGGCATTGCAGGCAGCAAAAGTTATCCCTGCAGTTGCAGTAGTCTAGCAATTATGCCTATCAAATGCGACCTGTTCAACTGAATGCCATGCTGCAACTGCCCCACAACTGCTTGCTATGCACATAGTTGTGTCATGGTGGTGCAGGTTTTTAGGGGTTAAGACGGGCAGTGTGCCCTCCTCACCACCTATCAAATGCACCTCAACTGTAAACAAGCCCTTACCTTTCATTCAATTTTGGGTTCATTGTTGATTTTAACTGTTTTAACTGTTTTATTAAACTTTTTGATGAACACATTTTCTTTTTCAGAAGGATTCAAAAGTATCCGTGCAAGTATATAATTGGGTAAAAAACTTCTAAACTATGCGAAATATAATGCTGGTGTGTTTTTATTGCTATTGTTAACGCATGCCTTGTTAACTTGCACTGATTAACCGCTTGCCGCCCTGCCACTGTGTATATACGTGTGCAGGGCGGCAGTGGAGCGCAAAACCACGTTTAAAAACGGGTTCCGCGCTCCTGACACTTTCGCCGGCAGGGGGCGCGCGCGCTCCCGCCGACCCGCGGGTGACACGATTTGATCCAGGAGGGATCAATCATTAGATTTCAGCCAGTGATTTCTGGCTGAAATCACATGATCGGTCCCTGTCCTATCCTGTCCTGTGTTGACATACACACAGGGCAGGATATGATGTCATTCTTCTCTGCCTGGACACATTCCATTCCAGACAGAGAAGAAGACATCCAAAAAGTGAGTACACAAGCACTACACTACAGTTAGAACACTCTAGGACACATTTAACCCTCTGATCGCCCCCCCCCCAGTTAACCCTTCACTGCCCTGTCACCAGTGTCACTGATCAGTGAAGCGATTTTTACTGATCAGTGTCGCTGGCGACTTCCGATAGAGTTAGCGCCCCTCCCAGATAGCGCCAGATTGCCCGCCAGTACACCAGTAATCCTGTTTAACCCCTTGATCGCCCCCCCTCCAGTTAACCCCTTCACTGCCCTGTCACCAGTGTCACTGATCAGTGAACCAATTTTTACTGATCACTGCATCAGTGTCGCTGGCGACTTCCGATAGAGTTAGCGCCCCTCCCAGATAGCGCCAGATTGCCCGCCAGTACACCAGTAATCCCGTTTAACCCTTTGATCGCCCCCCCCAGTTAACCCCTGCACTGCCCTGTCACCAGTGTCACTGATCAGTGAACCAATTTTTACTGATCACTGTATCAGTGTCGCTGGCGACTTCCGATAGAGTTAGCGCCCCTCCCAGATAGCGCCAGATTGCCCGCCAGTACACCAGTAATCCCGTTTAACCCCTTGATCGCCCCCCCCCCTCCAGTTAAACCCTTCACTGCCCTGTCACCCAGTGTCACTGATCAGTGAACCAATTTTTACTGATCACTGTATCAGTGTCGCTGGCGACTTCCGATAGAGTTAGCTCCCCTCCCAGATAGCGCCAGTTTGCCCGGCAGTACACCAGTAATCCCGTTTAACCCCTTGTTCGCCCCCCCCCCCAGTCAACCCCTTCACTGCCCTGTCACCAGTGTCACTGATCAGTGAACCAATTTTTACTGATCACTGTATCAGTGTCGCTGGCGACTTCCGATAGTGTTAGCGCCCCTCCCAGATAGCGCCAGTTTGCCCGCTAGTGCACCAGAAATCCCGTTTAACCCCTTGATCGCCCCCCCCAGTTAACCCCTTCACTGCCCTGTCACCAGTGTCACTGATCAGTGAACCAATTTTTACTGATCACTGTATCAGTGTCGCTGGCGACTTCCGATAGAGTTAGCTCCCCTCCCAGATAGCGCCAGTTTGCCCGGCAGTACACCAGTAATCCCGTTTAACCCCTTGATCGCCCCCCCCAGTTAACCCCTGCACTGCCCTGTCACCAGTGTCACTGATCAGTGAACCAATTTTTACTGATCACTGTATCAGTGTCGCTGGCGACTTCCGATAGAGTTAGCGCCCCTCCCAGATAGCGCCAGATTGCCCGCCAGTACACCAGTAATCTCGTTTAACCCCTTGATCGCCCCCCCTCCAGTTAAACCCTTCACTGCCCTGTCACCTAGTGTCACTGATCAGTGAACCAATTTTTACTGATCACTGTATCAGTGTCGCTGGCGACTTCCGATAGTGTTAGCGCCCCTCCCAGATGGGGCCAGTTTGCCCGCCAGTACACCAGTAATCCCGTTTAACCTCCCTGGCGGTATTCCCGAGTGTAGCTCGGGGTAGAGTTTTAGTACCAAAAGCGGTAACCCCGAGCTACACTCGGGCTTACCATGCGGCGCTGCATAGGGAGTCCCTGCAGCACTTACCTTGTCCTTCGCTCCCACAATGTGTCCCCTGAAGCGTCCCCGGCCATCTCCTCCGGCTGATGCCGGCATCCGGCTTCTGTGTTCCGGTCCCCGTGACGTCGGGACGTACGGGCGGCGGCGGGAAATTTGAAAATTTTAAAAAATGTCATTTTTTTCAAAACACATTTTTCACAGTAAAACATTGCTGTTTCAACCCATTTCACATACATATTGTCCCTAGTGCTTTGTCCTGTGCCCTGCCTACATTTTGTCTGTCTTTCTGCCTGGAAAAATCCATGGCGTCCAAAAAATGTCCCTTTAGGTCAAAAGCGGTTTTAGACCAGCTAGAGAACAGCGATAGTAAATCAGAACCACTTGCAGAATTGAGTGATAATGATTCGTGGGGGAAATTCGTCATCAGACACTGAAAACGATTTTGCGACTTTGCTCAGCAATGTATGAACTTGGCACTCTATTTCAAATTTCAGTGTTTTCGGTTTGATTATATTATTGAATTAAATGTATTATTATTATATTATTATTTTTTATGATTATTTATTAAATTATAATTTATAATTTCGTGTTTCAAATTTTATCATACCCGGGATGTTTAATAGACTCTTGTTCGTACAGATTTCAGTGAGTTATTCCTAAAAATTACAGCCTACAATAAAAAAACTACATATTTCCATGCAAAATAATGGTACTGCTTTCAGCACCAAAAATCTGAAATAATCATACCGCCAGGGAGGTTAACCCCTTGATCGCCCCCCCCCCCCAGTTAACCCCTTCACTGCCCTGTCACCAGTGTCACTGATCAGTGAACCAATTTTTACTGATCACTGTATCAGTGTCGCTGGCGACTTCCGATAGTGTTAGCGCCCCTCCCAGATAGCGCCAGACTGCCCGCCAGTACACCAGTAATCCCGTTTAACCCCTTGATCGCTCCCCCCCCCAGTTAACCCCTTCACTGCCCTGTCACCAGTGTCACTGATCAGTGAACCAATTTTTATTGATCACTGTATCAGTGTCGCTGGCGACTTCCGATAGAGTTAGCACCCCTCCCAGATAGCGCCAGTTTGCCCGCCAGTACACCAGTAATCCCGTTTAACCCCTTGATCGCCCCCCCAGTTAACCCCTTCACTGCCCTGTCACCCAGTGTCACTGATCAGTGAACCAATTTTTACTGATCACTGCATCAGTGTCGCTGGCGACTTCCGATAGTGTTAGCGCCCCACCCAGATAGCGCCAGATTGCCCGCCAGTACACCAGTAATCCCGTTTAACCCCTTGATCGCCCCCCCCCCCCAGTCAACCCCTTCACTGCCCTGTCACCAGTGTCACTGATCAGTGAACCAATTTTTACTGATCACTGTATCAGTGTCGCTGGCGACTTCCGATAGTGTTAGCGCCCCTCCCAGATAGCGCCAGTTTGCCCGCTAGTGCACCAGAAATCCCATTTAACCCCTTGATCGCCCCCCCCAGTTAACCCCTTCACTGCCCTGTCACCAGTGTCATTGACTACAGTGAACAGATTGTTACTGATCACTGTATTAGTGTCACTGGTGACTTCCGATAGTGTTAGCACCCCTCCTAGATAGCGCCAGTTTGCCCGCTAATGCACGGGATTTTTTTTTACCAAAAACATGTAGCAGAATACATTTTGGCTTAAATTTATGACTAACTTTGAGTTTACGATATATTTTTTATAGCTGAAAGTAGAAAATATTGTTTTTTTTCAAAATTTTCGTGTTTTTTTTGTTTATAGCGCAAAAAATAAAAAGCGCACAGGTGATCAAATACCACCAAAAGAAAGCTCTATTTGTGTGAAAAAAAGGACGTAATTTTCGTTTGGGTGCAGCATTGCATGACCGCGCAATTATCATTTGAGTTAGTGCAGCGTTGTATAGCAAAAAAAGGCATAAATATACCATAGTTTGTAGACGCTATAACTTTCACACAAAGCAATCAATATACACTTATTGGGATTTTTTTTTACCAAAAACATGTAGCAGAATACATTTTGGCTTAAATTTATGACTAACTTTGAGTTTACGATATATATTTTATAGCTGAAAGTAGAAAATATAGTTTTTTTTCAAAATTTTCGTGGTTTTTTTGTTTATAGCGCAAAAAATAAAAAGCGCACAGGTGATCAAATACCACCAAAAGAAAGCTCTATTTGTGTGAAAAAGGACATAATTTTCGTTTGGGTGCAGCATTGCATGACCGCGCAATTATCATTTGAGTTAGTGCAGCGCTGTATAGCAAAAAAAGGCATAAATTACAGTATCTATACCATAGTTTGTAAACGCTATAACTTTCACACAAAGCAATCAATATGCACTTATTGGGATTTTTTACCAAAAACATGTAGCAGAATACATTTTGGCTTAAATTTATGACTAACTTTGAGTTTACGATATATTTTTTATAGCTGAAAGTAGAAAATATTGTTTTTTTTCAAAATTTTCGTGGTTTTTTTGTTTATAGCGCAAAAAATAAAAAGCGCACAGGTGATCAAATACCACCAAAAGAAAGCTCTATTTGTGTGAAAAAAAGGACGTAAATTTCGTTTGGGTACAGCATTGCATGACCGCGCAATTATCATTTGAATTAGTGCAGCGCTGTATAGCAAAAAAAGGCATAAATTACAGCATCTATACGATAGTTTGTAGACGCTATAACTTTCACACAAAGCAATCAATATACACTTATTGGGATTTTTTTTACCAAAAACATGTAGCAGAATACATTTTGGCTTAAATTTATGACTAACTTTGAGTTTACGATATATTTTTTATAGCTGAAAGTAGAAAATATTGTTTTTTTTCAAAATTTTCGTGGTTTTTTTGTTTATAGCGCAAAAAAAATAAAAAGCGCACAGGTGATCAAATACCACCAAAAGAAAGCTCTATTTGTGTGAAAAAAAGGACGTAAATTTTGTTTGGGTACAGCATTGCATGACCGCGCAATTATCATTTGAATTAGTGCAGCGCCAAACAGCAAAAAAAGGCCTGGTCATTAAGGGGGGTAAATCCTCTGGGGCTCAAGTGGTTAATGATCATATCAATAATGCTGTAACTATTTAAAATGCAAATTTTATAAATATTTTCATGTTCTTATTCTGTATGAGCTTTTAAGCTGTGGATAAGTTTTGCTCCTGTAGACCACTGATTTTTATGCTGCAATAGCCATGCTCCCATTCCAGATCAGTGACTTTGTTTTTCTCACGTTATGCTTATATGTTTTCGTAAAATCTGATATGACAATTCAGAAAATGTATAGGTGGAATAGCTATCAGGAAACTTTTTTTAACACACATGCACTAGTTTGCATTTTACAATACATTTAACTGTAAGATTTTTCCACCTTGTATCCAGCATACAGCTTTTTTTTTTTTTTTTATCAGATAACTGTATATGTTTTAAATAATTTAGGGATTGACTCTGAGAAACGTAATCTCCTTTTTTATTTATGCAAAGTTGTGCACATTTTTTGCACAATTATAAAAGTAGGACTAGAGGAAAACTTTTTCTTAATTTTGGATAGAGTAAGGGAAGGTTATAATCTCTTGGGGACCCCCAAGTCACCATAACTAGTGTCCCCATTGGGAGATTTCCCCTCTATTACTTTTCTGGGGACGACCCAAAATTTGGGATTTTCTTTTACTTTCACTTTCGATGATAACAGTAAACAGGACAAATAGAGAGGGTAAATCTCCTTAACAGGGGCACAGACAGCAATAAAAACTGACAGGGGTTCTAATACCTCTGTATTTCCAAAACTAAAAAAAAAGTTTTGCCTTTAGTTATACTTTAATTCAGCTTTTGTTGAATGGAGCCTTTCATGGTAGTTCCACAGATTTACACATCATCTTCAATAACCTGTAACCTGTTTTTTAGTAGGAATTAGATATGCCCGATTCATTTTGTTTTGATTCTTTATTTCGGATGATAATTTTGTTTTTGGACATTTTTATGTATCCAAATTACTAAATGGGCATAGAAACAAATGACAAAAAAAACGGTATACAGGACACATTTTCAAATTTGTTTGCTACACATAATGAACTCATTGTGAATATCTGGTCGTTAAGGAGTGGGCGGCCACCAACAGCAGAAAATAACGCAGGTGTCGTTGAAACAAAGAAAACAACACAGGGGCCCCCCTAATCTATACAAGGCCCTTTGAGTCTGTATGGAGTTTGAGGTGAACACCATGCTAAAAGTGAAAAAGAAAATGGTGTGCCTCCCCTCAAAATCCATACCAGTCCCTTAGGGCCTGGTATGGATTGGGGGGGACTCCCATGCTGTTTTTTTTTTAAAGCCGACACTTGTTTGTCTATAAAGGAACAAAATGTAGAGCTTATTCTCTCACAATTAGCATAAATATTAAAACATTAAATTAAAAAAAAGTCCTTAAAGGAACTTCTTAAATTGTGACTAAATCTTGCGTAGATCACATGACTGGAAAAATGGTGATGAATTGCCCCAAAGAGGGAGAGAAGAGATCCTCCACCAACACCATTCACAGTATCATACCAGAGGATAAGACCACAGGTCATGTGGTCTTACACAGCATATACAGACGGTCAATGGAAAGATAGGACCATATCTTCAGCTCCTAGAGGCACCTCCACAGCTCACAGCACAGAAGTTGTACTTCAAAATAATGGCTACAAGCTAGAGATGGAAATGTAAAATCATAAGGTTTTTCTTACTAAAGGCAACTTCACAGTTTGTAACATATACTTCAATAAACCACCTCATGATGTTGGAATGCATGAAAAAGAGAAACAAAGGCTCCTCATGGCATAGTTCAATGTTTAATAGAAGTAATGCACTCACAGATAAACAGCAGAAAAAGCGTGTGAATTTGCTATTGTTTCCAACTGACAAAATGGCCATGGTACGTGGCGTGGTGACGTCAGAGGACGTAGTTCTACCCTACACATTTCATCATAGATGGTGTCGTCAGGGGCATCAGACTTGTTTGTCTATACATTCTGCTGTCAGCGGGGAATTCCACTGACAGCAGATGAGTCATGGTCTATAAGGATGCGGCAGCCGCCTACTCCTTAACAACTTCACAATGAATTCAGATCAGATTAAAAAATATGGAATCCTTCCGATACTAACAAATATATGAAAAAAAATGGCAAGGATACGAAATGAGTTCCGAAAACGAATCTGTTCAACATAACGAATGTGATGAAATTAAATTCTTCAATTAACGAATGCATCCAAAGCAAAATGGAAGTTTTCAGCATGCACATGCCATTTTTGGCAAAACCAATTGTTTTAAAAAAAACCCTTACGCACTACTTGTCTGCAATACATGCACATCCCCCAAGTTTATTTCTTTAAAAATGATTTTAAGAACATAAAATTACCTCGTGATCCTGCCAGCAATCCAGCTCCTAACTCTCTGTTGTTTATCGACCACACTACTTTTGTTTCTCATAAATCACAAGCAATGTTGTCAGTTATTCTTGAGTTCTCTTTTGCTGGACTACAGAACTCCACTTTTCCCTCACCCCTCTCTGTTACTTTCTATATGAACACATTGTTTCTTTACCAGCAAAACCATTCTGCTGCCTCGACTCCCAAGAGCCTGCCCACACTCTGTATATAAGGAAAGAGCTCTTGGGTGATGTAGCCCTGGAGGACATTACTACGTCAATAGTAACTAAATTACCAGAAACTACTCCTGAAAGAGATTGCCAAGCACAATGATAAAATCACAAGGAATAATAGAAGCTGATTCTTACTACAGAAACAAGGTAAAAGAAAATATAATGTTGAGGCATCCTCTGGAGGGGAAAACAGGAAAATGTATGTAAAACCAGATTAAACATGATTAACGTGTTACTAAACCCACATCAGTAAAATCAGCCTGTATATGCAGTAAAGCATGCTTGTTATATTCACTGTAGATCCTAAGGGGTTAATCCTCCACATTGTGTAAAAAAAGGCAGTTTGATCCTGTTTTCTCTGATCTTCCTCTCCTTCTTCTGTCCCCAATCTATCTGCTGATAGTACAGAGCCCTAGGAGACAGGACCAATCAGCACTGTCTAGACAGAGGGTCAGGGGTTTTGCAACTTCATAGGACAGTCAGAGCAGAATGAAAACTCCATCTACAATCTTTAACCAGTGCTTAGCTGGACACTGATAGAAGACAGAAGACTGCTCTAACTGCTGATGAGAAAAGGTATTTAGCAGTTTATATTTACTAAAATAATTGCATTTCCGTGCTCTGTGTACTGAGGGAGACCAGATATAGTGAATGCAGAGTCCTGGGTTTAGTAACACTTTAAGGGCTTGTTCACACTTGACTAATTTCTAACTCTTGCCAAATGCCACTATAGCATTTGACAGGCATTTGGGAAGTGTTTTTAACGCTCCTCAAACACTCCTCAAACGCTCCCCAAACGCCCTATGCACGTTTTTGAGGCATTTGATAGGCATTTGCCAAGCGTTAAAACCGCACCACAAACGCCTATAATGACGTTTATTGGTATTAACGCTCCGCAAACGCCTCACAAACGCCTCACAAACGCTTCACAAACACCTCACAAACACCTGCCAGGCATTTGAGGAGTGTTACCATAGAATTGAATCGGAGACCCGACATGAGGCGTCAATATTGCCGCAATGCTAATGCTTCAGTGTGAACAGCACTGTGTGCTGCCATGTGTAGAATTTTCATAGGCGTTTTATGAGCATTAAAAACACTTCCAAAACGCCTGCTAACTAAGCTAGTGTGAACTTAGCCTAATCCCTTTGTGGGGTGAAACATGTTGGTGCAGGAGATGGACAGTGGAGATCAATGCTGTGAAGCCTCTATTCTTTATATTAAAGCTGGTACTGATTGCATCAGTGTGTAGTCCATTCACTTCTGCTTGGCTACCAGCACAGCTGAGTGGGGATGAGCTCCTGGGTGTGCACCTAATGGGAGCTGGAAGTACAGGGAAAAAGGTAAGTTTGGAGTGGCATAACCACTATTGATTTCGTAAACCAGGGGAAATTTAGCGTAATGCTTATTAGGCTCCATGCACACTAGCAGTTTTTTTAAGCTCCTAGAAGCAATTATCAGCATATTTGTTTCTGCTCCTAGAAGCTAAATAGTGTTATCCTATGTATCCATACACACTACTTTGGGGTATTAGCATTTTTTGAGCTTCAGTGTCTAGGAGCAAAAGAAAAAATTGTTTGGCTCTTAGCGGGTTTTTTTTTAACCTCAAAAAATGCTGAGAAAACCGCTGGATGAAAAAATGCTCCAAAAAACTCTAGAAAGACAATTGTTTTTCTGCTCCTAGATGCTGAAGCTCAAAAAATACTAATAGCCTAAAAGTGTGCATGGACACATAGGATGACACTATTTAGCTTCTATGAGCAGAACGAAATATGCTGATAATAGCTTCTAGGAGCTTAAAAAACACTAGTGTGCATGGAGCCTCAACATTTAAAGAAGTTTGAGTATTCAGAGTATAATATGTGTAACCAGCCTGATTTCTATTAACCACTCTACCTCTTACAAAATAGCAAGGAAAATCTAAAATACATTTTCTATCACTAGACTTTTTTGGAGTGTTTTTGCAGCAGGAAAACATGTTAAACGCTCCTAAACGCTTCTAAACTCTACTAAAACTCTCCTAACAGATTTTTTCTAGCATCGTTTCTAGCACTTCTTTTCCTCTACATGTACTGTAAACACGCAAATAAATTACTAACTCTCCTAAACACTTCTGAACGCTACTAAAACGCTACTAAAAATCTATCGCGTGTTTTTCATCCAATGTTTTTCCAAGCATTTTTTTAAAACAAATGCTAGTGTACATGGAGTCTAAAAACCCTTTTAAAAACTTAGCATTAGGTCAGACCTGACTGGTGGTTATGTTGCTAGCTTAAAAAAAACCTAGGATTTTTCTCAGTGCATGTCTAATTTTCAACCAGGGCTGATTTTGTAATTGTGGAAATAATGAAGATAAATGGAATTCATGCATGCTTTTCCTCATGACAGAAAAATAAACTGTTTGCCTAAAAGAGAAGTATGGGAATTTGTTTTTTTTAAAAGCATACTTACCTAGGTGGATCCAGCATTAGTCCGATGTTACATCTGTCCCCCTTTGGCTCTAAGGATGAGAACTCAGTCATCACATGACCGCTGATCGCTGAGTTCTCACCACTGCTGTGAGCAGGGAGCAGAGATCAGTCACCACTATCTGTTCTGCTTCCCCTGCACTCACTGGAGTGCCGGGCTGTGGAGGGGGCAGGAGTGGCTTGCTCAGGCTCTCAACGATTTGCTGAGAAGCTGAGCAGGGTGCTGTTCCAGACTCTTGTATATGATCATGATCCTTTCCCAGCCTGGACCGGCTCTGTGACATCAGCCGACATTGGGTTCCAGCCCACTGTCAGCTGTAAATGGGGTCACAGAAGTGCAGAACGAATTGCACTCCTGTGATCCATAAAGGTTTGGCTGTACTACGCCTTTAAACAAAAAAAGTAAATTTTAAACTAGGTGTTTTAAAAGAGAACTATATGCAATTTTTTTTTACATTTTAGATAGAGAAAGGGATGGTTTTGACCTTTGTCAGGTATTTGGGCCATCTGTGTCCCATTGGGGAGATTTCTCTTCACTTCTTGTCCCATTGTCAAAACAAGAAGTGAGTGGAAATCATTCCAAAGTGAGGGGATCCCTGGTTGTTACCAATAGGAATATTTCCCCATTTTTACTGTTCTGGGGACAACCCAAAATTTGGGATTTTCTTTTACTTTTTCTTTCAATACAAATAGAGAGGGTGAATCTCCCTAACTAAGGCACAGACAACCAAAAACCTGAGAGGTTAATATTATAACATAAATTACAAAATCTTCAGTTTTAGTCAAATTAGTTGATGCAAAAATGAATACACCCCACAACAAAAACGACTCCATCTAGTATATTGTATGACCTCCATGATTTGTAAGGACAGCACAAAGTCTTCTAGGCATGGAATGAACATGTTACGAACATATTGCAACATTAATGTTTTTCCATTCTTCAAGAATGACCTCTTTTAGAGCCTGGCTGTTGGATGGAGAGTGATGCTCAAATTGACTCTTTAGAATTCCCCAGTGTTCAGCTGGGTTCAGATCATACTTGGCCACTGAATAACTTTCACCCTGTTCTTCAGAAATGCAACAGTGGTCTTAGATGTGTGTTTTGGATCATTGTCATGTTGGTAAACTGCACAACGACCAAGGGCACGGAGTGATAATAGCATCTTCTCTTTCAATATAGAGCAGTGAATTCATGATACCATCAATGAAATGCAGCTCCCTGACACCAGCAGCACTCATGCAGCCACACAGAAGGATACTGTCACCACCATGTTTCACTGTAGGCACCATACATTATTCTTCGTACTCCTCACCTTTGCGACGCCATACAGTTTTGAAGCCATCAGTTCCAAAAACATTTATCTTGGTCTCGTTGTTGCAGAGTACAGAGTCCCAGTGGTCTTCTTCTTTTTCAGCATGGACCCAGGCAAATTCTAGGTGGACTTTTTTGTGCATGCCATTCTTCTTTAGTGTACGCTGTATTGTGTCACGGAAAACAATTCCTCCAGTTTGGTCTTCTACTTCTTTAGCTAACTGCAGTGAACTTGCATGCTGATTTTCTTCAACCCTTCTCATCAGAAGATGCTCCTGCCAAGGTGTTAATGTCCGTGAGGGGCCTAGACGTCTCTGTGAGATGGTTGCAGTTCCATCTTTGTTAAATTTCTGTATCATTTTTGCTACAGTATTCTGACTGATAAATAAAGCTTTGCTGATCTTCTTGTAGCCTTCACCTTTCTTGTGCAAAGAAATGATTTTCTTTCTCAGGGCTTGTGACATTTTTCTTCCATGTGGTACCATTGCTGACAGTATGAAATGGGAAGGGGTTTTCTTTGTTAAGTAACACTCTTTTATAATCAACTGTCTGCTGGACAATGAATAATTAGACTCACCTGTAGTTGAATTCTTCTTAATTAGGATTTTGTTGTCTAAAATTTAGCTTTGCCCCCAAGACTTTCATTGGGGTGTATTCATTTTTGCAACATGGTCTTGAATTAATTTGTTAGGAAAAATACTTTCTTGCGTTTACAAATCTTGTTTGCAATCAATGGCCTGCATTTGTGGGAGTATTTTGTAGTATAGTGTCCCATAGAAAATGTTGATTCTGAAAGGAAAGTAAAGGTTTCTGACAAATCTGTTGGGATGTACTCATTTATGCTGAGCACTGTATATACAGTGCATCCAGAAAGTATTCACAGCACTTAACTTTTGCCACATTTTGTTATGTTACAGCCTTATTCCAAAATGGATTAAGTTCGTTATTTTCCTCAACATTCTACAAACAATACCCTATAATGACAATGTGAAAGAAGTTTGTTTTGAAATCTTTGCAATTTATAACAAATAAAAAAGGGAAACAAATACATGTATCTAAGTATTCACAGCTTTTGCCATGACACTCAGAATTGAGCTCTGGTGCATCCTGTTCCCACTGATCATCCTTGAGCTATTTCCACAACTTTATTGGAGTCCACCTGTGGGAAATCCAGTTGATTGGACATGATTAGGAAAGGCATAAACCTGTCTATATAAAGTCCCACAGTTAACAGTGCATGTCAGAGCACAAACCAAGTCATGAAGTCCAAGGAATCCGTAAATGGAAGAAGTTTGGAACCACCAGGAATCTTCCTAGAGCGGGCCGCCCAGCCAAAGTGAGCGATCGAGAGAGACGGGCCTTAGCCAGGGAGATAACCAAGCACCCGATGGTCACTTTGAAAGAGCTGCAGCATTTCTCTGTGGAGAGAGGATAACCTTCCAGAAGAACAACCAACTCTGCAGCACTCCACCAATCAGGGCTGTATGGTAGAGTGGCCAGACAGAAGCCACTCCTCAATAAAAGGCAAATGGCGACCCACATGTAGTTTGCCAAAAGGCACCTGAGAGACTCTCAGACCATGAGAAACAAAACTTTCTGATCTGATGAAACAAAGATTGAACTCTTTGGCCTTCGATCCTGACTAGTCTCCAAGTTTCTGCCACTGAAAAACATCCCCACAGCTCGATGCTGTCACCACCATGCTTCACTGTAGGGATGCTATTGGCCAAGCATCATTTCTGGAGGAAACCAGGCACCGCTCATCACCTGGCCAATACCATCCCTACAGTGAAGCATGGTGGTGGCAGCATCATGCTGTGGGGATGTTTTTCAGCGGCAGGAACTGGGAGACTAGTCAG
Source organism: Staurois parvus (assembly GCF_062004578.1). NCBI lineage: Eukaryota > Metazoa > Chordata > Amphibia > Anura > Ranidae > Staurois > Staurois parvus. Next base: position 17,566,578 of record NW_028317807.1, on the reverse strand, counting down.
AATCGAAGGAAAGATGAATGCAGCACTGTACAGATACATCCTTGATGAAAACCTGTTCCAGAGCGCTCTGGACCTTAGATTAGGGCGACGGTTCATCTTTTAACAAGACAACGACCCTAAGCACACATAACAAAAGAGTGGCTGCAGGCCAATTCTGTGAATGTCCTGGAGTGGCCCAGACAGAGCCCAGACTTGAACCCGATTGAATATCTCTGGAGAGATCTGAAAATGGCTGTGCATCGACGCTCCCCATCTAACCTGATGGAGCTTGAGAGGTACTGCAAAGAAGAATGGCAGAAATTGCCCAAAAATAGGTGTGCCAAGCTTGCAGCATCATACTCAAAACGACTTGAGGCTGTAATTGGTGCTAAAGGTGCTTCAACAAAGTATTGAGCAAAGGCCATGAATAACTATGTACATGTGTTTTTTTTTGTTTTTATTTTTAAAAAATTGCAGAGATTTAAAAAAAACTTCTTTCATGTTGTCATTATGGGGTATTGTTTGTAGAATGTTGAAGAAAACAAATGAATTTAATCCATTTTGGAATAAGGCTGTAACATAACCCTCCAGGTTAGCTAGATTATTTTTTTTTTTAGACAGAGGCTGAGTAGCAGCCTGTGAGTGAGGCAGGAGTTCATCTCAGGACAGGCTAGGGAAGTTCTGAGGGCCAGAGTTTCTGGAGCCCTCCCACCTCTCCAGAAACCTGAGAGCTATCTGGAGGAGGGACGGAGGCTCAGATCTGCATGCTTGAGGGACCTTGACCAATCCCTTGGCATGATCCTGGTCATGGTGACCAAGCCAACCCTTAAGTATCACAGAGCCTGGAAGCAATCGGAGCAGTGTTGAGTGGAAGATGGACTTAGAGGAAGGCAGGAGTGAGAAGCCTGGGAGGGGGCCCCAGGGAGGGGAGCCCACCTGCAGGCAGGATTCTATAAGGGATGATCTCCTCTGTCCCATTGTCTCCTTGGGAGGACAGCCTGTGAAGCAGGGAATAAGCCAGCTCAGTATAAGGCCTGAAGGCAGCCACCAACCTACCAATTATAAAAAAAATAGTGAAGCGCTAATAATACAGTACAAAACACAAGAAATGTAAAATAAGCATACACATGACAAATGAATTGACATAAACAAAGTGACAAACCAAAGTGATGATCCAAAAGGATCGCATAAAGTGTTGCTGATGGTGAACAGGTACAAACTGTACTCTACCAAGTGAACCCTTTCCCAATAGGGGAAAAATTCAAACCAATTTAAAAAAATATGTGGTGCCGCGCCCTTATATTATGCCCGTAAAGAGATAGATAGAATCGATATTTAAATAATAAATTGTTGACCTCAATTGATCAAATATAAAGTATGCAATTCATTATTGTAAAAAATGCAATTCATTAATGTAGTATGAGTATAAATAAATAAATATATCAAAATTTTTAAAATGTTTTAATTTATATTTTAAATATATTTTTAAGTATATATTAATTTGGATATATTTATTTCTTGACATGTTTATTCATTTATTTTTGACATATTTATATATAATATAGATTTTTTTTTTATCATACTACTTTATTGAATTGCATTTTTTACAATAATGAATTGCATACTTTATATTTGATCAATTGAGGTCAACAATTTATTATTTAAATATCGATTCTATCTATCTCTTTACGGGCATAATATAAGGGTGCGGCACAATATATTTTTTTAAATTTGTTATTACACAGTACATATAATGAGGATGTATCTAGGAGCCTGCAAACTTATTCTATACTAAATATTTGAAGTGGCTCACAGGACATACCAATCTTATCTATAAAAATTCAAACCAGCCACCCCTGGTCCACTAGGGGACTGATACATTGTGTGACCCCTATGAGGATGAAAACACGGCAAACAGTGTCAAATAAATAAATGAAATATAATAATAGTGGTCCCTCCTATAGAAATAAATAAATCATGAGTGAAAGTCCAAAAGAAACTGTATAAAATCCACAATAGTGCTGGAAAACAGTATGGATATCCAACATGCAAAGTAACTGTTGGTCAACAGCTGTGTGCTTGTGATAGGTGATCTTCAAACACGGTGCAGATAAATCCTAAATGGCAGAAATGGCCCCTCACCTCAAAGCGGTGACCACAAGGGCCAACTCACCTTATGAATACCAATCCAAGGCAACATCCAGGCCAGGAGGTAGTATGGAATCCACTGCTGCTAGCAATCTCAGGTCACACTCCCCACATAGCGTCAAAGATATGTAAGAAATGATAAAAACACGTTACCACCACTTAGTATGGGTGTACTGCATGGATCAGAGAATGGAGCCAAGACATGCATCCGACCGGAAATGGGTCACCGGAAATGATGTACCGACGCGTTGCGTCACGCCCTCGTGACTTCCTCAGGGTATACCAACCCACCAAGAAAACAGGGAAAGACAGAGTGAGTACTCCAACACCCCCTGAGCCAGATAAGGGGAGAGGGCGGTCAGGTGCAATAACCAACTAGTCTTCAATTGGGACTGTTCTACATCTATAGTTCTTGGGCCTCCTTGCTCAGGGAATACCTTCAGGCATCTGGGAGAAGAGGGGGATTCATCTGGGGTCCGAGCTTCGGATGCTCTTAGAGGAGAGACAATTGTTCAAATTTTTTTCATACATAGATGCTCTAAGTTGTCCTCAAGTTTACAGTTTTCTTGGGAATCTTGTATACCCCTAGACTCCATCCAAGCTGATATCTTAAAAAAACAACAAAACCAAGGTCAAGGACTGTTTACTGTCTTGAGTGTGAAAAGCGTGGAAGAAAATGCCTCCTATGGGGGTAGTACTATATATATATATATATATATATATATATATATATATATATATATGCCTATAGTTACACTTTAAGCTTTCATATTTACTTGGGTGGAAGATATTACTTTTTACATCTGCAATGCATTCACCTACAAGAGAACAAGCTTGATATATACCATTTAATGGCCCCTTCATGGCTGTTTAATTTGAATAAATTTTATAAATTTAAATTACTATTTATGTGGACAAGCACCATCAAAAAGCAATGTACATTTAAAATTTAAATTGTGACTAAAGATTCAAAAGAAAAGGAACTGCGAAATAAATGGAATAAAACAGCAGACACAGCACTTTTGATTAAGACACAGATGAAATGGGCCGTTTGCCATCGCAAACAGTTTTATTGGGGCACAAAGACAGCTTGGACATGTTAAAATATGTCCTACCATTCATGGCTCTCTTCGGTGTACGCATAGAGAATAGCAGAGATAAAACGTTTTCTATAAATAAGAACATTTTCATTGTCGCATGTGGGCTGGTGTATACTGACAGTTCTGTGACAGTGAGAAGTGACAGAGAAACAATTTCATTTAGGCCACTTTAAAAACAGTCCCGCAGGATTTGTGAGATGAAAATATCCTCTGTGGGATCAGCCTGAAAAGAATGACCATATATCATTGTGATTTTTGAAACCAGGAAAGAGAGCAAACTGTTGGTGGACTATATGGTTTGTAAGGGGGGGTGGGGGGGTTACTTGACTGTGAAACATATTAACAGATGCATCAAACATATTTAAGTAAGGTATTGATTAAAAGACAGGCCTACCAGGAATAACAAATGTAACAAATATGCTGCTCCTAGATGTCCCCCATGTAATTTAAAGTGCTAAGCAATAAAAACATCACTAATTGAACAGAAAAAGCAAAGATTTCTATAAGGCACAACCCCACTTGGGAAAAAAAAGAAAAAGAAATATCTCAGCAGCAAATAACAAAAAAAAAAAAAAAACCCAACAACTCTTGCCTTGTTTCCAGTGCTGACCCCTAAATACTCACCATTCCCTCCTGCTGCCAGTATATTCCCTCCACCTGCTCACTGAAAATGGGAATAAATAAAACTAGTATAGAATATTTCAAATTTACTTTTTTTTATTATTTCCTGGCCAAAATGCAAAAAAATCTATACGCTCCCTTTAAGTGCTGAAAAACATTGTTGTCCATTCGGTTAAACACAATATATGCAGAGTTGCACCAGTATTTGCAGGTAATTGCTGCTGTATTATGTATAGTGGAAATGTGAATGGTTCTTTTGCTATTCCTGTGTCCTGGGGATACATTGTAATTGATTATTTTAAGAAATTAAAAAATTTGCATTCTTCACAAAATTGGATGAAATTTGAAGACAACTGTCAGGAATGGACTGGCCAGCAATGGTGGGACTCACCTGCCTTATGGGCTGCAGTACCAGGGCTGGCCAGCGGGTGCTCCCAGCAATCAGAGACTCAACCTTGCAGCCAGCCAAACACCTGGAACTGATTATACTGGTGTATTTAAGGGATGGCCAGACCTGCAGACTCGGCCTTGGTGTGTGTTTCTCCTGGGCCCTGTATCCTGTTCCTGCTCCCTGTTCCTGTTCCTGTTCCTGTCTGATTCGTTGCTGACCCTGCTCTGATCCCTGGCTTTGTCTGACCATTCTCCTGCTCCTGATCCCTGGCTTTGTCTGACCATTCTCCTGCTCCTGATCCCTTGCTTTGTCTGACCATTCTCCTGCTCCTGATCCCTGGCTTTGTCTTACCATTCTCCTGCTCCTGATCCCTGGCTTTGTCTGACCATTCTCCTGCTCCTGATCCCTGGCTTTGTCTGACCATTCTCCTGCTCCTGATCCCTGGCTTTGTCTTACCATTCTCCTGCTCCTGATCCCTGGCTTTGTCTGACCATTCTCCTGCTTAACCCCATACGTTCTGACCTCCTGTTGATAATCCCGGCCTGCCTGACGACGCTTGCATTGTATGTACTGTTATCTGTGGGTGGTTTGGTTTGGTTTGTTTGCACTGTGTATGTTTTAGTATTGCACTGCGTTTATGTATTGTTAGTGTTAATAAATTATATTTATAACATATCTGAAGCCTGCGTTTCCCTGCGTCAGTCACATACCTCTGGTCATACCCTGGAGCCCTGACAACAACGTTCTTTCTGATCTTCTGTTGAGATTCAAGGCACCATTTTTATGGAAATCTTTCTCATTCCTAAATCCTCCATTAGAATCTGTGGCACTGTTTTTCTGTTCATATTCAATTTTTCTGCCACGATTCGCACACTCAATCTTCGATCTGACCATAGGGGGGTTCACACTTTGTTCACATTTGCATCAATCCTTTGCGTTTTTGGCTGTCCACTTATTTCGTAATGGTGGTCATCTTCCCGCTCCTCCATAAACCTCCAATGCCATTCAAAACCACTTGATTTGTGGAATTTTGTTCTTGAATTTTTATGGAATTTTCACCATAAGCCTGTTTTAACAGAGCTAAAGTTTCAGTCGCACTTTTGCCAATTTTTACGCAAAATTTGATGGTAATCTGAGCTCCAGATTCCGTCATTCATTTTCCACCAACAGTGCAACCCAAACGTGTTATTTCTTCTAGTACTCCGTAAAGATGAGTCAACTGGTCTCTGATCCAGGCGAGTGCAAGTTGGAACATGTAGCACCATAGTGCTACGCTGCAAGCATTCCAGGAATTCAAGTTCATCTTTTAAACAAAAATAATAAATGCATGGGAAAAAAATTTGCATTTATTATTTTTGTCTACAGGAGCCTGGAAAGCATTGCACCAGTGATCAGTAGATTGCTGATGCCATGCAGGTCTCCTGCAGACCTGTCAGAATACCTGCTTGTCGTACGGAATGTACAAGCAAGCAGATATTCTGACAGGAAGCTTCAATGAACTACCACAGCACTTCAGAGAGCTGTGGTAGTTCATTGAAAACTACAAGCCGACAGCTGCTAAGACTGTCGGGACTTGTAGTTCATTCATTCATGGAAGTCCATGAATCATGGGCTGTTTTCAAATTTGACAATTCGTACGGGGAGACTTCTCCTCGTATTATCTGTCAGAGGGAGGGAGCGGCAGGCAGTGGCTGCAGTTATAGCAACAGGTTACATGTTCCACCCTAAATACGGGTGGAACATGTAACCTGTTTCAAAGAGGTGGACTTATCTTTGAAATGGTCACAACTTGTAGATTCCATGTATGGTTAAGTTAGAACAAAACTCTTCCTATCTTCATTCAGCTAATTCTGCTGGGTGAGACCAAATGTGGATATCATTATAACATGGTGTCCAAGCTTAGTGTTTTCAGAAAGGTTTCCTGAGTGGTGAAACCAGAAATAAAACATCAGCATTTTTTTTTTTACATATCTGGATCTTGCATACAGTTGATGGGGAAAGGCACCAGAAAAATGAACATAGAAGGCACAAAAAACCTAAATAAAGTAAAAGGTTGTTTAAAAGTATTTTACCTTATGACATCACTATTATAAATCTGATTTTTTAAATCTCTGCCTGAAGATCGACTTTCATTCAGAGAGGTCAGTGTTCCAGTTTCTGGCAGGGCAGGTTACCTCTAACAATGAGCCTATTACCATCTGCAAAACCCTGATAACAAATCTGTACTACATACAACTCAAATGACAGCTGCTATCTGCATTATTTTTAAGTCTTTGAAAAAGAGTTCTTTTCTAAGTCTTGAAATACAGTTTAAAGTGTTGATCTTAGATGCAAAAATGTATGTTAAATAAATGAACATTAAACAGTTAATGGTGCATTTTAATATAATTCAATATTTAGCATTAAGATGGCAGTTTGTGCAACATTGTTAATGTACCCATAGAAGTATGACTTCTGACCTGAGGGATTTAAGTTTTATTTGGAGCCCAGGGCCACTGAGAGATAAGACTACGTATACAGGCAGCTGATGGGAAATCAAAAAATATTGTCTGTGAATCTTGTAAAACCTTTGTAAAATGTGACATCCAGATTGTTGTTTGGTCTTCAGCTTAGCTGAAATCAGTATAAACCCATGCTCAAGAAAAAAGGCTAAAAAGTGCTTATCTGTCTGCTGAAAGCACAGTAAAGTCAACACTGATGGTTGTCTTTCAATATATGTGGTATAGTGGATTTCACAGATATGCTGCTTTATAGAAACATATATACTGTGTGTGTGTGTGTGTGTGTATATATATATATATATATATATATATATATATATACAGGCGTGCCTCGGTTAACGTAATTTTCGGTTTACGACAATCCATTGAAAACAATGCCTCGGTTTACAAATTTTTTTTCGCAGTGTGCATGGATTAATTTATTTTCAATGCATTTACAAATTTTTTTTAATCATTTCCCTGTACAGTACTATGCCTTTAAAGTGCTCTTTATAAAGCGTTTTGAACAGATAAGACTTTTTTTTTTTTACTTTTTTCTGACCTCCGGAACGGATTAATTGGTTTTCAATGCATTTATGAATTTTTTCTCAGTACGAATGTATTCATTGGTTTTCAATGCATTTAAGAATTAATTTTTAATCATGTCCCTGTACAGTATTTATGCCTTGAACCTCCCTAGCGGTCTGATTATGTCAGTATTTCTGTGTTCAAAGCGGTACATTTTTTGCATGGAAATATGTCAATTTTTTTGTAGGCCTGTAATTTTTAGGAATAACTAACTGAAATCTGTCCGAACAAGAGTTTAGTAAACATCCCGGGTATGTTAAAATTTGAAACACGAAATCATAAATTAGAATTTAATAAATAATCAAAAAATAATAATAAAATAATACATTTAATTCAATAATATAATCAAACCAAAAACACTGAAATTTGAAATATAGCACCAAGTTCGCACATCACTGAGCAAAGTAGCAAAATCGTTTTCAGTGTCTGATGATGAATTTCCCCACAAATCATTATCACTCAATTCTGCAAATAGTTCTAATTTACTATCGCTGTTCTCTAGCTGGTCTAAAACTGCTTTTGACCTAAAGGGACGCTTTTTGAACGCCATGGACTTTTCTAAGTTTCCAGGCAGAAAGAATGGTAAAAAAGCAGGCAGGGCACAGGACAAAGCACTAGGGACAAAATGTATGTGAAATGCTTTGAAACAGTAATGTTTTACTATGTAATTTTATTGTATTTAGTGACTGTCACTTTTTCACATTTTAAATTTTCAGTCGTTCCGGCCTCGTACGTCCTGACGTCACAGGGAACGGAACCCAGAAGAAGGCATCGGCCGGAGGACATTGACAGGGACACTGCAGGAGGGACATCGCGGGAGCGAAGGACAAGGTAAGTGAAGAAGAGATCCCGGAGCAGCTCTGCAGGGTATTCCCGAGTGTAGCTCGGGGTTACCGATTGTGGTGCTGAAACTTTACCCCGAGCTACACTCGGGAATACCTCCAGGGAGGTTAAAGTGCACTTTATAAAGCGTTTTGAACAGATAAAAGACTTTTTTTTTTTACTTTTTTCTGACCTCCAGAACGGATTAATTGGTTTTCAATGCATTCCTATTGGGAAACTGTGTTTTGGTTTACGAATTTTTCGCAATACGAAAAGTCCCGCCGAATGAATTAAATTTGTAAACCAAGGTACACCTGTATATGTATGTAAATATATATATATATATATATATATATATATATATACACATACATAAACAAGCATACAAGTAATTATTTGGTTGTTTTATTACACCAATGTTTCGGCAAGCCACAGCCTGCCTCAGCACCATATTTACAAGACGCAAAACATGAAACTTCAACATGAAATTTCACCAATGAATCTCTGTGGGTACCCCATAGTCATAATACAAATCTGTATACATAATGTTCACGGTAAACATTGCACACAACTAAACACAATCCTTGGTATTCATAAAGACAGGTGCAGACATATTTAGGGAAAGTGTCTTGCATGCATTCTAAAAGTAGTGCAGCCCGCACCAAGTTCATGTACCTGTCTAGAACTTGTATTTGAATTTGGCTCATGCTACACCACTTTTAGAACGCACATGAAACATTTTCGGAAAATCTGTCTGCTCCAGGGTCTCTCTCTTTATGCCAAAAGAAAGTTGACCTTAATTAGCAAGTCTTTTGTAAGTTACAAACTGTCTGTATTTTATTTTTAATTTGGCGCATTTCACAATTACCTGAACTTGCAGCACGAGCAGAACCAAAAGTGTTGTAGATGCTTCATGAATTTGGAAAAACACATTAACAAGAATGATTAGCTTTGGTTCACACTGAATGAGATTTTGAAATTGCGCTACTTCACTTGAAGTAGCACAATTTTAAAGCCGCAAGTCAGTGCGATTTCATGTGTGACTTCCCTGACATCTGTGCGAATTCATGCACACATGTCTATGCAAGTCGCACATGAAATCGCACAAAATAGTGCAGGAAACTTTTTTCAAAATTGGTCCACCGCAGTTAGAGTCACTCTGATTTGAACGGTTCCATAGGCACAAATGGGGAGCGAATTGTCATGCAACTTGAAACTGTCAAATCGCATGACAGGTCACACCAGTGTGAACCAGGGCTTAACATCAGAAAACTAATCAGCATTTACACGCACACATAAATATTTATACATAAAAACTAAAATATATCATGCGTAAAAAAAGTGCTTAATAATGTATAACCTAACAGCCACCCTGACTAATATTTACATACAAAACAATATCGATCTAAACTAATATAAGAAAATTTGCAGGGCTGTCACCTAATAAATGAATAAATCAATAGTGAAAATTAATAGAAATAGACCAATAAATAAAGAACTATCAATATATTAAATTAATGTGCATAAATATACATAAAATCAGCATCTGCCGAAATATTTATCAAGTAAGAGTCCATAAAGTGCCCTAAGTGTCTCTGAAAAAAGTTCAGTTTTCAATAAATTGACTTATGTTAATGAAATAAAAATAAAAAATAAAAACTTATGTGGTGCTATGTATCTGCTCCCCCCTCCCGAAAAGTAATATAACTACTGAAACTTGTGACATGCAACCAAAAAATAACTATATATACAACAGTATGCTGTGATATGTATGTGGACCTGCAGCTACCATCCAATCAGTGTACTCATTCACTTAATATCACATGCCTTGTGTTAATTCTCAGTATTCATTTATTAAGTGACAGCACTGCACATTTTCTTATATTAAAACATTTATACATGTGTAAGAACACAGCTTTGTTGTGGACTGATGTCAGCTATGTCCATTTGTCTGTGCTATCCTATTATTAATATTATTTTGCTTTCCAATATGGGCACTAATCATATAGTCCAAGATAAGAATTAGGATGGTAGTTAGACTTCTTGAGATAACACATAAAGGTGTCCTTTTATCATGCAGCGGTAAATGACCACAGCTCAGTTCTCTGGCATTCTCGGAAACACAGTTCTCCTCTGAATGCCTTTTTATGAAGCGGTGTAGATCACTTCTCCGAATGAAGGGAGAAGCAATCTACAAACGCTTTCAACACTGGAAAACGGCTGCTTTTACTATAATCTTGTGAGATTACAGTAAGAGATCAGTCAAACACTGTTTACTAAGCAGCAGTAAATTATCGCTGCTTCGTTTGCGGTTCCTCCGATTCTCCAGTTCTGGGCTGGAGAATCTGGAGGGAGAACACAGATGGCCAATGAAGGGCTGACATTGCTCCTTCATACACTGGCCATCTGTGTGCGGAGATGATCAGTGGAGAACATGTGAACATGCTGATCATCTCTGTTTCCTAAACCACTAATGATCGGAGATCAGCAACGATCCTCAGGATTGCCGCTGGTCTCTGTTTCATAAAAGGACACCAAAGTGTACACAGGACAGTTTTGAATTTCTGAAGTGATCAACAGGTGTTTTTTCACCTATTGAACAGATATAATAAAACACTTCAATGGTATATTTAACAGACCAAAAGGTAAAAACATAAGCCAACTGTTAGAGTTTACACTTTAAACAACATGCATTTTCAATATATTTTCAGGTATATTGTGCAGTTTTGGTGCAGCTTGTTATAAGCATGCATGCTCTGTGTGTCTATGGGACACACAATGCTCATCTCAGTGCCGCCCTGTGGTCCTTCCTAACTGGCTGTGATGGCTCAGGCTGCTGTGTCTTAGCCAAAGAGGAAAGAGAGACCCGGGAGAGCCGCTGCTCTCATGCACATTGTTGGATCGAGATCTGGTTCAGGTAAGTATTAGGGGGGCTGTGGGGGGATTTGCACACTGAAAGTGTTTTACTCATGCATAGAATTTATGAAGGTAAACAACTTTCAGCCTTAAAAACCACTTTCATTGAATGAGCTGAAGTAAGAAGCAGACTACCATGCACAGCTGCACCAGAATCTGAGTGCTCCAGTTTTAGTAAATCTCCCCTTGAGTGTACCAAATTGCAAACACAGAATAGAGAGGCCAGTTTTGGGCTCTCTATGCTTAGCTGTATGTATGTATGGATTATGCCCCATGTCCATGAGCAGATATTTTTTTCCATTGTTACCTAGTTAGACCTTATGCACACTGGATATATAGCCCCAATACATGAGATCCTGGCGTCTTGGCGGTGGGGGGGAGGCAGAGGTGTACTGTCCATCCCTACTACTGACAGCCTTAAAACTGCTGGATGTACACAGAGTCTTACTAACATTTAAGACAGTATGCACTCAGGGATCAATGATCTGAATGCAGACTTCCTATACTACGGGCATTCATCCCTGGGTGTATCCTCCTCTAAACGTTAGTAGCACTCAGCTCACTATCCAGCCCCATTAACCACAGCAGCGCTAAGCCTCTTATAAAGTTTTACAGGTTTCCAGCAGTGTGGCTGGACTGTGTGCCTGTGCCTTCAACCAGCACCTAAACATCAGAATCTTATGCACTGGGGATAATCGCTCAGGGTGCATGAGCCCTAAGGTATGCCTTAGCAGTGCCACTCAGTTTGCCGTATTTGTTGTTAGTATTACATTCCTCGAATGATTTAGAAATGTTATCATTTTTATTCTTTGACTTGTGTAATCAGTCAGTGATGACCACTCCATTATTTTACATGCTTAAGCTTGTCTTTTGCAAGTCACAACACTTAGAATTGATTTTGTTCCTTGTGACACCCAACCAGGAGCATCAAAAATAGTTTTACCTGTTGAAACCAAATGTTCATGGCCCATGTGCATATGAGATGTTTGCCTAAAGTGCCATAGGCTTACCTAGAAAGTACACTCACCGGTCACTTTATTGGGTACACCTGTTCAATTGCTTGGTAACACAAATTGCTAATCAGCCAATCTCATGGCTGCAACTCAATGCATTTAGGCATCCAGACGTGGTGAAAATGACTTGCTGACTTTCAAACCGAGCATCAGAATGGGGTAGAAAGGGAATTTAGGTGACTTTGAACGTGGCATGGTTGTTGGTGCCAGATGGGCTAGTCTGAGTATTTCAAAAACTGCTTATCTCTGGGATTTGCACGCACAACCATCTCTAGAGTTTACAGAGAATGGTCTGAAAAAGAGAAAATATCCAGTGAGTAGCAGGTGTATGGATGAAAATGCCTTGTTGATGTCAGAGGTCAGAGTAGAATGGGAAGGCTGTTTCAAGATGACAGCAAGGCAACAGTAACTCATGTGAATATAGACCAAAATCTCTGAGAAATGTTTCCAACACCTTGTTGAATCTATGCTATGAAGAATTAAGGCAGTTCTGAAGGCAAAAGAGGGTCCAAAAAGGACGGCTCAGGATCCTCCCCGTCCTCCCACATAGAGTCCGAGTGTCTGTGTGTGTGTCAGCCTGCTGTCATTGGCTTGTACTCGGTGTCAGTCAAAGGCAAGAGGGGGCGGGGCCTGTGTGAGAGTCATTTCCTAAACTTCCCTGTTATGATAAGAAGAGACAGTTGAAGGCTCGTATGATCGGGATGAAGCTATTTCCCCTAAGGTGGATTGTGTTTTTCCTGCTGGTTCTGTCCATGGTGGAGAGGTTGCTGGAGTCATCCCTGTAATGCAGTGAGAGGCCAGTGGTGTCCTTCTTGTCTCTATACCATGATTTTTCCAGTGGACATTTTCCCTACCTGTGGAGCAGCGGGATATATTGCTATGCGCATTTAATATTCGCTTTTGGTGAGTGCATTCAAAAGCATTATCTATCATGGAGTCACTTTTCACCTGTTTGTCACGGAGATTTCATGGATGTTTAATTGATATTCATCTGGATGATCTCATTCATTTATTCATTCATTTTATATTGGACTGTTCACCATTGTCACTTTATATTAACTTGTTGATATCACTTCCTTGCTGTCATTTAGCCTGACATATATGCATCATTATTCACTTTAGCGCTAATCCCAGAGCGCCTCACATTCAGTTTGTCACTATTGTGAATTTATTTACTAGCACCTTGGTTATTTAATATCTTATAGCGCTGCATTTTACGTTTTTACAGTCTACAACTTCTTGATTGGCAATTCAACTGATGGTCTATCAAACCTGTGCTGCCATCTTACATGAGAAAGTGATGAAAGAGCTAACTATGAAGAAATCATTTCGAGAACAATGCCACTGCCCCAACTGTGTCAGCAAATTCTTTAACTATACAAAAAAAAACCCCATGGCAATTCTTTTGGTTCTTTTTGATGTGGCTGATGCCAATCATCGTTTCTGATCGACATGTGCATGTCGGAAATGTTTGCTTTGTTTCATTTCAGATGCAACCATTCATTGAAGAGTTTTGTTCCGTCATATTCATTTTGTTGCACTGATGAAATATTCGTTGGTCTAGGTGGATTTGATAAATATTGCTGTTTTTTTCATAAGATTGCTATATACATATTGCGGGTGGATTCGATATCTATATATGAAATCTACAAGGATGGATTCAACATATTCAGACAGAATGGAATTTTTCAAACCTTAGAATTGCATTAGATTGTGCAACTGAACTAAATTACTGTAACAATTACAAATTCCATTTAAATCACAAATTTACTTGAATCGCAATTATCAAATGAATTTGAAAATTTATTTAATTTCCCAAAGGCCCCAAACTACTATTACATCCTGTAACATCATCTAAATGAAACAAATGCATTAATTTATTTTGTTATAATTTTTTCTCGGATTCAGTGACATTCGGAGATTTGTATAGATCCGAATCTCCGAAAATCAATTTTTTTACAAAAATTGATTAGTTACAAAATGCCTATGTCAAGTTTTTTACACATAGATGTGGGCTCCTATTAAAGCAGTTCCAATGCTATTTTAACAAAGGTTTAGTTTGGTAAAAAAAATTTATGTCAGTGAGCTGTAGTTGCCTCCTTATCTGCCACTTACAGGTACTATAAAATCATCCATACCCTAAGTGTTTGTAAGTGATGAGGTGTTTTTCCTGGGCGAACACCTGATGCGGCCATATTCAAGACACCCATTGGACATAAAGAGGAGAATATGTGGCATGGTGGCACAGTGGAATGCACAGCTTGCATTCTGGCCAATAAATTGAGGATGCTGTAGTCTGCACCACAACTGTCTGAGCGTGTAGTGAATGCAGCCTGTGTTCTTCACAATTAAGTATGTCATATGCTGTTTGAGGATTCCCTCAGTCATACTATGGAAAGGGCACGATGACCAATCAGTGGGGGAGACAACAACCAGGAACAGTTTTGTTCAGAACGTTATATAATATACAGCTGATGTAAACTTTCTTTGCGACACATGCTTTGTACTTTTCACACAATAAATACATTTGAAAACAATAAAATACAACTAATAAATTACTTGTGCTATACAATATGTTGGGGATACCAAACGCTATGTGGCTGAATTCCAAAAGAAGTTGAGAATCTTGAATAAACAAATTGTGTGAACATTCCTTTCAATTAGTAGTATTATATTTAACAGGAATTTGATTTTAACATTATTATATCCTTAAAGTAAATATTTACTAACCTCAATATAAATGAACACTATTGCATATTAACTATTTAGACAGGCCTCACAATGTAATCAGTGCTTTTTAAGGGTCAAGGTTTTTCCTTCCATGCTTTCTATGAATGAAGGTAAAAAACCTTCTGTGTGCTGGATACAGGAAAAAAAAGCCAATCCTGCAGGTGCCAGTCACATATGGATGAACTTTTTATGTCAGCATATTTGTACATATATATTTTCATATAGATGTATTATTTAATTAAAGATTGCAAATTCCAAAATAAATGATACACTGTTGTGTTGGAGGAGGTTTTTAGCTAGCCCAGTATCTGCAAGCTGATTCTGTTCGGAAGGCTGTTTTTTGATTGCTCCATGAATGCAGTCAACAGATACTGTGCTTAGCTGATCATCCATGGCAGCTTCTAAAGTGGCTGCTATTAACCTCATTGTACTTGTTGGATGCACTTTGGGGGGGAAGGGATTATGGACACCCCAATATCTGTCACCAGGTTCTGATAGGCTGGGTTTCCCTAAATTGAAATCAGCCTGTTACTTGTACATTGATTATATACTACTTGTTTAATTGTTCATGTTGTAGATGGGGTATAGGAATGGGAGAGGGGAGTAGATGCCCTGCTTTCTAATGGCCAGAAAACATCTGGTTGCGATCCATAAGTGCCTTCTATGTAATTGGATGACTTTATGATGAATGTCTGCTACTTGTTTCATTATAAATGTTATGGATGGGATGTCTAGACCACGGGCTGACTGACCATTCAGAAACGCGGGCACTACCCGAGGGCCCAGGGTCAGTAAGGGGCCCCATGAGATGCCCCTGGTACCTTTCATAGGCTTTTTTGGGTGTGGTTTGAGTGTGGACAAGGACACAGGGGCCCCATGATCCCCTATTGCCCGGGGGCCCCATGAGTTGTCCCTGGTCTAGCCCCTTGTCTAGACCCCAACAAATTTTAGGTTTTACTCATCAAATTTGGTTTCACTCATCAAATGCCATCTATGTAACTTAATGACTTGTATGATGAATGGCTGCTTTTAATCCCAATGTGCATTTTGTAGATGGGGTGTAAGAACAGGGGTACAAATGCCCCAACATCCATCTGATGCCAGTCAGCCAATGTTTAAACACAGGGTGGGTTGTAACTTTTTAGAGGTGTGTGTACTGCTTGTTGTAGTGCTTGTGACTTGATCAGAATAGAGTGCTGTCTCCCATTTAGTTTTGGATATGTGATGATCTGAGGGTGTAGGGTGTTATTGGGGAAATGGGGAGGCAGATCAGAGGGTGGCAAGTGTGTTTGACTAGACATTCTTCAGATAGACATAACAAAGATACACTAATCAAACAGAAGACACTTAGGAGCCCTGTCAGTTAGGCTGCACGGAGCCCCCCATGCAACCACCTTGGAAAGCAGTGTGGGGCTGAGAGGCACTGTAGATTTGGCAGTGGCGTACCCCCATCTTCCACAATGCATCATTCATTTTCATGGTTCAGGAGCACTGCCACTGCATTCCCTGAAAGTAATGCTATATGTTCCTTCAGGGTTGTGACTTGTGGTGCACAAGTGAACAGGGAAACCCTGGTTTTCTGCATCTTTATAACATAGAGTATCAGACTGTTGGTGACTCACATACAGCCAGTGCCAGCGAGGAGAGCTGGAGAGACAGAAAAACAAGGAGACCTAGATGGAGAGGATAAAAAAAGGGTGTGTTGACAGCACGCCCCCTGACATTTTTATTGCACCCCCAAATCAGACAGGCTAGATTTGATCCATCATTTACTAAATGTGGACATGACCATAGCTGGTCAATGATATCAGCCAAGAACCTTTGTACTGCTGTTTACATTCTAGCAGCTCTGGGGAACTATCATTTGTGGTGGGATTCAGGTGAGAGAGGATTGTTAAGCAAGGGTTGTTGTGTTTGTGTTAGCGGGTCATCAAAAAGTTATTCATCGTGATTGATAAAGAATCTGCATTATTGGACAGCATGCCTGACATCAGATTTACATCCCATCATCCATCAAGCAAAAGATTTGGGGATGAGAACCTTTACCACATTAACATGCCTTGCAAGGCTCTGGCAAGGTATCTACTCATGTTGCGGGCATGTGGCCTTCTATGGTTCCAGAGAAGAGAAGTCGCATGCTCACAGGCCCTCCCTTTCCCGGATAACAAGTCTACATGGCCAAATCTGGCTTGGATATTTAGGGGGGATGCTTTTTTTGTTTGGGGTCCCCCTTATAATCCATATTAGACCCCTACCGAGGATATGGGTCTGATGTGTTTTTTTGTGTGTTTGAGGCCCACCACCAAAAATCCATAACAGACCCTTATTCAGGCATGCAATCTGCCTGTCCAGGAAAGGAAAGGCAGCAAATATGTGCCTCCATCTGACCCCTACTAGGCAATATGCCTTCAACGTGGGGATGGTATATGAATATGCTGAATAACTGTGAATAATCACATAAATATGCAATAAAAAAATAAAAAAATGAAAAACTAAAATAGTGCAAAATCATGAATAAGAATCAACTATATATAAACATACCATTCCAGATATTGGCTCAATAAACAGAAATAATGACAAGTCCATATACCAGATAGTGCCCATTTAATAAAATCCAGTTATGTGACAGGTGAACAGGCTTCCATTTTCAGTGAAATTAAGTGCTTGTGCTTTAAAATCTCCAGGGTCTACCCCAGTGGCTCAGAACTCACAAGATTGTATTGACCTCTTTTAAAAAGATGGGGAAAAAGAGCTGAATAGCAAATCTCAGTATGCAGAGATACAGAAATGTTAGTCCTTACAGGTAATCAGTTTAGAGTTAACCATGAATGATTGTTCTTACTCTGGTGTGCACGATGGTATGCAACGTTTAGCAAATAGTCCTTTTTCATATGTAGGTACTAGATATGAGCGAAGTATTCAAAAATTCGATTCGGCTGATTCGGCAAATTTGAGGAATAAATTCGATTCGAGTCGAATATATTCGCTGCGAATTTAACTTATAAAAGGGTGTTTCTAGGCTTCAGAGAGCCTTTATATTAGTCCAGAACACTGTACCTTTAATTTAAATGCCCTTGGAGTCTGCTGGGGAAGAGAAATAATACTGTCAGTCAGTATGACATGCAGATGAGTGCCGTCGATCTTAGAATCACCGCACACTTCACTCATTTGGGCAGTCACGGGGCCAAAACCAGAGTGTGGAGCCACAGTGTGGCGGTGGAGGCAGCAGCAATGGGAGGCCATACAGCACCCTATGACAAAAATGGAACCCACCAGCAGTGTGAGGAGACCTGAAAGTGGCACATGGCAGAGTGTGGCGATGGAGACAGCAGCAATGGGAGGCCGTACAGGGACCCATGACACACTCTGGACCTGGCAGCAGAATGAGGAGGCGGTACAGGGGCCCATGGCAGATTACAGGCCTGGCAGCAGCAATGGGAGGCCCGTAATCTGCCAGCACCCTATGACAAAATGGAACACACCAGCAGTGTGAGGAGACCTGAAAGTGGCACATGGCAGAGTGTGGTGATGGAGACAGCAGCAATGGGAGACCGTACAGGGACCCATGACAGATTACGGGCCTGGCAGCAGCATGAGGAGGCGGTACAGGGGCCCATGGCAGATTACGGGCCTGGCAGCAGCTATGGGAGGCCCGTAATCTGCCAGCACCCTATGACAAAATGGAACCCACCAGCAGTGTGAGGAGACCTGAAAGTGGCACATGTTTGGGGCATGATTCATGGCGGATTTAGTCAGTTGTGTCAGGAACTGGTGGTTTGAAATCCAGACTAATCCACGCCTGATTCATTTTCACAAACGTGAGTCTCTCCACACTTTGGGTGGACAGTCGTGTCCTCCGCGGAGTTACAATACCTCCTGCCGCACTAAACACGCGCTCCGATGCCACGCTACTGGCCGGGCATGACAGCCTTTCAAGGGCAAATTCAGCTAGTTGGGGCCAAAGGTCAAGTTTCGTTGCCCAGTAGTCAAGGGGATTGTCTACCTCGGTTGGCAGGGTGCTGTCCAAGTAGGCCCAAGCCTGTTGTTTGAGGTCCTGCTCCAGGTCCACCTGATGCTGCTGCTGCGGCTGGTTAGTAGTTTCCTCACTGCGCTGGTGAAGAAAGCTACTCATCATCGACTGCAGACTGAGGCAGCTGCTGCTGGTGGAGCTGCCACTGCTCCTACCACCCCACCCCTCCCCTGCTGCCATGGCAGCGGAACGCGAGCGCGCAGGGCCCACAGTGTCTGAGGATGGACGTTGGCGCAGAAAGGCAGAGACCAACTGACTACATAGGTGGTTTTTATAGTACTTTATTTTGGCCTCCCTCTCAGCAGGTGTGAAAAAGGCCACCATTTTTGAACGGTAGCGAGGGTCCAACAAGGTGGACAGCCAAAAGTCATCCCTCTGTCTGATGGTTATTATTCGGCTGTCGCTACGCAAGCAACCGAGCATGCTATGGGCCATTTGTGCCAAGGAATGCGAGGGACTCCCTGCCTCCATCTCCACAGCATACTGCCACGGTGCGTCTGGGTCCTCTGTCTCCTCCTCCTCCTCCTCTACCAGATGCTCCTGCTCCTCCACTCCTGTCCGCTGAGTGGAAAAACCACCCATTTCACTCAATAATTCCTGAGCACCAATGTCCTCCTCTACCTCCTCCTCTTCTTCCTGTCCTGCCCCCACAGGGGTCATGTGGCGTTGAGATCTGTGCGCCACGTCTACCGCACCCTGACCAGCCATTGTTAACAGCATTTGTTCCAGGACGTGCAACAGAGGAATGACGTCGTTCATCCCATAGTCCTGCCGACTCACGAATAGCGTGGCCTCCTCAAAGGGCCTGAGCAAGCGGCAGGTGTCACGCATGAGCTGCCAATGGCTGACATCTAAGTTACACAGGGGAGTACCTTTATCCGCTTGTAACATCAGGAAATCGGTGATGGCCTTTCGCTGTTCCTAAAGGCGGTCTAACATGTGTAGGGTTGAATTCCACCTTGTTGCAACGTCGCAGATCAGGCGATGCTGTGGAATTCCGTTCTGCCGCTGCAGCTCAAGGAGGGTGTGCTTTGCGGTGTAGGAATGGCTGAAATGCATGCAAAGTTTACGTGACATTTTAAGGATGTCTTGCAGTGGGATGGTGGATTTTAGGAACTGCTTGACAACCAGATTGAACACGTGAGCCATGCATGGCGCATGGCACAACCTTCCTTGACGCAGAGCAGACACCATGTTCTTTCCGTTGTCGGTCAACATGGTTCCGATTTTCAGTTTGCGCGGAGACAGCCATCTGTCGATTTCTCTGTTCATTACACTCAGAAGTTCCTCCCCTGTGTGACTACGTTCGCCAAGGCATACCAGGTGCAGCACAGCGTGACACCGTTGCGCCCTGCACATGTGATATGCCGGTCGGGTAATGGGACTTGGCACGGGGGTGGCGGCTGAGGACACGGCGGAAGAAGAGGTGGTAGAGGCGGACATCTTTTGTGGACCAAGGACGTGCAAACGTGGAGGCAAAAGCGGCGTGACCTGTCCAAGTTGCTGGTGCGGCTGTGCCGGCACCACGTTCACCCAGTGGGCCGTAAATGACATGTACTGTCCCTGACCGTAGTTACAGCTCCACACGTCGGCGCTGCCGTGCACTTTGGCAGAGACCGACATACTCAAAGACTGGCCCACCATCTCTTCTACATGTGAATGCAGGGCTGGCACTGCCTTTTTGGCGAAGAAATGACGGCTTGGCACTCTCCACCGCGGCGCGGCACAAGCCATCATTTCTCGGAAAGGTGCTGAGTCCACCACTTGGAAAGGGAGGGACTGCAGCACCAGCAACTTGGACAGGAGGACGTTCAGATTTTGCACCGTCGGGTGCGTGCTCGCAAACTGTTGTCTCTTGGAAACGGATTCCAAGAAAGACTGCTGACGGAATCCGTGAAGAGGAGTAGCAGGAGAAGGAGCATCTGAACGAGCGGAAGATGCCAACGAGCGACAACTCCCCTCAGCAGAGGTGTTGGAGCCTTGACTGGCTGATGGAGGGCGATTGACGTCGGGTGACGGAGCAAGTAACGGAGCGGGTGATGGAGCGGGGGCTGGGGCAGGCAGAACCGCCGTATTTTTATCACGGTTTTCCCAGTCCACCAAATGGCGACGCTGCATATGCTGACGCAACGCTGTAGTCCCAACATGGGCCCCCTGGCCACGCTTGACTTTCTGGCCACATAGTCGACATACGGCTACGTTTACTTCCTCGGGCGGCTTGACAAAAAATTGCCACACCGCCGAGTAGGAAACTTTGCCCCCGCTACTCCTCACTGGCTGACTGCTACTTCCTCCGTGCACACCAGCACCACTACTGGCCGTGGTGGTAGGCTGCAGTGGAGCTGGTGCTCTACTCCGTGGCCGTTTGCCTCCACTGACACTGCTGCGACCCTGCTGCCTCCTGGGGAACCCACCGACTGTTTTGCTCGCTGCCAAGCTGCCACCCTCTTCTCCTGATGATGCGGAAGCAATAGCCTGATGACGACAAGGCTGCCAAGTGCGATCAGCCTCATCATCTTCAATTAGGGTCTCCGCCTCACTACTAGCCCCCTCGGCTGCGTGTGGGTCAGGAGACAGACCTGTCTCTAGACCGGCTACCGAGCCACTCTCCTCGCCAGTACTTCTTCGCCTGGCTGCTGAAGAGGCGGATGTCTCCCCCCGTTCCTGACCGCCCTCTGTTAGCTCTTCCTCACTGTACAGTGGGGCTGAGCCCACAGCATGCGATACTTCGCTTGGTGAGGGAACACCAAAGGACAGGGGCAGGTAGAGGACACGTGATTTCAGTGGGCTTGCTCCCGGGCCATGCCAACTAACGGTTGTGTCTGACGTACCCACCGACCGTTGGCTGTAGGTGTCAGAGGTGACCTGGGAAGAGGAAGACGACTGAGCCAACCAATCGATGATGGCAGGGTTGTCGGTGGAGACACGACCGCTGGATGACACCGGGAGCACTGGCCTCTGGCTGCGACTAGTGCTGCCTCGACCCCTTCCTCTGCTGCCACGTCTGCTCACTCCTAAAACATTGCCTCCTCTGCCACTCCTCTGCATGTTGTCTGACATACTCTTTAATTCAACGATTCTGTGTCCCTGAGTAACAATTCTGTGTCCCTGAGTAACAATTCTGTGTCTGTCCCTGAGTAACAATTCTGTGTCCCTGAGTAACAATTCTGTGTCCCTGAGTAACAATTCTGTGTCCCTGAGTAACAATTCTGTGTCCCTCAGTAACAATTCTGTGTCTGTCCCTGAGTAACAATTCTGTGTCCCTGAGTAACAATTCTGTGTCCCTGAGTAACAATTCTGTGTCCCTCAGTAACAATTCTGTGTCCCTCAGTAACAATTCTGTGTCTGTCCCTGAGTAACAATTCTGTGTCCCTGAGAAACAATTCTGTGTCCCTGAGTAACAATTCTGTGTCCCTCAGTAACAATTCTGTGTCCCTCAGTAACAATTCTGTGTCCCTGAGTAACAATTCTGTGTCCCTGAGTAACAATGCTGTGTCCCTCAGTAACAATTCTGTGTCCCTCAGTAACAATTCTGTGTCCCTCAGTAACAATTCTGTGTCTGTCCCTGAGTAACAATTCTGTGTCCCTGAGAAACAATTCTGTGTCCCTGAGTAACAATTCTGTGTCCCTCAGTAACAATTATGTGTCCCTCAGTAACAATTCTGTGTCCCTCAGTAACAATTCTGTGTCTGTCCCTGAGTAACAATTCTGTGTCTGTCCCTGAGTAACAATTCTGTGTCCCTGAGTAACAATTCTGTGTCCCTGAGTAACAATTCTGTGTCCCTCAGTAACAATTCTGTGTCCCTGAGTAACAATTCTGTGTCACTGAGTAACAATTCTGTGTTCCTCAGTAACAATTCTGTGTCCCTCAGTAACAATTCTGTGTCTGTCCCTGAGTAACAATTCTGTGTCCCTGAGTAACAATTCTGTGTCCCTCAGTAACAATTCTGTGTCCTTCAGTAACAATTCTATGTCCCTCAGTAACAATTCTGTGTCCCTGAGTAACAATTCTGTGTCCCCGAGTAACAATTCTGTGTCCCTCAGTAACAATTCTGTGTCCCTCAGTAACAATTCTGTGTCTGTCCCTGAGTAACAATTCTGTGTCCCTCAGTAACAATTCTGTGTCCCTCAGTAACAATTCTGTGTCTGTCCCTGAGTAACAATTCTGTGTCTGTCCCTGAGTAACAATTCTGTGTCTGTTCCTGAGTAACAATTCTGTGTCTGTCCCTGAGTAACAATTCTGTGTCTGTCCCTGAGTAACAATTCTGTGTCTGTCTCTGAGTAACAATTCTGTGTCTGTCCCTCAGTAACAATTCTGTGTCCCACAGTAACAATTCTGTGTCCCTCAGTAACAATTCTGTGTCTGTCCCTGAGTAACAATTCTGTGTCTGTCCCTGAGTAACAATTCTGTGTCTGTCCCTGAGTAACAATTCTGTGTCCCTCAGTAACAATTCTGTGTCTGTCCCTGAGTAACAATTCTGTGTCCCTGAGTAACAATTCTGTGTCCCTCAGTAACAATTCTGTGTCCCTGAGTAACAATTCTGTGTCCCTCAGTAACAATTCTGTGTCTGTCCCTGAGTAACAATTCTGTGTCTGTCCCTGAGTAACAATTCTGTGTCTGTCCCTGAGTAACAATTCTGTGTCCCTCAGTAACAATTCTGTGTCCCTCAGTAACAATTCTGTGTCTTTCCCTGAGTAACAATTCTGTGTCTTTCCCTGAGTAACAATTCTGTGTCTGTCCCTGAGTAACAATTCTGTGTCTGTCCCTGAGTAACAATTCTGTGTCCCTCAGTAACAATTCTGTGTCCCTCAGTAACAATTCTGTGTCCCTCAGTAACAATTCTGTGTCTGTCCCTGAGTAACAATTCTGTGTCTGTCCCTAAGTAACAATTCTGTGTCTGTCCCTGTGTAACAATTCTGTGTCTGTCCCTGAGTAACAATTCTGTGTCTGTCCCTGAGTAACAATTCTGTGTCCCTCAGTAACAATTCTGTGTCCCTCAGTAACATTTCTGTGTCCCTCAGTAACAATTCTGTGTCCCTCAGTAACAATTCTGTGTCTGTCCTTGAGTAACAATTCTGTGTCTGTCCCTGAGTAACAATTCTGTGTCTGTCCCTGAGTAACAATTCTGTGTCTGTCCCTGAGTAACAATTCTGTGTCTGTCCCTCAGTAACAATTCTGTGTCCCTCAGTAACAATTCTGTGTCCCTCAGTAACAATTCTGTGTCTGTCCCTGAGTAACAATTCTGTGTCCCTAAGTAACGGTTCTGTGGCCCTAAGTAACGGTTCTGTGGCCCTAAGCAACGGTTCTGTGGCCCTAAGTAACTGTTCTGTGGCTCTAAGTAACGGTTCTGTGGCCCTAAGTAACGGTTCTGTGGCCCTAAGTAACGATTCTGTGTCCCTAAGTAACGGTTCTGTGTCCCTAAGTAACGATTCTGTGGCCCTAACTCTCTCCCTCAATACAGACAGGTCTGCCTCTCTTGAATGACTGGAGGCAAATGGAGAATTCTAAAATGGCCGCAATTTATAGCTCGACCATTACACAGTGCTGGCTGGCTGGCTGCTGATTGGCTAATGCGATCACATGTCATGAATGAATGCATTATGGGTCAGCGCGCCTTGTCTGCGCGCCTTCCCAGAGATCCCCGCTCCGTCGCCGCACATGTCGCCGCCATTTTAGGAAAAATTTTGATTCGCGCATCCGAAGTCTGCTAATTTTCGGATTCGTCGCGAATTGAAATTTTCCTAATATTCAAAACGAATTCCACTTCGCCAAGTTCGATTCGCTCATCTCTAGTAGGTACCTTTGATTGTGTATTTATGTATGTATGTGTGTGTATTTGAGGGCAAGGCTTTAAAAAAAAGTGTTAATTATTTTTATTTACCACTTTAAATGTTTTTACTTTTATTTCCACTTACCTTTATTGCTATTACTTAGAGGATCAATATACCCCTATATGATAGCATATTTACTGTGACAATTTCTATTTAATGAGACATCGGGGGTCTATTACCCCCTGATATATTCCCTAAACTCAACTGAAGCTAATGGAGCACACACTGAACACCATACATACATCATTCACTGATCTCCCTCCGCTCTACCCAGAGACATTCGCCATGCTGGTATCATGCCCGCAGGTGGGAAAGCAAAGCCTGGGATACATGGCAGGAGCAGGGCGATATCTGTACAGCCACCCAAATCTCTTCCACTAGAAAACTTAACAGCTATCTTGTAAAGTTGACTGGAATGGCCATTGATTGTTTTCTTCTTTTGTTTTTTTTTTATTTGTGTGCATTATGCTATTAGGGTAATTAACTTTGTCCCAAAATGATTGTAGGAGTGAAGCAGGGACATTTGAGTTTCATTAAGATACAGGAACTGATGTGAATGTTTCAAATAAGTTGTAAAGTGCCCATAAAGGTGCTTTATAATCAACATGGAGCTGTACTTTGTAAACGATATTTGACCATTTACATCAAGAGACATTGAAACACTTCACACAGAAATATAGTCCAGTTAGCCTCTTGGTAAATTTTTTGACTGTAGAAAAAACTATAACGCCCAGATCATTATTCAAACACCTGTTCTTCAACAATCAACATCTGCCTTAGTAAATTCCATGGTAAATTGATCAACGTGATGGAATTACCCATGTGACTGTAAATGCTGGATTACGTTCCTGATGCTCATTAGAATTAAGATAGTGTCTTGGATAAGTTGCAAAACTTCATCAACATTACAGAACAAACCAATATTACTAGCTGTGCATAGACTGAATAAATGAGAACCTTCACAGACATATTCACACACAGGGAACACACACATAGAGGCTGATTTGCTAAAGGAGTTGAGAATCTTCACACAATAACATGGGTGAATATCCACATCAATTATTCAATAACATGAAAAAGCTATTCCCTGTTTACTTACTTTATGTGCACACAATTGAACAACTGAAGTGATTATTGTATAAAATCTCCCAACATCTTTAATAAATCAACCCAGTTCAATTTAAAAAAAATTACTGCAGGCTTCCTAAGCTGCAAAGCATCAATTTTAAAAACTGTGCTATCATAGAAGAAGTTGCATACTGGAATGCTGTGCCTTTAAAAATGATTAAAACATGAACTAAGTTAAGTTTAATTAAGGGTACAATGTAAGTAATTGAAGAGCCTATCCAGCCAAATAATGACAAAACATATTTCCCCTGCATAATCAACTAAAATATTTAATTGTGCCCGCTGCAACAATTGGACTTTGCACTGTCAGTGATTTGCTTACATTTTTGTTACCAGACGAAATAAAACCTGTTTCACAGCTCAGTGCATACAAGTCTCCTTTATGGCTTTGGAAAAGTTAAATCATTATAAAGGATTTTGGTTCTGCATTTCAATTGTATGCATGTTTTTTTTATGCATTAGACTTTAAAAGAACACTTCTGCACTTCTGCTTTTCTCCCTAAACAGAAAAGACTGAGTAAATGAGGAATAATATGCACATATAAAGGAAAGAAAATACAATTATAGAAGAAGGGATACTGAGAACAGAGGGTCAAAGTGATAACAAATTGGTCATTATATGCTAAGGGATGCAAAAGCTGGTCTAAGAGAAAAAGAAAACGGGCTGGAATTGAGGCAGTGTCTGTTAAGCTACAGTGTAGATGTAAGTATAAAATGCTCCACAAGTCTTGTAATTGAGAATATCCATCAAGAGTCTGACAGCTATTGTAGCATTTCCAGGAGCGATAAAACCTGAATTTATTTCACTTCGGCAAAAGGGACCGGTATCACCTTCTGGCTGCTTTAATGAAATGCCATAAAACTTCAGGGAGAGAAAATGTGCTGTAAAGTAATAAAAAGGTATTCCTAGGTAGATTGTTTGTGGAAGCGTTATAGTAAAGAGACGCTTGGCCGGAGTGAAAATTAAGAAGCATGGCCTACTAACTACTGAAATCAAGAGATGGAGAGCCAAATACAGAATAACTTGAATTTAATTAGTCAAAATATTATATCACGTAAAAGTCACACCTTCATTCATGCGTTAGATGAGATCACAAATTCTATGTTCCTTTGTCATTTAATGTCAAGACAGAATAGTAATGAGTATTTTACAGTTGTTTTCCTAAAAGTTTTTATTGAAATGGTTTATTAAAGGTGAAAAAAATGTTATCCTTAGCAGATATTTTTTAAGTGTGTAGCGTAACATAATAATATGTTTTTGAACCTTTATAAAAATTCAGTGCTAGCTTTGGATACACTAACAGAGTAAAGTTTGGCCTGTATAGTGGACTGGTAAGTTACGGGGATCCTAAGCCAACTCTCCTAGTAAAGAAGATACCTACTATTTAAAGATGAATTCCAGGTATGGATATTTTATACATAATTACATTGGTTCAGCATTAACCAAAATAACTATGCATATACAATGAAAGCTGTAAACCACTGAAATAGACATCGCTACTCCAGTAATGTTCGATTGCTTTAGGATCCCATGCCAAACTGCCTCCCTGTTGCATTCTTAACACAAAAAGTCAGCCACTCAACATGGGTGCCATTCCGAGAATTCTTTGCATTTTCTGAATGAATACAAAGCATGCTCTGATTGGATGAGGTGCAGATGAGGTAAAGTGGGGTCAAGCAGGTCATTCCTTTCATTTACACGTGAATTAATGAATGAGTGTAAATATGATGTAACAATGTTATTACATTATATTATGCAGTGAAAGTTCAAAACACTGTTTTAAAGTTTAATTTTGCACAGAAGCAGAATCAATCACTCCTGAACTGCAATGTGGGCCCCAGCTATCAGAATGACAGCAAGGATTCCCTAATAATAGCAGCTACATAGTCATAGTAGGGTAAGAGGAACAGGACTTACAAGTTATTTGTTGAAGTTTTTAGGTCATAACTCACCTGTCCTAGGTCCACAACTAGTTAAAAATGTAACTCCAGCCAAACAGCTACATGGTTTTTCTTTTACGTGCAAATATGATGATATAGATTTGTAAATTATTTTTTTCCATATAGCTGCCAAGTATAAGGAGGCTAAACCACTTATCTTCAGTGATCTGCAGAATCTGTGCCGCTATTCCACTTTCCTCCTGTTCTATGGATTGCTGGTTTTCCAGCAGGCAGTTGCTTGCAGCACCCTCTATAGTGTTCTATGAGTTCATAGGGCACATCTGTCATGGAGACAGTCAATAGGAAGATGACAGCTAGTTTGTGTGATGAATAAACAGCACTTCTAAGAGTATGAACCAGACTCTAGGGTGAGGAGAGAAGAAACAAGAAGGCGCTTCTAAGTGCAGTAAGTCCAAAAAGTTTTAATAAGAATGGTTAAAACCACTTACTAGAGTGATAAATTAACAGGCTCATCAATAGTACGTCTATACGTTGCTCTTCTCACTGTGTGTCAGCCCACTGTGCAGCTGCAGGGGGAGCTCAGGATGTGATGCCAAGATGGCTGCCGCTTTTCCAGGAATGCTGGACCACAAACTGGAAAACACACAGTCCATGTGGAGCACAAACTGGAAGTGACAGGAAGAGCGGCGGATATCTTAGCATTACATCCTGAGCTCCCCCTGCTGCTGTTGGCCGGCACAGCGGGATGACACACAGTGAGAAGATCCCTGCATAGACATACTATTGAAGAGCCTGTTAATTGATAACTCTTGTGTTTTTAATCATTCTTATTAAAACATTTTGGACTTACTGCACTTAGAAGCATCTTCTTGTTTCTTATCTCAGTGTTCTATGAGGTCACTCAAACTGTAGATAAAAATGATTCAGTCTTTTGCCTAATGAAAGTCTGCTATAGAATTGCACATAGATCTCAAGAAATTGGGACCTAGTAGACGGTTCCTGATGGATTGGAATCTGTGAGCAAATCACAAATAAAGAGTTGAAGAAATAATGAAATAATTCATTATGAATCCATCATCCAGAGGACTCATTGGTCATATTTCTAATTTGTTGATGCGCACCACCATGCTTGTGTTATTTTTTTTACACAAGTCTGGAAGACCATGAATATAAACTGAAACCCTCCTGGCTAGAGAGCAGTGAATTCGCAGGGCCCCAACTATGCTAAAATCAGGCTTTTCAGCAACTGAGTGTTTCAAAAGGGGCACCATGAACTAATGCGCCTGTCTTAGCTCACCAGTAGCCAAATCTGATGGGCACCAGCTGTTGTGCACCTCCGTTGACCATATAGATGGTTGTATGTGCTCCTTACCTGCTCTCCTTCTCCCCTGTGAAAGACCCCTTCAACAGCTTACCAGGAGGCATATCAATTTAGCTGTCCAACATTAGGGATCAACCTTATTGTTTTATTTTGTTGCCCTATTCTAGTTACTACAATTACAATTAAGTTTGATAAAATTTAGATAGCAGCTTGATCAAAGTGGGGTGACAGCAGTAGTTTTCTAGTGGTGAGAACAGTAACAAAAACACTTAAGCTGTATCTCTATTGTTTTTTTACTTTTGTATGACATGGAGAAAGGTTAGACCCTCTGTCAAGTTTTCATCACTGTCTGTGTCCCCATTAAGGACATTCTTTACTTTGTTTGTCCTGGAAAATATTGTAACCGAGATGTAAAGATGGAAATTCCAAGGCAAGAATTGTCCTCAGAACAATAGGTAAGGGAAAATCTTCCAATGGGAACAATTGTTCTGAGAAAACTGTCTAAAAGATGAATTCCTTTCACTTTAGGAGATTTCCACTCATTTCCTGTTGTGTCTCTGGGAGGAAGTGAAGGGAATTTTCCCCAAATATACACATATAGCAAAACTCAAACTCCAGTTTTGTAAAAAAAATGTCTGCTATAAATAATTAAAGAATAATTCCAACCATACGTATTTTATACATAATTATATTGGTCCAGATTAGACCAGTGAAAATATGTACAGTATATGGCAAACCTTGTCGATGCCACTGGACGCTGGAAATCAATGAAGTAGAATACAAGGGGCCTGTGCTATGTGGCTGTTCTCTGGCATTGTTAACAGAGGAAGTCAACTACAAATCTGATTTCAGCGGCCAATGTTCTGTGTTCTGCAACATCAGGCTGGCCACTCAGCTCAGGACTAATCTAATAGAAGTTACTGAGGTAGTGGTGTCTACTTTAGAGATTTCCAGCTTCCAGGGGCATCAGACAGGTATGGTTCATACTTAGTTATATTGGCCCAAGATGGACCAATGTAACTATGTAAGAATATACCATGTCTGGAATTCTTCTTTAATGTAGCATATCAGCTACATGCCTGCTTTCCTCTGAGATGCATGATCACAGGGAGGAAAACATGTATCCATAAATTAGGTTAGTAGGCAAAATCCAATACAATAATCAGTTCTTTTTAACATTGCAGTATAAAAAAAATAATAACCATATGCCAGTTATGATTCTGAGTATTTTATTCTTAAAGGGCAATGCACAACCAGTCTTCCTGTAATTGAAATCCCTTAAAAAATGTTACCATTGCATGTATTCCAGAGCTATCCATAACGGAAGTAATTTTGGGGGGTCAGCAATCAATTATAAAAACTAGTCCAATTATATTTAGGCAGCACAAACAATGAATGCACAGTGAGTCATTATGTTTACAAAAGTTTACAATAAAATGGTATCTGGTTGAACACCTACAGCTTCAAGTCTGAATTTAAACCAAGCAGCTTGAAAATAATAGTGAACTGACAAGTGAGTTGCAATAACACATTTTGTTGTAAACTTTTTACAGAGAATGAACATTTCCTCAGATGGATAGTACAATATAGTTTTATGTTATGTGGCATCTTTCATGCAGAGTATCAGAAAACACATTTCACTTGAAGTAAAGCACAAAGCTAAACAGAAATATTAGAGCATCTGACCATAAATATCTGGAGCATTCAAGCAGCTGCAAAGTTCCTGTACAGAGCCCGGAGACTGAATATTCCAACCCTTAGCAGGTTCACTGCCAGTTTGGCAGGACTGTTTGTATACTCTGCCATTGCGGAGGCAAGTTCAAGGGACATGCAAGTAAAAATATTATTTCTCTTCAGTCAAGTGAGATATCACATAAACTAAAGATACAAGAGAGGTATATATCCTATTTGTTCTCTCCTCATCACATCATACTATTCATCATACTGTTTATTTGAAGACCATTAAGTTTTGTATGGGTACTTCTCAAATATTATTCTGCAAAGGTTGTGTTAGCAGTAGTTGCATATCGATATGGGTGTCTATAAGCAGAAATAAAACCTAAAAACATTATATTTTGCAGCTTACTATTCCTTCGATGTAGTGGCTACATTTGTTTTCACGTTTCATGGTAAGAACATTTTCAGCATGTACAGAATATAACTGTTGATCTTGACAGAAAAGCAGTATCCTTGTCACTTTCTGTTAGCTAAAAAGAGCCTTATCTTTACTGTGTAAACTACTGGTTCCATCGATCAATCATATAAAGAGGATGAACAAATGCAAACATGTTTTAAGTTCAGCCCATGTATTGGGTTTAGATACACTTTAATACTAGTAAATGTATGCTCTCCTATGAAAAAGGGTATTTTTTTCAAGTACAGTTCCCATCTAGTTTTGTTATTTGCCCTTTTTCTTGTAAGTGAAGTAACTGAGGCACACTTTTGGCCAATCTTTAAATCTGCTGTGAAAGAAACTATTTTGGATAATATATGGTGAAAACACAAAATGTAAACCCTATCCCTGGAATTCATAAAGAATGTTGCAGACACACTTCAGAAATCTGTCTAGAAATGGTACAACTAAAATCTCTAGGTAAGGTGTATATAAATCTGTAGCAGAATTGCCTCAGGTAGCAATTTGCCTGCAATACATCTTGTTCCAACATGGAAAAGGTCTTATTTACCTCTACTTTTCTAATCTTCAATTTGGTGGTATTTCTTTATTAATTTGTTGCAGCCAGTGTCGGAAAATAGTATTGCACATAGTGTAAGTACTACCTGAATGTTTTGCACATGTACGAAATAACAAGAAAACTGAACAGCTTTCATAAATTTGGGCAGAGCTCTAAGAAGACAGAAGGGTGTTACAAATTATTTATTGAATAGTCCCCAATATAAATTTGTACAATACAAGAGAGATTTATATTATGGTAAAATGATGATTATGCCAGTAACATAACATCTGTATGTATATTCAGCTGAAGACTCAGCCATTATCTGGGTCCCAGTTAGTTGACTGGAGTGTGTTTTTAGAAAAGTTGGACATCAAGTAGTCTCCCTAATCCAGCAGACACTTCTTTTTTGGGTTCCCTTTGTTTAGGTTTCACTGTTGTGCTTCCGGACTTTGCTTTTTCTGGTTCCTCCTGCTGGGTTCTCCCATACCTCAAGTCCACATGCTTGTATCAGTGTTAATGTTATGCTCTTTGGTGTCCTGTCCTTTAGCAGATCTAGCTCTGTTTGTAAATGAACCTTGCTCATTTTGCCCATCACACCATTTGTTGACATCTGGGTGTGTGTCTTTATAGCCTATGACACAGGTGTCAAACTGGTGGACAAACTACAGGTCAAGGCCAGGTACTTATAGAGCTTATAACCTGGCAAAAGCCTATTTCATTATGCTGGTGGCTTTTGGTATCTTCCTCATTACAGCTTATCTGTACGAAGCGTTAACTTCATATGGGGATCATACAACACATATATAATTGAGTGTAATTATTAAAGTTTACTGCAAATACATAACTTAATAATATGACTTGGATTGATCTTGATTTCAGTCAGAATTAATTAAAATTACATTGTTATTACATTAAGTTTAATATTATAGTTATACTATTAATATTTAACTTTAATTGATATTTATGGTGAGATTTTTTAAAACAGCAGTTTACATACATCAATGGGCATTGGTTTAATAAATCCAGGGTTTTGGGGCAGGGTTCTTGTAAAAGATTGCTATTTAAATCTAGTTTAGACCCTCACTTAAGTTTTTTAAATTACAGTTAAGTTTGTGGAATATACAGTATATTGGTAAGGCTCGTGTACAATTTGTGGAAATATGATGAAATTTATATTGACCACAGGGGATTGCACCTTTGGTTTTTGCCCCTGTGACAGGGTATAAGATGGTTCTAAAAAAGAACAGCAGAGAGTGCCAGACTAAGTGCAATAGTACAGTCACATTTTTTATTAAAAGACAGTTGGCAACTCACATTTAGATGTAAAAACAAAACATGTCTTCATGATATAGATCACTGCTCTCCATAGGTTGCTCATCCTACAGTAACATTTGATCTTGATGGTGCTCACTGTAGCATCCTGACCATACACCTTGCAGACCTACTGAGAGCAGTGGTCTATATCAGGGGTCTCCAAACTTTCTAAATAAAGGCCAGTTTGTAGTCAGTTTGACACAGTGTTGTAGTCACTGGAAGGAGGAATAGTGTCCGGTCATTGGTATTAGTTGGAGGAACAGTGCCCCATCATTGGTATTAGTGGGAGGAATAGTGCCCCATCATTGGTGTCAGTGGGATGAATAGTGCCCCATCATTCATGTCAGTAGGAGGAATAGTGCCTCATCATTGCAGTCAGTGGGATGAATAGTGCTCCATCACTGATGCCAGTGGGGTGAAGAGTGCCCCATCATTGGTATCAGAGGAAGGAATAGTGCCCATATCCTTGGTATTAATTGGAGGAATAGTACCTAATTGTTTATCAGTGGGAGGATCTCTGCCCCATCATTGGTGTCAGTAGAAGGAAAAATGCCCCATAGTTGGTGGAAGTAGAAGAAATGGTGCCTGCTTATTAGTATCAGTGGGAGGAATAGTTCTGAAGGCTGGATAGAGGCAAGAAAGGGCCATATTCAGCCCATGGGCCACAGATTGGAGACCACTGGTCTATATCATGGAGACATGCTTTGTTTTCACATCTACAAGTAAGTTGCCAGTTGTCTTTTAACTGCTTGCCCACTACCCTATAGCAGAAATACTGCTACAGGGTGGTAGGGCTGTGCAAAATCATGAATATATATGTGATTTTGCATTTCTGTGTAGGGGGCGTGTACGCGCTGTGCGTGCACCCTACCAGCGCCTCCATTGGAGGCTTTAGCTGTTCTTTTTATTTTCTCAGAGGTATTTCACTTCTATGAGGAGCAGCCCCTAGTGTTGTGTGGCACAAGATATAGACTTTATGAACTCAGTTATATTGACTCATTTACATGGACTCATTTAACTACAGTTTTATAATTTTTCATGCTTTTGTCTTTTTTTTTTGCCTTGTTCACCAGTTCATGAGTGGGAAAGTTCTGTCTTGTGCCATTTGCTTGTCTTTGGTTTGGTCATAAGATGGTACTACCTAAGTCTGATGTGGCATTCTGGGGTTCTTCCCCCCTCTACCTTCCTTTTTACCTCACCTCCCCTCTCCTTCTCCCCTCTCTGCTTCCTCCCCTCCCCCATTGCTCTCTAGTCTCTGCTTGTGCCAATATCCCTTCCCCCAATTTTTTCCCTTGTAAGCAGGCCAGGCCTTGGTGTTTCTGGAAGGCATTTGGTCCTGTTCCCATGTATATGCCAGCCTCCATTCTACTCTCCCCCTTTTTCTTATGTGCGTATGCAGCACAATGTTTGTATATCTTTTTGTCAAAACCTCCATAAACATTTACTGAACTAGAAAATGTATGATGAGAACAGGATAAAACAATAAAACATTTCAACTATTAAATTAAAAGAATTTTTTTAATTCAGATTACACTGCATATAAACACAAAGACACAATGGGAAAAAAATCTATAAAATGGAATATGGTGACTCAAAAGCAAAGGCATTTAGAAAGTTTTAGAACACTGTCTATGCTTGGGGCCCTGCACCCGCACAAACATCAAATTGGGAGCAGCAGCTGTGTTGGTGCAGCTGCTGCGTCCCAATTAACATCAATGGGCCTGCCTGCATGGGGATGCATGGAACATCTGTGCATCCCTGAAAACTTGGCCCATGGGCATATACTGTAGTATGCACCATGTGAACAAGGCCTTAAAAGAGAAGTATGGGAATATTTTTTTAAAAAATCATACTTACCTAGGTGGATGCCTCATCAATCTGATCAATCAGTGTTATTTTCCTATAAAGTTAATTTTGATACAAAAGACATTGCGTTATCTTGAATTCTTCACTTCCTACAGCATACATTGATAGGAATGTCTCAGCAAGGGTTTTTTTTTTCTCTACAGATTGCCAGTGAAGGAATCCCCTACCCAAAGAGATATCCACAGGAAAAGGCCTGCATGGAGACAGACATATTCTCCACATGCATTAATTTTGATAACTGGCTAGAATTAGTTTTGAGCAATGTGAAGATGGAAATAAAGATACAGTCTGTTTATCTAATACAAGCTTTTGATATATTGAGATAAAAATACTACACTATAGTGCTGTCTCTCCTGTCTTTCTTTCTGTCTCATTATTCCCCTTTAAATAAAAATCTTTTTGTAGCCTACTCTACAAAAGAAAAAAAAATCCTGCTTCAATAGCAAGTGTTGACAGTAAATACAATCAGTTGCTCCCTCTGCTTATCCATTTCATTGCTTTGTTCACATTTGCTTGTCATCTCCATCCCAATCTCTAGTGACTTTTTTTCCCTGAATATGTTTTCATCATTACTCACATGACTCTCTTTATCTTCATGATAAATAATATAAAATTAGAAAAATCACACATTTTCTTGTATAGTATAACTAATTTTTCATCAAAATAGTTTACAACTGGAATCACAGTAGTGTTAAGCAGGCTTATCATAGTAGTTAGCATATGCTTGCAGTCCACAGAGGATGACACTTCTATGATATACTAATGACAGTTAGTTTGCAACAAACTAGATCCTGTGGGGTTGATTTACTAAAACTGGAGAATGCAAGGTCTGGTGCAGCTCTGCATAGAAACCAATCAGCTTCCAGATTTTATTGTCAAAGCTTAACTGAACAAGCTGAAGTTAGAAGCTGATGGGCTACCATACACAGCTGCTTCATATCCCCATATGAAGCTAAGGCTTCGTACAGATACACTGTAATGAGGAAGATGCTAAAAGCCACCAGCATAACGGGATAGGCTTTTGCCAAGATATAAGCTCTCTAAGTACCTGGCCTTCTCCGGAGTCTCTAGTGGTGGAGATTGATCTGTTCAGAGTGTATTCTCATAATGTGTTCTTTAGATGGCTTTGGTGGAAGTTACTGGCAGCTAGACAGACCAATGTGGAGTACCAATCAGTACAGAGGACTGCATCCAACTAAGTGAAGATGATATCAGGGAGTGAGATAGACAGGTGGCCAGAAAGCATAGTCAAATGTTGTAGCAATTGGTAACCAGAGCCAAATGTCAAAACTAAAAGGGTAACATGTAGACAAGTGCAGCTTGTGAAATTTCAGGACCTACAAAACGGAAGATTTACTAAAACCGGTGCTTGCAAAACTTGGTGTAGCTCTACATAGAAACCAATCAGCTTCCAGGTTTTATTGTCAAAGCTTAATTTAACAAGCTGACGTTAGAAGCTATTTGGCTACCATGCACAACTACATCAGATGCCCATATGAAGTTAAGGCTTCGTACTGATAAGCTGTAATGAGGAAGATGCTAAAAGCCACCAGCATAATGGAATAGGCTTTTGCCAAGATATAAGCTCTATAAGTGCCTGGCCTTCCCCGGAGTCTCTAGTGGTGGAGATGGAACTGTTCAGAGTGTATTCTCATAATGTGTTCCGTAGATGGCTTTGGTGGAAGTTACTGGCAGCTAGACAGACCAAGGTGGAGTACCAATCAGTACAGAGGATTACATCCAACTAACTGAAGATGATATCAGTGAGCGAGACAGACAGGTGGCCAGGAAGCATAGTCAAAGGTTGTAGCAAGTGGTAACCAGAGCCAAATGTCAAAACTAGAAGGGTAACATGTAGACAAGTGCAGCTTGTGAAATGTCAGGACCTGTAAAACGGAAGATTTACTAAAACCGGTACGCGCAAAATCTAGTGTAGCTCTACATAGAAACTAATCAGCTTCCAGGTTTTATTGTCAAAGCTTAATTGAACAAGCTGAAGTTATAAGCTGATTGGCACAGCTGCACCAGATTTTGCACTCTCCAGTTTTAGCAAATCAACCCCTGTGTCTTTTCCAATGTGTTTTGAACTTAAGGGTTAGTTCACCTTTAATAACTCTTGCCAAAAACCTGTCTATGTTTTACAGCATCCTCGGTATGTTAACAGGCAGTACTCCATTTAGTAAAATAAGATTTACATATATTACGTGTTACATACATTTATTTTTAGTATTTTATCCTGTTGCCCTCCCATCTCTGTCCTGCAGGATATGCTGAGTTTGCATCCCTGGAAATTCGTGAACAAGCACTCGCTTCATTCCTTACCTACGCATGCACAGTTCAATCTCTTTCGCAGTTCAGTGAGAATAAGTTTAGGAGTATTTTCAGATTAAAATAAATTTAGATTAAGGTAAGCCTTTAGATCAACAGTTAAAGGGTAACTCCACTTTTGTGGGTAAATTGAAATAATAATATAGTGTATACAATTGTGACACAAGTCATATTGCAATTGAATGTTTTTAAAAATGTACCTTCCTGTGCAATCTACAGCGCTGCAATTTTTCTGTAAAATGCAATGAAATATGGCTACCTGGAGGTGTTCTGTACTCTGATGGCAGGGGCGGACTGACCATTTGGAAACTCGGCACTTCCCCCCCACAACTATTACCTTTGTATCACTCAACCCTTCCTCCTAGATTGTAAGCTCTAACAAGCAGGGACCTCTGTTTCGTCTTGTACCAAATTGTATTGTAACTGTAATGTCTAACTTAATTTTGTAAAGCACTGCGCAAACTGTTGGAGCTATATAATCCTGTATAATAATATAATAATAAAAAGTATGGGCAGAGTTCATAGCCTCATGTAAGCTATAATCAGGGGCAGACTGACCATTTGGAAACTCGGGCACTCCCTGAGGGCCTGGGGTCAGTAGGGGGCCCCATGAGATGCCCCTGGTACCTTTTTCATA
Source organism: Staurois parvus (assembly GCF_062004578.1). Lineage (NCBI taxonomy): Eukaryota > Metazoa > Chordata > Amphibia > Anura > Ranidae > Staurois > Staurois parvus. The sequence goes on along the minus strand of NW_028317807.1, from coordinate 17,528,757 downwards.
GGCTTTTTTGAGTTTGGGCAAGGGCCCATGATCCCCTATTGCCCGGGGGCCCCATGAGTTGTCAGTCCGCCTCTGGCTATAATTTGACCGACTCCTAGCTTACAAAAGGTAAGTCACTTGCACTTTAAATTTAAGAGTGTATTTTCATTAGTGCTGGTGAGGTAAACTACATTTTTGCTTGCCAAGCATTGCGCAGGAAATTCCATCTGGCTATGCCTTGCATAGCTGATTCTTGAAATTCAATTTACATGCAAAAAGGAAAAAAAATGATAAACATTTGGGACACCGGAATATTTGGTATGTTGTATTATGGTTTATGTGGAAGAATAATGACTGCTTTTAATGCCCCTGCTGATGCACACATCTCAGGACCAACTTGCCATTTAGAAGCAGCTCTGCTAGACTAGAACCTACTTAGCAGAGAAGTTGTGTGCTCCCCAGATGTCTTTTGCAGTATTTGTTACTACCATTACAATGACAAACATATTTCGATCTTTTCCCAACTCCTTTTTTCTTACTTTCTTTTTTATATATCTAATACATCCATTCCCATAGCATCACCAGAAATGTATTTCTCACAGTTCTTCAGAATTATGTTTGGTAGCTCATTAGCGAATAAGAGAATCTGCTTTTTTTTTCAAATTCATCACAAGGTTTCTGTGTTTATCCATACTTTGCAATGCATTTCCGCTTTTCCCTTTATTGATTAATGCTCATTGTTTTTATATTGATTATACATTCTATCACATAACATTTTCGGAACATCATGCAGTTTACCATTTGAAATAATGTACATTTTTTGTAAATGTGTTCTTATTTATTTTGTTCAGCAGTAAGCAATTACTGTATATTTGATTTTAAATTTCATGCATGCCATCATATTTTTTCAATTATATTTAAGACTGTTTAATTCTTTAAAAAAATAGACTCAGACATGATTCTATGCTGATTCACATTTTCTAATAGCATGTGTTCACAATGATGAGTGGAATCATTTTTGTAGTGACCTCAAGTTTCTGTGTAACTCTATTATGATTTTTAAGAAAGCTTCAGATGATAAAATTAAAAGATTTTTTTAAATGTCAATTTGATTTTTCTGTGGGATCATAATACTGACTTTTATGTTACAAAATTTGCTCATATTACAATATGGACTACAGCATCACTAAATATCACAATAATAACTATAACTTAAGACACTTTACTGTGAAATTATACATGTAAAACATTATGACCTTACTATGACATTGTACATGTGACAGTGAAATCACAACTACTTCATAATACCTGATATTATTATTATTATTATACAGGATTAATATAGCGCCAACAGTTTGCGCAGCACTTTACAATATAAAGTAGACAGTACAATTACAATACATTTCAGTACAGAAGGAATATGAGGGCCCTGCTCGTAGAGCTTACAATATAAAGGAAGGGGCAGGTGATACAAAAGGTGATAGCTGTGGGGCATGATCTGGCGGAGGTGATTCAAGTACAGTTCTTAGGTGGAGGTGGGGTAGGCTTCCCTGAAGAAGTGAGTTTTCAAAGATCGCCTAAAGGCAGACAGGGTGGGGGCTGACCGGACATGCTGTGGTAGGGAGTTCGAGAGGATGGGAGAGGCTCTGGAGAAGTCCTGGAGGCGAGCGTGGGAGGAGGTGATGAGGGAGCAAGAGAGGAGGATATCATGGGAGGAGCCGAGTGGGTGATTTGGGCGGTATCTGTGGATGAGTTTGGTGATGTAGCTAGGAGCAGTGTTGTGGATGGCTTTGTAAGTGGTGGTTAGTATTTTGAATTTTATACATTGTGTTAGTGGAAGCTAGTGGAGGGATTGGCAGAGAGGGGCAGCAGTCGCTGATTGGTTGGTAAGGTGTATGAGTCTAGCAGCAGCATTCATAATAGACTGAAGGGGGGATAGCCTGTGTAACGGTAGACCAGTGAGGAGGGAGTTGCCGTAATCGAGGCGGGATATACAAAGGTGTGGATGAGTTGTTTTGTGGTGTCATTGGTCAGGAAGGGGCGGATTTTGGAAATGTTCCGGAGGTTGAGGCGGCAGGATTTAGCCAGTGAGTGGATGTGGGGCCCAAAGGAGAGGTCAGAGTCAAGGATTACGCCTAGCACCCTGGCATGAGGGGAAGGACCAATGGTAGTGCTGTTAATCTTATGCCATTTTCTCTAGTTATGTGGTTCAAATTCAGTGCCACATTTGGTTTGAGGTAGATCTTTAAGTTTCACAGTTTGGCAAAACTCCAAATCTATGGCAGAAATTCCCACCCAAACTGAACATGCACTGCAGAACCTTAATCCCTGCTGAGGTGGGTCCCTGAGAATCAATAATCTGAAGGACTGGATAAACCAGCACTTTCTTTTTAAATGGTGGGCCCTCGACAGCTTATTTGTCATTGTGTGCTGGAACTGGTTGTGGAAAAGATGACAAACGTGTGCATAGGGAGCACAGGGAAAGGCTATTCTATTCAGTGCTATATTGTGGATTGCAGTGTAGCGGGTCACATTTCTATGTGTACTCCTCCCCTTTGGTGACAGTTTTAAAGACCTAACTTTGCTGCTTATGATTTTTTTTTATTATGTATCCACAGCACGTGTGCTTGCTTGCAAGCTTTTGTGTCACCCCTTTGCACCCTTTTTTAATTTTGTGATTTATAGGTCTATTTTCTTTCATTTAAAGTTTTTCTATTTTATTTTCTACTGGTGTGAAAAAATAGTGGGCTTTTGTTTTGAAGATTAGTCTTTTAGGGTTTATTATTTCAGGGGGTGAGCATTTAGAGGACAAAATTGTCCTCAGTTACATCAATCCCCAATAAAACTACCTGAGAACTTTTTTTGTTCATCTGGAATGAACTGGATTGGAGTGCTGTTTTATGTAACCTACTTGTAGAAGAGAAGGAAATTCCAGATCCAAATATACACTACCAGAACACAATGTCTTTGAGGCAGTCCATGAAAATTGTGCTGTTCCATAACACCACATACATCTTTAATGCATCCCCCAAACCTGTAATTTTAAAGATTTGTTCACTTTCAGTTTTGTCCTCGAAGCCCCATGATATTGCTCTCTTCAAGCTGTATGTTAATTTTTTTTTATTTTGGCCTTGGTACATGACCCCCATGGCAGTGTCCTGCTTCCTATGTCTCTCCTTTGATAATAATAAATGTATTAGCCCAACCAACGCAATCAGTTAAATATAAAATAGTTAATCTTCAAGGACTATAACAGGGTTCAGAGAAAAGTTTAACATTTTGAGGGCATTTTGCAAACCTTGCCTCTGTTACATCTTAAACTTGTTGGCTTTTCATTGTGATGCTACATCCCCACATATTGCAATCTGGGTGCCTGAAGTCTTCTTAAGTGCAATACCCATGAAACGTAACCTTTCAGGTTCCAGAGAAATCATTTATTTATTTATTTAATTCAAAAGTTAACACAAAACACATAATGACAGTATATTGCAATCCAAAATGTAATCAACTATTTCTAATTTCATTGTTTACTATCTTTTTTAACATGCAAAGAACTGGGGGTCAGAGAAAGTATTTTATTTTGGAAATATTTTTGAGTGCCAGTTGTCCAAGTTTGAAATTTATGTTTTCCAAACTTGAGAAATAAGAGCAAAGATGGGCATAGAAAAGTAGGGTTAGTGTGTGTGTGGATGGGGGGGAGGGGGAAGGGTAATGAAGGCGCGAAAGGGATGTTACTCTGAGGGAAGCTTAGGTCAGGGCATCACTTTATGTTCTGGAAGCTATGTGCCCAAAACTGCTAGTTTTGCCCTCCTGGTCCTGGAATAGAATGCTTACTTTGTTTTCAATATTCCTCTTGTGCGCCCTTCAGTGCCCCTTTTTGTAGCACTCCTCCTCAATCACCTTCTGTATCTTGCCAGGGAGTGATGGGTATGTAATATACAAGTCAGTGAAACTGCCTGATTCACTTGCTGCCTAGGGAGCACACATTGTGAAAAATCCAAACATCAACATTAGGACTTGCAGGATTGGAGGAAACAGCATTGTGACATCCAAATTCAGTAAGCGACAGAAATGATTGAACTCAATTATTTGAATCAGAATCCACAGGAAACTGGGCTATTCACTGTGGGCCAGTTCGCTTAGAAAACCACTAACCAGCTCATGCCTGTCACAGCAAAATGCTTTACAGGCTGTTTTAATGAGGTGTCATCACTACAGTCCACAAGAAATGTTACCCAGATCAGCACTAAAAATAAATGTCTGATATATCAGGAATGATGACTTCAGAGCAATCATTTATTAAGTAAAGCACGCTGATTACAGATAAGGATTGCTACATATAAAAAACAATAGTGTATAGAGAAGAGCATTACAATAAAAAAAGAATATTTGTTTAAAATATTAAGAAATATAGACCAAGAACCAAATAAATATGTCTATATAGTCCTCCCGCGCTCAGAATGTCAATCTCTAAATACAGCCACTAACACCCTACCACATACCACAATGGACAATAATTAAATATAATAATTTGGTGCTGCACTAATAATATATCCCTTAAATCAAAACAAACAGAAAACTTCACAGAGCATATAAATTCAAAATTTATATAGAATAGAATGCACATGAAAATCATATATAATAGTGGAACCCCCAAAATATATCTAGGGTGTAATCTAAGTACACCATAAATCAGTGACTTATAAGTGACAATCCTTATTATCCGTAAATACTGTTAAAATGGTGATAAAATAGAATGCGACCACTACTGTGCTAAACAAAATAACTTGTGATCTGAAAATATACCTTCATGTATACTACGTGCCAAACTGGTATTGGCAAAAGATCTAACAGAAAAGAACACTAATAGTGCACATAGGTGAAATGAAAGGAACCTTTTTGAAAAAGTGGTTGCTAGAGAAAAAGCACAAAACTAATTTGCTGCAACATAGTTGTAAATAAAATCATCATGGTGAAACATTTATAAGCCACACAGCCTATGAACATAAAGGCAAAACCAAAAGAAATAAACTATTTATACGTGACCCCAAAATTGCGGGGATTGGTTTTGTCTTTATGTTCATAGGCTGTGTGACTTATAAACGTTTCACCATATACAATATTCTGTTAGTGTCACTTAGTCACTCATTTTTCACTTTATCCCCAATTAGGGGTCACTGTTATATGGTTCACTTTTTTCCTTTTTATCAGTTGTATATCTGTTGAACTTTGATGATTTTATTTACAACTATGTTGTGGCAAATTAGTGTTGTGCTTTTTCACTAGCAACCACTTTTTCAAAAAGTTTCCTTTCATTTCACCTATGTGCACTATTAGTGTTCTTTTCTGTAAGATCTTTTACCAATACCAGTTTGGCACTTAATATACCTGCAGGTATATTTTCACATCACAAGTTATTTTGTGTATTTTAGCACAGTAGTGAGATTCTATTTTATCACCATTTTGGCACTATTTACGGATAATAAGGATTGTCACTTATAAGTCACCGTTTAGGGTTACTTAGGTTACACCCTAAATATATTTTGGGGGTTCCACTGTTATATATGATTTTGTATTTTCATGTGCATTCTATTCTATATATCTTGATATTCATAAGTCACCTATTTATGGTGTACTTAGGTTAAACCCCAGATTTAGTATTTTGGAGGTTCCACTGTTATATATGATTTTCATGTGCATTCTATTCTATATATCTAACTATTGTCCATTGTGGTATGTGGTAGGGTGCTATTTCTGTGAATTTTTCTGTTTTTTTTTAATTTAAGGGATATATTATTAGCGAAGCACCAAATTATTATATATACCAAATAAATATGGACATACTACAATTAAATGATGTCTATGAGACCTCAAGTCACAATTTGAGATGGGTTTTGGGTCTGGTCAAGCCCAGCTTGTTCGCAGCTTGCCAAATCGCCAAGCAAACTGGCCAGTTTACTACTCCAATCCCTACTGCTAAAATGTAAACAAAGTATCTGGGGATCTGGGGTGATGTAAATGACCAAACATTGTCATGACCATATATGGCTAATGACATCACCCAGGGTCCCCATATGGCTTGTTTACAAAAAGCAACATGCTGAAGATCTGTCATTTGGCAACACTATGTCATAATCATATTTGACCATTTACATCATTGAGGATCCCCAAACAGCAGCTGAACAGGGACCCCTCATTTTAGTCAGGTGGAAGGTATATGTGGAAGCAGGGTAAAATCATCGTAAGGCAGACCATCATGATTGATGATGGATCTATATCAATGGATGATGTAAATGAAGCTGTATTTACGTCATAGGATATTATTTTTTTAATAAAGGACTCTTTTGAGTGGGTTCTTGTATATACTTCAGTTTTTCTGTAAGTATGAGCAATACAGCATATTGCAGCACCCATACTCATTTCCTGAGGGGGTGGATATCTGGGGGACACCTTTATTATAAAGGGGCTTCCAGATTCCAATAATTTCACCTCCCCCCACAAACTTCACACATTCTTTTGGTACACAGATTGGGGGGGGGGGGGGGGCTTGTCCCCTCAACATGGGAACAAGGTGCCTTGCAAGGAGGGTTTTGCCACCCCTCTTGTAAGTTACTCTCTGAATTGTTGAAAAGGATGTGGAAAGTTATGGTTCAGGTCACTCCCTTACTGCTCTTCCTTTCCTGCCCCCCCCCCCCCCGCCCGTCTCCATGTCTGGATAAGGATTTGGTATTGTTTAAAAAGGAAAATAGCATTTTTTTCTCTTTTTTTAAATATCATTTTGAAAGGATTACATTGTACTTGTCTGTAACTTTATGTGCAGCTTTAAGGCATCCCCACACATGGTATTTCATGGATTTGTGTGTTTTCAATGTTGCCCCTTAAACCACATGAAAATACCCAGCCCCACTAAACAGTATATGTCCTCCATGGCAGTGTCTAGATAACCATGTCACTTTTTATGCAAAAGCCTGCAAATTAGCCCTGTCAAAACCAAAAAAAATACAAGCTGCCCCTCCCATAGACTTCAGTAGGATTCAGTACTATGCTTGAGGTTTGCTGACTTCCCAGTGAGTTTACTTAGTAAAAGAAAGAAGCCTAAGAAAATTGCTTAACAATATAACTAATTTTACATCCCACGTGCAATTGCATGCACAGCTTGTTACCCTATGGACTATCCAAAATTGTGTGTGTGTGTATATATATATATATATATATATATATATATATAAAAATAGATATCATTATTTTCATACATAGGTCAGTACTGAATCTTTCTTGCTAAATTCAAGTTTTGAATTTGTATTATTGGGGTCAATTCACTAAAGGTTAACGCATGTGATATGAAGGTAACATGACTAATTTTTCAGAAATACTGCATGAGATATTAAAAGAGTCAATTCATCAAAGTAAAATATTGAATGTGAGGTAAATACCGCACATTTGTTAAAATAGTGAGATAAATACCACAAAAAACACGAGATAAATCATTCAAGTCAATTAATTAAAAAACACACACATTCGTTATTTATCACCAGGCATTTGCTGGCGGTATTTTAGAAATGTACAAAATAACAATTAGAGGAACTCTGCACTGGCCAGAAAGTGAAAACATTATAATGTATCAGTGTAAAAATGTTGTCCACTGATCTCAGAAATGAATATAAATTGAATCATTTCATCAGAGGGAGATCATTTTGTGCATGAAAGCACACTACAATGTTCATGCGGTTATTAAACAAAACCCCTGCGCACCTCTTTTGTTTAAACCAATAGAAGACCTTCTCCGCCCCGAACGACAATTGGCATCACATTTATTTACAGCCACCAAATTGACTATAGCGAAAGCATAGAAGACCCCTTTCCTCAGCTTTGAGGCAGTCAAACACCGGATGAATTTTATAATGGTTAATGAAAAATTGACAGTCATACTACTAGACACACATGACAAGTTCCTCCGGGTTTGGCAACCTTGGATCACCATAGTTCAGCTGTCTAGGTTTAACAACGTCATTCTGCCGCTTTAGCGGCCCTGCGTCGTGAACTCTCCTTCCTCCTTATTTTCTTTCTCTGTTTTTCTTTTTAATTTTGTATCTAAGCTGATTATGATCTTTTTTCTGGAACCTTGTTATACTATATAACTACTAGACCTCCTCTGGGCCCAAAGATTTTTGTATCAGCCCTCTTTTCTGTATGGTCACACATAACACTTTGTACTTTGTTTTCATGTTTAACCAAAGGTTTGTATGGATGAACCATTGGCTTTCGTATGCTAATCAAAATTGTAAACTGTTTTACATCCTTATCTTTTATATTTCATAACCATTTCTTTCTTTTACATCTGTAAATCAGTGCATTTTCACTGTTTCATGTTTTATTTGAGGAACTGCGTGTCCTTTACTCTGTATTGTATATTTCTAACTCTGGATTTGTTTGTTTATTGGAATGATACTATCAATAAACACCACTGTAAAATAATGCACACTACAATGTTTTTATATTTTCACAGTATTGCTCTGTGCATTCTGGTGCAATATTACCCTGCAAAAAACAAAAATGTGAAAAAACAACACCAAAAATAATGCAAAATTTAAGTGCTAAACTTCGCAAAACATAAATATTTTACGTATTCGGTAAATAACACGTTGTTCGTGGATTGACTACTTTTGAAATAAATACGGCATGAGTTATTTTAACTCAAAAATGTATGCAGTATTTATCTGTTAGTGAATTGACCCCATTGCAACTGTGGTTGTCATTTTAGATAACACAAATATTTTGCACGGTCTGACTACTGAGTTACAACCCATACATTCAAAATAAATTACACTAAATTCTACATTTTCTCATACCAGCCAAATGGGATGGAAAGATGCTAGCTATTCTATATAAGGGCAGTTACTGTGATTCATCTAACCATAGGTAATGGGTGTGATAATGTACCCCTATCTGTAAATGTTAACGATATTAGGTATCTCCACGAAAGTCAGTGACTGTAGAAACGTAAGAGGCCATAGGCTAAATGCATGCATATTTGTTACAGATTATCTTTCTAATATATCAAAGGAGAAACATTATTTAATGGAATACACTAAAACTGAGACTGACATAGACTGAAAATTACAGACACATGCAACCACAGATAAACAGAAGTAATATTTGATATCTATATTATAAATTGTTTATTCATAAAGATCATTTAGACTTTGAGACAAAATCTAGATTCTAGAACAAAATAGTTTTGCAGTCCAGATGCAAAGAAAGTAACAAAATATTGGTAATGTATAAAAACAAGCATTAGAAATCGTATGTTTGAGTGCAAATTTTTTCTGTAAGTCTAGCATATCAACCAAGGTTTTAAGAAAAATCTTATATATGTACCATGTTTCGATGTGGGTTGGAAGTAGGGTTGTTATTACATATTTGGACCTCCAACATTTCTGATTTGAAGTTCACAGCATCATCACTTCATTCATCACCTATGCGCTCAACTTCCCCCCTGCTCAATTCCTCTTGCATCACACACCTCTCCACAGGAGAGACTATTTTGGCAATTCTTTGGCAATACATATGGTGAACATGGCAAAGCTTTGCATCCTGGTATTATGGGACTCTACCCAAGCCTCAAAGTCTGAGACTCCATAAAACAGGAGATAGGAGAACTAATAGCTATATCACATGACAATCCTTCAAAGTTCACAAAGAACTGATACTTTTGGATATGCACTTTCAAACCACTATGGAGTATGCCCTCTTGATTGATGAGACCTGCTGTGACCCCTCAGGGAGACCTAAGTCCTTTAATTACTTGCACTCATAAGATGTGAAGTAAAATACTGTTCACCCGCTGCACCCCTGACAGTGCATTGTGACTGCCAAAGCAATGCTTTGGCCAATCACAGTGAATAATGATGTCATAACAATATGTCAACCAGGTGCAGCTGTCAGATGGCGGGAGCCAGCGTCGAGAGCGGAGGGCTTTTTTTTCTTTTTCAGGTTTGGCAGTGGTGGCGGGCATCATGATTGACGTTGGATCTACTTCGGGGGACATTTTAAAATTTTTTGTTTTTAATAAAGGACTTGTCAAAGACTATATACTGTCATTTTGTACGCTACACTTTTTTTTGTGAATGACTCCATACTCATTCACATGGGGGGCTGGGATCTTGGGGCCCCTTGTTAAAGGGGGCTTCCAGATTCCAATAAGCCCCCCACCCTCAGACCTCCACAACCACTGGCCACAGTTGTGGGGAAGAGACCCTTGTCCCCATCAACATAGTGACAAGGTGCTTTGGGGGGGCCTGCCCCTAAGCATCCCCCCATTTTGAGTGAATGTGGCCTGGTATGGTTCGGGGGGGCACTCTCTCATCCTCCCCTTTCCTGACCTGCTGGGCTGCATGATTGGATATGGGTCTGGTATGGATTTTGGGGGGGACCCCACATGCTTAAAAAAAAAAATTTCACTGCAATGCCAGCAATTCTTTTTACATTTAGCTGTCAGCAGGGAACCCACTAACAGCTAAAACATTAAACAATATTTTAGTAGCTGTGCAGTATCTAACCACATACTCAGATGTGGTAAGATACCACTTAGTGAATTTTCCCCTCTGTTCAAAGTTTGCGGTTGAACTTTCATTATGTTCGAATGTTCACCCGCAGACTGAACGGGTGGGGGGTGTTCCACCCATCACAGGACACAGGACAGGGATGAGTGGCCGATGCTTGTAGTATCTATGATGAGCGATATTGTACTTCACATTTTGTAAGTGCTTTTAACCATTTGCTAATAAATTGTTTATTATAATACTGCACTTCACTTTTCTTTCTCTGTTAGAGCTGGCCAGCTCTGAGGATGGCTGTTGTCGGTGCTCACTAGACATTATGGACTTTCTTGCACTTTTTATGGACATTATGTTCTAGAGTGTTTTAGAGTGTACTGTTGGCAGGCTGGGTACTGACCTTCTGTGCCCCAGAACTACCCTACCTCTAACACCTGTTGCTGATTTCCTTCACATACGCTAATCTTCTTGTAGCTCACCATTCTCTCCTGTTTGTACATGGACTGTGGCTGATTACCCACTGTCTGTTAGTATCTGGCCATGCAATTTGCCATGCCATGCGAGTTTCAAATTGCATGGCAAGTCGCACCCTATTGTCCGCAATTAAAGCGGTCATATCGGTGCGATTCCGACTTGGGTGGAGCTGCACCAATTTCTAAAGTAGTGCATGCACTATTTCAGGTGTGACTTGCATAGACATCTGTGTCTTGCAAACTGCAAATGTCTTGCTAGTCACACGTCATGTCGGAATGACATCCAACTTTGCAATCATGCAACTTCATTGGAAGTTGCACAATTTCAAAGTCAGATCGGTGTGCCCAGGGACTTGACTTTGAAACTCATTACTCCTGCCAAGGGATATATCTATTGGTCAGGTTTACCCAGCTTTCCTGTATGTTGCTTAGGCAGACCAAAAGGTATGTTATCCCTTTTACTGATGTTATACATGATTTAGCTGAACTTGTTACACTCCTTTGCTTAGTGTAATGCTGGTTCTGGCCCTTTGGTCCATTTTTTTGTCTTTGTATTTGTTTACTTTAATAAAGTACAGTACTTGTGGAACTATATATGTACCATGATTCTATGACATTTCATCATCACTTTAGTCTACACCTTATAATGTAGTATGATTATAATGTGATCAACAGTGTGATTCAAATGAGAACTTTATTAGATAAAAATGGATATGTGGGAAAACTGATTGTGTTGTGCGTAGTATCAAGAGTATATTTGTACATCTTAAACCCACATGGTATACATAAAACAAAGTTCTATCAAGCAAAAAAAAGTATGCATTAAAATATGTATTAATATATTCCTAGATCATCAACACATAACATAGTAGACATCAGGGGTGGACTGACAACTCATGGGACCCCCCCGGCAATAGGGGATCATGGGGTCCCTGTGTCCTTGCCCAAACTCAAAAAAGCCTATGAAAAAGGTACCAGGGGCATCTCATGGGGCCCCCTACTGACCCCAGGCCCTCGGGCAGTGCCCAAGTTTCCAAAAGGCTACATCAAAAGGGTAAAAATTAGGAACAAAAGCAGTGACATTTCTAGATAAACCAGCCTCTTTCTGATAGCACTGTTGTGCTCTTGGATCTGACTGTTTTTTTGTTATAAATATGTCCTTGGGTATTTTTAATATGCCTCATAAAATTAAATGTAACCACTCTATTTTGCTTTTACTGATTTTCTTTAAAAAGCATGCATACCAATTTCAAAACCAAACATTTTTCTATAAATGATAAGAGCCTTGCACTTTGCATGCCATCAACTGCTAGGCATCATGTCCTGAGAGGTGAACAGGCCTAACACAGAGTGACAGTTGTATAGATGAGAGCGTGCTCTTTATGATAAATTGCGTGGAGTGTTAACAAGTTGGCCTGGGGTACTGCAACTGCGGCAAGTGTAAGGCACGGCACCCTACTTTATTCCACTAGACTGCAGCCTAATGGAAGATTCATTGTGCTTCGCCAGAGATGAAAGACAGTTTCATCAGCTGAATCAGTATTCTGTCTAAAAAACAGAATGTAGTAAAAACTCTTTATTCAAGCTTAGCTATTAACTCCTCCATCACTAGGTTTGCCTAAAAAATGGGCAACAGCAATTCATAACAGTGCAAGACATGTTTAAAAGGCATTATGATCACCAAAGTAATGCAATGAAATTTAAAGAAAAGAGACACATTTTGTCATTCCAAAGTTCTTTGTGTTTTTGGTGCTGGTATGGCCCTAGTTATATTTCAATTAAAATTAGCTGAACTGTAGGAAACACAACAAATGCATTAGGAGATGTGTATTATTGTTGTTAAAGTGGTTCTAAAGGCTGAAGGATCTTTACCTTCATGCATTCTATGCATGAAGGTAAACCTTCTGTATGCAGCAGCACCCCCAGACCCCCTAAAACTTATCTGAGCCCCATTCTGATCCAGCAATGTGAACGAGAACCTCGGCTCTCTTGGGTCTCTCCCTCCTCATTGGCTGAGACAGCAACGGTAGCCATTGGCTCACACTACTGTCAATCACAGCCAATAATTAGAGAGAGAAGGTAGGGCCAAGCTGTGCTCTGTGTCTAAGTGGACACACAGAGCAGTGACTCGGAAGCAAGTCTGCATGGGTGCTTGCTATGGGGGCATTAGGCAGGAGGGAGGAGCCTGGAGTACCAATTGGGGGCCCGAGAAGATGAGGATTGGGGCTGCTCTGTGCAAAACCATTGCACAGAGCAGGTAAGTATGGCATGTTTGCTACTTAAAAAAAAAAAAATAATAAAAACTTTTAATAGCACTTTAAATAGTTTTTCATGGAAAAACACATTCATAATAATAATCAATAATAGTGTATACAACGACACAAAATCATAAAGAAGAGGTAAAGCTTTGCTCAATACTTCACAAAGTTCACTAATAAATTTTTACACATAATACATTATCAGTCCTCAATAAAAGCTTGCATAAACCAACAGCAGAACCAGATAGCTCATTTTTTTCACCACAGTGCCTGCATCTCCACTCTGTAAAACTCCAAAGAACCTCTGTGTATCCACTGCCACCAAATTACACACAGAGCCACTTACTGAATTACCTGACCCCCTTCATATGTGAGGTCAGATAATGCTTGTGAAGAGCCAAACTGTCCAAATGTGTCAGGGAGCGAGGAGCCAGACACACAAGGAGGTGCAATAAAAGGTAGGTTTATTGTACAAAAACAAGACAGAGTCTATGGAAGTACAACAGCAACAGCGGATGACTGGGTAGGACAGTAGCCAGGAAGGATGGTCGCCAGAGCCGGGGTCAGGAGCCAGGAAGGATGATTGCCAGAGCCGGGGTCAGAAGCCAGGAAGGATGATTGCGAGAGCCGAGGTCAGAAGCCAGGAAGGATGATCGCCAGAGACGGGGTCAGAAGCCAGGAAGGATGGTCGCCAGAGCCGGGGTCAGAAGCCAGGAAGGAGTCTTGCCAAAACCGAGTCGATATCCAGGAGAGCACCGAGACACTAACAGGAGCTTGTTGCACTTCAACAGACAGGACACGAATGCAAAGAGCAGCTGCAGACAGCAGGCTTAAATGGGATAAGCCATCACCTCCTGGAGGAGGAGCCGCAGAGGCGTGAAAGCATAAAGGATCCCACAATGCTTTGCAGAAACCTAAGATGGATGCCAGCACATGGAGCAGCACAAGCTCTGCGGAAAGGTAGGACCTTGACAAAATGTCACTGAGAGCTTCCACCTTCCTTCTCCTTTGGTAATTGGGGTTTAGATCTACCTTCACTCACAAGCACTTATGTATAATATTTTAAGAGGAAAAAATATATGGATCATGCAGATCGTTACAATTTTTATTAAAATTAAAGCATATAAACATTCAATGTATTGTCTCAATACAATGCTGCAAGTGCAGAAAAAAGCCAATTCATCTGCTAGAAACAAGATCTGGATCTGTAGCTCTCCTCCAACTGCATCTGTTTGCTCTATATTGGATTTGAATTTCCACAGAAGTATATTATGAAGGCATTTGCTGTTTTGCAAAGTAGGGACTGGCCAGAGAATTATGCAGTTGGCCAGCTTGAACATATATTGCAATATATGCAACAAAGAATCCCTGTTTTCATGCAAATGTTTGTCTGACATATGTAAGGGAGTATACCAGTATGTGGAGGGTTAATTCAGCTTAACCAGCTTTTATGCCATCCCTGTAGAGCAGGGCTGGAGTGTGAAAAGAAGAAGCAGTGCAAGGAACAAATCAGTTCATATGCTGACAAGAAACATGCTGATAGGAATAGAAATCACATTGACAAAGAGATGACCTTATCACTGTGTTGCCTCTCACTTCACTGTCCTTGTCACAGGCTATGGAGGGTTTAGAATGAACTGGGCTCAAACAAAGTAGGCTGAATGATGTTGGTCATTGGATAGAGGACATCTAACAGCAAAAAAAAAATACTGCGGGGGAAGTTTATGGACTAACGGTGATTTTGTCATTTGACCTTTTTAGTGAGATTTTTATTTTCTTATTTTTGACATGGGTTATGCTTTAAGATATCCTAGATGCATAATATTGTCAACATTAACTTTAATCTGTCAGTTAATTTCCCATGTTGCCAGTTTGTTGAGATACCTCTACAATATCTTTCTATACAACTAAGCTTTAATAATTCTACAAAATGTTGTGTAAAAAATTACCCCTTTATTCTTTATTCCATCTAAAATATAATTGTTAGCAAGATAAAAAGGATCAGGTCCAATAAAGATCATGGTACAACACAAATGCAAAGTTTGATCTGCTTGGAATATGTCTTATTGATAAGCCCTCTTTGTCCCATAGCCGGTTCATTATCCATTTTCATGCATTCCCCTAGTCCTTGTGTGCAAACCTCTGTACTAGGCTATTATGAAGAACAGAATCAAATGATTTTATGAAATCAAGATATATTAAATTAATAGTATTTGCAACATCCAGATTTCATTCTACCTCCTCATAAGAGCTGATCAACTGTAGCTTTCCTAAATTCATGATGAGCCTCTCTTCTATAAGAATACGCTGCTCATTATATTTCCATATACTGTATAACCCCTTAGAATACCCTCACATAATTTACACACACAACAGTTGTCAAACTTACCAATAAATCACTAAATATTTTTAAGGGCAAAGAGTGCACATATGTAAGTTTGCCTTGACTAGGGATGAACATGACATTTTCTCATTTGATTTGGTTGCAAAATTAGCATGAAAAAATTGTCTTTTAACTTCACTTTATGGCAAGGCAAATATAGAAGTAATTTGAAGCTATGCATGATAGGCATATTTCATCTGATCCCTCTATACACTAGACTTATGATTTAGATAACGTTTTGGTAAGTGCCTGGACTTAAGACAATAGATGTTCAATTGTCCCTCCTGATGCTTTGTAAGAAGCCTTTGTCAAGCTGATAAAGGCTTTTAGCTACCCTGAAAACCTATTTATTGTACTTAAACAGGCCATAGATCAGGTGTGTCAAATTGGTGGCCCTCCAGCTATTGCAAAACTACAAGTCCCATCATGCCTCTGCCTTTGGAAATCATGCTTGTAACTGTCATTCCTGCAATGCCTCATGGGACTTGTAGTTTGGCAACAGCTGGAGGGCCACCACTTTGACACCTGTGCCACAGATGATGCAGTTTTTTCATTCAGCTGATTGAATGAAAAAAATATTTAATTTCTCCATCCACACTGATGTGGGGCGAGAAGGCCTGGCTAACAGTCTCCACTCTAATTCATCCCAAAAGTGTTCTATTGGGTTGAGGTCAGGACTCTGTGCAGGCCAGTCAAGTTTCTCCACCCCACACTGGTGTGCAGTTATGTTGTAACAGGAAGGGGACATTCTCAAACTGTTCCCACAAAGTTGGGAGCATGAAATTGTCCAAAAGGCTTGGTATGCTGTTCCCTTCACTGAAACTAAGGGGCCAAGCCCAACCCCTGAATAACAACCCCACACCATAATCAACCCTTCACCTAACTTTACACTTGGCACAATGCAGTCAGGCAAGTACCTTTCTCCTGGCAATCGCCAAACCCAAACACGTTCATCAGTTGTCAGACAGAGAAGCATGATTGGTCACTCCAGAGAACATGTCTCCACTGCTCCAGAGTCCAGTGGAGGTGTGGTTTACACTACTGCATCTGAAGCTTTGCATTTCACTTGGTGATGTAAGACTTGGATGCAGCTGCTCAGCCATGGAAACCCATTCCATGAAGCTCTCTACGCACTGTTGTTGTGCTTATCTAAAAACCACATGAAGATTGGAAGCCTTTAGCTATTGACTCTGCAGACAGTTGGCGACTTCTGCACATTGTGCGTTTCAGCATGTGCTGACCCCACTCTGTCATTTTACGTGGCCTACCATTTTGTTGCTGTTGTTCCCAGTTGCTTCCACTTTGTTATAATACCACTAGCAGTTGACCGTAGAATATTTTGTTGCTAGGAAATTTCACGGATGGACTTATTGCACAAGTGGCAACCTATCATGGTACCAGGCTTGAATTCACTGAGCTCCTGAGAGTGACCCATTCTTTCACAAATATTTGTAGAAGCAGTCTGCATGCCTATGTGCTTGACTTTATATACCTGTGGCCATGGAGGTGATTGTAACACCTGAATCCAATGATTTAGAGGGGTGTCCAAAACCTTTGACAATATAGTGTATTTGCCGCCACCACTGCCTGTTCCCCTCCCAACCTTTCTTGGTTGTTAAGGATGCTGTCAGCTTCACAGCAAACAACCAACTAGCAACCATTGTGTTCACATTGGGTGGTACTTGATTGGGAAGCCGAATCACTAGTTCCTCATCAGGTCTGCTCTTTCCTTGTGATTGACAACAGGAAGTGGATTCTATAGCCATCAGCAGGTTGACTATTGGCTATGGATCTGCTCGCTGCCTGCCGTCAGTTACAAGGGGAATGGACCTGATGGGAAAACGGTGTCTCTGTTTCACCCAGTTTTCAAAATTCCCATTTTGTTCTTTATGAAGTCTCCTGAGAGTTCTTGACCAAGTTTTGTTGCTGCTGTCATGGACCTCATGTATCTGGTTTGTCCGGGGTGTTGAAATTACATGAGTGGCTGCAAAGAATTACAAATTCTTATGCAAATAAAACCTTTCCCATATATGTATTTCAAATGTGTGTTTAGCTGCTTGCCTGGAGTGCACCTTTAATTGACAGTTCATTGAAACTTTTATTAAACTAATCTCCAAGCCAATTTCCATTAAACTGAACTATATAATAGTCATGAAAAATAATGTTCACACTATTTTGTTTACTCCCTTTTCTCCATGAATTGCAGAAATAGTCATTGAGCAATGTGAATGAGTCTTTACTAGATAGTAAAAACACAACATGGTTTTAAACAGTTTTTTATGCTTCATGACAAATAAAGAATTCCTGACAACACTAAATTGAATGCCTTTTCAAAGCAAAGAGGTAAACCCAGTTCCCATTTTGTTTTGGATTTCCCAGCAGTGACCTCATCCTTGGTGAGCCATCATTTGGCAAAGGGCACAAGGAAATTTAGCATATTCTCATGCCTACACATAAACTAGCTATGACATCATAGTGACTAACAAAGACTTAAAAGAAGCCGCTTCCATTGCCTTGTTATTCTGAGAGACAAATGGCACTAAATTTCAAGGCTGGTGATTTCATTCTTGACAAAGAGCTTCTATCTGTGGTATGTGTATCGCCACGATGACACATCCAATGGAAGCATTAACCTACTCAATTTAAATTAAGCTGACACTATACTATGTTACTATTGTACAGAAATGTAGGAGTGCTTTTTATGTTATGCCTTAGAGATGCAGTTTAAAAATTATTCACTAAGAAATGCTGAAAATTTAGAATCACCAAATGTAAAAATATACAGTTTCCAAGTGGGTGACTATAAACTGGTCTCCTAGTGACTGGTGATATATGTCTGTTTTCTTTGGGCTGGTGCTATATTTCCAGGAGTATCAAAAAGCTTTAATGTAGTTTCCAATATGCTACTGTGAGGAGAGTTAATTTAGTGCTTCAACAATCGTGAATCAAATGCCTTGGTTCATACAGGAAAAAAACACATACCAACCATTTGTCTGCTGCAACAGAGCAACTAATAAGTGATTGTATTCTTAGTGTATCTTTGTATACATGTTATGCTAATTAGAATGGTTATAATTAAAGCCATTGTTTAATGTGTACTTATATCCAAAAGCATTTTTATATTGATAGAATGGGGAGAGGTTAGAACCCCTGTCAGGTTTTACTGCAGGACTACATTAGAAAGATTTCCCCTCATTTCCTGTTCTGGGACCAAGTTTTACCAGTAGGAAGTGAGCGGAAATCTGCAACAGGAAAGTAGACAACAATACAAGGGGTTCTAGCATTCCCCAATATAACAAAAAAAACCCCAAACAAAACATTTTTTATTCTTTCTGTTTTGCTGTTAGAGAGATCTCCCTCACTTCTTGTCCAGACCTTTTTAGCAGACAGGAAGTAAAACCTAGTGTTCTAATGCTTGCTCACTCTATCAAAAACTAAAAGCATTTTGGCTATAGATACACTTTAAGCCACTTTTTTTTAAAACAAATATAAATAAACAGAAAACCCCTTCTGAAAATTAATTAATGTATTATAGTTATACAAGGTTTATAATTACCTGAAAAAAAATTATTTAACTGTACTAGTATGTGTAGTGAAAAATGGGACAAGCTCTTGGTTTTGTTAGAAACATACAATTTAAGAACAGATGAGAAACAAAGTACTTGACATGTATGTAACATGGAAAGGGTTACAAGGCATTTCTAAAGCTTTGGGACTCTAGAAAACCATGGTGAAAGCCATTATCCACAAATCCCTTCCCAGGAGTGGCAGGTCTATAATAATTACTCCAAGAGCACAACAACAACTTATACAGGAAGTAAAAAAAAGAACCCAGAATAACATCTACAGAAATGCAGTCTCCACTTGCCTCAGTTAAGGTTAGTGTTCATGATTCAACGATAAGATTGAGACTGGTAAAAAATGACATCCATGGGAGATTTCCAAGACAAAAGCCACTGCTGACCAAAAAGAACACAAAAGACGCGTCTCACATTTGCCAAAAAATATCTTGACCCAAGACTTTTGGGCAAATATTCTGTGGACTGATGAGACAAAAGTTGAACTATTTGGAAGGTGTGTGACCGTTTACATCTGCCATAAAAATAACACAGCATTTCATAAGAAGAACATCATACCAACAGTCAAACATGGTGGTGGAAGTGTGATGGTCTGGGGCTGCTTTGCACTTTAATACCTGGACGATTTGCCATAATTGATGGAACCATGAATTCTGCACTCTACCAGAAAATCCTGAAGAAGAATGTCTGTCCATCGGTTTGTGACCTCAAGCTCAAGCGCACTTGGGTTACGCAGCAGGACAATGATCCAAAACACACCAGCAAGTCCATCTCTGAATGGCTCAAAAAAAAACAAAAAGAAAAATTAAGGTTCTTGTGTGGCCTAGTCATCCAATTAAATCCAATTGAAATGCTGTGGCATAACCTTAAACAGACCATTTATGCTCGAAAAACATCCAATGTGGCTGAATTAAAACAATTCAGAGTGGGCCAAAATTCCTCCACAGCGATGTGAAAGACTCAATGCCAGTTATCACAAATGCTTGATTGCAGCTGTTGCCCCCAAGAGTGGCACAACTAGTTATTTGGTTTGGATTTAATTACATTTTCACATAGGGCTATGCAGGTTTGGGTAGCTTTTTTCCCTTAATAAAAGAAAAAGTAAATTAAAATTTGATGATCTGAATCATTTAAGTGTAACAAATATGGAAATAAATAAAAAATAAGGAAGGGGGCAAAAAATGATGCAGCAGACTAGTCCATTTTGCTGAAATTTCATTGCAGCAACTCAAAATGGTACTCAGTAGTGTGTATGGCCCCCACATGCTTGTATGCATGCCTGACAATGTCGGGGCATGCTCCTAATGAGATGATGGATGAGATCACTGAGCTCCTGTACAGTCTGAGGTGCAACCTGGTGGCCTCGGATGGATCAAACATGATATCCCAGAGGTGTTCTATTGGATTTAGGTCAGGCGAGCATGGGGCCATTCAGTGCTATCAATTCCTTCATCCTCCAGGAACTGCCTGCATACTCTCGCCACATGAGGCCGGGCATTGTCGTGCACCAGGAGGAACCCAGGACCCACTGCACCAGTGTAGGGTCTGACAATGGATCCAAGGATTTCATTCTGATACCTAATGGTAGTCAGGGTGTGATTGTCCAGCCTGTAGAGTTCTGTGCATCCCTCAATTGATATGCCTCCACAGACCATCACTGACCCACCACCAAAAGGGTCATACTGAACGATGTTACAGTCAGCATAACATTCTGCACGGCTTCTCTAGACCCTTTCATGTCTGTCACATGTGCCCAGGGAGAACCTGCTCTCATTTGTGAAAAGCACAGGGTGCTCTGAGAACTGGAGGACCAGGTTACAGATCTGGGTCTTTAAGCCCAAACCAGCATTGACTACTTCAACCCCCCTCCTAGACTCAGAGCATAAGTTAATATAATCAGCTAAAAACACCCTGATGCTGAGGTCTCTTGCTGTAATCTGTTTAATAAGGTATTATGTGTTTACTGTGTCTTTGCCCCATTGTTAGTTGAGTTAATTGAGTCACCTATTGTTCCTGTCTGTTGGCTCATCCTCCTGGAGGTTCCTACATGATGCGCTTACCCTTGTGTCAATTTTGCCTTGTTACCTAATCATCAGGGGATGTTTGTCACAATGTGTAATATTTGTTTTTATTGTTCATGTGGGTACTGCCCCTATTTTAAAGTGTATAAAAACCTGTATTTCTGTCCAGTAAAGTGAGTTCCTTGTTGCGCCTTAACTAGTGTTGTCTAGTTCTTGCGTGCCATGCCCATCTTTCATACCTTAGTCCTGTGTCCCAGCAGTGAGGAAGCAGTTCTCTGACAGAAGCACCCAGGTAGGGTGCCAGGCAGTCCATCACACAGAGATACAGCCTTACATGAAAACTTTCATTCAAATGCAGTAAATTGCAGCTGTTGGCACCAGATGAAGACTGTTGGGCAACATAAAATAGAAAAACAACCCAAAACCGAAAAAAACAAACAAACTGCAAAATCAACACTAAGAGTTATAAACTAAGAGATATAAAATAAATAAATTGTACACCTCAAGAGTTAATTAATTATTTCATGAGAAAGGATATATTGTTTCATTTGTAGGCATAAATCATATTCAAGATAAATGTGTAGCTGGGCAGCCGATCCCTTTTTCCCCTCCTCCTGTCAGCAGCACAGAGTTTAACAACGAGGGAGAGGATTGTGTGTGTGTGGACTATCTTCCCTCTCTTCCCTATCAACAGCAATGAAGCAATCAGCAGAAAGGAGGAGAGAACCAGATGTTTCAGGAAATAGGATTCTGCTCAGAGTGTGACAGGAGAGTTATGTGAAAGTAGCGTGACAGGATCATGTCAAGGAACCTCCACCTAAGAGAGAAAGAGCCTGGTTAGCAGAGCCCACAGCCATGTGAGGGACAGCCAGAGGGTACACGACATTACCCAAATACTGAAGGATGAAGCCACCTACCGAAGTTGTTATGGGCAACGCAGACTGAGCGGATACCGATTGGAGAGACCACTACTGCTGTGTGGCGGGATCTGGTGCGGGGGCCTTGTAGCCACTTCTTGTTACTACCATTAGAAACTGAGTCATTAGGAACTACTTACCAGCTAACCCACAGCTCTAATACTGACTGCAGGCCTTATTGACTACCTTAACACACTCCAACAGGACCCAACATGTAGCTGAAGAGCCAGGACTAAGGACTGCCCCTTACAGTTGCTGCCCTGAGGCCTTGTTTCTTGTTTTAGCTAAAGAGGTACGTCTTAAGAGATGCTGTGTCCTTACCAATCCTTTAGAGTGTACTCTGACCTAGTGTAGTGTTATCAACATTTATACTGCATTTAACGTTTACTAATATTGTTTACTGCTGATTTGCCAACTTACCCTTCTGATCTTAGTTAGGTGTATAAAATAACATTTTTGCCAATTTAACATAGTTATTTCTCTGTCTAACAGACTATGTCATAATCTTCCAGCTGTTTGCTCATTTATGCTCAATTTGCCATTCATTCTAACCCGTATCAATAGATTAAGAGCATTTACCACCAAACGGATGTGTGTCTATTTACTGGTAGTAAACCACAGCCAGGTTAAAGGTATTTTACACTTGTGTATTTATACGTGCTTGCAGTGATTTTTAGTCAACCAGGTGTCAGAGAGGCTGAGGTTGTTAATGGAGTAGAGGCACAGGAAAGAGAACCCAAAGTTACCAAGTGGCTCCTTTGGGGTGGATGCAAACCACTTCCGAATAACAAAATGTACAAAGAAGAGACCTCTGTATGCTCTGGCAAGGAAGTGAACATAAACTACAGGAGTAGTAAATCACAACATTTTAAAGAATATATACTCAAATGTATAAAGTTGATGTTAAATGTTTTATGTTGTGTTTGCCCTGCTGAGGTGGTGCTCTTTGGGAGGTAAGGGTTAAGTCTTTCGGCCAGGCTTTCCAGTGCTTTTTGGGGAAGTACTGCCCTATGCTGGAGTAAACACATAAAAAGGGAGGGAACCACCTCTTGGGAGTTCCAGAGTTAGTAAGACGGACAGAGGTTCTGTTCCAGGTCTCCCATCTAAGGAAGAGCATGCTGCTCAGGATATCATCCACTATTTTGCACTTAACAGCCCACTGTGGAAGCCCAGCCCAGATATGCTTTTGACTCACTGAAATTAAAGGACTTTTCACACCTATTCAATGTATGAGTACCTCATGGGAAAAAGGGCACCAGGGAAATAGTTAGGGGATACATAAAAGGTTGTGTATTGAAGACTTCTTTGTTGAACTGTTAATTTGTTATATTTAAACAACTTCAATAAAATAACAAGTTATTCAACTTGGCTTTGTCTGAAGTTTCTTGTGGAAAATCTTAAAGGGTGCATTCACAGATGGCATATCACCAGAACAGGACTTATTAGGGGATAAGATGAGTTAGAGAAGGTGCAGTACAATTTTACAGGTTGTTTTTTGCTTTTGTGTTGTTATTCTGTTTTTTTGCTTATCAGCCTTTCCAGAACCTGGGGCACTGCCCTAAGAGAGATGTGGAGTACAGCTGGCTACAGGAAAGCACAAGTAATGCCAATAAGGCAGATAAGGGGGTTGAGGGATGCTCCTACAGTGTGAAAGAGAAAATGCTCTACAGCCAGCACCTAGTCACATTCAGTCCTCCTTACTGCTTTTTAGATTGACAGTAAAACTCAAATAACGGATGGTTTGGTTCTGTCATGGGGTATAGGAAATGTTTTGTTCATTTTATTAGGGTTGTGCATCACATAGTAACTGAATTTGGTACTTGGCATACAGGAGTCTTTCACATGTATACTCAAGGAAGTGACTAGTCTCATGTGATACACAGAGATGGAACAAATCATCCTACATAAGTTGTACCTGTTTATCTGCAGTCTTCTCTTCTGTACAACCATTCAAAGTGCAGAATTTGTACAGCTTGTCTGAGCTTCCAGAAATCAGGGATCTGAGAGCTGACGTTACACTCAGTGAGGAGAACTCAGAGCTGATTGGAGGGACTTACGCATTTCACACAGCACACAGGGACAAAACCGAGGCTGTCAATCACAGGCTGTGTGCTGGAGCTCCCTCCACTGTAACCTTTTTTCTCTTGGTGTCAGGAAAACCTGCCAGAAGTCACTCATGCTAAATAGCAGAGACGCGAGGCAGCAGACAAGACATGACACTTAGTGCACTTGATTTGAAGAAGTACACACTATAGAAAGATATGCTCTGTTCATATTCCATATCAGATTTTTACAACCACTTTAAATTACTTAAACATTATTTTTTTAAACAGAATATTAAATCTAGCAGGATGATGCAATAGTTAGCTCTTTTACCTGCTTCCTTTTTTTCTAGTGCAAAAGTTTTCGGAACCAGTTTTTGAGAAAATCCATCCATTAATAAGAAGGGATTTTTTCCTTTGACGAATGAAAAGATAATATCACCTATGCCACTTTTAGTATACAGTACCACCCTGCAGCTTGACGACTCAGGCATAAGATGCACAAGATTTAAACATTGCGCTGACAGTATAAATTACCTTCCAATAAAACAAGTAAATCCGGTTTAAATATATTTCAGTTTTTAGAGCACATACTCTATATTTATATTTGGCATATAAGCCAACACACCAAAATACACCAAATAATGTGCATGCACTTTTTTGCATTGCAGTGCACCACAACTCATGGTTATGAATTGTGGTGCGCTGCATCACGAGTATGTTGAGGTGCCACTGCAGCACACCAATGTACATAATGCAACTCAAAAGTGTGACCCTGGCCTACAGGAGTGTTAAAGGTGCTGTGGATGGTAATAGGTTGAATGGAAAAGGGAGTCTGGGAATATTTACCATAGTTAGTCAACTATCCATAGCATTGGTTGGAGTTTCCTTAATGATTTTGCAAAGGATATTCTTGGATGTTAGGGATGACCCCTAAAGAAGCACAGATCTCACCCTTGAAATCCTGGTATTTTAAAGATATTTTCTAAGCAGGAAAGCTGCTTTGTTTATCTAGAAATCTACATGGTTACAGTGCAAATATAACAAAATACATTTATCTTGATCTACAGATTCAATTGTACCATACTGAGAAGCGACTGCCTATTATGGATTTTTTTTGTGCGCTCGGTTTGAAAGTACTTATTTCTGAGGTGGTCTAATATGCCTCTGGGCTTGTGGTATACGAATTTCAGTAAACTGTTTAATGTAGGTAATTGTATCTGGAAAGGTGATTTCTTTTTCAGAATAGGTCAGTTTCAGGTTTATTGTGCTCTGACAGTTATTGCAATCCTTTTCGAATTCAAGGATATCTTCACTTGCAATCCAGAAGACCAGAATATCATGAGCATAAGAAAGATAAGTCATGATCTTTGCAGAGCAGGAGAAGTAGTATGAAAGCTTCAGTTTTGTTATAAAGATTTACATAATGAGGCACAAATCCCATCACTGTTTTCATCTTTTGCACAAAGCGGTCCTCCACACATGCAAACATTTTTGCACTGGAATATAATCTAGTAAATGTGTAACCAGTTCTGTTTTCTAGTGAGGATTTAAGTGCTAGTTCACACACCAGTGATAATTTCAGGGTTGTCATGCCCATTTGTTTTTATACAGAAAGGTATTTTACAAAATCCCTTCATTCAAAGGGATAGAACTAGTACAAAGAAAGTGAAAAATCCATCTGCTTGTCCAGCTCTCTGGAACACACTCTAGCCCAACTGTCTGTTCAATTGTGACAACCAAACTGAAACCTCTGGGTATGAGCCTACTACGTTTGTGGATAGAGGCTCACACAAGCAACAACTTCAGTGCATTGAATTTAGAGATAAATGTGAAGTAAATTGTCCAGCTAAGCTGTGACATGCCTATATAACAGGAATTCAAGTTAGTGGACTCAGGACTCTCCTTCCTCCACAAGATGGCAATAGCAGCTGTACTTGTTGCTGGGAGTAAACTTAGACTGCAGAATGATGGGAAATGTAGTTTGAGCAGAGAGCGGAGTCATTACCACTGCTGGGCAAAAGAATTACTATACCCAAGTGTGCCTGAGGGCAAGAGAAATGGACAGAAGAGGGAGGATGTATTAAAAGAAAAGCATAGGCATCTGGAAGGGGAGTTGGAGATAACCAACAATTGAAGAGCTGCTGCAGGGTGAGAGGTGCTATTCATCACCCAGTGGGAAGAAGGAGCTGGCGCATTGATTCCATGCTGAGCAATGGTGTATATTGTCACAAACTGCTGGACTGAGCTAGAAGAAGCCTACACTTTCAGTTGCCTGGTGCTAGTGTGAATTGCCAACCAGTGATCCAAGTGGCTGCTGCCAGGTCCGCTGCTGGAGCAAGGGAGGTGTCCTGCTGCTACAGTACCCATCACCTTTCCCACCAGATAGATCATCAAAGGATGGCCCCTCTAACGTCTTGGCTAGCTGATGAAGGAAATCCCAAGGGAAAGCAGTGAGAGGGTTGCAGCTCCACAGTTAAGCTGGAATACTGATATTGTTTATATTGTTCACTTGTAAGAAGTTTGTGTTTTCAATGTGCTACACACAACAGTCCTAGTGTTCTGATGCTGCTACACTAGGCCCAACCTGGCCACTCTTCTCTGTTTGTTTTCATTCAGCTGCTGCACTTACATCTTAAAGATCCCTTATACCTTTCAGCCAGACCTACTGGGTGCAGGATTTCAACCACTCACACCATAGACATACCACATTCACACTCACCAACGGTTTCAAGGGCCCCAATATAGCCAGCAGAAGATTGCTAAGGACTGTATTTAAATTACTTTATCCTGAAGGCAGATCTGTATTTGCCACTGATTCAGTTACCACAGGCCTAGTCTTAGTCCCTTATTGTAGAACTCCCAAGTGACCTAGCCCATGCCCAGATTTATTACCCATGTGTATAGATTGTCAGAGAGGAAAAAAGTTATATATAAGTAAGCTGCTAGCACTAAAGGACCACCCTTAGTATCCTCAGTCTTAATAAATACAGAAAAGGTGCAGCGCTTGCCACAAGCACTGCACCTTTTCTGCATTTATTGTTACTCATGTGTGTCATTTTCTGCAGCTCCTTTATGAGAAGAGATATATTTTACGCTGTTGGGGTTGCAGTATGTGCTAGAATTTAAAATTACTGCATTTTGTGCTTGTTTTCATAGAGTCCAATTCTTGTGTGCTCATTAAAGCATAAATAAAAATGTACTGGAGGTGTCAGTGAGGTTGGGGGTCTCAAACAAGGCTGGAACAGGAGCAGAGGATCCTAATTATCCAGCGGCCCCTGCGGAGGTAGCGCTATACCTAAAATTACAAAGTTATTTTCTGTTATCCATTTGAGTCTGACAGCTGTTGAGAATTCTACATGTTCATCTTATGGAACAACAAAACCACAAACAGTATGTTGGCAACATGGGGAACTACATGCAATCAATTTTATTTTAATTATTCAAGTTAAGTGTGCATATGATGGTCTGCTTTCAGGTATGACCCTACAGGGTCAAAGACACTACATCGGGCTCTACTTTGATAGGATAACATCTTCTCACCTGCCATGGACACCTATTCCAGCACTGACTACAAGCTATTTCAAGGGAAATAGCATTAAATACTTATTCTCCTTCACCAGTCCTTTAACACGTGTTACACTTTACACTTTGTTCAGCCCAAAGGCATGGAGGAAAACTGCTGTAAAGTTCTTGAAGCCTTGCACATTTGTGGCCCAGGCCTCATTGATAGAAAGGCTCTGCTATGCAGTGGACTTCAACTTTGGGGTCCCTGCCACTAAGTCGGGTAGACCATACAGCCACCAATCCACCCCGCTGAAAGAACCCCATCACAGGCCACCTCTGCCTACTTTCCTTCCCTAGTTACTTGACACTCTCCATTACTCAAAAGGTTAAAATGTAGATTTACTTCTTGTTCCCTGTTCCCATGCACTGTAGAATTTCACCCACTTGTCATTCCAAATAATCACACCAGACATTTCACTTAGCCAGCAACTCTGTTTACTGAAGAAAAGATGTGGTAACACAACTTCTTTTCATACAGCTGGATCCAGCAATGATATGGCAGTAAAACAGGCATCATAAGAATATGGCAGATAATACCACAAGCAAGAGACTTGTTCCATCCAATGGTGATTCACTCAGAATAGGCCCATTCAAGGTCCTGCCAAGGGGGAGACCTGCTTCAGTACAGCAGTGCATGTATGGTCCCACTCTGTTCCATGACCATAATCCAGAAAATGATCTCTTGGGACCCACTCCTCCTCTCTCAAATATCCTAACTATGGGGTGCTCCACAGGTTAAACGGCAAGTACACCACAACAAGTACACCACAACAACCCCAACAATACCCAGCAGTACATACAATTGGCACCTGCCTACTGTGCATACTGATATACTGTAAAAGATGACTGTAAAAAAACAAAAAACAAAAACAGAAAGTAAAGAAGCATGGTGCATGCTGTGCTAGGGTTATTGCTATGTACAGTATGTACACAGATATGCCCATAATACCCTTCTAGATGGCTAAAAATCAGAATTAAGCCCCATCCGCATTTAACCCTGGTGCATGAGGCTCCTGCATTAAGGTGCGGGCAGAAAGCACAGGTGCACCATCCAGCTACACTGCTGGCAGCCTGTTAAAATCTATGAGAGGCTGTAAGGTGAACAGGGATGGACAATATGACAGGGATGCAACAGGGACAGGGATGCGTCCAGGGACAATGCTCAAAACATAGACTGCTTGCATTCCAGACATGTCCCTGGTAGCATACTATCCCCTATGTCAGTACCATTCAGTGCACCATTCAGCCCTGTCCAGCCTCAGCAGGTTTCAGCCTGCTGCAGAGCCAAGCACAGCCATGTTGAATTAAAAAAATTACCTACTGGCCTACTGGGAGAAGAATCCATGGATTTAATAAGAGGGGTGTCAGTAAGTGGGGGGAGAGGGGGGTAATTATGGGTGTAACATGAAACTTGAGAACGTTGATGTATTTATCTTTAAAAATATTTTCTTAAACACAGATGTAAAGCACGTTTGAATACCAGGGAAGTCAGAAAAAAATTGCATACTTATTTTGGCTCAGTGACTTAATCTACTGAAAATATCATATAATCATTACAGCCCTGCCACTGGCAATTGCAGAATGAGAAGCCAGCATTGGATCCATGGAATCCAAGTTTGTCTCTGGAAAGATTTTATTTTAAGCATGCAGACTCATAACACTTATTCAAGATGATAAAAATAAACCAGCAAATTTACATCTCAATAAAAACACTTTGTAATTGTTTACCACATCAGCAGGGATTGTTGGTATTAGAGTAGCAGTTGAAATAATAATTGTGTCACACACAGGTCAGTCATTGGGGGGTCCAGGAGACACTGATATACTGGACATCACTGATGTCTGGGTCCTATGGAAATTAACTCAGAGCACTGCTGATTAAGCTATTGGGTGCCCCACTCCATCAACCTTTAATGAGGCCAGTCCATCTGATGGATTACTGTATCCCTAGGTTTACTGTGTACTAACGTAGCACAGTTACCAATCTGTCTGCAAAAAACAGCTGTATAATTGGACACCACTATCAAATAACGTTTTGGTGCTTCATATGAAAATTTGTGACAGCTGCATCTCGTTGATGATAAAAGCTTGACCTTGCATTTTCACCAAATTGTCTGCTTACTCAGGTGGATGCATATAAATTGTAGCTTTGTGGGTATATTGCAGAATAGAAAAAGTCATCAGTAAACCGCATGACTAGCATTAGCTACTTCAATAGCTGTCTGTTTTTTTAATAGACTGCTCAAAAAGATATAAAATAACCAAAAGCAACAAAAAGCAAACATTTCTTGAGCTGCAAATTGCATTGTAGGTTTTGTGGCTTTATTGAAACAACCCAAATTATTTCAGTATATATATATATATATATATATATATATATATATATATATATATATATTTTATTATTTTCTTTCTTTTTTTTTACATTTTTATGTACGCAAAAAATACATCCTGCTTGCAAGCATAAAAATCACAGATTTGCTACTCTTATTTCCTATAATGCACATCACTTTCTCAGCTGGTTCTTTCCCTTTTGGAAAAAAAAAGCTTTTATTCACTTCTTTCAGATGTGCATTTTTCCCCTTGAAAGCTTTAGATTGCTTTAAACAGATTGGCACAGCACAGGAGACAGCACTGCAAACTGAGAGCACAGATTTAAGAATTTTCTGATTGACTTGCTGTATGTATAATAGGAACAGTCAACATGGAGGAAATGTATAATGAAAGCAACTTTCTGTGCAACTCAACCATTGTGTCAGCAACTGATGAAAGTCCTGGATGTATGTTGTTCTTTTTACAGAAAGAGGATGCCCTGTAGTTTATATCCACAAGGCTTGTAAAATTAAATTATATATCAGCACTATGCACCAACCAATGAGAAGCTGTGCTTCTTACCATACTGTGTATTCCCACTGGTCTATTATAAGCTTTCCAATAATGGAAGCTTTAAGGAGCAATCTGCTTTAGTGAAAGTAAAGAATACTTTACCTTGATCTCATCTTTTAACAAGTTTCCAATTTCATATATTTTATGTGAAAAGGCACACTTTAAAAATTGTCTGGGGGTGGGGTGGTGTGCCTGTGCCCTTATAAAATGGATTTCAATATAAGCCATTTAGTCTATACACAGTTTATTATATTATAATCCAGTTATTGATACCCTGGTATTTTTTAAAACAATAAAATGGTATTTTGGTCGTAAAGTGGAACACTAGAGTATACATCAGAGAAATAAATGATTTAATAAATCAGCACTTTTTTCATTATGCAAATATGTGTGGGCTTAATTATATGTGGATTAAAAATCCAATTTGTTATGTTTGAAGGCTGATAGATAATTGTAGATGATAGTACTGGTTTGTGCTTTTGCTTCTTTTATTTTATTTTTTCCTTATTAGTTTATTTACTTAGCTTCATCATAGTTTTGTGATAAAAAGGTATATTAGAGCAATATCTGATTGTTTTTTTATTTTTTACTACGCACAGGTGGTCACAACTGCACATAAACTACACTATATTCAAGCAAAACAGTTCTTTTGTTTGTGTCCTCCTTGTTGAAGATCACAGGGTTAAAGATAAAAATTCACAAAGCCTGCTGTATATATTATACAGTTCTCTTTATTAATGTTGATATGTATTTGATGGAATACACTTTGTACCCGTGAAGCATTGCAAAATCCAACAAGCCACAACAGGGGTTAATGTGTTGCCGGGCAGAGTATGGCTGATCACGCCACATTACGTTGTAATTGAATGAAGAATAACTGCCCAGCTTTACAATGAAGTAAGTGCTCTGATAAGGGTAGAGCAGAGATGGTATGCCTAGAAAGCCCATGCACAAGCAATGAAGATGTTTGGGATCATTTATCAATGGACAAGAAAACATGTTAACACATTCATGGAAAGAGATGCAAATATTTGCTTCAAATAGCTTCAAGAAGATATTCTATGAAGGAACTACTACATAAAATCAAGGACTTAGTAACCAGGAAAAATATTTTTAAAAATCATATTTATTTTAAGCAGTCATGCATTTCTCAAGGTTATCACTGCTCAATCAAGCATGTAAATGCCGATCTGTATGGATCACACGTTTAATAGGTTATTGGTGCACTAAGAACACATGTATGAGAACATATGTAAGATAAAGAAATTCCAGTCATTTGTGAAAACTTTGTTACAATGACTGGCTACAATGTAGTGACTCTCAGATTGTACCCACAATGGATCTGCTGTACATAGCTGCCAACATTATAAAATAATTCCTAGATAAATTCATTATGTCATAATATATTCTGGTGTACTTTTCAGAAAGCATTAAACCATTCCCATGAAAATCAAACTTTGTCCCAGTCTCAACCAAAAGGGTCAAGTATCTGGCTGCTCATCCCTATATGAATGCATGTACCCAAAGAACCCCCAGTGGGACTTTAATGCAGCAATAGGATCATACATATATTAAAAGACATTTGGTTAAAAATGATTTTTTTTAACTTTATTACATACACATTTCAACTCTAATGTTAAATACATGATTTCTAAAAAGAATATTGCTCTGAAAGTATTCTTACAAGAACACTCTTAATACAAAAATATGAAACCACACAGAAAAGAAAGAAAAAAACTTTGACGCATTTCGATCATGGATGGAGAGCGTCTGTGAACAGCAATTTTAAAGTCTTGCCACAAATTCTCAATTGGATTTAGGTCAGGACTTTGACTGGGCCATTCTAACACATGAATATGATTTTATCTAAACCATTCCATTATAGCTCTGGCTGTATGTTTAGGGTTGTTGTCCTGCTGGAAGGTGAACCTCCACCCCAGTCTCAAGTCTCTAACTCTAACAGGTTTTCTTCTAAGATTGCCCCATCTTCCCATCAACTCTGACCAGCTTCCCTGTTCCTGCTGAAGAAAAACACCCCTACAACATGATGCTGCCACCTACCATGTTTCATGGTGGGAATGGTTTGTTCCGGGTGATGAGCAGTGTTAGTTTTTCACCACGCATAGTATTTTCCTTTAGGCCGAAAAGTTCAGTTTTGATCTCATCTGACCAGAGCACCTTCTTCCGCTTTTTTTGTGTCCCCCACATGGCTTCTCGCAAACTGCAAACGGGACTTCTGATGGCTTTCTTTTAACAATGGCTTTCTTCTTGCTACTCTTCTATAAAGGCCAGATTTGTGGAGTGCACGACTAATAGTTGTCCTATGGACAGATTCTCCCGCCTGAACTGTGGATCTCTGCAGCTCCTCCAGAGTTACCATGGGCGTCTTGGCTACTTCTCTGATTAATGCTCTCCTTGCCTGGCCTGTCAGTTTATTTGGACGGACATGTCTTGGTAGGTTTGCAGTTGTGTCATACTCTTTCCATTTTCTGATAATGGGTTGAACAGTGCTCTGTGAGATGTTTAAAACTTGGGATATTTTTTTTATAACCTAACACTGCTTTAAACTTATCCACAACTTTATCCAAGAGTCTGCTGTGTTCCTTGGCCTTCATGATGCTGTTTGTTCACTAATGTTCTCTAGCAAACTTCTGAGGGCTTCACAGAACAGCTGTATTTATACTGAGATTAAATTACACATAGGTGGACTCCATTTACTAATTAGGTGACTTCTGAAGGCAATTGGTTCCACTAGATTTTAGTTAGGGGTATCAGAGTAAAGGGGGCTGAAAACAAATGCAGGCCACACTTTTCAGAGAATTCAGTAAACCATTTATCATGTCCTTCCATTTTCTCAATTATGTGCCACTTTGTGTTGGTCTATTACATACAATCCCAATAAAATACAGTTACGTTTGTGGTTTTGACATGACAAAATGTGAAAAATTTCAAGGGGTATGAATACTATTTCAAGGCACTGTATGCATACCCAGAATAGGACAAGCTTAGGCAGAGGCTTATTAAGTTTGTCGGAAGTGCCTGGATTGTAGGAAGAAACTAGACAGCTTTGATTAAACCCACACAAACAAACCAGGTAGACAGTGTTATTTGTGGATTTGAAACCAAGGACCTTAGCACTATAGTAAATGCTAACCAATGCTGAACCAATGTGTTGCCTATTCATTTTATAATGTACTGCATGTGTTTCCATTATAAATAAATCCTGGAGGACCTTTTAATGCTAAATGTCTCACTTATAATATTTAGTTTTATTTGCTTATTGATGCCTAAAAATTAACAGGGATATTTCAGTTAAAGCCGGTAAAACCTGGTTAGCTAGGTCACCTCCTGGGTTCTTGTATCTCCGCTGAACTCCAGTGGTTAAATCTTCCTACCACAACAATGGCTTTGTTCCCAGCCATCTTTCAGTTTTAGGTTTTTCCTGCAGAGGGTTTAGACTAGGGATAGTTCAATCAACTTTTTTTATCTTTGGCATATAGTCAGTAAGGTCAATTCACATTGTCTATAGATATACTTTTCTTGGCAAGCTAATCTGCTTAGTAATCTGTATCACATCTGCAACACAGAGTGTTCAGAGGGCTTGTTGCACAGAAAGCCCATGCTTCAGGAAAGCATGGACACCCTACCCCTCATTACTGACCTCAGAGGTGTGATCTGATTCAGGAATGATCTTGCATGTGTGTATAAGGAAATGATGCAGGGGACAATGTGGTGGGATTCTGGCCCTGTGATGTCATCATAGTAAAAAGTAAGTACTATACTTCTCTAAACTGGGCTGATAACTGCTGTGGCGCTTCTTCCTTTGTTGCTTCTGTATTATCCTTCTGCAGTGTGGACAGAGTTAAACAGAATATATTTTAATATAGAAGTACAGCAGCCATCTCTATGGAAGCCACTTTGTAATACTCATCTATGGAGTGTCTCCAATGCAAGGAGACGCCATCTTGGCTGGGTCTAGATTGAGCTTGGTGGACAGTGATTGGATGCTGCAACAAAGCATGGAGAGGAGGGTTTGCAGGCTGCTGAGAGGAAGAGAGAGGATAGTGTTACAGCAGATGGGGTGAGAAAAAGAGAATGGATTGCTAGCAGAACAGAACCCTGCCATAGCTGACCACAATCAGGTGAGACCTCATCACACAGTACCTTTTTACAGAGACAGGAACTTTCCAGCCCAGCCTGGAGGTCACCCCCCCTAGACCTGGGGGAGCCCTCCCAGGTACCGACAGTGTCCTCAGCATTCCATGACACCCAACTCCTCTGTCAGCCTGAATCTCCCATATTTATGGCCCAGTCCACCATTCTACCAGGGTCTCCAAACCTGGGGATGGCCAGACTCCCATGAACATGCAGATCAGGTCTTCACCCCTTCCTGCTTACCGATTTCTGTAAGGTTCTATGATCCTTCAGAGTCAGGAGGAGTCAAAAGAACCACAACATGTTGAGTCATCATCCTGACCTGCAATAACCCGACCTCAATTACATGACTCACACAACTACAATGAGCCATACACAATGATTTTACCTATAATACACTACATTACTCTAGTAGCACACTAGAGGGTGCTACACAAGTTAGGACTGTCTGTATATACGGTTGCTAGGTAATAGCAATTCAGTTCTGTAAAATACTGATAGTACACTTGTAATACTCTCTATTTAGGCAACGCTTAGCCTAATAAATTCTTTGAAATTTATCAAGGTGTGTCGATAAGTGCTGGATGAATGTATCTTCAGGTGCACTGAAAAATCACAATTCAATGGCTCCTCTGGGGTAGCACTACACTTTCTTTTTAGGATAATATGTTTTATAAATAAAAGGGGGAGCCTCACTGGATCCCACTCACACTATTATGTTGCATTATCAGTAGAGGAAGGGGTTCATGTTGCAGTGTAGATCTACAGGAATACTGTACATGTATCAAGTATCAAAATGGAGTTTCTATTAGGCCCTGATGTCTCTCAAAAGTAAATTATTTAAAATAGATTTTCAACACCTGGTAAAGAAGAATTAGGAATGGCACAGTGAGCCCTGGGTAAGGCATCATCAAAAATAATATTTTCTTTTCTGCATTGCCAGAAAATACATACGTTTTTGGATGAAAATAACAATTTTTACATTGAAAAAATGTAACCATTCCTCAAATGGTAAAACATAACTTCTGGCAACATGTGATTAAATTTGCCTCCCCACTGATGAAGAAAATAATGCTTGTTTTGACTTAAAGATGACTTAAAGCAAAAGACTCCTTACCTTTGACCACTGTCCTTGCACTCCTTTAGTCTGCTCTCCAGCACAAAATGTACAATGCTGGACCTGCAGTGGCCGCTGCATTGTTTGTGATGATATTGGCGAGAAGGGCTGTGAAAAGACCAGTTGAAGACCAGCATGAAGAGTGACTTTGGGGAAGAGGTCATCATGTTTGTAGCTAGTGGTGAGGAAGACTGTGGGTCTATGGCATAAGGTAAGTAAGACTGCAGGTGACCTGTTTCTCCATCCAGATTTTTCCTCTCTTACCCAGTCTGCTCCTTAATCACACCACTCTGTAACTTGCAGTCCATACTTCTCCTTATCACAGTTATGTCCTCTCTCCTTAAACTCCCTTTCCTTCCCCCCTCTGCTCTGCCCCACAACCTATATGTATCACCCTCACTCCTGTTTTCTCATTATTACTGCACTCATCATCTGCTAATTCTGAACCCACATACTAATAAAACCTCCAGGACACTAGGACCTCCATATAAGTCGCACTCACATACCCTTATCTCACCCTTCTGCTTCTCCTAACTTCTGGAGATATTTCTCCAAATCCTAGGCCACCATCATTTAACTTTGACCAACACACCCGACACCCCCATCCTCTAACAGCAGCCACAATCTACACAATCTGGTTTCTATTCCTCTTCTTCCTAGAATCAACCTCCCCTTTTCCTGTGCCCTATGGAACTCCTGTTCTATAACAAACTCACCTCTGTCCATGACCTTTTTATCAAAACTCATGTAACCTACTTGCAATTACTGAAACCTGGCTTCAAGAATCTGACTTTCCCCCACCTGCTGCCCACTCCCATGGTGGATTCCTCTGCAATTACTCTCCCAGGCCTAGCAGACGGAAGAGAGGGGGAGTTGGAATCCTCCTATTCCCTCAAAGCACTTTTCAGGTCCTTCATTCACTTCCCTCTCTGACCCTATCCTCATCTGAAGCTTACTGTATTCATCTATCCTCTCCAGTTTCTTTAAGAATTGTGATCTATCTGCCTTCTGGACTGGTATCAAGCTTCCTTGATGACTTCTCTGCCTGGTTACCCTACTTTCTCTCTTTTGAAATTCCCACAATCATTCTAGGTGTCTTCAACATCCCTGTTAATATCAACACTCCTGCTACTTCTAAAATTCTGAGTCTAACCTCCTTCAGCTCCAGACCCAAT
The DNA here is from genome assembly GCF_062004578.1 of Staurois parvus. Classification (NCBI taxonomy): domain Eukaryota; kingdom Metazoa; phylum Chordata; class Amphibia; order Anura; family Ranidae; genus Staurois; species Staurois parvus. The sequence continues at coordinate 17,491,650 of NW_028317807.1, read as the reverse complement.
TCAGCTCCAGAAGATTTTACCCTCTTCATGACCAGGCCATTTTTTGCTATTCGTTACTGCACTACTTTACTTTACCTGTAGAAACCTTTGCCATCTTAACCCTTTTGTTTTCTGCAACAAAATTTGAGCCCTGCCCTGCCCCTACCTGGCCACTTCAGTCCACAACAGTTCATTGTCATCCACCCTAAACGCACTGCCCCCCTCACTACACACATAAACAGCACCACTACAACCTTGGCAAACAGACAATACCTGAAGCCTCAAAAAATGTAGCCACATTCCTGAGAGTCTGTGGCTTAAGACTAAGTCCCAGCAAGACTTCAATCAATATAAATCTTCCCTTCAAAAATACAATTCCTGCCTCCACACTGCCAGGCAGACCTATTTTATCACTCTCATTAACACCCTCTTACGCAGTCAATTCGACCTCCATCCACTACCTCAACCCACTAATTCACTCACTGCCAAGGGGATTGCTAATCACTGCAAAAATAAGATTGATACAATTTTTTTATGAGATCTCCACTGTATACTGTAGATATCTCCCCCACCTTATATTCTATGTCCACCTGCACAATCAATACTTCCCTCATTTAACCCAACTACTATAGAGGAATTCACTAAACTTTTTCCTAACGCCCACCTAACCACCTGGACCCTGTTCCTTTGCAAAACTATGGTCACCCTCTGGCTCTATCCTACACTATCTAACTCACATCTTCAATCTCTCCCTTTCTGGCATCTTCCGTAACCCTTTAAAAGATGCATTGGTCACCCCCTTATCTAAAAAGGCCTCACTGGACCCCACCAATCTTAGCAATCTTAGACCCACCTTCTTTCTCTCTTTTGCCTCCAAGCTCCTTGAACATGTAGTCTACAGCCGCTGAGCTGCCACCTCATTGAGAATAACCTTTTTGATGCCCTTCAGTCTAGATTTTGCCCACAACACTCCACAGAAACTGCTCTCCTAAAACTCACAAATGACTTACTGACAGCTAAAACCAAAAGTCACTATGATGTACTCTTACTCTTGGCCTTCTCTACTGCCTTTGATACAATTGACCACTCCCTCCTCCTCCTCCTCCTCAAAAAACTCTATTTCCCCAGTCTACACGACTGTACTCTCTGTTGCCTCTCATCTTACCTATTTCACCGCATCTTCAGTGTCAATTACAACTTTGCTTCCTCTTCTTTTCCTTTTACAGTTAGGATCCCCCAAGGTTCTGTCCTTGGACCTCTCTTTTTCGATCTACACCTCCTCCCTGTGTCAGCTGATAACTTCCCATGGCTTCCAATACCTTTTTTTGCTGATGTCACTAAAATCTCTCTTTCTACCCCTCAGCTCACCCCATCAGTTTCCTCATGTATCATTAATTTACTAACAGACATATCAGTATGGATGTCACACCACTTCCTCAAACTCAATATATCTAAAACTGAGCTATTAATATTTCTACCACCATGTGCCCCTTCCCCTGATTTCTCTGTCAAGATCTATGGCCCAACTATAAGTCTGTCCCCACATGCCAGGGGTAACCCTGAACTCGGAACTGTCCATTCAGGCCCATATCTAATCCCTGTTCAAATCATGCCACCTCAACCTCCACAACCTCTCCAGAATATACCCCTTTTTAACCAAGAACACCAAAAAGCTTTCATTCACCCAACAAATAAAATTTAAAATACTAACAACAACTTACAAAGCCATCCACAACTCTGCCCCCAACTACATCATTACCCTAGTCTCAAAATACCAACCAAACCACTGTCTTCGGTCCTCCTAAGACCTCCTGCTCTCTAGCTCCTTTGTCACCTCCTCCCATGCTCACCTCCAGGACTTCTCCTGAGCTTCTCCCATCCTATAAATCTCCTTACCCAATCTGTCTGACTATCTCCTAATCTATAGATCTTTAGACGTTCCCTGAAAACGCTTCTCTTTAAAGAAGCCTATCCTTATCCTATGCTTCTTACTAATACTCTTTGTTCTTACTTTCTCCATCAGTTCATCCCCGACAGTTATTACCTTTTGTATCTCTTGACCCTCCCTCTTAGATTGTAAGATCTAGCGAGCAGGGCCCTCTGATTCCTCTTGTACTAAATTTTATTGTAACTGTAATATCTGCCTTCATTTTGTAAAACGCTGCACATATAAATTCTGTATTATAATATGAATTATAAGTCATTGTTTGTTAAGTAGGTACTGGCACTGGTGTCCTAACAACCAATGACTCATTGCTGCTGTTAGCTGGGTTTTCCAAGCTGACAGCAGAATGTAAATAATAAATGACAGAAATGTTTTTAAAAAAATACAGTGTGGGGGTCCCCCCACAATCCATATCAGGCCCCTTGAGACTGATATGTATTTTAAGCGAGACCCCATAGCAAAAAATAGCAACAACAAAAAATGGTGTGGGGTCCCCCCAAAAATTCACCAGGCCCTTATTTGAGCATGCAGCCTGGCAATCCAGAAAACGAAGGGGGGAGACAGGCATGCTCCGCCCTTCTGAACTACATTCCCTCAACATGAAGGGTACATTTCCGGGTGGGCCCATGCTGATGAGGACAAGGGCCTTTTCCAAACAATCCTGGCCCAGTGGTTGTTGGGATCTGTGAACAGGAGGGAACCTTGTTAGATGGGAGAGCCTGGTGAACGTAGCAGCAGTGGAAGAAGGTGGGGGGGGCCCCCCTTCTGTCACATGTAAAAGTAAATCAGCAGCTCTATAGCCACTAGGATTACTTTTACTGCTGATTAAAAAAACAGTACTGGGATCATGGGTGTAGCTTCAACCATGATTCCAGTATAACCACTTTAACCATGCTTATAAATGGCCAAAGGATGGGAAATAGTTAAGGTGTCTTTAACCCTAGCCCAGCGCTTGTTATAGAGCTTGCCTATATGCTCTGTGAGTGCTATTATTGTTTTGTTGCCAACTTTATTAATCCTTGATTGTATAAACCTCCACTTCCTGCCAAGAACTTTTACTCATCTGAGCAAGCTTAAACATAGAAACAGAAAAGTGAAAGAAGAAAAAGAACAAAGCATATTTAACCACTTCCTGTCCACCATATAGCAGTAATACTGCTGCAGGGTGGCACAGGTGCGCAAAATCACCTATATATGGCACGAGCCACGCACACCCTACCTATGCTGCTATTTGCGCCCTCGGCTGTCAATCACCAGGTCCTGGCAGGTGAATACTCGCCGGCACCCGGTGATCGAGGAGCATTACTGACAGAGGGAGAGAACTGTAGGTAAACAATACATTTCTCTATCCCTGTCAGCTCCTGCACACTGCTATGCATGGCTTTGCATAGCAGAGTCATGCAAAGCAGTGTGCTTACAGTGAAGCACACAGCACACTGTAAAACAACACACAGTTAAACCTTTGATCGCCCCACATGTTAACCCCTTCCTGCCCAGTACCATTAGTACAGTGTCAGTGCTTTTTATTAGCACTGATCACTGTATCGGTGTCACTGGGGATGTCAGTGACACCAAGCCAGTTCCCCCCAGTATCAGAATGCCCGCCGCAGTCCCGCTATATGTCGCCATTACTAGTAAAAAAATAAATAAAAAATCCCAGTATATACACCATCATTTGTAAATGCTATAACTTTCACATAAACCAATTAATTTACACATATTGGGATTTTTTTTTAGCAAAGACATGTAGCAGAATACATTTTGGCCTAAATGTATTACGAAATTTGATTTGTTAAATATTTTTACTGGACATGTTTAATAGCAAAATGTCAAAAATATTGTTTTATTCTCAAAATTGTTGGATTTTTTTATTTATAGCGCAAAAAATAAAAAATGCACAGGTGATCATATACCACTGAAAGAAAGTTCTATTTATGGGGAAAAAAGGCCGCAAATTTCATTTGAGTGCAGTGACGCATGACCGTGCAGTTGTCAGTTAAATTAACGTAGCTCCATAACACAAATAATGGCTTGGTCAGGAAGGGGGGTAAATCCTCTGGAGGGCAAGTGGTTAAACTCACTTATTGTACACTCTACACTCCTCCTACTACTCCATCCCCCACAGCCACTTCCTCCTGTACCACTATCCCCTCCCTCCTAGATTGTAAGCTCGAACGAGTAGTGTAGCAATATGTTATATGCTGTGTATGGCCTCTAGGGGTCTCACTACTTAGATACTGGTACAACTGTGTTATTGCGTCTCTTTGGTTGTAGTTCTAGGGCAGACACGTGTATAATGGCAGCTATGAGCACCTAATAAAGATGTCTGCTAGTAACTACAGTGTGTGAGCATCTGAGCAGGATCAACTAACAGAACATGGTGGCAGCTGGGCACTGAACCTCTGAATAGCAAGTCTTCTGTCTACAAATACAGATTGTGTGACACTAGAACTTTACAGAGAATCAGCAACTGAAAGTACAGAGTCCCTATCAGACTGCACTATGGAGAGTGGCCTGAAACCCCCTCAGAGACTGGATGTCACTTCTTCCAATCTCTCACAGACATGGAGACACTGGAAGGAAGAGTTTACTCTGTATGTGGACCTGACAGTGGCACCCAGAGATGAGCAGAGGGAAGTAAAGCTGTTTTATTACTTGATTGGGGAAAAAGGCAGAGAACTAGCCGAGACCCTGCTCACAGACAGCATGGCACTGACAGACATACTGCAAGCATTTGATAAGCACTGTGACCCCAAAAAGAATGAGACAGTGGAGAGATACAAGTTCTTCTCAAGGAATCAGGAGATTGGGGACAGTGTGGACAGATATGTGACAGAGCTGAGGAGACTGGCTGCAACCTGTGGATTTGGGGACATCAGGGACTCCCTTATCCGAGACAGGATAGTGTGTGGCATCAGAGACTCTCACCTCAGAGAAAGATTACTGAGGGAGGAAGAGCTGGAGCTGGAGAAATGTATACAAATCTGCAGGGCTGCTGAGCTAACTAAAGACAGGCTGAAGATGATGGAGGGCACCAGTGATGCCTCAGTACATGCAGTATCTGTGAAAGGCAGAGCAAGGTCCAGGCTCCCTGTGAGCTCAGTCCAGTGTAAATACTGTGGCAAAAGACATGAAAGAGACAAAGAGAAATGTCCAGCGTATGGGGAGTCCTGCAGGACTTGTGGCAAGATGAACCACTTTTCAGCTGTGTGCAGATTCAAAACCAGCAAACAGTACAGACAAGTCCACACAGTGACCCAGGACACAGACGAGGACAGCACAGAGGGCATCACATGGCTGCAGCTGCAGTCTGCAACAGAGAACGTCAATGTAGTCAAACAGCCAGTAGCCAATGATGCAAAGCAGCTCTTTGCCATATTTATGGTGGATGAACAGCCCATAAGATTTCAGCTGGATTGTGGAGCAAGCTGCAATGTCATTCCATTTACTCTGCTTAACAAACAGGTTCCCATTGAGCCCACTGATAAGGTAGTGGTCATGTACAACAAAAGTGTTCTGAAACCCATGGGAACATGCAAGCTAAAATTAAGAAATCCACGTAACAGAAAGAGCTACAGAGTGGAGTTTACTGTGTTGCAGGAGGATGATCACATTCCTTTGCTGGGAGTTAAAGCAGTTCAGGCTATGGACTTAATAAAGGTGCAGTCCCATAACATCATGGCTCTGGAAGTTTCTGAGAATACTCAAAATCCTAAACAAAAGGCAGAATACATTTTGGATTTTCACCACATAAAAACAGAGTATGCTGATTTATTTGAAGGTGATGGGTGCCTAGAAGGTAAATACAAACTAGAAATTGATCATACAATACAGCCTACCAAACTGCCTACAAGAAGAGTACCTGTAGCCTTAATGCAACCGCTTAAAGAGGAACTGCAGGATTTGCACAGCAGAGGTATGATAGCACCAGTACAGGAAAGCACAGACTGGATAAGCAGTTTGGTGATAGTGAAAAAACCATCAGGCAAGTTAAGAATATGCATTGATCCTAAGACACTGAACAAGGCCCTTAAAAGAAATCACTATCCAATGCCAACAATAGAATATATTCTACCAGATCTATCAAAGGCTAAAATATTTTCGGTATGTGATGTGAAAAATGGGTTCTGGCACGTGGAACTGGATAAAGAATCAAGTTTATTAACAGCATTTTCTTCCCCATTTGGACGCTATAAGTGGCTTAGAATGCCAATGGGAGTAAGCCCGGCTCCAGAAGTGTTCCAACAAAAATTGATGCAAGCTTTGGAAGGACTGTCTGGAATAAAAATAATAGCAGACGATATACTAATAGTTGGGGAAGGTGATGATCTAGCATCCGCAACAAAGGATCACGATAAAAAGATGATACAATTCTTAGACAGATGTAGAAAAAAACAAATCAAACTGAACCTGGAAAAATTCAAACTAAAAATGACAGAAGTACCATATATTGGACATCTTCTTACCTCAAATGGTGTTAAAGTCGATCCAGAGAAGGTGAGGGCAATACAGGACATGCCGACACCTACAGATATACGTGGAGTACAACGATTCCTGGGCATGGTGAATTATCTTTCCAAATTTTGCAAGCATTTATCAGACATGTGTGAGCCACTGAGACAGCTAACTCACAAAGACGTACTCTGGGAATGGACAGAAAGCCATGAAACTGCTTTTCAGTCAGTGAAAAATGCTATTGCAGACGCAGCAACGCTAAAATATTTTGATCCAGATCAAGCAGTGGTAGTACAATGTGATGCCTCAGAAACCGGCCTTGGAGCCACACTAATGCAGGATAAACAGCCAATCACATATGCAAGCAGAGCGTTAACTCTAGCAGAGCAAGGATATGCTCAAATCGAGAAGGAACTACTAGCGGTAGTATTTGGGTTAGAGAAATTTCACCAGTACACCTACGGTCGGCAAGTGGTGGTGCATTCAGATCACAAGCCTTTAGAAAGTATTACAAAGAAGCCACTACTGAATGCCCCAAAAAGACTGCAGCGTATGCTGTTAAGGCTTCAGAAATATGATTTTAACATTTGTTACTGTCCAGGGAAGGATTTACTGATTGCAGATGCCCTAAGCAGAGCTTACTTACCCATCACACATGAAGAAGAAAAAGACATTGAAAGCATCAATATGTGTGAATATCTGTCTGTCTCAAAAGACAGACTGAAACAAATACAGACCTGCACAGTGGAAGATAAAACTCTACAGATCCTAAAGACTGTCATCTTGAAGGGATGGCCAAAACACAAGCAGCATGCTCCAATGGAGGTTTCTCCATTTTTTCATATAAGAGATGAACTCTCTGTGCAGCATGGAATCATCTTTAAAGGAGAAAGGGCTGTCATACCACAATCCCTTAGAAGAGACATTATAGAAAAATTGCACTCGACTCACTTAGGTGTAGAAGGATGTCTACGTCGTGCACGAGAATATGTTTATTGGCCTGGAATGAATGACCACATAAAAAACTTTATAGCACAGTGTGAAATATGTGCATCGTGCAATGATAAGCAACCGAAAGAGACATTGCAACCACATACAATTCCAAACAGACCATGGTCAAAAGTAGGAACAGATCTGTTCACGTGGAACGACAAAGAATATCTGGTAACTGTGGACTGTTTTTCAAACTTCTGGGAGATAGACTACTTACAGGACACAAGGACCAAAACAGTAATTAAAAAACTCAAGGCCCATTTTGCCAGATATGGCATACCGGATATTGTGTTCTCTGACAACGCCGCTCAATTTACATCAGAAGAATTCAAAAAATTCAGGGAGAGGTGGGAATTTGAGCATCAGACATCATCTCCTGGATATCCACAGAGTAATGGTAAAGCCGAATCAGCAGTAAAAACAGCCAAAAGACTCATGCAAAAGGCAAAACAGGCAGGTACAGAGATATACCTGTCTATACTGGACCACAGAAACACACCCACACAAGGCCTAGACACCAGTCCAGCACAGCGGCTTATGAGTAGACGTACAAGGACTCTCCTACCAACTGCAGGTCACCTACTAAAGCCAAAGCTTGTGGGCAATGTTAAAGCCAAACTAACGAAGAATCAAGATAGGCAAGCTTTCTATTATAATAAATCTGCAAAAGATCTGCCTGTTCTCCAGAGCAATGACAATGTACGGATTCAGCCAATAGGCAAATATGACAAACACTGGAAAAAAGCGAAGGTTGTACAGAAATTGGGACCACGGTCCTATGAAATTATAACAGAGGAAGGAAGAAGATGGAGGAGAAATCGGAGACATCTGAGAAAAACACAAGAAGGAGATGATACAGGGCCCTGGGAACAGTATATGGACACTCAAAGCAATGAGACTATGAATACCAGCAACAAAGAAACAGGGACTGCTGAGGAGCATAGGGAGGTCTCTAGGCAGAGAGAGACAGTCCCAGAAAATAGACTGCCAGAATCAGAAGAACACCAAGATTTCTGTGAAGAAACCTCATATGTTACGCGAGCTGGCAGAACAATCAGAAAGCCGGCTCACCTCAAGGATTATATTTAACTTATAGCTATGTTCTACTTCACCATTTGTGTTTGTTATATTTCATTGTTCTTTTATTTAAAAGAGAAAGGGTGTAGCAATATGTTATATGCTGTGTATGGCCTCTAGGGGTCTCACTACTTAGATACTGGTACAACTGTGTTATTGCCTCTCTTTGGTTGTAGTTCTAGGGCAGACACATGTATAATGGCAGCTATGAGCACCTAATAAAGATGTCTGCTAGTAACTACAGTGTGTGAGCATCTGAGCAGGATCAACTAACAGAACAAGTAGGGCCCTTGAACCCCTCGGGTTTTGTCTTGTTACTGTATTGTCGCATGTTCTGTCCCCCACTATAATGTACAGCGCTGAGCAAACCTTTTGGCGCTATATAAATAATGTATAATCATATAATAATTGTATGCTTCTATGTAAACCTTCTGAGTCTGGCTTTACTTTGTCTAACGTTCTGCCTTAACCATCTGTATGTTGGTGTTTGAAGCTACCTTTTCAGCTACTATAAACACATTGGTTGCTATGCAGAGCTGCACCAGATTTTGCACTCTTCCCTTTTAGTAAATCAACCCCAGGTGTATAAGTTAAGGCTGCTAAAGCTGAAAAAGTTTGCTGAATGCTCATAGAAGTTGGCAAGCCATAAAATATACATATATTTTTGAAAGCATGATACGAAAGAGCCACCTGTGTAAGCACTGTCAGAATATAACTGAAAATCAACAATATTGCGCCAAAGTGCACTATTCGGTGGAATTTACAATATTCTAAAACTTAGATTAAAATAAATATTAATAATAATTATTATAGAATATTTATTGAACTTGAAAATGTTCATAATAATGTCATTGAATATGCTGCACAACTCATCCAATTGACTTAAAGTGGATCTAAAAAACACAGGAGGAAAAAGTAAGAGATGCTCACCCTCTCTTCTTGTTGCTAGTGACAGTGAGAACTGCAAGTTGAAGAAAAAAACATACAGTATACAATATATACAGTTGTGCTCAAAAGTTTTCATACCCTGGCAGAAATCATTAAATTTTGGCATTGATATTGAAAATATGACTGATCGTGCCTAAAACTGTTTTTATTTAGCCTCTTCATGCCGGCCACATGCAATCTGGCATCTGGGCCTTGACGCCGAGCGGCTGCACATTTGCGTACAATTAAGAAAAACATATGTGCTGAGAGCGCACGCCCTGCGCACTCCCAGCACACATGTCCAGTACTCACGGAAAGCTCCAGATCTCCTCTTTCAATCGGGACCTTTCCCGATCATGTGACTGCCGTGACAGCAAATCACGTCAGTCACATGACCCTAAAACCCCACCCTGCCTCCGGGCTTCTGAAACCCTTAAAGGGCCGGGAGGCACCGGCGCCAAAGGGTTAAGGATAGTGACCATATGAAGCCATTTATTATCACATAGTTGTTTGGCTCCTTTTTAAATCATAATGATAACAGAAATCACCCAAATGACCCGGATCAAAAGTTTACATACCCTGGAATGTTTGGTCTTGGTACAGACACACAAAGTGGCATACACAAGTTAAAATTGCAATTAAAGGTTAGTTTCCCACATCAGTGGCTTTTTAAACTGCAATTAGTGTCCGTGTATAAGTCAATAAGTTTGTCAGTTCTTACGTGAATGCAGTCCATGGGGATCAGAAAATAACTGTCAAAATACCTGCGTAACAAGGTAATGGAACTTTATAAAGATGGAAAAGGATATAAAAAGATGTTCAAAGCCTAGAAAATGCCAGTCAGTACTGTTCAATCACTTATTAAGTGGAAAATTCAGGGACCTCTTGATACCAACCAGGTAGAGCAAGAAAGATTCTAACCATAACTGCCAGAAGAATTGTTCAGGATACAAAGAAAAACCCACAAGTAACCTCAGGAGAAATACAGGCTGCTCTGGAATAAGATGGTGTGGTTGTTTTGAAGGAGCACAATATGACAAAAATTTAAACAAAGTTGAGCTGCATGGTCGAGGGGCCAGAAAAAAGCCTTTACCTCACCAATGCCACAAAAAAACCCGATGAGGTGTGTCAAGGTGTTGTTGGGCATATTGTAAGTTGGCTTTTTTTGTGGCAATGGAGTAGAAATGCTTTTTTTCTGGCAATTGATAATAGATAACTGATATAGATAAACTTCTAATCATTGAGACTGTGACAAAAAAACACACCCATGATTTGGCTTTCTTACTCTTACAGCTCCTTAATTGTCAGATTATGCTGTAAGTATTGCTGAGTAAGGGGCCAGTCAGTCTTGCATGGAGACTAAACAGGTATTTGGGTGTTCTTTTACAAACAGTAGTCCATATTTTAGAGTGACAGGCAGACCTAAAATGAGTTTCTGAATTTAGATACACTTCATTTCTTTAGACAATGCCTGATCTTTATGTGGGTATTCTTGAAAAACTAAAAACATTCATCACATGGTATAGACAAATTTGAAATATCTTTTCTACAAATGCATTAAGTCCATGACGGCCTCTGATATAGTAGTGATTTGACAGCATTCCTTTGTGTAGCTAACGATCCAGTCAATAAAACATGCTTTCTTTTCACTCCCAATGATTCTTCACTAATTAGCATGTGTTGCATGAGGAATTCTGTGTACTGAATAGAATCCAAAGTACAAGGAAGCAAAAGGCTGGTAGTGACATCACAAAAAGAATAACTAGAGCCTCACTTAGCACATGAAAATCCATTAGGAAATGAGTTTTAAAATTCTCAACCAAGAGAATTAGATAATGTGTCTGTGGAATAATGTTAATAAAGGAGAGATTATGAACAATACAAATACTGTGCAGTATATTAAACTCTTCCATGTCTCTCTTGTTTGGCTATGCTTCTCTGTTTCCACAGTTAATTTATGTTTGTATCAGGAATACAGACAAGAATAGCAGAGTCGCATATTTACACCAATATTCACAATAAGAAGTTGACATTTTCCAAGAATGTGAGTATTCACACTTACATTATAATAACTGTGCAGGTTTGCATAGGAAATATTAATCTGTGCATCTTTTATTAGCTTTACTTAAAGTGTTACTAAATCCACAACAGTAAAATCAGTCCTTATATGCAGTAAAGCATGCTTGTTATCTTGTCACTGTGGAACCTAAGGGGTTAATCCTCCGCATTGTGTAAAAAGGATGTTTGATCCTGTCTTCTCTGATCCTCCCCTTCTTCCAGTGTTCCCCTCTTATCTCCTGATAAGACATCATGTGGAGTCACTCTGCACATGCTCAGTGTGGTGTGTATAGCTAGAGAGGTTTTTTTTTTTCTTTCTTGGGAGAGTGCATGTGATCAGCACTGTCCCGACAGAGGTCAGGGGTCCTGCAGCCTCATAGAGAAGTGAGAGGAGAATGAAAACTCCTCCTGCAAGCTTTAACCAGTGCTCTGCTGGACACTGATAGAAGTCACAAGACTGCTATATACTGCTGATGAGAAAAGGTATTTAGCAGTTTATATTAAGTAAAATAACTGCATTTCCATGTTCTGTGTACTGTGGGAGACCAGATATAGTGAACACAGGGTCCTGGCTTTACTTACACTTTAATCTGAAGCTTTTTCTTGGAGTTAAGAATTAGAGGTGAATGATCCCCTCTCTTCAAGATCTCATAGTTGATGTCTTGTCCGCTGCATGACTTTAAAGTGGACCTTTACCCATAACAACGTGATAAATAAATTGTTCTTTAGCAAGGAACATACATTCCACATTACTAATTATACTGCCAAAATTAGTGTGTGCTGTAAATTGCCTCTAGCATTGCTCCTCTTTCTTCTTGCTAATGGCTGCCATTTTGTTGAAGCCCAGAGTCCCTGAACAGAACCTATTGATTTAATGCTTTCAAAAAACTGTTACATTCCTGGAATGTCGGATTGTTAACTTTCACATTTGCTTATGCTCTCAGCCAAACTGTCAAACCATCAAATGGTTGGTGTCATAACTGATCAAATGTGCATCACCATGTTAGTTGCAGATCAAACAGAAGCAGCTTTATTGGCTGTAAAGGATAGGATGATTTAACCACTTGCCGTCCAGCCGCTGTATGTAAAACGACCGGACGGTGGCAGTCCAGGGGCGGGTTGCCGTTCATAAACGGCGCCCACCATCCCCTTATCCAGCCCAGGATGTGTGGGATTTCTCACTCATTCCTCTCCTGTAAGTTTGTGGGTTGGTGGCTGCCTTCAGTCGTTAACCTGGGCTGACTTCTTCCCAGCTTCCCAGGCTGTCCTCTTTCAGGGCACAGTTGAGGCTGAGAGATCCTACATCTCAGTTCCTGCCTTCAGGTAGTCCCCTCTCCTGGGCCCCCTCGCAGGCTTCACACTCCAGCCTTCACTCCATCTCTGTTTCAGCGCTGCACATTCACAGCATAAGGTGTTTTTTTGCAACACAGAGGATTGGGATAATGGAAAATTACAGACTGCAATTTAATATAATCATGTGGACTTTATATTATAAGAATATTTTTTATAATTTTGATAGTTTGGAATTGTGTTATTTATTTGTATCATATATATTGGAGGTAGTGCAGCGCTGAATCACTTTTTATTGATATTTTAAGTCATTTAAGTGTGTGGTACACTTTTAGATTTTAGCAGCAGTGCATTTTGTTACATTGACACAAATATCTTAGCGTTGTATTTATTGAGGGTGTGCACAGAGGTATATTTTTTAAATTTCTTAAACATTCTTACTTTCTTATGTTATAGCAATGCCATTACTAAAATGAAACAGAACCTATTTATACATTTATTTTTTAATTTCTAGGTAGAAGAGACACTTTTAAATCTAAACTCCAATTTTGTTAAAGTGGAACAAAACTGCACTGTGGGTCTTCAAGTTTTTTGTCATAATGTGCAACTATGAAGAGCATATTTGCACATTATGGCAGACATTTATCGTTTTGTCACCATTGTTGGCATCTACACCCGGTCTTCTAGTCTTTAACCGGGTTCAGCATCTTTATTAATGTTGATGGACCAGCCTGAGATGACAAAACTCCCAAGCATACGCCCAAAAGTTAATGCATCGCAGCACTAAAGGTATATAGAGAATGTACATTAAGCTACACATTCACTTTAAAAATATATAATTACTACAAAAGCCATTTCATAAATGATTGTTACACAAAATAAATAAATAAATATTTTCCAAAGAGTAGCTAGACATAATTTCTTTTAGGCTACCATTGCTTTTCCCAGAAGTCTGCTCAGAGTTTAAGGCCAAATTACAAGTATGCCTATACTAGTGATACCTGCGTTTCATTGTTAAGATACTTGCAAGCAATGCTGCACTTCTAAAAAGGACACCTGGGAAATTTCTTTTTGCAACCTTTGGACTAGCCATGTGATAATAGAAGGCAAACCCTGTCACTTAGCACTCCCTTTCAGAAACAGCACTGCCTCAAACTCTTAATATTAACAGAAGAGAAACAGAGAAAGATGCTTCTTTTCTAATATTTTTGTAAAGTATAGTTGAATTGGGAGGGACTGTTGTTTTTTTCCCTGTAAAAATAGAACCTGGCTTAATAAGCTGGCTAACTACTTTGTCAGTTAAAAAAAACATAATTGAGAACAGCATTACAAAATTAAAACATAATGTTCCCTTATCCATACTGAGAAAATAAAATAGTAAATATATCATTCCCATGAAATGCTAGCACAAAATATGAGTCTAGTGATTCTGAAACAAAGACTTTTCAGCTACTAGTTTAGACCTTCCTGGAAGCTAGTTAGTATGGTACAGAAGCGAGACTTACCATAATTTTGATAAATTTATTTTAAATTAAATAATGGAAAATGTTTCATATGCAGACCTGATATATGAAATCTGAAATCATATGACAATTATCAATTTTAAATACAGTATTTTATTGATGGTAGAGGTGAAGCAATAAATTATATTTTGCTTCAGGCTTTCCTGAAAATATTTTCCATAATAACATACTAAAATTTCATTCCAATTCCAAGTTTTAGAAGGCAGGTGTCATTATATTAGAAAGGTTCTCTGCTTTCTGTTTGTACCCAGCTTTGCAAATTAGGTCCTGCTAAAAAGATCAGGGCAATAATTGCTGTTTCTTTTTCCTTATTTGAACACTTTTTTCATTTTATTAAAGTTTCATTTGAAAAACTGCAATGTTGAATTAGAAAATGGTAAATAGTAGATTGGTGAATAAATATATGAATAGTGAACTAAAATGAAAATGATTGCACAACATCTTGTTCAGGCTAATATAAGCCACCCGCAAAATATTCAACAGAAAACACATACAACTTTATACATTGTATATGCAAAATGTATTTCTAAATGTTACAATCACCATAGAGAATATGTGAGAAATGTGAGCAAGAAAACTGACACAGAGCAGCTTTAAAATGGTTGGAAACTATTCCATTTACCATGAGAAAAACAGATTGGAGACACAAATGTTAAGTAACATTAGCTTGCCATGTTTATAGTCATTGCTCTAAATTAGGGTTACCCAAAGTAGCCAGTATTGACCCCCAAGGGTTGATGGGGCTAGCCGAGGTTGGTAAAATGGCTAGGGGGTAAATAGGTAGTCAACAATGATGGAAGGTCAATAAAGGGCAAATATAGTTCATAGTACCAATAGAGAGGTTGCTGGCAGTGAGTCAATGTTACCCACCCAAGGTTAAATGGTTGCCGCTCAGCAAGAGTGGTTTTGAATTATTAGCTGTGTGGTTTGCTGGCCTAATTTACCAGTCTACTTTGAGTTTTTTCAATTAAACCGTCGTACAAAGGATATGTACACTTATATTCCAACCATACCTTAATTTCAGTCATAGTGCAGAATCCTTCCCTCACTGAAGTCTATGGGAGCCAAATGGTAAAACACAGTAATGGCCATTTTCTAGGCTAATAGGTAAGAAGTTGTCAAACAAATGGAATGGTGGACTGGGTACAGGCTTGGGGAACATATACCAAAGCCAAAGCCAAACAAAAGTAAAACATTTTGCTTGACGAGAGCGGTAATGTAAGTGAAAAATTAAAAATGCAAAATTCCTTTAAATAACATGATTTAATCATGACTTAAACATATCTTAAACCTGATTGTAAAGTGACACATCTGTACAATGTGTGCAACCTACTACAGAAAAACTGACATCTACAAAGAAAAAAAATCCAGTACAATTGCTGACAAATGAGATTGGCTGCCTGCTTCTGTTTGCAAAAAAAGTGGCTATACCTGACCCTTATCCTAGATCAGGATCTGGTACAAGTGCTAATAGAAGACCCAGCACATACAAAAAAACAGTGGGCACCCCCCCTTCTCCCCAAATTTCAAATCAGACACTCCGAGACACTTTGGGGTTTATTTACTAAACCTGGTTGACTCAGAATCTTGGGCACCTGTGCATGGTAGCCAATCAGCTTCTAACCTCAGCATGTTCAGTTAAGCTTCAGCAATAAAACCTGGAAGCTGATTGGTTTTTATGCAGAAGTGGACAAGATTCTGAGTCAACCAGGTTTAGTAAATAAACCCCTTTGGGTCTCAAATTTTACCTCGTGAAAAAAGCATAGAGAAAAGTGTGAGGTCCCCCCAAAAATTCATATCAGACATTTATCTGAGCATGCCTTCAACATGGGGGTACCCTGTAATCACCACGGGGAGATCTATTCCCCACAAACCATGCCAGGAGGTAGTGGGTGTCTGTGGGTGGGGGGCTTATCAGAATCTGGATGGCCCCTTTAACAATACCACCCTTCTCTTATGTGAATGAGCATGAAGCACATAGTTCTCCTCATTAACACAAAAAAATTTAATAAATAAAGCAATATAAAAAAATAAAGTCATTCATGATAAATGAAGCCCTGCCAAAAGACATAATCCCACTGACCAACAACCTGTTGTTGTGAATGATATCTCCTGATCCCCACAACTAAAAGTAAACATAGAGTGGGGTTTCCTGGGTGACTTCACTGACCAAATTGCTTGCACCCACTGCATCCATACCAACCATGATGGGAAGAAAGTTTTCATATATCTTCATTTATAGTAGAGGTAGAAATACCACTACTGTGTATGACATTAGGCCCCTGCTAAACAAGCAAAAAGCTAGACAATCGGGCAAAATCCTGAACAGCCAAAATTTAGAATGAACCGTGAGCTCATCCCTAGTGACAAATACAGTGCCTTGAAAAAGTATTCATACCCCTTGAAATTTTCCATGTTTTGTCATGTTACAGCCAAAAAACGTAAATGTATTTTATTGGGATTTTACATAATAGACCAACACAAAGTGACACATAATTGTGAAGTGGAAGGAAAATGATAAATGGTTTTCAAATTTTTTAAAACTGTAGACTCAGTCAATAAAGCAGTTTAAGGAGCCAAGTAGAATCCAATGAGTACTGGTTTGAACTCAGTGAAACAAATGACCGACTGTTACTATGGTTACGCTTTACTTTTTGCACAGTCTAATAAACGAAATGTCCTTAAACATGTGTTTGCTAAGGATTTGAGTTTAACACAATGCACTGTTTGACCCAAAGTTTGCCTGCTCACTGAACTTTTATGCCCAATCACCACAGTGACAAATGTGAAATTTAGTATGGTGGGCTACAAAGAGTGGAATGTACCTCCCCTGTAGTCAATGTAATGTTCAGTGACATCAATCCTTCATTATAGTGAACCCCCCCTTGCACTTCATCACAGTAAAAAATTTAAATTAATCGAAATGAATGTGAACATATATAAATATATTCCTTAGTGTGCTGCTGCATTAATCCCCCTCAAAAAATAAATGTAAAGAGAGAATTAATAACAATCCTTAATGCAGTGCTTCACCTCAATAATATAAGGATCTATACAAAGTGCCGATGTGTTTAGACACTGACCTATTACAACAATATAAAGTCTCCACACACAATGCTCCCAATGTAAACATTATATACTGTATATATAAATATTAATATATGAAATCAGCCCACCGAGTGTCCAAACAATTAATCAGGCGAATATAATTCTTAAAGTAGAACTATAAGCAAAACCTCTTTTCTCATTTTGGATAGAGTAAGGGAGGGTATAACCCCTGTCAGTTTATTTTTTGCCTCTGTGTCCCATTGGGCAGATTTACCTTCACTTTCTGTTCCATAGCTAAAAAAAGAAGTGAGAGATAATCCCTGTAAATTAAGAGAATTAATCCGGGACCCCCCGGTCACCAGAACTGGTGTCCCATTGGAAAATTTCCCCTCTATTACTTTTCTGGGGACAAACCAAAATTTGGGATTTTCTTTGCTTTCACTTTCGATTATAATGGTAAACAGGACAAATAGAGAGGGTGGATCTCCCTAACGGGGGGGGCACAGACTGCAATAAAAGCCTGATAGTTGTTCTAATCCATCTCCACTCTGTCTAAAACTAAAAAAATTTAGTCATGCTTTAAAACAAACATGATATCCACCCAGTAGTGTTCACAAATGTTTGCTTTTTATTGAACACCACCTGTTGGACACATACTCACCAACTTCTATTGCCAATTTTTCTCAACAAAGGCAGAATCACTTTGGAACAACCTGGCCACAGGTAAATCAATTCAAGAAGCATTAAATCAGGTGAAGACCAGCTTGTTTCTGCTTGAGTTGCCCTTCTTTGTGGTTTCTCAGAAATCAAGTAAAAAAAAAAAAGTCCACATAGTGTAGTCTTATAAAAACACCTTTATTTATTAGAAACAGTAAAGTACTCACATATTACTCCCCAGCACACAATCTTACCACACTAATGATACTGATACTATATGTATTGTAGCCAGGTGATGTAGGATTGCCAGTTCATCCCTTTAAACCCGAACACATATTAATTACACATGTTCTGTGGCAGATTAAGGTGGTAATTAAACTCAGTGCCTTATCTGCTTTAAATTAGGCTCAGAACCTGTGTAATTAATATGTGTTCGGTTTTAAAGGGATGAGGTGGCAACCCTAAGGTGCTGGCTATATCATTATGCCATTCAGAGACATTTACAGATGAGACTATGGTTAATACTTTTTTCCTCTAGTGCCCAGTACTGGGACTGCTACATCACTTCCTGTTAGCAGAGCAGATCCAGTTCTTCTATAGCAGAGGATCCCGGGACCTGTAGTCATATAGCCAATACATACTGTATTTATGAGTGCTGATTGACCTACAACTACCTGAGAGCTGGAGAACCAGAAGGTTGTTGGGAGAGGAGATATATTTTACAGCAAGGAACTGGCTAGCTCTCTAGTGTGCAGGATTCAGAGCTGAACATGGGGGACTGCCTTTCATCTCCAGTGACAGATTGCTGGCTATTACTGTGGGACTCTGCATACCAGTTCAGCACAGCGGTGACACTGATCTCCACACCGGGATAGCGTTAGCTTCTCTGCATTGGGACTGTAACTATCCAGTCTTCAGCCAGTCATCTCTGCTTGCTGCGCTCACAGGCTGTCAGGCAGTAATTCTGCACTTCTCTGCAAACAGCCAAGAGCCTGTGCGAGAACCCTGTTCCTAGGAGGCTATCCATGGGATTTGGGAGCAGACAGATGCCCAACCTGTTTCTGACAACACTCTAGATTCATTCTGTTATCTTCATTGAATTACCATTACTCACTACTTTATATGGGCCCCACCATTGCTAGCAGAAGACAACAGCTACTATCACAGCAGGAACTTTAAACATAACAGGACTCATTGTTATTCAAATGAGGGTATACTGTATATACCCAGTTATGCCAGGTTATATAAACTGTATATATGTATATGTTTATATAATTCTTTGCATTCCCTATTGTGATTCCAGTGGCCCAGAGGGAGCTGATAAGTCCACAAGTTTTTTCTTAGCCCTCCAGCTGTTGGTGTTGCAGTTACATAGTTACAAATTACCATTTGTGACCGTATAATCTGTTACCATTGCTATTTGGTTATTTCTATTTTTCAGTGTTTTGCTTTTATGTGTTAACTGGGGATGTGCCTCATAAACCTTCATTTTATGGTCTACTCTTTTGAATGAGCCTAACACAGTACAGAGGGGTTAATAAAGAATTGTGTCTCTTGCATTATTATTTCATACTGTTGAAATACATCTGAACCCCATGTGTCACAGGTGTCAGGAGGCTTGCAAGGTCAGGGCAACCACTGGGAACAAGCATTATCAAGAGGCCCCTGTGGGGGTAGCGCTACTATATGATACATGTATGTGGATAACTTGTGCTCTGTAAGCTGAGACAGTACACACTGTTAGACTCCTCCTCCAATGGCATTTCGCTCATATAATGATTTTATCAAGAGGGTCACCCAGCTGCTCCTGGACACACTGGCAATGGATTTTTTTCAACCTCTAAATGCCCCTGCTTCCTGTTCATGGATACAGTACATAGGCTAACATGGAGGAGTGTTTAGAGGTAGAAAAAAACACCATATGCCCCTTATTAACTTCCCTTTTGTTGAGACAAAAATAAATTCCCTCTAGGTGATCTATGTACATTGCACGGATTTTAACAAATTTTGTTGCAGATTCCTACCTTTTCTTATTCTGAAGAAACAGCTGTTTGTTTGTTTGTCTGTGTCCATCTGTAAAGTGAATGAAAATGGAAGTGATTTTATAACTATCAATCAACTTGCAGGGTTCTAATGAGGAAAGTGGCAGGATCTGCATCCCTATAGATGTGTTTTACCCAGGAAAGTGGAGTTACTCTTTAAGTTTCGGAAAAAAAATGTAAGAAAAGGGTTTTTTAGGTTATAGTGTTTTAGGGTTGGAAATTAGGGTTTAGTGCTTATTTTATTTCTGTATAATTTTGTCAGTAAATTTTAATTGTTTTTATTTTTGAGGTCAGCAGCAGCATGAACTAATTGGTGACACAGGCAAACTTGCTCTTTACACTGCATACCAATGCAGTCTAGTCTGCTGCACAAAACCCCTACACTTTAAAGGGCCTTTTTTATGATTGTACTGCAGACAGCAACACGGAGAGTTGTAGTTGCCTACAATGTATCAAGCGTGGTAAATCTATCAGTCATTTGGGTACCATATGTAGGAGGGGACACATGACTGTTCACTGCAAAGTTCGGTGGGAACGGCACATGAATGTTAGGGAGCAACAGGCTAACACTCCTCCTTCTCGCTCCTCCCCTGTCACTTCTCCCCCACTACACAAATATACAAATAGAAATGGACATCTTAGAAGTGGTTTGATAGACTTGCTTTACACACTTCCAGTGGAGAAGAGGTTCACCATGGGGTCATGCAGAGTAGGGGCAAGCATAGGCTTCAATCTCTCTCCAAATCCCCCAGGTCTTCAACCCCCACCCCATCCCACCCCACCATCTCTAGCTGTATGTTTGACCAGGCAGGTATGTTTTCCCTAGTTGCTAGAAAATAAGAAAAAATTGGCACCCAGTAACCCCCATGCCGTGTCTCAATAACAGCTTGTTAAGATTGCTGGCTTTACAGATGCTCCAACTAAAGCTGTTTTTTGTGGCCTGTCCTGTACCACAGTGGCACTTACCAAGCTGACATTTTTTCACCCAGAATGCCATCTCTGTCCTTCACCATCATATGAAAGCTAATGTTTCATGTTGCAAGTCTGTGCCATCAATGTCCACATGACCACAGACATGTAGTGCAGCAAGCATGGGCAGGAATGTTACATGTCCTTTATAGACCACTGGTTAACTATGCTTATGGCTGGGAATGATGCAAGGTGGGTCACACTGCTGCAGTTGGAATTGTCACCCCACCTTCTGCAACTTGCTGATGCTGGCAACTCAGTCACCTCCACTCTCTCCTTCTTAACGGTATCATCCAGTGATCATCATTAGAGTCACCAGTCCATCCTACCCAGGTAACCAATTGACCAAAGTCCAAGGCAAAATGCTGCCAAGCTGTTTTGCAGCTAGTATGCCTGGAAGACAATAGCTACACTGGGGATGTGTTTCTCTCAGTTCTAGAAGGCAAGGTCATGTATTACAATGGCAGCAACCTGCTGTCCACACCTTGGCACTGAAAGTTTTTGCACATGCTTTTTCTGGCACACATCCTGAACTTGGTGGAGTAGTGGTTCCTAGTTAAATATCCTGGCTTACATGACCTTCTAAGGTAAGCCACAGGAGCCCATGGCCACTTCAAGCAGACATACCCAGCTAGTGTGTACCTGGCTAGCTTCAGCAGTAGTTCAATCTGCCTGCAAACCAGCTAAATGGGACTTACCCACATGCTGGTGGTCCACCTTGGCCATGCAGTAGTGACTGCACTTGCAGGGCCATCCATGAGTATTTGTATGAGTATGATACAAGAGCAGGTTCAGTGGATCTTTTTCTTTCACCACATCAGTGTCTCCTCATACAGGGTGCATATAGTGTTTTAGAACCATTTGAAAAGGCGACCAGAATAAACAGCCACGATGAGGCTGGGATCAGCAACACAATCCCTGTAGTGTTCCTGCTGGAGCAAACATAACAAAAATAGAGTAGTAGGGCATTCAAGGATGACCAGTCAGTATTTTATCTCTATAACGTACCACATTGGTAAAAAAATATATTTTATTACAATATTTCTTAAAAACAAAGGGGAAAATCCCAAACAGTCTGATAATACAAAAGTAAACATAAAAACATGATGGCGATATTCATGGGCCAGAATGTCAACATGTTTCACGGTCACAGCCGCTTCTTCAGGACTTCATATTTTCCCACATGACAAGTTCTACATAATTGTTATCTACAAATCAAACACATAATTGTAAATACACTTAACAAAAGAAATTAAAAAAGATGCATGAGCTATTAATATATAAATATCAAACGTCAATATATTATATACAAATTAGTATTCATCATCCTAATCAAAAGATATCTTATCCATGTAAGGAGGAGAAAAGACATGGGAGAGAAAATAGGAGAAAAAAACAAGCATAACTACAAATCAATATAACAACAAGTGCAGTTCTATAAAATAGCAAAAATAATCCCACTACAGAAATATGGAAGAGTGTATATCAAACATGTGTGTGCTAATGCAAACATGTAAGGACAAATCAGTGGCACAAGTCCATACAATTCCTCTTAAATCCATACATACTGGTGCTGGTGAGGTGAAACAAAAGATAGAAGAGTCCTCCACCATCACCCCAATAATACAGCCTCTTAGCAAAAAGATTTGACCACCTTTAAGAATGGTCAAAAAGTGCAGATTTAAACTTCCAGATAACAGTCATCAGTCAGTAAGCTGTAAAAACACTCACAATTCAAATCCATTGTCTGATAGACCAGATCTCTTCTCAAGATGATATACTCATAAAAAATGTGTTGATACAATGTCTCCCTTAAACTGATTGCCATAGGCATATAGACCCCATTGTTCATAGAGGTGTAGGTGAGCTAAACATACTCCATTGCTGCCACTTTCAGCAATGTCTCCTCTCCACTGCACACCACAACAAACCAACAACATCCAGCCCATCCACCAACCAAACATACCAACAGAACAGGACATAACACATACATATTGTATGAAGCTTCATACTTACCAAAACCCAACAACTCGGCAGTGAGAGTTGTCACAAGTCTCTGGGCTATGGGTAGGCAACTAAGGGACAGCAGACAGGGAATGGGCCCTCAAATTATATCAAATCTGTCCATGGTAACATTGGCACGTACTAAAAACAGG
The DNA here is from genome assembly GCF_062004578.1 of Staurois parvus. Lineage (NCBI taxonomy): Eukaryota > Metazoa > Chordata > Amphibia > Anura > Ranidae > Staurois > Staurois parvus. The sequence goes on along the minus strand of NW_028317807.1, from coordinate 17,468,531 downwards.
GGGGGGGGGAATCAAACAATATTACAGATCCAAAATATGATAGCACTATAAGGAAAGGCCTAAATGTTATCCTAGCAGCAGCTCCTTTCAGACAGCAAATTTCAGAGTTACAAGAGTTCAGTGTTACCTACTAAAAAAATGTTTTCCAAACTGGAAAGTGTGGTAAAGGGGCAAGAAGAGGAAATCCATGCTCTGCAGAGATGATTGTTGGATGATTGTTACTGTATTTTCCCACAATGTTGCTAATGCACGTATGCCTCTACCACTCAACTTCAATGGAGACCTCTGCCATTACATAGGTTTCCTTAACCAATGTCACATTTACTTCCAGATACAACCTGCTGTATTTACTTCTGAGATACGTAAGGTATTGTTTGTTCTAAACCTTCTGACTAAAGGAAGCCCTAGCCAGGGGCGGACTGACAACTCATGGGGACCCCGGGCAATAGGGGATCATGGGGCCCCTGTGTCCTCACCCACACTCAAACCACACCCAAAAAGCCTATGAAAGGTACCAGGGGCATCTCATGGGGCCCCCTACTGACCCCGGGCCCTCGGGCAGTGCCCGAGTTCCCAAATTGTCAGTCCGCCCCTGGCCCTAGCTTGGGCATCCCCTTATGTAGAATAAGACAGCGCAGCTCTGAATAATTTTGAGAATTTTGTGACCGCGATGAATGGGGTCTCATACTTCAGGGAATGGCACACTAACTGTGACAGTGTTTGAATGCCCTAATATTTACAGACCAAAAACAGAAAGTGCTAGGAATGCAAATTATGCGCTTATGAATTTTGTTGTTCCAATTCCTGTAGAAGTCCTCCACATTCTGTGGATGATTTGTGAATGTTATCTGTGCTGGGGTGGATTTTTTGAGAGGCAATTTAAAGAAAAAAATGAAATGTAATTTCTGGCAGCTAACACTATATATGTAGACTTATTTTAGATTCGAGGGAAGATTTAAAGCTCAACTCTGAGATGAAAAGTTGAACTCTAGGCAGATACAAAAGGCACATTTTAGTGTAGCTCTGTATTAATGGATATACCATTGCATTTGCCTTTTTAAATGCAAGCAGTGTAAGGACCTGAATTTGATTTCTTATCAGCTTTCCCTGTGCAGCAGAGCTGAGACTACAGCCGGCCATAGATGGATCAAATCTCAGCTGGTTCAGTAAGGAATGGCCAAGATTCAATTAATCTATGGGCAGGCTAGTTGTACTTCTGTACAACCAGTCTAGTTATTTTTTTTTTTTGATCGTTGCAGGCGACCATAACTGCTAGCAGTGATGATTGTGCTAGAGCTCTGGGAGGGATTCTGGTGTTGACGGGGGAATCCCTCCCACAGTGCTAGCACAGTTGTGTGGTTGCAGGAAAGAAAACTGTATATTATACGGCTTGCTTAAGAGAGGGAGAGTCAGCTCAAGGAACCAATCTGTTGTACTCATGTTCCAACAAGGGGACTGCTAATAGGAGCAGAGTAGCAGAGTGACAGAAAGATGAGTAATTAGTATACTGCTTCCCCTTTACTGTTCAGTTACTGGCTGGGTGAGGAACAAACGTGGTACTGTAAGTGTTGCCTAACAGCAGCAGAGAAAAGTGAAGTCTCAAGCAATTCTATGCTGTGTAACAGAGCCATATAAATCTCAGGACTGGAAGGACAAAAGTAGAAATCCTATGGCATATAAAACAGCCCCCTATGTACCTGTATTTCATCTCTGAAATTTAGCTGTTTGCCTACAGTTCAGCTTTCATGGATGTTGAGAAATATTCCTGTAAGTGAGTCTGTTTCTGATGTAGAATAATGAAGGACTGAAGCACAGTCTGGGGAGTGGCATGATGGGTTATGGTATGCAGGGGACTCATCCACGGACGGGCAGTTATATTTCCCTTGTTCGCCACTTATATGGTCACCCTTTAATCTAAATTATTGTTTCTATACATCATTTTTTTCACTTTTTCTTTTTATTCTTACTCTCACCGCAAAATGGCAAAAGCAATAGCTGTTTAAAGCAGGTTGGGATTTGATGTATTATTTTCACATTATCTTATGAAAAGGAAAATTATCATCTTGTACAGTGAATGTAATATACTCTTTTATGATAAGTATATACTGAATTGCTCTTGTAATTCTGCCTATTGACACCACCAATCACTTATTGGCATGAGTAGGACAAAATGCTCATAAGTTCATGAATATAATGAAGGTTGGTGAGGAATGATGAAAATTGCTCTCAGATCATCAATTCTGTAGTTAGCAGCATAACTATTCCAATAACATTAAACATACACACAAGCATACATGCAGGGGCAGCTTATACAAAATCCTGGCACTGTTGTAATTAACGATTTGAAACAGACGCTTCGTTTTCAAACAAATTTAACATTTCACTGCCTTTAGGGTTATTTGTGTGGGTAATTTCTTTTTTATGCTTCTTTTAGATTTTAGCTGTAATTTACTGAGGCTGAAACAATTGTGATTCTGGCAGGGAAGATTAGAAAGAATAGAGAACATTTATTGCCAGCCCTTAAACGGTGCGGTTTTATTTCCGTATGCTTGCAGATCTTTATTGGACTTGTTTTGTCAGTGCAGTTAAAGCTCGTGTGTTTTTTGTCTTGTATGTAAGTGGTAAATAATTCATATCTGCCATCTGCTGCTAATAATCCTCCTTCCTTTTTTCCTTATTTCTCTGCTTGTCCTCTACGGTATCCTTCTGCTTTCTAGCTTATCTCTCTTATCAAAAAGCAAATAAGGGATCAAATTAACTGGGTTTGGTCTTGCCATTAAAAATCAGGGCTTGTGGCAATTCCTGTTTTACATCAGGAAAGCATAAAAGACAAATGATCACTAGAATTAATGGCCATTCGAAAACTTTTTTTCACCAACACACAAACCGTTGATCTATTTGAGGCACATTTTGGTGACAAATGAATGTAAATAAAATCTGAAAAAACAGTTGTAGTGATGTATGTTTGTACTGATTTGTTATCATGTGTAAATGTTCTGCAATATTTTTCATTTTATTATGCTATGAAATAGGTATATTGGGGTATATATATGGACACTTTCCTGCACATTAATTTGGGAGACATTTGCCCATTTATAAAGCCCATTCACTGCTCAAGCAATACTTAGAAATTAGTGTTTTCAATGTAAATAGGTGCTTATTGCACTCTTTTCACATTTGCAACACACATTTGCTTTGCACATTCACCAGGGTATAATGGCAGATAATTGATTGATGTTCATATTGCTGAACCTGTGTTTTTTACACAGGTTCAACATCCAGAGGATTCATGTTTTTCACCTTTTTTCATTTTTGTTAAATAAAAATTAAAAAGTAAATAAATAAAAACCTTTCTTCTGCTACCAGTCTAGCACACCATGTTTGCAAGGTGGTATGTTAATGGCAAGGAGCATTGAACCTGCATGTCAGCCTGCATGTCCTTTGGCATGTAGAGGGGGTCTTGAGAGAGGTTCCCTAAAACGGGGTACCCTTTCCAAAACACTTAGACCCTTTCACATCCTGGTGCCCATGGGGGGGGGGAGGGGGTGCTAGCATAGGGGAAGTTTATGAGGGTCTTCTTTTCAACACAGTAACTAGGATTCCAAATGGTGGGATGGGGCAAACGTTCATTAAATACAAAAAAAAAAGTTTTTTTCTATGACTAGTTGCAGGCTTGTCATTGTGATCCTGGTTGTGCCACATGGTTAGTAACTCAAACAAATTTGCTACCAACAAAGTCTACCATCGTGCATGCTAATTTCGGGTCAGCAGCTTAGTAAATAACAGGAAGACAAGTCAGTGAAAGCTGTTCCCTAATTTACTGTAAGGTAAGTTCACACCGACATTTCAATGCATTTATTTTCAGATTTTTAATGAAGACAGGCTGTATGATTTAATATTCACAATGTTTTTTTGCTACATTTATAGGTGCAACTATGTAGTACATAATTTTTCTGTATTTGAGCTTTACTAATATTGTTGCATATACAGTACATACAGTAAATATGGTGTTAACAGATTAGGTGGGATGGTACTCAGAAACACCTAACTATCATGAAAGAGCTCCGATAATTCCTCCTGGAGGCAGACCAAAAGGAGCCCCCTTGTCTAGTGGCTCCATCTTAGCCACAGAATCATAGAACCTGCATTTCCAGCTAGCACAGTCCTAATCTTCCACAACAGGGCAGTGTTGATTAAACCCAATGACAGGCAATACATTACACTTCACTTAAAGTAGCACTACACACATAAAAACATAAATAAGAGTGCATAAAACAACCAAAATGTCTATTAAGTTTTTCCATTTATTATGTGTTTTTTTGCTATTAAGCCCTGTGTGCAGACTCTGGTTCATTCCCTCATTCCCTGTCTACTTAAGTGGGAGAGGGACTTGAAAGCCAATTTTCTTTTCACTCTAAACCAAAGGAGAAAAATTTTATATTTTTAACAAAGGTCATCCATCTCTAGCAGATTCTAGGAATCAGAATATAAAATACTGATGAGGTGGTACAGGATACCAACCATCTTGCAAACAAAATGTTCCCACAGACCTCTGAGGCCTGTTGGAGAAGCAAGCCATCTAAGGCATCATACTCCATATATGTTGGGAATGCCCACAATTGAAAACCTTTTGGGTCCAGGTCAAACTAGCCCAAAGGCTGACAGAAATAAATCTAGTGGACCACCCTGCTGCATGCCTTTTTCATCTTGGCTGCTTGCCAGGAAGCAAAAGTAAGAAGAATCTGCATATCTACTCTTTAGAAATAGGACTCTCCTCCATCCATCAAACTTTGTCTCACCAAAATAAATTATCTCAAAATTATGAAGAATTGACAGCCACACTTCACCAACAAGAATAAAGATTTAGACACATATGGTTTTATTGTGTTCAGTACCTACAATATCAAGGCTGTAATACCCTTATGGCATGGAGATAGCTTGCATTGCTAAGATTTGCAAAATTGACTTAAGCTAGCCATATATTGATCGAAATTCAGACGGTTCAGAGGGGACCGGCTGAACTTCGATCAGTGTGTGGCGGTCTCCTCTTGACAGAAGTTGATCGGTGGATTGACTTCTGTTGAATTGACAAGTTAGAAAATTTAAATTGATCAGAAGCTGCAAATAATTAGATGCTGATCAGTATACAGTAAGCCCCTATTTACAAACAAGTTTGTAAGTCCAATTTGTTCGTAAGTCAAACAATGTGAGATTTATAATACTTTCCACACAAATGATGCATAAAAAACAAACAAAAATACTGTAAAGAAAAGATGTTTTATCTTACAGTACCTTGAAATATACAGTAGTAGGAATGACAAGTAATGACCACAGCTGGCACACATGGACTGGCATGGCGTGAATCGGCAAGATCGCTGCTTTTATGCTTTCTTCCAGACATTCTGGGTTTGAAATCAACACTGTTCTACTGTACACTATTGTACTATATAGTACACAGCAGCACAGCTGCTTGTGGCAGAGGTAGACACGTGAGCTAGTTTCGTGATTTGACATGCGAATGTACGTTCGCATCTTTGAAAGTTCACAAATTGAAGATTGTTTGTATCTCTGGAAGTTCAGAATTTGAAGGTTCATAAGTAGGAGACTTACTGTATTCTGACAGTCACAGTTGTTTCAGTGGTGGGGAACAGAATTCTCCCATCCTTCTCATTTGTGTAGATAAAGGAATCTGTTGTTTTTCTTTTTTTTTTCAGCCTTCTGGCTGAAAACCTGATAGTGTATGGCCAGCTCAAAGATCTAGGCCACCAGTCCAAAGGGTTATCCTTCTTATATTTCCCTTGTATTCCTATAATCCCTGTTTTTCTCCTGCTTTCTGTCTCCTGTCTTTTCACGCACACATCGTTCTTCTTTCTAATTAAAAATGGAAAAATGGATAGGGACTTTTGCCACATTTCCATCTAAGAATGACACAGCAGGAGGCAGACTGTCATATTTATCTCAGGTTTATTTGTCAGGCATTAACAATTAATAAACAAGTCGTCTCACAAATGTTTCTATGGCCAATGTTCACTGATTATTTCTGCATTGTCTCATTTACCAATTATAAGGCTATAACCCATTTTCTAACCACTTGCCCTCCTGAGGATTTACCCCCGTTCCTGACCAGGCCATTTTTGTGTTAAGGCGCTGCGTTACTTTAACTGAAAATTGCACTGTCGTGCAACACTGTACCTAAATTAAATTTATGTCCTTTTTTTCCCTCGAATTGAGCTTTCTTTTGGTGGTATTTGATCACCTGTGTGTTTTTTATTTTTTGCACTATAAGCAAAAAAAGACCGACAATTTTGAGTAAAAACTATATTTTGGACTTTTTGCTATTAAACATGTTCAGTAAAAAAATTTAAAAAATCACATTTCGTCATAAATTTAGGCCAAAATGTATTCTGTGATATTGTGTATGATAAAAAAAATCCCAATATGTGTAAATTAATTGGTTTACGTGAAAGTTATAGCATTTACAAATGCCAGTATAGATAATGGGATTTATTTTTTCTACTAGTAGTGGTGGTGATTGACGACATTTAGAGGGCCTGCGGGACTATGGCGGACATTCTGACACTGGGGGGGGGGACTAACTTGGTGTCACTGACAAACCAGTGACACCAATACAGTGATCAGTGCTAAAAAAAAGCACTGACACTGTACTAATGGCACTGGGCAGGAAGGGGTTAATGTGAGGGGCGATCAAAGGGTTACCTGTGTGCTGGGAGTGTTTAGGGGGTGGGGGGATGTGTTCTTCATTGTAAGTACACTAATCGGGATGACTGTACTTTGCACAGCCATCCTGAGCAGTGTGCTCGAGTTGACAGGGAGGAACATTGTTAGTAAACAAAACAATCTTCCTCCCTGTAGGAGATGCTCAGCAATCACAGGGTGTTGGCAGGTAATTACCGGCAGGGACCCAGTGATTGAGATCCCCGGCCGTGAATGGCGGGGCGGGTAGGGTGCGCGTGTGGCTTGCATGCGCCCCCTACCCGGGAATGCAAAGCCACGTATATATACATGATTCTGTGCACAGGTGCCGCCCTGTAACAGTATATCTGCTATAGGGTGGTCCTTAAGCGGTTAATAATGAATTTAATAAATATCTTTGAGTGGTTTTGTTAGAAAAGTAAGATAGGAATGTTTAGTCCTACTTTTCAATACACTTGAATGGTTTGCATAGTTTTAGGTAGCTACATTGTTTCCCACTTTGGCATTGACCCACATTTATAACCATTTACATTTGCAAACAATAAATTCTGCCATCACTACAGAAAATGTGGGTGGTTGTGAAGGAATGCAGGCAGAGTACTTAGCACAAACAGAACAAAGATTGTGGACCTAAAAACTGCAGAGAAGGGAAAAGCAGCCAGCCTAATTTTTATATATTTTATGTTACTTATTTATATAATTGTCTACATACTGTAATATTAAACCATTAAATTAAAATATAAAATGATACATATATTCATATATTTAATAGAATAAATAAATATTTTTATTTTCAATGTAATTTACCCTATATACTCTAAACGTAATTAACCTAATATACAGAATATTATCCATATTGCACACCTCCTAATATGTAATCAGTAAAAGCAATATATAAATAAAATGCAAACAGTCCATATACTGCAATAGCAATCAATAAAAAGTCCCACAATAAGATATATAAATCAATCCCATAGCATAAAAAAGAATTACCTTAATATTTATCCAACTGCGTTTGGAGCTTTTTCACTGGCTGGATTTACCGTATTTTTCGCTCCATAAGACGCACCTGACCATAAGACGCACCTAGGTTTTAGAGGTGAAAAACCAAAAAAAAATATTCTGAACCAATGGACTGCAGACATAGTACAGAAAATGACCAGAGACTGTAGACACAGTACAGGAGATGACAAGAGACTGCGGACATAGTACAGGAGATGACCTGAGACTGCAGACATAGTACAGGAGTTGACCAGAGACTGCGGACATAGTACAGGGGATGACCAGAGACTGCGGACATAGTACAGGAGATAACCAGAGACTGCGGACATAGTACAGCGGATGACCAGAGACTGCAGACAGTACAGGAGATGACCAGAGATTGTGGACACAGTACAGGGGATAACCAGAGACTGCAGACAGTACAGGAGATGACCAGAGACTGCAGATACAGTGCAGGGGATGACCAGAGACTGCAGACATAGTACAGGGAATGACCAGAGACTGCGGACATAGTACAGGGGATGACCAGAGACTGCGGACATAGTACAGGAGATAACCAGAGACTGCGGACATAGTACAGCGGATGACCAGAGACTGCAGACAGTACAGGAGAAGACCAGAGATTGTGGACACAGTACAGGGGATAACCAGAGACTGCAGACAGTACAGGAGATGACCAGAGACTGCAGATATAGTGCAGGGGATGACCAGAGACTGCAGACATAGTACAGGGAATGACCAGAGACTGCGGACATAGTACAGGAAATGACCATAGACTGCGGACATAGTACAGGAAATGACCATAGACTGCGGACAAAGTACAGGAAATGACCATAGACTGCGGACATAGTACAGGAGATGACCAAGAGACTGCAGACAGTACAGGAGATGACCAGAGACCGCAGACAGTACAGGGGATGACCAGAGATTGCAGACAGTACAGGAGATGACCAGAGACTGCGGACAGTACAGGAGATGACCAAGAGACTGCGGACCTTTGGGGAGGGAGGGGGATCGGGCCCCTGAATTTGACAGGTACCCGCTCCCACTTCCGCGGAGTTGTCCTCCCTTTAGTGCCAGCACCCAGCTGACAGCCGGGTGCCCACTGCACATGCGCGAGGAGTGCTGCGCTTTATGAATGGCCCGACGTCTTCTGGGACCTGTCACGTGTACCAGAATACGCCGGGCCATTCACAGAGCACAGAGCTTCTCGCTCATGCACGGTTGTCACAGCCGAGTGCCCACACTAAAGATGCCGGCGCAGGAAGACTGTACAGCACTGGACCAAGGAACAGGTAAGGTCCTGCTGCAGAGAAGAGCTGAGTGGCCAGCCCGGTATTCTGACACGGATGCGGAAATACCGGACCAGCCGCTCCATATTCACTCCATAAGACGTACTGACATTTTCCCCCCTTTTTTGGGGGGAAAAAAGTGCGTCTTATGGAGCGAAAAATACGGTATATAATATTAAGTTATTATTCATGATTTATATAAAATTTATTTTTTACTTTATGTAATTACTAATTTACACCCTCGCAGATTTCAGCCCCACCTCCTATATTTTTATATATTTGTATTTGACATCATTCCTTGGAATTGGAATTTTGGAATTTTTGAGGACGCAAATGGTTTGCCTAAATTTGGTTTTGTGAGTCTCCTGCTGCTGGTACTGTTGTTCCCAGAGTCGAAGAGTCCAGTTGCAATGGCCATCAGCGGGTGTCTCCCAGCAGCTGGGCTGTCCAAGTATTTAGGCTGCACCTGATGTGGTATGCACCCTTGACTACAGTTCAGTGCCTCAGTGTCCTTACTGCAAGCCGTGTCCCAGCTTGATCCTGATCCTGAGCCTGAGACTGATCCTGAGCCATGTTCCTTGTTCCTTGTTCCTTTACCTGACCCTGAGACCTGTTCCTACATCCAGCTCTCCCAGTACCTTGTCCAATCCTCTTCTTGTTTCCTATCTCTGTCCTGACCTTGCCCTGCTTGTGTGCTCCCTCCGTTTGTATATAGATAGTTAGGTTACTGTTTGGGTTGCTGCACTTTCACATTTATTTTGTCACGTTACATTGTGATGATTTATTGGTGTTGGTATTGTAAGAGTGATATTCATGTTAATAAACTTAATTTAACCTTACTCAGCCTGCTTTCTGATTTCTTAAGGTACAGCCCACTGATCTGGTCATCCTAGCTGGATATCTGTGGTATCCCTGACATAACACTGAAGCCACTAATGATCAGATCAGCTGCACCTGGGAATTAGGTCTCAGCATTTGCTAATCGCTGCAAGATGTATTCTGAGGAGGGTTTGTATTATGTGCTGCTTGTAACAGAAGACAAGTGATATTACCACCAATTTTGAAAGATCAGACGAGAGAACACTTGTTGGAATGCATCTGTCTGGCTCACTCTCTTCTTGATCAGAGCAGAGTTTGGACTTTTTCATTTATATAGCAAAAAAATAAAAATCCCAGTGGTGAATAAATACCACCAAAATAAAGTTTTATCTGTCTCAAAAAAATGCTACAAAATTCATATGGGTACAGTGTTGCATGACCACACAATTGTCATTCAAAGTGTGATAGAGCTGAAAGCTGAAAATTAGCCTGGACAGGAAGGGGGTGAAAGTGTCCAGAGTTGAAGTGGTTAACATGAATCAATCCACTTCTGCCTCTAGACACCAATTTGCTCAGAGATCCTCCTCTCCGTTATCCATAGCAGCCACAGCTGCAGTTCCGTATACTTTGCTTCCAGCTAAATGTCAGTACTAAATGTCTCCACTAGCTGCACATTTCCTGCATTTAATCCAGTGAATACCCCTTCTACTAGTCCGTTGCCCCTGGCAACCCATCAGAAATCCTCCTCTGTAACTGCTCCTCCTCTTCCACTACCTCTCAGTGCTGCTATTACTCCTCCATCTGCTGCACAATCTGTTCATAACCCTGCAATCACTTGCAAGATTCCAGTGTCTAAACCTAAAAAGAAAAATACATTTTTCCCAACTCATACAATTCTGGCTCTGGCCTCTTCTGCCTCCACACATGCTGATCTGCCCATCCAGTTTTGCTCCATAGACTCTTTGTTGGCTATTCAAACTGACCTAACTGATCCCCTGACTATTGCCCAGCCTAATGGCATGCTACCTACTAATAGGATCCAGTCCCCCTCTACACTGCCTGCTGATGGGTGCAACCTGCCTCTATGCTTGTCGACAGAGTTCAGTCTGCCGCTGGTGCCCTGCTGTTCACTGCCAAATCTTCCTCTTGTGATCTACTATTCTCTGCCAAGCTTGCCTCTGATGCTTCTTTGTCTGTTGCCCAGCTTGGTGGTCCTGTGTTTGCTGTTCAGAGAGTCCAGAGAGTCCGGTTCCTGATGCCCAGCCTGAGGGTCCTGATGCCCAGCCTGGGGGTCCTGTTCCTGATGCCCAGACTGGTGGTCCTGTTCTTGATGCTCAGCTGGTGGGTCTTGTGCCTAACGACCCACCTGCCTCTGGTGATTCTGTGCCCAACAGCCTGCCTGCCTCTGATGGTCCTGAACCCAATGACCTTCCTTACCTTGCTGATCCTATACTTGCTGCCCATCCAGCGGGTCCTGTATCTGCTGCCCAGCCTGATGGTGCCGTGCCTGCTGCCCAGTCTGATGGTCCTGCTTCCAAGCCTGATTGTGCTGTGCCTGCCACTCAGCCTTATGGTGCCATGCCTGCTGTCCAGCCTGGTGGTCCTGTTCCTGCTACTCAGCCTGATTGTGTCATACCTGCTGCCCAGCCTGATGGCGCCGAGCCTGCTGCCCAGTCTGATGGTGCGGTGCCTGCTTCCCAGCCTGATGGTGCTGTGCCTGCTTCCCAGCCTGCCTCTGAAAGTCCTCTGCCTGCTGCCCAGCCTGCCTCTGACAGTCCTCTGCCTGCTGCCCAGCCAGCCTCTGGTGGTCTTCTGCCTGTTGTCCAGCCTGCTTCTGATGCTTCTCTGCTGGCTGCCCAGCCTGCCTCTGATGCTTCTCTGCCTGCTGCCCAGCCTGCTTCTGATGCTCCTGTGCTAGTTGCCCAGTCTGCCTCTGAAGGTTTTGTGCCCACTGCCCAGCTAGCCTTTGGTACCTGGGTCTCATCTACTGTTGGCTACCCTTTCGGTCAAAGATCCCAATTGCTGCCCCTCCAAAGTCCCTCTTACAGCCATTTGTTGTGCTAAAGCTTGATAGTCTGGATACCCACTTTGGAAGTATGAACTGCATTCCCCAGTTCAGCCCCAGTAGTAGAGGCCTTCTGGGAAAAGTTAGGGTTCCATCTGAGCCTTGCCATGACCTAGATGGTATCTCTGCAATCTCAGGTGCATTAGGGAATCCTTGCTGGGCAACCAATGCCTTGGGTAGACCTGCATGGCTGTTAGAGGTTGGAGCAGTGTCTATAAAACCAGATGTGGAAGGTCCAGTTGTGATGGGACACCCTGGCATCAGGGTATTTGCATGGACCAGGGATTCTGGTGTTAGGCCTTCAGCTGGACTTTGGGGTCCAAGCATTGAGACCCCAGCGGCAGGGTGACCAGTCTGCTTCCAGACCCTGGTGGTGGGACGCATGACCTATTACCAAACTAGGGTGGCACGCCTACCAACAGGTTAAAAGACCCTGGCCAAAAGAATGCAAGAAAGTCCTCACAAACTAAGGGGAAACATTTTTGGGCTTATCCTGCACCCACATGGACTTTGGGTTAAAGGCAGAATGGAGATTCTGGAGGCCACTCCTCAATGGGGGAACTGTCAGGACCTATGTCATTAATTGGGTCTCCTGCTAGAGGCATTATTGTTCCCAGAGTCGAAGGGTGCACTACCGGTGGCCACCAGTTGGTGTCTCCCAGCAGCTGGGCTATCCAAGAAAATAGGCTGCACTGGACTTGGTCTGCTGCGAGGTATATAATTTCGCCCTTGACTGGAGCTCAGTGCCTCAGTGTTCTTCCTGCAAGCTGTGTCCCTGCCTGAGCCTGATCCTTGTTCATGTACCTGACCTGGAGACCTGTTCATGTGACCTGCTCCCTGCATCCAGCTTTCCCGGTACCTTGCTTCCTGCTCCTTTTGTTTCCTGTTTTGACCTTGCCCTGCTTATGTGGGCTCCTTCCATTTGTATATAGTTAAGTTATCATTTGGGTTGCCGCACTTTCACGTTTACATTTTCTATGGTTTATTGATGTTAGTGTTGTAAAAGTGATATTCATGTTAATATCAGCCTGGTTCCTGATATCTAAAGGTACAGTCCACTGATCCAGTCATCATAGCTGGATACCTGATTCTGGTATCCCTGACAGGTTTGCTCCAGATCAGGCCAGTCTGCAGTGATTGAATATTTGCTGCAAAGTGCTGACCTATCCAGGGTAATTGATCTGCTCCATTGTGAAGCAATGAAAGGTTTCTTTAAATTCTTTACCATTTTACTTCTTTCTGCCATTTACCAGGAACCTGTCCCACTTTCAAGGAGCTTTCAGTGCTCATGCTTTCGAATTTCAGCATACTGTACATCCTCATCAATTTAAAGTTGATGCTTTAATTCTCTTAGCTGCCTAAATGAAATTTCTGTAGACTGGCATGCATGTGACTTCTGGTGCATGTGTTCAAGTAGTGTAAGTCATAATGAATATTAATGAGCACTAACATACCTTTTATTGCCTTAGTCTTAGATTATGGAAATCCCAACATTTGTAAAAAAAACAATATATAATTGGGATATAATGCTCCCTGACTGTATTAACTTATTTGTTAAATGGCATCCAGGGGCAGACTGACAACTCATGGGGCCCCAGGGCAATAGGGGATCATGGGGGCCCCTGTGTCCTTGCCCAAACTCACAAAAGCCTATGAAAAAGGTACCAGGGGCATCTCATGGGGCCCCCTACTGACCCCAGGCCCTCGGGCAGAGCCTGAGTTTCCAAATGGTCAGTCCACCCCTGGGCATAGCACATTTCTGAAATTAGCAAATATAAAAAAGTGTCATGTTCCTTGTGTTGGCCAGCTAAGCTCCTGGATTAATTTCTTGCTGGGGTGGCCCAGTAGCTTCCTGCCGCTAGCCTTTCCTTGATAGCTATTCCTCCTAGGGGGCCCTGGGGGGGGAGGGGGGTGCCCAATTTTAGTGTTGCCAAGGACAGCACATGAACAAAATACACCACTGACAAGGTCTTGTCCTTGAAGTTGAATAGATTCTATTTCTGTTTAGGCTTACGTTTGTTCGTATGTCCTTGAAAATGTGCCACTTTGTATTGTCTGGTAAATGTGACCCTGTCATATGTAAGCTATGTCATTTCAATAACATGTATCAAGAAAGTGTAAGGTTGACATCATAGTTTTTTAATACATAAACTATTGTTTGGCACCTACATGAATATTGGCTAGTGTAAATCAGTCTGAGATGTTGATATTCATTCCTTTTTTGCTCAATGCAATCACATATAATATCTAGAGATGAGCGAAGAAATGAAAAATTCGATTCGACTGATTTGGCGAATTCGTGGACAATATTCGATTCGAGTCGAATAAATTCGCTGTGAATTTAACTTAAAAAAGGGTGTTTCTAGGCTTCAGAGAGACTTAATATTAGTGCAGAACACTGTACCTTTAATTTAAATGCCCTTGGAGTCTGCTGGGGAAGAGAAATAATACTGTCAGTCAGTATGACATGCAGATGAGTGCCGTCGATCTTAGAATCACCGCAAACTTCACTCATTTGGGCAGTCACGGGGCCAAAACCAGAGTGTGGAGCCACAGTGTGGCGGTGGAGGCAGCAGCAATGGGAGGCCATACAGCACCCTATGACAAAAATGGAAACCACCAGCAGTGTGAGGAGACCTGAAAGTGGCACATGGCAGAGTGTGGCGATAGAGACAGCAGCAATGGGAGGCCGTACAGGGACCCATGACACACTCTGGACCTGGCAGCAGCATGAGGAGGCGGTACAGGGGCCCATGGCAGATTACGGGCCTGGCAGCAGCATGAGGAGTCGGTACGGGGGCCCATGGCAGATTACGGGCCTGGCAGCAGCAATGGGAGGCCGTACAGGGACCCATGACACACTCTGGACCTGGCAGCAGCATGGGGAGGCGGTACAGGGGCCCATGACAGATTACGGGCCTGGCAGCAGCATGAGGAGTCGGTACGGGGGCCCATGACACACTCTGGACCTGGCAGCAGCATGAGGAGGCGGTACAGGGGCGCATGACAGATTACGAGCCTGGCAGCAGCAACTTGGACAGGAGGACGTTCAGCTTCTGCACCGTCGGGTGCGTGCTCGCAAACTGTTGTCTCTTGGAAACGGATTCCAAGAAAGACTGCTGACGGAATCCGTGAAGAGGAGTAGCAGGAGAAGGAGCATCTGAACGAGTACGTTATTTTGGCCTCCCTCTCAGCAGGTGTGAAAAAGGCCACCATTTTTGAACGGTAGCGAGGGTCCAACAAGGTGGACAGCCAAAAGTCATCCCTCTGTCTGATGGTTATTATTCGGCTGTCGCTACGCAAGCAACCGAGCATGCTATGGGCCATTTGTGCCAAGGAATGCGAGGGACTCCCTGCCTCCATCTCCACAGCATACTGCCACGGTGCGTCTGGGTCCTCTGTCTCCTCTTCCTCCTCCTCTACCAGATGCTCCTGCTCCTCCACTCCTGTCCGCTGAGTGGAAAAACCACCCATTTCACTCAATAATTCCTGAGCACCAATGTCCTCCTCTACCTCCTCCTCTTCTTCCTGTCCTGCCCCCACAGGGGTCATGTGGCGTTGAGATCTGTGCGCCACGTCTACCGCACCCTGACCAGCCATTGTTAACAGCATTTGTTCCAGGATGTGCAACAGAGGAATGACGTCGTTCATCCCATAGTCCTGCCGACTCACGAATAGCGTGGCCTCCTCAAAGGGCCTGAGCAAGCGCAGGTGTCACGCATGAGCTGCCAATGGCTGACATCTAAGTTACACAGGGAGTACCTTTATCTGCTTTTAACATCAGGAAATCTGTGATGGCCTTTTGCTGTTCGTAAAGGCGGTCTAACATATGTAGGGTTGAATTCCACCTTGTTGCAACGTCACAGCATGAGGAGTCGGTATAGGGGCCCATGGCAGATTAGGGGCCTGGCAGCAGCTATGGGAGGCCCGTAATCTGCCAGCACCCTATGTCAAAAAATTCAACACACCAGCAGTGTGAGGAGACCTGAAAGTGGCACATGGCATGAGAGACTGTGGACCTGGCAGCAGCATGAGGAGGCGGTATAGGGGCCCATGACAGACTCTGGACTTGGCAGCAGCATGAGGAGGCGGTATATAGAGGCCTATGGCAGATTAGGGGCCTGGCAGCAGCTATAGGAGGCTCGTAATCTGCCAGCACCCTATGTCAAAAAATTCTACACACCAGCAGTGTGTGAGGAGACCTGAAAGTGGCACATGGCAGAGTGTGGCGATGGAGACAGCAGCAATGGGAGGCCGTACAGGGACCCATGACAGACTCTGGACTTGGCAGCAGCATGAGGAGGCGGTATATAGGGGCCCATGGCAGATTAGGGGCCTGGCAGCAGCTATAGGAGGCCCGTAATCTGCCAGCACCCTATGTCAAAAAATTCAACACACCAGCAGTGTGAGGAGACCTGAAAGTATCACATGGCAGAGTGTGGCGATGGAGACAGCAGCAATGGGAGGCCGTACAGGGACCCATGAGAGACTCTGGACCTGGCAGCAGCATGAGGAGGTGGTATATAGGGGCCCATGGCAGATTAGGGGCCTGGCAGCAGCTATAGGAGGCCCGTAATCTGCCAGCACCCTATGTCAAAAAATTCTACACACCAGCAGTGTGTGAGGAGACCTGAAAGTGGCACATGGCAGAGTGTGGCGATGGAGACAGCAGCAATGGGAGGCCGTATAGGGACCCATGAGAGACTCTGGACTTGGCAGCAGCATGAGGAGGCGGTATATAGGGGCCCATGGCAGATTAGGGGCCTGGCAGCAGCTATGGGAGGCCCGTAATCTGCCAGCACCCTATGTCAAAAAATTGAAAACACAAGCAGTGTGAAGAGACCTGAATGTGGCACATGGCAGAGTGTGGCGATGGAGACAGCAGCAATGGGAGGCCGTACAGGGACCCATGAGAGACTCTGGACCTGGCAGCAGCATGAGGAGGCGGTATATAGGGGCCCATGGCAGATTAGGGGCCTGGCAGCAGCTATAGGAGGCCCGTAATCTGCCAGCACCCTATGTCAAAAAATTCTACACACCAGCAGTGTGTGAGGAGACCTGAAAGTGGCACATGGCAGAGTGTGGCGATGGAGACAGCAGCAATGGGAGGCCGTACAGGGACCCATGAGAGACTCTGGACCTGGCAGCAGCATGAGGAGGCGGTATATAGGGGCCCATGGCAGATTAGGGGCCTGGCAGCAGCTATAGGAGGCCTGTAATCTGCCAGCACCCTATGTCAAAAAATTCTACACACCAGCAGTGTGTGAGGAGACCTGAAAGTGGCACATGGCAGAGTGTGGCGATGGAGACAGCAGCAATGGGAGGCCGTACAGGGACCCATGAGAGACTCTGGACCTGGCAGCAGCATGAGGAGGCGGTATATAGGGGCCCATGGCAGATTAGGGGCCTGGCAGCAGCTATAGGAGGCCCGTAATCTGCCAGCACCCTATGTCAAAAAATTCTACACACCAGCAGTGTGTGAGGAGACCTGAAAGTGGCACATGGCAGAGTGTGGCGATGGAGACAGCAGCAATGGGAGGCCGTATAGGGACCCATGAGAGACTCTGGACTTGGCAGCAGCATGAGGAGGCGGTATATAGGGGCCCATGGCAGATTAGGGGCCTGGCAGCAGCTATGGGAGGCCCGTAATCTGCCAGCACCCTATGTCAAAAAATTGAAAACACAAGCAGTGTGAAGAGACCTGAATGTGGCACATGGCAGAGTGTGGCGATGGAGACAGCAGCAATGGGAGGCCGTGTAGGGACCCATGAGAGACTCTGGACTTGGCAGCAGCATGAGGAGGCGGTATATAGGGGCCCATGGCAGATTAGGGGCCTGGCAGCAGCTATGGGAGGCCCGTAATCTGCCAGCACCCTATGTCAAAAAATTGAAAACACAAGCAGTGTGAAGAGACCTGAATGTGGCACATGGCAGAGTGTGGCGATGGAGACAGCAGCAATGGGAGGCCGTATAGGGACCCATGAGAGACTCTGGACTTGGCAGCAGCATGAGGAGGCGGTATATAGGGGCCTATGGCAGATTAGGGGCCTGGCAGCAGCTATAGGAGGCCCGTAATCTGCCAGCACCCTATGTCAAAAAATTCTACACACCAGCAGTGTGTGAGGAGACCTGAAAGTGGCACATGGCAGAGTGTGGCGATGGAGACAGCAGCAATGGGAGGCCGTACAGGGACCCATGAGAGACTCTGGACCTGGCAGCAGCATGAGGAGTCGGTATATAGGGGCCCATGGCAGATTAGGGGCCTGGCAGCAGCTATAGGAGGCCCGTAATCTGCCAGCACCCTATGTCAAAAAATTCTACACACCAGCAGTGTGTGAGGAGACCTGAAAGTGGCACATGGCAGAGTGTGGCGATGGAGACAGCAGCAATGGGAGGCCGTACAGGGACCCATGAGAGACTCTGGACCTGGCAGCAGCATGAGGAGGCGGTATATAGGGGCCCATGGCAGATTAGGGGCCTGGCAGCAGCTATAGGAGGCCCGTAATCTGCCAGCACCCTATGTCAAAAAATTCTACACACCAGCAGTGTGTGAGGAGACCTGAAAGTGGCACATGGCAGAGTGTGGCGATGGAGACAGCAGCAATGGGAGGCCGTACAGGGACCCATGAGAGACTCTGGACCTGGCAGCAGCATGAGGAGGCGGTATATAGGGGCCCATGGCAGATTAGGGGCCTGGCAGCAGCTATAGGAGGCCCGTAATCTGCCAGCACCCTATGTCAAAAAATTTTACACACCAGCAGTGTGAGGAGACCTGAAAGTGGCACATGGCAGAGTGTGGCGATGGAGACAGCAGCAATGGGAGGCCGTACAGGGACCCATGAGAGACTCTGGACTTGGCAGCAGCATGAGGAGGCGGTATATAGGGGCCCATGGCAGATTAGGGGCCTGGCAGCAGCTATGGGAGGCCCGTAATCTGCCAGCACCCTATGACAAAAAATGGAACACACCAGCAGTGTGTGAGGAGACCTGAAAGTGGCACATGTTTGAGGCATGATTCATGGCGGATTTAGTCAGTTGTGTCAGGAACTGGTGGTTTGAAATCCAGACTAATCCACGCCTGATTCATTTTCACAAACGTGAGTCTCTCCACACTTTGGGTGGACAGTCGTGTCCTCCGCGGAGTTACAATACCTCCTGCCGCACTAAACACACGCTCCGATGCCACGCTACTGGCCGGGCATGACAGCCTTTCAAGGGCAAATTCAGCTAGTTGGGGCCAAAGGTCAAGTTTCGTTGCCCAGTAGTCAAGGAGATTGTCTACCTCGGTTGGCAGGGTGCTGTCCAAGTAGGCCCAAGCCTGTTGTTTGAGGTCCTGCTCCAGGTCCACCTGATGCTGCTGCTGCTGCTGCTGCGGCTGGTTAGTAGTTTCCTCACTGCGCTGGTGAAGAAAGCTACTCATCATCGACTGCAGACTGAGGCAGCCGCTGCTGGTGGAGCTGCCACTGCTCCTACCACCCCACCCCTCCCCTGCTGCCATGGCAGCGGAACGCGAGCGCACAGGGCCCACAGTGTCTGAGGATGGACGTTGGCGCACAAAGGCAGAGACCAACTGACTACATAGGTGGTTTTTATAGTACGTTATTTTGGCCTCCCTCTCAGCAGGTGTGAAAAAGGCCACCATTTTTGAACGGTAGCAAGGGTCCAACAAGGTGGACAGCCAAAAGTCATCCCTCTGTCTGATGGTTATTATTCGGCTGTCGCTACGCAAGCAACCGAGCATGCTATGGGCCATTTGTGCCAAGGAATGCGAGGGACTCCCTGCCTCCATCTCCACAGCATACTGCCACGGTGCGTCTGGGTCCTCTGTCTCCTCCTCCTCCTCCTCTACCAGATGCTCCTGCTCCTCCACTCCTGTCCGCTGAGTGGAAAAACCACCCATTTCACTCAATAATTCCTGAGCACAAATGTCCTCCTCTACCTCCTCCTCTTCTTCCTGTCCTGCCCCCACAGGGGTCATGTGGTGTTGAGATCTGTGCGCCACGTCTACCGCACCCTGACCAGCCTTTGTTAACAGCATTTGTTCAAGGACGTGCAACAGAGGAATGACGTCGTTCATCCCATAGTCCTGCCGACTCACGAATAGCGTGGCCTCCTCAAAGGGCCTGAGCAAGCGGCAGGTGTCACGCATGAGCTGCCAATGGCTGACATCGAAGTTACACAGGGGAGTACCTTTATCCGCTTTTAACATCAGGAAATCGGCGATGGCCTTTCGCTGCTCGTAAAGGCGGTCTAACATGTGTAGGGTTGAATTCCACCTTGTTGCAACGTCGCAGATCAGGCGATGATGTGGAATTCCGTTCTGCCGCTGCAGCTCAAGGAGGGTGTGCTTTGCGGTGTAGGAATGGCTGAAATGCATGCAAAGTTTACGTGACATTTTAAGGATGTCTTGCAGTGGGATGGTGGATTTTAGGAACCGCTTGACAACCAGATTGAACACGTGAGCCATGCATGGCGCATGGCACAACCTTCCTTGACGCAGAGCAGACACCATGTTCTTTCCGTTGTCGGTCAACATGGTTCCGATTTTCAGTTTGCGCGGAGACAGCCATCTGTCGATTTCTCTGTTCATTACACTCAGAAGTTCCTCCCCTGTGTGACTACGTTCGCCAAGGCATACCAGGTGCAGAACAGCGTGACACCGTTGCGCCCTGCACATGTGATATGCCGGTCGGGTAATGGGACTTGGCACGGGGGTGGCGGCTGAGGACACGGCGGAAGAAGAGGTGGTAGAGGCGGACATCTTTGCCGGACCAAGGACGTGCAAACGTGGAGGCAAAAGCGGCGTGACCTGTCCAAGTTGCTGGTGCAGCTGTGACGGCACCACGTTCACCCAGTGGGCCGTAAATGACATGTACTGTCCCTGACCGTAGTTACAGCTCCACACGTCGGCGCTGCCGTGCACTTTGGCAGAGACCGACATGCTCAAAGACTGGCCCACCATGTCTTCTACATGTGAATGCAGGGCTGGCACTGCCTTTTTGGCGAAGAAATGACGGCTTGGCACTCTCCACCGCGGCGCGGCACAAGCCATCATTTCTCTGAAAGGTGCTGAGTCCACCACTTGGAAAGGGAGGGACTGCAGCACCAGCAACTTGGACAGGAGGACGTTCAGCTTTTGCACCGTCGGGTGCGTGCTCGCAAACTGTTGTCTCTTGGAAACGGATTCCAAGAAAGACTGCTGACGGAATCCGTGAAGAGGAGTAGCAGGAGAAGGAGCATCTGAACGAGCGGAAGATGCCAACGAGCGAAAACTCCCCTCAGCAGAGGTGTTGGAGCCTTGACTGGCTGATGGAGGGCGATTGACGTCGGGTGACGGAGCAAGTAACGGAGCGGGTGATGGAGCGGGGGCTGGGGCGGGCAGAACCGCCGTATCTTTATCACGGTTTTCCCAGGCCACCAAATGGCGACGCTGCATATGCTGCCGCAACGCTGTAGTCCCAACATGGGCCCCCTGGCCACGCTTGACTTTCTGGCCACATAGTCGACATACGGCTACGTTTACTTCCTCGGGCGGCTTGACGAAAAATTGCCACACCGCCGAGTAGGAAACTTTGCCCCCGATACTCCTCACTGGCTGACTGCTGCTTCCTCCGTGCACACCGGCACCACTACTGGCCGTGGTGGTAGGCTGCAGTGGAGCTGGTGCTCTACTCCGTGGCCGTTTGGCTCCACTGACACTGCTGCGACCCTGCTGCTGTCTCCTGGGCAACCCACCGACTGTTTCGCTCACTGCCAAGCTGCCACCCTCTTCTCCTGATGATGCGGAAGAAATTGCCTGATGACGACGAGGCTGCCAAGTGCGATCAACCTCCTCATCATCAAGTAGGGTCTCCGCCTCACTACTAGCCCCCTCGGCTGCGTCTGGGTCAGGAGACAGACCTGTCTCTAGACCGGCTACCGGGCCACTCTCCTCGCCACTACTTCTTTGCCTGGCTGCTGAAAAGGCGGATGTCTCCCCCCGTTCCTGACCGCCCTCTGTTAGCTCTTCCTCACTGTACAGTGGGGCTGAGCCCACAGCATGCGATACTTCGCTTGGTGAGGGAACACCAAAGGACAGGGGAAGGTAGAGGACACGTGATTTCAGTGGGCTTGGTCCCGGGCCATGCCAACTAACGGTTGTGTCTGACGTACCCACCGACCGTTGGCTGTAGGTGTCAGAGGTGACCTGGGAAGAGGAAGACGACCGAGCCAACCAATCGATGACGGCAGGGTTGTCGGTGGAGACACGACCGCTGGATGACACCGGGAGCACTGGCCTCTGGCTGCGAATAGTGCTGCCTCGACCCCTTCCTCTGCTGCCACGTCTGCTCGCTCCTAAAACATTGCCTCCTCTGCCACTCCTCTGCATGTTGTCTGACATACTCTTTAATTCAACGATTCTCTGTCCCTGAGTAACAATTCTGTGTCCCTGAGTAACAATTCTGTGTCTGTCCCTGAGTAACAATTCTGTGGCCCTAAGTAACGGTTCTGTGTCCCTCAGTAACAATTCTGTGTCCCTCAGTAACAATTCTGTGTCTGTCCCTGAGTAACAATTATGTGGCCCTAAGTAACGTTTCTGTGGCCCTCAGTAACAATTCTGTGTCCCCCTGATTAACGTTTATGTGGCCCTAAGTAACGGTTCTGTGGCCCTCAGTAACGGTTCTGTGGCCCTCAGTAACGGTTCTGTGGCCCTCAGTAACAATTCAGTGTCCCTGATTAACGTTTATGTGGCCCTAAGTAACGGTTCTGTGGCCCTCAGTAACAATTCTGTGTCCCTCAGTAACAATTCTGTGTCTGTCCCTGATTAACGTTTACGTGGCCCTAAGTAACGGTTCTGTGGCCCTCAGTAACAATTCTGTGTCCCTGATTAACGTTTCTGTGGCCCTAAGTAACGGTTCTGTGGCCCTCAGTAAAAATTCTGTGTCCCTCAAGAAACAATTCTGTGTCTGTCCGTGAGTAACAATTCTGTGGCCCTAAGTAACGGTTCTGTGGCCCTAAGTAACAATTCTGTGTCCCTGATTAACGTTTATGTGGCCCTAAGTAACGGTTCTGTGGCCCTAAGTAACAATTCTGTGTCCCTGATTAACGTTTATGTGGCCCTAAGTAACGGTTCTGTGGCCCTCAGTAACAATTCTGTGTCCCTCAGTAACAATTCTGTGTCTGTCCCTGATTAACGTTTACGTGGCCCTAAGTAACGGTTCTGTGGCCCTCAGTAACAATTCTGTGTCCCTGATTAACGTTTCTGTGGCCCTAAGTAACGGTTCTGTGGCCCTCAGTAAAAATTCTGTGTCCCTCAAGAAACAATTCTGTGTCTGTCCGTGAGTAACAATTCTGTGGCCCTAAGTAACGGTTCTGTGGCCCTAAGTAACAATTCTGTGTCCCTGATTAACGTTTATGTGGCCCTAAGTAACGGTTCTGTGGCCCTCAGTAACAATTCTGTGTCCCTGATTAACGTTTACGTGGCCCTAAGTAACGGATCTGTGGCCCTCAGTAACAATTCTGTGTACCTCAGTAACAATTCTGTGTCTGTCCCTGATTAACGTTTACGTGGCCCTAAGTAACGGTTCTGTGGCCCTCAGTAACAATTCTGTGTCCCTGAGTAACAATTCTGTGGCCCTAAGTAACGGTTCTGTGGCCCTCAGTAACAATTCTGTGTCCCTGTGTAACAATTCTGTGTCTGTGCGAGTAACAATTCTGTGGCCCTAAGTAACAGTTCTGTGGCCCTCAGTAACAGTTCTGTGTCCCTGAGTAACAATTCTGTGTCTGTGCGAGTAACAATTCTGTGGCCCTAAGTAACAGTTCTGTGGCCCTCAGTAACAATTCTGTGTCCCTGAGTAACAATTCTGTGGCCCTAAGTAACGGTTCTGTGGCTCTCAGTAACAATTCTGTGTCCCTGTGTAACAATTCTGTGTCTGTGCGAGTAACAATTCTGTGGCCCTAAGTAACAGTTCTGTGGCCCTCAGTAACAGTTCTGTGTCCCTGAGTAACAATTTTGTGTCTGTGCGAGTAACAATTCTGTGGCCCTAAGTAACAGTTCTGTGGCCCTCAGTAACAATTCTGTGTCCCTGAGTAACAATTCTGTGGCCCTAAGTAACGGTTCTGTGGCCCTCAGTAACAATTCTGTGTCCCTGTGTAACAATTCTGTGTCTGTGCGAGTAACAATTCTGTGGCCCTAAGTAACGGTTCTGTGGCCCTCAGTAACAATTCTGTGTCCCTGAGTAACAATTCTGTGTCTGTGCGAGTAACAATTCTGTGGCCCTAAGTAACAGTTCTGTGGCCCTCAGTAACAATTCTGTGGCCCTAAGTAACGGTTCTGTGGCTCTCAGTAACAATTCTGTGTCCCTGTGTAACAATTCTGTGTCTGTGCGAGTAACAATTCTGTGGCCCTAAGTAACAGTTCTGTGGCCCTCAGTAACAGTTCTGTGTCCCTGAGTAACAATTCTGTGTCTGTGCGAGTAACAATTCTGTGGCCCTAAGTAACGGTTCTGTGGCCCTCAGTAACAATTCTGTGTCCCTGTGTAACAATTCTGTGTCTGTGCGAGTAACAATTCTGTGGCCCTAAGTAACGGTTATGTGGCCCTCAGTAACAATTCTGTGTCCCTGAGTAACAATTCTGTGTCTGTGCGAGTAACAATTCTGTGGCCCTAAGTAACAGTTCTGTGGCCCTCAGTAACAATTCTGTGTCCCTGAGTAACAATTCTGAGGCCCTAAGTAACGGTTCTGTGGCTCTCAGTAACAATTCTGTGTACCTCAGTAACAATTCTGTGTCTGTGCGAGTAACAATTCTGTGGCCCTAAGTAACAGTTCTGTGGCCCTCAGTAACAGTTCTGTGTCCCTGAGTAACAATTCTGTGTCTGTGCGAGTAACAATTCTGTGGCCCTAAGTAACAGTTCTGTGGCCCTCAGTAACAATTCTGTGTCCCTGAGTAACAATTCTGTGGCCCTAAGTAACGGTTCTGTGGCCCTCAGTAACAATTCTGTGTCCCTGTGTAACAATTCTGTGTCTGTGCGAGTAACAATTCTGTGGCCCTAAGTAACGGTTCTGTGGCCCTCAGTAACAATTCTGTGTCCCTGAGTAACAATTCTGTGTCTGTGCGAGTAACAATTCTGTGGCCCTAAGTAACAGTTCTGTGGCCCTCAGTAACAATTCTGTGTCCCTGAGTAACAATTCTGTGGCCCTAAGTAACGGTTCTGTGGCTCTCAGTAACAATTCTGTGTCCCTGTGTAACAATTCTGTGTCTGTGCGAGTAACAATTCTGTGGCCCTAAGTAACAGTTCTGTGGCCCTCAGTAACAGTTCTGTGTCCCTGAGTAACAATTCTGTGTCTGTGCGAGTAACAATTCTGTGGCCCTAAGTAACAGTTCTGTGGCCCTCAGTAACAATTCTGTGTCCCTGAGTAACAATTCTGTGGCCCTAAGTAACGGTTCTGTGGCCCTCAGTAACAATTCTGTGTCCCTGTGTAACAATTCTGTGTCTGTGCGAGTAACAATTCTGTGGCCCTAAGTAACGGTTCTGTGGCCCTCAGTAACAATTCTGTGTCCCTGAGTAACAATTCTGTGTCTGTGCGAGTAACAATTCTGTGGCCCTAAGTAACAGTTCTGTGGCCCTCAGTAACAATTCTGTGTCTGTCCCTGAGTAACAATTCTGTGGCCCTAACTAAAGTTTCTGTGGCCCTAAGTAACAGTTCTGTGGCCCTCAGTAACAATTCTGTGTCTGTCCCTGAGTAACAATTCTGTGGCCCTAACTAAAGTTTCTGTGGCCCTAAGTAACAATTCTCTGGCACTCAGTAACAATTCTGTCTGTCCCTGAGTAACAATTCTGTGGCCCTAATAACGTTTCTGTGGCCCTAAGTCACAATTCTCTGGCACTCAGTAACAATTCTGTCTGTCCCTGAGTAAGAATTCTGTGGCCCTAACTAGCGTTTCTTTGTCCCTAAGTAACGATTCTGTGGCCCTCACTAACAATTCTGTGTCCCTGAGTAATGGTTCTCTGTCCCTAAGTAACGTTTCTCTGTCCCCAAGTATCGTTTCTGTGGCCCTAACTCTGTCCCTAATACAGAGCGGTCTGCCTCTGTTCAATGACTGCAGGCAAATGAAGAATTCCAAAATGGCCGCTATTTATAGCTCGACCATTACACAGTGCTGGCTGGCTGGCTGCTGATTGGCTGATGCGATCACATGTCATTGAGGAATGCATTATGGGTCAGCGCGCCTTGTCTGCGCGCCTTCCCAGACATCCCCGCTCCGTCGCCGCACATGTCCGCCGCCATTTTCGGAAAAATTTCGATTCGCGCGTCCGAAGTAGGCTATTTTTCGGATTCGGCGAAATTTTTCCGATATTCGACTCGAATTCCACTTCGGCTACTTCGATTCGCTCATCTCTAATAATATCCTGAAATTTTCACATCAGTAGCTTTGTCTTAAAAGTTTTTTAGTCTTACTAAATTTTCTTTTCAAAGCTAAAGCTGGCCATACATGGATCAAAATTTTGATCCATGTATGGCCACTCCCATTCATAAGTCAATAAATCAGACTGCTGCATAATTTCGATAAGCACTGCAGCCAATAGGCTGCTGTGCTGATCAGTGTATTCTGACAGTGGGGAGGAGAGGGAGACTACCCGCTGTCAGAATACAAAGACGCATTGGGGAGGATTCCAGCATCCACACAGAATGTGTGAATGGGGAATCAAGTCCATTTTTTTTGTTCAGCTGAAAACTGACCCATACATGGGCAGTTTAAGACTGTCCTGTCCTGAGAGAAAAGGGGTTAAAGGTTTAGGACCGGAAACAATGGAATACTGTGATGAGTGCAAAGTATTGACTTATCACCTGCACAGTCACAAGCAAGTGAGGAAGAGTTAGAATGTCAACATAACATGTAAACATAAACCTGTAATAAACTGACAATGGGTTTATGTTCCTTCTGGCACCATCTTTGTTTGAACATCCCCCATGACTCTGTCATTTATATCCCACAGCCTGTGCAGCAGCCTTTATGTTCTTGGCTGTGTTTTTGCATATTCCTATAGTCTTACACAGCTCAATCTTCTGCTGCCACCTTCCATCTTGTGACCTGATGAAAGCTTTCAATATTACAGCACGCCTGGTAAGTGATTACTGAGAAACTGCCTGCAGCAAACTTACATTTCTTTTCAACATGCTTCAACATACATTGACCTGCATAGGGTTGCTAGACAATAATGATGCCAGTGCTGAATTCTCCATTTACCTTGCCACCCACATTGCATTTCTGGGTTTTGAGGTACCCTTTGCACTTGTTTGTTTTTATATTAAATATTTATTTGCATACATTTAATTATTTTAGCATAATGTTTCTTTTAGGAACAATTATGATACTATGATATCACTGAGGGTGGAATATTCGTTTTGCATGTTCACTCATGTAGATATACTGTACATGTGATATTGCATTGCAAATTGTCACTCTGTTGCCCAGAAACATTGACTTATTTGACTGATGTGAAACTGCACTAATAAATGAGTGTCTACAGTATGTTTACAATGGAGGTGTGGTGACGTCTAATTGTTTTACTGTGTTTTAAGTGACACCATTCACTACAGTCACTACTAGCACCCATCTATTACCAAGGTCAACAGTGAAAGGAGTGTGGTCCTATGATTTAGGAAATAAGAACCTGCCAAAAATGTTAATCCTTCCCCACTTTATTAAAAAGTTGAATTACGCTTTAATTGGCTTTAGGGATTGAGCTCATGTTAAGAGCTAGGTTTAAAAAGACCATTAATTTCATTACCAATCTTCCCATAAAATAATTTTTTACATTTAACATATTTTAGACAAGTTACTTACCTCTAAACATCCTATATTGACATACTGTAATCGAAGGCTAATTTACACAGTTAGTCTGGCTTAAAAAAGACAAATGTCCATCCGGTTCAACCATTGAAAAAAATGTTATAATCTTACACCCACAGTTGATCCAGAGGATCCAGAGGAAGACAAAAAAAAAAACAGCAAAGCATGATCCAATTTGCTCCTGCATGGAAAAAAAAATCCTTCCTGATCCTCCGAGAGGCAATCGGATGTTCCCTGGATCAACTTTACCTATACATGTTAGTATCCAGTTATAGTCTGTTATCTAAGAAAGAATCCAGGACTATTTTTAATCCACTAAGCTGGCCAGAACCAACTCTTGAGGGAGTCTATTCCACATTTTCATAGCTCTCACTGTGAAGAAACCTTTCCGTGTTTGGAGATTAAATTTCTTTTTCTCAGGGTGAATAGCTCTACACTGAGTTCACTATATGAACCACTGATGTATTTATACATGTTGATCATATCCCCCCTTAATCTCCTCTTCTCAAGAGAGAATAAATTCAGTTCCTCTAATCTTTCCTCATAGCTGAGCTCCTCCAAGCCTCTTTTCAGTTTGGTTGCCCTTCTCTGTACTTTCTCAAGTTCTCCAATGTTCTTTTTGTGAATTGGTGCCCAAAACTGAACTGCATATTACTAATGAGTTGAAGTATATTTGAAGTATATTGTTTAGACATTAGGCTCGGATTGGCAATTAGTTACTTAGTTTTGAGTTTTCCAGTTCAAAACATCACATTTTAGAATTTTAAATGTGAAGTCTCAGATTTCTTACTGTTGAGCTCATTTCTTCTAAAAGTCCTTCTGCATTACACATAATATACTTCTAGCACGCAAATTACTTATGCAGTGAGCCACCACTTACACATTATTTACTATACTGAACCATCTTTAAAAAAAATGGAAAAATCATGAATTCAGCAGGACCATTGACATAACTCTTGTCTTGGACTGATCTACCTTCAATACAACATTTTACAGTTTACATCCATTAACCACTTGCCCTCCTGAGGATTTACCCCGCTTCCTGACCAGGCCATTTTTTGGTTATGGCACTGCGTTATTTTAACTTACAATTGCGCAGTCATGCAATGCTGCATCCAAATTAATTTTACGTCCTTTTTTTCCCACGAATTGAGCTTTATTTTGGTGGTATTTGATCGCCCATGCGTTTTTATTTTTTTGCGCTATAAAAGAAAAACACCCACAATTTTGAGAAAAAAAACTACATTTTTACATTTTGCTATTAAACATGTCCAGTAAAATTTTTTTAAAAATCTAATTTCATTATAAATTTATGGCAAAATGTATTCTGCCACATGTCTTTGCTAGAAAAAATCCCAATACGTGTAAATTAAATGGTTTACGTGAAAGTTATAGTGTTTACTAATGGAGGTTAGATACTGGAATTAAAAACATTTTTTTACTAGTAATGACAGCGATCAGCGACTTATAGCAGGACTGCGGCAGGCATTCTGACACTGGAGGGAACTGACTTGGTGCCACTGACATCCCCAGTGACACCAATACAGTGATCAGTGCTAAAAAAAACACTGACACTGTACTAATGGCACTGGGCAGGAAGGGGTTAACATGAGGGGCAATCAAAGGGTTAGCTATGTGCTGGGAGTGTTTTACATAGGGGACCTGGTGATTGACAGTCACGGCCGCGAATGGTGGCGCGGTTAGGGCATGCATGCGGCTCACGCGCGCCCCCTACCCGTAAATGCAAAATCACATATATATACATGATTTTGTGCACCCGTGCCGCCCTGTAGCACTATTTCTGCTATAAGATGGATAGGAAGAGGTTAACAAACATTTTTCCATCTACCATATGAACTGTATTAGATGATAAAACATTAATGACGACAACCTTGACCCCTTTCCGCTGCTGCCTTCCGGCCCTTTAACCACTTGCCTACTGGCCAATTTTCAGCTTTCAGTGCTGTTGCACTTTGAATGACAATTGCATGGTCATGCAACATTGTACCCATATGAAATTTTTATCATTTTTTTCTCACAAATAGAGCTTTCTTTTGGTGGTATTTACTTGCCGCTGGGGGTTTTATTTTTTGTGCTATAAACAAAAAAAGAGCAAAAAATTTGAAAAAAAGGTTTCTTTGTTTCTATTATAAAATTTTGCAAACAGGTAATTTTTCTCCTTTACTGATGTGCATTGATGAGGCTGCACTGATAGGCAGCACTGATGGGCACTGATAATCAGCGCTGATGGGCACTGATAGGCAGCACTGAAGGGCACTGATGGGTGGCACTGATAGGCAGCACTAATGAGGTGGCACGGATAGACGGAACTGATAGGTGGAACTGATAGGCGGCACTGATGATGGGTACTGATAGTCAGCACTGATAGGCGGCACTGACTGGTGGCATTGCTGGGAACTGACTGGTGGCACTGCTGGGCACTGACTGGTGGCACTGCTGGGCACTGACTGGCGGCACTGCTGGGCACTGACTGGTGCAACTGCTGGGCACTGACTGGCAGCACTGCTGTGCTGCACTAATGGGCAGAGGTGGGTGGCACTGATGGGCAGATGTGGGTGGCACTGATGGGCAGAGTTGGGTGACACAGGTGGGTGGCACTGATGGGCACAGGTGGGTGACACTGATGGGCACAGGTGGGTGGCAATGCTGGGCACTGGTGGGCAGCACTGCTGGGCACAGGTGGGTGGAACTGGTGGGTGGCACTGCTGGACACCGATCATCAGGGCACTGATCATCAGTGCCCTGATGATCAGTGCCGATCCCTGCTCTAACAACTGCCGGTTCTCGGCAGTACTTTCCCCACGTTCTGACAGCACGAGAAAAGTACAGCCAAGAACCGGCAATTGCATTTCCCTGTGATCAGCGTGTCATTGGACACAGCTGATCACGTAGTAAAAAGCCGCTGTGATTGGCCCTTTACCACATCACGTGATCAGCTGTGTCCGTAGGACACAGCAATCATGGAGCTCGCCGGGTGCGTGCAGGAGAGCGCGTTCTGGGAGGATGTCATATGACGCCCTCCCAGAACTGGCCGGCCGCAATGTAGCCGTCATTCGGCTATCTGCGGTCGGCAACTGGTTAAGAGGTCCTGAATGTCGGAAGGCAAAGGTGGGCATTCTGATCATGTGACTGCTGTGATTGGCAGTCACAGCGGTCACATGATTGGAAAGCTCCTGATCGCAAGTATCTATTTGGAGCTTTGTGGTACCCGCCGGTAACCACACTCAGGGTGCCCAGGATGCACACTTTCAGCACAGAAAAATGTTTACACAGGGATGCATATATATGGCCTCTTAGCTTTAACCACTAGCCTACAGGGCACTTATACCCCCTTCCTGCCCAGGCCAATTTCCAGCTTTCAGTGCTGTTGTACTTTGAATGACAATTGCGCGGTCATGCAACACTGCACCCATGTAAAATTTTGTATCATTCTTTTGTGACAGATAGAGCTTTCTTTTGGTGGTATTTAATCACCTCTGGGTTTTTTATTTTTCTTAAACAAACCAAAAACCACAGAAAATTTTGAAAAAAAAACATTTTTTCTTAGTTTTTGTTATAAAATTTTGTAAATAAGTGATTTTTCTCCTTCACTGATGTGCGCTAATAAGGCTGCAGTGATGGGCACTGATAGACTGCACTGATGGACACTGATAGGTGGCACTGATGGGCACTGATGAGGTGGCACTGGTAGGTGGCACTGATGGGCATTGACAGGCTTCACTGATGGGCACTGAAAGGCAACACTGATACATGGCACTGATATATGGCACTGATATATGGCACTGTTAGGCGGCACTGACTGGCACTGATAGGCGGCACTGACTGGCACTGTTAGGCGGCACTGACTGGCACTGTTAGGCGGCACTGGCTGGCACTGATAGGTGGCACTGATGCAAGCTGATAGGCAGCACTGACTGGCACTGATAGGTGGCACTGACTGGCACTGATAGGTGGCACTGATTGGCAGCACTGATAGGTGGCACTGATTGGCATCGATAGGTGGCACTGACTGGCACTGATGGATGGCACTGAAAGGCAGCTCAGATGGGCACTGATTTGTGGCATTGATGTGCACTGGTATGCACTGATATGTGGCATTGATGTGGCGCTGGCACGTGGCACTGATCGGCACTGACAGCTGGCACTGATGGACTTTGACAGGTGGCACTGCTGGGGCTACACTGATCATCAGGGCACACTGATCATCAGTGCCCTGATGATCAGTGTACATGTCCCCTCCGAGGAAAGCTGATTACCGCCTCTCCGCTCGAGCTGCCAGCGTGACAGCTCGAGAGGAGAGAAATGCCGATAACCGGCATTTCCGTGTTTACATGTGATCAGCTGTGGTTGGACACAGCTGATCACATGACCGAGCCAACATCTTCGACTCTTTCTGTGATAGGTGATCCGCTGTGTCCGAGGGACACAGCGCACCGCCGATCGCCGCGCTGCGCGCTCCCTGAGCCGAGCATGCGTGGTGAGAATGGGAGGACGTTATATGATGTCTTATCAGAACAAGAGAACCACCTTGTGCCCGTCATTGGTCTATATGGCGGACGGGAGGTGGTTAAAGTCCACCAGCTGAGAGGATGCACCTCTGGCAGGAAGTGGTTAATATTTTAATGTATACTCAGAAGCTTAGCAAAGTGTGAAATAATCCATTAAAGATATTCTCCAGTCATAAAAGAAAGCATTTTTTTCTCACTGGCTCAAGCATTCAATATGTCTAATATATACACTCATCAGCCACTTTATTATTCAATTGCTCGGTAACACAAAATGCTAATCAGCCAATCGCATGGCAGCAGCTCAATGCATTTAGACATCCAGGCAATCTAGATATAGCAAAGACGACTTGCTGAAGTTCAAAGCAAGCATCAGAATGGGGAAGAAAGGGCATTTAAGTGACTTTGAATGTGGCTTGGTTGTTGGTGCCAGACAGGCTGGTCTGGATATCTCAAAAACTGCTTTTACACTGGAATTTTCACACAAACCATCTAGGGCTTACAGAGAATGGTCCAAAAAAGTGGAAATATCCTGCGAGTTGTAGTTGTGTTGGTGAAAATGCCTTGTTGATATCAGAGGTCAGAGGAAAATGGGCAGACTGGTTGCTGCAACATTCAGATGGTAGGGTCAGAATTTGTCATAAACAACTTAAAAGCATGGATCTATCCTGCTTTGTATCAATGGTTCAGGCTGGTGGTGGTGGTGTAATGGTGTGTGGGATATTTTCTTGGCACTAGCAAGGTGTACCTAATAAAGTGGCCGGTGAGTGTATGTCTTGGCATTAAAATTCTATACCATACCACCACAGTAGCTGTAAATACAAATATCCTTTTTTTCTGAATGGTCCATAATACAAGTCAGTGAAAATGAAGGTCAATGTCTTTTACACATCTAGCACCTTCTCTTGGCTGAGTTGGATAATCACTACAACTTTGTCCGCTGGGACCAATAGAGGAAGAATCATGTGATAAGAGTTTGCCTTCCTTATCAGAAGTACAGAGAGACGTCTGATGAATCTGTCAACAAAAATTAGACTAAAGAGACATGTGTCATGAAGCAAATCATCTGTGCAAGAAGGTTCTAAGGGAAGAAGCCATTACCCATATGAACCATGTCCCAGTTCTGGGGTAGGATATCACTGAATAGACTGAACTACAAAATTGTGGAACTGTCTAAGTAGTTTTCTCATTTTTTTTTCTTGAGGAATATTTGCAAACCCCCTATTTTTTTCTCCATTGTAAAAGGGCAAAAAAAGCATGTCTAGTGAAATAAAACCGACTTCAAAGGTTTACCTGGTATTTAATTGTTGATATCTCATTTTAAAGCTTTATTTACTCAACCATGTGTATCCTACTAAATGCACATTTGATTGCTTTTGGCACGTTTTTGAATAAATATTATGCTACACCCGTATTTTGAAACTTGTTGAAGGAATGATGATGCATTGTGGTTTATTATGTATAAAACAGCAAATAAACATAAAACATATTTAAAATGCTGTTTGAAAAATCAACTGTGTTTTTCCCCCGGTTTTTAAACTGCAGCTTTCCTTTTACTGCAGACAGACCAATGTCAGTCATCCACGCTCTTCTTTTGGAAATGGCTTCAGCTGTGCTATGTTTAAAGTGATGCCTATGTCAAAATACAACAACAAGATAGAATGCTGAGTTGAGTGACAGTTGATAAGTACAACAATACACCAGAGCTGAAAAGGGTATCAGTGTCACCAAAAGAGACACATAATTATATTCTGGTGTGATATAGAGAATATAATTTCATGAAGAATTTTTTTCATGTCCAAGAAAAAAATTCTGATAATGCTGTACTATGCTATTTATGATAAATACAATACCATGTTTTTATGATAAAATCAGACACGTTTAGCTATAAATTATATGGCACACATTGAGTAAAATTAAATTAAACTAAAATTAATTTTTAAAACTGAAATTATAGCTAACCCCCTATCACCCCCACCCATCCCACTAACTAATAATAGAGTTAGTTTAAAAATAAACTAATCTAAATACCAGGAAATATTCATCCAAAACCATGGTACCATGATGTGCCTTGTTCCAAGTTTTCTATCTTCTAGACTTCAGAGGAATGATGTTTTTTTGTGAGGGATGGGGACACTTCCCATTGGCTGGAGCAGCTTGATAACATCACAAAGAGGTGACTGGTTAGTATGGGTGCAGACAGGGCTGCTGTTAGAAACCACAGGGCCCCTTACAGCCAACCTGACAGGGCCCCCCAAACCACAGGGCCCCATACAGCCAACCTAACAGGGCCTCCGATGGCCACAAAAAACACAGTTGACTCTGCTTCAGTTATGAATGAACAGAGTGAGTGATCGGTACCGATCACTCATTGTGTTCATTCAGGAATGGAAGAGGCTGGTAAATTACTGGAACTGATCCCCTGTATGTTTCTCTCTGCAGCAGCTGAAAGCGAGGAGCAGAGGAGAACCCAGCTTTCAGCTGCTGCAGAGAGAACCATATAAGGGATTGGTTCCAGTAATTGCCCTGTTCACCCTTCCTGCCCACATCTGATTCACCCAGCTGCCTGGGTCCCCCTGCATGCCTGGGCCCTGTACAGGAGGACTGGTGGTACCCCCTTATCCACGGCCCTGGGTGCAGACTGCAGACTTAGGTCCAATGGTTGTCTCTCCCACCAGAAAAGGTGCCAGTAAGGGACAGGGATGGCAGATAAAGGGGAGTATCACAAGATATTTATTTTTGTAATAACTGCTGACTGGATGAGAGGGGGTGTGAGAGAGGGATGGAATGGGAAGGAGCTTTGGCTGGAGATTGGTTTTAAGATATATAATACATGTAAATGTGTAACTTTTTAACAAACGTGCAATACAAAAACTGTGCTATGTCCTTGGCACTGATCAGGGGTGGACTGACAACTCATGGGGCCCCCGGGCAATAGGGAATCATGGTGCCCCTGTGTACTTGCCCAAACTCAAAAAAAGCATATGAAAAGGTACCAGGGGCATCTCATGGGGCCCCCTACTGACCCCGGGCCCTTGGGCAGTTCCCGAGTTTCCAAATGGTCGGTCCGCCCCTGGCACTGATGTAGAATGATTGCACTTGCTTCTATATCTCTTGCTGACAACAGTAAGCTTTAAGGGCATAATGCCTCATATGACCCTAAAGGTTATGTAAAAGCATAATGTTATATATTGCATCTTACCAGTCCTAAGATGTGGTGGCTGCATAAGTATTCTTTTTCACCTGGTGACCCTGCTTCATGTCTGGGGGTGACATGCTCACACTTTACTGCATCTAGGTAGAAGCAGCATTGTTGTCCTAAGATAGTTTGTTAGGACTACAGAGCATCTCCTCATTTACTCATCCCTATAACATGAAGGGAGTGTTCTGCAGTCCATAGAGCTGAACTGGACAAGGCTGATAACACTGCTTGTAATTTTAGAGCAGGAGAGGCACTGGAGTTGATTCACTAAAAGAAAATAGACTGTGCACTTTGCAAATGCAGTTATTCCAGAGGTTAGTAAATAAGGTAAAGCTTCACTTCGCAAAGAATACACAATCACATGTGGGAAAATAGATAAAACAGCATTTTTGCTTGCACATGATTGGATGATGGAAATCAACAGAGATTCCCCTAATTTACTAAATTTTGGAATAATTGCACTTGCAAAGTGTGCAGTGTATTTATCTTTATTACTTCCACCTGGCAGCACTAGGGTTGTCGATTTGAATTCCAACAATGACCATACCTGCCTGGAGTTTGCATGTTCTGCCTGTGCCTGCATGGGTTTCCTCCAGATACTCCAGTTTCCTCCCACTCTCCAAAGACATGCTGGTAGGTTAATTGGTTGCTAAATTAGCCCTAATATAAGTATGAATGTGAGTTAGAGACCTTAGATTGTAAGCTCCTTGAGGGCAGGGACTGATGTGAATGTACAATATATATGTAAAGAGCTGCGTAAATTGAAGTTGTTATATAATTACCTGTAATACAAAAAAATAAAATTTAGTAAAGCAATCCAACTGTGTTGCCAGCCTCCAAAAGAAATTAGGAGCTCACTGGATTTCTTGCAGGATCAACATATATTTGTCCTTCAAACATTTTTAAACAGACAACACATGGGGAAAATACATGTTGCAGAGATGCATTGAATGTGCGTACTCTTTAAACTAAGAAGCATTTCCACTTGTAGTGTCATTTTATACTCTACCTGTGAACTCTTGGTAATACATTAAATAATAAGACATTAACTGCATTACCGTATCTCACCCACGATAGCCTTTTTCTTAATGACTAAGTTTATCCTAAATTACAAACATAAAAATCAGCACAAGGGACATAACTTATATTTAGTATAAAGTGTCTCTTTTGCTGACCCACCTCCATCACTGTGATATTCAGGGGCAGCGGGCGTAATACAACTGAGGGGCTGTCAGGAGCTCTCATCATGAGAGCTTGACTCTGCTTACTCTTTCTGCATCACTGCGTCATTTATAGAAGCCGTACTACAGCTTCTATGAGTGACACAGGATCTCTGAGTGGAGGGCAGACAGAGCTACAGTTAGGTCCATATATATTTGGACACAGGCACAATTTTCATACTTTTGGCTCTCTATGCCACCAGAATAAATTAAAACAAAACAATCCAAATGAATTTGAAGTGCAGACTTTCAGCTTTAATTCAAGGGGTTGAACATAAATATCAAGTACAAATTTTAGGAACTGCAACCATTTTTATATACAGTCCCTCCATTTTCAGGGGCTCAAATGTAATTGGACAAATTAATATAATCATAAATAAAATGTTCATTTTTAATATTTTGTTGAGAATCCTTTACTGGCAATGACTGCCTAAAGTCTGGAATCCATGGACATTACCAAAGACTGGGTTTCCTCCTTTCTGATGCTTTGCCAGGCTCTAACTGCAGCTGTCTTCAGTTGTTCTTTGTTTGTGGGTCTTTCTGCCTTTAGTTTTGCCTTCAGCAAATGAAATGCATGCTCAAATGGGTTGAGATCAGGTGATTGAGTTGGCCATTGCATAATATTCTACTTTTTTCCTTCAAAAGCTCCTGGGTTGCTTTTGCAGTGTGTTTTGGATCTTTGTCCATCTGTACTGTGAAGCGCCGTCCAATCAACTTTGCTGCATTTGGCTGAATCTGGGCTGACAGTATATCTCTACACACTGCAGAATTCATCCGGCTGCTTCTGTCTTCTGTCACATCAATAAACACTAATGACCCAATGCCACTGGAAGCCATGCATGCCCATGCCATCACACTGCCTCCACCATGTTTTACAGATGACATTGTGTACTTTGGATCATGAGCTGTTCCAAGCCTTCTTCACACTTTTTTCTTCCCGTCATTTTGGTACAGATTAATCTTAGTTTCATCCATCCAAAGAATGCTTTTCCAGAACTGGTCTGGCTTTTTTAAATGTTTTTTGTCAAAGTCTAATCTGGCATTTCTATTCTTCAGGCTTATGAATGGTTTGCACCTTGTGGTGAACCCTCTGTATTTGCTGTCTTCTGTGAAGTCTTCTCTTGATTGTAGACTTTGACAATGATACGCCCATCTCCTGGAGAGTGTCCTTCACTTGTCTGCATGTTGTGAATGGGTTTTTCTTTTTATGTTGCTGTGCTCATTTTTGAAGCCTTACAATGGCCTTTTTCACTTGCATGGACAGCTACTTTGAATGCATGATGTAGGTTCACAGCAGTAGATTCCAAATGCAAATACCACACTTAGAATCAACTCCAGACCTTTTACCTGCTTAACTGATGAAGATATAATAAAGGAGTAGCCCCCACCTGGCCATGAAACAGCTTTTGATTCAATTGTCCAATTACTTTTGGTCCCTTGAAAAAGGGGGGAACGCTACTCTTAAGAGTTATAATTTCCAAACCCTTCCTCCAATTTGGATGTACATACCCTCAAATTAAACCTGGGAGTGTGCACTTTTGGTACATATCCATTATATAACTATAGCTTGAATATATTTGGTAAATACCTGAAAAATCTAAAATTGTGCCTGTGTCCAAATATATATAGACCTAACTGTATCAATCACCCACCAATCTCCTATTCAGAGATCCTGTATCAATCATAGTAGCAGTAGTGGGGCTTCTATAAATTACATGGTAGGGTGGAAAGGGTGGACATGGTAAGAGCTCCTGACAGCCCCTCAATTGTATTAACCCCCACTTCACAGGGCAGAATGGGTAGGAAAGACGAAAATTTCTTCTAAGCCAAAAATAATCAGCACAAGGGACACTTCATACTAAATGTAAGTTATGTTCCCTGTGCTGATTTTTATGTTTACAATTTATGCGAAACTTAGGCTGTAATAAACCTATGGCACATGGCCAAGAAAGTCCAAGCTTGGCAGCTGTATTCTTTCAATGAAAATGATTACCTTTTTTTGTCAACTAAAGTTGTAAAGTGATTATAGACACACTGATTGCCAGCTGTTATTTCACATGCTGATTCATAAAAATAAAATGCTATCAGAGAACTTTGAAGCCAAGTGCAAGAACCCCAGGTTGATAGTTTTTTGTTTTCTTCTTGCTGTTTGTGTTTGTAATAGGCAGATTTCCTCTCAGTTTCTATGTAGGTAAAAGGGTGCCACAGGGACAGGAATGGATATAATATCTCTCAGCAGAAAAATACTTATATTTGCTGGAATAGGAAACCGTATCTGTAATATTTTTATTGATATCTATGTCCCAAGGCAATAATATAGGACAGGGTCAGAATGGTAAAGAACATTCATACACTATAGAATAATACAAAACGGATTATGACAGCTGCACAATAATGAACTCTTCACAGCAATGTCTGTGGCTCAGTCAGGGTAGTATGTAATCACTATACGACTCTATAGCAACAGAAAGTCATGCTGAAACTTCTTCAGTAAACAGTTCGGAATACTGTTACTTGCATTTATCCTTATAGAGCGCATCCCTCTCAGTGAATTTTAGGGTAGCTCTGGATAAAGAGGCATACAGATAGAGGAATCCAAGGCCCAAAGACATAGCACCAACCAACTTGAACTGTAGTTTTTGGTAGCCATCAGAAAAGGAATTCCATAGAATCTGAGTCTTATGGAGAAGCTGCCATTGAATGACCCTCACGCTTGCCTGACCTAAATCCAATAGAACACCTCTGGAATATCATGTTTCGGTCCATCTGACAACGCCAGGTAGCACCTCAGACTGTCCAGGAACTCAGTGATGCCTTGGTCCAGATCTGGGAAGAAATACCCCAGGACACCATCCATTGTCTCATTAGGAACATGCCCAATGTTGTCAGGCATGCATACAAGCACGTGGGGGCCATACAAACTACTGAGTACCATTCTGAGTTGCAATGAAATTTCAGAAAAAATGGACTAGCCTGCTGGATCATTTTTTCACTTTGATTTTCAGGGTATCTTTGAATTCAGCCCTCTGTAGGTTGATAATTTTCATTTCCATTAAATGATGGGGCATCCTTACGTTCCTAACACATTACCCAGTCCATATCAGTATAGATTTCTAGCATGAGATTTTTCCCCATTGAGATCTGATGTGTTTTCAGAGTGTTCATCTAATTTTTTTGAGCAGTGTATATATATATATAGATAGATATATATATATTCTTTCACCTAACTTCCTATACCAAAATGATGTATTTAAAAGGCTTAACAGAGCAATGTTCAGATACAGTTGCATTTTCGTGTGCTGTATTGATTAGAATTTAACACCCGTAATTCACTCGACACTGAAACAATGTTGTCTTTATGATATGACTGCATGTGCTCTTAATGAAATAAGGTGAGTTACTATCATTTATATGAAGCATCTGCGCACATGCACCATAAAATACACAGGCCAAAGGTCACCTGCAGTCTCTAGAGTGCAGCCCCCGCAGGGAGCAGTCTAATTGGCTTGTATTGATCTACAAATTGAGGCCTTGTTTGATTAATGTTAGCTTGTAAGCTCAGCTAAGACCTCTACGCCGGGTCAAGGCTAGTTTAGGACTAGTGTTAGGTCCTTTTTAAGGCAGCTCGTGATTGTGGACAGCTTGTTAATGTCCTCCCAAGACATTGAGCTGAACTCACGCAGCTGTATGCATAGCGTTACTTCTAATGGTAACTTGATGGCCTGCTAATGCACAGAGAACAGAAGTTATCGGGCTGACATGGGGGAAGATTTATGTGAGATTTATTACTCGTGCAGCTAATTCTGCATGACCAGTGCATTATCCCTTCCAACATTTACTCTGCACTTTGATTCGTGATGTATTAGTGCTTACAGCGGCTGATACACAAGATTTACAAAAGTTTATAAAAGCCAGCATGTCATTTAAATTGTACCTCCTACAGATAAACCATTGTGTTTTTCAATAGATTGACATGAATCACAGCTAGTGCTGTAATAAACACAGGGAACACTAGATATAACATACCAATATCCTTGTTAGAGTCACTTCAAAAGATTTGCATTATGTATTAACAAGGAGTTTAAATTATGTAGCAATAATATATGCAAATTAAGCCCTTGTTTATTTTCATGATATCATGCTTGCTCATGCATCTACATGTTTATTTATATACTTAGCTTGGGTTGTTTATGTGGCAATCACTAAAATAATGGGAAGCTACTGTTAGTGTTGGATAGACATGGGCCAATATAATATACCAGCTTCAGCACAGCAATGCAATTACAGGGCAATCTTGGTACAAGATGATTGGAAAGGTATATTGTTTTAGATCAGTGGTCTCCAAACTGTGGCCCGAGGGCTGGACATGGCCCTTTGCTAGCCTTTACCAGGCCCTTGGGGCACTATTCTGATATGAGGCGCTATTCCTTCCACTGATATTAACAGTGGGGCATAATTCCTGCCACTGACAGTAATGATGGGTCACTATTCTTCCCACTAATATCAATAATGGGGACACTATTCTACCCACTGATATCAAAGATGGGGCACTATTCCACCCACTAATATTAATAATGGGCACTATTCCTCCCACTGATACTAACAATGGGACACTATTCTTCACACCAACACCAACAATAGGGCCCTGTTTCTTCCATTGATACTAATGATTGAGTACTATTTTTCCCACTGATACCAATGATGGGGTACTGTTCCTTCCAGCAATACCAATGATGAGCTACTATATCTACTTCTCCTGCTGATTACAGGCACTATGTAACTGACTACTAACCCTGAGACAAGGTAATTCTCACTTATGCTGGGTCCAGGACATTTTCAACTCCCATTGGTCACAATCCGGCCCTCCTAAAGTCTGAATGATAGTAAACTGGCTCTTGTTTGAAAAGTTTGGAGACCCCTGTTTTAGATAATAAAATAATTATAATGATATAAAAATAATAATATTAATAATTATAATGATAAAAAATAATTATACTTACCTGCTCTGTGCAATGGTTTTGCACAGAGCAGCCCCAAACCCCCTCTTCTAGGGGTCCCCCACCAGCACTCATGGCTCCTCCAAACTGCTTGCTATGGGGGAACTGGTGCAGGCTCAATCCTGAGCTGGGCTGTGTGCGCCTATTGACACACACACAGTGGCTCAACCCAGCCCCCACTTCTTCAACACAAGATATGATTACCAGCAGGAGCCAATGGCTCCCATTGCTGCCTCTGAGTCCTGTGAGGAGAGAGAGCAGCATTACGTTAGATCAAGGTCAGGTTCAGGTAAGTACATTGTAATTAGGGAGGGCAGGGGGGAGTTTATAATGGAAGGTGTTTTACTTAAATGCAGAAAATGCATTAACCACTTTAACTTTGACTCAATGTTTTTACTTTCAAAAAGGGTACACCTATTGAAATTGCATCTACTTTATCTAAAAAAAACCCAGAAGTATTAGTATCAAGGGGTTCAGCACCAATATTTTGTAATGCAGTTCCTCTTTGGTATAGAGAATTGCAGCTAGGGTTCATTTTAGGGTTTGTGCACAACACCCTCATTGTGGTCATGCGGGTTGGTGTGTTGCAGTAACATTCATTTTAAATGTCACCCAATATATGGCCAAAATGTTTCTGAGCGGCAGTGCACCACGGTGCACCACAATCTATCATGTGTTCTGCACAACACTGCACAAAATGCAACAAGACCATTTTTTTGGGTCTTGAATTGCAATGCACCTCAATGCACTAAAATGTGTGTGTTGTGGCAGAGTGTGCTGTGGTATGAATAAACCCTTATAAGGAGGGTAATTGGGATATTTGGTGAAAGAATTAAAGGGAGGAGTCCCGTGAGGGGAACCTTACAAGACTGCAAAAGGAGCTCCACCCTCAAAACCATTTTCCCAGCACTGAAAGTTAACAGAGGGCCAAAAGAACAGTAGCTGGGAAGTCACTGTGTAAAAATTGGGAAATTAGTGTCATAGTGTTGGGGAGTTTGAAAAATTTATAGTAAAAACTTAAGTTTTAACTCAGCCTCCAGGTCAACGGACTTGGTCTGCTTTAACATCAAAATGGCAATGTTTAAGTAACTGTATATCATAGAAACAATATACTGTTTTAAGGCACAGTAGAAGTAGAATGAGATTTTTGTTTAATATTTAATGACAAGTTCTCCTTCTAGTAAACCTATAGTATACTGAAGACTGAAGAATATCTAATGCTTCTATGCAGTGCTGATGCTCAATGGTAATGATTATCCATCTCTTGCTTTACTAGCAAATCTAAACATTTGAATGGTAACCAGCTATCTTCATACTTAACTCACGATGAACTCTTGGTATTACCTTACTACAGGGTATCCAGGGTTTTCTTTGAAAATTCTGGAGCAGTTTTGAGGTTCCATTAGGTGCATGGTAAACAAATGTAAATTTATACAGAACTTGAAACTAGTTAGATAAAATTTGCCATAAAAGAACTTGCATGCATATCTGACCTTTAAAGAACACTGTAATTCTGTACAGAATTATGTATTAAATTCTTGTATAGAATTTGTATACATGACTTTACTATAGCTATTTTTATGTCTCAAAAGAGAAAGAAAATGGCATTGGTATAATACCCTGGCTAATGGTTTAAAAACTGTTTTATAGTTTGTCCCAAACCTTGTCATGCCACTTTTGGTGGCAATCTTGATTTGCCTGTAAATGTAGAGAGAAATATAAATAAAATATACTAAACACTACCATTACATATATTAACCCCATATCAGATGTGTGGTCCTTTACATGGTTATTTGTAAAATAAAGTTTTTTAGGAAATTATTCAATAAAATATTATTTTATAAACTTAAAATAAAATTGAATTTTGAATTACCAAAATCTCACTTAAAACAACAACTAAAACAACAAAAAAAATAAATTCCCCTATCCAGGGCCAGCAGATGTTTTATAATATGGTGTAAGGTCATTGTTTGAAGGAATCCTAGCCAGAGCATCAATAAAAGAAAATGACTTCACTGCTGTTCATGTTGCCATTGCAGCAGGAAATACTAATTACTGTAGGAATAGCCTCCAGCTCTTTGGGAACCTCTGCTGATTTTCATCCTGTAAGTAAAGCTAGGTAATGTTTTTTTTAGATAGTGTGTTAAAGTTGTATGTTGTGTATATTTACGGAAGTGCCATGTGTTTGATTTTACTTTTTTTGTTTAGTAAAGTTACATTTTGGCCTCACGCACACTGCAGCTGTTAAATGCACATTTTACAGGCGTTTGATGTTTTTTTCTTTTTCTGCCCCTAAA
This sequence comes from Staurois parvus, assembly GCF_062004578.1. Taxonomy (NCBI): domain Eukaryota; kingdom Metazoa; phylum Chordata; class Amphibia; order Anura; family Ranidae; genus Staurois; species Staurois parvus. The sequence goes on along the minus strand of NW_028317807.1, from coordinate 17,424,562 downwards.
CAACCCTCTATGGTAGCCTATGTGTCCATGCACACGTTGGCTTTTAGAGGATTTTAAAGGCAGTGGCATTTGAGGACTGAAATCTGAACGCACCAAAATTGTGCTCAGGCTTCATTCACATGGGTGTTTACAAAGATTGGAACAGATGTGTTGAGAAAACGTTTATAATCACAGCTGTATACATACAATGTTTTATAAAGGTGTAATGTACATTGAGAGAACTTATCAAAGCTGGAGCAGCCAGAATCTGAAGCAGCTGTACATGCCAATTAATCAGCTTCTATCCTTCATTTTCAAAATGCAACTAAAGCTGAAGATACTTACTTCCTCTCGAAAGGTCCAACGTGTAACATTTACCAGCCATTCTCTGGTGGTGAATCAATCACTGCCATTTAAAATACATGCAGTGAAGATTTACTTGCAGTGAATGTTTGGTGAACGCTGGGTTCACTACTTTTAAAAATTGCTCCTTCATTTCCATTTTTTCAATTCATATTATTTGGTATTATAATAATAAACATAACAAGGCATTTTTATAAAATTGTACTTATCTGTGATGTGTTTTATTTATCTTATTCTTTGAGTAAATATACATCTATGATGAACACACTTTTAGGCTTCATACACATGGGCATACTAGGGCATATAAAGTAGGGCCATATTTATATGTTCATACATGTACGCATGTATACACTTTAACCTGCGTATACTCGCAAGCGGATGAATGCACTACAACATTGGTTCCCAGGCACCAAAATATGGACATATTTTATGTTATATTACCCACTACACACGTGCATGATCTGTAAGCCCTGGTTAGCACTGTTGCGACTTGTCATGCAATTTGACAGTTTCAAATCGCAAGAAAAAGTCGCACCATATTGTCCGCAATGGAACCGTCAGAGTCACACCGATTTTGAAAGTAGTTCCTGCACTACTTTTTGCTATTTCAGGTGTGACTTGCATAGACATCTGTGCATGAAGTCACACATATCTCTTCCAAGTCACACCTGAAGTTGCAGTGACATGCAACTTTGAAATTGTGTGACTTCAAATGACAGGTAGAGTATTTCAATGTTGTCACATTTTTATATAAATATTATATAATCCTTGTATCTAAGAGTCATGGCTGTTATGATAAGGGTAATTGGAAACAGTCCAGACCACCACAGTGAACGGCACAAATAATTGAATAAAAGATGTTTAACCATGTGATTGACTTTGAACCTGATTAGGCTCCAGAGTGGATGTCTGTTGCATTAAAAGACAAGTGTGGGATTGCTTTTTTTAAAATCATACTAACCTAGGTGGATGCAGCATCGTTCCAATGCTACATATGTCCCCTGCTGGCTCTAAGTGTAAGAACTCAGAAATCAGTGATTGTCAGTCACCGCTGTTTGGTCTGCCACCCTCGCACTCACTGGAGCGCTGGGCTGTGGAGGTGGATGGATCGGCTGGCTCAGGCTCTCAGCAAATAGCTGAGAGGCTGAGCCAGGTGCCGTTCCGGCTCTGGAGTGGATCCCGACTTTAATGTTGGGATCTTTCCTCAGCCTTGACTGGCTGAGTGATGTCAACCAACAACGGGCTTCACCCCGCTTTCAGCTGGAAACGGGTCACAGGAATACAGAACGAACTGCACTCCTGTGATCCACAGGAAAAGTACAGCCAAAAGAGCTTTGGCTGTACTTCTCCTTTAAAATATATGTGTTGTAAAACAAACCCATTCAGTTTAAACTATAAAAACATGTCTGTGTATATACAGTATATATATATATATATATATATATATATATATATATATATATAGACTGTATATATAAACATTATAAATAGATTTTTTTCTTTTTTTTTTATATAAGTGATCACGTCATCTCCTTTGTAGGCTGTATAAGAGGTGGGGATGGAGACTGCAGGGAGATGTGTCAGCAGGAGGCAGAGAAATAACAATACACTGATCTTCCCTGGGAAGTACAGGGGGGCATGTCAGCACAGGTTTTGGCCATTGGAGGTCATGCAGGCCATGCTCCAACACAGCTAGAAGACTGACCATTCTGGGGATGTACTCTCATGCCTAATGTGGTTAGTCTGAAATAAGAAAGCAGGAAGCAGGGAGACTGCAGGATCACCGGTTAATTCAAACAAAGGAAGCAATACAAAGAGAATAGGATACTGTTTAACACAAGTACATAGTACAAAAGACACAAATCAGGAATATGAAATGTTGTGGTAACAAACACTTTACTATACATGAAGTACACCCTGAATACAGCATCTCTTAGATATATGCATCAAATGATGAATTGATCATTCAAGGGTGTTGCTAATGCACTAATGCAATAATTAGAAGATATTCCTGGGATGTACACAGTCATGCCAAACAGTAAAGCCAGCCATCTGACCTGTTTTTTCTCTAATTTAGTCAAGCAAAATATTAAGGACACCTACGTTCAGCCTGTGATTAGAAATTGAAGGAGCCTCATGAGCAGGGGCGGACTGACAACTCATGAGGCCCCCGGGCAATAGGGGATCATGGAGCCCCTGTGTCCTCACCCACACTCAAACCACACCCAAAAAAGCCTCTGAAAGGTACCAGGGGCATCTCATGGGGCCCCCTACTGACCCTAGGCCCTTGGGCAGTGCCCGGGTGCTCTAATGGTCTGTCCGGCCCTGCTCATGAGCTCATCTTCCTGCTCTCACCTCCTGTTAATTGTTAGCAGATGCACCCTATTGGCCCTAAGTTCTGCCCCCTCCCCTTCTCATACTAAGAATAAAACTGACTCTCTTTATGAATACTTTTAGTAGCTACCCTACAGGTAACATGATCATTGTTTGATTAAGTTGAAACTGCAGGTACTTTATACTACCATCATGGTACCAATAGCCATTGAAGAAGATCCACTTACCTAACGCTTTAAAAATAATCAACATTTATCACTTTAAATTCTCACTCCTTTACTTCATTCATCTTAGTACTGTAAATACAACAACACGCTGATAGATTTACTGACCTAAAAAATAACACGCAAACAGAAGAAAGCGGTTTTTAATTAGCAACTTTGTTTTCCTCAGGGAGAGACAAAATGATTATTAATCAGTATTTAGAAAAGAGCTTGCTTTATCTCCATGTAACTATTTCTTAATCCTCCAAAGAGAATGTCATTAATGTGCAATGTTCTTTGTGCAGTTTCACAATGAATGGGATCCCTGTATGCTTCCTGTGTCTTGTTTGTACACTGGCAAGTGTTGCATGAACATGTTTTTTACAGTTATTCCAAGGATCCAGTTCTTTATAAAGAGGTTTTCTCATCTGCACTTTCCTTTGGGACCCTGACTGGCTCCTAGCACATGATTGCATCATATTTTTTGGCAGTTTGGGGATTCGCTCCTTGTCTGGTAATTTTGCTGCTCATACAACCTGTATTTTTAAGCTCAAAGACAACATAAAGCACGACAATGAGTGAACGGCAGTTTTTTTTTTTCAAAAAGTCTTCAAGATGCTTGTGTAACCACAGGGAAAATATATGAATACTCAAATATAATTATATGCATGAGATACCATTGAGAGAGTAGCTTGTATACACATTTTATTCAAATTTTTCCCATTTATATTTAATTATAATGATGAACAATTCTGTACAAATGACTCAATGTCTCAATCTCATTGACATACATGTTTAAAAGCTACTCTATCACCTGGCCAGATTTCTTCATTAAAAAAAAAAAGAACCACATTTGGGAACTATTCCTCCTAGGCTCTTATTATAGTGCAACATTGTAAGGGTGGAAAAACAATGAAGATAAAATTAGCCATCAGGAACAAGACTTTTGGCTCCCATGTTTGATTTCCTTGTCAGCCTTCTCATGGCTGTTTCTAGATTCAGCACTGTCATGCTACATATGCATTGTTTGTTTGCCTTCAAATAATTTGGTTCCTTCCTCACTCCATAGCTAGGAAATGCTCTGTATAGCTAGTCTCATCCTCTTTTCAATCTAATTGTTGGGGCTAGACATACTGTGATTTTTTGACCTATCTGATATTCTTATGAGTACTGTCCATGGTACTTTTTTTATTTAAGCTAATATACATTTTTTCAGGGCAAGCTTTCAGGGTATGTCCCCTTCATCTAGCTTCCAGCACTACTAATGCACAAAGTTGTAGCAAAGTGTTAACAAGGCAATCTCTAAGAAAAAAAACGCACGCAAAACAAATGTACTCAGCGAAGGTAATTAAGCTTGGTTAGCTGATGAGATAAAGCAGGGAGAGGGCTATGATTTGGGAAGCTGATGTCCACATTTAGACCTTTATTTTTTGTGTCAAAAAATCTTAGTTTTTCTTTCCTAAGAAGATTTAAAGTTCTCTTTAAGAGCCAAGCCATTCAGGGTTCCCATAGTGTGATCTGGTTTTGAGAAATGGTGTCCCACAGGTGTACAGAAATCTTCTTCCTTATGCTCTTTAATGGTGTGTCTGTGCAAATTCATTTGTGTATGTAATTTCTGTCCTGTTTCACCAACATAAGATCCTTGGCTAAATTTTTTGCAATGGATGAGGTACACAACATTGCTGGAGGTGCAGCTGTATGATCCTGTGATATTGAAGTTCCTTTTCGTGTGTGTGATACTTTTTGATGGATTGATTTGACTGCATAGTTTGCAGCATTTATTTATTCCACAGCCTCATTCCTCTATTTGTGAATTCGTAGCCAGAATGAAGTTTCATGCTGATTAGTTTCTCTCTGAATTTGGGTGGTTACCTAAAAGCCAGCATCGGGGGTTGTTGAAATATTTCTTTCAGTGTTTCATAATTTGTTATGATCGGTTGTAAATTCTTGATTATCTTTCCTATCCCTTCTGGTGCTGGATTGTATGTGGTTACTAGAGGTACATGGTTATTTGTATTTTTTCTCTTTGTTTTGGAGGACATGCTCTCTTTGGGTTTTCAGGGCCATGTTTATGCTGGTATTGCTGATTTTGCCCTTGTACCCTTTCTTATGGAAGAAGTCCGCTAGTGTTCTGAGATGTTTATTTCAGTCTTCTGGGTCTAATCATATATGGTGGTACCTTATGGCCTGGCTGTGTGTGATGACCTGTTTGGTTTGCTGGAGGTGGAAGCTGGAATTGTGCAGATAATTGCATCCATCAATGGGTTTCCAGTATATTGAGGTGTGCAGCTTGTCATCACTTATGTGTACTGCGGTGTCTAGGAAATTGACGTGTGTGCTTGAATAGTCCATTTATAGTTTGATTGCTGGGTGAAATGTGTTCATCAATGAGTAAAATATTTTTATAGTTTAACCTTCTCTGTATATGATGAAAATATAATCGATATAGTGATAGTATCTATATGGCTTTTGTTGTATGCTATTTAAGAATCTGTCCTCTAGATCAGCCATAAACATGTTTGCATATTTGGATCCCATTTTACACTGGAGATAGATGTCATTATTGAAAGTGAAGTACTTGTGTGTTAGAATGAATTCAATGAGCTGTGTAACATCTTCAGTGCTGTATTTGTGGTTTGGTGAGGATGATAACAATCTGTAACATGCAGCAATCCCATCCTTGTGAGGTATCTTGCTGTACAGAGATTGTCCATTCGTGATGAATAGAAGTGTGTTTGGTGGTGATTGCTGCATATTGTTGAGCTTGTTCAGAAAATCAGTTGTATCTTTTAGGAAACTAGCAGTATTTATGACTGATTTAAAAAAAATTTCTACAAGGCCTGAGATTTGTTCAGTAAGTGTGTTCATACCTATTATGATGGGTCTGCCTGGATTCCCGGCTTGTGGATCTTGGGTAGCATGTAGAACTTCTGGATTATCCAGAATTGCACTGATAATGTCGTTGATTGATAGCATTTTAATGAGACCTTTTAATTGTTGAGTGAAATCCTGGGTCGGATCATAATCCAGTTGTTTATAATAGGTGTCTCCCTCCCTCTTGTATGTATTTATTTGCATCCATCACAAACACTGCTCCCTCATAATAATGTTCATCTGTTATGATCTGTGCAAGTTTTTGGATTAAAGCTTTCTACGATCTACAAGATGTCATGTGGATCAAGTCAGTGTCTGACAAGCTACTGATACTGTAAGTTACAGAAAACAAGAAAGACTGCCCATGGTGCAGAACCACAACCCATCAATATTAATCGTTAAAAGGAAAGTGTTATATAAGAGAGTGGATTGGACACATAAGAGAGGTGACTCCTATTGGATTCTATAAATGGGTGATGTGTCAAATCTCCACTCACAAATAGAAACAATGTAAACAAAGGTGATAGCAATAAATCAAAATAAATGATTAAAGAAAATAAAATAAAAATAATGAACTGTAACAAGAAGTCTGCAAATATTCAAACAAATTCCCATAGGTGTAGCTGATGACTAAACATAGGCCACTAGAATGTCTAAACCAAGGCTGCTTCCTCAAACTCAGGCTTGGGGAACTGCCATCTGCAATAGTTAACTGCTTCCCCACCGTCCTATAGCAGAAACACTGCTACAGGGCCATGCAAAATCACGTGTACATACGTGATTTGCATTTCCATGTCGGGGGCAAGCGCGCACCACCCTACCCGCTCCGCTGTTGGCAGCTACAGATGTTGATCACTGGATCCTGGTTGGAGATTCCCCACTGACACTTGGTGATCACTGAGAAACAGTGACAAGGGAGAGACCTGTGTGTAAACAACACAGATCTCTCTCCTGCCAGCAAGGACATGCTGCTGTGTATTTATCTGCACAGTAGAGAAATACACAGCTGCATGTTTCCCTAGTAAAACACACACAGCACACAGTTAACCCTTTGATCGCCCCAGATGTTAACCCCTTCCTGCCCAGTGTCATTAGTACAGTGTCAGTGCTTTTTATTAGCACTGATCACTGTATTAGTGGCATTGGGATGTCAGTGGCAGTTAGTCAGTTCCCACCCAGTGTCAGAATGCCCGTCGCATTCCCGCTATAAGTCCCTAATCGCCGCCATTATTTGTATTAAAAAAAAAATTCCAGTATATATACCGTGATTTGTAGACGCTATAACTTTCACGTAAACCAATTAATTTAAATATTTTGGGATTTTTATTAGCAAAGACATGCAGCAGAATACATTGTGGCCTACATTTATAACAAAATTAGATTTTTTACATTTTTTACTGGATATGTTTTATAGCAAAAAGTCAAAAATATAGTTTTTTTTCCCCAAAATTGTCATTTTTTTTGTTTATAGCGCAAAAAATAAAAAACGCACAGGTGATCAAATGCCACTGAAAGAAAGCTCTGTTTGTGAGAAAAAGGACATAAATTTCATTTGGGTGCAGCGTTGTATGATTGCGCAACTGTCAGTTAAAGTAACGCAGAGCCTTATCGCAAAAATGGCCTGGTCAGGAAGGGGGGGTAAATCCTCTGGCGGGCAAGTGGTTAAAACAAAAGGGGAGAATGGCGCCAGTTAGCCATATAGTGTAGAAAGTTCATTTAATTTTAAATACCAATAATAACAAAGCTGTTGCACTCACAACTGTACATGTGTCAGGGCATATCAGTGAGTGTCAGCGTTCATGGAAGGATGGAGGGATTGCATGAGCTGAATGGACTAGATGGCTCAAGCTTCTCTGCACAGAGAGCCGTTAAAGCCATCCAGCTGCTGGGAACCTCTGAAACTAAAGCAGCTGGAGCTGCTGTAATCTCTGAAGATAAAAGGAGCCCCGCACAGCAAAACTGCTGTTAACTCCGTGTGGTCACATGGAATGCTGGGTACACGTTTCAGGAGACAACATGTTCCCTTTTTCAGCCTCAAGCCATGCAGAGGAACCTAGCTCATCCACCTCATCCAGCAGATCCATCCATCCATAGATGCTGACACTCAGTGATAAATTCTCATACATGTACAATTGTGGGTGCAATAGCTTTTTTTTACTGGTATTTTCAATAAAATTAACAAACTACACTATTTGGCTACCTGTTGAGACTGTACGCTATCACACCAAAACTGGATAATTTATAGAGATCCCACTTTCAGTGTTTAGATTGCAGTAGCAAAACAGTCAAAAAATCATTTGGCTCCAGTCAAATCATTTAGCTCCATTCAAAAATGTCCTATAGCTCTGGAATATACTTTGAGATGTGATTTGGACACCGGGTAAACAGCAGTTTAGGACATACAAGCCATTGTCATACAAGCCTGTACATGTTTGCAAGCTAATCACAGCATAGCATCTTACAGCCTACAATACCGTTACTAGTAGGATTACCTAATGGAACTGTTATAGAAGTCAATTTGTTCATTATACATACATACAATAGATGCTGTATGCATTGCCACACGCCACTTTTGACCTCTGCTTATAATACTATCTTAACCTTTTCCGAACCGCCCTATAACAGAAATATTGCTACAGGGCGGCACGGTGCGCAAAATCATGCATATATACGTGATTTCGCATTTCCGGGCAGGGGGCGCGTGCGAGGCCATGCAAAGCAGTGTGCCTACAGTGAAGCACACAGACACAGCTTATAGTAAAACAGCACACAGCCCACAGTTAACCCTTTGATTGCCCCTCATGTTAACCCCTTCCTGCCCAGTGCCATTAGTACAGTGTCAGTGCTTTTTATTAGCACTGATCACTGTATTGGTGTCACTGGGGATGTCAGTGACACCAAGTCAGTTCCCCCCAGTGTCAGAATGCCCGCCGCAGTCATGCTATAAGTCACTGATCGCTGCCATTACTAGTAGAAATATTTTTTTTTTAAATCCCAGTATATACACCGCCATTTGTAAACACTATAACTTTTACGTAAACCGATTAACTTACTTGTATGTGGGTTTTTTTTTGCAAAGACATGTAGCAGAATACATTTTGGTATAAAGTTATGATGAAATTTGATTTTTTAAAATTTTTTTACTGGATATGTTTAATAGCAAAAAGTCAAAAATATTGTTTATTTTTTTCAAAATTGTTGGGGTTTTTTATAGCGCAAAAAGAAAAAAAAGACAGGCGATCAAATACCACCAAAAGAAATCTCAGTTCATGGGAAAAAAAAGGATGTAAATTTTATTTGATTGCAGCATTGCATGATTGAGCAATTGTCAGTTAAAGTAACGCAGCACCGTAATGCAAAACATGGCCTGGTCAGGAAGGGGGAATGGAGGGCAAGTGGTTAAACAAATAAAACAGAAAGCAGTCTGTGCTCCAAAAAGAGGCACAGAGCTAAGGGACTGATGCATTTCTCAGACACTGCCAGTGTCTCTTGATTAAACTCTTGATTAAACCAACTTGCAAGGTTCAGCAGAATTATGAGGTTGATAAAGAGGAACTGCTGGGTAATGTCAATCACTTATGGTACAAAACTGTCGATTGCATGTCAACTAGAGGGCACGATCAAACAATTCATTGCTACTTATGAGTGTTATCAAAGACTGTGCCTTGAAGCACTATTAAACTAAAAACTGAAAATGTATTATATTGCATCCTTTTTTTTTTTTTTTTTTAGTCCCGCTGTGTAGTGAACACACTCACAAAACTAGCACCCAGTGCAAAACAAAGTGGCACACAAAAGTGAAGAACACAAAAAAGTGCACAGGGTGTACGTTTAGTCCTCCTCCAAAGAGAAAGGGTCCTATATTCCATAAGTAGATGTGGTGGCAACATAATTTTTCTTTCTTCTTGCTTTTTTTCCATCTCTTTTAACTTGGTGATATGACCAGTCACACACCTCCAGTAATAGTGAGACACCACTGTGGAGGAATCAGCACAGGACACAGCAGACAGCATCATTATCAGACTGGGGGTATGAGAGTGTTAAATGTAGCAGATTTGAATGCAATAACAAATTGAAGTCAAACTCCAGCTCACATTTTATAATCAGTTACAGCAACCAGTTTTTTTCCTTTTGGGATAAAGGTTTTACATGAATACGTTAAAGCTGATTATTTTAATCACCCTTGCCAGTGGTCAATGGCATTCTGCTGGAACTTGAGCTTCTGAAACACAGCAGACTTGCTGAATGATTTACCAGATAAAAACAGAAGAAAGAAAGCCTAAAAAAAGGAAACTAATACAGCCATGACAGCTAAGAATTGGTACGCTGTAATAAAATAAATGTTCGCTTTTGGGGGTTTAATACTGCTTTAAATATACTAACCTCTTAAAGCAGTACAACACTGAAGAGTCACAGGAAAAAATTTAGGGATCTGATGAGCATAATGTAGAGATTGAGAGGTTAGTACTACAAACAAAGACAAAAGCAGAGCTGAGAATCACACAACTTTATGACTTTAAATCTCATCACTCTACATCTACGAGACATTCCTTCAGTTTTGCCAAGTGACAAGTCTCTACCATCAAGATCTTCCACTCTCAGCCAACAACTTATTTAAATTTGTGCCGACCCTGAAGCTCATAAAAGTCAGACAGTCTTTGCCCCAAAGAAAGCAGAAATGGAAACAGAAGCCATAGAAACTGCGTGCAACAAAGCCGAGGTGGAAGCAGAAGCTGCATGCAAGAAAGCACAGCTAGAAGCAGAGGTAAAATCAGAAGCTGCATTCAAGAGAGCAGAAATGGAAGCTTTTGGGAAGAAACAATGTGAGCATGCCACGGTCATGGCAAGGTTAAAGGTTTTAGAGCAAGCTGTTAGCCAAAGTAAAGGACACAGCAACAACAGACACTCAGTTGCATCATATGTCTCATTTACAATCCCAACATTTTAGCTCCCAGCCACAGCAGTTGTATCCCTCAACCAAGGTCAGCATACCACCTCTCAAGACAATCTGCCTACTCATTCCTCAGTACACTAGGCTTTAGCACCTCAGCAAACTGTGGACATCGGTGTGAAGATAATAGACAATACACCTTACCATGGAGCTAGTCAATTACCTCCTACCAAGTACACTGCCCCACAGCTAAAGCCCAACATGGCAATCAACTCTAAGCCAGTATCAAGTATGAATGCCTCTGCACCACCATACATCCCAGAGTTGCTCAATTTCAGTGCACCCGCCAATATAACTAACTTTGTCACATATGCAAAAGCTTAAACTTGCCAAAGCTGATACCTACCTAGATACCACTTGTGGGGTTAACCCAATAGTCTCCAAGTTACCTTATGTATGACAGGAAAAACTGGCATCTCTTGGAACAAGGTACAAGGGAGAAAATAAAGTTTCCTTTACTCCCTTTTCCTACTTCTTTGAGTTCATTAGCAGAAATGCACTAAAAAGTTTCTCCTTTGGGGAGTCCAACCCAACTCAGTCCACTTTCTCCAAGGCATGAAAGCTCATGCATTTCACATAAAAATCGAAGTGGTCCAGTGTCTGTGAAAATAAATGATGTTCTACCTGCACCTACTACACTCCCTGAAAAACAAAATCAGAACAACAAAATCAAGAACCCAAATCATCAATGTTTCATACATAACAAACCACACCTACTTGGGAAATGTATTGGCTTCAGAAGGAACCCCCTAAAAGAATGTAGGCATTTTTTAAAGAAATTTGGGGTTTGCTTCAAATGCTGTGCTTTCACTGTTATGCTACTGTTCAGTGCATAAAATGTGGCACTGATGATCACGAGCAAGCACTTTGTCCATTACCAGAGAGCCCTACTCTGTCCACAGGTAATCATCCAGAGGCAAAGGATGAAGGGTGGAACACTCCAGTTTCTCTACACATGTACTGATATCTGTGGAGAAGGAATCTGTGACAAATCCTGGGCAAAAATATACTGAGCTTGTGTATACTCCAAGGGTCAACCCGAAAAAGCTGTAAGACTGTATACTCTTCTAGATGATCAGAGTAACAGGTCTCTTGCAAGATCAAACAGGAGATACACCCTGGGCACCTGTGCTGGCATTATAGAAGTTCCAGGTAGGAGAGACACTGGTCTTCTAGTAGCTCCCTTGAATGTCACTGTAGAAATACCATTGCCCACTCTCATTGACTAAAACAGGATTTCAACTAATAGAGATGAGATATCTACTCCAGCATCTGCCTCTCACCACTCTCACTTGAGAGACATAGCTGACCACATACCACCTCTTGATGGAAATGCCAGTATTCTCCTGCTTTTCAGCAGAGACATCCCAAGGGTACACAAAGCTCACCAATGAATCAATATGTCACATGACGTGTCATAGCTCCAACACCTAGAACTAGGCTACATCATTATAGGCAATGCCTGTCTGGGTAATGTCAGGAGGTCTCCCATAGTTTCTTCTTTCAAGACAAATGTCCTGCCAAATGGTCGCATTACTCGTTTTGAGCAGTGCCCACATCACTACCATGTCAAAGAAAGACTTTGCAATAAAGGCAAGCAACAGTTCTTCAGACAAGGTAATAATAAGGCCCTTAATTTCTGGGATGATAATGTCAACACCACAGTGTTTGATGTATCAACTAAAGACAATGAGCTGGCCACCATGGAAGACAAGGAGGTCTTAAAAAGGAGTTTATCAGGACAATTCCAATAGCTGGGTGGCACCACTACCATTTCATGCCTCAAGAAAGAAACTACCAGAGAGATGGTGAGCATGGATTAGGACCACACCCAGGAAGGAGCCTGACCATGGCTTGGAGCGGGAGCTTGATGTGAGGGCTCCCAAGCACCTCCAGTGTCCTGCCGAGAAGGGGAGAGATGTGCGGGAAGCCCTGGAGAGACTAGCCAGGGAAAAGGGGGGGGCTTGCCTGGTGGGGAGCATGGACCAAGGACCTCCAGTGTTCCCAGCCCGATGCTGTGTGTTCCCCAGAGCTCAGTGGATGCCGGACGATCAGGTGATCTGCCGCAAGGGAGCTCTGGGAGGCAGAGGAGCCGTCCGGCGTTTCTTGGAGCAAGGGAGATGCTGGCTCTCTTCCTCCTGCACACAGGACCATGGCAGCTGGAGAGACGCTGAAATGGGCTGGGTGAACCCCCCTGCAATCCTCTCCTTGTGTGAGGGGAATGTCGAGTGCAATGCTCCCCAGAAGAGAGTACCAGGAGCCGCCTCACCCCTCACATGGAGTAAAAGAAGAGATGTCCTAAAGTGCGGGAAAGTCTCTCAAAGAAGTTCAATCTCTATTGAAACCAGAGATCTCACAATGGGGGTGAAGTATTCCTGTTTTTCATGTAAGTCCTATTTTTATACATACCAGTGATAATGCAAGAGGGAGCAGTCATTCCCTTGTTCAGAGTGCGGGAAATGTTTTTCATAGAAGTCCAGCCTGCATATATATCAGAGACCTCACATGAGGAAGATGCTATATCCCTGTTCTAAGTGCAGGAAATGTTTTCTCAGACAAATCTGTGCATAGATCCCCAGATGGATATGGCGTCCCCTGTGCAGAGTGATGGTAGTAGGTCTCTGAAATCCTTGAAAAAAATGATATACTAATGCCAGCTTGTAGCTATATGGAGAATTAAGCACATGAAGGACAGAGACTATACGTTTTATTCTCATGCACATGAAATTTATTTAAGACTGGATTATATATTGCTGCACCATCGACTTATTGAGTCTCTGGTCAAAGTAAAAATAGAAGTGATGTCAATTTCGGACCATGACCCTGTCACATTGCAATTATTATGGGGAAATGAGCAGATTGGGGGGGAAATTATGGAGGTTAAATGAGACACTTTTTCAGGATTCAGAGGTGGATCAAAGAATAAAAGAAGAAATGGAGCAATTTTTTGAGAAAAATGATTCTGGGGAAGTGTCCATGGCAACGGTGTGGGAGGCTCATAAGGCCTTTATTAGAGGAATCTTGATAGCGATTGGAGCAAAAAAGAAGAGGGAAAGAAGAAAAAAAATAAACACGCTAGTGAACTCTGTGAGTTAGAGCAGATACATAAACATAAAGTAACAAAAGAGATTATGCAGAGGGTAATAAATAAAAGAGGAGAATTAAATACATTTCTGGGAGAAGATACGAGAAGAGTGTTCAATAAAATGATAAGTGAGAGATACAGATGGGGAGATAGGCCAGTAAAGTATTTAATGAGGGTCAGAGAAAAAAAAATCTAGGAACTATATAGGGAAAAGAAGAGACCACAAAGGAGAATTAATGTATTCAACTAAAGATATAGCTAAAGTGTTTAAAGAATATTATAATAAGCTATATAATATTATCCCCCACAGCTTCATATGTAAAGGTGAAGTAGGAAAAATAGAAAAAAGACAGATATACTTAAAAAAGGCAGGATTACCAAAATTAATTGAGGAGCAATTAAAATCCCTAGAATCAGCAATAACGCAAGAGGAAATACACTTGGCATTAAAGAGCACTATAGCCGGGAAAATTCCAGGACCTGATGGATACACAGTGAGATATTATAAAAAATATAAAGAATTATTAGTACCTAAAATGAGGATATATATGAATGCATTGGGAGGAGAGATGGAAATGAGGAGGGAATCCCTACAAGCCCATGTAGTTCTCATACATAAGGAAGGTAAAGATGATACTCACTGTTCAAGTTACAGTTCGATTTCCTTATTAAATCCAGATACCAAACTATATGCAAAAGTTCTGGCAAACAGGTTGAAAGGTGCTGAAAAGGCATTTGATAGAGTAGATTGGGGATATATGTTGGATACATTGGAAGTATTGGGGATGGGACCTAGAATGAGAGCGTGGATAAGGAAATTATATAGTGTGGAAATGATATAGCGAGCGCTGCAAACAGAAATGTGTAAGCAGCTAGAACACCAAAAAAGGCAACCAACCAACCTTACAATAATCAATAGAAAGAGAAAATAGGTGCAGCGCTAATAATCAGAATATAGAAAAAATATTCTCTATAAAGTATATATGCATCTAAATGCCAATGATCAAAAAGATAAAATCAATGCAAGATGTGATACAATGGTAAACAGTGCGCTAATCTGTGAGAAATGTTAAAGCACACGTAAAGTCCTCATCCTAGATCAGTGGTGATAAGAGAGGTGAAAAATCCTAGGAGCAGATAGAGTGCGCACTCACCAGAGGTGCGTTTAAATAACGCATGTAGAGAAGTATAATCTGCAAAATCTCTCCAGCATCAAGGCTCTGGTCAGATCGCACTCCGTACTATCCTCTGTTTCACCGCGAAGAGCAGTAACCAGGATTCATCAAACCATGTAGGCGTCAAAGGTACTCCTGCGATCACTTGTACGGAGACGCATGCCCAGAAGACACAGAGGCGCAGAATACCACCACGGTATTCTGCACCTCTGTGTCTTCTGGGCATGCGTCTCCGTACAAGTGATCGCAGGAGTACCTTTGACGCCTACACGGTTTGATGAATCCTGGTTACTGCTCTTCGCGGTGAAACAGAGGATAGTACGGAGTGCGATCTGACCAGAGCCTTGATGCTGGAGAGATTTTGCAGATTATACTTCTCTACATGCGTTATTTAAACGCACCTCTGGTGAGTGCGCACTCTATCTGCTCCTAGGATTTTTCACCTCTCTTATCACCACTGATCTGGGATGAGAACTTTACGTGTGCTTTAACATTTCTCACGGATTAGCGCACTGTTTACCATTGTATCACATCTTGCATTGATTTTATCTTTTTGATCATTGGCATTTAGATGCATATATACTTTATAGAGAATATTTTTTCTGTATTCTGATTATTAGCGCTGCACCTATTTTCTCTTTTTAAGGAAATTATATAGTCAACCCTCTGCAGCAATCATGGTTAATGGGGAATTGTCAGAGTATTTTGGGATGCAGAACGGAACTAGACAGGGATGCCCTTTGTCTCCATTGCTATAAGTTTTATCATTGGAATCTCTTTTGGCTACAATAAGGAATAATATAGATATAAAAGGAATTTGGATAGGAGATATGGAGCATAAGGTGGCAGTTTATGCAGATGACATGCTGTTCTATGTGGGAAACCCAAGGATAACATTGCCAAATTTAATGAAATCACTGAAAGAATATGGGGAGATGTCAAATTTAAAAATGAACAAAAACAGAAATTTTAAACATAAATCTTCCAAATAGAGAGAAAAATAGGTCACAGGAGGAATTTCCCTTTGTTTGGAGAGAAAAAGTATTGAAATATCTAGGAATAAAATTAACTGTATCCTCCAAGAACTTGTATAAATTGAATTATATCCCATTGTTAAATGAGATCAGGGATGAACTAAGGAAATTAGGAGGGGGAACCCCGTCATGGATAGGTCGTATAAATTTGATAAAAATGGTGATTGTTCCAAAAATATTATATAAATTTCAAATGATACCAATTAAACTAGCAGAAGTATACTTTAGATCAATTAAAAAAATGTTAAGATTTATTTGGAGGCATAAAAAACCAAGAATAAGCCAGGAAATTTTATGTAGAAATAAAGAGAAAGGAGGATTGGGAGTCCCAGATTTAAAAAGATATTATAACTCGGTAATAATGGTGAGAATTTTTGACTGGACATATAATGCAGATTGGAAAAGCTGGGTTAAAATAGAAAATATACTGTGGGCGGAGCCTGACGATGGCGGCGGCGGAGAGCTCGTGCTAGGAGCTCTAGCAACGAGCCTTCCCTGACCGACCCCCCCTATTTTCGGCCTCAATTCCCCCCAGCGGTGTGAAGCCCTAGATGGCGGAAACATACCTCGGCCGGGTGGGCTTACTTTGATGGGCAGCGGTGCGCGGTTGGAGGAGCCGGAGAGCAGTGGAGAGAGACTGGGACGCTGAGCCTGGTTGCTGGGAGACGAGGAGGCGTGGCCGGGACACGAGACCAGCCGCGGTGCATCCCTGGGAAGCAGGGACGCCGGCCGGCCGAAGGCTGACAGGAGGAAGGAGAGTCGAATGAAAGTGGAAGCCGGCTGCCTCCTCGATGTGACCGGGAGACGCTCACTGCTGCCTATACCCCCCCTGGCTGGCTGTCCGTGCCTGGGCCTGGTGGACCAAGGAATCCCAGGAAACCCACCCTGCCTCCCTGGGACGGATCCTAAGGAGGAAAGGAGTGAGAGAGGAAAGGGGAGAAAGGAGAGAAAGAAAGAAGAAAGAAAAGGGAAAGAAAAATAATACAGCATCGGAAACCCTGAGGAATCCCCCCCCCAGGACTGAGCAGCAGTGATGGCCCTCCGCATAAGCATGGAACCACCGTCCTGAGAAGGGAAGGGTGAGTGAGAGCTACTGGGGGCTTATTGTGTTGGGGACCCCTGAGTGACATAGGAGACCAGGTGGTGAAAGAGGGGAGGAGAGGATTCCCAGGGGTTGGAAGAGAAGAAGAGAGGAGGCCCAGGTGTCCTAGGAAAATAAAACATAAAAAATCGCAAGTGTGCCTAGTCCAGCAATTATAAAGGAGAAGTATAATCCCATCTTGAGGATACAGAAAGAAAAAATTAATAAAAGAAATTTACAGAGGATATGAAGAATAAAGGCCCCAAGGCAGCAGGGCCCAAAGGGTCTCAAACAGGAACAATAAAGAAATTCACATCATATGGAAATAGTACGTCAGAAAGGGCCCAGGGCGCAAGCACAAAAGGGGAAATGGACACTAGTTCAGGTAATAGTCTGAGATTATCATTGGGCATGAATAGCAGCTGCAGCCAACAAATAGAGGATGGCCCGGGAAAAAGAGAATCAGATGGGGAACTACAAGCACCAAATAAGAAGGAGATGATAGAAATGTTTCAGAATTTGGAAAAAATTATAAAACATGAAATGACAGCTATTCGAAATGACCTAGGGCACCTGCTATTAAGAATAGAAGAAACAGAGGAGAAAGTTAAAATCCAGGCCCAAAACATGGACAATTTAAGGAAAAAAATAAATCAATTGGAAAACACCCAGAAAAAATTGACCTATAGGATGGAAGTCCAAGAAAATAAAGAAAGAAGGTGTAACCTTAGGGTACGAGGAATTCCAGAGTCTGCAAAAGGCGAAATACTATATGAACTAGTGAAAAAAATCTTTAACTCCACAAGAGATAGACCTGAAACAGACGGGATCAAATTAGAGGGAGTGTTTAGAATAGGAATGCTTAAACAGGCTACTGAGAAGGAAAAACCGAGGGATATAATTGTCCAGTTCCAAAAATTCGGGGTCAAAGATGAGATTTGGAAGAAGACCAAGGGAAGAGCATTAATTAAGTATGGAGATTTGACTATTCAAATTTATGCGGACTTAACAGTAAAGACCCTATGGAGAAGGAGATCCCTGAGACCCCTGTTGGAGCAAATGAGGAAACAGAATGTGCAGTATAAATGGGGTATCTCAGCATCTCTAGTTGGCTGGAAAAATGGGGTCACAGCCTATTTGAGATTTCCGGAGGAACTAAGAGACTTTTGCGAGAGACTGGATTTGCAAAGAATGGAGATAGCAGGGTGGGAAGAAGAAGAAGAAGATAAAGGAGATATAGATGTTTCAAGAAAAGAGGACTGGCAGCGGGTCAGGGGGAAGGGGAGGAAGACTTTGGGGTTGGGGAGGGAAAGGAGGGAGAATTAAGTAGAAATTGTGTTATTTTTTTTTTTCTCCCACTTCCATCTCTCGCCCCTGGTCTCTCCCCTCCGGATGTCGAGGTCCTTTAGAATGCTCTGGTGAAGGGAGGGAAGTAGAGATTCTTCTTGAGCTTGGAGGATAGAGAGAGGAGATTTTGGGGGGGTCGGAGGAGAGGCAAGCCGTCCATGGGCGGAGCTTACTCCCTAAGTTTTAAATCAAAGGTGGAAACAGATCCACAAATGATTTGTAGGCAGTTTATAGGCCTAAAAACGGGTAGGGGAAAAAAAGAGAGGGGGGGAGGGATGGGGGGTGGGAGATGGGTGTTGGGTGGGAGGATGAGGGGGGAGGGGAGGTGGGGCTAAAATACTGCACGATAGAAGGGCCTAATAGGAAGAGGTACATTAGAAGAGAGATAGACAGATTAAAGAAGGATGGAAGAAATACAGGTTATAACATATAATGTGAACGGGTTGAACTGTCCTGGGAAAAGATTTAAGTTGTTCAAAGAGTTACACCATAGGGCAACGTCAGTGGTATTTTTACAGGAAACACATTTTGAGATAAAGTCAAATGTGAAATTAAAATCTAAATATTATCCAACATGGTACTACGCTGACTCCCCAATTAAAAGAGCAAAAGGAGTGGCAATAGGGTTGGCAAAGAACATGAGATTTGAACTGGAGGATAGAAGAACTGATCCGGAGGGGAGATTCCTGTTTTTGAAAGGTAAATTACAGGGAATCGAGTGTACATTAGCCAATATATATTGCCCCAACAAAAAGCCGGAGAACTATTTGAAGGGTCTGTTGAAAAAACTGATGGACTTTAAAAAAGGGCGTTTGATAGTAGCAGGAGACTTAAATCTCTGTATGGATCCCCAAAAGGATGCAACCTCCCCTGTGCGGAGAGAGGGGGGTGGGTCTCTGAGAGCTTTGAAGAAAGCGATTCACGAGTACCAACTGGTGGACACTTGGAGAATAATGCATATGAGAGACAGAGACTACACCTTCTTCTCTAAGGCACATGAGATATATTCGAGGTTGGATTATATTTTAATAGATCATCAACTCATAGAATTATTGGTTAAAATAGAAATAGAGATGAGTACATTATCGGACCATGCCCCTGTCACAATGAAAATGGGATGGGGAAGACGGTGGACGGGAGGTTTAGGATGGAGGTTAAATGAGGCCCTTCTTATGGATGAGGACATAGCGCAGAAGATTGGGGAAGAGATCAAGTTATATTTTAAGGAGAATGAGACAGAGGAAGTATCGACAGCTACAGTATGGGAAAGCCACAAGGCATATATAAGAGGTATCCTGATTGCGATGGGAGCAAGGAAGAAAAGAGAAAGAAGAGAGAGGGTTAGCGGGCTCCTAAAAGACATCCTGGATCTAGAGCAGATACAAAAGAAGAAAATAACAAGAGAAATAGGACAGAAATTAATGGATAAAAAAGATGAATTAGAGAGATTGATGGACGAAGAGAGGAGAAGGGTATATAATAAAGTACTAAATGAAAGATATAGATGGGGCGACAGACCAGGAAAATACTTAATGAGAGCTCTGAATAAAAAGAAAAATAGAAATTATATAGAAAGGATAAAAACCCTAAAGGAGAGTTGGTTTATTCAATTAAAGAGATTATTAAAGTGTTCACGGATTACTATAGAAAACTGTATAATATCAGTCCCCATGGCTCTTCAAAGGAAAATGTAAAGGATATTAACGAAAAAAGGATGATTATATTTAAAAAATGCAGGATTACCAAAGTTAAGTGAAATACAATTGAACGCCTTGGACGCGGAAATTTCCCAGGATGAAATAAAAGTAGCATTAAAAAGTACAGGGGGTGGAAAAAGTCCAGGACCGGATGGGTATACAGTTAAGTACTATAAAAAATATAGTGAAATATTGTTACCTAAGCTGAAGAAGTATATGAACGACCTGGGAGGCGGGATGGAGGGGAGAGGAGAATCTCTTCAGGCCCATGTTGTACTCATTCAGAAGGAGGGAAAAGACCCTTCCCAGTGTTCTAGCTATAGACCAATTTCATTATTGAACACCGATACTAAGTTGTACGCAAAGGTTCTAGCAAACAGGCTGAAAGATCTAATGCCTGAATGGATTCATGGAGATCAGGTGGGCTTCGTCCCAGGGAGAGAGGGTAGAGACAACGGGTTGAGAACACTGATGCTCATTCAGAAAAGTAGAAAAGGGAAGGCCCCGACGGTACTATTGTCGATTGATGCCGAAAAGGCGTTCGATAGAGTGGACTGGGGCTTCATGATGGACAACTTAGAAGTGTTGGGGATTGGAGAGAGAATGCGTGAGTGGATAGGTAAATTATATAGGGAGCCCACCGCAATTATCACGGTAAATGGGGAGAGGTCGGAATCCATTGGAATGTTCAATGGAACAAGACAGGGCTGCCCACTGTCCCCCTTGCTGTTTGTTCTGTCATTGGAACCCCTGTTGTCTACGATAAGGAATAGTGGAGCGGTAAAGGGAATCCAGATAGAAAATACAGAGCATAAAGTAGCGGCCTTATTGTTTTATGTAGACAACCCTCGAATAACATTACCAAATATAATTAAGATCTTGAAGGAATATGGCGATCTATCAAATTTAAAAATTAATCCAACAAAAACAGAGATCTTGAACATCAACGTACCAAAGAGTGAAAAGGAAAAGCTACAAAAAGAGTTCCCCTTTACATGGAGAGAAAAAGATTTAAAATATCTAGGAATAAAACTTGCTATCTCATATAAACAACTGTATAGATTAAACTATATTTGTTTGATAAATGAGATTAAGGAAGAATTAAAAATATTAGAAGGTGGAAACCCATCATGGATAGGACGTATAAACCTAGTTAAAATGGTAATCATACCTAAAATACTGTATAGATTCCAAATGGTCCCAATTAAACTGCCAGAGGTGTTTTTAAGATAATGAAAAAAATGTTAATAAGATATATCTGGAGGAACAAAAAATCAAGAATATCATATGAAATATTGAGTAGAACTAAAGAGAAAAGGGGAATGGGACTACCTGATGTCAAGAGAAACTATAAAGCAGTAATTTTAGCAAGAATTTATGATTGGACATTCAACCACAAGGGGAAGAGTTGGGTAAAAATTGAAAATGAATTGAGTGGGATTAGTTTGAGTAAGATGATATGGGTTCCAGCACATCTTAGAAGAGTTAAAGAAAGCACAAGTATTTACACTTTAAATGTTTTAAGGGTATGGGATAATTTACACAAAAGTAGGAAATGGGAATTCAATTCTATATTAATGCCTCTTGTAAATTCTGATTATTTCCCCCCAGGAAAGGATGAGATATCTGGTAGATGGTTTAAAAGGGAAGATATCCAACTGAGAGATGTACTGGTAGAGGGGGAATTGAGACCATTTAAAGAATTAAAAGAGAAGAAGGGAGAAAGTTTTATTGGAATAGACGAGTGGAAATATCATCAGTTAAAATGCTTTATTGGAAAACTACCAAAACCCCTGAGATTAAAAAAGGATTGGAATATGTTTGAAAGGTTGTTGGAAACACGTAGAGATGGGAAACACGGAATTGCCAAAGTTTATAGAATACTCACAGAATTAGACACAGACACAAAGTTAATTTTTATAACGAAATGGGAAAGAGATATGGAGGTGGTGTTAGACGAGGACCAACAGAACAAGATATATAGATTGATACACGAGAATGTTAGTATGAGAGATGTGGAGATTAACTATAAATGTTTGACACGATGGCATATCACACCGAGTATTGAGCACAAGATGAGGGGGGAGAATTCTAAAATGTGTTGGAGAGGTTGTGGGGAGGAGGGCACGGTGTTTCACATTTGGTGGCAATGTCCGAAAATTCAGGCTTTCTGGAAGATAATAGTTAACTCAATAGAAATAATAACTGGAAATGACCTAGGGTTAGACCCAACGATATGTCTCCTACATAGTGTTGGGATCACAGTAAATAAATATAAAGAATCAGGCGTTTGGTACTATTTAAATGCTGCAAAGGGGTTGATACCCAAGTTCTGGCAAAAATCAGAGGTGCCGAAGGAGGAAGACTGGATCAACAGAGTAAATCAGATAAGTAGAATGGAAAAATCTTACTATATGCAGGAAGATAGGATGGAAATATACTATACAAGATGGGAAAAATGGGAAAAATCAGGACTGAAAGAGAAGTATAGAAAACTATAAATTAAGAAACTATTGGGCCTCGAGAGAGTATAGAACGTGCAAAGGGGAGGGAGGGGGAAGGGGGGTGGGAAAGGGTTGGGAGGGGAGGGAAAGAAAAGATTTATTAGAAGGGGCAAGGTAGAAATGTATGGAATATTTATATGTATTGTTATCTCTTCTTATGGAATTTTTTTGTAAAAAATGAAAAACTAATAAATATTTAAATTAAAAAAAAAAAAAAAAATAGAAAATATACTAAGTGATACTAAATTAAGTGGAATAGTATGCTTACCTCCACAATACAGAGGATTAGAAGACAGTACAAGTTTGTTCACATTTAATGTTTTAAGAGTTTGGGATGTTTTACACAAACAGATGGGATGAGAATTTAATTCATTGTTAATGCCCTTAAAGTCCACAGAGTTTTTCCCCCCTGGTAAAGAAGGTATCACAGGGAAGTGGATTAAGAAGGGATATAATGGTGGGGGTGGAAATAGGATCACTTAAGGAATTAGAAAAAAAAGGAGACATTTTTACGAGAATGGATGAGTGGCGTTATTTTCAATTGAAACACTTTATAGGAAAGCTTCCAAAGCCTGTAAGAATAAGAGAGGATTGGAATCCTTTTGAGTACTTGTTAGGTACACGGGGAAATGGGAAACATGGAACCTCTAAAATATATAAGATTCTCACTGAAATAAACGCAGATATAAGTCCTCCATATATAGAAAAATGGGAAAGAGAAATAGGAGTTACAATAGATGTGGAAAAACAGAGGAAAATGTATAGAATAATCCACGGAAATATAAATATGCAGGAGGTAGAAATGAATTATAAGTGTTTGGCAAAATAGTATATCACACCGAGCGTGGCACACAGATTGAGTGGAGATAATTCACCTTTATGTTGGCGTGGATGTGGAGGTAGAGGCACAATGTATCACATATAGTGGGAGTGTTCTAAAATACAAGAGTATTGGGGGAAAATAGTAAGCTTGATTCAGAAAATTACAGAGGATGATATTCTAGTACACCCAGAAATTTGCCTTTTTCATAGTATTAAGCGTTCAGTTAAAAAATACAAAGAATCTGGTTTATTGTACTATTTGAATGCAGCAAAGGGACTGATACCCAAGTATTGGAGGAGACAGGAGGTGCCGAAAATAAAAGACTGGGTGGATAGGGTGGATCAAATATGTAAATTGGAGGAACTTTATCATTTGAATGAAGATAAGATGGAGAGTCACCATACAAGATGGAACAAATGGGAGGAATTCAAAACATTAAGGCTAGCCTTAGAGGTTATGGGGGATTAATATAGAATAATATGGAAACATATTTTGTTCTTCTTTTATAGACATTACGATCTCCAGAAATGAACAGGAAAATACAGAGCAGAAGGGATCAGGGATTGGATGGCGCGAGGGGGGGGGGGGTGGGTGGTAAATAGGTAGGGGGGGGAGGAATGAAACGATAAATGTTTTGATAAGAAGCTAAGGTTTTAATGAGTATGCTTGTATAACTTGTTTATCTGAAAAATTAATAAATATTTAAATTTAAAAAAAAAAGAAACTACCAGATAATGTTTAGCATACAGAAGCATGATTTACATCTTTACAATTCACCCTGAACAGTAAGCCTCCGAATAAAAGCCTGCACCACTTCTTAACCACTTCCCGACCGGCCGTTGTATATAAACGGCTGGACGGTGGCACTGCAGGGTCGGGTGGCCGTCTATAAACGGCCTCCCTGCACCCTGCTTGTGCGCGCTCCCTGGGAGCGCGCAGCACCGCGATCCGGTGCCCGCTGTGTCCTCCGGACACAGTGAAACACCGATCGTCGGACGGGACCTCTGGCCAATCAGTGATCACATGCAAAGTAGTAAGCAAGATGTCACTTGTGACATCATTGCTTACTATGTGTGAAATCTGTGAATGATCACAGAGGTCACATGGTACAAGGCTATTCACAAAAGCCTTGTACCATGTGACAAGCTGTGACCAATCACAGCTCACTCTGTATTTCTCAATGAGTGCAGGAATGCACACAGAGAGAAAGAGAAATGATTGCTTTTACATCCTATATGGGTGTAAAAGCAATCAGTGTTAAAAAAAAAAAAAAATCTTTATCACCCCTCACAAGTAGTACAGTGTCACCATGGTGACACTGTACTGCTAGGGTGACAGTATGTAAAAAAAAAATAAAAATAAAAAATAATAATATAAAAAAATAAAATAAAAATGTAAAAAAAAATGTTTAAAAATTATAATTTTTGCTTATAAACTAATTTGGATTTTTTTTTTTTTTTTTTTTACTAAAAAGATAACGGAATAAATTTTGGCTAAGATTTATGATGAAATATTATTTATTTGCAAAATCTTATAAAAAAAACACTTTTTTAAAAAATTTTTGGACATTTCATTTACATAGCAAAAAAAATACAAATCCCAGTGGTGAATAAATACCACCAAAATAAAGCTTTATCTATCTAAAAAAAATGATAAAAAAATTCATTTGGGTACAGTGTTGCTAGACCGCGCAATTGTCATTCAAAGTGTAATAGCGCTAAAAGCTGAAAATTGCCCTGGTCAGGAAGGGGGTAAAAGTGTCCGGTCTGGAAGTGGTTAAGTAAAGAGAGGAACGTTGGTACCTCCCATGTTTTGGCATGTACCATTCTCGCAAGCCAGATCAGATATGAAGGTGTATCTCTCACAATGTCCTTCTCACCAGACCTAAACTGAACAATTACCATATTTTTTGCTCCATACCTTACCATAAGACGCACCTAGGTTTTAGAGGAGGAAAACAAGAAAAAAATATTGTGAACCAATGGACTGAAGTCAGTACAGGAAATGACCAGAGATGGCGGATGTACTACAGGAGATGTCCAGAGACTGCAGAGATAGTACAGGAGATGACCAGAGACTGCAGGCATAGTACAGAAGATGACCAGAGACTGCAGACATAGTACAGGAGATGGCCTAGGCGATTGGAAGCTAAAGTTGTCCTCCCCCCCTCCCCATAGTCTTCTGTCACATGTGACAGGTCCCAGAAGACCATGGGGCCATTCACAAAGTGCAGCGCTCCCTGCGCATGTGCAGTGGGCACACAGCTGTGAAGCCGCAAGATTGTCACAGCCGGGTGCCCACACTAAAGATGCCGGTGCCAGGGAGAGAAGATGGCCAGTGAAACCAGCGGTGGTGAGGACACCGCTGGACCAAGGAATAGGTAAGTGGCTGTATTTTAAAAGTCAGCAGCTACAGTTTTTGTAGCTGCTGACTTTTTTCTTTTTTCAGCTGCTCTGGGCCCTACCTGTCATTGCCACAGAAGAGCTGAGTGGCCGGCCTGGTATTCTAACACAGCAGTGGTGACGGGGGGAATACCAGGCCAGCCGCTCCATATTCGCTCCATAAGACGCACAGACATTTCCCCTCATTTTTATGGGGGGAAAGAAGTGCATCTTATGGAATGAAAAATACAGTACCTTATAGAAATTATGCTGTTATGACAAACATTGTTTCATGGTCCAAGAACACAACAGAAACTTCCTTCTGGTATCACAACAATGATGTCAACAACAAAGTAATAGACTTCTGAATAAAGATACGTGTTTTTGGTAACAGCCCTTCTCCTACTGTAACAATTTATGAGCTGAGAAAAACAGAACAAGAAAGCGCAAAAATGATTCAGGTCTGATACATGTGAATTTGTGGAAACAAATTTATATATAAACCATGGGCTTAATTCTCTGCCCACAGAGGAAGAAGAAGCGGTTGATCATCTCTGGAGAACTTAGAATATGCTTGCCACTGGGGGAGTGCGCATGCGCGGCCGGCGGGACGGACATGTTCCGCTG
Organism: Staurois parvus; assembly: GCF_062004578.1. NCBI lineage: Eukaryota > Metazoa > Chordata > Amphibia > Anura > Ranidae > Staurois > Staurois parvus. The sequence goes on along the minus strand of NW_028317807.1, from coordinate 17,398,104 downwards.
AGGCTCCGTCTCCCCGTCGGGTGACAGCGCCACAAAGCAGCGGGTCCCGGCCCGCAACATATCACAGGGGACCCGACCGAAGAGGCAACCCTCCCAGGGACCGATCCGCCTTGGTCTGCGGTGGATCCCTTGCAGTAGGTCGGAGTAATCCGACGGGACACATGTCCCAGCGACGAGCGCCGCACAGACCCGCCCACCACAGCCCATACTGAACCTGGGCAGGAGAGAGAGAAAAGGGGGGCTGAGAACACCATAACAGCCCCCCCCACTGACAGGCAACAAAATGGTTAAGGGGGCACCCCGGCACCAGGTCCCCCCTTCTACAAAATCAATCAAGGAGGCCCTGGCAAAGGCCTCCACAAAGATGGCCACCGCCCCAGCACATGGAAGCAAGAAGGGGACAAGTGCATATGCAGCCCTACAGGATCCGCAGCCCAGCCATCCCTGCACGTCTGAGGGTGAGTCTGACACTGAAACAGATGCCCCTACACAAGCCCTGATGCCTGACCTTACAACCCCTGACCTGTTAACCCGCTTTGAACAAATGCTACACAAAGCTTTGAAGCAAACCTCGGACCGCATCACTGCTACGCTATCTAGGGAAATCCGTGAACTGGGGCAACGCACTGCAGACCTAGAGCAGAGGGTAGATGGTCTTGATGCCACGCTTCAGACACATACGGATGACCTTGACCTTCTGCGCGACGAAAACGCAACACTATTGACACGACTGGAGGACTTTGAAAACCGGGCACGACGCTCAAATCTGCGTATTCGTGGTCTCCCGGAAACGATCGCCGATCTCCAATCAACAGTAACTGCTCTGTTCCAAGAGCTTGCCCCAGCTATCCCAATCGAAAGATTGGAATTGGATAGAGTATACAGGGCGTTAGCGCTATGACGCACGGATGGTCCACCGCGTGACATTATAGCCAAGCTCCACTTTTTCCGCACTAAGGAGCAACTATTACAAGTTGCACATAACGCAGAATCTCTACAGTTCCAAGGTCATTCATACCAGTTATTTCAAGATTTGAGCCCCACAACAATCACCAAGCACAAGGCTATGAAACCCCACCTACAAGTACTTCAACAACACGTTATACCGTATCGGTGGAGCTTCCCCTTTGCAGTGCGATTCCGTTACCAATCCCGGGATTACACCTGTAAGACTCCAGAAGACCTACTAGACACCCTGCGGATCTTACAATTGCATTCCTCAGCAACGCCTTCAGAAGGCACCAAGCGGAGGTCCACATCCTGCTCACCGCGGAAGTCCCTCCCCACGCGTGCCACTGCAGGCCCACTCAATCTCCACAAACGAGGCCGCTTTTCATCTCCGGGTCTATCTTCACAAGATACCATGGACTGAACTGTGTCTCATGTTTATCCTTCTTCTCTCCACTTTATTTTGGCCACACACACCAAACGGTGTATGCCTTTGACTGTCATTACTGTCGTTGCGGTTAATACCGTCAATGTCCTCTCTCCCTTTATCTGTTAAATTTTGGTTGTCCCATCACCTGGGAATTGTTCGGCTCCTCCCCTCTTCAGAGTCCCACTCTAGGTCAGTTTGTTTGGGAACCTAGGCTCTGACGGCATGGGACGCCACACCCCTTCCCCTATGATGTCTCACTGATACTGCTAATGCCGTCTGAGTTTGGGATAGCGTGATCTCTATGAATGTATTTTCTTTAGGTACCTGTTTTTTTTTTTTTTTTTTTTTCTACCAGGACCTTGCTACCTTCTCTCAATGAAGTTGCTGTCATCCTCACGGACCGTGTACCTGCACACTCCAACCTGGCCCCTGCGTTATTGGCTATTTAATAACGCTTGGGCTACTATTGTTCCCTAGCCCACCCTGACTCAGGGAGTCCTTGGGAACCCATCTTTTAGGCCTTACATGGCCTCATACACCCCTTCCTTCCTGTTACCTATCCCATGTTGTACCCCTCCTCCCTCCCTCCAACATGACTTCAGGACTCTACACAACACACTCCACAATGCCCTCATCCCCCGTCAGGCTCCACCTTGGGAAGTAATGACAGGCTATCTTAATCACTATGCGTTTTCCTCATGGGTTCATTAAATATCCTTACCCTGAATGTGCAGGGCCTCAATATCCCACAGAAACGTAATAAGGCCTTCCGAACCTTTGCTACGCTTAAAGCTCACGTGGTTTGTCTACAGGAAACACATTTCACTCCCAACTCCACTCCTAAGTTTTTTGGCCCCCGATATCCTCAGGTCTATACAGCCTCTTCCACCACCAAATGCAGGGGGGTACTGATAGCCTTTCATCGCACAACACCCTTCACGCTAGGCACTGAAATCAAAGACCCGGAGGGCCGTTACCTCCTGTTAGTTGGGCAACTCTTGGACATAGATGTCACCATTGCTGCATACTATGCCCCAAACCAAAACCCTCTACCATTCCTTTCCCATATACTCTCGATTATAGGCCACCATAAGCGCGGAACTTTAATTGTTAGTGGAGACTCTAATAGTGTAGTATATCCCTTCCTTGATAAATCCCCTCAACTATCTCCTGCCCCTGCCTCTAAACAAACTTTTCAAGCCATTCTGCACCGTTACTCCTTGATTGATACATGGCGAGAACTCAACCCGGCGAAACGCCAATACACCTTTTATTCTCACCCCCACCAGTCATTCTCCAGGATAGATCATATTTTCCTTACCACCGCTTCCACCCCCCGGCTCCTGACTTCTGAAATAATTCCAATACCTTGGTCTGATCATTGCGCTGTATTCACTGCTATGACCTCCTTGGCCCCATCCCCCGCTGAATCCTCTTGGATTATTAATGATAACCTGCTTGCAAATCCAGCCCACTGTTTAGAAATTGAAGCAGCCCTTAAAGATTACTTTTCTCTTAACCAATCGCCTGATATTTCTCCTCTCCTGTTATGGGAAGCACATAAACCGGTTTTGCGAGGGTTTTGCATTAGCAAAGCATCCTTCTTAAATAAAAGCAGAAGACAGCAGCGTCTCACACTAGAGCAAACCTATGATCGTTCCCATCAAGCCTTCCAGGCGGCTCCTACGCCTGCCAATCGTGAAACTCTGGAACGTTCTAGATTGGCTCTAGATCTTTTTCTCACAGATCAAGCTGAACTCTCGCTCCGTAGATCTAGACACAAATATTACACCAAGGCGAATAAACCCAATGCGTTCGTGGCCCTCTCACTTCGTAGGCTTGACCAACTCACTAGACCTATACGGATACGCACTTCTTCTGGCAATCTCACTAGTAACCCAGAACACATTCTACAGATTTTCCACAAACACCTGTCGCAGCTTTATTCCTCTTCTACACCTTTTGACCCCACGCAAGCAGATACCTTTCTAACCCCCATCTCCTTCCCGAAACTTTCAGAGTGCCAGTTGGAGGCACTTGAGCGACCCATATCCCAAGCCGAAACCTCATAGGGTATTAAAAATTTAAAACTACGTAAACGCCCAGGACCAGATGGCTTCTCAGCCACTTATTACAAAAAATTTGCTCACCTCCTTGCACCTATCCTCACTAATGCCTTTAACGCTTTATTGTCTGGCCAAATTTTCAACCATGACACGGTACAAGCGAACATTTCCATGATCCCAAAGCTGAATTCTGACGATACGCAGTGGTCCAATTATAGGCCAATCTCTCTCCTCAACATTAAACTGTTAGCTAAAATCCTCTCTTCTCGTCTTAACCTATGTATTGGCTCTCTAATTCTTAACGACCAAGTGGGCTTTATCCCAACTAGGCAAGCAGGAGATAACATCAGACGTGCATCTCTCTTGGCTATTTTAGCTAGGTCTCGCAATATTCCTGCCTGTTTCCTGTCTCTAGATATCCGGAAAGCATTTGATACAGTCTCATGGCCATACCTCAACTATATATTGCGTCGTTGGGGTTTTGGCCCACATTTCTTAACCTGGATCTTCTCACTATATCGAGAGCCCTTGGCCAGAATTAGGTATCTGGGACACAGGTCGGCTCAGTTCCCGATCTCCAGAGGCACGAGACAAGGCTGCCCTCTGTCTCCTCTGCTCTTTGCCCTGGCTATAGAGCCTCTGGCCCTCTTAATCAGAGCTAATCCGGATATCAGGGGACTTGAGATAGGGGGCACGCATCATAAGTTATGTCTCTTCGCGGATGACGTTTTGCTCTTTCTCACATCCCCATTGACTTCCACTCCTTCTCTACTCCGGCTTCTCGAGGCGTTTGGCTCGCTCTCTGGTTTGATAATAAACCCTAATAGATCAACAGCACTCAACATCTCACTTCCCCCATTAGAGTTGACGAACCTCAAGCAGATCCTACCATTCCCTTGGTCGCACTGTCATATCTCATTCTTGGGTATTAAACTGACCCCTAAGTTTTCAGACCTTTACGCAGCTAATTATCTCCCGATGCTAAACCATCTTTCTGCCCTTTTGACCAAATGGTCTTCCCTTCCCCTCGCATGGCTCGGCAGAATAGCAGTTATCAAGATGTCTATCCTCCCAAAAATTCTATATCTATTTAGAGTCCTCCCAGTCCCAGTCCCCCCTCACTACCTCCGCACACTACAGCGTCGTATTTTTTCCTATGTATGGGGTAATACTCGTCCTCGTATACCTCGCTCCACCCTGCACCGCCCTAAGCTCAATGGTGGTCTAGGCCTACCTGACATCAGCAAATACTATCAAGCAGCGCATCTAGCCCAGTTACTTAAATACCATGCAACCCTTGAAATCCCTCAATGGGCTGTACTTGAATCGATAGAATGTGACCCCTTATCTACAGCTAACTTACTCTGGTTGAGGCCTATAGACCGTCGTTCTATAACCAACCCCATCACTTCTCACTTTTTATCCTTATGGGATAAACTGAAAACCCAATATCCCCTCCAATCGCTACATAATCCTCTGCTCTCGTTTTTACGAAACCCAGCCTTTCCTCCGGCCTGGCAGACGCCCCTTTTATTCAAAGCCTGGTCCTCCTCTAATTTGCTCCGCACACATCATTTCCTACAGAGGAATAAGTTTAAATCTTTTACCTCGCTGCGGGAAACACATGACCTCCCAGCTTCCGAGATCTTTAGATACTTACAACTACAACACTTTTCTGCTCCCTACGCTACAACGACAAATCGGCCAGATGCTATGTCTTTCTTTGAACGAGCATGCTACAAAGACCCCCATAGGCGTGGGCTTATTTCTTGCTTATATTCACTCTTCACTACTTCGATTACCACGTCCCCCCCTCAGTATACCCACAAGTGGGAAGTGGATTTGGACAAGAAACTTGACCAGTCTGACTGGGATCACATTTGGGCCAACACAAAATCATCTTCGCAGAACATTGTAGCATTGGAAACGAATTATAAAGTTTTAACCCGTTGGTACTTGGTCCCAGCGAGAATCGCAAAATTTACCCCTAATTACTCACCCAACTGTTTTAGAGGCTGTACAGACTTAGGGACACATTACCATATGTGGTGGGAATGCCCAGTGGCCCGAGCCTTTTGGGATGAAATTTTCACCAGGCTATCTACACTTAGTGCTATCACTCTACGACCTGATCCAACAACAGCCCTACTCAACCAGTGCCCCCCTGACGTCTCCAATTCGCAATTCAAGCTCCTTATGCAAGTTACAACAGCGGCTAAGCAGGTTATAGCGAAATCCTGGAAATCCCCCACTCTTAGTGTTGCTGCCGTCAAAACCAGAATAACACAAGCCATGATACATGCAAAGGTGGAAGCCACAATACTAGACATGATCCCTAAATTTCTGCACATATGGAACCCCTGGGTAGAGCACTTCCTCCTGCCTAACTTTGACGAATCACTCCTTCTCCCTTGATTTCTATACTGTGTGCCTAGGATACTGTCAATAGTCCTTCGTGGGCTACAAGTAGAGTCTGTTGTAAGTTAGTTGACTGTTCATGGAGTCATTGTTATTGTTCCTTTTCCCATACCCCCCTTCCTCCCCGTCTGACCCCCCTCCAAACTTCCCCCTACTTCTTAAATGCACTTAGGAGATGTTATTTTGATTGGCTAGGACGATAATCGATCATCTATTGTCGACTTTTATGTTCCTGCTTTTGCTAGAATTGTATAGACATCTGTAATGTGTTCCACGTCCATTTTTCTTCATTGTCCTACTGCCTCTTCAATGTCCAATGTATATCAGCAAAGTCTCCTTGTTTGTGCTGTTAAAATTTCTCTCTTGTTAATAAAAATGTTTGAACAAGAATATGCTTGCCACTGCCAACCTCAGGCTTCACAAAATTGTCTCTAACAGTCTCAAAGTAATGAAAGCCTTATCCTCAGGTGGCCATGCTGTTGGTGTAGAGGGAATCAAGCTAGCAACAGTTCTTTGGGGGTTATTTACTAGAGCAGGAGAGTGCAAAAACTGGTGCAGCTTTGCATAGAAACCATTCAGCTTCCAGGTTTTATTGCCAATGCTTAATTGAACAAGCTGAAGTTAGAAGCTGTTTTGACTACCATGTACAGCTGCACCAGATTCACCAATTTTAGTAAATCTCCCCCTTTGTGTTTATGTTTCTCAGGTATGGTGTAAGAGTGCAGTAAAGGTAGATTTGCAGTGTACTTCAGTTTTGTTTCCCCTTTCATCTGCCATGCAGCTGATCTTTGAGTCTGCGGGTGCTAAGATAGCTAAGTACCCTGAGTGAGTTTGTATAGTGGCAGGGGACTTTAAAGGATAAGTTCACCTTTTTACAAAAAATAATAAATGCACATTTTTTGCAGGTAAATAAATGTGCATTTATTATTTTCTGTTTCTGGAGCCTCTAAAGCATTGCACCAGAGATCAGCAGATCGCTGGTGCCATGCAGATCTCCTGCAGACCTGTCAGTGTATCTGCGTGCCCGTACATCTCATAAGGGGCAAGCAGATACTTACTGACAGGAAGACTCAATGAGCTACCAAAGCACTCCACAACCACATGGCAGTTCATTAAGAACTACAAGCTGATAGCCGCTAGGGCTGTCGAAACTTGTAGTGTTCTCATTCACAGAATACTGTGAATGAGTGGCACGAGCGGGCGGGGCCCTGTATGACTGCATTTTTTTAGATTGTGACAGCTAGCCGGGGGGGGGGGGGGAGTTGAGAAGATCCCCTGCTAGCTGTCACAAAGGGGATCGGGGGGGGGGGAGTGCGGGGGCTGGTCCATTCATAACATATTACATGTTACACCCTGCATACGGGTGTAACATCTGACCAAAGGCGAACTTATCCTTTAATAAAGCAGATTTGAGATCAGTGCTCCCAAAGTTTGAACAACATGTTGATATCCCCATGAGGGGGAAGGAGTACCTTGGATTACAGTTACACTAATGTGCCTAGCGGGTACAAGGCTAACTCTCATCCCCACTTGGGACTATCAGAGCATATATCAATCTTTATGGTACCTGCTTACTCACAGGTTATTAGGAGGGAGAAACCACTACTAGGGATAATCAGGAAATGGACTGAAGGGGCAATTAACACCTTGCAGGATTGCTTTGAGTGAACTGAGTGGCAGGTGTTTAGGGATACTACTACCATGGCCAATATATAGGGGGGTATTACTCTGTGATAATAGCATACGTAAGTGTGTAGAAAATGTAGCAATTGTCAAGATGATTAAGCAGTTCCCCAGTCAGAATCCTGGGTGGATTTAGAGGAGAGGGCTCTGGCTATGGAAAGGAATATTTCCTATAAATCAGGTGATGAGGAGGCATATAGAGTGGCAAGGGGAAGGTTATGAGTAGGCATTAAGGAGGCTAAACAAAAGTTTAGACTGAGGTTAGAGAAGGGACTAATATGCAATAGTGCTAGAACCATGTGGAAGACTATCCAGACTGATGTGAGAGATGTACTAGAAAAGTTGAACAGGTTTTATGTCAGTTTTGATCATATATAATGATGTGAATACTAATGTTTCTGCTCAGAATATGTGTTTAGGCAGAGATTATTCTAAATAAATGTGTCAATTGGCAGATGTCTTTATGGGAATGTTTAATGTTCTTTAAAGCAGGAGGTAGTGCCTTCTTGCCTGAAAACATCAGTAATTGTCTTAGTTCCTAAGAAATCTAGTTGATTTTGTTTTAATAACTATTGTCCTGTGGGTCTGACACCCATTATAATGAAATGTTTTCAGAAGTTAATTTTATATCACATTAAAAATGTATTCTATCAGGACTGGATAGATACCAATTTGCCTTTAGAGCTAATCAATCCATAAAGGATGCAATTGCCTTAGCCTTACATTCTGTTTTGACCCATTTGGAAGGTAAAAACATCTACAGTATGTTTGTATGCTTTTTATTGATTTCTATTCAGCATTTTAATACAATCCTATCAATGAAACTTGCTGCTAAGCTAAGTTTGATGAGGTTAAGCCCACCCCTTTTGTAACTGAATTTTGGATTTCCTGGATGATGGGCAGCAGAGGGTAAAGGTTGGTAGCTGTCACTCATCTACACTATCCTTTAGTACAGGGGTGCCACAGGGATGTGTGCTAAGCTCCATTTTGTTTAATTTGTATAGTTATTATTGTATCTCCATCTTCAAGGTGAACTCTGTTCTAAAACTTGCAGATGACACCACATTAGGTGGGACAATAAGGGATGGTAACAATGCTGCATATTGGAAGGATATATAAAACCTAATGGTTTGGTGCAGAGACAAAAATAAAGAGCTAAATGTGGATAAAACAAAGGAAAAAAGTTTAGATTTTAGGAGAAAAAGAGAGACTAGCTATAAGCCAGTTGTGATTGATGGAGTGGAGGTTGAGGGGCTACAAGAGTTTATTTTCTTGGGAACAATAATTAGGGAGGATCTGTCATGAATAGGGCACATATCCCATTTGGTTGGCAAGGCTCATCAGAGTTTGTAATTCCTAAGGAAGCTGTGAAGGGCAGGCTTTTTGGAGCATATCCTTTCAGCTTCTAAAGGACCGTCATTGAGAATGTGCTGACTTATCACATCTTTCTATGGCAAGGAAAGTGCATAGTCCATGACAGAAATGCCTCATAGAGGGAAGTTAAAACAGTGCAGAAGATTATTAAACTGGCGTATTTACTAAGTATTGAAAAAAACGGGGAGGGAAGGTGTTTTTGGGGAGCTATTAATATCCTGAAAGATCATTCCCATCCTGTGAATGCTTTATTTACAGTGCTACCTTCTGGCAGGCGATTAGGAGTATTTTCTCTTATATCACCAGGATGCAAAATGGCTTCTTTCCATGGTCCATATGGTTTTTGAATGGAATGCTGGAGGCTATTTAGGGTTAAACTAAATTTGCAATATGTATTTATTATGTGATATGTTTTTTTTGTTATTAGGATAGTGTTTTATGTGAGGTATGTGATGTCTTTTATTGGGAGGTAGCTAGATCTGTATTTAATTTTATGATTTTTATTGTAAAATGATAATACACTTTTCTGGTTCTGATTCCCTTATGCAACATTGCATTGGATTGCTTTGGGATGTCAAACAAGATACCGTATTTGCCGGCGTATAAGACGACTTTTTACCCCTTGAAAATCTTCTCAAAAGTCGGGGGTCGTCTTATACACCGGTATACGGCATACTGACACTTTTTAGGGGGGCGGCGCGTTGCCGCCGCCGCCCCCCCCCTTCCCCCAATGGAAGGGACACTAAGTACAGGGGTGGGCAGCGGCTGTTTCTTACCTGGTTCCGGTCCCACGACGATCCGGTCCAGGAAGCGCGGCTGCGCCTTCAGTTCGGCCACTGGATGTTCGTGCGGCTGCTCGGCTCCGCCTCCTCACCAGTGATTGGCCGCCAGAACTGTAGCTCAGGAAAGGCACACAGGCGGCCAATCACCGGCGAGGGGGTGGAGCCGAGCGGCCCCGCGAAAATCGAGTGCAGGACCAGCAGGTAAGTGGTCAGTGTAGAGGTGCTGCTGCAACCACATATGCTGGCTGCAGCAGCACCATACGAGAACAGGGTCAGCAAGTGTCAGTGGGAGGAATAGTGCCCCATCATTGGTGTCACTGATACCAATGATGGAGCACTATTCCTCCCACTGATACCAATGATGGGGCACTATTCCTCCCACTGACACCAACGATGGGGCACTATTCCTCCCACTGACACCAACGATGGGGCACTATTCCTCCCCCCCACTGACACCAACGATGGGGCACTATTCCTCCCCCCCACTGACACCAACGATGGGGCACTATTCCTCCCCCCCACTGACACCAACGATGGGGCACTATTCCTCCCCCCCACTGACATCAACGATGGGGCACTATTCCCCCCCCCACTGACACCAATGATGGGGCACTATTCCACCCCCCACTGACACCAATGATGGGACACCATTCCTCCCACTGACACCAATGTTGGGACACCATTCCTCCCACTGACACCAATGATGGGGCACTATTCCCCCCACTGATACCAATGATGGGGCACTATTCCCCCCACTGATACTAATGATGGGGCACTATTCCTGCCACTGATACCAATGATGGGGCACTATTCCCCCCACTGATACTAATGATGGGGCACTATTCCTCCCACTGACACCAATGATGGGGCACTATTCCTCCCACTGATACTAATGATGGGGCACTATTCCTGCCACTAATGCCAATGATGGGGCACTATTCCTGCCACTGATACCAATGATGGGGCACTATTCCTGCCACTGATACCAATGATGGGGCACTATTCCTCCCACTGATACCAATGATGGGGCACTATTCCTGCCACTGATACCAATGATGGGGCACTATTCCTGCCACTGATACCAATGATGGGGCACTATTCCTGCCACTGGTGTGCATTGGAAGAGGGGTAGTCTTATACGGCGAGTATAGCTCAAACACTAAATTTTAGCAGGAAAAGTAGGGGGGTCGTCTTATACGCCCAGTCGTCTTATACGCCGGCAAATACGGTATATTATCAACTTGTGGCAAGCCCTTCACAAAACAAGGACTGCAGTGCAGTGAACAGCATCTATAATTCTCTGGTTTTCATAGTACTCTTTACTATCCAGGGTAAGATACTTTTAAGACAGCTTAATTACAACCTGTGAAAACACAAATTGGGACACCCCATTACCTAGAGAGAAACAACAAAGATGGAATTCATGAAAAGACTCCCTGAAAGCGCTAGAACATCTTTAGAATCCACGCTCCTACATTTCTGCATTGCTAACGAAAGTCACCAGAAAAGAGATCCATTTTTCTCTGGTGCTTTAATTGCAACACTAGCTGTAGTAGCTATAGATCCAAGAGACAATGTGTGGGTTTTTTCCTCATTAAGGCTTGAAATCTGTGCAGTAGTGTAGACTTTGAATTAGACTCTTTTCACTTTTACACAGACAACAAGATAGTGCTGGGATACATACACAACCGAAAAAAACAGTTCTATGTGTATATCAGTAGATATACTAGCGTATATCAGAGTAGAATGTATCAGAAAGTTCTCCAATCCCAATCAATGGCAGTATGTGCCTACACACCTCTACCCAGCTGACTGTGGTACCCTTGCAGTACCAGCCACTGCATTTCTGGACATTTTATGGTTATTCCCACCAGATTCCTTGAATAATAACCACATCATAATTCATGCTGATTCTACATTTGAATTGGTTGATCCTAAGTCTAACAAGGAAACTAGAGCTAATACCATCACACTCAACACCTCTGTGAATTCAAAGACAAGTTATCACTATTTTGAACACCTTTCAAAGTTGTCCTCTAATGTACAAGTTATCTCAAGACCTGTCCATGTTGTTCATCATTTACAACCAATGCCAAGTGTAGCAATCGTGCACACAAAGCCGGACGCAGCCCTCCATTTTGTTAAGAATTCTCCATGTTGTCCCATCATCCCTCTCTGTTCATCCACAATGACATTTGGTTGGTGTGTGTGTTGGCAGAGGTCACAGGCAGCCAAAGCACAGCAGGAGCTCCAAGCTATAAAACCCCCAAGAGAGCTGGGTGCCTGGCTGTCTAAGAAACTGTGCAATCTGGCATATCGTAAAAGTATAACTCAAGCCTTTCCCTGAGTTCAAAGATATTCCAGAGGCGAAATAAACTAGATACCACATTCAAAATCCATTTTCCCCCTATGTCTCATATCTTGGAATACGAGAGACTTACATAAAAACCAGGCATATCTTCAGATTGGTCACGATAAGACAAACCATTTGATATGTCACACTCCTTAGCTGGCATACATAGAAAAACATATCTAACCGTTCCACAGATGAGTCTGCATATTAATCTACTTTACTATCTAGGTTACGTGTACCTAGGACAAGGTATGGATCATAATAGCAGCTATGAGAGCTTCTAGTCATAACTTTGGGCTCCACCTACACCTCCCTCCCCAAAAGGAGACCATTGGTTACTACTAAAAAGAGACACCCTGCTGAGATTCTAGAAAAAGGGCTGTTATGCTTAGAGTTGGGTGTGTGAGAGAAAGCAGAGTCTACTGCATTTAACATTGAAACTAGCAGTAGAGACAAGAAATCCTTTTGACTTTTGACACTTGAAGCTGTTTAACCCAAGGCGGACTGGCAAGTACTTTAACCCTCTAAATTCCTTTCTGTTATCTCTTTGCTGTGTTATAGCTCTCTGTATATTTATATATATTGGTTACATCTTTTTTCTGTAAATATTTTTATTGCACCCTTTTAACCTTTTAGTAATAAATCTTTCTTTCTGAAAGTGTTGAACTGTTTCTAAAGCTCCTTAATGCAACTTACGAATTCCTGACGCTGAAGAGCGCTGCTATGTGTGTTTAACCCTCTGTATAACCTGCCTGCAGTGACAGTGGTATACAGACGATTATTTAAACTATCCTAGTGTTATTGCTGATATTGCCGAGTTTCCTCTTTCTCTGTACAAAAAGGAGGTGGTGGCAGTGTGAAGGGTTAATTGCGTAATTAACCTGACCCAGTAACAATCACGCTCAGGCTGCAAGTACACAGGTTGTGGACCATTAGCTGGAAAATCTTTGTGCAGGGTGCAGTTGGGTGTGGCATTGTTATGCAGGTGACATCGTGGTTTTAGATTGGCTAGTCCTTCGGTCACGGGTTTGGTGAGAAGGGCAGGGGTCTGACGCCGCGATCGTCACATCAAGGATCACAAAGAGTGTCAAGGGTGGCACATCTGCAAAGAGCTTCCCACCATTGAAGAGGATTCATCTTCTAAGCCAACAACTTAATTCAAAGGGAGATGCATGTTGCTGCCTTCCACTCTGAAGATCAACTCATGGACTGTCTTCTGTGGCATCTTACAGACACCAGTAGTGACTTTCAGGTTTTACAGTATGTTAATGTATGCATTATTATTCTCTTGTCCTCCCCTTTCTTATATTTTAGGTGTTCCTAGAATAGAGTCTTCACCTAATATCTGGAGCTAAATCTCAATTGTTTAATATTTGAAAACATAGATTGTGGTTGACAGTATCATGTTACACATGCATTGTTGTTTGTTTGCCTTTCAATAATTTGATATCCTTCTTACGCCATAGCTAGGAAATGCTCTGTATAGCTAGTCTCACCCTCTTTTCAGTTAGTGTTTAGTTTTTGTTCTGAGAACACATAATTGCTAGGACTAGGCATACTATGATGTTTTGACCTATTTGATGTTCATGTGTTATGATATGCACAGGTTTTTGGAATAAATCTTTCTACGATCTGCATGATGTCATTTGGATCAAGTCGCTGTGTGCCAAGCTACTGAGATTGTAAATTAATCTCACCACAACTGGATCAGTTATAGTGATCACACTTTCAGTGCTTAGATTGCAGAAGCAAAACAAGTACTTTAAACCAATGACTTGGAACAGCAGGTGAAGTCAGATCAAAGTCAGAATGCCTAACTTGCTTACTTGTTAGGCCACATGCAAACAGGGCATTTTTACAGCCACTTTTAGGAGCGTCAGTTGTTTTTTTTTACTGCTTCCAAACGGCCCTCCATGTTATCCTATGTGTCCATGCACACATACACTTTTAGAAGCTTATACCAGCAGGAAAGAATCTCAGGGGCAGTGCATCCAGGAGCAGTAGCATTTTGGCAGAAAAAATGCTTGACATGGCTAAATGTGTCTAAACACGTCTAAATGCGTCTAAACATATCTAAACGCTAGGCGTGTTTAGCGCTTGAGCGTTAATTCATATCAATGGCCAGAATGAATTATCATTAGGGGCCTTAAGGCCAAAAACTCGCTGTGTGCATGAGGGCTAAAGGTCATTGACATAGAAAGTATTAAAATATTTGCATCATTATGGGAGCTAGTCAGCTAGCATATTTAAAAGGAGAAGTTACTAATCGTCATCTAAATGTACCATGATTATATATTCCATCAAGGAATTTTGAAATATCAACGCCAAAGGATGATTTCAAAAGGTTTTAAAACAATAAAAATTAATATTTCACAAAGTAGTATAAGAAAGTGCTACTAAGCTTTAGATTCAGATCAAACATTAATTTGACCTGAATTTTCAGAAATAAAATTTAATAGAGCAAATTGAATTTCAATTAACTTTGTTATTGGTGAGTTTGGCACAATCCTTAATTCTCTGCACACCTAATTTTAAACTGTCCTACAATAAGTGGATTGCTTTAATAAAAAGTATGACTGCTGTGACTTTAAGACAAGGCACTATCATATAGATATTGCCTTGTGTAACCCTGACACTAGGTGATAAAGGATGATCATATCCACAAACCTTTGTTAACTTTCTGCACAGATTGTGACACCCTGACACCTCAGGAATATATTTGTTTATATACAATTACTTTTCACTGCACTAATTGGTCAAAATATTCATTGCGAGTCAGCAAATCAGCATCTCAGTGAACTCTGTTGACCTTGCCTACATTCATGTTATTAGACAATCAAGTCTATTTATAGAAAAAAAATTAGAATGACCTGTATTGTAGGCAATCTCATCTATTAAGATGTGGAGGTCGTTACAGTTGAAAAATAGAAGATCTGATTTACAAAAAAAATGTCAATTAATTAATATTACATCTCATGTGAAGAGTCAATCAGATAAAAATAATTTGCGCAGGTATTTCCACAGTCATGTTATGCAGGAGGCTGATCCAGAACAGTTACATACAGCCAGCACTGGCGCAAGTACAGGTAGACAGGGAACGGCTGACCAAGGCTGAAAGAGATTAGAAAGAGATTAGAAGCACTGTGATTCAAGAAAGGATGCAAATTAGTAGAAAAATATATTTTCTGAAGGAAAAACCGAAACAAAACATGATTATTGTTTATGATAATCTTCAGCAATTATTGCCACCCAGTTAGAATTAAAGTGGTTTTAAGCCAAAAGGTTTTTTACCTTAACCACTTCCCACCCAATTCTGGGAGGACGCATGGGTACGTCCTTCAACTCACGCCTTACGCATATCCCTTGGGGTGTGCAGTGGTGTGATCTGTTACTGCAGTATCCACCAAACAGAGAAGATCATATTTGCTCGGTACTGGGCCACTGTGATTGGCCCAGGTACTATATGATCGCTGTGACTAATCACAGCGATCACATGTTCACCAGTAAACAACTGTCATGAATGGCATTCCTTCATGATAGGATTGTTTATTATTGTGATCTCTGCCACTGGTCACAGTAATCACATGGTACAGGGTCAATCACAGCAGCCCCGTACCATGTGATAACTGTGGCCAATCACAGTATCACAATAGTAAACAATGAATGAAAGCCATTCATGACAGTTAAAATTATCATCACTGTAAAAGCCAATCTAAGCGTAAAAAAAGAAAAAAAAAACATGATCACCTTCCCAGAGTAGTCCAGTGTCACTAGTCGAGCTGCTGTGATGTCACTCACGCACATGCCGTCCATTGAGAGCGCAGTGCACATGCACCAGTGACATTACCGGCGCTACTGAAGTAAATATCTCCTAAATGGTGCATGTTTAGGAGATATTAATAGTTACCTACAGGTAAGCCTTACTAAAGGCTTATCTGTAGGTTAAACATGAAAAATGACTTTATTACCATTTTAATGCTTGAACACAGTCTTGCAACTTTGGTATGTGCTAGTAAAACTGTACACATCATCACAACTACTTAGTTTATTAAGGTAAATTATACTTTTTTTCAGAAAAATTGGGATTTCATTTTGTGGTAAATGGTAATGGAAATCTCCTGATTTCTTTTATTATAAATAAAAAACTGACACAAAATAGTAAAGAAAATATTTATTTAGCCATATATTTCCTGCAATTATCATAACCTACCACCAAAGAACAACCTAGGGAAGGGGAGCACGAAAATGTTTCTGTGAATAACTTTCCACTTAGCCATACATAACAACATGTAAAAATTAATTTAAAAAATGATATGGTAAAAAATTAACAGGTTTACTACAATGGGGACACAGAGAAGATGGAAGGGACAGCTAAAGACAGGATCAACCAGGTATATTTCACTGTACACAAAATGAATGCTTTAGCGGCTGTTTTACAGCACATATTGAGAGTTTTTCATAGTCTGTGTTTAATGACACTTTAAAACAGTAGTAAACTCTTTTTTAAAAATGTATTTTTTAAAAATGAATTCAGGCCACACTGAGTTTGCCATCAATGCACGTGCCGTGATTGTAAATGCATGTCATTGGGGCCTGGCCATTCAAACTGCTTGAGAACACAAACCCAAAAAGAAGACTGGGAAAAGAGAGAAGTGACTTCAGCAGTGACAGTGTGCCCTGGGCTCTGTTTAAAATGTAAGGCTGTCATAATGTGCAAGCATGTGGTGCATACTAGCAAATTTAGGCATTACCTGCAGGGGGCCCAGCTATTTTTTTTAAGAGTTTACTACCACTTTAATGAAAGAGCTAGAAGAGATCACAGCCTAATCTGTTTTTTACAAACACTAGTATTTGGGGATATCATGATCCTCATCCCTCCTTTCTTCACATATTCCCTTGTGCAATAAACTTCTTTTTTATTTAAAATTTACTGAAGAGACTTATTCCCATTATTTCTGAACATCCAGAAAGAAGAATGTGAGATGAATGTTTCTACAACTTTACTGTAAGTAAATGGACTTAGAGTATTCTAAATGTAGATGCTGGTAAGTTGAAGATCAACATCGCTTCAATTTATGTCAATCTACTTATGGTAGTGCTACAGAGATGTTGAGATGGGGGACTGGCAGGCTCTAATCTGTCTCGCATTCTCATATCCACTGCATTCCTTTTTTTGTTGCTTGAAGTAGAAAAGTTTTATTTTTCAGTGCATAAGTCCCTATAAAACTGCACACAAACTAAGTCACACAACAGTTTCAGTTTTCAGCTCTTCATCAGATTTAAAAGTAGATAAAATAATTGTAAAGGCTGAAGGGTTTTTGCTTTCACATTTCCATGCTTCCCCTCCACAGCCTCCCTTGTACTCAACTGAGCCCCCTCACAATCCAGCGATGTGCATGGGAGCCTCAGCTGTCCCAGGTCTCTCTCCCCTCATTGGCTGGCACACAGCCAGTGAGCCAATGATGAGAGAGTGGGGGGAGGGGGGTAGTTGAGCCACAGCTCTATGTTTCTTATGGATGCATAGAGCAAGGCTCGGGAGCGAGCGTGCACCAGTTACCCCCCAGCAAGCGATTGGCTAGTGAGAGCACTGGTCAAGGGGAAGGAGCCAGGAGCGTTGGCAGGGGACCCGAAAAGAAGAGGATTGGGGCTGCTCTGTGTAAAACCATTGCGCAGAGCAGGTAAGAATGACATGTTTGTTATTTTTTTTAAAATGAAGCTTTAATATCAATTTAACTGATAATTTGTAAACACAGTTAAAATGGAACTTCACTCTCTCATTCAACATTGACTAATTTTAATGCTGCTAGCATTAGTAAATAGACAGGAAAGCATATCATATTTACTTGTTTTAAACTTTTTTTTTTACATTTCTTCAGTTTCTTTCTTTTTTTCAGGTCTAGAATGATGTTATACATTAAAGGAATTTGCATAAAGGGAAAAGGGTTTTTCTCAGCTAAGCACACCATCCTGTCTGCATGTCTAACAGGCAGATGGATTCCAGGAAGTAAATGCTACGTCTGTCATCTGCCCTTACTCAATATGGTCACAGCTAGAAATGCTAGGTTGTTCTTTTCCAAAGTGATTTCCCAACAACATAAAACATGGACACATGGATGGATGGATGAGTTTGCTATGAATATTAAAAATGAATTAATAGCATTTTTGGTTTGTGGTGCTCAGATGCAGTGCTTTAATCTCCTCTGCAGAAATACAAGGACATCTCACAGCTTTCATTTTATTCCTGTTGTCCTGTCCCCTAAAACAAGAGTGTGGAGTGATGGGTACAATATTAACCACACCCTCCAGAGGATTTACCCCCCCCTTCCTGATTAGGCCATTTTTTGCATTTCGGCACTGCATTACTTTAACTGACAATTGTGCGGTCATGCAACGCTGCACCCAAATTAAATGTATGTCCTTTTTTCCCACAAAGGGAGTTTATTTGATCACCTCTGTGTTTGTTATTTTTTGCGCTATAAACAAAAAAAGATTTTGAGAAAACAACTATATTTTTGACTTTTTGCTATTAAACATGTCCAGTAAAAAAATTTAAAAAATCTAATTTGTCATAAATTCAGGCCAGAATGTATTCTGCTACATGTCTTTGCTAACAAAAATCCCAATACGTGTAAATTAATTGGTTTACATGAGAGTTAAAGCGTCTTCAAATGTCAGTATATACTGGAATTTTTTTTAATACTAGTAATGGCGGCAATCAGCGACTTATAGAGGGACTGCGACGGGCACTTGGGGGGGAACTGACTAAGTGTCACTGACATCCCCAGTGACACTAATACAGTGATCAGTGCTAATAAAAAAGCACTGACACTGTACTAGTGGCACTGGGCGGGAAGGGATTAACTATGTGCTGTGGGCTGTTTTATTGTGTCCTGTGTGTGTGTTTTACATTGTAAGCATGTTGCTTTGTATTCCTCTGCTATGCAGAGGAATACAAAGCAGCATGCTGGAGCTGACAGGGGAGAGTGCGTGGCATAGGCGCCCCCTACCTGGAAATGCAGAATCACATACAGTTGTGTCCAAAATTATTCAACCCCCACTGAAATTGAGTGTTTTGGCCAGTTTGACATTGCTTTTGATCATTCAGTCATCTTGCTTACATTTACATTAAAGAGGCACTTGTAGGTCAGACAAATATAACATAACAGTTATAATGAAATAACCACAAATGTCTTTTCTGTGCTCACAGCATTATCAGTTTTATTCAACCCCCAAGTGACATTCAATCTTAGTACTTAGTACAGCATCCTTTTACAGTTATAACAGCTTTTAAACGTGAAGCATAGCTTGACACAAGTGTCTTGCAGCGATCTACGGGTATCTTCGCCCATTCTTCATGGGCAAAGGCCTCCAGTTCAGTCACATTCTTAGGCTTGCGCACTGCAACTGCTTTCTTTAAGTCCCACCAGAGGTTCTCAATCGGATTTAAGTCTGGTGACTGCGATGGCCACTCCAAAATGTTCCAGCCTTTCCTCTGCAACCATGCTCTAGTGGACTTGGAGGTATGCTTGGGATCATTGTCCTGTTGAAAGGTCCAACGTCTCCCAAGCCTCAGGTGTGTGACGGACTGCATCACGTTTCCATCCAATATCTCCTGGTACTGAAGAGAATTCATGGTACCTTGCACACGCTGAAGCTTCCCTGTACCTGCAGAAGCAAAACAGCCCCAAAGCATGATTGACCCTCCACCATGCTTCACAGTAGGCAAGGTGTTCTTTTCATCATAGGCCTTGTTCTTCCTCCTCCAAACATAGCGTTGATCCATGGGCCCAAACAGTTCTAATTTTGTTTCATCAGTCCACAGAACACTATCCCACAACTTTTGTGGTTTGTCCACATGGCTTTTGGCATACTGCAGTCGACTCTTCTTATTCTTTGGAGACAGCAAGGGGGTACGCCTGGGAGTTCTGGCACGGAGGCCTTCATTACGCAGTGTGCGTCTTATTGTCTGGGCTGAAACTTCTGTACCCACATCTGACAAATCTTTTCTCAGTTCCTCAGCAGTCACACGGGGACTTCTCTCCACTCTACGCTTCAGGTAGCGCACAGCAGTCGAAGTCAGCATCTTCTTTCTGCCACGACCAGGTAGCGTTTCAACAGTGCCCTTTGCCTTGAATTTGCGAATGATGCTTCCTAAGGTGTCTCTTGGTATGTTTAACATCTTTGCAATCTTCTTATAGCCATTGCCCTTCCTGTGAAGAGAAATCACCTCTTCTCTTGTCTTCCTGGACCATTCTCTTGCCTTCACCATGTTTGTAACCACACCAGTAAATGTCTAGAAGGAGCTGAGTATCACAGTCATTTTAAAGCTGCCTAATTGGTGCTTATTATGCTTGATTGCTGCTCGGTGACATCCACAGGTGTTTTCAATACCTGATGGAAAGCACCTGTATGAACCTCTGTTCTTCAGAGTGGTAGTCTTTAAGGGGTTGAATAATTGTGGCAATGAAGAAACCACATAAGAACCATTTACTACTGTATTACATAAACAATTGATGTCATTTTAGTTGCATTTGGGTAGTTACAACGTCCTTGTAGGATTTGATTCTGAATACAATTCCAAATGTACACTATAGTCCCTAAACCCCTTTACAGCATTGGGGGTTGAATAATTTTGGACACAACTGTATATATACACGTGATTTTGTGCAGCCATGCTGCCCTGTAGCAGTATTTCTGCTATAGAGAGGCGAGCAAGCAGTTGAAGAAACAGATATAAATCATAGTCCCTATTAAGTCATCCGGGATGGAATTAATTCAGTTGAATCCACCAAACCTGTCAATTTTTAAATGCTGAAATGTCGTCATCTCTCCTGCTTGGTCTACATCATCAAAAACATGATGAGGAGGTCCACCTCAAAGAGTTTTAAATCAGAAAAATGTTTGGATACCAGAATTTTGTTTTTCAACAAATTGAATGTCTGTACTGGGATATTTGATCTTTGATCTTTTGAATGGTCCCCCTAACATAAATCATATTATATCTATAACTCAAAACATTTAAAAACAAAACATATATAACAAAGGATGATTAGCATAATGCTTGAGCAGGTAATAGGACCCACTCTTGGGATATTTAAATACGCTTCCTTCTGACATCAAGCAGCACGAACAAGACAGGCATAGAAAAGATCCTGTACTTCTCTTACTCAAAAATGTCATTAATTTTTCATTACAGGGGTTCTGAAATCCAATCCAATGTGTTCCTCAGAACATTTACAATGTGAGGCTTTAACTGGTACATGTTGTAACTCAGGGATGTTAGGATACATCTCCTATAAATGATGCCAATGTCTCTTATTAACTGAAAAGGCTGTTTTACTCATGGGATAACTCTACAAGGAAAAAAGGAGATTCTCTTAGACTTCTATCCTGTAATGTTGAGCTATTTGTTTCCCACAATATTTTGCATTTTAGAGTCTCGGAATCCCTGGATATACCCCCCTCTCCAGAGACTAAAGCTGGCCATACACTGTCCAGTTTTCTGCTGCATTCTGCTGGCTGAACTAAAAAAAATTTACTGATTCACCCATCCTCACATTCCAGGTGGATGGGGGAATCCTCCCTGCTGAGCTATTTCATTCTGACAGCGAGGAGACTGCTGTCAGAATACGCAGATCATTGCTGCAGCCATTGGCAGCATGTGCTGATCGAGTAGCTCTTTTCCAACAGGGCAGTTAAACAAAGTTGACTAGTAGATTTATGTCTGTTCTAATGCAGTGACCTCACATGGTTCAAAATGCATCTGGTCCCTGCTGAACGGGATGAATTTCAATCCAGTTTAGTTTTAGTTATCTTCTGTTGTAGCTGCATGTACAATTTCTCCTTATCAATGACAATACATTTAACACTCAATAGCTGACTATGGACAACCAACTGAAACACAGGATAGAAACGTTTTACCAATTGGTTTCTACACAGCCCTAAATCTTTTATATATGCCCCTGCATGTAGTGGTACGATATTGGAACCCATGGCAACACCTTGTCATTGCACATAGAAATTAGTCAGAATTAAATGAAAAAGATCTCCAAACAACTTTAAATGATCATGAGTGTATTTACCACTACCTCTGATCAGCATGATGGGCTCCTCTATTTCCTCCTCATAGGGAATTGAGGTATAAAGGCTGAACACATCCCAGGTTACCCTAAAGAAAACCTCTATGGACCCTGTAACTTTTCTAAAAAAAAATCACTGGTAGATCACAAACTTAATAATGGCATGCAATCAGGGGTGGACCATTTGGAAACTGGGGCACTGCCCGAGGGCCTGGGGTCAGAAGGGGGCCCCATGAGATACCCCTGGTACCTTTTTCGTAGGCTTTTTTGAGTTTGGGCAAGGACACAGGGGCCCCATGATCCCCTATTGCCCAGGGGCCCCATGAGTTGTCAGTCCACCCCTGCATGCAATGCCAAGCTGCGGTTTCCAAAGCGAGCAAAATCCTCTCTTGTATTAAAAGAGGTTTAGACTCCATAGAGAGAGATATCATATTACCCCTGTACAAATCATTAGTAAGACCTCATCTGGAATATGCAGTTCAGTTTTGGGCATCAATTCACAAAAAGAACATTGGGTAACTGGAGAAAGTACCGAGAAGGGCAGCCAAACTGATACGAGGCATGGAGGAGCGCAGCTATAAGGAAATATTAGAGGAACTGAATTTATTCTCTCTTGAGAAGAGGAGATTAAGGGGGGATATGACCACCATGTATAAATACATCAGTGGTTCATACAGTGAACTTGGTGTAGAGCTATTCACCCTGAGGTCATCACAGAGGACAAGGGGGCACTCTTTACGTCTGGAGGAAAATAAATTTAATCTCCAAACACAGAAAGGTTTCTTCACAGTGAGAGCTGTGAAAATGTGGAATGGACTCCCTTAAGAGTTGGTTCTGGCCAGCTCAGTGGATTGCTTTAACTACTTGCCAAGCAAGTCCTACGGACACAGCTGATCACGTGATGTGGTAAAAGGCCAATCACAGCAGCCTTTTACCATGTGATCCGTCGTGTCCAATGACGGAAATGCAATTGCCAGTTCTCGGCTGCACTTTCCTCACGCTGTCAGATCGTGAGGAAAGTACTGCCGAGAACTGGCAGTTGTCAGAGATCAGCACCAATCATCAGGGCACTGATGATCAGTGCCCTGATGATCGGTGCCCAGCAGCGCCACCCACTAGTTCCACCCACCTATGCCCAGCAGTGCCCCCACCTGTGCCCAGCAGTGCCCACCAATGCCACCCAGCAGTGCCACCTACCTGTACCCGGAAGTGCCACCTACCTGTGCACAGCAGTGCCACCCACCTGTGCCCACCCACCTGTGCCCACCAGTGCCACCAACCTGTGCCCACCAGTGCCACCCACCAGTGCCCATCAATGCAGCCCAGCAGTGCTGCCAGTCAGTGCTCAGCAGTTGCGCCAGTCTATGCCTAGCAGTGCCGCGAGTCAGTGCCACCTATCAGTGCTGTCTATCAGTACCCATCATCAGTGCCGCCTATCAGTGACACCTCATTAGTGCTGCCTATCAGTGCCGCCTATCCGTGCCACCTCATTAGTGCTACCTATCAGTGCTACATATCAGTGCCCTCCAGTGCTGCCTATCAGTGCCCATCAGTGCCGCCTATCAGTGTCCATCAGTGCTGCCTCATCAACGCACATCAGTGAAGGAGAAAAATTATCTATTTGAAAAATGTTATAATAGAAACAAAGAAACTTTTTAAAAAAAAATTTTGCACACTTTTTGTTTATAGCACAAAACGTAAAGTGCCCAGCGGCGATTAAATACCACCAAAAGAAAGCTCTATTTGTGAGAAAAAAAACGATAAAAATTTCATATGGGTACAATCTTGCATGACCGCACAATTGTCAATCAAAGTGCAACAGCGCTGAAAGCTGAAAATTGGCCTGGTAAAGAAGGGGGTATAAGTGCCTGGTAGCCAAGTGGTTAAAAAAGGCCTGGATTCTTTCTTAGATACACAAAACATAACTGGATACTACGATTTATAGGTAAAGTTGATCCAGGGAATATCCGTTTGCCTCTCGGGGGATCGGGAAGGAATTTTTTGCGCAGGAGCAAATTGGATCATACTTTGCTGGGGTTTTTTTTGCCTTTCTCTGGATCAACTGTGGGTATAGGAGTATAACTTTTTTTTTTTAATGGTTGAACTGGATGGACTTTTGTCTTTTTTCAGCCAGACTACCTATGTAACTTGTATCCCAAATGTATTATTTTGTCTCTTGTACTGGTGGAGGCAACATCTCATCAAAAAAAGTAGCAATCAGGACAAAAATGAAATCAAGTCCCCATACTATTGGTCTGCATGAAGGTGACACAGGGTCCCTTTTGATTCCAAATTTTAGGTAGTGTGTACAAAACAGGAGTGTGTGGATGCATCAATTGTAAATAGTCATATAGATCCTTTATAATGACCCCAGCTTTCAGTGCACAATCTAATACTGCAGTTATACATTTTTTAATGGCCCAGGTGCTGTAGAATCTCAAACCTATGATCTAGAAGATATCACAAAATCATGGGGATTCTGCACAGGTATTGTTGCAAATTCCACTTATTTCCATTTAAATAATAAGGATTCCATACACAGGAACATCAGAATAAAAAATAGTTTCAGGCACCCTTGCCCTTTCTCAAGTTCATAGGCCAACAGTTGTTTATTTTGATATTCCTGTGCAGCATCCCTATCTTTTGTTTACTAAACTGTGTTAAAGACTATTTGCTAGACTAATGGAGTTTTAGAGTGACATTGCATAGTTTTTATTACTGCTTCTTTATATGTGTGGAATAGAACTTATTGTACTGCATTTAGATACATTTCTAAAACATAATAAGGGACAACAAAAAGCAATTGTTATTTCCTATCTTTTTTGCTGTTGGTGATAATGTTGTTTATTCACTTTGAATGGCACCGCAAGAATAAGCATTTTGTTACTGTGACCTAATACTTGTGGAAATTAACACTTTTAATGACGTAGGAGAAACTTTCAGAAAATTGTAAGCAGAATTTGTTGTTTAACAGCAGTAAAGAATTTGTATGTGTTTTTTAATTAGCAAACTTTGGAGATTTTCCAATTAAGCATCTGCACACTACTTTACACTCCTAAATATTTCTAGCAAACTTTTGCATAAATAGGGAATATTTGTTCGCATATATTGCAGTACATGTTCAAGCTGGCTAACTGTGCCAAAGGGATCCCTCTCTGACGAGGTCCTACTCTTCTCTGCAAAATGCCAAACACTTAATTGCTCATAGAATGCTATTACGACATGTAGCACATTTGATACTACTCTTCCAATAAATATCTACTTCCATTTAACCAACAGGTACACTGTACATGTTCTTACATGGCAACAAGATCACAGGCACAGGTGTGGTTCTTTTCTCAGGATTTAAAAAGGATGGGACTAGTCACTGTGACTGTGATAGACTGTGCTAACTGGACATTCATAGAACTTTGCAATAGAAAATAAAGTACTGATGCTGATGCTGATTGGAAGCATGTATTTGCGTTATTGCTGGATTTTATTGCCTATAATGTAAGTGCGCATGTTTATCATCTTAATAAATTGTTTTTTACTGTACTACCAAATTAGAGTTGCTCTTTCCTTTACATGTTACACGTATGAGTCAAACTGGTGGAAGCCTCCAAGAAGGTGGTGATATTGGACCATTTGGGATCATAAGGGTTTAACCCTACATGTGCTGTTTGACCATTTTAAACAGTAAGGGTCCTATGTGAGCACTGTCTGAAGCATGCATTAATTAGGTGTTTTCTCTTTTTTCTGCACTATCACAGTGTAATGGATTAGTCTTATGGGTTTTGATCTTTTGAGCTTATTTTGACATGGGCAAATATTTTGGACATTATCACTGATTTATGATGTGGCCATTGTTATATTGACTTATATTTTGCTGAATATAATGTTAATGTGTTTTTAGTATAGTGCTGCATTTTATCTAATATTATTTATAGAACTTTGAACTCCTTGTTCAAGGGGTGTCTTTTTTATGTTTCAAGGCAGGACAACATGGGAAGATTCCTGTGTATACTTCCCATTCAAACAGTCATTCATTACATCAAGGGAACAGACACTACTTTGACTTCAGCATCCAGCCTCTTCAAGAATATTTCCTGGGGGATGGGGAGATTGGAGAATGGGAGGTTGGGGGAGGGTTATTTCTGTTTCTTTCCAATCCCTAGGCCCAAAGACCTGAGGAGAGAGATTATCTTTCAAAGTGACATCCTCACAAGGAAGAAGCCCATGAGGGAAAAGGCACCTCTCTGGCACACCTTTTGGAGTAAGCTCAAGCAGCAAGTGGCAGTCTGGCAGAGTAAATACAGTCCGTGGATTAGAGATCACTTCTGCTTAGGTACAGATAGACTGACTGCAGCTCACTACTTTCTACAAATTCACAAATATATAGAAAATAATTTATTGCCAGAGCATTGCATTTTCTGCACACGTTTATAAAAAATTATTTCAGGCCTGAATATTACCCAAACCCCCCAAACATATATTTTCTGAAAGCAGACACCTTAGAGAATAAAATAGTAGTAGTTGCAATTTTTTGTGTCACACAATATTCCTGCAAAGGTCCAGGAAACGCAAATTTCAGTAAAAAACACACTAAAGTGAATTTTAGGGCAAACAAATGCAATAAATTACCCACATTTTGGTAAAATATAAAAGATTAGGTTGCACAAAGTAAATAGATACCCAACATGCCAAACCTTAAATTTTTGTGTGCCTATGAAATGGTGACAAACTTCAGTACCTAATATTTTCTATGGGTGACACTTCAAAAGCCCCTAAAGGTCATCGGTTTAGTATTAGAGAGAAGGTCTTGTGCTAGAATTATTGCTCTCACTCTGGCGTGTGGGATGATATGCAGTATGTATATCGCAATCAACGTTTTCACTCGTAGGCTTCACGATGTGTGCATTTACTTTCGTACATGTGTATATGTGGGGGTGAGGGGGCCTTATATTTTTTTGGGGGGGGTGATGTTATGTGCTTGGGTGTAACTTTTTTTTTTTTTAGTAACAAAAAAATTTTTTTACTTAACTTTTTTTAGGTAACAGGTTCCCTTCATTGAGACATGCAGGGCCTAAAAGTCCCTGTATGTCTCCTCTAGTCTAAACTAGGCATATTACAATGCAGACAATACATGTATCTAGCCGGAAAATGATAGCAGTGATCCGGAAGTGACATCATACAAGCTACCTTCCAGGTCACAGAAAGGAGGGAAGGAGAACTGCTTGACTGCTTCCACCTGACAGGCAGGAGTCTGCCTGTTTGTATAAAACCCCCTGTAGTCAGGTCCGTACAATGTACAGATCTGGCGGCGAAAGGGTTAAATACAGTGCTCAGCATAAATGAGTACACCCCAACAGATTTGTCAGAAAACCTTTCCTTTCAGAATCAACATTTTCTATGGGGCACTACACTACAAAATACTCTCACAAATATGGGCCATTGATTGCAAACAAGATTTGTTAAAATGCACACACAAAAAAGTATTTTTGCTAACAAATTCCTACAAGATCATGCTGCAAAAATGAACACACCCCAATGAAAGTCTTAGAAGCAAAGCTAAATTTCAGACAACAAAATCCTAATTATCAAGATTTCAACTACAGGTGAGTCTAATTATTCATTAAACAGATGTCCAGCAGACAGTTGAATATAAAAGGGCGTTACTTAACCATTTCATGCTGTCAGCAAAGAAGATTTCATGCTGTCAGCAAAGACGCTTTCATGCTGTCAGCAAAGGCACCACATGGAAGAGAAATGTCACAAGGCCTGAAAAAGAAAATAATTTCTTTGCACAAGAAAGGTGAAGGTCAGAATAATGTAGCAAAAGTGATACAAAAATTTAACACAGATTGAACTGCAACCATCTCACAGAGATGTTTCAGGCTGTCCACGGAAGTTAGAAAAATACGTGAATAGGTAGGCACTAAAATATATCATAAGACAAATATAGAGATATCTATCAGTAACATAAAATAAATAATAGTCCCGGACATAATATAATGAATAGTGAACATATATTAAGTGACAGTCCCATGGAAATATAGTCCCTTATGTCAAGAATTTTCTTTTTCACCACATGTAAACAATAAGTGAATTTCTCACTCACCAGAAAACATTGACCCCGGTTAAGGTGGTCAGATAGCGCTTTTGTAATCATAGATGTTGACAACAAGCAGCAAGCTCTCCTGGATCAGGCTTCCTGGTCTCCTAATATGGGATATGGATCCAGGGGGTAAAAAATGACTGCCCCCAGTTGAGTGACCACAAGACTCTGGGTACACAGATAGTGGATGGATTCCTAATCCCAGGCTCTCCTCAAGATAAAGATATTGCTCAGAGCAGCTCAAATAAAACACATAGATTAAAATGCTCTAAGTGTAGTATTTACTGAAATTGTAATACAAGTAGATAAAATTCCAATGCACTCATTGTGCCCAGATACCAGCACCAGTCTATGCAGCCTGTGTTTGTATTAGATCTCACTAGTAATGGCCGGCGTGCGTTCCATGCCTCGCTTTTGGCGGGCCAGATGTGATGTCATGGGGACCCAGAAGTTACAGGATCATGCTTCTATGTACATTTCACCTGGCAGTGTCTTCAGGAAGTTAACACCTCAACAGGAGCGTCTAATGAGGTTTGAAGAAAATCACCATGCAAGTTCACTGCAGTTAGCTAAAGAAGTAGAAAGCCAAACTGTGGTGATTGTTTCCTGTGACACAATACGGTGTACACTGCAGAGGAATGGCATGCATGGGTGTCGTCCATGAAGGAAGCCTCTCCTAAAGCCCATGCACAGAAATGCCCACCTAGAATTTCACAGGGCCCATGCTGAAAAAGAAGGCTATTGGAATTCTATACCATGGAGTGATGAGAACAAGATTTCT
Source organism: Staurois parvus (assembly GCF_062004578.1). Lineage (NCBI taxonomy): Eukaryota > Metazoa > Chordata > Amphibia > Anura > Ranidae > Staurois > Staurois parvus. Next base: position 17,369,093 of record NW_028317807.1, on the reverse strand, counting down.
AAACTGATGGCTTCAAAACTGTATGGTGTCACAAAGTTTGGGAGTATACAGAAAAATACATGGTGCTTACAGTGAAATATGGCAGTGTCCTTCTGTGGGGCTGCATGAATGCTGCTGGTGTTGGGGAGCTGCATATCATTGATGGTATCATGAATTCACAGGTGTACTGCTCTATATTAAAAGAGAAGATGCTACCATCACTCCGTACCCTTGGTCCTCGTATGTCTACTGATCTGAACCCAAACGAACACCTATGGGGAATTCTGAAGTGACAAGCACTCAGCATTCAGGCTCTAAAAGAGGTCATTCTTGAAGAATGAAAACAGATAGATGCAATATGTCGCCATCTTGTCCATTCCTTTCCAAGAAGACTTGGTGCTGTCCTTACAAATCATGGAGGTCATACAAAATACTAGATGTAGTAGTTTTTGTTGTGGGGTGTATTCAGCTAATTAGAGTAAAACCGAAGATTTTGTCATCTAAGTTTTATAATTAACCTTACTTTCATGTAATGAGCTAAACAAATGGTCTAGAAAACTCAGTTTTGTTAAAATGTTGGACATTGTTTTTGTGTTCATTGTGATATTGATTAAAATCCTACTTTTCAAGTGGGTGTACTCATTTATGCTGAGCGCTGTATCTATTCAGGCATATAGGGGTTGTTTACTGAAACTGGAGTGTGTAAAATCTGACGCAGCTCTGCATTGAAACCAATCAGCTTCCAGGTTTTATTATCAAAGCTTAATTGAACAAGTTGAAGTTAGAAGCTACCATGCACAGCTGCACCAAACTCTGGGAGCTCCAGTTGTAATTAATATCCCTCACAGTGCCAATATGGAGAAAACAGACACAGTTATTTTATTGACATGCAAGGATAAGATTTATATGTCATGGTAAACCATGATGTAAACCACAAACTGTTATTCCATTTGTGCCTTGAGTGAATTTGCCTGATTTAAGCAGAATTTCAAACTTGGCAAATTGATTTGCTCACCTCTACTCATTAATTTACCTATATCAATGAAGTGTGCATTGCCAAGCATGCAATCTAATAATTAGTAGAAATTAATTTGCCCTTTTTTTCAAGGTCTTATGCTATTTTTTTTACAGAAACGATTTTCACAAATGCAATTTATGTGCTTGTCCGGATCTCCTTTTAGGTAAAAATGGAGAAAAGAAAGTTGGACATATTTTTCTGCAGCTGGGTAATATAATCCTTCAGTGTATGGAATAAAAATAATTGTGGTCAAAGACAAGTATCCCACACCACACATATCAAGAGGATGCTGTCATAGTCTGCTGATGGTGCTGAAATAAGCCAATAATTTAAATGCTAAAATGCCATGCTTTAGGTGCTGACTACAGCTTTCCTATATACTGTTGGTGTAATCTATCAATCTATGGATACAACATCTAGCATAAAAGCAGCCCAAATGGCTATTAGTTATGTTTTATAAGAATGGAAGGGCTCTAAAAATTTAATTCTATAAATTCACAATTTTATATTTAGATGTGTTATAAATATGATAAATGATTACATACAGGCTTTACAGATGTGTTATATGGTTATATACAGGCTTTAACCTTTGATTATCCTTGATAAAAGTACATATACCGGAACTATCCTGCTGAAGGTAGCATGTTATTAGAATTATGTGTTTAAATTGGTTGTAAAGGCTCAAGGCTTTTTTTTACCTTCATGCATTCTATGTGCAGCTCTCCCCCAGAAACCTCCAATATGCACAAGAGCATTGGCTCTCCTGGGACTCTCCCTCCTCATTGCCCTAGACAGCAGCATGTTTGGTATCTATTTACTCAATGCAATTGCACCTTTTATGTTTTACCAAAAAATGGTATTATATTGTGTGTGTTTGCACTAAAATTCAATTTTATTATATTTTTTCCTGAAAATATACATTTAATATACAGTTGTGACATAAGACTTGTGTATATATACGTGATCTGTGCGCTCCTGCGATAATCATGGGCAGGGGGTGCGCGCTGATGCACCTGCCGGCCCGCCAGTGCTGTGATTCGGTACAGCATGGATCACTCACAAGATTCAGGCCAAGGATGTTTGGCCTGGACCTGCTGATCAGCTGTACCAAATCAGAGCTCAGCCTGTGCCTGTGCTTACATTACACAGGCACAGGAAATTGTGCAGTCTTCTCTCCCTGGAGCACATTCCGTTCCAGAGAGAGAAGAAAGCAGATCCACGTGAGTCCAAGCAGCATACTGAGACAGTAAAAGCACAGCTAGGTCACATTTAACCCCCTTATCTCCCCCAGTTAACCCTTTCACTGCCCTGCCACCAGTGTCATTAGTACAGTGTACAGATTTGTTTTACTGATCACTGTATTAGTGTCATGTGCAACTTCAGATAGCGTCAGTTAGCATCCCTCCCAGATAGCTTCAGATTGCCCGCCACTACTTTAGTCATCACATTTAACCCTTTGATTGCCAGGAACACACTCACATACACAATAAACCTCCATTGCTAGTATAGTGTCTGAACAGATCAATATCTTTGAGCAGATCAGCACTATACCAGCATTCAAAATAGTATAGTGTCCCCAAAAATGTAGCATTAGCAGGATCAGCCCCTACACCCGCCAGCGCCTGCATTTAGCCCATACACTTAACCCCCTGCCCTTCTCCCCCAGCAAATGAAGTGTCAGTAGATCACTGTCACTTGATACATTGAACACAAAACTGCAGGGTTTGCTAACCCTTGCTAGATCAGACCTGACCTCTGATAGCACTAGCTGGTAAATTTATTTGCAGCGATTCAAGTAGTCCATGACAGCCAAGTGCTCTTTTTTCGTGAGTCACACTAAGTACCTATAAATTTAGTGGGCAAAATATCCAACGAAAGGTACTCTAGTTTAGAGGTCTACAGGATTCTGAGTATGTCAGATGAGAGCGAATGGGAAACCTCACTGACAGAATCAGGCTCAGAATACGAACCTGTAGAGAGCAGAGGCACCCTGACAGATAGCTCAGACGATGGAGTAGAGGTCCCTGCTAAGGTCAGGCATACCCAACCCCGTTCCCAGGTTGCTGAGGTGTTACCATTGCTTGATGATTCTAGTGCCTCACTACTTTTTGGTGAACTGGCGAGCACCAGCGCTATAGCACATCCTGGTCTTTTACATACCAGCACTGCAGTATCACTTGGTGACATCCCATAAGTGCAGTACAAGCTGATGTGGTGGTTATCACAGGTAGTGTCCCGCAGCCTCCAAAAATTCAAACACCCGCAGAGCCCATAGTGTCCTTCCGAATGTGCTTGCAAATCCTGATTGGCAGCCTACAAATTCTTCAGCACCCATACTTCCCCCATTCACTGCCCAACCTAGAATTCAGGTGGAAACAGTAAATTTAACTAGTCCCCTTGATTTTTTGGAGCTGTTTTTCACTGAAGATCTGTATGGTTTGATTGCGGACCCTCAACATGTACATTACTAAAAAGAATGAGTTGCAGTTGTATTGGTCCACAGATTCATCATATGCCTGTGTTCTCTGCTGCCATGGCCAGGCATAGATATGAAAATAATGTGAATTATGCATTTAAATGACAATACACTCTGTCGTCCTCGGGGTGACCCTGAATATGATAGGCTCCACAACATAAATCACCTTAACCAGAAATTTGCAGATGTCTATACTCACCAGCAAAACTTCTGTGTCGGTGAGTCCCTCGTTAAATTTTCTGGCCACCTTGCATTCAAATAATTTTGCCCCTGCAAGCATGCCAGATACGGGGTTAAAATGTGAGATCTGTGAGAGGGCAACAGGCTATACATGGTACAAAAATGTCTGTATATTTATTTCAATTGACTCTGTACAATGCTTTTGTGATTTACAAAGCAACTGAATGAAGTGGATCCTTCCTAAAATTCCAGGATCAATTCAAGAGATCATCACGGCCCTTTTGTATCCAAAAGGTGCTGTGGCCCAAACCCCCAACCTAGATGCAGTGAGCAGGCTGCATGAGAGGCACATATATACACAGGGTCTGGAAAGATGTTAGGTAGGCAGGAAACTGGCTATCGCATTTTGAGAGATCCTAACATCTGGATTTTAGTTTTAAAAAAAAGGAAAGTAAAACAAAATAAAAAGATAAAAAAAACACTAGTTGTCATTTTATTTAGTTACTGTTTTATTGTTAACCATTGTTGTTTTCTTTGCAGGAATGTGATTCAGCTGCAGTACCGATCTGTTTATTCTGATAGCAATAGGGTATGCTTTCAGAATTTATACATCAGTGTATGCAGCACTGTTGGATGAGATTTTTCATCCACAGTTAAAAAAGAACATATATCCCCAAACATGGGCGCCTGGGGTGGCCTTTTAAAGCCTTTTAAAAACCTGAAAGGCTTATTGGATTTCGGACTCCTGTATGTAGCTAGGCTCCCAAAAAGTCTCACACGTGATATTCCCATACTCAGTAGAAGTAGCATAATGTATTTTGGGGAGTAATTCCACATATACCAATGGCATGTGTGAACAATATATTATTTAAATGTCAACTTTGTGTAAAAAAAAGTTTTTGTAATTTTCCAAAAACTTGTGGTAAAAAATAAGTTCTTCTATGTCTACAGGGTGTCTACTTTCCAAAAAAGGTCATTTTGGAGGGGGAAGGTTGTGCTATCCTGGAATTTCAGAGCCCCTGAAACTGTGATAGGTAGTGAGGAAGTGAAATGAGGAATTTATGCACCATCTGGCTTTCAAAGAGGTCATTGGATTTCGGGCTCCTGTATGCTGCTAGGCTCCCAAACAGTCTCATACGTGATATCCCCATACTCAGGAGAAGTAGCAGAATATATTTTGGTGTGTAATTCCAAATATACCCATGGCATGTGTGAGCAATTTACTATTTAAATGACAATGTTGGGGTTGATTTATTAAAGAAAAATAGACCGTGCACTTTGAAAAGGGCAGTTGCTCCAGAGCTTAAATAAATGAGCAGAAACTCTGCTGACTTTTATCATCCAATCATGTGCAAGCAAAAGTGCATTTTTCAATTTTCCTTGCACGTGATTGGGTATTCCTTACAAAGTGAATTGTTATCATTTACAAAGCTCTGGAACAATTGCACTTGCAGAGTGCAACTGCACCTTGTATAGTGCACAGTCTATTTGCCTTTAGTAAATCAACCCCATTGTTTGAAAAAAAAAAGAAAAAAAACTTTTTTTGTCATTTTCCAAAAACTTGTAGGAAAAAAATAAATCTTCCATGGACTCAACATGCCTCTCAGCAAATAGCTTAGGTTGTCTACTTTCCACAAAGGGGTCATTTTGGGGTATCTGTTCTGCTCTGGCATAAAATGCAGCCTCAAGAAATGTGATAAGCAGTCAGAAAGTAAAAACTGTGTAAATTCCAGAATCTATACCAAGCATCACTAAATGGCGGACTGCGGGCCACATGTGGAGCGACTTGCTGTCCTGCCCGGACCGCAGTGGTCCTGCTATTTGGAAGCCTTCTGAACCCTGCAGCCATCACCGCTGAAATCCTTGTAGCCCACAGTGGGAGGAAAGACAGCTCAGCATGGAGGGTTTGCTTCTTGAGTTATCAGGCAGCTGATTGGTTGCTAGGTCAGTCCTAGCAACCAATCACCAGCTTGCAGCTCCAGCCCTCTGTCCAGACTTCCTGTGCCTCTCGCTCTCCTGTGTAAAGTAGGGAGGGGGGAATGTGAAGTAAGGCTGCATAAAACATTAAACGGGGGATAGAACAGTAATGGGGGGCTGAGGACAATTATAGCAGGGCTGAAGACAGTAATAGGGGGAGTTGGTGACAGTAAAATGGGGCAAAGGAAAAATAAGGGGGGGGTGAAAACAACTATGGGGGGCTGAAGACAGTAATCTAAAGAGGGGTTTTGATGTGAAGGGGAGGAAACTGTGATGTAAAGAGAAGGACTGTGTTATGAGGATCAGTTCAGATCTGTGCATGCCCATTTGCATGAACGTGTCTCAGGTTGGGCAGCCCATTTATTTTAAAGTGCTGCCCTACCCTAAAGAAAGACAGGGAAGAAGTATGAATATATGAAAATGTGCCATGGCAATGTGTGGAGTTGCATTTAAGAATTAATGGCACCCCTGCACATCTGATAAAGTACAGCACATTTTTCTGTGGGATGGGAAAATGATCAACTACACGAACATTCTCCAGCCACAGAGATATGAACCTAAGAGGGGATAGGGGTTGTGATGTGAGGGATCTGAGTCAAGGAACAAACATGCAATCTGAACCTCTGTTGGAACAATATTTTACTGACTGGACCTCCATGAATTTTAATTCAGTATCCCTGGTCTATACCATAGTTTGTAGATGTTATAACTTTCACACAAACCAATTAATATACACTTATTGGGATTTTGTTTTACCAAAGACATGTAGCAGAGTACATTTTGGCCTAAATTTTTGACAAAATTTGAATTTATTGGATATTTTTTATAACAGAAATGAGAAAATAATGCTCTCAAGATTTTCAGTGTTTTTTGGTTTAAAACACAAAAAATAAAAAGCCCAGTGGTGATAAAATACCCCCAAAAGAAAGCTCTATTTGTGGGAAAAAAATGATATAAATTTCATTTATGTACAGAATTGCATGACCGCACAATTGTCAGTTAAACTTTTGCAGTGCCGTATAGCAAAAAAATTCCAGTATCTATACCATAGTTTGTAGAGGCTATAACTTTCACATAAACCAATTAATATACACTTATTTGGATTTTTTTACCAAAGACATATAGCAAAATATATTTTGGCCTACATTTATAACAAAATTTGAGTTGGATATTTTTATAACAGAAATGAGAAAATATTGTTTTTTTTTCAAAATGTCCGGTCTTTTTCTGTTTATAGGCAAAAAATTAAAACCCAGAGGTGATCAAATACCACCAAAAAAAGCTATTTATGTGAAAAAAGGACATAAATTTTGTTTATGTACAACAATGCATAACCGTGCAATTGTCAGTTACACTAGTGCATTGCCGTATAGCAGAAAATGGCATAAACTCCAGTATCTATACCATAGTTTGTAGATGCCATAACTTTCACATAAACCAATTAATAAACACTTATTGGGATTTTTTTTATCAAAGATATATAGCAAAATATATTTTGGCCTACATTTATAACAAAATTTGAGTTTATTGGATATTTTTCTAACAGAAATGAGAAGTTTGTTTTCAAAATTTTCAGTCTTTATTTGTTTATAGCGCAAAAAATAAAAACCCAGAGGTTATCAAATACCACCAAAAGAAGCTCTATGTGTGTGAAAAGAGGACATACATTTTGTTTGGGCGCAGCATTGCATGGTCGTGCAATTACCAGTTGAAATAGCGTAGTGCCTAATAGCAAAAAATGGCCTGATCGAGAATGGGGGTTAAATCTTCCAGAGGGCAAGCAGTTAAGAGATCTGCCAATATATACAGCCTTAGCCATTACTGAAAAAATTGAATACGTTTTTCATTGGATATGTTACTTATTTGAGGTATAAACATAAACTAAAGAAATGAAGATGGTGACACTTGATATATAGCGCTGCATTAAGATTTTGTTTATTTGTACGTAAGGTCGGTGATCCAGTCAGTATATAACCACACAGGAAATGTTCAATAAAATCCATGTGGATGTTTCAAAACTGCATATGGACAATGTTACATGCTGAAGACATTACTAATTTATGAAGTTTGACTATGTGATTAACTTGATATAAAGATCAATTGTACCTCCTCATGCTCAAATAAACCTGAGCTTTGCCAATGCACACTTGTTTCCCACTGAACACAGAGTTTTTGATGTGTGTAACTTGCATATTGGATTTGGGAATAGTAGAGCCTAACAAGTGCACTGCATATAAAAAAGGAAATTTTGCTTCACGGAACACATTTGTTTAACATAAGCAGTTGATAAGCCACATTTAAGGAGGGCTGTTGTTTTTATTGGAGGGTACATGATCATTACAAGAATGTTAGTTTCTCCCATATCTTTTAAGGTGTAGGAAAGGGCAAAGGTTTTACAATACTGAACATCTACAGTAGTTTTCTCCCACTGCAACAATAAGAATGTTAAAATACTAAGGGAAGAAACATAACACATATGTCAGTTATGATGCAAGGTAATGGAAGGTTTTAGCCAGGCATTGTAGGTAAAGTCTGACTCTTCAAATATATCATGGAAAGTAAAAATAGACAATGCAATGATTAACAGAAAGTCTTCTGCATTAACAAACTGAGTTGTAGAAGATTAAGTCCCCGGTCACACCGTTGCGATTTCAGGTGGAATTTGGGAATTGAAATCGCACCTGAAATCGCATCTGATGAATGTGAATGTCAGTGTCCTAACATTTGCGTTTTGCTGCAGTGCGATTTCTGAAGTAGTTCTTGCATTACTTTTTTCTGAAGCTTTGTTGCTATTTCACATACATAGAATTATAATGGAAATCGTACTGCGAATTGCAAGAAATTGTTGAAAATCTTCACAGGTAGCAATAAAACCTTCACAAAAAGCACCTGAAATTGTGCTGAAATTGCACACAAATCTCACGATTTTAAATCGCACCGGAGTGACCGGTGACTTAGGGCCAGTTCACACAACAAAAATGCACTCTGGATGCATTCAGGATATGTTTTTGCTTACAGTTCACACCACACTCCGTTTAGGTGCAGTTTTGATGCAGTTTGCTATTTCCAGTACACTTCTGTGCAGAAAAAAATGCAGTATGCTCTACTGATTTTTCTGCACCAGAAACTGACTGGAACTGACTGCACTGGTGTGAACAAGGGCCATTGGAATACATGGAAAACACTGTGCATGCATTTTTGATGCAGAAAAAAACGCACTGGACTGCATCTAGTGTGAACTAGCCCTAAATAATATTGATGATATTAACACTGTATTTCGGCAGGTGTATTACCTGACTCTAGGCAGGAGTGTGTGAGTCATGTAGCTCCAGGAAGTGGGTTCAGACACAAAGCTCACGCTGTACCTGGACACAGTGTGAAGAGCTGGGATCTACATTGAGAGGTTTGGAACAATAACATAAATGGGAGTCATTTTAGGGGATTGCTGACCTGTGTTTTTTCTGTTTTCATTAAAGTCCTTATTGAGGCTCAAACATGATTTCCAGTGCTGTATTCATGTTCAGTACTCTATTTATCTGCAGTTCTGTACTCTCTACGCATCTTTTTTTATTCTATACATTTTTATTGGGTGTACAGTAAAATGAGAACTAGGATTGCTGATATAAGAGAAACAATATATAAGAAATAAAAGCTCAAAGCTCAATGTATAAAAATAGTTTTGAAATGTTACCTGATAATACCTATACGATTTATCATGGCAGTTGTTAATGGGTATAAAGTGTCCTATTTATTTTTAAATAATATGTTTTTTTGATTCATAAAAAATTATGGTCAATAACAGTACAAAACGTAGTGGGACCATTCACAAAAATTGCTAAACATGTTGAGGAAGCAAGAGACCCTGAAGAGTCAAAGGAAGAAGGAGGAGGTAAGTCATGATTTGGGAGGGAATCTGCATTATGCTGTAAGCCAGACCCCGAGACACAGTTCCTTATAGGAGGCCATTTAAATCAAATTAGAATAATGATATATGGACCATAGATGAAAGTTCAGGTAATGAGTCTTGGGGCCTGTCAGATATAGGAGGAAAAGGCAAGGGACTTAAATGCTGGAGTGTTCATAAGATAACCTGGTGGCTCCATACTGCATTATATTGATCTTGAGTAACATGGAGATACTCTTGACTTTCTTGACTGTTTTTTCAAGATATTGAACCCACATAAATCTAAAACTTTAAATATCACAGTACCTCCAGCTGACCTCCAAAAACTGCAAGAAGCTTTACCATTTTCCTGGTCTCTTTACTATCTGGCAATAAAGCTATCAACCAATCTTTATAGCCTCAATTTCCCTCCCATTTTGAATCATCTTTCACCATATTTGGCCTGCTGGTCTTCTCTCCTAGTCTCCTGACTAGGTACCATATCAGCTGTCAAAATGACTATTCTTCTGGAAATACTTTACCTATTCTGGGTACTCCCCATCCCCAGGAGCAGAAGGAGGATGTCAGATGATGAAACACGTAGGGCGGGGCCTTGTAGGTGACGTCACCACATATGGGTGAGCTGCGATTGCTTAGACCGGAGTAATATCTGTCATATTGATTGTATATGCCTATGATGCTAGTGTCGGCTCTGACACTGATCTATGTGAGTCGTTTTAATTACATTTTGCATTCAGTAAAGCTTGGATGGTTTTACACTATGTGGATTCCTTTTTTTTTCTTTCTCCATGTCCCATTCTGGTTATATGAGGAGCAAGTGCTATTTGAAAGAGTTTCTGATTATATGAGGAGCCAATCACCATTTCAAGGATTTTCCATTACCTGGTGTGTGTTGTTGCAGATCGTTGCTCCCAGAGCAAAAGCGAGTATAGCTGGTTGTAATTTTGCCAGCATGGAGCTCTGGTGAGTGAACCCAATTCATTGGTGGTGGATTTTTCACATTGTTTTCCCATTATATGAGACGTTAAAGAAGATCTAATGGTTCACATATTAATTATTTTTTGGACACATTCATATATATATATTTTTATGGTACAGTTTTTATATTGTTTATATATTTTTTGTTGGACACTGGTTCATGCATAGTTTCACTGATTTTTTTCTTTGATCTTAATCGACTTATTTTACATATTTATTTGTTTTATCATAATTTTGCATTGTATTGTTGTTTGTGTTCCCTCATCTATATATTATCTAGAGATATATTATTTGGAAGAGCGCTGCTTTTTGTGGTTGCAGATGGTCTTTCACATACCAGCACTGCAGTATCACTTGCATAAGTGCAGTACAAGCTGGTGCGGTGGCTAGCACAAGTAGTGCCCTGTAGCCTATAAGAATTCAAACACAGGCCTGTATAACCAATAGTGTCCTTCCAGATGTGTTTGCAAATCCTGATTGGCAGCCCACAAGCTCTGCAGCACCCATACTTCCCCCATCCACTGCCCAACCCAGAATGTAGGTGTAAACAGCAAAAGTAACTACTCCCCTTGATTTTTTTGGAGCTGTTTTTCATGAAAGATCATTATGAATTGATTGTGGACCAAAACAATTTATATGCACAGCAATTTATCGCTGCTAACCCAAATTCAAACCTTTCCAGACAATTTGCATGGAAACCTATTACGGTATCCGAATTTAAAGCTTTTTTTTAGTCTAACCCTCAACATATGTATTACTAAAAAGAATGAGTCACGGCCATATTTGCCCATGTTCTCTGCTTCCATGGCCAGGCATAGATATGAGAATATAATGCGACATATGCATTTCAGTGACAATACATTCTGTTGTCCTCGGGATGACCCTGAATATGATAGGCTCCACAAAATTCAGCCCCTCGTGAATCACTTTAACCAGAAATATAAAGATGTATATACACGCCCCAACAAAATGTCTGCGTTGATGAGTTCTTTATTAATTTTTATGGCATTTCCTTGCATTCAAACAAAATTCAAGCATTCAAGTTTCTCCCCAGCAAGCGTGCCAGATATGGGGTCAAAATGTATAAGCTCTGTGAGAGGGCAACAGGTTATACATGTAATTTTCGGATTTATGAGGGAAAAGATATTCACGTGGAGCCCCCAGATGCCCAGACTACATGGGGAGCAGTGGCAAGATACAGTAGTTTTGGACTTGGTGTCACTCTTTTTCCATATACTTATATGTTGACAATTTTTATACAAGCATGCCACTATTTAGACATTTGTACAATATTGGAATTGGCTCATGTGGCACCGTGCAACGTAATCGCTAGGGTTTCCCCCCACCGGCTTGTAAATACTGTACCTACTTCTTGAAAAATGATGAATTGCTCGCATTGAAGTGGAAGGACAAACAGGATATCCTGTCTTCCACTCACGCAGACATGACAGTCCAAATTTGCAACTGGTGTTGTTGAGAAGCCCCTCTGTGTCTACGACTATAACTTTAACATGGACGGGGTGGACTTCAACAACCAGATGATAAAGCCATTCTTAGTTTCCCATAAAGCCAGATGCTGGTACAAAACAATGTCTGTATATTTATTTCAATTGGCTCTGTACAACGCTTTTGTGCTTTACAAAACAACTGGACGAAGTGGATCTTTCTTAAAATTTCAGGAAGAGATCACCACGGTACTTTTGTTTCCAGAAGGTGCTGTGGCCTGAACCCCCAACTCAGATGCAGTGAGCTGCCTGCATGAGAGGCATTTTCCTGATACCATTCCTGGTATCCCAACCCAATAGTCACCCCAAAAAAGATGTGTCTGTAGCAGACATGGAATTAGACATGACACCTACTTTTTTTGTCTCTGCTGTCCTGGCCAACCTGGTCTCTGCCTCAAGGATTGCTTCCGTTGCTACCACACACTAGTGGAGTATTAGTATAAGGTACAGCATGGCACAGTCTAAGAAACATATTTACACAGGGTTTCGAAAAATGTTAGGTAGTCAGTAAACTGGCTATAACATTTTGAGAGACCCTAAAATCTGGAAAGTTTACGGTTTTAAAAAAAAGTAAAAAAAAGAAAAAAGTAAAAAAAAAGAAATAAAAAATTAAAAAGCCAAAAATAGTTGTCGTTTTATTGAGTTACTGTTCCATTTTTACTGTTTATTGTTAACCATTGTTGTTTTCTTTGCAAGAATGCCTTTCAGCTGCAGCACCGATCTGTTTATTCTGAGAATATACATCAGTGCATTCAGGGCTTCTAGATGAGATTTATCATCCACAGTCAAAAAAAGAACATATATATATAGGGGCTTGGGGTGGTCAGTGGGTGGATCGTTCCTATGCTTCGCCATATATATTTTTCTGATTTTTTTGCGCAGATTTCAATAAAAAAGGTTGTTTTTTTTAGTTAATGTTCTATTGTTACTGTGGTTTATTGTTAACCATTGTTGGTTTTTTTTGCAGGAACGCCATTCAGCTGCAGCACCTATCTGTTTATTCTAACAGCAACAGGGTGTGCTCTCGCATGCAGCACTGCTGGATGAAATTTATCATCTGCAGTTAAAAAAAGAAAAAAGAACATATATGCCCATGGTTGGAGTGCTCGGGTGGTCAGTGGGTGGATCGCTCCTAGGCTTCGGCATATATATTTAAAAAATTTTTTGGCAGAGATTTCTTCATCCACATCAATTGAACTAAAGAAAAGTAACATTTCATGTATGCCCAACATTAGAAATGGGTGGATGCAGGGTGTATATTCTAATGGTGGGTATACCACACACTTTGTCTAGCAGATATTTCTTCTCTTTCGTCATTCAGCTCACAGGCTGCATAAAAAAAAGAACGACATATATGCCCAACAAGCACCAGCGACATACTGGTATATCACTGGACTTTGAGTGGTTATACCAGGATGATACCTTTGCCGGATATAAACAGCGCCACTTTTACATTGGCAAAGCATCTGATCACACCGATATTGGTGTGATCAGGTGACTTAAGGGCAGAGGAAGTATCTAGAGCCTAATAGACCCCAGATTTCTCAGAAAAGAGTACTTAACACTGTCTATTGCTATCACAGGGGATATTTACATTCCCTTTGATAACAGTAAAAGTGATTAAAATAAATAATAATAAAAAACAAAATTAAAGCACCCTTGTCCCCCCACGCTCGCGCATTGGAGTATATAAGCGTCGGCCCTGTGATGGTATGTAAACAGTGGCTTCACCATGCATGTTTGGTATAGCCAGAAATGTCAGATTGAGAGCAGTAATTCTAGCACCAGACCTGCTGTGTGAATCTAAAGTGGTAGTAAAGGATTTTAAACCGTCGCCTATGGTTAATAAAAATGTATGTAGTTTGTCGCCATTACACGGGGAGTGAGCAGTTTTAAAGCATGTCATATTTGGTATCTATTTACTTGGCATAACATCATCTTTTATATTTTACCAAACAATTGGCCAATATATTGTGTTTATGTTCATTAAAATTCAAAAATGTATTTTTTCCCAAAAAAGGCTTGGTCTTCAAGTGGTGAGAAGAGTAGGTGATGTGTGACATAAGCTTCTAATTCTGGGCATAAAATGCCAGAATAACAACCCCCCCTCCACCAAATGACCCCTTTTTGGAAAGTAGACACCCCAAAATATTTGCTGAGAGGCATATTGAAAATTAGAAAATTACTTAAAAACATTTTTTTTGTACACAAAGTTGTCACTTAACCACCTACCGTCCGGCCATTGTATATAAATGGCCGTACGGTGGCAGTGCAGGGTTGAGTGGCCATTTTTAAACGGCCTCCCCACCCCCTGCTTGTGTGCGCTCCCTGGGAGTGTGCAGCACTGCGATCTGGTGCCCGCTGTGTCCTCTGGACGCAGTGGAACACCGATCGTCGTACGGGACCTCTCTGTGAGGTCCTGATCATGTGATCACGGATTGGTCAATCCGTGATCACATGTAGAGTAGTAAGCAAGATGTCACTTCTAACATCGTTGCTTACTACGTGTGAAATCTGTGAATGATCACAGAGGCCACATGGTACAAGGCTATTCACAACAGCCGTGTACCATGTGAAAAGCTGTGCCCAATCACAGCTCACACAGTAGTTCTCAATGGCTGCAAGAATGCAGCCGGAGAGAAGGAGAAATGATTGCTTTTACAGCCTATATGGGTGTAAAAGCAATCAGTGTAAAAAAAAAAAAGTCATCATCACCCCCCACAAGTAGTACAGTGTCACCATGGTGACACTGTACTGCTTGGGTGACAGTATGTAAAAAAAAATAAAAACATAAATATTAATATTACAAAAAAAATAAAAATGTTTTTAAAAATTATAGTTTTTGGTTATAAACTAACATGTTTTATTTATTTTTTTACTAAAAAGATAACAGAATATATTTTGGCCAAGATTTATGATAAAATATAATTTATTTACAAAATTTTATAAGAAAAACACTTTTTTTCAAAATTTTTGGACTTTTTCAATTACATTGCAAAAAAAAATATAAAATCCCAGTGGTGAATAAATACCACCAAAATAAAGCTTTATCTGTCTCAAAAAAGTGCTAAAAAATTCATATGGGTACAGTGGTGAAATACCACCAAAAGAAAGCTCTAATTGTGTGAAAATAAATTATATACATTTTGTTTGGGTACAGTGTTGCATGACAATGTAATTACCAGTTAAAGTAAGGCAGCACCGAATAGCAAAAAATTGCATGATTTTTAGGAGGTCAAGTGGTTAATGTCTGCAGTACTCACTTTTCTGTTTAATCACCCCCCATTTTCTTAGAGATTTATTTAACCCCTAATACTGAGCTCCTTTTTACTTTCTCTGGCCTAACAAAGGGGCAGGATGGGGCAAAATAAAGGTGAGGACATAGGGAACAAGTCAGTTCACTTACAGCTGTCTGTCAAGTTGACTCTCTTATATGAAACTTTTTTCACACTTATTGGACAAGTTTATGTCTATATATGTATTTGCTTGTTAGCTTAACTGTATGTACTGAATGCAAATTATATCAATGAACAGACTCAGACACCATGTTTAGTTTTAACAGTTAGTATCCACATTAAAAATCTTACATGCACATGAAGACTAACTGTTATGATTAAATAAACCAGGCTTTTTTCAACAAAATATTTAGCAAACAGTTAATGGGTTAAGGTGATATTCTAGATCCAAAATGTATAAATTTGAGCAGCCGCCACGAAGTCTAAAACCAAATCCCCCTCCCGTTGCTGAGCTCTTAGACTGTTGATTTATTAATGATTATGATTTTAAGGGCTTGGATGGAAATGTCAGTTTTCATGGCCTGATTTTGGAGAGGATGGTTCACTTGAGCTGTAATGTGGTAGGAATGAAAAACAAAAATCCTCACTATTAACTTCCATCCTTCCTCATTTTTACCTGTGCGGAAAACTCATTATGTATATCTTGATGAAATATGTTTACTTTTACTTATTACACTGAATTTACTGTAAGTAAAGTGTATACTGTATATTATGTATGTACGATGCTCCCTTTAACCACCTCAATACTCAGTCTTGCAACACTGTACTCATATGACATTTTTATCATTTTTTTCACACAAATTGAGCATTCTTTTCTTGGTGTTTAACCACTTGCCTACCAGGCACTTATACCCCTTTATTTACCAGGCCAATTTTCAGCTTTCAGCGCTGCCGCACTTTGATTGACAATTGCGCGGTCATGCAACATTGTACCCATATGAAATTTTGATCATTTTTTTCTCACAAATAGAGCTTTCTTTTGGTGGTATTTAATCGCCACTGGGTGCTTTACTTTTTGCGCTATAAATAAAAAATTGCCAAAAATTTGAAAAAAAAAAAAAGTTTCTTTGTTTCTATTATAAAATTTTTCAAACAGGTAATTTTTCTCCTTCGCTGATGTGCGTTGATGAGGCAGCACTGATGGGCACTGATAGGCGGCACTGATAGGCAGCACTAAAGGGCACTGATAGGCAGTACTAATGAGGTGGCACGGATAGGCGGCACTGATAGACAGCACTAATGAGGTGTCACAGATAGGCGGCACTAATATGCAGCACTGATAGGCGGCACTGATAGGTGACACTGATGATGGGTACTGATAGACGGCACTGACTGGCATCACTGCTGGGCTGCACTGGTGGGTGGCACTGGTGGGCAGCACTGGAGGGTGGGCACAGGTGGGTGGCACTGGTGGGCACAAGTGGGTGTGCACAGGTGGGTGCACTGCTGGGCACAGGTAGGTGGCACTTCTGGGCACAGGTGTGTGAAATTGCAGAGTGGCACAGGTGGGTGCACTGCTGGGCACAGGTGGGTGCACTGCTGGGCACAGGTGGGTGATCTGCTGTGCACAGGTGGGCGGAGCTAGTGGGCGCACTGCAGGGCACAGGTGGGCGGAACTTGCGGGTGGCACTGCTGGGCACCGATCATCAGGGCACTGATCATCAGTGCCCTGATGATCAGTGCCGATCCCCGCTCTGACAACTGCCGGTTCTCGGCAGTACTTTCCTCACGATCTGACAGCGTGAGGAAAGTGCAGCCGAGAACCGGCACTTGCATTTCCCTCTGATCAGCGTGTCATTGGACACCGCTGATCAGGTGGTAAAAGGCTGCTGTGATTGGCCTTTTACCACATCATGTGATCAGCTGTGTCCGTAGGACACAGCGATCACGGAGATCGCCGGGTGCGCGCCCCCTGGGGCGCGCAGGAGAGCGCGTTCTGGGGGGACGTCATATGACGTCCACTCAGAACTGGCCGGCCACAGTGCAGCCGTCATTCGGCTATCTGCGGTCGGCAACAAGTTAAATAACACTTGGTTTTTTTATGTTTTGCGCTATAAATGAAAAAAAAGTGTTTTTCTTTGTTTCTGTAATAACATTTTTCAAATAAGTAATTTTTCTTCTTATATTTTAACCAAAATGTATACTGCTATATTTGTTTGGTAAAAATAATCCAAATCAGTGCATATTATTTGGTCTGTGTGAAAGTTATAGAGTCTACAAGCTAAGGTGCCTATCATTGAAAATTGATCAATCCTGATGTACTGACTGCCTATCTCATTTATTGAGGCCCTAATAGGCCAGGACAGTACAAGTACCCCCCAAATGACCTCTTTTTGGAAAGTAGAAATTCCAATGTATTTAGTAAGAGGCATGGCAAATTTTTAGAATTTGTAATTTTTCCCACAATTCCTTGAAAAATGAAGAAAGTAATTTTATTTTTTATCACAAAACCGTCATATTAGCAAGTTATTTCTCACAAACAGCATACTTACAACTGCACCCCAAAACACATTCTGCTACTCCTCCTGAGTATGTTGATACCACATGTGTGAGCTTTTTTCACAGCTTAGCCATATAGGGAGGCTCAACATCCAAGGAGCACCTTCAGGCATTATCCACTTTAAGACCAGGTCTTCTTCTGACACTTTTTATTTACTAATAAAAATCAGTATTTTTACTAAAAAAAGATACTTAGAACCCCCAAACATTATTTATTTTTTAGCAGAGGCCCTAGAGAATAAAATGCAGGGTTTTGCAATTTTTTATGTCACATGGTATTTGCGCAGAGGTTTTTCTAACACAATTTTTTGGGAAAAAATACACTTTAATGGATTATAAATGCACGCAAACACAATATAATACAAAATGTTTTGGTAAAATATAAAATATGGTGTTGCACTGAGTAAATAGCTACCAAACATGTCAAGCTTTGAAATTGCGCACACCTATGGAATGGTGCCAAACGACGGTATTTAAAAATCTCCATTGACAATGCTTTAAAAGCCTATACAGGTTACCAGTTTAGAGTTACAGAGGACATCTGGTTCTAGAATTATTGCTCATGTTCTGACATTTTCAGCAATACCTCCCATGTGTGGTGCGATAGCCATTCACATATGCATATGAGACCAACATGTGCATTTGCCTTTGCACACAAGCACCAGGGGGCTTATTATTTATTTCATTTTTTATTTTAACATTATTTCTTAAAATTTTTTTTAATCACTTTTATTGCTGTCACAAGGAACGTAAACATCACTTGTGATAGCTATAGGCAGTGACAGGTACTCTTTATGAAGAGACCTGGGGTCTATTAGACCTCCAGATGTCTCCTCTGCCCTAAAAGCAGGCATCACACCGCCACTGGTACACTGTGACCGATGTTGGTGGGACACTGGTACACTGACAGGTGTTTTTGTGCACTTTTACACTGTGACAGATTTTGATGATCTGCTAGGGACACCAACAGATGTTGATGTTGCAATGGGACGCTATTGTAGATGTTGATAGGACACTGGTACACTGTGACAAATGTTTTTGTGCACTGGTACACTGACGGATGTTTTTGTACACTGGTTGACTGTGATAGAGGTTTTGTGCACTGGTATACTATGCCAGATGTTGACAGATGTTGACGAGAAACTGTGACAGATGTTGATGTGCACTGTACACTGTGACAGATGTTGATGTGCATTGTGACAGATGCTAATGTGCACTGTGCACTGTGGACAAGGACAGACGGTGCTCGGTGCACTGTTGTGGAATGGCTCTAATCTGTGTAACCTCTGTGTAGCCTAATGGCTGAACCAGGGGCGGACTGACCATTTGGAAACTCGGGCACTTCCCGAGGGCCCAGGGTCAGTGGGGGGCCCCATGAGATGCCCCTGGTACCTTTTTCATAGGCTTTTTTGAGTTTGGGCAAGAACACAGGGGCCCCATGATCCCCTATTGCCTGGGGCCCCATGAGTTGTCAGTCCGCCCCTGGGCTGAACCATAAAATCATCAGCTACACAGTGAAGTTGTCATAGGCTGCAACATCCCCCAATCCCCCCCCCCCTTTTGACTTTCCTGAGCCACATTGGAAAAAGAGAAATTGCCTTGGAGAACACATAAAATACACCAACAATAGCTGATGAGCAGGTCAGGCAGGTCACAAGTTAATGATAACTAATATAGATAATGTAGATATTTTTTTGTGATATTTTTTATTATAAAAGTAATAAAGGGCAACATAAAACATATCTGACACGTTTTTGATAAACTAATGCATTAATATCTGGTTCGATAGATGTAGTAGCATTTCTCAATGAATTCTCAAGTTGCTCATCAGATCCTTATTTTTACCTTTGTGTGCTTTATCTTTGAAAATAGTTGCTCACAAATATAGGTGCTTGTGAAGAATGGGATATTGTTCTTTGGGAAGATATAACGTATAATAGTCCAGTAAATAGAAACTGTTAACATTTTGTCCACGTGCTCACAAAGTGTAAATTAATTTTTACCATAAATTCCCCCCAAAAATCAACATTTTTAAGCAAGTTTACGATTTTGAGTTGGTCCACATTCATAGTCGTCTTGGGCCACATGTGGCTTGCAGGACGTGGGTTGAACAAGCCTGCTTTAAAGAATATATTTCATACATAACCTTCCATCAAGTGGCGTTGTTGGTATCCAACACTTCTTGATGTGTCAGATTCCTAGTTCCCCCCTGAAAGCTCTGACTGCTTGCTCCTTCCACATCACTATACACAACAATGGATTCCTAGAGCACTAAAGATTTTGTAAAGAGAAGGCAAGGCAGTAGTTGCCCCCTTTTAGGCATGATGTTTTTCATTGAAACCTCTGACACGGACTGTGCTCTTCATGAGCAGGCTTTTTACAACAGTTGATAGCAAAATAGATAACACATGGTATATAACTTTTAGGCACCAAAGTTACACAACAATGGTAATATAAAAAAACAAGTTTTTTTATATTAATGTACAACAATAAAAGAGAAGAGACCAATAGGTCTATTCATGGTGCAAACAAACATGTGCAAGATAAATAAAGCACATAATTAAAAACCACCGCAGAAAGAACATCTTCAACACACAAAGTGTACATATCTTGTGTCAATAAGCCCCAACATGTTGTAACTTTCAAAGAGTATGAGTCTTCTTCAGGTGATTAATCTAATGGTGGACTCTGCAACATAAATATGTATAAATGACAATGACCAACATTACAATGGTCACACTAGTGCCAAAATATTGATGTACATCAAGCAGCCCACAATAAACATTTATAACATGACAAAAAATATGATGAGTGCATTCGCCACCAAGAAACTCAAGATGTAAACTTGCTATAGCACAAAGGATGCCCATACATCTGCATAAGAAACATCAGCTCATCTAATAGATGATAAAATTATATAAACAAATAAAAAAGGGCCACAATAAAGGCGACTTAAATTCAACAACAAAGAAAAATCAGGGGTAACGCTTACAGAACATCATAATGTGACAGAGGAATAGAAAATGTTAAACCAAACTCGACTGACCTGAATTCTGTCAAAAAGAACAGTATGAATGGGTTAAAAAAAACTCCTTAAAGATACTGTACTGTATATCCATACTTAACATGGAGATAATAGAACTGAGCCATAATTTTAAATAATTTACCAGAAGGACACAGCAGACTCCCAAGTATTCAATAGCGGTGGTAGAGCCATGTTCTTAAGGTGGAAACGTACAATAATGGAGATCAGGCCCAAGGGAACTCACACTGGCAGCCCAAGGAAAGCCTAACAGATCAACAAGCCCTCATATTAAAATATTGTCATAAAGTCTGAACTGCCATAATAGGAAAATACTAATGTAGGCTAAGCTTACCGATAGGTAATAACCCATGAGGGAGTTATCCAAAGTTTCCAGAATGTAACCACACCAACTAGCAAACAAGAGGCACAAACCAAACCATCAGGGAAGTGAGGGAAGTATATGGTGGAAAAAACTGATGGGGTAATTGCTGCCAAAAAATGAGGGTAGCCCATAAGGCTGGAGCTGGGGAAGAACAGCCATCTCCCAACTTGAATCCTCCACTAGCTCCGGCCCAAATGGAGCACTTCTGCCCACCCACGGCGTCACTTCCGGGGCAAACAATGTCACTTTTGGTGCCACATGGAGAGCGAACCATGGCCATTTTAGACAACAGATAATTTTAACCATGATTATAGTATATAAAGAAATGTTTAAAGTCACAGTATATTCTCTAACCTTCTTTTTACACTAATCGATATTCTATATGTTTACATTTGTTGCAGCTCCTTTTACAACTCTTGCAAATACTATTGATTATCAGAAAGTACAAACTTTGATACAATCTTCAGAGATAACCTCTTATCACTATATAAAGTTCTTAAAACCTTATTCAGTAGGTAATTCTCTGAGATCTGTACATAAAGGTTAAAAATGGTATTATTATTTGAAACAAGCCCTGTGCCTGGAGGGTTATGTCACACAAGGATGTCACTTTGCTTTTTCAGAGATGGTGTGTTGACACAATTATTAGCAAATGTATGTGGTTTTTGAAAAGAAAGGTTACCTACTGTACATTTTGCTTTAAGTCCTGACCGACTGCTCTATCTTGGTATGACCCCACTTTGTGAACTCCTCTGAAAGAGTGTCAGTTTTCTTTTTTCTATCCTAGGGGCCTGATGTGTTACTCTGTCGTGGCGTGATCCAGTTTGTGAACACCTCTGCAAAGGGTATCAGTTCTTTATCATAGCTTAGCACATGGCTTATATCAACTGCTTCACTGTTGTGAAAAAAAAACTGAATACCCTATGGATTACTGAATCTGCAGATTGTGTCAGTGGTCCAAATTGGTCAGTTTGCTATACAGCTGTGGACTGCCTGCACTCCAAAAATATTTAGCAATTTTCCTGATGTGTAGCATCACATACACACATTAGGCATTACCTAACTTTAACTCATTCCCCACTTCTAGAGCATGTCCCATAAATATTTTTTTACCTTGCTTCTGTAGCAAGAAACCAGTTTTATTCCTCTATGCTACATCCCCATCATGCTTGTAAAATTCTTTCTGGAGCAGTCTGCTGGAAGACCAGTTCCTATTGAACGTTCAGATACTAAATCTTCAACGAGTTATTTCCTCACACAGCATGTGGACAGGCTCTTATGAATAAAAGCATTATTTGCTGTAAAAAAAAGCAATCCATGTACACATCTACAGTGAGAAAGAGAATGGTGAGAAATGTGCATTCTAAGACCCAGCAAGGAGAACTGACAACACTGCTTATGATTTCAGATCAGGAAAAATACCATGTTGTCAGCTCAAACAGGCAGATCAACAGGTTTTTTTTTTTGTACTCACTAAGATTTTAAAGAAATAAAACATGGGTAAATGTTCTTAGATTTTATGTACTGAATATGTTTTTTTTTCTATTTTAGTGACATACACTTTAAAGTTATACTAATAGGATTTTTGTAGTAACTACAAAATCCTTTTCTTGGAGTCCATTGATGGACACTGCCAAATAAAGAAAGCCCAGGATATCCCGTCCCATATTTTGTATAACTATTTGTGGAGTGAAGCTGTGGAACCGTTTTAATGCAGAACTCAAGAAATGTCCAGGCATAAACCAGTTTAAAAAGAAGTATAAAAAGATGATTTTTACAAGGTACAAGAATGAAGGTTTTTGAATTACTACTGTGTATTACTGTCTACTTATTTGATTATTTTACTATTGAGTTATTTTCTGTTTCATCTTCAGTTTTGTGCATGTGTATGCATTGTGACAGTATGAACGGCGAGGTGATCGATGGACGCTATGGCCCTGATTCACTATTGGGCGTGGGCGCATATTCATGGGCTTAAGCCCAATTTTCATGGGCGTCCGTCTATTTTTTACCCTGCAACCTAATTCACTATTGACCAGAGCCCATAAGCAGATGCCCAATCTAATTCACAAAAAGACACACGCCCGGAATCAGACTCACAAAGCAGACTTGCTAAGAAGCACGTCTAACACCATGAAAAATCACTGCAGAGACATGTTCACTTAGAAATTTGCTTTGCCAAATGTCAGGACTTCACTTTAAACAATATCTGCTATTTCCAAAAAAATTAAGAATGTGTTAAAAATCGTTTTTTTCAAGGAAATCGACACAGTAAAAATCTAGACGCCCGTGCAGTGTCTTTGGCAGATAGAACTGAGCATGTGCAGAACACATTTTAGACCTCTGCCATGGGCGTTTGTTTTTTAGCCACTGACTAATAGTGAATCTTACTGTGGATTCCTCTGACAGCCGGCACTCGGTCGTGACTATTGTGTTTAATAAACAGCCCTAAGCATATCTTCATGTAATCTAATTAGATTTCCTTAGTTCTAGTGATTCTATTTTTGTTTCTTATCCTTTATATTTCTGTAATGATTTTACTGATTTTGAAGGTCTAGATAATATTTATTTTGACAGCTGAATGTAAAAATAAAGGTCCGCAATAAAAAAAAAAAAACAAAAAACAGGGTGGGTCCCCCCTCTCATCCTTACCAAGCCCTTCAGGTCTGGTATGGATATTAAGGGGGAACTCCACACTGAAATTTTTAAAAAAAACAGCGTGGGTCCCCCTCAATATCCATACCAGACCTTTATCCGAGCATGCAGCCCGGCAGATCAGGAAAGGGGGGGGGACGATCGAGCGCCCCCCCCCTCCTGAACCATACCAGGCCAAATGCCCTCAACATGGGGGGGTGCTTTGAGGCAGGGGGGGCTCCCCCCCCAAAGCACCTTGTCCCCATGTTGATGAGGACAAGGGCCTCTTCCCCACAACCCTGGCCGGTGGTTGTGGGGGTCTGCGGGTGGGGGGCTTATCAGAATCTGGAAGCCCCCTTTAACAAGGGGGCCCCCAGATCCCGGCCCCCCCCCTACGTGAAGGAGTCTGCGGTACACGGTCCGAAGACTCATTCA
Organism: Staurois parvus; assembly: GCF_062004578.1. Taxonomy (NCBI): domain Eukaryota; kingdom Metazoa; phylum Chordata; class Amphibia; order Anura; family Ranidae; genus Staurois; species Staurois parvus. The sequence continues at coordinate 17,344,805 of NW_028317807.1, read as the reverse complement.
CAAAAAAACTAAGTGTGGTGTAAAAAAAACACAGTACAGGGTCTTTGACAAGTCCTTTATTAAAACAATGTCCCCCGAAGTAGATCCAACGTCAATCGCGGCGGCAGGGACCCAAAAAAAAAAAAAAAAGGTTCCGCTCCCGTCCGAGGCTTCCAGCCTTGTGAAGAACAGCCTAGCTGACATTTCTTATATAGGTATGGGGCGGGGCCAGCCGAGGACATCATCCCAGTGACCCGCCCCATGTCACATGCTTGCTGTTAAATTTAAAAAAAAAACAGCGTGGGTCCCCCTCAATATCCATACCAGACCCTTATCCGAGCATGCAGCCCGGCAGGTCAGGAAAGGGGGGACGAGCGAGTGAGCGTCTTCCCCCCCTCCTGAACCATACCAGGCCACATGCCCATACCAAATTATTCAAACATTTGTAAACAGACCAATTAACTGAAATGGTTTGACATTTGTACCCCAAATATGACGTTCCCTGAGGCGTTGGTAAACCGAGGTACGCCTGTATTAGTATTGCAATCCTTTGTATTGGGATACATAGAACCAACATACATCTGAATTGGCAACATAGCACAACATTTGTGTCACATTGGAGATATCTGGCTAGTTACACTGACCTTGCCCAGGGACCTAGGATTGATTCACACCACAGAAATACAGGCTGGGTTAGCAATGTAGCTCTGTGGATTAGTGGTTAGCACTACTGCCTCACAACTCTAGGGTTGTTGGTTTGAATCCCAACCCCGGCGAGGAAGTAGCATGATCTCTGTGTGTGGCTGTCTTCAAATAGATGTTCTGGCAACATCTTTGCTTTCTGTCTAAATGATCCCTAAAATGTGAATTAGAATGAGGCCTTGTCTGTTGAAACACCTTCAAAGCTGCACCTTATGTGAATGTCATACAATGGGATAAGGTAAGAGCCTGGAGCACTAATAGATTTGATAATGATGGTTTACACTCCATCCACTTTTGGCAAGCAAAGAGCTGACAGAGAGAGAGAAAGTCTGCAAAGTCGCACCCTATTGTATGCTATTAGAGCGACCACATGGGTGTGTTTCAAACATTGATTTCTATAGTAGTACATGTACTACTTTAGTGGCAATTTGCATAGAGATCTGTGTCAGATGTCTTGAAAATTGCATTGAAATGGTCAATTTTACTGTAAGTCGCATGATTTGTAAATCAGCTTTGCTCAGAGTGTAATGTTTGGTGATGTTTGATTTCTGGAGTGTTTTGCCAATTGATGGGAAATTCACCATACTAGTCAAATCGATTTGTCATTTTCAGTATTGCATACAAGATGTGGTCATGTGACTGTCTTACCTCATGCGAGAATCTGGAGGGAATTGTGACCATAGTAGCAATAAAGGTTCCAATTGGGGTTCCCTTTCACATCCCTGCTCAATGTTCTGTTGTATGCTGCACACGTACATTTCACTGTATATTTCTTTCTGATTTGTGGGGCCTGTATACCAAGGGTTAATGCAGGTAGGAAGCGGATTCGTCAGGTGAAAACACTTTCACTGACCAAATTAAGGTCAGTGGTGGGTGTGGCTTCATTGGGTGTGGGGCCTTGTTTGGCGTGCTCCAAATACAACCTAGCTTATATAAAGACGTGCAGTAGTGAGTGATTTGGCCTGTTACTAGGCCGGGTGGTTTGTGACTAAGTCCTTGCTTGTAGTGGTTTGGGGGAGGAAGAGATTTTGTGCTGAATTGCCCCAGACACCACTCAGGCTGTGTTTGGAAGTGGGCTGGAAATGTTTGCATATTTTTGGCCTTGTAAAGTGTGTTTGTGTGTTATTGCACAATGATTGTGTTTTCTCTTTACATTGAAAGCCTCACACATGTCAATCGTTTTGTTTAAAATCTGCTCGTTTTAATTTTTCTTGCTTGCTTTAGACTCCAATGCCTTTTTCTGACAAACCTGCTGACAAATGTATGTGTAGGGGATTTGTAGAGGTGGGAGGGGTTTTTTTTTTCACATGCTTTGTTTTCTTGATATTTTGATCTGTAGACTTTTTTGGTGAATGGATCTTTATACTAAGTGATTGTGTAAGTAAATCTTATATGCATGAAAATGTTACTTGATTCATCTTCCCCTTTGTTTCCTGCTATAACCTGAGCACACACAGTTCATTAGAAGTATCTTTAGATTGTAAGCTCTTATGAGCAGGAGTGTTTTATTTTTGCCACGTCAATCCTATTTTTGTGACTCACCAAGATATTGACTGTACCTACTTGTTCCTGCTGACCAAATAAATGAAGATATATTTGATCAATAAATGTTTGACCGATGTTTTTGTGTTTATTTTATGTTCAATATATGAACAACCTTAATAGTTACTTTGTATACTTATATAATCTGCTCAAATGTAGCTTGTAAGAGCGTGAATATGCAAGTGGGTGCAAACTGGCTTTTTCAAAACCAAAAAAAACCCCGCTTGCACCACAATATTGTTATGTACTAATGAATATGTCACATTCACTGTGCTGCCAGCTACAGGTTTTCTACAATTCGATTTACAGTAATAAAATAGTGCACACTTTGTTGATTTTTGGCCTTTGGCAACAAATATATATTAGCCAAGGTTAAAAAAACAAATCAATAAGAAACACATATTCGCGAAAGCTATCATAGCCGTGCATAAAAATGCACGATAGCTCACAAAAATGCGCGATCGCACACAAATAAGCGCCAAATAGGTGTCCCCATGGCGCATGAACGGCTATTCTCCCGGAAGTCCGTCATCACGTGCGCGCGCACCCGGAACTGGTTGTGGGGAGTGTAAGTGGATGACAAGTGGTTGGAGGTTTTGTGTTGGTTGAAAATTTTGATAACTTTATTGGCATTTGGACATGGCGAGAGCACAGTTCTCAACTGAGGAGATGATCCTTATATGTAAAGTAAGTGTGGCCATTGCAAATATGTTTATAACATCTGAGGGACAGGTAATTGCAATTTTTTGGGTGGGGCCTAGCAGAATCTCACTTGGTGCACATGCTACTTATCTGTACATTAGCTCCTGGGTATTGATGGGTCAATGATATTAACCACTTGCCTACTGGGTACTCCTACCCCCTTCCTGTCCTGGCCAATTTTCATCTTTCTGCACTGTTACCCTTTGAATGACAATTGTGCGGTCATGCCACATTGTACCCATCTTAAATTTAGATCAGTTTTTTCAGACAAATAGAGCTTTCTTTGGGTGGTATTGACTTGCTGCTGTGTGTTTTTACTTTTTGCTCCATTAACAACAAAATAGCTCATAATGAATAACAGTCTGTTTATATTATAACATTTGGTAAACTGGTAATTTAGCAACACTGATGTGTGTTGATGAGGCAGCACTGGTGGGTGGCACTGCTGGCTACAGGTGGGCGGAACTGTTGGGTGGCACTGGTGGGCACTGATCATCAGGGCACTGATCATCGGTGCTGACCCCTGCTCTGATAACTGCTGGTTCTCGGCAGTACTTTCCACACATTCTGACAGCGTGATGAAAGTGCAGCCAAGACCCGGCAAATGCATTTCCCGGTGATCAGCGTGTCATTGGACATGGCTGATCACATGGTAAAAAGCCGCTGTGATTGGCCTTTTACCACATCACGTGATCAGCTGTGTCCTTAGGACACAGCAATCACGGAGCGCGCGTTCTGCCAGGATGTCATATGACGCCCTCCCAGAGCTGCCTGGATGTAGTGTAGCGTTATTCGGCTATCTGCGCTCGCCAAATAGGTAACCAGCTAGGCCTTCATGGCTAATCTTTGAATATCTGGACATGTATACTGCGTATAATGCATTACATTCTACAATGTGTTGGTGTACATGGTATTACAGTGTGCAATGCGTTGCTGGATTCTGCATGACAGTGGACAGCGCATCACAGTGTGCAATGCGTAGCTCCAGCCTGCATGACAGTGTACAGTGCATTACAGTCTACAATGTGTGGGTGTACACGGTATCACAGTGTGCAATGCGTTGCTCCATCCTGCATGACAGTGTACAGTGCATTAGTCTACAATGTGTGGGTGTACACGGTATCACAGTGTGCAATGCGTAGCTCTATCCTGCATGACAATGTACAGTGCATTACAGTCTACAATGTGTTGGTGTACACGGTATCACAGTGTGCAATGCGTTGCTCTATCCTGCATGACAGTGTACAGTGCATTACAGTCTACAATGTGTTGGTGTACACGGTATCACAATGTGCAATGCGTAGCTCTATCCTGCATGATAGTGTACAGTGCATTACAGTCTACAATGTGTGGGTGTACACGGTATCACAGTGTGCAATGCGTAGCTCTATCCTGCATGATAGTGTACAGTGCATTACAGTCTACAATGTGTTGGTGTACACGGTATCACAATGTGCAATGCGTAGCTCTATCCTGCATGACAGTGTACAGTGCATTACAGTCTACAATGTGTTGGTGTACACGGTATCACAGTGTGCAATGCGTAGCTCCATCCTGCATGACAGTGTACAGTGCATTACAGTCTACAATGTGTGGGTGTACACGGTATCACAGTGTGCAATGCGTAGCTCTATTCTGCATGACAGTGTACAGTGCATTACAGTCTACAATGTGTTGGTGTACACGGTATCACAGTGTGCAATGCGTAGCTCCATCCTGCATGACAGTGTACAGTGCATTACAGTCTACAATGTGTGGGTGTACACGGTATCACAATGTGCAATGCGTAGCTCTATCCTGCATGATAGTGTACAGTGCATTACAGTCTACAATGTGTTGGTGTACACGGTATCACAGTGTGCAATGCATTGCTCTATCCTGCATGACAGTGTACAGTGCATTACAGTCTACAATGTGTTGGTGTACACGGTATCACAGTGTGCAATGCGTAGCTCCATCCTGCATGACAGTGTACAGTGCATTACAGTCTACAATGTGTGGGTGTACACGGTATCACAGTGTGCAATGCGTAGCTCTATTCTGCATGACAGTGTACAGTGCATTACAGTCTACAATGTGTTGGTGTACACGGTATCACAGTGTGCAATGCATTGCTCTATCCTGCATGACAGTGTACAGTGCATTACAGTCTACAATGTGTTGGTGTACACGGTATTACATTGTACAGTGTATTACAGTCTACAATGTGTGGGTGTACACGGTATTACATTGTACAGTGCATTACAGTCTACAATGTGTGGGTGTACACGGTATTACATTGTACAGTGTATTACAGTGTGCAATGCGTTGTACACTGCAGTGTGCACTAAAGCATTTTACACTCATGCACTGTACACACTAACGCATTTGACATTTCTAGTGTGCAATGCGTTAGTGTGCAATGCCTTGGACAGTACAATGCATTTGCAGTATTGGTGTATGTTTTTTAAGCACAGATAATTCATCTGATTTTAGTTATCAAGGAGAAGTCTTCTCTGTCCCCCTGTTTATGAGGTGGAGGACAATTGTTTTCCGAAGAAGAGAGGAGACATTTTTTCAAGGAGATCTGTATAGATTTCCAGAGATATGTGTAGATGGTTGAGGGGCTGCATGTGATCTCCGGAGATAATTGTGATTAACGATCACCTGAGTTAAACCAGTGAATGAAAAGTGTAAAAAAACATGGATTGAAAATAATCTGCACTGACCACTGTGCTTTGTCAAGCCACATGTTGGCACATTCTGGTGTCACACAGATTCGATGTGAAATTTGCAGTGTTTTCTGTGCAAGCGCTGCACCGCATCACAACCGCAACCCCTTCATGCCACCTGCTGTGGCTTTCTAGGTGAAGTTAACAACACAACAAAATTGGTACACAAAGCGTATTGCGATTTGCCAAATTGGATCGCATGCCTATTCACACCCATGTGCATACCCTGAAAAAGGGTCCTGCACATTTTTGGCCCGGATGCGGTGCAATTTGAGGTGTGCAAAATGTTTGTCTCTAATTGCAACGCACACAAATTGCATGTGATTTGCCCAGGAGTGCGGTGTTATACCACAATGCATGTATGTGAAGCCAGAATAAAAGGATGTGTATTTTGTCTACTTTTACTTGCGCATGTTAACATTATGTAAGTGCATTTTTCTTCTGTTTAACATGCTATAGAAATGGAACATGCATTTGGATGTAGTGTTTTTGTATGTGCATTTTGGAAGTATTCTAAACACACATTGACCCTAGGGCCACACCATATCTTAAGCCGCATTTGTCAGAAATGCTGTACAGGACATTTAAAGCGGATTTACACTCCACCTATCAAAAAATAACAGTCATCAGCTACAAAAACGGTAGCTGCTGACTTTTAAAAAGCAGCCGCTTACCACAGAGCAAAATCATTCATTTAGCTGCTCCCATGCCAGCATTCCTTGGCCCCTCTCTCCTGTCCATTGCTCCCCGAACAAGCACCTTGTTTTGGTGTGAGCCCAAGAACACTCCTTCATGAGCCACGTAGACCAGAGAGGCAAGCTTTTTAAGCACATCATGAAATCAGGATGGGGCTCCACTTCAAGTAAGCATTAGTGTGCCTGGGGGAGGGGGGGACCTTGGGCCTTTCCAAACACAGTAGATGCTCCAAGAATGTTTCCTTGAACTCTTGAAATGGTTAAAAAGGAAAGACACTCTAGATAGCCTGCACTGAGAATTGACTGTCATGATGACGTGTCAATGATTATTTGCTCTCATTTTTCAGGAGTGGTACTGCTTGCGGTTGAAGCTGGTAGAAATCCACCTTCACGTCCTCCACTCACCTTCACTTGTGGCCAGTGGATATTTTGTGGCCCCAGGCAAGAACTGGCATCGAGGACCTTCATAAAGACCCTGGCATGCCAGAGGTGGTTTGGAAGCAGCACAGCAATTTGACCATCCCTTTCCTCTATGTTGGTTTTAGGGGTGCAGAATTGCTTCTCGTTCGTGAATGGACTGTCGCCGGATATCAGAGTCCCCATATTTTCAAGATATGTTTTAGCCATGTTGGCTTATTTTTATGTTGAGTCAATTAAAGACTATTTTTTGTTACCTTAAAAAAGTGTCAGATCCTCTTGATTGTATTCCCGAGACTTCAGATCGCCAGATAATATGCAATCTGAGGAAATGTCAGTGCAATGTCCTCCACAAGTAGCTAAAGTCTGTCATAGGAGGACCTACCAGAACAATGCATTCATTTGGAGTGGGCCAGGCCCATACAGTACATCATGGAGGTTTGCTATGAAGGAACATTAATGTTTGGATACTTGAGCTCATGTGGTTTGTTTCCAAATATTTCTGCCCATTGCAGCATATTGACTATTGCAGCTCAATAAAGATCAGGCATACAGAAAAGTGTACCTTGTCCATAGAATAGCCACTGGGAGGTCCTATCTGGGCACACAGATCTGGCCTATGCATAATTGTGGAAAATGCCAATTCGGTCTGCTTTATAATATGAAGGGGTTAGTTCACGCTTGCTTCAGGGGAAACATTACAACGAATTTTGTTATTTTTCATAGGAAAACGTGGCCGATCCCTAGATGCATTGAGGTACATAGCAGAGGTTCAAGATACTCCATAGAAGAATTTATTGTTCTTCCTAACTATACAGGTGGCACAGACACAAGCATACACCCAGGGCCACTGTTAGATATCACGGGGCCCCATACAGCATACCTGACAGGCCCCCACCACCAGAGAAAATATCCAAATTATATATATGGTAAAAATACACAATATTTTCTTCATGGACACAATTACAAACAAATTCCTGTTCAATCCAAATGATAAAACTGTACTGAGTTAATAAATCAAACGTTGTGTAATTGAGGGCTCATTCACATGGGTGCTGTGGCCTGTAGAGTGTGAATCAGTGTTTGGTTTTTGTGGCTGTCGCCATTAGCATGCAACCTATGTTACACTATGTGAATACTGCAGATCCTAATTTGACAAGCATATGGTTGCAATTGTACAGCCCTGAACACACAGTGAGCATTCAGGGCCACTTCCCCACGCCTTCACACTTGTCAGATTAAAACCTGTGTTCATACAGCTGCTGTGTCCCCATAGTGTAACAGGTGGCTCTAGCCACATAAACAACCCACTCATTCATGCTGTACAGGTCAGAGGACCTGTGTGAATGTGGCATTTTGTGTTTGTTATATTTATTTTTTCCCAAAGCCCATTGAATTCAATGGGCTGCTTAACATGTGGAAACATGCCACGATACTGCAGGCATGTTATTTTCCAAGTGTGTTGCACCTAGCCGCACAGTAGTGTGGTGCCATGCGTTTTTGTGACTGTGAATGGGGCTGTTTTTAATAGACGTGTGTAGGTGCAATAACGTTTGATCATGGTACCTGCACACATCTACAGAGGGCATTGCATTTCTTTGCTGTGCTGGAAAATGTGTGTTCTTGCATGCGTTTCTGCACCACCAATGGTGTGAACAAGTCCTAAGGGCCAGTTCACACTATAGAAACTGTCTAGATGTGTTCCTGATGGGTTTTTTCATGCCCTTTTGGCATGCATGTTTAGTGTGTTCCAGTACATTTTGGATGCGTTTTGGACACATTGACATTGCATTTTTGTATCCCTTCCACTTATTTTTTTCTATTTTCTTTGTATTCAATGTAGTTAGGGACATGTGCGCTTTAGTACATTCAAGGATGTTTCAATATATTCCAGTACAGTTCTGTGCAGAAACAATGCAGCGTGGTCAACTTTGTTTACAGCACCTGCAATGCATTGAAAATGCAAGCGCTGATGTGAACTATGACATTGACAACCATATAACCTTCTTTCTGTGCGTTTGTGATGCCGAAAAAGCAACTGAAACACATGTAGTGTGAACTGGCCCTAAAGGTTATTAGAGGTCAGGGAACAGGACTGACCAGGAATTGTGAATTCAATCAGACTAGTGGTGAGATACAATCAGCAATTGTATAATAATGTGAGATCTGAGCTGTAGCTGATAGAAAATGAGACACATTCTCTTGATCAGTAAATAGATAGTTAAAGAGTGGGGCGGTGATCCATAGATTTGCATATGGGACAGGTGATGATGGCGTGGGGGAGGGGGTCAAGTTGTATAAGGAGACAGATTTAAAAGAGAAAAAAGTTACAATGAAATATACACGGCATGAAACTTGCACATTTCCTAATTGGCAGAAGAACAGTACGCAAGTAACATTCATCCACTTTCTAGTCATTAGGCAAAATCATAATTGATTGATCAATATTCCTGCCACAACCCAGAAAATTGATCTCCATTTTTTAGGATGTAGCCAAGACTGGGATTAGAACCCATGACCCAAGTGCTGAGCTCTAACCACTAAACCACTGTGGGAGACACAGTTTGAGCTATAATGTAGAATAGTTACATTGTTTAAAAATGATAAAGCAAGCGCTGGTCAAATGATATAGACTAGTAAAATGGTATTACACAAGATAAATATAACCACGAACAGTAGTGCATGAACTTGTGAAAGGTCATCCACCCCTGTGACAGTGTACTACACTATTAAGCACCTTTCTGGCTCCTGTGGCTGAGCTAATTCCTCCCCAGGACCATTTGGGCACCCACCCTGATGGATGGATGGAGCTGGATGACTAACCCATAGCTGCCAGCATACCGCTGCACCCCCAGATGTGCGATGTGTATAACCCATGCACATTAATACTTTTGTTCTGGTGAGTGTAGACCAGTCCCAAGGGTGGTTTACCTTTCACGAGTTCATGCACTACTGTCCGTCATGGAGAGACCACACGTGCCATTCATAGGCACTCTCTGAGTTGGTACTCTCACACAAAGGACATTCCATTATTCAGGAATGATTATATGAACTTATTTTAGCACGATTTACCAGTTTACATCATTATTGCAATTCTTTGCACTTTTTGGTTTTTACATGCGTTCATTATTGATCACATGCATTTATAGCGCTGCACTTGTCTTTAACATAGAATAGTTATGTGATTAAAGAGAATGAAGATATATAACTATATTGGGAAATTAGAAGTATATAAATTATTTGAGATATAAGTGTGAAAATGTTTAACATTTGAAAATAGAATGTATGACATTCATTAGTAAATGCATTACTTTCCTGATCATTTTGGAGAAACAGCAAAAAAAAAAAAATAGAAAATTCTAATACAGCTGTACTATTTATTACATTATAAAAATTCTCTTTTGCTATCAGAAAAAACGCCAATGTTAATAAAGCCTGTGCTTGTGCGCCATCTAGCGAATATATCCGGTATTGCACCTAAAAATGTGCCAGACTGGATACCACATTCACTAATGGCAAAGTAGACGCTCGTTAATGAGCTTGCTAGACGCTGGTCAGACGACTGATTGATTGCCCGGAGTCTGCCTGAATGGTCAGACTCTGCTGATAGACTCACATCTTAGTGAATCAGGGCCTTTGTGTCACCTCGCATTCGGTCATACTTGGGAGTTTAAGGTGAAATCCACTCCGGGTTTTCTGGGCCACTATGGCAGAGGTGGTTCCGGACCTGATTTTGTGGTCCACTGATGACCACTAGCAGGTGCTATAAATAAGGCAGGGCTGGAGCAAAGAGTCGCTCATGGCCTGGGACTCAGACAGCCATTCCTGAGAGAGCTGTGCATGAAAGTGGTTGTTATACAAACAAGAGAAAAGGTTTGCTTATGGTTTCGTTTTGGTTGGTGACAGGGAGAAGCCCTTCACCAGTAAGAGAGGAAAATGTTCTATGTTTAGTTAGTGCCTGGATGGCAAGGGTTTATTTTGATGTTTTGTTTGTTTTGATATTTTGCAAACCTTTTAAATAAAACTGACAACCAGTCAGATTTTGAAGAGCCTGCTGTGCGGTCTACCCTTTTTCCCAGGGAAGGAGATCCCCCCCCCCACCTGAGCTATCCCCACAGTATGTACAATTGAAAGTATGGATATATGTGTGAAAGTGTGTCTACAGTTGTGTCCAAAATTATTCAACCCCCACTGAAATTGAGTGTTTTGGCCAGTTTGACATTGCTTTTGATCATTCAGTCATCTTGCTTACATTTACATTAAAGAGGCACTTGTAGGTCAGACAAATATAACATAACAGTTATAATGAAATAACCACAAATGTCTTTTCTGTGCTCACAGCATTATCAGTTTTATTCAACCCCCAAGTGACATTCAATCTTAGTACTTAGTACAGCATCCTTTTACAGTTATAACAGCTTTTAAACGTGAAGCATAGCTTGACACAAGTGTCTTGCAGCGATCTACGGGTATCTTCGCCCATTCTTCATGGGCAAAGGCCTCCAGTTCAGTCACATTCTTAGGCTTGCGCACTGCAACTGCTTTCTTTAAGTCCCACCAGAGGTTCTCAATCGGATTTAAGTCTGGTGACTGCGATGGCCACTCCAAAATGTTCCAGCCTTTCCTCTGCAACCATGCTCTAGTGGACTTGGAGGTATGCTTGGGATCATTGTCCTGTTGAAAGGTCCAACGTCTCCCAAGCCTCAGGTGTGTGACGGACTGCATCACGTTTCCATCCAATATCTCCTGGTACTGAAGAGAATTCATGGTACCTTGCACACGCTGAAGCTTCCCTGTACCTGCAGAAGCAAAACAGCCCCAAAGCATGATTGACCCTCCACCATGCTTCACAGTAGGCAAGGTGTTCTTTTCATCATAGGCCTTGTTCTTCCTCCTCCAAACATAGCGTTGATCCATGGGCCCAAACAGTTCTAATTTTGTTTCATCAGTCCACAGAACACTATCCCACAACTTTTGTGGTTTGTCCACATGGCTTTTGGCATACTGCAGTCGACTCTTCTTATTCTTTGGAGACAGCAAGGGGGTACGCCTGGGAGTTCTGGCACGGAGGCCTTCATTACGCAGTGTGCGTCTTATTGTCTGGGCTGAAACTTCTGTACCCACATCTGACAAATCTTTTCTCAGTTCCTCAGCAGTCACACGGGGACTTCTCTCCACTCTACGCTTCAGGTAGCGCACAGCAGTCGAAGTCAGCATCTTCTTTCTGCCACGACCAGGTAGCGTTTCAACAGTGCCCTTTGCCTTGAATTTGCGAATGATGCTTCCTAAGGTGTCTCTTGGTATGTTTAACATCTTTGCAATCTTCTTATAGCCATTGCCCTTCCTGTGAAGAGAAATCACCTCTTCTCTTGTCTTCCTGGACCATTCTCTTGCCTTCACCATGTTTGTAACCACACCAGTAAATGTCTAGAAGGAGCTGAGTATCACAGTCATTTTAAAGCTGCCTAATTGGTGCTTATTATGCTTGATTGCTGCTCGGTGACATCCACAGGTGTTTTCAATACCTGATGGAAAGCACCTGTATGAACCTCTGTTCTTCAGAGTGGTAGTCTTTAAGGGGTTGAATAATTGTGGCAATGAAGAAACCACATAAGAACCATTTACTACTGTATTACATAAACAATTGATGTCATTTTAGTTGCATTTGGGTAGTTACAACGTCCTTGTAGGATTTGATTCTGAATACAATTCCAAATGTACACTATAGTCCCTAAACCCCTTTACAGCATTGGGGGTTGAATAATTTTGGACACAACTGTATATGTATGTATGATTGTATAGCAAGATTAGTAGTAATTAATATAATTTATTAGAATTATTGTATAACATTATACTGATAGGAAGCTAGATATAATTTATTATGTTTAATTATGGAGAAGGGATGGGAGTAAATAAGTTGGTGCTTCTTCCCACTCCTTTTCATATATGTAACTCAAATTGTTTTGTTTACAGTTTCATGTTTTCTTTCGTTATCACTTTTCTTTGTATCTGTCTACTACTGTATGATTACTTTGTTATTTTTTGTTTTATTTTTATAATTTTTTTAAATGTTTGAAATACTACTGCTACTAATACCACTGCCAACATGTCTCACTTTTGTAGCAAAGAAGTGCCAAGAGCATGCACATAAGCCCAAAGAGGTGTGATCTGTGTACAAATACTATTTTCTTTCTGGTCCATTGAGGGACAAAGAAAGTCTCAAACCTTCAGGACATCTAAATACAATCCAACTGGGGTGTGTGGGGTGAGCAGCACAGCAAACAAAAACAGCCTTAAGAAAAAAAAGAAAACTGGGGACTGCCTGCATTTCAAACAGCCACTTGAGGGACCGTAGCCCAAAGTTCACATCAGTGGAGGCTGCAATGTCAACCTGGTAAAACTTAAGACCAGAAGGCAGCATTGAAAAGTTGGGAAAAATTCTTGATGCTGATAAGCCAAGAAGCTTCCACAGATTTAGCACAGTGCATCTCAGTGATCAAGGATTTAATCTGATCCTTAAAGCAGAACTGCACCCAAAAAGGGATGTTTCGCTTGTTGGCATCCTCCCCCCCCCCCTATCCACTGCCACATTTGGCACTATTTGGGGGGGGAGGGGGATCGGGTACCTGGTTCTGACAGGTACCCATTCCCACTTCCGGCTGAGTTTGCCATGTCGATATTCAGCCCCTCTTCCTTACCCCTGCAGCATTCTGGGACACATCACAGACCCAAAAACAAATCCCCAAACTACCCCTATGTAATACAGTACCAAAGGATATTAGGAGCACTATAACAGGGCTCTGGTCAGTACCCTGCCTCCTAAAACTGCGTAGTGGCTGCAGAGAGAAACAATGGAAGAAAACAACCCTCAAGGAAGACCATGAGATTGTGGTCTGGTTACTCAGGGCTAAAGGTTTTGGCTGCTGTGGTCAGGTGCATTGCTTTGGCCAAACACAATGTACTGTCAGTGCGCAATGCATTGTTGGGCGCTATGGGTGAACAGCCCGCGGAACGCCCTTACCGTTTTGTGTGTTCGGTGAACATCAAGGACATCACTAGTGGATATATATATACATAATTTTAATGTATTTATTAATTTACATACATAATTTATTTATATGTTTTGCATATTTACACAGCTACATATATCTTGGAGGTTGGTAGTAAAAGCATGAGGTGATGTTAGTAGCAGCAATGGTTATCTATTCATCAACATCTTGGAGAAGTGGATGAAACTTTTAGCTGATTCATTTTCATTAACATAATTTTTTTCACTATGCAGCAGATAATTTTCTAAGCCTGTCGGTTACAATTTTGTATTCCATGTTGAAAATTCTCTCAGAGATGATGCTGGAGGGTAGGGAAGAGAACATCTGGATTAATAAGATCCAGCTCTTTATTTAATATCTCAATTATTTCCTATGTTAAGATTGCCCTCTCCTGTTTGATATACAATTATGTTTTCTGTAGTCTGCTGTTCTTTTGTAAGATGTGAGTTATTGGTAGGAGAGATTCTGAATCAGCAAACTCTGCTTCTAAATATAAGCATCATTACATTTCCTCTGCATTGTAAATAAGCATACCAGGCCACGATACAAAAACTCTTAAAGGCCAGTGTCCTGCATTTAATTTATGACTAGGTCACTGGTCCTGATTTTCAAAGGCAAACAAATCAGATTGCAATATTAAGTTGTGCAAAACCTGAGATAATATCTTAGCTTATAGTTTTTTTTCTTCTTAAATCTGGCAGTATGAAGAGATGTGGTTATAAATAGAACCTAGGTCTACTGCTGGTTGTTTTGGGCCCTAGACCTTAAAACTGTTGCAGCATTTTGTTAATCTTTACTACAACCTACTGTATACCTGATAACTTAGGGGTGGACAGTAGAAAGTAATACCGCCAGAACATACCATTAGTAGTGCATGGAGCCAGTCAGTTGTACTGAAGTGCTCATGTGCTAACAAGAAGTATGATGGTACAAGGAGAGAATGGAGTGAAAGAGAGATGAGCTCACCAGTTGGCTGCTTCATCTTTTACTGTACGTCACAAGCTGAAGAAAGGAAAAGGCATGTAACTTGAAATTTAAACAAAGCAGAACGTCGCACAAAAGGGAAAGTTCCACTTTATGTCCTCCTCCCCCTTCCTCTACCACATTTGGCACATAATTTTTTTTTTGGGGGGGAGCTGGTACCTAGATTTGAAAGGTACCCGCTCCCATTTCACTCAAATCGCTTAGCTGATCCAACAGAAGTTCGGTCCCCCTCTTTGCCTGCAGCCTTCTGGGACACATCACAAGTTCCAGAAGGCTGCTGGACAATTCACAAAAGCACAGCACAGTTTGTGCATGTTCAGTGGGAAGCTGGCTGTGAAGGCTCAAGGAATCACATCCAGATTCCCACACTAAACATGCTGTGCTCGGCCCTGAAGATCAGTGAAGAACCAGCCCGGGTAAGGACAATACTGGATCCCTGGACAGGTAAATGTCCTTTTTTTTTTTTTTTTTTTTTTTTTCTTCTAGGGTAAAGAACCTCTATAAGCTCCAGACGATGAGAAACCTGTCAGAAGCAAAGGAGGAGCAGGGTCTAGTGGGTGCCTTTGTGTCTGAGTTTTTTACATCAACTAGGGCTTAATAAAAACTTTTAAAAAATGGGTTAGGTTGATAAGCGGAATTTTGTACTTGTAATCTGTGTGCCCATGGAGGACACAACAAATTCGCCATGCGTATTGAATTTGCACCGTATGTCTACAGCTGTAATATTGTCTAGACTCTTCCCTCAACAGGAAATTGTGGTGACCCCATATTGATCATGGAGGATACCTAAATAAATCATATATACTGTGTGACAAGTTTAATTATTTTAAGAAAAGATAATGGCTATAGTTTATTATATTTATGCAGAGCACTGCTCTCTAAGAGGCTACCTAAGAATATGGTAAGCATATCAAAATAAATTCTTATACTAAAATACAGTGAATCAAAGTATTACCCTGTTAATATAGAAGGTACATTAATATTATTCTGGATTTATATATCTCCAACATTTTGCACAGCAGTTTACAAAATGGAGGGAGGCAGTACAGTGACAATACAATTCACTATATGAGGGTTTGAGGACCCTGCTTGTTTGAACTTACAATCTAAAAGTACATGTGCTCGCTTGCATTTTAAGGCTCACATGCATTTAAAGTCAGAGGATACAGCCATATACATAGTTCTTTTATTTCTGAGGTGATAACTGTAATAAGCATGCATTGTATTTTATATGATTCTGGTGGTGGGCTTTTTAAAGCTATTTTAAAGACTTTTTAAAAAAATAACAAACATGCTTGCCTCCATTAAGTGGGACATCTCCCTGCAGCACATGATTCCAAAAATGACTTTCCTTGGAGGAAAACTGGTTGGAGGTGAGATGATGTGTCATCTGATGTAGAGGCTGTCCAACATCACCAATGGAAGTGAAGTGTTTTGGATGACCTTTTGCCACTGACTTGTTTGACCTTTCTTTAGCTAGGAAATCATCTACTTTTGGTAAGCATATGTCTAAATTTCTAAGATGGCTGTTCTTCCCAAGAGGTCAAATGGTGATGGTTGTAGCACTACCCCCTTAGGAGTCGCTAAAGTTTTGGGTCCCCCTGTAGTCCAGCCAGGCAACATGCATTTTCCACACAGACACTGCATCCAAGAGACAGTAACCAGTCCTTGAGCTTGTTTCTTTGATTTTATCAGGGGAATTTATATATATTTATATAATATAAAGAGCTATAGGTAAAAACATGCCGTATCCTATAGAGGTAGATTGAACAACAGATACATTAGAATCACACGCATGACTGATAAAAATGCATGGAATAATGATTAAGATTGCAAAGGAGGTGGAAAAATAAACAAAAGTGTGTGTGTGTGTGTATATGTATGTATGTATATATATATAATTTAAGAAAATATACATACACATATATGTATAAAAAATTATACATATGTGTATTGTGACAGATCCAACAGGGGCTTTTCGAGGGGACTGC
This sequence comes from Staurois parvus, assembly GCF_062004578.1. NCBI lineage: Eukaryota > Metazoa > Chordata > Amphibia > Anura > Ranidae > Staurois > Staurois parvus. The sequence continues at coordinate 17,328,033 of NW_028317807.1, read as the reverse complement.
AGGCTAGCCTCTTCAGTACTGAACATGGGCTCTGGCTTTAGAATGGGCTCTTTTTTTTGGAAGGTGTGTGTCTGTGGGGACCTTTTGGAGTAGTTTTACTTCAGATTCAAGTCCATGTTTCCCTGAAAAAGCTAAAAATTCCTTTTTGCACTTTCACAGCTGTCACTACCCAAAGTGGATTCAAAATATCCCTAACTGGCAGTTTTGTCGCCTCAGACAAAACTGCACAAAGGACTCTGATTATGTCCAGCAGTTCTGTCCTCAAAACAAAATTCTTATAAAAATGCTGGAAGGTAGGTTTAGTACACTATGCTGTTATAATCATATGGGACAGCAAAGTGTGCTTTCTGGTAGAGCTGAACTTACCCTTTAAGTTTCTAAAGGGGAATCCATGAATCTAAAAACTCAGCCAGCCAAGTTTAATAGGGCACATTAACTCCCTATTGGGGACTACACTTGAATAAGGAATAAAGTCTTTGCTTTTGGATTTTTGATGGAAGCAACAAATTGTAAAAACCGTCTGAAAAAGGAAATTGAATAATGAATATAATCCTGTTTCAAAGAGAACTCGTCATCAAAGAAATATGGAAACTGCCAATTCTGACTTATTTCTGAAGATACATGCTTCGGCTGGGTTTCTGATGGACAACTTTCTGATGCAAAATTATACTGTGATCCAAAACTTAGTAACTAGACTTGGCTATTCACGGTTAGTAAATGGCTAAAAAAAGAAAAAGAAGAAATAAAACAGATTCCTTCATCCACAGCATTGGGGTGGATCTGCTGATCCTACATTAGTTTTGTTTTGCCACCTGCTCTGATCCTGCATTTAGGCTATAAATCTCAACTCCAGGTAAATAATTTAAAAAATTGTCAGCATTGAACCTTTTCGATGAGCCATGGCATGATGAGATACTTTAGTGGCTGGACCTCCCATTCACTTTTTATCCATTTCTACATGTATCCTTTATTTCATTTTCTCCTGAATTCATCCATTATCATTTCCCCTCCCTTTAGGGCTTTAGAGCAGCAAAGCAAATCATATACTTACCTGGTTTCCTATGTGCTGGCATTCCTGACATCTCCATCACTATAATTGGCTGTATTGGTACACGTGGAATTTGAGTTTGGCGATCCCCTCTACAGTACCACATTCTGCCTTCCTGTCCCTCCCTTCCACCTTTCCTTTTTCTATTGCAATTGTTTCACTATAACTATGGTTATTTGTGTTTGCAATGTAATGTTTTGTATTTCTGACACTTGAGTGCATTAGTTTTGTGTATTTGTACCTACTGTACTGTCACTTTTTACCAAAATTGTTTATAAATACGTTTGTGGAGAAAAGTTTTTCAAAAAAGTCCCGAACGGGTGCCTGAAATATAAAATCAGTTCAGGCTGCAATACTCACCTCCTCTCTGGTTCTGTGCTCCTCTATAACGCCTTTTCCTAACTAGATACCCTCAGTCTTTTAAGTTGACACCATGTATCAATCACCCCTGGAAGACTAAGGGCATACTTTGAGTGTAGGCCAGGGGTCTCCAGACTTTCTAAACAAAAGCCCTGTTTACTATCCCTCAGACTTTAGGGGGCCAGACTGTGGCCAATGGGAGTAGAAAATGTCTCAGGCTGGGTGGTCACTGTGAATAAAATAATTACATAATGTCTGTAGTCAGTAAAGATGAACAATGCCCCATCATCTGTGTTAGTGGGGGGGGGGGGGGAGTAGTGCCCCATCATTGGTGTCAGTGGGAGGAATAGTGTCCCATCATTGGTGTCAGTGAGAGGAATAGTGCTCCATTGTTGCTGTCAGTGGGAGGAATATACCCCATTGTTGATATCAGTGGGAGGAATAGTTCCCCCATCATTGGTGTCAGTGGAAAGACATTTGGACAAGGCAAGTATATAACTTATATGTAACACAAATGCCAAAAATACACCCATTAGGATCTCTGGGGAAGGAAGAGGAATGGGGAGCATTAGCGGCAGGAGTAGTAAGCTCAAAGTTGAGCTTTATTAACATCTATTATTTCTAGCAGATGAGTCCTTGACCCTGATACAAAGGTGTTTGTACGTTTCTCCATCATTATGTTACCACACATGGTTATGCACATACTGTATTCTGTACAGAAACCTTGTTAGACTATGTGAAGCTTATAAGGGTTTAGTAAGAGTTATTAATGAAGAAATGTTGTGGGGCCTCAGTACACATTTTGCATCAGGGCCCATTAGAAATCAGCTGCGCCCCTGGAGGTCTTCTTTAATTATATTAGTATATACTGTATGCTTTTACAAATGTGCGTTAGATAAATGGTTAATAATGTGGCTCATTCTTCTACTGTACATCTAATAAACCCATGTTGTAAAATAATGTTTTTAATTTATCTTTTAACATAGGCAGCTGGAAATGTGGAACACAGTTTACTACTGCAATTCCTTCCTCTTGAGCATATTATGGCATCTTAACATAGTTTATGCTGTTAATTAAAAGCTGTGTTGCTATGCATTGAGAAAATGTTATATCTCTGCCTTTCTGTAGTTGCTTTCTTCTCTTCACTGTCTCTCTAGGGAGTATAAAATGACCATCTTTCTAATTTTTATTGCATTTTCATAAACTAGCATAAAGAATGCAAATTCTTATATTTACAGTTAGTTGTGCTAGAATTATACTGAATCAGCCCTGTATACTTTGTTCATTGTTGCAGAAAGGTATCCAAGAAGAACTTACGGTAAAGAAGCTTTATCAGGATTATCCCTGCAGCTTCACCAGTGTGAGCAGCTGATCAATACTGAAATGATTACAGGATGCAGCATAATGCAATGGAGACCTCAACTTGATAATGTATTCATGCAGATCAGCTCATAACCCAAGCCTTTTAGCTCTGGAAACAAACTGCTGAGAGATGGTCAGTCTCAAAGCACCAATGAGAACAGGCAGCGATGTGACATGATCCATACGCCATCGTAATAAATAGAACAGCATTGGTTCGTGCCATTAAAGCAAATTAGAAGGCCACTGCTACTTTTCCATTAAACAGTATATAAAATCAAGGGACAGTGGTGGCTCCGTCCCATTACTTTATTGATAATAAAGAAAATACGAGCTGTGATCTGTCAGAATTTGTGTTGTCACGCCTAATGTAATTTTTTATGAAACAGATATACTGTAAATGCACATTATCGGCAACTAATAATTCCTGAATATTTACAGTGCATTTGCTTAAAGAAGAATTTCAGGTATAGATATCTTTACATGGTTACATTGGTTCAGCTTGGATCAATGTAACCATGCATATACTATACCTGTGCGATTCTTCTAGAAGCTGGAAATCACTTTAATAGGCATTGCTACTAAAGTGATCTTCACTAGTATCTGGGTCCCGTGCTTAGCAGCTGCTCTGATGCATTGCGAACACAGCAGATCACCAGCTTGGTGTAGACACCATTCAGAGATCACTTTGGATTTTCTCAGTGGATGCAAAGCGTTCTCTGAGTGGACAAGATGGAGAGGTGTGGCAGTAATGTCACACTTTCCACTTCGCCCAATTAACCACTTGCCTACCGTGCACTTATACCCCCTTCTTTACCAGGCCAATTTTCAGCTTTCAGTGCTGTTGCACTTTGATTGACAATTGCGTGGTCATGCAAGATTGTACCCATATGAAATTTTTATCATTTTTTTCTCACAAATAGAGCTTTCTTTTGGTGGTATTTTATCGCCACTGGGCGCTTTTACTTTTTGCGCTCTAAACAAAAAGTGTGCAAAAAAGTTTGAAAAAAAAGTTTCTTTGTTTCTATTATAAAATTTTTCAAAAAGGTAATTTTTCTCCTTCACTGATGTGCGTTGATGAGGCAGTACTGATGGGCACTGATAGGCAGCACTGAAGGACACTGATAGGAGGCACTGATAGCCAGCACTAATGAGGTGTCACGGATAGGCGGCACTGATGATGGATACTGATAGACAGCACTGATAGGTCGCACTGACTGGCATCACTGCTGGGCACTGACTGGTGGGACTGCTAGGCATTGACTGGCGCAACTGCTGGGCACTGACTGGCACAACCACTAGGCACTGACAGGTGGCACTGACTGGCAGCACTGCTGGGCTGCATTGATGGGCACTGGTGGGTGGCACTAGTGGGCACAGGTGGTGGCACTTCTGGGCACATGTAGGTGGCACTTCTGGGCACAGGTAGGTGACACTGCTGGGTGGCACTGGTGGGCACTGCTGGGCACAGGTGGGCAGAGCTAGTGGGCGGCACTGCTGGGCACAGATGGGCGCAACTGGTGGATGGCGCTGCTGGGCACCGATCATCAGGGCACTAATCGTCAATGCCCTGATGATCGGCGCCGATCCCCGCTCTGACAACTGCTGGTTCTTGGCAGTACTTTCCTCACGATCTGACAGTGTGAGGAAAGTGCAGCCGAGAACCGTCAATTGCATTTCCCAGTGATCAGCGTGTCATTGGACATGGCTGATCACGTGGTAAAAGGCCGCTGTGATTGGCCTTTTACCACATCACATGATCAGCTGTGTCCGTAGGATACAGCGATCATGGAGATTGCCGCGTGCACGCCCCGGGGGCGCGCAGGAGAGCCGTTCTGGGAGGACGTCATATGACGCCCTCTCAGAACTGGCTGGCTGCAGTGTAGCCGTCATTCGGCTATCTGCGGTTGGCAAGTAGTTAAAGAATGCTTTGCATTTAATGAGAAAATGCAAAACATTCTCTAAATGGTGCTTGCACCAAGCAGGTGACCTCTTGTGCTCACAATGCACCAGGGCAGCTGCTCGGCACTGGAACCGAAGTCACTGAAGATCACTGGAGTAGAGCTGCCTACTACAGTGATTTCCAACTTCTAAAGAGATCTCACAGGTATAGTATGTGCATACTTACATTAGTCCAATGTAACTATGTAAAAATATCCATGACTAAAATTCCTCTTTAATGCAGTATAAAGATTTAGCCTCATGTTAGTGGTAAATTTAACACATGAGTGCATGCATTAAAGTAGATCAAACTGATGTCATGGAACCCAGATATCTGTATATATCTCCTGCACTGCCTGCAAGGGTATTTGCCACATCCATACAGCTGCAAAGAGGAGGCTCCTTATCCTTGTGAATATTGTCTGCCATTTTTCTGATGCATGAATAGAGATTTGAACTAGCTCCATATAACACAATGGGGGACATCTGTCAAATCTGTCACGTGACAAAGCAATGCTAAACAGCAGTATTGAGAGACAGATTTATTGCAAGGTTACAGCCTGGGTTATAAATTCCTTCTTTGGCTGCACTTAAATCTGTGGCTGAAACCTGACCCTGACCACTCCCTAATGCATTTATTTAGAGTGAAACCTTATCAAATCTTTAGTAATAAATCTGTCTCATAACTTTGTAAACTGTCACACTTGACTGCTCAGGAATACAGATGCACAGGTCTGTAAACCTGCCCTAGGGACTTTTCTGAAAGAGATGCAACTTGATTTTTGACTAATTGTGTAGCTAATTTACTTGATAAATGTCCCCTAATGATTCTTGCATGTTCCTTACACTTTTCCATTACTACCACACTTACCACAGATACGTCTCTTTACATTGCAAAGTTGAAGTATATAGAATATCCACTGCAAAAAGAGACTTATTTAATTTTTTTTTTTCCATAAAAGTTTATTTAGAAGTGACAACATGTTACAGGAAAATATAAAGAAATGCACAGACAGCATCAATCAGGTCATAGATACAGCTTAAACCAAAATACAGGAAGAAACAACATGGCAGAGTGCGACACTGTGGATAACGGAAGCATGGCAAATTACGGCAGAGATAGGCCTGTAGTACTCAAGGTTCAAAAATGTACAATAGAGAAGGTAATAACAGCTTACTTCCACCAAGTGAATATTGGCGTACTGGCCTATGCATGGAGGAAATGAACCTTCAGAGCCCAAACCAAAAGCAGTGCGCTATCATGAGGCCAAATGAGCATCGCAGTATAAGAGAAGATGTCATGAGTACCATTGACTATCCTAGAAGATATAAGCTAACCATACACCAAGTAATCCTGGATAAAATGAAGACTAAGCCTGATCGAAGACTAAGAGGTTGTCGAGAAAGAAAAGAAAAAAGGGGAATAGAAAGAAAGAAAAGAATAAGAAAAGGAAAAGAATGGGAGTCATAGTAGAGAGAGAGAAGAGAAAGAGGGGGGAAAAAAAAAAAGGGGGGGGGGGAGAGGAGGGGGAGAGGGAGAAGGGGGGATAAGAGGCCAAAAAAAAAAAAAAAGGGGGAAGCAAGGGAAGCGAAAGGTCCGGGCTGCGAAGTGTGTGTCAACAGTGTTAATGGAGATCATAAATGAGAGTGTCAAGAATTTAAACACTCACCAAAGCTAAGCAGGCAAATATAAATTACCGGAAAGGAGGTCATTACCGCGCAGATTATGAAAGAACCAAGGGCATAACCAGAGGTAGGGCTGAGCTCGATCAGGTATCCCGACCCATGAGAGATCCGAATTCAGGGGTAGTTACAAAGTGGGTCCAGCAAGCCCAAACATGTGAGTATTTAGTTGGCATGTCAAGTGCAGTCGCAATCAGTTCCTCCATTTCCGCCACTTTGCTTATTCGATTGAGCCAATCGCGTATAGTTGGGGGGTGAGTGGAGCCCCATAGCACAGGAAGACAGAGTCGGGCCGCGTTGATCATATGCATCGCTAGGGACTTGAAATATTGACTCCTAGGAATGGGGGTATGATGAAGCAATAGCTGAGCAGCAGAGAAAACTATGGGCAAAGTGGTCACTGAAGTCACCAACCGGTGGACCTCCAGCCAGAATGGTTGAATAAGTGGACAGGACCACCAAATATGCAAGAAAGAGCCATCAGGTGTCCCACATCTCCAGCATACATCAGGGACAGAAGAGTTAAACCGATGAAGTCTGGAGGGAGTACGATACCATCTAGTGGCTAATTTGTAGCCATTTTCCTGCGTCAAAACATTATTCGAGCAGGAGTGGGAGTACATAAAAATGCGGTCCCAATCCGACTCCGATAAATCCGTCTTTAGGTCTCTGTTCCACGCACGGCAAGAGGGGAAAGAAGTGCAAGTCCTGCTGTCCCCTAGGAGAGGATAAATCTCACAGATCAAATGCGTCCGCGGTTCGGATTTAGAGCATAAGGATTCAAATGGAGTAACAGGGCGAGTCCAATTATGGCGGGATTTATGGAAAAGCAGGAAGTGTCTAATCTGAAGAAAGGCCCAGAGAGGGAATTCGCGGATATTCAAGCTAACCTTCAGCTCCTGTAATGTTTTCACCTTGCCGGAGTGAAGAAAATGTTTTACTAGAATCTGATCGTGTGGCCAGTAATTTGATAAAAAATCCTTGTGCAACCCTGGGGGAAAATCTGGATTCAGGCGGAGCGACGTCAAGGGACTAGGAGAGTCTGAAACGGACGACGTTTTACAAGCCTTGCGGAAAACTTCTAACGTGGGACCTATCAAAGGATGGGAGAGGAGAACCTGAGGTGTGTGTTTCGGCAATAGCCAAGGGATCGATGGTAGGGGAGTGGGCGAAAAAGCCTTCTCCAAAAGGACCCAGTCTTTGGAAGCAGAATGAATGTGCCAGTCGACTATGCGGGAAAGATGACACGCCCAGTAATAGCGGTGTAGGTCAGGGAGCCCAATGCCCCCGCTGAGTTTGGGACGAGTTAGCTGAGAGAACGAGACCCGCGGACGCTTGTGATTCCATAAAAAGAATGAACATAGTTTCTTACAAGAAGCAAAGAATGTCATTGGAAGTAGAATTGGCAAAGTTTGGAAGAGATAGAGGAGACGCGGAAGTATATTCATTTTAATAATTGCAGCCCTACCAAACCAAGAGAAGCAAGGGCGATGCCACTTGTTTAGGTCTTCCTGTATGACTTTGAAAACCGGTACGAAATTTTTGGCATAAAGGTCGTCCAGATTACGGGTGAGATGTATACCAAGATATGGAAGGGCATCCCTCACCCACTGAAATGGAAAATGAGATTCACAGAAGGAGACGAGATCAGTGGGAAGGGTTATGTTGAGGGCGAATGACTTTGAAAAATTAATTTTCAGGTTCGACAAAAAGCGGAAAAAAGCAAAGTCTTTCAGCAAACTCGGTAGAGTGGTGCGAGGGTCAGCCAAAAAAAGAAGGATATCATCCGCATAAGCAGCAATTTTGTATTCTTTGTCTGCTATCCTGATCCCCTTAATATCTGGATTAGCGCGAAGTTGTCTCAAAAGAGGTTCAAGGGAAATGACGAACAAAAGCGGGGATAGGGGGCAACCCTGACGAGTGCCATTTCCAAGGCGAAAAGGGTTTGATAAGTGTCCATTAACGCGAACTTGAGCTGTAGGGCCCGAGTATAGGGTCATAATAAAGTTCAGCATTTTCTCGCCCAGGCCCAAAGCTACCAGCGATCCCCGCAAATAATCCCAAGCAATCCTGTCAAAGGCCTTCTCAGCGTCCAATGAAAGGAAGAAGGCCGGAGAGTTTGATTTGCAAAGCCAGTGTTGGAGATTAAGGGCCTTGATAGTGTTGTCCCTTGCTTCTCTACCAGGGATAAATCCCACCTGATCCAAGTTAATGAGGGATGGGAGCAAAGGGAGAAGTCGGTTAGCAAGCATCTTTGCAAACAACTTAATATCCACATTTAGCAGGGAGATGGGTCTGTAATTAGACACCTGAGAGATATCTTTACCGCTTTTGGGGATGACGGAAATGTGTGCTTCCAACAGCCTATGATGTGGCCTAGGGGACTGAGAAAGAGTATTGAAAGCGGAAAGAAATGGAGTACTCAGAATGTCCAGAAAGGATTTATAATAAGCCGCAGACAAGCCGTCAGGACCCGGACTTTTGCCCGCTTTCAACTGCCGTACTGCGCACTGCAATTCGCTGAAGGTCAGATCTTGGTCCAGTGATAAAACCGTCTCCTCAGAGAGAGCGTTTGGACCATGAAGACGAAGAAATTCAGAGATTAGGGACACTCTAGGCCTGTCAATGTGCATTGGGGGACGTTCTGGTGGAAGATTATAAAGGGACTTATAAAAATGTTCGAACTGAGAGGCAATATCAGGATTGGATGTGGCCATCACACCCCCAGGGCCTCTTATTTTATGTATAGTCATATGGGAACGTTTTTCCCGAAGAGCCCGAGCTAGAAACCTCCCGCTTTTATTGGCAAACTCATAATAAAGCTTTTGGGAGAGGATGAATCTTTTCTTGACCACTTTGCCCAGCTCAGTGAGAAGTCGCAAGCGAGCATTTGTGAGTTCCGAAAGAGTCGACGCAGCCAGAGTCTGTTTATGTGCCCTCTCCAGAGAGCGTATCCTATCTGTAAGTAGCTGCAAACGTTGCTGTCTGTCTTTCTTACGTCTCGTTGCTGCCGCTATAAGGCAACCCCGGATAACACATTTATGAGCTTCCCACTGCGTAAGGGGGGAGGTATCCGAAGAGCCATTTAAAGAGAAATATTCACGCAGATCAGAGCGAATGTCTTGTTCTATAGCACAGTCTGCTAGAAGCGAGGCGTCTAAGCGCCATAGCTTCGAGCGAGCAAATTTCTCCGGGAGCCGCAAGGTTACGGTTATGGGGTGGTGATCGGAGAGGACCATCGGCTCTATAGAAGCAGCATGTAGAAATGGGAGGTCCGATTGTGACAGAAAAAGGTAATCAATCCTAGAATACTTATTGTGCGGCGGAGAAAAGAACGTGTAATCCTTAACAGTGGGGTGGAGTGTGCGCCAGGAGTCATGCAATTGCAAGTGTTGCAACTGCAAATGTATCTGCCTAAGGGCCTTAAAAGGCAAAAACGAACTGCCGGAGGAGAAGTCTAGCAATGGGTTTAATGGGACATTCAAGTCCCCCCCCAGTATCAGCATACCTGATTGAAACTCAGCCAAAGTAGCAGCAGTCATACGCATGAACGTGACCTGTTTGGTATTGGGAGCATAAATGTTGGCAAGTGTGATGGGTCTGTTGGAAAAAGAGCCCTTTACAAACAGATATCTGCCCTCCGGGTCAGCAAGGGAATCCTGTAGCACGAATGGAAGATGTCTGGCAAACAGGATAGCCACTCCTTTCGATTTAGCCAGTGGATTGGTGGCATGAAGAACAGTAGGGTATCTGAAGTTAAAAAGCTTGGGTATGGAGTCCCTGCGAAAATGCGTTTCCTGGAGGAGGAGTATATCCGCCTTTTGCTTATGCGCGTAAGAAAGCAACATAGATCGCTTTTCGGGAGTGTTCAAACCCTGAACATTGAGTGAAAGAATTTTTAAGGACAGCAGTCCTGCGTTAGAGGCGGGAGAAAGCATGACTGTCGAGCTTGTTCGCGGAAGCCTGATGACACAACTGCAAATGTGCAGGGAGGGAGGAGAAAAGAAAAAAAAAAAAATGGGGGGGGGGGTGGAGTAGGAGAAGAGGGAGAGAAGTAAGGGGGTAGAGAGCGAGAAAAAAAAAAAAAGAGAAGGAGAAAGAGAACTCCCAAGAGAGAGAAAAAAAAAAAAAAAAAAAGAGAGGGAGGAAAGGGGGGGAAAGTACTACACGGCTCGGGGAGAAGACCAGCTAGTCCACGTATGAAAGGAGAAGTACAGAAAGAAGGAGGAAAAACAGAAAAAGAAAAAAATTAGAGCCAAAGAGAGAGAGAAAAAAAAAAAAAAAAAAAAAAAAGGGGGGGGGGTGAGAAAAACGAGAGAGAAGAAAAAGTAGAGGAGAGAAAACTAATAATAGTAGCCTAATGTAGGAGGTCAGTGAAAGCTCACAGAGCTCACTGTGTGGGGAACGAAGTAAGCGTTGAGCCAAGAGTGAAGCAACCGCCGGCCGGTCGCCTTGTAAAGTGCATAATCAAAAAGACAAAACTAAAGGAGGGTGAGTGTTGAAAAAGGGGGGGCTCAAGCAAGGCATGTAATACTGTGTACAGTAAAGGCCAAGCTAAAAGGGAAAAGACCTTGGACAACCCCAAGAGGTGATAAGCCAGGAGGCGTATACGGGTGCCCGCGGCGGGCACGCTGGCAAAAAGGGGCAACAGTGACGGGATAATAGGTCACAGATATTCCATTATACGGATTGAGAAGATATCGAGGGGCTAACCAATCCTGCACGAGGACAGGGCAAATTATATCCGTATAAGAACAGAACCTACAGGCAGGATATGTAAAACAGTAGATCTGTGAGAGGCCGTAAGGAGTAATACAGGCTTATCAATTAAAGAAGCAATAATACAACATAACATATGAACAAATGCCATACAGGAAAAACAAATTTCAATTTTCAATACAAAAACTGAGGTCAGGAGAGAACCCTAGAAAACAGTATACCCCAGCTTCAGGCATCCGTACTACTCAGGATCCCCAGACTCAGTGCCAGGACTGTTACCCCATGGAGACGAGCTCATCTAATTATAGCAAAATATGGAACGGATTCTACCAAAACCCCTGTGACACCCACGAGAATGAGCAGCACCTCTCCCATAACCAATGCTGAAAGGAGGGGGGGGCACACCCCCAGGACTGGGGGGAAGCATAGAGCCCCAAGACAGCCGTAAGCGCTTACATAAAAGCAGGTCACAGGGGAGTACACCAACCGGCTCCGTGAGGCCTCAAACAAAGTGCGCAGAGGTGATGGTCATTCACGCGGCATCGTTCAGAATGTAACAGGGCTCCCATCAATCCCCTGGCAGCAGCAATGTGAGGTAGATCCCTCTCCCCCCCGTCCCACCCCCCTCCCCCTAAATAACAACTGCCCCTCATCAAAATCTCGTATCTAGTGCAGAACTCAAAAAGGATATCAAAAGTAACCACGGGTATCATATAGAGCACGTGTCCGAAGCAGGAGCAGAGGCAACTCCCTCCGGTCAAATAGACCCCAAAAAGCTGCAAAAATCCTTCAGATGAAGCCGGGTCGCGGCCTGGGCTTGTAGTGCAGTACAAACTGGAAGGAGCCGGCCTTCCCGAGAGCTTTCACCAAACCGGAACAAGAGGAGCTTAAGACAGGAAGTGAACCGGGCACCCGGAAGGAGATAGAGACCCCTGCCGTGGGAGCAAGACCATTCTTCTTCAGTAGGCAATATACTGCGTGGAGATAGCTCCACGATGCAATAGGCGCAGAGATCCAGAGCAAGAGCAGTAGGCTTGTTAGAGCAAGGAGAATCCGCAAACCAATGGGGTGTATACCGGGTGTCGATCTTGAACAAGTCTCCTGACCTGTACGCTAATAAATATCACCCCAAAACCTGGGGAGGTGGCATATCACATGGATGACTAAAGCCTGCGGGAGCGACTGTAACGAGGCAACAGTAACCATTGGGGCAAACCAGTAGAGCCCTACTCAAAGCAAAAGTAGCTGGCCAATCACAAATCAACAGGAAAACTGGAAAAACGGAGGCTGAGAGCCTGCTGGTGTAGCGGATCATTGGTTCTCGTGCCGAGGCTTCCTGTGCACCGGGGAGGCTGTGGGACTGGAAGTGTCCATAGAGGCCCCTGCAGGGAATCGTGGAGGTGTCGAAGGGACCATCCGGCGCCGTCGCTGAGCAGGGTTAGGCCCGCCCGTTGCACCATCTTCAGCTCTCAGATCTGGGGCACGTGGCAACCTCATAGACCCGTTCCAATCGGGTAAGGCAATCGGAGGAATATCCAAAGCAGAGCAAAAAGATGGCAGTTCTTCAGGAACACGTAGGTTGAAATTACGGCCATTCACTTGAGCAGAAAGGCAGAACGGAAACCGCCATCTATAGGGGATGTTGCGCGTGCGGAGAGTATCCAATAGGGGGCTCAGCGCCCGCCTTTGTTGCAGGGTCAGATTGGATAGGTCCTGATATAGCTGTATCTCCGCCCCCTCATAAGCAAGATGTCTTCTCCCCCTGGCGCATTTGAGGATATCCTCTTTAAGCGGGTAACTTTCAAGACAGCAAATTACGTCCCTGGGAGGGTCTGTGTCTCCCCCCCTAGGACGGGTCGCTCGGTGTACACGTTCAATAGCAATCATGGTTGAAGGTGGGCGACCTAGGAGGTCATTAAAGATAGCTATTACCGCTTTAGGGACATCACAAGGTTCCACTGATTCAAGAAGGCCCCGGACCCTAATGTTGCGTCTGCGTCCACGATTGTCTAAGTCCTCAATGTGTCTATAAAAATCTCGAATGGTCGACACGTGCAGCGCTGATTGTTGTTGTAAATCAGAAATTGCCGCCTGATTCTGCCTGGTATCCAGCTCCACCCGCTCCACCCTTGTGCCCATAGAGCGGATGTCATCTCTCAATTCAGTGAGGGCAGAGGTTAATGTGGTGGTTAAGGTGGTCTTTATATCAGCTGCCACAGCCTGGAGGTCCCTTAATGATAGGGAATGTGTAGCACGTGAGGAATGTGAGGAATCCAGCTGTGGCACTGTGTCCAGCACAGCATATTCGGCTGTGCTTGCAGAGCCTGTGTCAGAGACTGCAGAGGGAGGGGGAGAGGGGGAGGGAGCTGGAGAGGGAGAGGGCTGTGGCCCGTCTTTCAGCTGGGAGCGGAAGAGCTCCTTTATATGCCTCCCCTGAGTGTTCTGACCCCGCGGGGACCGCGATCTGGCCCCAGAGGGTGCCCTGTCGGTCTTCCCCATAGCAGAGGGGAGATGTCTCACCCGTCAATGCAGAGCGGCAGCAAGGTAGGAACCGGCCGGCGGGAGCTCCGTGATTACGCGGCCATATTCACTCGCGGCTCGGCCACGCCCCAGAGACTTATTTAATATGTATTAAAGTGATATTAAAGACTTCAGTTTATTTACTTACCTGCTCTGTGCAAGGATATTGCAAAGAGCAGCCCCACCCCCCCTTCTGGAATACCCCACTGGCACTCTTGGCTCTCCTTCCCTTTGTGTGTCCCCACGTGCTCCATAGGCCAGACTGTGTGAGTCCATAGACATAGCTTGGTCCCTCCCTGGCTGACTCCTTATAGGATTTGATTGACAGCAGCAGGAGCCACAGGAGTCCCTGTGAGAAGAGGGAGAGAGAGCAGCACTGCTGCAGATGACCACAGTTCTGGATCAAGAGAGGTGATAGGTAAGTGTTTAGAGAGGGGGGAATATCAGCTACTGAAACTTTTTTTACCCTGATGCAGGGATAGTCATTTGAGTATCTAAGACCAAATGTAAATTTTATTTAAATTGGAGATCAATGCCTTATTGTTTGTTATCACTCCCCTCTGAAGAAGTGAACATGGTCCATTCACACTATTTAACTGTGCTGCATCACATCAACACATATTGTCACATACCTGGTATAAGAGCTTGACATGATAAGGAAGGCCTCTCTTACACCTCTGACTCGAAGCCCTGATGGAGCAGACAGGTGGCACGGGAATACAGAGGGGCATGAGTGCCTGTTGGTCTTGCTAGTAGCCTGGCTGGATGGACTCTCTGGATCAAGCAGGAATAAACCATCAGTAGACGACAGTAGAGCAGGAGTGCCGGATGGACACTGGTAAGCAGGAGAAAGGAGCAGGCTGGCACTGGCGACAGCAGACAGGCTTAGGCTTGGCAGCAGTCAGGTGATGAGAGGGTACCAGTGGAATATAGGCAGAGGCTCACAGCAGACAGTCCAACAGTGATGGGGACAGAGGCAGAGTCAGACAAGCCATACACAAGCAAGTGGATCGGGTGCGGATGTGTAGGCAGGAGCGAAGCCAGGATACAGCCCAAGTCTGTAACAGATCAGTGGAGCAGCATCAAGTGGCATGGGAAAAAGCAAGATCAGAGGCAAGCCAGGGTCAGTGCAGGTGGAGTTCAGAAGTAGTCAAGACAAGCTGGGTCAGTAACAGTAAGCAGATGCAGGATAACAGGTAGCAGGTATGCACAGGAATGCTGTAGACAAGACAGCACTTTAGCATAGCACAGGCTCAGTTTAAATGGTCCACTTGATACCAATATGAGCAACAGATGTGCACGCATATGCACGAATATGGGGATGTGCATGAGCACATTTCCTTTGTGCATGTAAAGGAGCATGAATTAGCCTGCCATCTGAATGTTGCCCATTCTCCTCTGACCTCTGACATCAACACTGCATTTTCGTTCACACAACTGGTGCTCACTGGATATTTTCTCTTTTGCAGACAATTCTCTGTAAACCCTAGAGATGGTTGTGCGTGAATATCCTAATAGATCAGCAGTTTTTGAAATACTCAGACCAAATCCTTTTGGCACCACTCTGATTAGACAAGGTGGTGATCGTGATGTCACCACCCTTTCTCTCCACCTTGTCCAATCAGAGTCCTGGTGTCCCAGGATATAATAACACACCACTCATGACTGTTTGCTTATACTTGGGCAGCAAGTGCCTGGGGGAACAAAGCACTGACAGGCAGCACATGTGAGTTATCTTGCTTGCTCAACACTGTAACTTTTTACTTACTCCTCTACCATTATTGGGGTGGGAGGTGTTAGCTGCAAACTGTTAATATTACAGTATGTGATTATATCCCTTGAAATACAAATGTTAATACATTAATTCTAATTATGTTTCTAGTTTAGTCCCTTTTTTCTGACACACACATACATACATACACATATATATATATATATATAGCACCCTCTAGTTTACATAATTAGGTAAATTTATTCTGGCTCACAAGTAGCTAGAGTGAGCATGTCTGTGGTGTTCAAACTTAGGTCAGGCTTGAGGGCTCTGCAGGTCAGGCCTTTCTCACCTCCCCCTGGTTCTGGAAGTTTCCAGAAACTTTTAGAAGGTAGTGGGCGGGGGTACTAGACTAGAGATCTGAATATTCATGAGAGTCTGACCAATCCCCAGGCAGGAGGCCTGGCATGGTGGTAAGCTGTGCCCATAAATATTAAAGAGCCTGGCCAGCAGGGGTTTGTTGCTGGTTGAAAAGATGGAGTGCTGAGTCAAGGTTCATGAGGCCAAAATGGGACCCCGGGGCTGGGGGCTCTGCCTCCAGGCAGGAGCTGAGGAAGGAAGGAAAGGAGCAACTTGATCAGAGCGATCTTCACCACCCTTCAGTCTCATCCAGGAGACACTCTGTATTGCAAGGGAGGACTTATTCAACAAGAGGCCTGAACAGCAGTATGTACCCAGCAGCAGCTTTCAGCCAATGGGAGAGAAGCAGCCAGGTGCAACACCCAGATAACCATCCGGGAGGGAAAGCTACTGCCAACCTTCACCCTTGCTTGGGATAATGTTGTGCTAATTTGTCAGTGCTGGAATCAGTATTGGAAGTGCTTTGCCACTCTGTTGAAAGTAATTTCCCCTGAAAACAGTCAGGAGGTTTGTGCTAATTAGACAGTGTAGCCACAACGGTCCTTAAAGTTCTTCTACACTTTTCACCCCTCAAAGCCTACAAGGAAGATTGCAGCCAAGTGCAATATTCATCTAGCTTTCATATTGTTATACCCCACCCTTGTTTGGGGAATTCTCAGTTGAAGCCAGGTGCACTGGTATTTTTTACTAAGTGGATATAGAGCTCATGCATACAGAAGGGACCTTACTATTTCTACTAAGGGGACACAGAGCTCCTAAAAGCAATTTTGTTGTTCACTACTGATCCATTAAGGACTGGCATTATTCTGGAGGGAGTACAGTCTAGGTTCAATTTTTGCTGCAAATTGTACATAGAGAAGTTGTCCTCCAAGTTGTTGTTAAACTCAGTTTGGGCATCCCATAATCCCTTATCACCATCCAAGTTTATATTCCCACAATAAACCATAAAAAACAAGCCCAAGGACTAGTTGTTGATTGCAAGCTAAAAATGTGTGTTGCCTGGCTGTACAGACAAAGAGGGACCCAAAATCCAGCGGCTCCTTAGGAGGTAGCACTAAATATATATACCCTCTATACTACTGAAAGAGCAAGGCCCTCGAACCCCTCGTGTACTGTTTTGTTACTGTCTTGTCTCATGTTCTGTCCCCCTTGCTACTGTACAGCACTGAGCATACCCTTTGGCGCTATATAAATACTATATAATAATAATAATAATACTACGTATGATCAGTAGATGGTAGCATTGAAGCAAAGAGCTGATCCCAGCACAGTGATTGAGCTGTCAAAGACAGCTCCTGGTCTCTAGCTGGTGGAATTAGCTTCTGATTATGTGACCATTGTGAGGAAGAAATAATCCAACCCATTTAGCTACTATAGGCCAGTTTGAAGAAACATTTTCCTTCACTTACAAAGCACAGACTGCTCCCTGCAGGGGCCCTGAGGGCCACCTAGTAAGTGCCAAAGGGCCACAGTTTGGGCATCAAAGCTCCAGATAGTAGAGCAGTTGTTCTACTCTGCTTTTTCAGGCACTGAACTGCTTGGTATAATCTTTTTAGTGTCACAAAGCCTAAACTAATATTATTCCAGCTGCCCAATAATTCTGCTTTTATCTGGGCCTGCCGGGCCAGCGTTTGTAACCTCTGCAGGAACAGTAAGTATAGGAATGACAATTTGCTAATTTAGTAATAATAATTTTCCTCCTAACCAGTGATATTAAATACTCCTTAAACTCTGTAAGGGTTAAGTGGCCCATGGTTTTGAATTTTAGTTGAGAAATGTATCTAGTTAGAGCCAGTTCTGCATTGCATCCATACAGGCTGTTAGCTGCAGAGAGAATATCATTACTGCTACACTGGTGCACTGAAGCCAATGCTACATCTCTCCATTAATTCTGCTGTCTCACTCTTTCTACAATTGATCTGTTAGCTGGAGGGTCAATGCTGACTCAAAGCTGAATATGGCTTGTCTCTCTTTAGCAAGCAGCCTCTTGGGATATCCACTCCTACATCTAACATCAGGTTGCTTTTGATTTTTCTAATTTTTTCATTTGCAGTCTGTTGTTGTCTTTGTATTCCATTCTACATGCCTTTTTTTCTGAATGCTCAGATTTAAAATCTGTGTGGAAATGGTTATTTTCTAAAGATAATATGGTCTTTCCCTATTATTTTATTATTCTTCTATGGCATGAATTGTGTCCTGATGAATCACATGGTTATGGGAAGCTTGCCCTGATTTTCTGATTTCTCATATGCGTAACACATAGGAAGATGTTTTGATGCGAATCACAAATGAAACTACTTTATTTGTTGATCATGCTGTGTTTTACATCGATTCCAGGAATACTTATTCCTTTTTTATAAGAACATATAATTTGACAGTTTATAGATCATGAACCCTGCTAAGTCTTTTTTTATTTATTTTTTTAGAAATGGTTGCTATTTATACATGTGTATATTTTAAATGATTGTGTCTCTGTAACCTCACTTTACATGCAAGTAACCCTTGGAATTCTGTACTAACCACTAAGCAGAGGCATAAGTAGCATTTGCCATGTTCTGGTTCAACAGGAAAAGTCAAACGTAAGAGTGTATTTATAAAAAAAATCTCAGAGCTTTGTCCTATGAAACTACATGTACATTCATTCTGTGCGAATGGGGCAAAAAAGAAAGTTATTAGACTATTTCCTCTCCTGGTTGAATGTTTTTCATACAGAATAAAGTAAATCATGAGAATACCACATTATGGACACTAGATGCAGCTGACCATCATTGTAAATAAGCATTTATTATGACATCAGCTCCATCCACTATCCATAATTCAGTATTTTCCTGATGTAAGATATTACGCATGAATGAATGAAAAACATTCAACCTGGAGAAAAACAGTCTTATACTCATCACCTTTGCCCCCATTTACACAGAATGCATATACATGCAGTTTTACAGGATGAGAAACTCTGTGTTTTTTTCTTAAATACACTTTTAATGTGTATAGTGGAATCATTTTCAATGTTACCACATATTATACAGTGACAAATGTAGCTAAGGTTAAAGCAGGCCCATAGGCAGATATTTTATTTAGTTATATTCTCATTATAACATCTTTCTATAAAATGTTAAGTAGTCTGTAAAAGCTTCATGTAGTTTTCTGCACAGCAATGGAAACCACTCAGGCATCATTGTATTGCAAAGCACGCAGGGTGCTGTCTGATAGGATTGGAGAGCACAGGTTTGACAGTTGTTGTTCCTCAGTTATCCAATCATGGGCTAGGGTGATCCATGACTAAGATATGTTGCTCAAACCGAAGTTGAGAAGATAAGGTCAGATCCTGGCTATGCTGTTGTTCAAGTAAAAGCTTATATAGCAATTCACTATCTAACGAAAATAATTCCCTCTCACAAGAGACAAGAAACTGGCTCTGAGTAACCATATAGAGCCTTTAGTTTGACATTAGTAGAGGACTGAATGAGGGGAAGGCACCAATTTTTACATAATATAGTAATTAAAACTGATCATTGGGCAGTATATCACATCAATCCTCAAACTTCATCTATAGCTCTATGGCAGTGGTCTCCAAACTATGGCCCAAGGGCCAGATGTGGCCCTTTGCTTGCCTTTATCCAGCCCTTGGAGACTATTCCTCCATCAACAGTGGGGCATAATTCCTGTCGCCAACACAAATGATGGGGCACTATTCCTTACAATAATATTAATGATGGGGCACTATTCCTCCCACTAATATTAATGATGCAACAGTATTCCTCCCACTGAAACCAACAATTGGGCAGTATTCCTCCCACTAGCTCCAACAATGGGACACTGGCTCCCAACAATGGGACACTAGGATTGGCCAAACTCAGAGTGGCAGGAGGAGGAGCTGTTAAGTCAAGGATTGTGGGATATGTAGTTTCACTGAGTACAAGCAGTACTGTATCATATCAGTAAGGAAACTACAATCCCTAGGGAGCCATGCGGACCAGGAGGAGGAATGGAGAAAAATTCAGCAGACTGCTCAAGGAGGATCTGGGCACTTGGGGCCAGACCAGGGAAGGAAGCGAACATCCAGGGAGAGTGCTCAGTTCTCAGGCACCTACCCACCAGTGCAGCCTACTCATCTGCACAGTCATAAAGAGTGGGTTCTCTGGTCATCATCTGCATCCACATCCATACAGAGTGGATTTGTCAGTCATCATCTGCATCCACAGCTACAGTTGTGTCCAAAATTATTCAACCCCCACTGAAATTGAGTGTTTTGGCCAGTTTGACATTGCTTTTGATCATTCAGTCATCTTGCTTACATTTACATTAAAGAGGCACTTGTAGGTCAGACAAATATAACATAACAGTTATAATGAAATAACCACAAATGTCTTTTCTGTGCTCACAGCATTATCAGTTTTATTCAACCCCCAAGTGACATTCAATCTTAGTACTTAGTACAGCATCCTTTTACAGTTATAACAGCTTTTAAACGTGAAGCATAGCTTGACACAAGTGTCTTGCAGCGATCTACGGGTATCTTCGCCCATTCTTCATGGGCAAAGGCCTCCAGTTCAGTCACATTCTTAGGCTTGCGCACTGCAACTGCTTTCTTTAAGTCCCACCAGAGGTTCTCAATCGGATTTAAGTCTGGTGACTGCGATGGCCACTCCAAAATGTTCCAGCCTTTCCTCTGCAACCATGCTCTAGTGGACTTGGAGGTATGCTTGGGATCATTGTCCTGTTGAAAGGTCCAACGTCTCCCAAGCCTCAGGTGTGTGACGGACTGCATCACGTTTCCATCCAATATCTCCTGGTACTGAAGAGAATTCATGGTACCTTGCACACGCTGAAGCTTCCCTGTACCTGCAGAAGCAAAACAGCCCCAAAGCATGATTGACCCTCCACCATGCTTCACAGTAGGCAAGGTGTTCTTTTCATCATAGGCCTTGTTCTTCCTCCTCCAAACATAGCGTTGATCCATGGGCCCAAACAGTTCTAATTTTGTTTCATCAGTCCACAGAACACTATCCCACAACTTTTGTGGTTTGTCCACATGGCTTTTGGCATACTGCAGTCGACTCTTCTTATTCTTTGGAGACAGCAAGGGGGTACGCCTGGGAGTTCTGGCACGGAGGCCTTCATTACGCAGTGTGCGTCTTATTGTCTGGGCTGAAACTTCTGTACCCACATCTGACAAATCTTTTCTCAGTTCCTCAGCAGTCACACGGGGACTTCTCTCCACTCTACGCTTCAGGTAGCGCACAGCAGTCGAAGTCAGCATCTTCTTTCTGCCACGACCAGGTAGCGTTTCAACAGTGCCCTTTGCCTTGAATTTGCGAATGATGCTTCCTAAGGTGTCTCTTGGTATGTTTAACATCTTTGCAATCTTCTTATAGCCATTGCCCTTCCTGTGAAGAGAAATCACCTCTTCTCTTGTCTTCCTGGACCATTCTCTTGCCTTCACCATGTTTGTAACCACACCAGTAAATGTCTAGAAGGAGCTGAGTATCACAGTCATTTTAAAGCTGCCTAATTGGTGCTTATTATGCTTGATTGCTGCTCGGTGACATCCACAGGTGTTTTCAATACCTGATGGAAAGCACCTGTATGAACCTCTGTTCTTCAGAGTGGTAGTCTTTAAGGGGTTGAATAATTGTGGCAATGAAGAAACCACATAAGAACCATTTACTACTGTATTACATAAACAATTGATGTCATTTTAGTTGCATTTGGGTAGTTACAACGTCCTTGTAGGATTTGATTCTGAATACAATTCCAAATGTACACTATAGTCCCTAAACCCCTTTACAGCATTGGGGGTTGAATAATTTTGGACACAACTGTAAACAGAGAGGGATCACCGGTGCTCAAGCCACCGATCCATGAAAGGCCCCTCCGTCGTTGTTACCCACAGCTGAAGTGCGGGATTGGTGAGAGGCTTGCCAACCCACCCCACACTCTGCATCACAGAACTAAGCAAGACTAGTTATCACAGTTTCTCTCTTAGTCACTACTGCACTTATGTTGCATATCATCAAGAAGTACCATTCCTTCTTCTTTGGATTACCCTAATAACTCAGAACCACTTAACCTCTTTCTGCATTTGTTACTGGCATTCTCATTACTGTTAAGCCCTGTTCGAGTTCCTCCTAACAGAACTCTTCTTCAAGCTTCCACCCCTAACCATGCCAGTAGAAATTACTTTTTTCAACTTTTTTTATTGGAGATTATCCCTTACTGTCTCATAGTGCTTACATAAACGTTAGCAATTCTCCATCTTACTAAAAACTCTTCCTGCGCCTAGTGAAACACCCTACTATAGGTTCTATCCTGCTTCTGTGCAATGTGATCAACACAAATTGTAAAAAATATAAATAAACAGCGCAAACATAGACCTCTATATCAAATCAATATACAAAGTGCAAACATATATAAAAAATTAAATAAATAGTGAAGTCCATCAAACTTAATAAACACAAAATTCAAAAATAGTTTGTGCAAACAGAAATTTTCAAATTCTTCTTCTATTATAAAGAAACTTCCACCTTCCACCCGTGAAAACCAACATCAAATGCACTCACCAGATTAAGGTGAATGAAACGCCTTTTAGGAATTTATGGAATCCTAAACCCTCTTTGGTATCCACTCTATAGGAATCCTCACCTCCAGCATAGACTCCACCATCCAACCAGGGAGAAAAAAACTCAGATAGTGTAATATTGCAAAACACCATTCATAAGTGAAATCAAGGATTAAGGCCACTCACATTATAATCGCTTTAAAAAGGCATATTTATTAAGACCAGCTTCTTTCCAGATGAACAGTAGATGTAAGGCAACCTCTCACAGAATCTCACATCACAGCTCCAGGTTACAGCAGAAGCTCCACAGAGACCACACATATACAGATCCCAAAAAGATGGCCGCTGGAACGCACCGCTCAGCGTGCGCTCCACTCACCGGAAGTGACGTCAGACGTACGGGGTAGTAACCGGAAATGCGTCAACGCGTTTCGCCCCTCCCATCGGGCGTTCTCAAGACGTTCATTTCCTGTCTCAAGCTCCCTTACATACCCAACAGGGACCCTCCCCTCCATTCCGATTGGTCAAAAACTCCTCCCCGGGATTATCAAAAAACTACTCCTCCTGTTTATGTGACGTGAGAGTCCTTTACAACTGAGGCATCTGTTTACACAATTTACAATCCTTTTTAACACTGTTTACTTATCTCCCAGAAGCGACATGCATATTAGTACATGTCCCCAGTGGGAAAAAACCAATACAATCTTAAACAATGCCTATTATAAAAAACATTCTTTAATAAATGAGCAATGAATATCACCATTAATAGATGGCAATATAATTGTAAATTAGATTAAATTAAAATGAAAATAAAAATAAATATAAAAATAAAAATAAAATGAAAATAAAAATAAAAATAAAAATAAAAATGAAAATAATATGAAAATGAAAATAAAAATAAAAATAAAAATAAAAATGAAAAATAAAATAAAAATAAATAAAAATAAAAATAACAATAAAAATAAAAATAAAATTAAAATAAAATAAAAATAAAAATAAAAATAAAAATGAAAATGAAAATGAAAATACTAAAAAATATTGAAATATAAATTGTTTTATAATTTTTATTAAATACAAATACATATAAAATAAAATCAAAAATCTTTTTACTAGTAATAAAACACACCTGAGGATATGTATTGAAAATAAACTATGCTCTTACCAATTAGACAAAAAACAATTAATGTCTATGTCCGAATTCAACCCCTTAGGGTGCAAAGATCCCAATTGAAATATCCATTTTGTTTCATTCTGCGAGATACTCCTTACCATATCTCCTCCCCTCCAATGGGAAAAAATCCGATCAATCCCGCAGAATTTCAAACACGATGAATCCCTATTATGACACATTCTAAAATGATAGGACAAACTGTGGTATTTATATCCTTTTTTATTATTTCTAATGTGTTCACCTAATCTCACCGACAGTTTCCTGGAAGTTCTATCTACGGATTGAAGGTGACAAGAGCATTCCAACAAATACGTAACAAAGGAACTGTCACAAGATATAAAATTGTTTATTTTATAAGAGGAACCCGTAGAGCAAGAATGAAACGAATCATATCTCCTCTTGGTATCTCCTTTCATATTTCTACATGCCATACACCTATTACATTTGTAGAACCTCACAGTGTCCAAAAAAGTTGCCTTTTTCTTAGGAATATCTGGAATATTTTTTGCTAACTTCATCCTCAATGTGGGTGGTTTTCTGTAAATGAATGAAGGCTTCCCAGGTAATAAATCATGAAGAACCTCATCCCTCTCCAGAATCGACCAGTGTTTCCTTATGATGTTTTCAATAACCTTATGTTGATTAGAGTAACCCGTAATAAAAGCCAGTTCACCTGTTTTCTTCTTTTTCCTGCTATTTGTTAGTAATTCATCTCTATTCATCCTCCTCACTTGATCCATTGCACCTGTTAGAATATTTTCTTCATAGCCTTTTTCTCTAAACCTTTCCAACAACATGTTTTCTTGCTCTTGAAATATCTTATTGTCATCACAAATCCGTTTAAGTCTAATCAATTGACTTTTAGGAATGGACCTCAACCAGTTTCTATGATGACAGCTGTGGATTGGGATGTACGCATTCCTATCCACTTGTTTAAAATATGTTTTTGTGTGAAGATAGTCTCCCTGTCTATAGATGACTAAATCCAGAAAATCTATAGATTCCATACCGATATGGTTAGTGAAAGTGATATTATAAGGATTACACTCCATTCCACGGATGTATTCCTCTAAACCATTCCTAGTTCCCTTCCAGATTATCACGATGTCATCTATAAACCTTCTGAAAAGTAATAATTTCTCATTCATCTTTTCAAATATAGCCTTATCTTCCCACATACTCATAAAAAGGTTGGCTACTGATGGAGCATACTTCGCTCCCATCGCGACTCCAGTACACTGCCTATAATAACTGTTGGAATGCCAAAAATAGTTATTTGACATTGCTAGGTCAAGACAATCTAGTAAAAACTCAATTTGATTACCTTTTAAACCCGATTTTTTCTTCAATGCCCACCTCACTGCTCTTAAAGCGTCCTCATGTCTAATGTTGGTATATAATGCATTAACATCAACACTGGCCAAAACACAGTTCTCTTTAATCCTTATTTTTTTCAAAACTGAGATCAAATCCCCACTATCCTTCAAGTAAGATGGAAACCCTGATACCAGGGGTTGTAGGAATTCGTCCACGTATTCCCCTAGTCTCAAAAACAATGAGTCAATCCCATTGACAATGGGTCTTCCAGGTGGTTTTGATAAACTTTTATGGATCTTGGGTAGTTGATATATAACAGGTGTAACAGGTGCTTTTGGTACCAAATATCTCGCTTCTTTTTTATTTAAAAAACCTTCTTTTTCACCTCTTTTCACTAGTTTCATTAATTTATTCTTATAGCTTTTTATAGGGTTACCCCTCAATTTCTCATAGGTATTTTCATCACCTACCAATCTATTCAATTCTTCATAATAATCATTCCTATTCAACACCACTACCCCTCCCCCTTTGTCTGCTGATCTTATTACAATATTATTATTTTTTTCTAATTGTTGGATTCCTCTAATTAAATCATGCTTCATCCTCTTCTTTGGAACCGATAATACCTCCAGATCATATTCCACCATCTTTTTGAATGTATCAATACAACAATTGTTTCCTACTTTAGGGTTGAACACAGACTTGTTCCTCAAATTGGTGTGCTTATAAACCCCTTCATTCCCATCATTGCTCATTATTCCACCCTTATGAGAATCAATAACATTTGATTTGGAATTTTTACTCCAATATTTTTTTAAATTTAATTTCCTAATAAATCTATGAAGATCTATATATGTCTCCAATTTATTTAATTTTTTATCGGGTGCATACTTCAAACCCAATGCTAAGACCCTCAATTCTTCCTCTTTTAAAATATAATCACTTAAATTAAAAATACCTTTGTTTACATTGACCTTTTCCTTTTTCCTTTTACCTCCTCTACATCCCCTGTATTTCTTCCTTCCCAATAGGGATCCTGATAATTTGGGTCCTGGTAGTTTTGATAATTCTGATAGTTTGGAGGTGGATTCCATCCACCCCTCCCCCCTCTGTTTGGGTAATACTGACCCCCTCTCCCTCTCCAATTGTAGGCTCCCCTTTGGTTCCCCCCTCTCCATGGCGGTCCCACAAACCCTCCTCTTGGAAAAACCTTTCCCTCATTTTGATGTTTATATGGGGATCCCATTAGAGGTCCAAATCTATTGTATGTGGGCACCCCGTAGTTGGAAGTTGGATTCTCATCTCTGTTCTTTCTAGGGGAAGAATTCTTTTGTACGTTTTTAGAAAAAGCAACCGTAGCTGCCTTAATCTTCACTCCAGATGGTTCCAAATTAGAACCTGAATCTTTGCTATCCCCCTCAACTGAAGAATTTCTAGAGTCATCAGTTCCCTTACTATTATCATCCTGCCACTTGTAAACATTGTGGGATTTATAATCCTGTATATCTCTGCCATATTTCTTAATTTTCTTCTTTTTAGTATCCTCATCTACTTTGTTAATATATTCTTGAGTTTGTTTCGCCTTTTCTTTAAAATCCATTGATGTTTTTTATAATAGGCATTGTTTAAGATTGTATTGGTTTTTTCCCACTGGGGACATGTACTAATATGCATGTGGCTTCTGGGAGATAAGTAAACAGTGTTAAAAAGGATTGTAAATTGTGTAAACAGATGCCTCAGTTGTAAAGGACTCTCACGTCACATAAACAGGAGGAGTAGTTTTTTGATAATCCCGGGGAGGAGTTTTTGACCAATCGGAATGGAGGGGAGGGTCCCTGTTGGGTATGTAAGGGAGCTTGAGACAGGAAATGAACGTCTTGAGAACGCCCGATGGGAGGGGCGAAACGCGTTGACGCATTTCCGGTTACTACCCCGTACGTCTGACGTCACTTCCGGTGAGTGGAGCGCACGCTGAGCGGTGCGTTCCAGCGGCCATCTTTTTGGGATCTGTATATGTGTTTTTTTCTCCCTGGTTGGATGGTGGAGTCTATGCTGGAGGTGAGGATTCCTATAGAGTGGATACCAAAGAGGGTTTAGGATCCCATAAATTCCTAAAAGGCGTTTCATTCACCTTAATCTGGTGAGTGCATTTGATGTTGGTTTTCACGGGTGGAAGGTGGAAGTTTCTTTATAATAGAAGAAGAATTTGAAAATTTCTGTTTGCACAAACTATTTTTGAATTTTGTGTTTATTAAGTTTGATGGACTTCACTATTTATTTAATTTTTTATATATGTTTGCACTTTGTATATTGATTTGATATAGAGGTCTATGTTTGCGCTGTTTATTTATATTTTTTACAATTTGTGTTGATCACATTGCACAGCAGCAGGATAGAACCTATAGTAGGGTGTTTCACTAGGCGCAGGAAGAGTTTTTAGTTGTTTGTTTTCAGAGGTTATAATATTTACATTTCGTCTGTTTACCTGATCCTGCAGCCATGGATTTATTCAGTTTTGTGTCTTTAAAAAGGGTGGATGTAGAAGACATTTTTTCACAGAATATAGAGAACACTAATTTGTCTAAGGATTTTAGAACATTAAAAAATTCTTTGGACAAACAGGTGAGAGCGTGGTGGGATGTAGTGACACTTGAAAAATATATTAAAGAAGGAATTACCCCAAGGAGGCTCAGATGGGAAGTTGCTCCCAGTGATGGTCTTGTGGGTAAAGAGTTGGATGATGAGTGGTTTTCATTTTTCAACCATGTTGAGAAAAAACTTATGGAACTAATTGTGCAAAGAAGAAAAAGGAAACTTAAAATTTTGGAAGATATAATTTATAATTTAAAGGAGAAAATGGCCCCTTTCAGTGAATCAATGGATTTTAAAGAAAAGGCGAAACAAACTCAAGAATATATTAACAAAGTAGATGAGGATACTAAAAAGAAGAAAATTAAGAAATATGGCAGAGATATACAGGATTATAAATCCCACAATGTTTACAAGTGGCAGGATGATAATAGTAAGGGAACTGATGACTCTAGAAATTCTTCAGTTGAGGGGGATAGCAAAGATTCAGGTTCTAATTTGGAACCATCTGGAGTGAAGATTAAGGCAGCTACGGTTGCTTTTTCTAAAAACGTACAAAAGAATTCTTCCCCTAGAAAGAACAGAGATGAGAATCCAACTTCCAACTACGGGGTGCCCACATACAATAGATTTGGACCTCTAATGGGATCCCCATATAAACATCAAAATGAGGGAAAGGTTTTTCCAAGAGGAGGGTTTGTGGGACCGCCATGGAGAGGGGGGAACCAAAGGGGAGCCTACAATTGGAGAGGGAGAGGGGGTCAGTATTACCCAAACAGAGGGGGGAGGGGTGGATGGAATCCACCTCCAAACTATCAGAATTATCAAAACTACCAGGACCCAAATTATCAGGATCCCTATTGGGAAGGAAGAAATACAGGGGATGTAGAGGAGGTAAAAGGAAAAAGGAAAAGGTCAATGTAAACAAAGGTATTTTTAATTTAAGTGATTATATTTTAAAAGAGGAAGAATTGAGGGTCTTAGCATTGGGTTTGAAGTATGCACCCGATAAAAAATTAAATAAATTGGAGACATATATAGATCTTCATAGATTTATTAGGAAATTAAATTTAAAAAAATATTGGAGTAAAAATTCCAAATCAAATGTTATTGATTCTCATAAGGGTGGAATAATGAGCAATGATGGGAATGAAGGGGTTTATAAGCACACCAATTTGAGGAACAAGTCTGTGTTCAACCCTAAAGTAGGAAACAATTGTTGTATTGATACATTCAAAAAGATGGTGGAATATGATCTGGAGGTATTATCGGTTCCAAAGAAGAGGATGAAGCATGATTTAATTAGAGGAATCCAACAATTAGAAAAAAATAATAATATTGTAATAAGATCAGCAGACAAAGGGGGAGGGGTAGTGGTGTTGAATAGGAATGATTATTATGAAGAATTGAATAGATTGGTAGGTGATGAAAATACCTATGAGAAATTGAGGGGTAACCCTATAAAAAGCTATAAGAATAAATTAATGAAACTAGTGAAAAGAGGTGAAAAAGAAGGTTTTTTAAATAAAAAAGAAGCGAGATATTTGGTACCAAAAGCACCTGTTACACCTGTTATATATCAACTACCCAAGATCCATAAAAGTTTATCAAAACCACCTGGAAGACCCATTGTCAATGGGATTGACTCATTGTTTTTGAGACTAGGGGAATACGTGGACGAATTCCTACAACCCCTGGTATCAGGGTTTCCATCTTACTTGAAGGATAGTGGGGATTTGATCTCAGTTTTGAAAAAAATAAGGATTAAAGAGAACTGTGTTTTGGCCAGTGTTGATGTTAATGCATTATATACCAACATTAGACATGAGGACGCTTTAAGAGCAGTGAGGTGGGCATTGAAGAAAAAATCGGGTTTAAAAGGTAATCAAATTGAGTTTTTACTAGATTGTCTTGACCTAGCAATGTCAAATAACTATTTTTGGCATTCCAACAGTTATTATAGGCAGTGTACTGGAGTCGCGATGGGAGCGAAGTATGCTCCATCAGTAGCCAACCTTTTTATGAGTATGTGGGAAGATAAGGCTATATTTGAAAAGATGAATGAGAAATTATTACTTTTCAGAAGGTTTATAGATGACATCGTGATAATCTGGAAGGGAACTAGGAATGGTTTAGAGGAATACATCCGTGGAATGGAGTGTAATCCTTATAATATCACTTTCACTAACCATATCGGTATGG
Organism: Staurois parvus; assembly: GCF_062004578.1. Taxonomy (NCBI): domain Eukaryota; kingdom Metazoa; phylum Chordata; class Amphibia; order Anura; family Ranidae; genus Staurois; species Staurois parvus. The sequence goes on along the minus strand of NW_028317807.1, from coordinate 17,298,431 downwards.
AATCTATAGATTTTCTGGATTTAGTCATCTATAGACAGGGAGACTATCTTCACACAAAAACATATTTTAAACAAGTGGATAGGAATGCGTACATCCCAATCCACAGCTGTCATCATAGAAACTGGTTGAGGTCCATTCCTAAAAGTCAATTGATTAGACTTAAACGGATTTGTGATGACAATAAGATATTTCAAGAGCAAGCAAACATGTTGTTGGAAAGGTTTAGAGAAAAAGGCTATGAAGAAAATATTCTAACAGGTGCAATGGATCAAGTGAGGAGGATGAATAGAGATGAATTACTAACAAATAGCAGGAAAAAGAAGAAAACAGGTGAACTGGCTTTTATTACGGGTTACTCTAATCAACATAAGGTTATTGAAAACATCATAAGGAAACACTGGTCGATTCTGGAGAGGGATGAGGTTCTCCATGATTTATTACCTGGGAAGCCTTCATTCATTTACAGAAAACCACCCACATTGAGGATGAAGTTAGCAAAAAATATTCCAGATATTCCTAAGAAAAAGGCAACTTTTTTGGACACTGTGGGGTTCTACAAATGTAATAGGTGTATGGCATGTAGAAATATGAAAGGAGATACCAAGAGGAGATATGATTCGTTTCATTCTTGCTCTACGGGTTCCTCTTATAAAATAAACAATTTTATATCTTGTGACAGTTCCTTTGTTACGTATTTGTTGGAATGCTCTTGTCACCTTCAATACGTAGGTAGAACTTCCAGGAAACTGTCGGTGAGATTAGGTGAACACATTAGAAATATTAAAAAAGGATATAAATACCACAGTTTGTCCTATCATTTTAGAATGTGTCATAATAGGGATCCATCGTGTTTGAAATTCTGCGGGATTGATCGGATTTTTTCCCATTGGAGGGGAGGAGATATGGTAAGGAGTATCTCGCAGAATGAAACAAAATGGATATTTCAATTGGGATCTTTGCACCCTAAGGGGTTGAATTCGGACATAGACATTAATTGTTTTTTGTCTAATTGGTAAGAGCATAGTTTATTTTCAATACATATCCTCAGGTGTGTTTTATTACTAGTAAAAAGATTTTTGATTTTATTTTATATGTATTTGTATTTAATAAAAATTATAAAACAATTTATATTTCAATATTTTTTAGTATTTTCATTTTCATTTTCATTTTTATTTTTATTTTTATTTTTATTTTATTTTAATTTTATTTTTATTTTTATTTTTATTGTTATTTTTATTTTTATTTATTTTTATTTTATTTTTCATTTTTATTTTTATTTTTATTTTTATTTTCATATTATTTTCATTTTTATTTTTATTTTTATTTTAATTTTATTTTTATTTTTATATTTATTTTTATTTTCATTTTAATTTAATCTAATTTACAATTATATTGCCATCTATTAATGGTGATATTCATTGCTCATTTATTAAAGAATGTTTTTTATAATAGGCATTGTTTAAGATTGTATTGGTTTTTTCCCACTGGGGACATGTACTAATATGCATGTGGCTTCTGGGAGATAAGTAAACAGTGTTAAAAAGGATTGTAAATTGTGTAAACAGATGCCTCAGTTGTAAAGGACTCTCACGTCACATAAACAGGAGGAGTAGTTTTTTGATAATCCCGGGGAGGAGTTTTTGACCAATCGGAATGGAGGGGAGGGTCCCTGTTGGGTATGTAAGGGAGCTTGAGACAGGAAATGAACGTCTTGAGAACGCCCGATGGGAGGGGCGAAACGCGTTGACGCATTTCCGGTTACTACCCCGTACGTCTGACGTCACTTCCGGTGAGTGGAGCGCACGCTGAGCGGTGCGTTCCAGCGGCCATCTTTTTGGGATCTGTATATGTGTGGTCTCTGTGGAGCTTCTGCTGTAACCTGGAGCTGTGATGTGAGATTCTGTGAGAGGTTGCCTTACATCTACTGTTCATCTGGAAAGAAGCTGGTCTTAATAAATATGCCTTTTTAAAGCGATTATAATGTGAGTGGCCTTAATCCTTGATTTCACTTATGAATGGTGTTTTGCAATATTACACTATCTGAGTTTTTTTCTCCCTGGTTGGATGGTGGAGTCTATGCTGGAGGTGAGGATTCCTATAGAGTGGATACCAAAGAGGGTTTAGGATCCCATAAATTCCTAAAAGGCGTTTCATTCACCTTAATCTGGTGAGTGCATTTGATGTTGGTTTTCACGGGTGGAAGGTGGAAGTTTCTTTATAATAGAAGAAGAATTTGAAAATTTCTGTTTGCACAAACTATTTTTGAATTTTGTGTTTATTAAGTTTGATGGACTTCACTATTTATTTAATTTTTTATATATGTTTGCACTTTGTATATTGATTTGATATAGAGGTCTATGTTTGCGCTGTTTATTTATATTTTTTACAATTTGTGTTGATCACATTGCACAGCAGCAGGATAGAACCTATAGTAGGGTGTTTCACTAGGCGCAGGAAGAGTTTTTAGTTGTTTGTTTTCAGAGGTTATAATATTTACATTTCGTCTGTTTACCTGATCCTGCAGCCATGGATTTATTCAGTTTTGTGTCTTTAAAAAGGGTGGATGTAGAAGACATTTTTTCACAGAATATAGAGAACACTAATTTGTCTAAGGATTTTAGAACATTAAAAAATTCTTTGGACAAACAGGTGAGAGCGTGGTGGGATGTAGTGACACTTGAAAAATATATTAAAGAAGGAATTACCCCAAGGAGGCTCAGATGGGAAGTTGCTCCCAGTGATGGTCTTGTGGGTAAAGAGTTGGATGATGAGTGGTTTTCATTTTTCAACCATGTTGAGAAAAAACTTATGGAACTAATTGTGCAAAGAAGAAAAAGGAAACTTAAAATTTTGGAAGATATAATTTATAATTTAAAGGAGAAAATGGCCCCTTTCAGTGAATCAATGGATTTTAAAGAAAAGGCGAAACAAACTCAAGAATATATTAACAAAGTAGATGAGGATACTAAAAAGAAGAAAATTAAGAAATATGGCAGAGATATACAGGATTATAAATCCCACAATGTTTACAAGTGGCAGGATGATAATAGTAAGGGAACTGATGACTCTAGAAATTCTTCAGTTGAGGGGGATAGCAAAGATTCAGGTTCTAATTTGGAACCATCTGGAGTGAAGATTAAGGCAGCTACGGTTGCTTTTTCTAAAAACGTACAAAAGAATTCTTCCCCTAGAAAGAACAGAGATGAGAATCCAACTTCCAACTACGGGGTGCCCACATACAATAGATTTGGACCTCTAATGGGATCCCCATATAAACATCAAAATGAGGGAAAGGTTTTTCCAAGAGGAGGGTTTGTGGGACCGCCATGGAGAGGGGGGAACCAAAGGGGAGCCTACAATTGGAGAGGGAGAGGGGGTCAGTATTACCCAAACAGAGGGGGGAGGGGTGGATGGAATCCACCTCCAAACTATCAGAATTATCAAAACTACCAGGACCCAAATTATCAGGATCCCTATTGGGAAGGAAGAAATACAGGGGATGTAGAGGAGGTAAAAGGAAAAAGGAAAAGGTCAATGTAAACAAAGGTATTTTTAATTTAAGTGATTATATTTTAAAAGAGGAAGAATTGAGGGTCTTAGCATTGGGTTTGAAGTATGCACCCGATAAAAAATTAAATAAATTGGAGACATATATAGATCTTCATAGATTTATTAGGAAATTAAATTTAAAAAAATATTGGAGTAAAAATTCCAAATCAAATGTTATTGATTCTCATAAGGGTGGAATAATGAGCAATGATGGGAATGAAGGGGTTTATAAGCACACCAATTTGAGGAACAAGTCTGTGTTCAACCCTAAAGTAGGAAACAATTGTTGTATTGATACATTCAAAAAGATGGTGGAATATGATCTGGAGGTATTATCGGTTCCAAAGAAGAGGATGAAGCATGATTTAATTAGAGGAATCCAACAATTAGAAAAAAATAATAATATTGTAATAAGATCAGCAGACAAAGGGGGAGGGGTAGTGGTGTTGAATAGGAATGATTATTATGAAGAATTGAATAGATTGGTAGGTGATGAAAATACCTATGAGAAATTGAGGGGTAACCCTATAAAAAGCTATAAGAATAAATTAATGAAACTAGTGAAAAGAGGTGAAAAAGAAGGTTTTTTAAATAAAAAAGAAGCGAGATATTTGGTACCAAAAGCACCTGTTACACCTGTTATATATCAACTACCCAAGATCCATAAAAGTTTATCAAAACCACCTGGAAGACCCATTGTCAATGGGATTGACTCATTGTTTTTGAGACTAGGGGAATACGTGGACGAATTCCTACAACCCCTGGTATCAGGGTTTCCATCTTACTTGAAGGATAGTGGGGATTTGATCTCAGTTTTGAAAAAAATAAGGATTAAAGAGAACTGTGTTTTGGCCAGTGTTGATGTTAATGCATTATATACCAACATTAGACATGAGGACGCTTTAAGAGCAGTGAGGTGGGCATTGAAGAAAAAATCGGGTTTAAAAGGTAATCAAATTGAGTTTTTACTAGATTGTCTTGACCTAGCAATGTCAAATAACTATTTTTGGCATTCCAACAGTTATTATAGGCAGTGTACTGGAGTCGCGATGGGAGCGAAGTATGCTCCATCAGTAGCCAACCTTTTTATGAGTATGTGGGAAGATAAGGCTATATTTGAAAAGATGAATGAGAAATTATTACTTTTCAGAAGGTTTATAGATGACATCGTGATAATCTGGAAGGGAACTAGGAATGGTTTAGAGGAATACATCCGTGGAATGGAGTGTAATCCTTATAATATCACTTTCACTAACCATATCGGTATGGAATCTATAGATTTTCTGGATTTAGTCATCTATAGACAGGGAGACTATCTTCACACAAAAACATATTTTAAACAAGTGGATAGGAATGCGTACATCCCAATCCACAGCTGTCATCATAGAAACTGGTTGAGGTCCATTCCTAAAAGTCAATTGATTAGACTTAAACGGATTTGTGATGACAATAAGATATTTCAAGAGCAAGCAAACATGTTGTTGGAAAGGTTTAGAGAAAAAGGCTATGAAGAAAATATTCTAACAGGTGCAATGGATCAAGTGAGGAGGATGAATAGAGATGAATTACTAACAAATAGCAGGGAAAAGAAGAAAACAGGTGAACTGGCTTTTATTACGGGTTACTCTAATCAACATAAGGTTATTGAAAACATCATAAGGAAACACTGGTCGATTCTGGAGAGGGATGAGGTTCTCCATGATTTATTACCTGGGAAGCCTTCATTCATTTACAGAAAACCACCCACATTGAGGATGAAGTTAGCAAAAAATATTCCAGATATTCCTAAGAAAAAGGCAACTTTTTTGGACACTGTGGGGTTCTACAAATGTAATAGGTGTATGGCATGTAGAAATATGAAAGGAGATACCAAGAGGAGATATGATTCGTTTCATTCTTGCTCTACGGGTTCCTCTTATAAAATAAACAATTTTATATCTTGTGACAGTTCCTTTGTTACGTATTTGTTGGAATGCTCTTGTCACCTTCAATACGTAGGTAGAACTTCCAGGAAACTGTCGGTGAGATTAGGTGAACACATTAGAAATATTAAAAAAGGATATAAATACCACAGTTTGTCCTATCATTTTAGAATGTGTCATAATAGGGATCCATCGTGTTTGAAATTCTGCGGGATTGATCGGATTTTTTCCCATTGGAGGGGAGGAGATATGGTAAGGAGTATCTCGCAGAATGAAACAAAATGGATATTTCAATTGGGATCTTTGCACCCTAAGGGGTTGAATTCGGACATAGACATTAATTGTTTTTTGTCTAATTGGTAAGAGCATAGTTTATTTTCAATACATATCCTCAGGTGTGTTTTATTACTAGTAAAAAGATTTTTGATTTTATTTTATATGTATTTGTATTTAATAAAAATTATAAAACAATTTATATTTCAATATTTTTTAGTATTTTCATTTTCATTTTCATTTTTATTTTTATTTTTATTTTTATTTTATTTTAATTTTATTTTTATTTTTATTTTTATTGTTATTTTTATTTTTATTTATTTTTATTTTATTTTTCATTTTTATTTTTATTTTTATTTTCATTTTCATATTATTTTCATTTTTATTTTTATTTTTATTTTAATTTTATTTTTATTTTTATATTTATTTTTATTTTCATTTTAATTTAATCTAATTTACAATTATATTGCCATCTATTAATGGTGATATTCATTGCTCATTTATTAAAGAATGTTTTTTATAATAGGCATTGTTTAAGATTGTATTGGTTTTTTCCCACTGGGGACATGTACTAATATGCATGTGGCTTCTGGGAGATAAGTAAACAGTGTTAAAAAGGATTGTAAATTGTGTAAACAGATGCCTCAGTTGTAAAGGACTCTCACGTCACATAAACAGGAGGAGTAGTTTTTTGATAATCCCGGGGAGGAGTTTTTGACCAATCGGAATGGAGGGGAGGGTCCCTGTTGGGTATGTAAGGGAGCTTGAGACAGGAAATGAACGTCTTGAGAACGCCCGATGGGAGGGGCGAAACGCGTTGACGCATTTCCGGTTACTACCCCGTACGTCTGACGTCACTTCCGGTGAGTGGAGCGCACGCTGAGCGGTGCGTTCCAGCGGCCATCTTTTTGGGATCTGTATATGTGTGGTCTCTGTGGAGCTTCTGCTGTAACCTGGAGCTGTGATGTGAGATTCTGTGAGAGGTTGCCTTACATCTACTGTTCATCTGGAAAGAAGCTGGTCTTAATAAATATGCCTTTTTAAAGCGATTATAATGTGAGTGGCCTTAATCCTTGATTTCACTTATGAATGGTGTTTTGCAATATTACACTATCTGAGTTTTTTTCTCCCTGGTTGGATGGTGGAGTCTATGCTGGAGGTGAGGATTCCTATAGAGTGGATACCAAAGAGGGTTTAGGATCCCATAAATTCCTAAAAGGCGTTTCATTCACCTTAATCTGGTGAGTGCATTTGATGTTGGTTTTCACGGGTGGAAGGTGGAAGTTTCTTTATAATAGAAGAAGAATTTGAAAATTTCTGTTTGCACAAACTATTTTTGAATTTTGTGTTTATTAAGTTTGATGGACTTCACTATTTATTTAATTCTCCATCTTGTTGAAGACTGAAGTCCTGCCGGCAGACTTGGACTAGGCAGAGTCACCCCAGGGCCTAAATACAGCATAGCTTCTGGGGGTTTATGCTATCAGTTTCTTGCTGCCCATATGTTACTCTGGGGGGCTCTGTAGCAGATTAGGCTGGTCGGTAAAAAAACCTTGGCCGAGTTACTTGTAGCATTGTTTCTTGAACACAACCTTGGTATAGAAGTACTCTGTGTAGGAGTTTGTTTTATCTTATTTTGATTACAGCTAGTATTACTCTGTTTCATTTAACCAATATACTATCAATGCAGATAGCATTTAGCTAATCTGGTGTTATTCATTCAGTAGAAGAGTTGTGTAAGAGTGGTATGTGTGGAGACCTGCTATCTGAAGAAAGAGACTAAGTTTCAGAGGGCTCATCAAACTAGCAGCTCCTTTGGGAGTGCGCTACACATGTATACATGAACACAGACATATGCATTGTAGTTGACTACATACAAAAATGTTGATTGAACTTCATATGTTACATATTGTCATGCATTATTCAGGGGTTTTTAAAGCTACACCTATGGAAAATTTAGGGAACCCAAGTTTATTTGTATTCTAAGACATGTTGAGTATGCATTTACCCAGTGCAACCTCATCTTTTCTATTTTAATTTAGGTAATATATAGACTTTAGCGTATATTTTACAAAAATATTGCACTTGATAAACCATTGCATTAATATTGTATGACATAAAAAATTGGAACTACCACCATTTTATTCTCCAGGGTTTATACCTTCAGGAAATATACTTTTTTTATACTTTATTTTTGGGCGGTGGTGGTGGTGGTGGTGGTGGTGGGGGGGGGGGGGGGGGTTAGGTAATCCTCAGGCCTAAAATTAATTTTTAAAACTTGTGTACTAAAACACAAAATCCATTGAAATGGCAGTCAGCACTCCCATTGAGATCTGTGTTTAACTTTCCCAAACTGGAGTCAAGAGGTGCTTTAAATGCTCCACTAAATCTGCTTGAAACTTGCCAGAAGCTTTGCAAATATTTTTAAAAACATTTCTGCACACACAAGGGTTTATTTACTAAAACTGGACAGTGCAAAATCTGGTGCAGCTGTGCACAGAAACCAATCAGCAGGTTTTATTGTCAAAGCCTAATTGATCAAGTTGAAATTAGAAGCTGAATGGCTACCGTGCACAGCTGCACCAGATTCTGAGTGCTACAGTTTTAGTAAATCTTCTCCATTGTTCTTTTACAAGCTGAAGCCTGTGTGAACAAGGCTAAAGTTGCTTGTAAAAAAATTCCATTATGAAGACGTTTGTCAATCACCACTTGGACTCAAAACTTCAAGAAGTAAACTGTCAGTGATTATATTGTAAAATCTGTAAATTCTGCTTGTAGACAATTTTAGATGTTCTCATTTAGGCACAGGTGAAGCACTTGCTGCTCATAGCTCAGTAATTGCATTTGCTTAACGCCTGCAAATATCCTTTAGGGTTCATTTACGCTTGTGTTACTCCTTTGAAGAGCAATCTGTGGTGGATCACTTTTTAGAGAGTATTTGAAAGGTGTTGCCTCCTCCTAGCATGTTTAACCCCTAAATGCCTGAACCACCAGGTGACAACCCCATTCACTTGAATGGGTCACATTCAGCAGGCAATTCTGCAGAGACAGGAAGGATCATTTCTGCTACACAATGCAAAGCATTGTGGCAGAGGCATGTGTATACCCACATACGGCTGCCTCTGCAGCTTAGGGAGGCAAGTCAAATTGCGAGTGTAAATTAGGCCTTAAGTGGTTAGCACTCTTATGCCACAGCTTAGGTTTGATAATATGCATATGGATTTGCAGGGCAATCACTTCTATGCATAGTAATCCGGTTCTTGTGTGTTGTCTTTGAGAGAGATTTATTAAAATATACTAAAGAATCTCAAAATTTCAAATGTTCCAGAACAAAGCTCTAAAAAATGTTGAGTAAAAGGTAAATTGCCCCTTCATTTAATACACAGAAGCACCTGCCATCATGTAAAACTGGCCTTATAGCTGTGGTATTTTAGAGCATTTGTTTAATTATTTGAGAGTTAAGGACAAGCAAAAAACAATTAAATGACAAGGATGGAAAATCTTTGTTGAATTGAATGGAACTGAATGAAATTCTAAATCATTAAATTTGATCCTAGCCGAAAAAATTCATAACTAGTCTAATGTGCATGCAACTTTACATCACTTTTGCACACGCAAAAATCTTTCTATGAACATTGAGTCATTGACATGGTACTTGAACAAAAAGTAGATCAAAAGAAGTTGAGTCCATGAAGACACCATCGAATGGTCGGAGGAGCAATTTTTTATACTTTTTCATTATAATCTTGAGATGAAATTCTACATGTACAGGGCCAGCATAATTTTACAACCAGTGTTGCCAGCAGCTGAACAACCTCCTACCAGGAGAAGACATTTAAAATACGCATCCTCTGTCTAAATGCTGCAGATAGTCTACTGACCACCACCTTTTAACGCCCCACCCCCAGATGCTAAGTTTGAACTGTCCAGGCTCAGTAAAAATTTTCAAACTTAGCATTTGCAGGATACGTAGGACAAAGCTCTACAAGTCAAGTGCCGGAAAACTCTGGAAAGAACTGTAGCGTAGATCCCAGCAGCACTATCGTCTTCTAGCTATTCTAGTTTGCGATGCTTAATGATGCAGTGCAAAGTGAATGGACATGTGCAAAGTGCAGTCGTTATTAGCGTTAAATTAGATTAAATCAGTTTATAAGTGATTATTTTAGGATGACTTCTGATCACTGCACATTGCACAATGTTGCAATATTAAATTGATAACATATTTAAAAAAAATGAAAATCAATATAAAAGTAAACTAATTAAAATGAAATTAAAGGGCGCGTGGCTGGGCTTTACTGAATGAACAACTTCAGATTAGGTAAATAGCTCCAGCTATCCTGCTGCTTTATCCTGATCTGGGGGAGCACACAGCCGTCATCCTGCTCAGCCGACCTCTCCATTTTGCCTAGGGACCCAAGCCCTCTTTGCCCATGCCAGACTCTGGCAAAGAAACAACCTTCTACTGGGTCCCGGAGCTTCCCTCCTTCTACATGTAGCGTGGCCATCTTGCCTGCATGTGTACCTGCGGGCGGTGTGGACTGCCTGGAGGACCTGTCCCTCTCTCCTGTGGTGGCTCTGCCTGCTATCTCTACTATCCTGGAGGCCACAAAGGCAAGTAAATCATTGCTCATTCTTAAGATAGACTCTTTTGCTCTAGAATGCAGGCTTATTCAGAAGGATTTGGACAAGATCAGGGGCTGCCCAGGCACAGCGGAGACCCGTATCTCTGAGGTTGAAGACACCAATTCCACTCATGCCCACACCTTGTCTGAATTGCAGCGCACTGTTAATCTCCAAATGGCTCGCTCTGACAATGCCGAAAACAGATTGCACCAGAACAACATAGGAGTGGTGGTGGAAGGTGCTGCAGGGGACAATCCCTGAAAGCTTTTTCAAGCAAATTCTGAACCTATAATGGGTCTCCTCAGCATGCCAGGTGGAGCGGGCATATAGACTCCCGATGGGCTCCAGGACCCCTGGGGCCCCACCACGCTCCTTCTTGGTTCGTTTCCCGAATTTTCAGGACCGGGATCTCATCTTGGCAGAGGCAAGGAAACAGTAAACCCTGAGGTATGAAAATGTGAGGAAGAGTCTCAAGAAAAGGGTGTTCAATACAGTATGTTGTATCCCAGTAAGCTCATGATTCAACATAATGGTTTCACTCAATATTTTGATACCCTAGTGTCTGCAGCAGATTGGCTGGATTCCCTTTCCTAACTGGGAGATCTGAATTCATGCATGGAGTTTCCCTTCTCTTTATGGAAGGATGTGGTCGGTGAGACTCTTTTCTCTTACCCCCCCCTCCTTTTGTCACATGGCCTCTGCTCAAGGACCACTTGGATTTTTGTACCCCCTTTATTTTTCCTCTTTTCTGCATTGCTGTATTTCCCACATTCCATTGGAGGAGAGGAATCTCCCTCTCCATTGTTTCGGAGTGCCACGCACTGCTGTGATTTACCTGTTTTGGGCGATAAAGTTTCTTTGCCGAATTGATTTGTTGGCTGGAGAAACAGGGATGCAGTTCTTTGACTTTTTGGGGATTTTACTTTTGCTTTTTTTTCCCTTTTTGATTTTGAGGAACTCTCTCCTGAATGCCATGCCTGTGACATCAGTGGTGCTTCCTGTGTTGCCTGTATTATACCTCTCTGCACTTCTTCCATCTTTTTCCTGTTTCCTGTATTATGACGACTGATCTACGTGTTGTCTCCTGGAATGTCTGGGGGTTAAACTCAAAATTTAAAACATCATTAGTCCTGCAATATTTGAAGACACACAACCCACACTTGGTCCTCTTACAAGAAACCCACCCTATGGGCAACAGAATCTTGTCTCTGAAACAGAACTGGATACAGAGGACCTTTCATGCCCCATTCTCCACTTGCCAGGGGGTTTTATATATTGTTGCATAAATCTTTGAGCTGTGTGGTGCACCACGTAATTTCTGACCCTGAAGAGTGCTACGTGGCTGTAGTTTTAGAAATTGCCTCTCATAAGGTAGCTGTTGTTAATGTTTATGTCCCCCCTCCCTTTCAGGATAATGTTTTACATACGCTTTTGGATAAACTTGCTCCTCTCCTGCCTTTGAAACCTCTTATTATGGGTGATTTCAATAATGTGTTAGATTACACCCTGGATACTTCCAATCTCACTAGAACCCACTAGAACCTACCAGTCACCAGGAGTCTGTGGCCTGACGCCTTGGATGGGTGGCAGAGTCCCCAGTCAAACCTGTGGTAAAGGGCCATCTGGTTGCTTACTGGTCAATTAACGTGGACTCTTCCACCTCGCAATATGTTTGGGACTCCTTCAAGGCAGTTACATGGGGAGAATATATCTCAGCCATTAAGGCCACAGGAGTGAGTCATAATTGTGCACTTAAAGAGTTACTCGATAAAGAGGTTGCTTGTGCTCAACTCCATACTGCAAACCCATCCCCAGCTACCCTATCAGCTCTTCAACAGGCTAGGAGAGACTTATCCTTACAGTTCCAAAACCTGATGCAATGTGTTGTTCAAATGAGTGCTGAAAACCTCTTTGAAAAAGGGGATAAAAATGGTAAATTGTTAGCCTTGCTGACGGCAGATGCTTATGTTCCTACTATCATACCATGTGTCTACTCACCGGATGGTACTCTTCAGACCTCGGGTGAGGGAGTCCTCCAGGTATCTGTGGATTACTACACCACCTTATACTCCACTATACCATCGTATTATGGAGCTGCCTTGTCTACCTTTTTAGCTGATCTCCCACTGCCCACCCTCCCAGATGAAGCTAGGTCCCATCTGGATGCTCCATTCTCAGTGGAGGAGGTATCCAATGCCGTTGGTTCCTTCCCCAGTTGTCCCAATCACCAGGTCCTGGTGGGCTTCCAGTCAAATGGTATAAGCATTTTTGCGCATTAATTCTCTGCCTCAGTCCTTTTATGAAGCACGTGGTTGTCAGCCAAGCTGGATAAGGATCCCCAGCAGTGTGCCTCCTATAGACCCATTGCCCTTTTGAACATGGACTTAAAATTTTTTACAAACATTCTAGCCACCAGACTGTCCACAGTGTTGTACTTATTGGTATTCTCTGATTAAACTGACTTTATGCTGCATAAGGCAACTGATATTAATTTAAGAAGAGTTTTCACACACACTTGCATCCTAAAGGTCCAGATACACGTGCTCTGGTCTTTCTGGACCTGGGGAAGGCATTTTATTCTGTGGATTGGGGGTAAATGAGGGAGGTTCCTGGTTCATATGCGTTTTGGGGAGGTATTTCTTAGATGGATTGGCTTACTTTATGATCGTGCAGTAGCTGCCATTAAATCTGGAGGTACGATTTCAGCCCCCTTCCCTGTTGGCAGGGGAAAAAGGCAATGTTGCCTTTTTGCCGGACATTTTGCCCTGATGATGGAGCCTATTGCTCTGGCTCTACGGGCCTCCCCCTTGGTGCATGGCATTCAGGTAGGCAGTTTGGTTGAGAAGACGGTGTACTCCTTTTTTTGTATGACCCTGTAGTGTCTCTGCCTGCTGCTTTGAAAATCCTAGATCATGTGAGTTTTCTGGCTATGAACTAGCACAAGTCTCAAGTACTGTCATTAGGTGGAGACCTTTGTCAACCCAAGTCGTCTACCTCCAGTGGGTGACCCAGGTTAAATACTTGGGGTTATGTATTTCATTTGGCTAAATGTTACACCTACAGTTATCTTACTTAAACACAAGATTAATGCCTGGATGAATCTCCCTCTCTTGATGATAGGGAAAATTAATCTGATTAGAATGAAATGCCTCCCTGTTTTGCTTTATGCAATATGCAGTTCACCTGTATGGATCCCTAAATCCATTTTTCAGTCTCTACATTTTTCTGGATTTCTGGATTTCTTTGGGAAGGGGGTCCCCCTAGTCTCAAATTGACAGTATTGCAAACATCCTGGAAGGAAGGGGGCATGGCGGTCCCCAATTTTCATAAATATTTCTTAGAAGAGCAGTTAGTATTTGCGCACAGATGGCTAAAGAGACCCTTTGATGATGCAGCTGTTGCCCTAGAGGCAACCATAGTGGGATCTTATGACGCTTTGACACACCTGGTTCATTGAGGTTTTAATCCCCCCACTATCAAACTATATCCATGAGATCTGTGATGCGGACCTGGACGGTGGTACATGAGGGTGATTTTGGGGGACCCTTCCCACCTCCCCTCATGCTCCACTCTGAAACCCCCATTTAACCTATTTCTTTCACTATGAGGATCCAGTTGTTTGGGAGCTATGGGGCCAAACAATTGGTGACATAGTACACAATGGGGTTTTGCGGCCATTTGATGAGTTGAAGGCTATGCACCACCTTCCAAACTCACTTTTTTAGATTAATACAATGTAGATATATATCAATCACAGTTTGGTTGTGCTCGTGTCTCCTTTGCTCCCACTGATATAGAAACTATACTGTGGGATGAAGACCTACTTAAACCTTTTCTACTATTTATAAGTTCCTGTTTCCCCCAGCTCACAGATTACTCATCCAGTGTAAGACCAGCTGGGAATCAGTGGTTCCTGACCTCGGTATTGAAGATTGGGAGGACATTTGGGATACCCCATTTGTTATGCTTATTTCTACTAGAGATTAACTCATACATTATAAATCTGTTCATTGTATTTATCTAACTCCCGCTAGGCTAGCCAAAATGTTTGGTAAGAACTCATCCTCCTGCTGGCATTGCTTGGTCACTGCGGCAGATTTTGCGCATGTCTTGTGGGACTGTCCAGCCATCCGGCTATACTAGACTAAAGTGCTTCAGTGTGCCCAGGCTATCACTACTATACCCCTTAGACTATCTGTAAGACACTGCCTCTTAAGTTTAGTGGACAACTTAGGCCCCACCAATATGTACTCTTTTTATCGAATTGTTTTATTATGCACGTAAACTTATTATGTTATCTTGGAAGAAACCTGAGGTTCCAACTGTTGCAGCCTGGATGGCTCTTGTAAACAAGGCCCTCCCATTATATAAGGCTACTTATGCTAATAGAAGAATACCCCATAAATTTTACAAGGTCTGGGGTGGCTGGGTAGCTTCCCTTTATTCTGTGGCAGACTAAAAAGGTATTGTATTTTGGCTCCCACACTACTCTGCTTACTTTTTGGTGGTTTTGCTGGCATGTAAGTTAATGACCTGGAGTTTGCAACATCATAACATTTGTTGAGGGACTGGTGTGTTGCATAATTTAATGGCCTGTAGGATGTGTGTTTCTCCTTGTGTGGAGGGGTTTCTTTTTTCTCCTGAATGTATATGTATACTGACGTTTACTGTAAACATGAGCATGATTCCTCTTAATTGTATTTTGAATGACTACCTGGCTTGTTATTTTATATGTCATATGCAAAATTGTTAATAAAAATAATTTTACAAAAAAAAATTTAATTAAAAAATGGCAAAACAACCAGCTATCCATTGCAGTTTTTGTATCATCCATTATGCGAGCATGGTATAAAGTTAGGCTTTGAGAGTGGATGTACCCTACAGTATATGGCAACCAAAAAGCATTTCGAAAAAGGCTTAGGAAACGTCCTGACTTCATGAAAATCTTTATGAGCAAGCAAAATAGGACATTTATATATCAGTATACCTTTGTACTGTATATCTGATATAAAGACAGGTGGATCTATCTGTCGTATCAATAAATAGAAATAATATTAAAAGTAGGTCAAAGCCTATGCGAAAATATTATAGCGATCACTGCTTTAGGCTAGTAATAGAGATTCTCATATCTTGAACAAATATTCTTTTATTACAGTATCTATTCCTAAGGTAAACATGATTTCATAGCTCTAGAAATGGGAACAGATTTGAGGTTGCTTTTTAAATAGTGCTTTAATTACATCAACCTGGTATGTTTACATAAAAAGCTGCTTCTGGAAATATTGCCTCATTATTTCAGATACAGTAGATCAAAAAGACATTTTTTTTAAATGTATAACTGCGGATACTACATAGATGGATGTTTATATATGGATTGTAATGTATCAGTCACATGTTCTTATTTTTACTGCAAAAACAATACAGACATAATGTATAAAAAGTACAATTACTGTAGTGTAATAATATGATATAATACTGTAGAATATAGTATAATAATATGTTTGTTCCTTTTCACCTCAAAGGATATAAAAAGCCAATAAATACATTCTAGAAACAAATTTGCAAAACCAGGAAATGTCTCTCGCAATAGGATGAATTCATAAAGCTATAATAACAGTCATTGTGAATAATGCTCTTTATAATTTCGTGAGTTGAGGCTAATGTGGGTTAGTTAGGAACTCTGTTTTGCCCCATCAAGCTTGTTGTCCTTCTCTCTACAA
The DNA here is from genome assembly GCF_062004578.1 of Staurois parvus. Taxonomy (NCBI): domain Eukaryota; kingdom Metazoa; phylum Chordata; class Amphibia; order Anura; family Ranidae; genus Staurois; species Staurois parvus. The sequence continues at coordinate 17,282,344 of NW_028317807.1, read as the reverse complement.
ATAGATAATTTTGATTGTAACAAAGTAGTATTGACCCTGTCTGTTTATTGTCAGATTTCTGCTAGCTCAACCTGGGTGAGAGACTCGTTTTACGAGAGTAATGTTTTTCACTCTCTCTTTCAGTTCCTCTTTTATCCTAAAACAGATCAGTGAGCACAACATGAAAGGTGTTGACAGATCTTTCCATCCTCTAATCTCAAAGTAACATACAGGGATAATGCAATTCAAAACAATAGGCTAAACCAGCTAGAATTTCTAAAGATGAACACGTACTAGATCACAAAGAACTCTCCATAGCAGGTTTCAGCACCTTTTAGGGGTAAAATCTCTCCCAAACTTAAATGAAAGGATAGGTGTAGGGAGCAAGTAACTTTGTAAATGATTTAGTCAGCATATTTTTTTGCTAATTATTACTTTTATTTTAACTTTAATAAAAAGTAATTTAAAGTATCTCTATAATTATGTATCTCCCAACTCTCTTCCTCTCAATAAAATGCTTATGAGTTTATTCTATGTTGATGGCAAGCAGGAACCTTCTTCATAGTCAACAGGATGCCTTTATGTGGAATAGACTTGAGCCTTCTCTGCCTAACAGGATGGTTTAAATTAAAGAATATGTAAACCCAACATTTCATATTCCTGATATGTGCCTGCTGTACCATGTACTTGTATGAAAAAATATCCTGTTCTGTTTGTATTGCATTGTGTGATATCCCTAGTGTTTTTGCCAGTCCCTCTGTAGTGTCCTGATCACACTAAGTAGACACACTAACACACCATGGTCAGTTCTCTAGCTATGCTGGGAACTTAGCCTGCTCTCCTCAGACTTGTCCTGACCCGCCCCCCAGCATCTCTATTCACTGGGAATATCCGTATACTGCTGTTTCTCCTCCCCAGCTTTTATGTAGCTTAGAACAGAGGGTACGTGATCACGTATAAAAAAAGAGAAAACGGGTTTATAATTTTTCTTATAGCTATACACAAATGTTTTGCCTTTCATTTCTTTTTTTAAACTGAATGGGCTGTTTTACAAGGTGAGGGTTTACACATACTTTAAGTCAGAGCCAAATAACAATAAAGATTAGCCAGTGAATACCAAAAATATTACATCTGAGTGACCGTAGAATGTACAATTCTGTGGTTTGGACATCAAAAAAATTTGTAGCAAATTGACTTGGGGGCCCACTGATTTCACTATCTGGCATCAGCTACTACAGTGTACACTGCTAGAGGCAGAAGGCTTCTAACAGTGACCCATAGTAACACCCCACAATAAGTGAGCACTCAAGTATATAAGAGTCAGTGGTGCAACCATGTTGGCAAGGCCAAAGTGACAGCATTATTCTCTTGATATTCCCCCACCAAGCCGGGCTTGGTGGAGGAACTGTGAGACTTGAAATGGAAGATGATAGAAGTCAAGAATCATGTATAAACATACAGCATAAGTACATGTATGTGTATAAATATATATACATTTATATATAAATATGTATGTATATATATAGAGAGAGAGAGAGAGAGAGAGAGAGAGACACCAATCTGCCATAACTTTATGCTACAACAATGTTTAGGTAGGTGGTGCTTGTCAAGAGTAACGTCCACATGAATGGCAGGACCCAAGGTTTCCCCACAGAACATTGATCATAGCATCTGCCAGCTTGCCTTTTACACATACTGCACCCTGGTACTATCTCTTCCCCAGGTAAGCTAGGCACAGGCACCTGACCATCCATATGATGTACAATAAAACATGCCCATTGTAGGCACTTTTGGCTGTGGACACGGGTCAGCATGGGCACCCTGACCGGTTTGCAGCTATGTAACCAGATACACAACAATGCCATTTTTGTGCTTTGAACACATCTATTTCAGAGATAATGTGTTGATTTGCTATCTAATATATTCCAACGACTTTCAGATGCCATTGGAACAAGATAATCACAGTTATTCACTTTATGTGTCAGTGGTCATAAAGTTATGACTGATCGATGTCGATATGTTAATAGGTCTTACAGTCCACTCCTAAGAGAAACACTTGTTCCTAGTGATATCTCTGCTATGTACAAGTAGTGACTCCAAAAGGAAGGAAAGGTCAGCTGAAGAATCATTCTTTTTTATGGGCTGCAAGCATTGCTGCATTTGTTAGGAATGGCCTGAGGGATTAACTGGACTTGGAGCAAGGGACCCTGGAACTGGCTGGGTGCAGCTCAGGGTATTTAATCTACCTCTGGATGCACAGATTACTTTTTATTTGGAACACAGCTAAAGTAAATGGATCCAAACTCAAGTAAACACACAGTGTGCACGATACCATTTAAAATCAAAACACGTGTATTCCTTTTTTAGTTACGTAGTTGGTCTGGCTGAAAAAAAACAGTTCATCCAGTTCAACCATTAAAAAAAAAAAAAAAAAAAAAGTTGTAATCCTATACCCACAGTTGATCCAGAGGAAGGCAAACAAAACCCCAGCAAAGCATGATCCAATTTGCTCCTGCTGGGAAAAAAATTCCTTCCTGATCCCCCGAGAGGCAATCGGATATTCCCTGGATCAACTTTACCCATAAATGTTAGTATCCAGTTATATTCTGTGTATCTAAGAAAGAATCCAGGACTTTTTTAAAGCAATCCAGTGAGCTGGCCAAAGCCAACTCTTGAGGGAGTCTATTCCACATTTTCACAGCTCTCACTGTGAAGAAACCTTTCCGTGTTTGGAGATTACATTTCTTTTCCTCCAGACGTAAAGAGTGCCCCTTGTCCTCTGTGATGATCTCAGGGTGATTAGCTCTGCACCGAGTTCACTATATGAACCACTGATGTATTTATACATGTTGATCATATCCCCCTTAATCTCCTCTTCTCAAGAGGGGGTGGTTGTGAGAAATGACCATCCCCAACCAGGATAGTATACTAAAGCTGTAGGTAAATAAGAGAACAAGAATCTTTGCTAAGGGGAAGAGTGGGTTTGATAATAAAGTTGGCAGTACCACTGCCCAGGACAGGGCCTCTGTGAGCAGAGGGGATTCCCTTGCTGGGAAATTAGCCTCTAATCTAATCAAAGTAATTAACCAGTAATCTAAATCAAAGATGAACTACTGCAGCCAGTATTTAGATACACATCTGTATGGGAATAATGTGAGCTTTATATTATAAAAGGTTAATTGTACATACTGTACATCCAATTTAGAAATAGGTCATATCAGCAAAGGACCCAACAGGAGTCCTGGTGGAATTCTGCGCATACAACACATTCATAAAGTATTCAGAACCCCTTCACTTTTTTCAATTTTTTTATGTTGCATCCTGATACTACAGTTGTTCTAATTCATTTGTTTTCTCATTAATCTACACTCAGTACCCCATAGTGACAAAGTGAAAACAGAATTTTAGAAATGTCTGTGAATTTAGTAAAAAGAAAATAACTGAAATAGCACAGGTACTTAAGTATTCCGACCCTTTACACAGTACTTTGTTGAAGCACCTTTGGCAGCAATTACAGCCTTTTTTCGGTATGACACAACACACTTTGCACACCTGGATTAGGAGATTTGCAGCCATTCTTCTTTGCAAAACCTCTCAAACTCAGTCAGGTTTGATGGGGACCGTCGGTCGACAGTCATTTGAATGACACAATATAGAAGGCCATGGTACAATGGATAATGCTGCAGCTCAGTCCCTGATTAGAGATGAGCGAATCGAACTTGGTGAAGTGGAATTCGTTTCGAATATTAGGAAAAATTTGATTCGCATCGAATCCGAATTTTAGCAAACTTCGGATGCACGAATCGAATTTTCCCCGATCAGCCGGCAAAAGTGTCACTGCAGAGAGCTCCGCTATTTCTGACAGTTCTCTGACAGTTCTGACAGTTCATTTACAGCGGTTGAAACATTGTATCTATTTGTTTCCATTTAGGATACAGATGTTTTTATTCGGAAATAAATAGATACAATGTTTCAACCGCTGTAAATGTGAAGGAACTGTCAGAGAACTGTCAGAAATAGCGGAGCTCTCTGCAGATACACTTTTTGCTGTACTGGAATTCTTCTTCTTTTCATTCTTCTTCTTTCTTTCATTCTTCTTCTTCTTCTTCTTCTTCTTCTTTTCATTCTTCTTTTCATTCTTCTTCTTTTCATTCTTCTTCTTTTTTTCATTCTTCTTTTCATTCTTCTTCTTCTTCTTTTCATTCTTCTTCTTCTTTTCAATCTTCTTCTTCTTCTTTTCATTCTTCTTTTCATTCTTCTTCTTCTTCTTTTCATTCTTCCTCTTCTTCTTTTCATTCTTCTTTTCATTCTTCTTCTTCTTCTTTTCATTCTTCTTTTCATTCTTCTTCTTCTTTTCATTCTTCTTCTTCTTCTTTTCATTCTTCTTTTCATTCTTCTTCTTCTTCTTTTCATTCTTCTTCCTCTTCTTTTCATTCTTCTTTTCATTCTTCTCATTCTTCTTTTAATTCTTCTTTTCATTCTTCTTCTCATTCTTCTTTTCATTCTTCTTCTTCTACTTTTCATTCTTCTTCTTCTTCTTTTCATTCTTCTTCTTCTTCTTTTCATTCTTCTTTTCATTCTTCTTCTTTTCATTCTTCTTCTTCTTCTTTTCATTCTTCTTCTTCTTCTTTTCATTCTTCTTCTTCTTTTCATTCTTCTTTTCATTCTTCTTCTTCTTCTTTTCATTCTTCTTCTTCTTTTCATTCTTCTTTTCATTCTTCTTCTTCTTCTTCTTTTCATTCTTCTTTTCATTCTTTTTCTTCTTCTTTTCATTCTTCTTCTTCTTCTTTTCATTCTTCTTTTCATTCTTCTTCTTTTCATTCTTCTTCTTCTTCTTTTCATTCTTCTTCTTCTTCTTTTCATTCTTCTTCTTCTTCTTCTTTTCATTCTTCTTCTTCTTTTCATTCTTCTTCTTCTTCTTTTCATTCTTCTTCTTTTCATTCTTCTTCTTTTCATTCTTCTTCTTCTTTTCATTCTTCTTCTTCTTCTTCTTCTTTTCATTCTTCTTCTTCTTCTTTTCATTCTTCTTTTCATTCTTCTTCTTCTTCTTTTCATTCTTCTTCTTCTTCTTTTCATTCTTCTTTTCATTCTTCTTCTTCTTCTTTTCATTCTTCTTCTTCTTCTTTTCATTCTTCTTTTCATTCTTCTTCTTCTTCTTTTCATTCTTCTTCTTCTTTTCATTCTTCTTTTCATTCTTCTCATTCTTCTTTTCATTCTTCTTCTTCTTCTTTTCATTCTTCTTCTTCTTCTTCTTTTCATTCTTCTTCTTCTTTTCATTCTTCTTCTTCTTCTTTTCATTCTTCTTCTTCTTTTCATTCTTCTTCTTTTCATTCTTCTTTTCATTCTTCTTCTTCTTTTCATTCTTCTTCTTCTTCTTTTCAATCTTCTTCTTCTTCTTTTCATTCTTCTTCTTCTTCTTTTCATTCTTCTTTTCATTCTTCTTCTTTTCATTCTTCTTCTTCTTCTTTTCATTCTTCTTCTTCTTCTTTTCATTCTTCTTTTCATTCTTCTTCTTCTTTTCATTCTTCTTCTTCTTCTTTTCATTCTTCTTTTCATTCTTCTTCTTCTTCTTTTCATTCTTCTTCTTCTTCTTTTCATTCTTCTTCTTCTTCTTTTCATTCTTCTTTTCATTCTTCTCTTTATTCTTTTCATTCTTCTTCTTCTTCTTTTCATTATTCTTCTTCTTCTTCTTTTCATTCTTCTTCTTCTTTTCATTCTTCTTCTTCTTCTTTTCATTCTTCTTCTTCTTCTTTTCATTCTTCTTCTTTTCATTCTTCTTTTCATTCTTCTTCTTCTTCTTCTTTTCATTCTTCTTCTTCTTCTTTTCATTCTTCTTTTCATTCTTCTTCTTCTTCTTTTCATTCTTCTTTTCATTCTTCTTCTCATTCTTCTTCTCATTCTTCTTCTTCTTTTCATTCTTCTTTTCATTCTTCTGCTTCTTTTCATTCTTCTTCTTCTTCTTTTCATTCTTCTTCTTTTCATTCTTCTTTTCATTCTTCTTCTTTTCATTCTTCTTCTTCTTTTCATTCTTCTTCTTCTTCTTCTTCTTCTTTTCATTCTTCTTCTTCTTCTTTTCATTCTTCTTTTCATTCTTCTTCTTCTTCTTTTCATTCTTCTTCTTCTTCTTTTCATTCTTCCCCTTCTTCTTTTCATTCTTCTTTTCATTCTTCTTCTTCTTCTTTTCATTCTTCTTCTTCTTCTTTTCATTCTTCTTTTCATTCTTCTTCTTCTTTTCATTCTTCTTCTTCTTCTTTTCATTCTTCTTTTCATTCTTCTTCTTCTTCTTTTCATTCTTCCTCTTCTTCTTTTCATTCTTCTTTTCATTCTTCTTCTTCTTTTCATTCTTCTTCTTCTTCTTTTCATTCTTCTTTTCATTCTTCTTCTTCTTCTTTTCATTCTTCTTCTTCTTCTTTTCATTCTTCTTTTCATTCTTCTCATTCTTCTTTTAATTCTTCTTTTCATTCTTCTTCTCATTCTTCTTTTCATTCTTCTTCTTTTCATTCTTCTTCTTCTTCTTTTCATTCTTCTTCTTCTTCTTTTCATTCTTCTTTTCATTCTTCTTCTTCTTCTTTTCATTCTTCTTCTTCTTCTTTCATTCTTCTAGTTCTTTTCATTCTTCTTTTCATTCTTCTTCTTCTTCTTCTTTTCATTCTTCTTTTCATTCTTCTTCTTCTTTTCATTCTTCTTCTTCTTCTTTTCATTCTCCTTCTTCTTTTCATTCTTCTTCTTCTTCTTTTCATTCTTCTTCTTCTTTTCATTCTTCTTTTCATTCTTCTTCTTTTCATTCTTCTTCTTCTTCTTTTCATTCTTCTTCTTCTTTTCATTCTTCTTTTCATTCTTCTTCTTCTTTTCATTCTTCTTTTCATTCTTCTTCTTTTCATTCTTCTTCTTCTTCTTTTCATTCTTCTTTTCATTCTTCTTCTTCTTCTTTTCATTCTTCTTCTTCTTTTCATTCTTCTTCTTCTTCTTCTTTTCATTCTTCTTTTCATTCTTCTTCTTCTTCTTTTCATTCTTCTTCTTCTTCTTTTCATTCTTCTTTCATTCTTCTCATTCTTCTTTTCATTCTTCTTCTTCTTTTCATTCTTCTTCTTCTTCTTCTTTTCATTCTTCTTCTTCTTTTCATTCTTCTTCTTCTTCTTTTCATTCTTCTTTTCATTCTTCTTCTTCTTCTTTTCATTCTTCTTTTCATTCTTCTTCTTCTTCTTTTCATTCTTCTTTTCATTCTTCTTTTCATTCTTCTTTTCATTCTTCTTCTTTTCATTCTTCTTCTTCTTTTCATTCTTCTTTTCATTCTTCTTCTTCTTCTTCTTTTCATTCTTCTTCTTCTTCTTTTCATTCTTCTTCTTCTTCTTTTCATTCTTCTTTTCATTCTTCTTCTTCTTCTTCTTTTCATTCTTCTTCTTCTTCTTCTTTTCATTCTTCTTTTCATTCTTCTCATTCTTCTTTTCATTCTTCTTTTCATTCTTCTTCTCATTCTTCTATTCATTCTTCTTCTTCTTCTTTTCATTCTTCTTTTCATTCTTCTCATTCTTCTTTTCATTCTTCTTATTCTTCTTTTCATTCTTCTTTTCATTCTTCTTCTCATTCTTCTTTTCATTCTTCTTCTTCTTCTTTTCATTCTTCTTCTTCTTCTTTTCATTCTTCTTTTCATTCTTCTTCTTCTTCTTTTCATTCTTCTTCTTCTTCTTCTTCTTCTTCATCGTGCCCCGTGACTGCCCAAATGAGTGAAGTGTGCGGTGATTCTAAGATCGACGGCACTCATCTGCATGTCATACTGACTGACAGTATTATTTCTCTTCCCCAGCAGACTCCAAGGGCATTTAAATTAAAGGTACAGTGTTCTGCACTAATATAAAGGCTCTCTGAAGCCTAGAAACCCTTTTAATAAGTTAAATTCGCGGCGAATAAATTTGTATCGAATCGAATTTCTCCCGCAAATTCGGCGAATCAGCCGAATTGAATTTTTGAATAATTCGCTCATCTCTATCCCTGATATATGAGAACTCTCAAAAACAAAAATTGCCCATGGAACTTTGAAAGAGTTGTATCCAACAACAAGTCAAAGCATTGTTAAAAATGTCAATATTTATTCACATACCTGACTAAAATCATATTAAAATGACATAGTATATCCCAAAATTATGAATAGTTGTATGCAGGGCTTTTATTCAGCGGGATCATGAGGGAACACAGCTTCAGAACTAAATGCATGTAATAGCAAGGGGTGGTGGGGTGAAGAAAATCAAATAATCAAATTTATGATTCGGCAATTATATTGATGGCAAGCTTGCAAAGTATTTGGTTTTTATGATTAATCATAATTAATATTAAAAAGTTTTAATGTTCTCCTTAAGCCGATGATATTATTTAATTATTCAGTAAAATTAGCTGAGATATAAGTTATAGCTGAGACCGAAAGATATGAGTTAGTTAAGCTGAGACCAGCTAAACCAGCTGAAGGCTATATTAAGGCATAGCTGGTTAGAAGTCTCTAGTAAATGTCAAGGGTATGAGGAGTGACTCATTATAGACGTACTATTACTTAATGTATTTTTAATAGTATCTGTGTGTATTTAGTATAATTTATAATATTGATACATATATAGATTAGTGATTATACATTGAAACGTTGTAAACATACGTACGTAAGTTATATTATCATTTAAACATGAATAGCTGACATCATTAGCTTACAGTATTATTTACATCAGCATATGTATCTGTCCATCAAATCTCCATATACAGACTATAGCGTCCCTTGCCTTCTATGAAATTGCTCTGCTAGCAGTATTGACTTCCATACAAGGCCTTAAGAATCTCAAGCTATGACGCTTATTCGCTTCATAAAAGGTCCATAAAGGACAGTTGAGGGGGAACTCACACACGTTAACACTGACACTTTGACACACACACACATGGCTGTTGAAACAGACATACATAAGGACTTTCTGAAAAGCTGGAACAGGTGCTACAAGACAAGACATAGTCATTAACGTCACTTCCGTCTTCTTACTCGGACTCAGAAGACAAGAGCACTTGAAGGACAGAACAGCACATGGCCAGGACAGCCATGACAATAATGGTGACTTTTCTTTAAACTTCTGCTTGATATTTCTAGTTTTATCTGCATGGAACTGTTCATGATACGCTTTACATTGTTATTTTAAGCCATTGTGTGATAAAATAAAATCACACTTTATTTTTTATTTCAACGGCTCTTTCATTCATAATCGCCTCAAGACACTAAAGAAGTATTATATGTGTCTAAAATCCAACATGGGGTGTACTGCAGGGTCCGTTGATGCTGGCTGCTGGGGGATCTATTGTCACTGGAGGGATTTTTTTTTTGGGGGGGGGTCTATTGATCCTGGGGGGTCTATTGTTGCTGGAAGTTGTGACGATCACGGCGTCAGACCCCCAGCCCTTCTCACCAACTCATGACCGAAGGACTAGCCAATCTAAAACCGCGCTTTCATGTGCAATACAATACCACGCTCAGCTGCACCCTGCACAAAGATTTTCCAGCTAATGGACCACAATCTATGTACCTACAGCCTGAGAGCGATTGTTACTGGGTCAGGTTAATTATGCAATTAACCCTTCACACTGCCACCACCGCCTTTTTGTAGAGAAAAGGAGGAAGCTCGCCAATATTAGCAATAACACTATGATGTTTGAATAATCATCTGTATACCACTGTCACCGCAGGGTGCAATAAAAATATTTACAGAAAAAGATGTAGCCAATATATATATATATATATAAATACAAAAAGCAATAACACCACAGGGAGATAACAGAAAGAAATTCAGAGAGGTAGAGTACTTGCCAAAAGTCCTGGGTTAAGCAGATCAAGTTTCAGATCAAAAGGGTATCGTCTCCCAAGTTGGTTCCAATGTTAAATGGGAGAATTCTTCAACTTCTTTCCCTCAGGCCTTACAACCTATTTTGTAGGCCTCCAGCAGGGGGTGTCTCTGAACCCAAGGGCCAGTCACCTATTTTGGGGAAGGGGTGTCTCGGCGGAGACCCAAGCTAGAACCAAATCCCTCCCAAGTTATACCAGGGTCAATACCCTTCCCTAGGTACATGTAACATTCTATCCACAGGTAGATTAATATGCAGAATCATCTGCTGAAAGTCTAGATCTCAAACATGGCATAGTTCACTATTCCAGTTAGAACTATATGGCTTTCTGCTCTCCTGTATACGTAATGCAGGGGTGTAAAATATCAGACGACTCGCATTAAACTGAATATATGCTTGGTTTCCTGATAATTATTTCCCATCTCCAGATATAAAATCAAATGGAAAAGTGGGTTTTAAATGTGAGGTCTGTTTTACGGCTAGCTGGAATGTCTTTGAAGTCCCGTGAAGGACTGGTTTATGGCTTTACGATTATCTCAGATTGAGAGGCTAACAGACACCCGGGCACCAGCTAATTTGGGATTTTTACCCATGAAGCTGTCCCGATGTGCCTAATTGCCTGTGCACTTCTGACCCAGCACACAGGGACCATGTGTCATTAAACAGAGAAGGATTGGAGGGAGAGAGATACAAGATGGAGGATCCTTAGCAAGATGGATAACCGCGTCCATCTCTGTGTGCACAATTGCTACAGGGGTCTTATGTTGCTTTGTGGTCAATTGTTGCTGGGAGGAATCTACTATTGAAGGAGGGTTCTATCATTGCTAGCTGATGAAGGGTCTATTGATGATGGCTGTGGGAAGATATTTTGTTGCTAGGGGTCAATTATTGCTGTGGGGGGTATTTTGCTTCAGGTGGTCCATTGTTTCTTGGAGGGGTCAATTGTTTCTGGCTGCAGGGGATCTATTTTACAGCTTTTCTTGTTACCATCAACAAATTCCATACAAATTTATATTTGGTTCTGTATTCTCTAAAGGGGTGGTACTGGGAGGTAGGTAAGGGGTGGAATAAAGGGATGGTGCAGGACAGAGACAAGGGGTGCCTTGGAAAGGGAAAGTTCCTGCACCTCTTCTCTGAGAAAAAAAGCCCTGGTGAATCCTGTAAGGCCTCTTGCACGCAGGATCTGAAATAAGATGCAGTGTTGTCTATGAGACATTGCACACAGCTGAGTAATGATCAGTAATACAGTTTTGAGTACAGAGCAGTAAAGCAAAAATAGAACATTTTTCATCCGAGTGCAGTAATTTACTTGCTTACGCGTGTTTACTCATCTATATGACTCCTAAAGGTATGTGCTTATCCTACAGGGAACAGTACATAAGGTAAGCTAAAGTAAATTAAATGAATTTTCTGACTTACACACAGCTGCTTTGTGAACTGTATGTAGCCAGGTGCTGGACTACAGAAACATGAGGAAGGAAGCATTTCCCTTTTTACAAACAATGTACTTTCACTTTATGTTATGCTGAATGTTGTGTTACATTATCCCCTCCAGTCACAGATTGAGAACTATAGCCAGAAAAGCCTGTGGATTCCTGTGTAGAACTCTGAGGATCATGCAATTTGAAGTCCAGGAAGTATGCCATATTGTGGCGCTTATGGACCCTTTGCACAATAATTCTCAAGACACTTGTGCAAGGAGAAAGAGTGCTGTTTTTCTGAGATTGCTCAGTGAAGTTCTTCCTCTTGGTGCTGAAGGAACTGATGAGAGCACATCTGCTGATCACTGACCAGACTACCCAGATGCCAGACCAGTGGAAACACCTGAGACAGCACAGCCCAGACTGTAGCAACCTCTGCACTATTGCTGGAGGGAGACCAGAGCGTCCTCTCACCCTCTACCTCCCACAACTGAATCTCTGGAGGCATTCTTTAAAGAGACTGAGGGGGGGCCCCTATTTACAGCAAGAGTTCAGAGCCGCACCATAGGGTCTGTGTCATGTACCTTGGTTGGAAGCCAAGTTGACGAGAGGACTTCCCTCACTGGTCTGAGGTACAATGCTCAAAGAAGCACAGGTGCTGGTAGCTTGGCAGCAGGTGACTGGCGTGGTCAGGGACATAGTCAAGGTAAGTCAGGGTAATACACGGAGAGACAGCAATATAGTCACTAAGCAGACTGAGGTTAGTACCAGGAAAGCAGGCAGAGCGAGATCCAGTAACAGGTTGAGGTCAGCATCAGGAAAGCAAACAGAGAATAGTTGAGACAAGCTCAGTATCCAGAATCCACAGAGCAAGACCAGGAGCAAGCTGGGTCAGCAACGGAAGATTAGTCAGCAAAAGCAGGAAAACAAGAATACAGATCACAGGGACGCTGAAGAACATCCAGTGATTAGCACACAGCAGTATCTGCTTTTAAATAGGCAGTTTTGCGTGGATGTGCATGGATGTGCGTGCCGATGCGTGCTGGTGCACAGAAATGTGCCTATGTGTCAGTGCACATTGGATACTAGCCTGAGCTTGTCTGTGTAGCTGTATTATTTTTCTGACAGGTTGGTGAAAGGGCACTTCCCATTGCTCATGCTGTTAGCAGAGACTGAGTTGCTGGAGGCAGGACATTAAGTATACTGCACCTGCACCTATATTGCACCTGTACCACACCTATACCCAGTGGTGTATTTAGGTTTTGTGCTGCCCTAGGCAACAAAAAAAATCGGTGCCCCCCCCCCCCCCCCCCGCAGAGAGAGCCTGACATTGACCAACAACACCCCTGCCTCCCACCCAAGAGAGCCTTCCACTACCACTGCCCCTCATACAGCAGCCACCATCCCCTATGGCGAGAGAGAGAAGAACACTCACCTTCATAGCTTTGGACATCCCCGGGAACAAGAGTCGGGCTGTGCATACACCATCATGAAACCTGCAGCCTCTCTCGAAACCCACTAGGTCCCCATGCCACGTGTGTCCCTTCTTCCATGGGGCAGTGCTGCCCCCCCTGAAAATTGTTGCCCTAGGAAAATGCCTTGTTTGCCTTGTAAATACATCCCGCCCTTACTACAGCTTTACCACAACCTTACCACATAGTTACCTTACTTATACTGCATGCTGGTTTACTAAAACTGTTGTTAAATGCTCTAATGCTTCTTAAAGGGTCCCAACAATAGCCGGCAGAAAAACAACATAAAGAACGGCAAGTGCCCTGCAAGTCCCCTTTGTTCCCTTCTACCCAATTCTTTATTTCTATGGACAGTGCACATCCAGTTGGACTAGGCCTAGAATAGTCGCCATCAATGCACTTTGGTGGCATAGTTCCTTTGTTTGATAAATCAGGCTTGTGTACCACTCACTGCTGAACTTTAGGTTACCTTGGTACTATTTATACTAATCTGGATGCCAGTTGTCATCTTCAGCCTAGTTCTTATTACTAATTACCCTGTATGCTAAATTGTGTTATTACCAATCCATCCATTTTTATGTTTACCTCGTTACCAACCACAGATGATACTAACTGGTTCAGTGCCTGTTTTCTTTGATAGTACTACTACTGGTTACTCAGTACTGCTTTCAGTGATTTTCTGTGATATTGCATGCTTTGTACACTCAACCTGGTGTGTCAGAGGTGCAAAGAACAGAGGACACATCCTAACCAGCGGCTCCTACGGGAGTAGCGCTACATGTATAACATTAACAGCTCATTGAATGCATTCACTTGTTGCTTGGCAGTGCTCTATATGTGGACTTCGAGCTCTGCACAATGTAAATATGTCAGCCCCTTATTTTACTACTGAAATTCCCTGAATACAGATTGAAGTATAAGTATCTGCCTGGCTAATGAAAATATGCCTAAAATAATAAAAGTAATGTTTATTTGTGTTTTTTTAATAAAAATATGTTTTATATACAACACATCATGTCTGCAGGCAAATGAATAACTAGAGACTAGAGAAGTGTTTCCACTTGCCAAGCAAATCCAATATTCAGCGGGGTTCATTTACTAAAGAATTAGAGACTGTTTACTTAGCAATGTGAATGTTTACTTTCTATAGTATGCGTTCATTTTGTAAAGTGTAACATTTTTCTGCCTCAAATGTTGCTGTATGCAAGAAACGTACCTGCTGAGAATCAGTTTATAAGGAAAATATGACAGCATGCTGACCTAACAAGATTCAAAGGCAGTTTAACTCATCAAAAAAGACACTGAAATAGAGTCCAAAGAGGAACTTTTACCAGGTGATTGATGGACAAAACTAGACACAAATAAAGCTGCCTCTCAGTCAAGCTTATGCAGCTTTATTTTTGCTTTTGCAACCCTTGCAGCTGCAATCCTAAACAGTCAACCAAGACCATTTTGCACAGGTTTACAACAAAATTACAATTGGAGAAGGCACAGATTTTCATTCAAAATACACGCACAATTAAGAGGTGGACAGAAGCAGGTTTAACTTTTATAATCTGTCCCATTGTTCCTGTTTAGCATTGCCTTGTTGGGCAATTGAATTGAAAAACATTAGACGTGCGGTTCATTTTGTTCTGAATCAAAATTCGGAATACTTTTTTTGTTATTTGGAAATTCAGATGTATCCAAATTTCCAAATTTCAATAGTAACAAATCCAAAATAAACATTTTTTAATTAACTTCGACATAAATTCGAATAAAATTTGACTCAAATTCAAATCGAATTTGAAAATGAAAAGAGCAAAATAGAACATAAAAGAATAGAATAGAATAGAGCAGAGTAGACTAGAAAAACAATAGCATAGAATATAAAGGAATAGAATAGATTATAAAATAATGTAATGTAAAATAAAATAGAATAGAATAGACAATAGAATACAATAAAATAGAAAAAAATATAACTGTTTTCCAAAATACAACTTTCAAATAGAATAAATTAAAATTATAATTCTAATATTGTCTTGGAGCTCCTAACGCCTGTCATGTAGATCTAGCCTGTGCCGGTCTTCCCTGGATGGTACCCTCGTGAGACTACCTGTTTAGGTCGGTGGCTCTAGTCAGGGGTCTGAGAAGTGCGGGTGGTGCTGGTGAGTTTCCAGCGGGTCTGGCGCTCACCAAAAGAGGCACTCCCTGGAGGTTGGAGGAGTGTGAAGACAGTTGGAAGGCGGAGGTACCTGAATGATTGAGCATGGAAGGACCCCGGGAGGGACTGCACACACAGGGCTCTGCCAACTAAGTAGCTAGACACCCCACCGGCCCGGGAGAGGCTGAAACCCTGGGAGACCATGAGACTCGGAGACATCTGAATAAAAGGCACCCTGAGTAACTGCCCAGAACCCCCTCAGGATAGGAATCAGGACACGAGTCTCAGATTGGGAGAGAAGGCACATACAAAGGCAGAGGGACCCGGAACCTCAGAGGGTGATGGAGAGTTGCCGTGGGCAACAGCCGGAGATACACATTTCCACTGTCTCTGTTATTTGAATCTGTAAATATACACCTGAGTAGTGGTGCTGGGTGGTTGGAAAAACAAAGAACGGGAGGATTACAGAAGACAAGTATCGATGTAAAGAACGTATACTTTCTTTAGGCTGCCTGGGCTACCTGGGACTGTACAAGTATTTTGAGAAGAGTGGAAAGGAGGGACTTTTTTTTTGCTTTCAGATTTGACAATACTGTACTTTGAACTTTGAGTTGAAATTTATGGTTAAGCTCAGTTAATATGAAGAATAGATCTGTTAAAGGGGGGGGGGAGTTAAAACCCTGCAACCCAATGCAAATACTAGTACAATAAAGAAATATATGCCATTACAAGAAAAAAGTCCTGAGCTGCAAGGCATTGAGAAACAACAGGAAGGAAGTAGAAAATATGATGGTGAGCAGTTTAGATTATCATCTGGAGTACGGGAAAGGAACAAGATCAACCAATCTATAATTGTTGATCATGTAAATTATCAAAACGTTTCAGAACAACAGAGAACAATATCATAAATCTCTACAAGAACAGAGATGGCGGAAATGTTTGCAAAACTAGAACTCTATGAAAAATGAAATGGTGGTATTTCATAAGGATCTAGGATTAATGTTAACAAGAGTAGAAGAAGCAGAGGAGAAAATGGAGACACAAGATCAGTTGATCATTAATCTGGAGAAGCAGGTGGAGGAGATGCGAATGGAACAGAGGAAGCTCTCTTTTAAACTGGAGGATCAAGAGAATAGAGAGAGAAGAAATAATCTAAGGGTCCGTGGCAGGGGCAGACTGACCATTTGGAAACTCGGGCACTGCCCGAGGGCCTGGGGTCAGTAGAGGGCCCCATAAGATGCCCCTGGTACCTTTTTCATAGGCTGTTTTGAGTTTGGGCAAGGACACAGGGGCCCCATGATCCCCTATTGCCCAGGGGCCCCATGAGTTGTCAGTCCGCCCCTGGTCCGTGGATTACCAGAAGATGCGCATGAGGAGGACCTCAGGGAAAAAGTAAGGAGAGTGTTTAACCCAATAATGGGCAGATTAGCCTCAGATCCTTTGAAACTTTTGAGATTTTACAGGTGAAGACGCCTCCAGGAATAACATCAGACATCCCTAGAGAAGTGATTGTTCATTTACATTATTATGAGGACAGAGAGAGAATATGGAAAAAACTGCGGGAGATTCCTGAAATAAGATTTGAAAATCGAAGCTGCAGGTCTTTGCGGACATTGCATCTTAGACACTGGTGAGAAGAAGATCGTTGAAACCCTTATTGGATCAGATGAGGGAGAAAAGAGTCCGATATAACGGGGTTCCCGGCAGGCCTGATTGGATGGGTAGGACAGAATGTTGGTGAGGCTAAGGTCTATGATTTGAGTTGTACATATCCCCTTTCCTTGGAACAGAAATGCAGAATGAGAAAAGAAACATCAAATGGGTATGAGCGGGATTAATGTCATGACCTATAATGTGAAAGATTTAAATTCTCCTACTAAAAGGCATAAGATACTTAGAGAAATCCACCAACATTCTATAGATATAGTGTTTTTGCAAGAGACACATTTAACATATGAATCAAATGTGAAGTTATATTTGAGGTATTACCGAACCTGGTACTATGCAGACTCACCAATAAAGAGGGCTAAAGCAGTAGCAATTGGATTTTCAAGGAGTGCAGGCTTTGAAGTGGAGGGGAAATTGGTAGACCCAGAAGGTCGTTTTTTGTATGTAAGAAGAAAAATGCAGGAACAAAACTATACATTGATTAAAATCTACTGTCCGAATCAAAATTCAGAAGTATTCTTGCAGGGAGCGCTGGGAAAAATTATGGACTTTAAGAGGGGTAGCCTGATCATGGCAGGGGATTTTAATTTATGTTTGGATCCATGGATGGATACGACTTCAAATGCGCCGAGAGGAGGGGGAAAAAATTTAGATTGTTAAAAAAGATGTTACATCAAAGTCAATTAATAGATACAGTTGTGCTCAAAAGTTTGCATACCCTGGCAGAAATTGTGAAATTTTGACATTGATATTGAAAATATGGCTGATCATGCCAAAAATGCTCTTTTATTGAAGGATGATGATCATATGAAGCCATTTATTATCAAATAGTTGTTTGGCTCCTTTTTAAATCATAATGATAACACAAATCACCCAAATGGCCATGATCAAAAGTTTACATACCCTGGAATGTTTGGCCTTGGTACAGACACACAAGGTGACACACACGGGTTAAAATGCCAATTAGAGGTTAATGTCCCACATCTGTGGCTTTTTAAATTGCAATTAGTATCAGTGTATAAATAGTCACTGAGTTTGTTAGCTCTTACGTGGAAGAGCTAGATACTGAGCCATGGGGATCAGAAAAGAACTGTCAAAAGTCCTACGTAACAAGGTAATGTAACTTTATAATGATGGAAAAGGACATAAAAAGATGTCCAAAGTCTTGAGTGGACACATGACAGGTCCCAGAAGGCACCGGACCATTCACAAAGCGCAGCGCTTCTCGCGCATGCGCAGTGGGCACCCGGCTGTCACAGAAGCCGGTGTGGGAAGAAGCCAGCGTGCCCACACTAAAGAAAGGACAACTTCAGGTACCCGCTCCCCCTCCCTCCCCAAAGGTCCGCAGTCTCTTGGTCATCCCCTGTACTTTCTGCAGTCTCTGGTCATCCCCTGTACTGTCTGCAGTCTCTGGTCATCTGTACTATGTCCGCAGTCTCTGGTCATCTGTACTATGTCCGCAGTCTCTGGTCAATCCCTGTGCTATGTCCGCAGTCTCTGGTTATCTCCTGTACTATGTATGCGGACTCTGGTCATCTCCTGTACTATGTCCACAGTCTCTGGTCATCCCCTGTACTGTGTCCGCAGTCTCTGGTCATCTCCTGTACTGTGTCCGCAGTCTCTGGTCATCTGTACTATGTCCGCAGCCTCTGGTCATCTCCTGTACTATGTCCGCAGTCTCTGGTCATCTCCTGTACTGTGTCCGCATTCTCTGGTCCATCTCCTGTACTATGTCCACATTCTCTGGTCATCCCCTGTACTGTGTCCGCAGTCTCTGGTCATCCCCTTTACTGTGTCCGCAGTCTCCAGTCATCTCCTGTACTGTGTCCGCAGTCTCTGGTCATCCCCTGTACTGTGACCGCAGTCTCTGGTCATTCCCTGTACTATGTCCGCAGTCTCTGGTCATCTCCTGTACTGTGTCTGCAGTCTCTGATCATCTCCTGTACTGTGTCTGCAGTCCATTGGTTCAAAATATTTTTTTTCTTATTTTTCACCTCTAAAACCGAGGTGCGTCTTATGGTCAGGTGCGTCTTATGGAGCGTGAAATACGGTATATTGAATTCCGTGATTCAGCAAGTGATTTTGAGTTAAAGAAGCAGTGCCTAGGATCTTACCTTGTCATTTAGGGGAGACTCTAGGCCAGCCTTTTTCAACCTTTTCAACAAAGAGGAACCCTTGAAACAACTTTCCAATCTCAGGGAACCCCTGCTAAAAATTACTATATCTACAACTCTTGATACATTAGTGTGATGGTCCCTGGGAATAAAACTCCTTATGCTTTGGTTATTGGGAAGAATTACTCCCTTACAGATAGCTAAAAGGATCAGTGATGTCATTGGGAACCTGAGAGGCAGAAATATCTAATCACTCAAGGAACCCCTAGCAACCTCTGGAAGAACCTTAGGGTTCCACAGAACCCTGATTGAGAAACCCTGCTCTATGCTGAAAAAAACTGCAGGTTGTGCATGATGCAATTCATTTTCATAGATGATACAAATCGGGAAAATGTATATCTGCAAGGCAAGGTTAAGTAGGCAATGAAAGAGCAACATTGACTGCTCTTTTGAAGCATGTTCCCCTACAGAGGAAGAAATTTTAAAGAATAGAACAGCGTGAATCGAATATTACATGAAATTTTACATTGTAATCCAGTGCCCAGCAAACAACCGTTGTGTGTGTACAGAGCGAATGTACTCGGTACATTCTGACCACAATAGTGTTACCCTAGGTTCACACCTATGAGTTTTCCGCAGCATTTTGCAGAAACACACTACAGTCCATTTAACATGATTTCCTATGGGACATGTTCACATCTCTGCGTTTTCACCCAGTGCCTTTTTGGAAAGGGTCAGGGACTTTTTTAAATGCAAAAAGTTGCATTTTTGGTTCTATAGACTTTAATGGAAACGCTGCAGAAGAGCATGTAGTGAGTTTTTGCTACATTTTTGCTGCTTTTGTGCCACGTTTTTGATGCATTTTGCATTTTAAATCTGCCTAGCAACAAGAAGAAAAAGCAAAACGCAGCAAAAACACTGCCAAAACACGTGCAAAAATGCAACGCAAAACGCACTGCAGAAACGGATCAAACGCAAACTCCATAGGTGTGAACCTAGCCTAAGGGTAGATTCACACCAGATGTGATGGGACTGTGTTGGGCAGCAAATACCGTGTCTCCTATGCTCCTGGTTCCCACCACTGTGTTGCGGTGCATGCAGTACTATTTCTTAGCTCTGCGCAGTGCAAGGCAATCCACTTTGCAAGAAAAAAAACTGACAGTGGATATATATTTTCTTTGCTCTTACTTTGCACTGTGTGGGCTAAATATAAGTTCACTTTGTTGTTTCAAAACATACCTTCATACAGATTATGTTTTAACAAAATTTCTTTTACAATGACTCCTATAAAATAAAAATTAATGTAAGGCATCCTTAAGTGCTATTAGCAAAAGAAGGTCAAACTCATCAATGCAGTCCAGACTCACTATGTACAGCTTGTGAGCTGTGTTTTGTATGTTTAGTAAATCTAGCATACATATATCTGATTGGCATTCAGGATAGTGAGAGAAAAAATGTGAGATGGATGACATCAGTTTCTGCAGCTGGTAATTGGTAATATGAAAGTAATTTTACATTCAAAAGTTATATATCAGTCCTTGACTCTGCTCAGTCTAATGGTTCTCATTGGCCATTTACTGCTCACTAATAAGAAGGATGGGCGCATGCACAGCATATGCACAGACATATTTCATTAGATGCTTTCTCCAAATGCTGAGCGATTAATGAAAATCTGCAAGAGAGTGTCAAAAAATTATGCAAATCTGGCTCCCAGGTTGCAGTTCAATTTGTTTTTAGCAATAAGCCTTGGTTTGTGCTATATTCCAATTCCTCCATTTGATTGCTATATCACATTTTAATAGCTTGGGTGGTTACTCTAAACTATTTTGCAGCTAGTTTCACAGAACACACAGAGATAATATGGATGAAGGAATCACATTCCTATTTTTTTTTTCTCTCTTTCTGTACCAATGACAGCTGCATCTTCAGCATCAGCAACAATGCCAGGGATTCTAAAATTCTATCAGCTAGGATAAAGTATCAAGGGTACGACCTAGGTGTGCCTTTGTTTTTGTCTCTCCTGAATTGCTGTAAATGAAACTTCACAATATTAAAGTCCTTTCACAAGGGCTTTCTGTTTTTTTCATCAGAAAAAACGGATCAGTTATTCATCAGTTTACATCAGTTTTTAGATATGTTTTTTTCTACCAATGCAACATTTGTCCTTTTAGATCGGTCTTTCGTTTGTTCCTTTTTTTTTTTAACAGAACAAAAATAGGGCTTTGATCCATTCCCAAAAAAGGGATGTTGACGGATGTGGGTGTAAACACATGTAAACAGATGATCATTTACATTTGTTTTTTCCATAGAGATGCATTGATGTCTATTTTTCATCCATCAACAGATGGAAGAAAAACGGACAACTTGAACATTAGTTTGAAAGGGGCCTAAGGCAAAGTGCACACTACCGCTTAAAGATGGCTGTCACATCCCAGTGTTTTTTGAGGTGCACATGCAACATCCTGCCCCGCAGCCAGCAGACTGTAAAAATCTATGTACTACTGTACGCAGTGGTTGGATGCTGTATTGAGTGGTATGTGTCACTCTCAGGAGCTCAGTGAATTCAAGCATGGTCCGGTGATAGGTTGCCTTTTGTACAATAAGTCCATCAGTAAAATTGCCTTGCTACTAAATATTTCACAGTCAACTGTTAGTGGTATTATAACAAAGTGGAATCACCTGAGAACAACAGCAACTCAGCATTAAAGTACACAGTGGCGCAAAGTGCGCAAAAGTCACCAACTGTCTGCGGAACCAATAGTTAACCTCCCTGGCGGTATGATTATTTCAGATTTTTGGTGCTGAAAGCGGTACCATTTTTTTGCATGGAAATATGTATTTTTTTTATTGTAGGCTGTAATTTTTAGGAAAAACTCACTGAAATCTGTCCGAACAAGAGTCTAGTAAACATCCCGGGTATGATAAAATTTGAAACACAAAATCATAAATTATAATTTAATAAATAATCATAAAAATAATATAAAAATAATAAAAAATTTAATTCAATAATATAATCAAACCAAAAACACTGAAATGTGAAATAGAGCGCCAAGTTCGCACATTGCTGAGCTCAGTCGCAAAATCGTTTTCAGTGTCTGATGACGAATTTCCCCCACGAATCATTATCACTCAATTCTGCAAGTGGTTCTGATTTACTATCGCTGTTCTCTAGCTGATCTAAACCGCTTTTGACCTAAAGGGACACTTTTTGGACGCCATGGACATTTCTCAGTTTCCAGGCAGAAAGAACAGACAAAATGCAGGCAGGGCGCAGGACAAAGCACTAGGGACAATATGTATGTGAAATTGGTTGAGACAGCAATGTTTTACTATGTAAAATGTAAAAAAAAAAAAATGACATTTTTTTAAATTTTTAAATTTCCCTCCGCCGGCGGCGGCGGCCGCGCCCGTACGTCCCGACGTCACAGGGACAGGGCACAGAAGCCAGATGCCGGCATCGGCCGGAGGAGATGGCCGGGGACGCTGCAGGGGACACATCGTGGGAGCGCAGGGTAAGGTAAGTGAAGAACACATGCCGGAGCAGTGCCGCAGGGTAAGCCCGAGTGTAGCTCGGGGTTACCGCTTTTGGTACTGAAATGTTACCCCGAGCTACACTCAGGAATACCGCCAGGGAGGTTAAAGACCTCCAAACATTAGCACAACAACAGTGCATAGAGAGCTTCATGGAATGGGTTTCCATGGCTGAGCAGCTGCATCCAAGCCTTACATCACCAAGTGCAATGCAAAGCGTCAGATGCAGTGGTGTAAACCACACTGCCACTGGACTCTAGAGCAGTGGAGACTTGTTCATTCTTCTTTGCCTGGCAATCCGATGGACATGTCTGGGTTTAGCGGTTGCCAAAAGAATGTTACTTGCCTGACTGAATTGTGCCAAGTGTAAAGTTTGGAGGAGGGGGGATTATTTTTCAGGGGTGGGGCTTATTTAATTATTTCAGGTACTTATATAGCACTGTCAATTACGCAGCGCTTTTACACATACATATTGAACATTCACATCAGTCCCTAACCCTCAAGGGGTGTACAATCTAAGGTCCCTAACTTCACATTCATACATGCACATATTAGGGCCAATTTAGACAAGATCAAATTAACCTACCAACATGTCTTTGGAGTGTGGGAGGAAAACAAAGCACCCGGAGGAAACCCACGCAAGCCCAGGGAGAACATGCAAGCTCCATGCAGGAGGCGCCATGGTCAGGAATCGAACCCATGACCCATTTACTTCAAGGCAGACGTGCTAACCACTAAACCACTGTGCCGCCCAATAAGGGGCTTGACCCCTTATATCCAGTGAAGGGAACTCTTAAGGCATCAGCATACCAAGTCATTTTGGACAATTTCATGCTCCCAACTTTGTGGGAACAGTTTGGGGATGGCCCCTTCCTGTTCCATCATGACTGCACACCAGTGCACAAAGCAAGGTCCATGAAGACATAGATGAGCAAGTTTGGGGTGGAGGAACTTGACTGGCCTGAACAGAGTCTTGACCTCAACCCGATAGAACACCTTTGGGATGAACTAGAGTGGAGACTGCAAGCCAGGCCTTCTTGTTTGACATCAGTGCCTGACCTCACAAATGTGCTTCTAGAAGAATGGTCAAACATTCCCATAGACACACTCCTAAACCTTGTGGACAGCCTTCCCAGAAGAGTTAAAGCAGTTATAGCTGCAACGGGTGGGCCAGCTGAATATTGAACCCTATGGACTAAGACTGGGATGCCATTAAAGTTCATGTGCGTTTAAAGGCAGGCGTGCTTTTGGCAATTTAGTAAATATATATATATATATATATATATATATATACAGTATCTCACAGAAGTGAATACACCCCTCACATTTTTATAAATATTTTATTATATCTGTTCATGTGACAGCACTGAAGAAATGACACTTTGCTACAATGTAAAGTAGTGAGCGTGCAGCTTGTATAACAGTGTAAATTTGCTGTCCCCTCAAAATAATTTAACACACAGCCATTAATGTCTAAACCGCTGGCAACAAAAGTGAGTACACCCCTAAGTGAAAATGTCCAAATTGGGCCCAAAGTGTCAATATTTTGTGTGGCCACCATTATATTCCAGCACTGCCTTAACCCTCTTGGGCATGGAGTTCGCCAGAGCTTCACAGGTTCTCACTGGAGTCCTCTTCCACTTCCATGACGACATCACGGAGCTGGTGGAGGTTAGAGACCTTGCGTTCCTCCACCTTCCATTTGAGGATGCCCCACAGATGCTGAATAGGGTTTAGGTCTGGAGACATGCTTTGCCAGTCCATCACCTTTACCCTCAGCTGCTTTAGCAAGGCAGTGATCATCCTGGAGGTGTATTTGGGATTGTTATGTTGGCATACTGCCCTGCAGCCTATTTTCCTATGGGAGGGAATCATGCTCTGCTTCAGTATGTCACAGTACATGTTGGCATTCATGACAACAATTCATATTTTTCCTCAACATTCTACAAACAATACCCCATAATGACAAAGGCTGTGAATACTTATGTACATGTGTTTTTTTTGGTTTTGCATTTTTAATAAATTGCAGTGATTTCAAAACGAACTTCATTCACGTTGTCATTATGAGGTATTGTTTGTAGAATGTTGAGGAAAAAGATGAATTTAATCCATTTTGGAATAAGGCTATAACATAACAAAAAGTGGCAAAAGTTAAGCTCTGTGAATACTTTTTGGGTGCACTATGTACTGTGTGTGTGTGTGTATATATATATATATATATATATACAGTTGTGTTCAAAATAATAGCAGTCAGACATCACTAACCTGATCAATCACTGTTTTTGGTAGAAATGATATTTCTACATGGCAAATAATTTACTAGCAGGTGTAGTAGAGTAATAGAAATCCAACAGACCCATCAGTCATGACATGCATGCTGCTGATTCTGTGTAATTGAATCACTAATTGAAAGGGGCATGTTCAAAATAATAGCAGTGTGGAGTTCTATTAGTGAGGTCATTCATTCTTTGAAAAACAGGTGGCAATTGTTGCCCTTATTTAAGGAAGGAAGAAAGCAAATGTAGTACATGCTGGTTACAGTGCATTTCTCTCTGAAATTCTGAGGAAAATGGGTTGTTCCAGACATTGTTCAGAAGAACAGCGTACCTTGATTAAAAAGTTGATTGGAGAGGGGAAAACATATAAAGAAGTGCATAAAATGATAGGCTGCTCAGCTAAAATGATCGCAAATGCTTTAAAATGGCAACCAAAACCTGAAAGATGTGGAAGAAAGCGAAAAACTACCATTCGAATAGATAGAAGAATATCCAAAATGGCAAGGACTCAGCCAACAATCAGCTCCAGGAAGATCAAAGAAGGTCTAAAGTTACCTGTGAGTACTGTTACAATTAGAAGACGCCTATGTGAAGCCAAGCTATCTGCAAGAAGCCCCCGCAAAGTCCCACTGTTGAAAAAAAGACATGTGCTGAAGAGGTTAAAATTTTCCAAAGAGCACATTGACTGGCCTAAAGAGAAATGGCGCAACATTTTGTGGACTGATGAAAGTAAGATTGTTCTTTTTGGGTCTAGTGGCCGGAGACAGTTTGTCAGATGACCCCCAAACACTGAATTCAAGCCACAGTACACTGTGAAGACAGTGAGGCATGGTTGCGCAAGCCTCATGATATGGGGATGTTTCTCATATTACGGTGTTGGGCCTATTTATCGCATACCAGGGATCATGGATCAGTTTGAATACATCAGAATACTTGAAGAGGTCATGCTGCCTTATGCTGAAGAGGAAATGCCCTTGAAATGGGTGTTCCAACAAGACAACGACCCCAAACACACCAGTAAACGTGCAACATCTTGGTTCCAGACCAACAAGATTGACGTTTTCTTAATCCAATAGAAAACTTGTGGAGTGACATCAAAAATGCAGTTTCAGAGGCAAAACCAAGAAATAGAGAAGAACTGTGGAATGTAGTCCAATCATCCTGGGCTGGAATACCTGTTCACAGGTGCCAGAAGTTGGTTGACTCCATGCAACACAGATGTACAGCAGTTCTCAGAAACAGTGCTTATACAACTAAATATTAATTAAGTGATTCAAAGGAAAGCAAAATCTTCAAACATTTTTCAGTTTATATAGTGAATGTTTGAGTTTGTAAAGAAGAATACAAACACTGCTATTTTTTTGAACAGTCTAATATTCACTTTTCTTCAATTTTTTTTAGAGGAACAACACAAATTTGATATATTTGTCTTCATGTTTTGATTTGGAATAGAATGTGTAGTGTTCCCAATGCATTTGTGTGTATGGAAATAAAAGCTATTAGAAGGATTTTGAGCTTTATTCACTTTTTTCAACACACTGCTATTATTTTGAACACAGCTGTATATATATATATATATATATATATATATATATATACATATATATATATATATTTACATATTCTTAACAAACAGTAAATGCACTTTAAAATAGCTAGGTATAGAAACTTTAGAGAAATTCATCTTCATGCCTCGTGCACACGGGGCATATTTGCAGCCACTTTTAGGGATGTCAGGAGTTTTTTACTGCTTTCAAATGCCCCTCCATGTTATCCTATGTGTTCATGCACATATAGACTTTTATAAGCTTGTAGTGGCAGGGGTGTTTACCAGCAGGAGAAAAAACCCAGGGCCAGTGCATCCAGGAGCAGCAACGTTTTGGCAGAAAAAACACTTAGCGTGTGTAAACGCGTCTAAACGCTTGCAAAAGCGTTTTATACACTTTTATAAGCACCATACTTTTTTTTCTAGCTTTCCTATTTACATGTGTTAAGCTGTGATTGGACACAGTTGATCACATGATAAAGCCTGTGTCATTGGCTCTTTACTGTGATTTATGATCCGCTCTGTCCCAGGGACACAGCGCACCACCGATCACTGCACTGCACGCCCCGAGGACCGCGTGTGGGTGCAGCTAGAGTGAGAAGATGTCATATAACGTCCTCCCAGAACGAGAGCCTCCGCCCTCCCATCATTTCCTTATATGGCGGCCGGGAGGTGGTTAAAGCAATTTTACTGCTTGCTAAGAATATGCAAAATATCTCGCTAGCACATGTTAAGATGTCCATAACTACATTTTAAGATGTCTGATTCTTCTAAACCTCAGCAAACTCAGCATTAGGCAATCCAATCTTTAGGGGTTCTTCATATAGCCATTCTTCAGAAGTGTCAGAATTTGAAGTGCCGGTGACTGAAATTTTCCTAGCACGTTGGAAGATTTGTTCCATTACATAATAACCACTCAATGGACTACACAGATATTATATTCAGATATTTGTATATGGTTAATATACGATTTTGTGACTGGACTCTATAAATGTAATTATTTATATTTCCCATACTCATTTATTTCTCCACACTTACAATACATGCAGGCCAAGTAAACAGTAACAGTTACAAAGGTTGGGACAAACTATAACAATGCCAGTTAGTTTTTTATAACTTAATAAGCTGCTGCATGCAACTTTGTCATTGTTATGTACCTGTTCCGATTGCTGTTACTTTTTGGAAGAAATAGAGGTTTGTTTTACAAAAATAAAAATGCAAAAATTCCCTTTAAGCTATAGTGCTCTGGGAATCCTTTATCAAATGTTAAAATGTATAATGATAATTTATTTTCTTACAGTAAAATAGATAAAGGTAAAATGCCTTCCTTTTTATGGTCTAAGTACATACAAAAGACCACATTTACCCAATTTGTGAGATGAACTTTCACCAACATTTTTTGTTGGTAATATACAGACACATGCAGGCAAAAGCGTGAAAATATTGGTGTGTTTGTGTTTAAGGATTGCAGCATCTTTCTGATCTCTGGCTGTCATTTACAGTCCTTCATGCTTGTGTCAAAATTGTGACGCAAACATTCTGAAGCCAGAGACAACCAGGCAACTAGCATTTAAAGTAGACCTATAATGGTAGGCCATATTTTCATTCACAGCATTTGAACTTAACTTAAGTTAAACAACATGGAGAACATTAAAGTGAGCACATATAACTGCAGATATTCTATTAATGCCAATATCTAAATGTAACAAAAAGGTTGTTTAAAACAAGAAGCTTCGTAAAAGTGCACTATCTACAATGCATCTGAATCATAAATAGTGGGTGGAGGTAAGGGGCGGACTGACCATTTGGAAACTCGGGCACTGCCTGAGGGCCCGGGGTCAGTAGGGGGCCCCATGAGATGCCCCTGGTACCTTTTTCACAGGCTTTTTTGAGTTTGGGCAAGGACACAGGGGCCCCATGATCCCCTATTGGCCGGGGGCCCCATGAGTTGTCAGTCCGCCCCTGGTGAAGGTAGAGAACAGACTGTATGTACAGGTCACATACAGTGGGATGATGGATATGAGAGGGTTAATGCAAGATAAAGAAGGTGAATGGGGTTAATATACTGTACAGGCACTACAAGGATAGGAGATGAATAGGGGGAGGTGAAAGGGTTAAAAAACAATCCCACAATAACATTTATTAACCCCCCTCACCATGAATCTGCTGCTGCCTACCTGCTCCAGAGGGAGATTACTGTCAGGATGGAGAGTAGGTTCCTTTCCTTCATGAACACAGGCAGTGATCCCTACTGATCACTTCTGTGTTCACTGATTGCTGACACCTTCGAATGTGTCAATTTATGAATGGACAACAGTGGTCACTATTCATTCATGGGCATTGCAGCTGAGGATACAGAGAAAGGGACTGAATTCTGTGTCTTCAGTCCCTTTCTCTGTCTCAAAAAGAAACATCAGGGGTCTATTTAGACATCTGATATCTCAATAAAGCACCCCCCCCCCAAAATTGTACAAAATATTAAAAATAAATTGTATAAATAAATAGAAAACAAAAAAAAAACAACATAGTGATCCCTGGTTCACACTAGCCCACAGCTTTGGGCTAGTTGCCTGTGCAGGAATCGCACCTGTTGATGCACCCGCAACCACATGCAGCCGCATTATGTTTCTCTTTTAAGACATGCGGGGGGAGGGTACTATTCAGAATGAATGGCACCCCCATGCATCTGATCCCGCACTGCTCGCGGGACCATGCAGTTTCCATGCAAATGAGGTTTGGAAAAGATGCATGTACCTTTTCCTTGAGGGACATGTGGCACAGCAACCCATTCATTTGCCTCCAGCCTTGTTCACACAGGGCATACTACAGTGTACGCCCCTGCAAGGCTGTGTTTGCCTTCATAGGGATGCCTAGGTGTTCCACGCATCCCCATGCAGGCAGTTACATTGATGCCAATTGGGATGCAGTGGCTACACAGACACAGCCGCTGCTCCCCATTTGACATCCATTTGGGTCTGACTCCATGTTCCTTGTTTCAGTTGTCGAGGCCGTGCACCCACACCCACAAGGATGTACAGTTGGGAGCAGCAGGTGTGTCCCAGCAGCTACCTCATCTCAATTGACATGAATAGGACTGCCTGAAGGGGGGTGCATGGAACACCTGGGCATCCCTGTGCAGGTAAACATGGCCCTCCATGGGCATACACTTTTGTATGCCCCATGTGAACAAAACCTTAGCAGGAATTTTGTGGATTATGTTGTGCTTTTCTCCACTAATAATGATTTTAGTGTATTTTTAGTGAAAATAGTGATTTGATAAACATTTGTGCAACTATTGCAGGACCTAAAAAACAGTAGCACATTTTCTTTATTCTACAGGTTAGGTGCTTTCAGAAAATATATGGTTTGGGGGATCTTTAACAAATTCTGAAGCTGTAAGGGAAAAATGATAACCTCAGATTTTTTTTCGCACCTTGAGTTTTTCCATTTCACAAAAAGGAGCAATTTAAAATGTCCAAATATATGTTATTTATTAACTCACTGCAGGTTTAGCTTTTATATTTAATAGGAATTTAGCAGGAATTTTGTAAGTTTTGCTGTGTTTGTGTCCGTGAATAAGGATTTTTGTGTATTTTTAGCCAAACATTTGCTTTGATAAACATTTGCGAAAATATCACGGTGCCAAAAAAAAATCAGTAGCACCTTTTTTATTCTACTGTTCCTATGCTTTCAGAAAATGTATGGTTTGGGGGGTCTTTTAAAAACTCTGAAAGCTGTAAGGGAAAAATAAAAAACAATGGAAAAATTGCAAAAATGGTCTGGACACCTGAGTTTAAAAGTGGAGCGCAGAGTCTGGCAGCAAAAGGGTTAAAGGGTTAAGGTGGAAGCTCTAGCTCAGCATCATTGTAACTCTACTTGCATTTTTCATCTTGTTTTTGTAACCAAGAATTGCTAATAAAGAACTAATGTGTGCCCATTCTGTAGATCTGATATTGCTGTGTTCCTCTACATCCTCTACAGTTTTGCTGGAGCACCAGACTCTCACAAATATATAACCATGGATTATATCCCCACCTGTGAGGATATATGACAGACTTCCTTTCCAAACTCCTTATATATGGCTTATCATGCCTATACCTAATGATTAGAGATGAGCGAAGTATTCAAAAATTCGATTCGACTGATTCGGCGAATTCGTGGAAAAATTTTGATTCGAGTCGAATATATTCGCTGTGAATTTAACTTAAAAAAGGGTGTTTCTAGGCTTCAGAGAGACTTAATATTAGTGCTGAACACTGTACCTTTAATTTAAATGCCCTTGGAGTCTGCTGGGGAAGAGAAATAATACTGTCAGGCAGTATGACATGCAGATGAGTGCCGTCGATCTTAGAATCACCGCACACTTCACTCATTTGGGCAGTCACGGGGCCAAAACCAGAGTGTGGAGCCACAGTGTGGCGGTGGAGGCAGCAGCAATGGGAGGCCATACAGCACCCTATGACAAAAATGGAAACCACCAGCAGTGTGAGGAGACCTGAAAGTGGCACATGGCAGAGTGTGGCGATAGAGACAGCAGCAATGGGAGGCCGTACAGGGACCCATGACACACTCTGGACCTGGCAGCAGCATGAGGAGGCGGTACAGGGGCCCATGGCAGATTACGGGCCTGGCAGCAGCATGAGGAGTCGGTACGGGGGCCCATGGCAGATTACGGGCCTGGCAGCAGCAATGGGAGGCCGTACAGGGACCCATGACACAATCTGGACCTGGCAGCAGCATGGGGAGGCGGTACAGGGGCCCATGACAGATTACGGGCCTGGCAGCAGCATTTGGAGTCGGTACGGGGGCCCATGACACACTCTGGACCTGGCAGCAGCATGAGGAGGCGGTACAGGGGCGCATGACAGATTACGAGCCTGGCAGCAGCAACTTGGACAGGAGGACGTTCAGTTTCTGCACCGTCTGGTGCGTGCTCGCAAACTGTTGTCTCTTGGAAACGGATTCCAAGAAAGACTGCTGACGGAATCCGTGAAGAGGAGTAGCAGGAGAAGGAGCATCTGAACGAGCGGAATATGCCAACAAGCGACAACAGGGGCCCATGACAGATTACGGGCCTGGCAGCAGCATGAGGAGTCGGTACGGGGGCCCATGGCAGATTAGGGGCCTGGCAGCAGCTATGGGAGGCCCGTAATCTGCCAGCACCCTATGACAAAAAATGGAACCCACCAGCAGTGTGAGGAGACCTGAAAGTGGCACATGGCAGAGTGTGGCGATGGAGACAGCAGCAATGGGAGGCCGTACAGGGACCCATGAGAGACTCTGGACCTGGCAGCAGCATGAGGAGGCGGTATAGGGGCCCATGGCAGATTAGGGGCCTGGCAGCAGCTATGGGAGGCCCGTAATCTGCCAGCACCCTATGACAAAAAATGGAATACACCAGCAGTGTGAGGAGACCTGAAAGTGGCACATGGCAGAGTGTGGCGATGGAGACAGCAGCAATGGGAGGCCGTACAGGGACCCATGAGAGACTCTGGACTTGGCAGCAGCATGAGGAGGCGGTATAGGGGCCCATGGCAGATTAGGGGCCTGGCAGCAGCTATGGGAGGCCCGTAATCTGCCAGCACCCTATGACAAAAAATGGAACACACCAGCAGTGTGAGGAGACCTGAAAGTGGCACATGTTTGGGGCATGATTCATGGCGGATTTAGTCAGTTGTGTCAGGAACTGGTGGTTTGAAATCCAGACTAATCCACGCCTGATTCATTTTCACAAACGTCAGTCTCTCCACACTTTGGGTGGACAGTCGTGTCCTCCGCGGAGTTGCAATACCTCCTGCCGCACTAAACACGCGCTCCGATGCCACGCTACTGGCCGGGCATGACAGCCTTTCAAGGGCAAATTCAGCTAGTTGGGGCCAAAGGTCAAGTTTCGTTGCCCAGTAGTCAAGGGGATTGTCTACCTCGGTTGGCAGGGTGCTGTCCAAGTAGGCCTAAGCCTGTTGTTTGAGGTCCTGCTCCAGGTCCACCTGATGCTGCTGCTGCTGCTGCTGCTGCGGCTGGTTAGTAGTTTCCTCACTGCGCTGGTGAAGAAAGCTACTCATCATCGACTGCAGACTGAGGCAGCCGCTGCTGGTGGAGCTGCCACTGCTCCTACCACCCCACCCCTCCCCTGCTGCCATGGCAGCGGAACGCGAGCGCACAGGGCCCACAGTGTCTGAGGATGGACGTTGGCGCAGACAGGCAGAGACCAGCTGACTACATAGGTGGTTTTTATAGTACGTTATTTTGGCCTCCCTCTCAGCAGGTGTGAAAAAGGCCACCATTTTTGAACGGTAGCGAGGGTCCAACAAGGTGGACAGCCAAAAGTCATCCCTCTGTCTGATGGTTATTATTCGGCTGTCGCTACGCAAGCAACCGAGCATGCTATGGGCCATTTGTGCCAAGGAATGCGAGGGACTCCCTGCCTCCATCTCCACAGCATACTGCCACGGTGCGTCTGGGTCCTCTGTCTCCTCCTCCTCCTCCTCTACCAGATGCTCCTGCTCCTCCACTCCTGTCCGCTGAGTGGAAAAACCACCCATTTCACTCAATAATTCCTGAGCACCAATGTCCTCCTCTACCTCCTCCTCTTCTTCCTGTCCTGCCCCCACAGGGGTCATGTGGCGTTGAGATCTGTGCGCCACGTCTACCGCACCCTGACCAGCCATTGTTAACAGCATTTGTTCCAGGACGTGCAACAGAGGAATGACGTCGTTCATCCCATAGTCCTGCCGACTCACGAATAGCGTGGCCTCCTCAAAGGGCCTGAGCAAGCGCAGGTGTCACGCATGAGCTGCCAATGGCTGACATCTAAGTTACACAGGGAGTACCTTTATCCGCTTTTAACATCAGGAAATCGGTGATGGCCTTTCGCTGTTCGTAAAGGTGGTCTAACATATGTAGGGTTGAATTCCACCTTGTTGCAACGTCACAGCATGAGGAGTCGGTACGGGGGCCCATGGCAGATTACGTGCCTGGCAGCAGCAATGGGAGGCCCGTAATCTGCCAGCACCATATGTCAAAAAATTGAACACACCAGCAGTGTAAGGAGACCTGAAAGTGGCACATGGCAGAGTGTGGCTATGGAGACAGCAGCAATGGGAGGCCGTACAGGGACCCATGACACACTCTGGACTTGGCAGCAGCATGAGGAGGCGGTATAGGGGCCCATGGCAGATTAGGGGCCTGGCAGCAGCTATGGGAGGCCCGTAATCTGCCAGCACCCTATGTCAAAAAATTCAACACACCAGCAGTGTAAGGAGACCTGAAAGTGGCACATGGCATGAGAGACTGTGGACCTGGCAGCAGCATGAAGAGGCGGTATAGGGGCCCATGGCAGAATAGGGGCCTGGCAGCAGCTATGGGAGGCCCGTAATCTGCCAGCACCCTATGTCAAAAAATTGAACACACCAGCAGTGTGAGGAGACCTGAAAGTGGCACATGGCAGAGTGTGGCGATGGAGACAGCAGCAATGGGAGGCCGTACAGGGACCCATGAGAGAATCTGGACCTGGCAGCAGCATGAGGAGGCGGTATATAGGGGCCTATGGCAGATTAGGGGCCTGGCAGCAGCTATAGGAGGCCCGTAATCTGCCAGCACCCTATGTCAAAAAATTCTACACACCAGCAGTGTGAGGAGACCTGAAAGTGGCACATGGCAGAGTGTGGCGATGGAGACAGCAGCAATGGGAGGCCGTACAGGGACCCATGACAGACTCTGGACCTGGCAGCAGCATGAGGAGGCGGTATATAGGGGCCTATGGCAGATTAGGGGCCTGGCAGCAGCTATGGGAGGCCCGTAATCTGCCAGCACCCTATGTCAAAAAATTCTACACACCAGCAGTGTGAGGAGACCTGAAAGTGGCACATGGCAGAGTGTGGCGATGGAGACAGCAGCAATGGGAGGCCGTACAGGGACCCATGACAGACTCTGGACCTGGCAGCAGCATGAGGAGGCGGTATATAGGGGCCTATGGCAGATTAGGGGCCTGGCAGCAGCTATAGGAGGCCCGTAATCTGCCAGCACCCTATGTCAAAAAATTCTACACACCAGCAGTGTGAGGAGACCTGAAAGTGGCACATGGCAGAGTGTGGCGATGGAGACAGCAGCAATGGGAGGCCGTACAGGGACCCATGACAGACTCTGGACCTGGCAGCAGCATGAGGAGGCGGTATATAGGGGCCTATGGCAGATTAGGGGCCTGGCAGCAGCTATAGGAGGCCCGTAATCTGCCAGCACCCTATGTCAAAAAATTCTACACACCAGCAGTGTGAGGAGACCTGAAAGTGGCACATGGCAGAGTGTGGCGATGGAGACAGCAGCAATGGGAGGCCGTACAGGGACCCATGAGAGACTCTGGACCTGGCAGCAGCATGAGGAGGCGGTATATAGGGGCCTATGGCAGATTAGGGGCCTGGCAGCAGCTATGGGAGGCCCGTAATCTGCCAGCACCCTATGTCAAAAAATTCAACACACCAGCAGTGTGTGAGGAGACCTGAAAGTGGCACATGGCAGAGTGTGGCGATGGAGACAGCAGCAATGGGAGGCCGTACAGGGACCCATGAGAGACTCTGGACCTGTCAGCAGCATGAGGAGGCGGTATATAGGGGCCTATGGCAGATTAGGGGCCTGGCAGCAGCTATAGGAGGCCCGTAATCTGCCAGCACCCTATGTCAAAAAATTCTACACACCAGCAGTGTGAGGAGACCTGAAAGTGGCACATGGCAGAGTGTGGCGATGGAGACAGCAGCAATGGGAGGCCGTACAGGGACCCATGAGAGACTCTGGACCTGTCAGCAGCATGAGGAGGCGGTATATAGGGGCCTATGGCAGATTAGGGGCCTGGCAGCAGCTATGGGAGGCCCGTAATCTGCCAGCACCCTATGTCAAAAAATTCTACACACCAGCAGTGTGAGGAGACCTGAAAGTGGCACATGGCAGAGTGTGGCGATGGAGACAGCAGCAATGGGAGGCCGTACAGGGACCCATGACAGACTCTGGACCTGGCAGCAGCATGAGGAGGCGGTATATAGGGGCCTATGGCAGATTAGGGGCCTGGCAGCAGCTATGGGAGGCCCGTAATCTGCCAGCACCCTATGTCAAAAAATTCTACACACCAGCAGTGTGAGGAGACCTGAAAGTGGCACATGGCAGAGTGTGGCGATGGAGACAGCAGCAATGGGAGGCCGTACAGGGACCCATGAGAGACTCTGGACGTGGCAGCAGCATGAGGAGGCGGTATATAGGGGCCTATGGCAGATTAGGGGCCTGGCAGCAGCTATAGGAGGCCCGTAATCTGCCAGCACCCTATGTCAAAAAATTCAACACACCAGCAGTGTGTGAGGAGACCTGAAAGTGGCACATGGCAGAGTGTGGCGATGGAGACAGCAGCAATGGGAGGCCGTACAGGGACCCATGAGAGACTCTGGACCTGGCAGCAGCATGAGGAGGCGGTATATAGGGGCCTATGGCAGATTAGGGGCCTGGCAGCAGCTATAGGAGGCCCGTAATCTGCCAGCACCCTATGTCAAAAAATTCTACACACCAGCAGTGTGAGGAGACCTGAAAGTGGCACATGGCAGAGTGTGGCGATGGAGACAGCAGCAATGGGAGGCCGTACAGGGACCCATGACAGACTCTGGACCTGGCAGCAGCATGAGGAGGCGGTATATAGGGGCCTATGGCAGATTAGGGGCCTGGCAGCAGCTATGGGAGGCCCGTAATCTGCCAGCACCCTATGTCAAAAAATTCTACACACCAGCAGTGTGAGGAGACCTGAAAGTGGCACATGGCAGAGTGTGGCGATGGAGACAGCAGCAATGGGAGGCCGTACAGGGACCCATGACAGACTCTGGACCTGGCAGCAGCATGAGGAGGCGGTATATAGGGGCCTATGGCAGATTAGGGGCCTGGCAGCAGCTATAGGAGGCCCATAATCTGCCAGCACCCTATGTCAAAAAATTCAACACACCAGCAGTGTGAGGAGACCTGAAAGTGGCACATGGCATGAGACACTGTGGACCTGGCAGCAGCATGAGGAGGCGGTATATAGGGGCCCATGGCAGATTAGGGGCCTGGCAGCAGCTATGGGAGGCCCGTAATCTGCCAGCACCCTATGTCAAAAAATTCAACACACCAGCAGTGTGTGAGGAGACCTGAAAGTGGCACATGGCAGAGTGTGGCGATGGAGACAGCAGCAATGGGAGGCCGTACAGGGACCCATGACAGACTCTGGACCTGGCAGCAGCATGAGGAGGCGGTATATAGGGGCCTATGGCAGATTAGGGGCCTGGCAGCAGCTATGGGAGGCCCGTAATCTGCCAGCACCCTATGTCAAAAAATTCAACACACCAGCAGTGTGAGGAGACCTGAAAGTGGCACATGGCATGAGAGACTGTGGACCTGGCAGCAGCATGAAGAGGCGGTATAGGGGCCCATGGCAGATTAGGGGCCTGGCAGCAGCTATGGGAGGCCCGTAATCTGCCAGCACCCTATGTCAAAAAATTCTACACACCAGCAGTGTGAGGAGACCTGAAAGTGGCACATGGCAGAGTGTGGCGATGGAGACAGCAGCAATGGGAGGCCGTACAGGGACCCATGAGAGACTCTGGACCTGGCAGCAGCATGAGGAGGCGGTATATAGGGGCCTATGGCAGATTAGGGGCCTGGCAGCAGCTATGGGAGGCCCGTAATCTGCCAGCACCCTATGTCAAAAAATTCTACACACCAGCAGTGTGAGGAGACCTGAAAGTGGCACATGGCAGAGTGTGGCGATGGAGACAGCAGCAATGGGAGGCCGTACAGGGACCCATGAGAGACTCTGGACCTGGCAGCAGCATGAGGAGGCGGTATATAGGGGCCTATGGCAGATTAGGGGCCTGGCAGCAGCTATAGGAGGCCCGTAATCTGCCAGCACCCTATGTCAAAAAATTCTACACACCAGCAGTGTGAGGAGACCTGAAAGTGGCACATGGCAGAGTGTGGCGATGGAGACAGCAGCAATGGGAGGCCGTACAGGGACCCATGACAGACTCTGGACCTGGCAGCAGCATGAGGAGGCGGTATATAGGGGCCTATGGCAGATTAGGGGCCTGGCAGCAGCTATGGGAGGCCCGTAATCTGCCAGCACCCTATGTCAAAAAATTCAACACACCAGCAGTGTGTGAGGAGACCTGAAAGTGGCACATGGCAGAGTGTGGCGATGGAGACAGCAGCAATGGGAGGCCGTACAGGGACCCATGAGAGACTCTGGACCTGGCAGCAGCATGAGGAGGCGGTATATAGGGGCCTATGGCAGATTAGGGGCCTGGCAGCAGCTATAGGAGGCCCGTAATCTGCCAGCACCCTATGTCAAAAAATTCTACACACCAGCAGTGTGAGGAGACCTGAAAGTGGCACATGGCAGAGTGTGGCGATGGAGACAGCAGCAATGGGAGGCCGTACAGGGACCCATGAGAGACTCTGGACCTGGCAGCAGCATGAGGAGGCGGTATATAGGGGCCTATGGCAGATTAGGGGCCTGGCAGCAGCTATGGGAGGCCCGTAATCTGCCAGCACCCTATGTCAAAAAATTCTACACACCAGCAGTGTGAGGAGACCTGAAAGTGGCACATGGCAGAGTGTGGCGATGGAGACAGCAGCAATGGGAGGCCGTACAGGGACCCATGAGAGACTCTGGACCTGGCAGCAGCATGAGGAGGCGGTATATAGGGGCCTATGGCAGATTAGGGGCCTGGCAGCAGCTATGGGAGGCCCATAATCTGCCAGCACCCTATGTCATAAAATTCAACACACCAGCAGTGTGAGGAGACCTGAAAGTGGCACATGGCATGAGACACTGTGGACCTGGCAGCAGCATGAGGAGGCGGTATATAGGGGCCCATGGCAGATTAGGGGCCTGGCAGCAGCTATGGGAGGCCCGTAATCTGCCAGCACCCTATGTCAAAAAATTCAACACACCAGCAGTGTGTGAGGAGACCTGAAAGTGGCACATGGCAGAGTGTGGCGATGGAGACAGCAGCAATGGGAGGCCGTACAGGGACCCATGAGAGACTCTGGACCTGGCAGCAGCATGAGGAGGCGGTATATAGGGGCCTATGGCAGATTAGGGGCCTGGCAGCAGCTATGGGAGGCTTGTAATCTGCCAGCACCCTATGTCAAAAAATTCAACACACCAGCAGTGTGTGAGGAGACCTGAAAGTGGCACATGGCAGAGTGTGGCGATGGAGACAGCAGCAATGGGAGGTCTCCCATTGTCCCAACATGGCCCAAATAGTCCCAACATGGGCCCCCTGGCCACGCTTGACTTTCTGGCCACATAGTCGACATACGGCTACGTTTACTTCCTCGGGCGGCTTGACGAAAAATTGCCACACCGCCGAGTAGGAAACTTTGCCCCCGATACTCCTCACTGGCTGACTGCTGCTTCCTCCGTGCACACCGGCACCACTACTGGCCGTGGTGGTAGGCTGCAGTGGAGCTGGTGCTCTACTCCGTGGCCGTTTGGCTCCACTGACACTGCTTCCACTGACACTGCTGCGACCCTGCTGCTGTCTCCTGGGCAACCCACCGACTGTTTCGCTCACTGCCAAGCTGCCACCCTCTTCTCCTGATGATGCGGAAGAAATTGCCTGATGACGACGAGGCTGCCAAGTGCGATCAACCTCCTCATCATCAAGTAGGGTCTCCGCCTCACTACTAGCCCCCTCGGCTGCGTCTGGGTCAGGAGACAGACCTGTCTCTAGACCGGCTACCGGGCCACTCTCCTCGCCACTACTTCTTCGCCTAGCTGCTGAAAAGGCGGAGTTGTCGGTGGAGACACGACCGCTGGATGACACCGGGAGCACTGGCCTCTGGCTGCGAATAGTGCTGCCTCGACCCCTTCCTCTGCTGCCACGTCTGCTCGCTCCTAAAACATTGCCTCCTGTGCCACTCCTCTGCATGTTGTCTGACATACTCTTTAATTAAACGATTATGTGTCCCTGAGTAACAATTCTGTGTCCCTGAGTAACAATTCTGTGTCTGTGCGAGTAACAATTCTGTGGCCCTAAGTAACAGTTCTGTGGCCCTCAGTAACAATTCTGTGTCCCTGATTAACGTTTCTGTGGCCCCAAGTAACAGTTCTGTGGCCCTCAGTAACAATTCTGTGTCTGTGCGAGTAACAATTCTGTGTCTGTGCGAGAAACAATTCTGTGGCCCTAAGTAACAGTTCTGTGGCCCTCAGTAACAGTTCTGTTTCCCTGAGTAACAATTCTGTGTCTGTGCGAGTAAGAATTCTGTGTCTGTGCGAGTAACAATTCTGTGGCCCTAAGTAACAGTTCTGTGGCCCTCAGTAACAGTTCTGTGTCCCTAAGTAACAATTCTGTGTCTGTGCGAGTAACAATTCTGTGTCTGTGCGAGTAACAATTCTGTCTGTGCGAGTAACAATTCTGTGGCCCTAAGTAACGGTTCTGTGGCCCTCAGTAACAGTTCTGTGTCCCTGTGTAACAATTCTGTGTCTGTGCGAGTAACAATTCTGTGGCCCTAAGTAACAGTTCTGTGGCCCTCAGTAACAATTCTGTGTCCCTGATTAACGTTTCTGTGGCCCCAAGTAACAGTTCTGTGGCCCTCAGTAACAATTCTGTGTCTGTGCGAGTAACAATTCTGTGTCTGTGCGAGTAACAATTCTGTGTCTGTGCGAGTAACAATTCTGTGGCCCTAAGTAACGGTTCTGTGGCCCTCAGTAACAGTTCTGTGTCCCTGTGTAACAATTCTGTGTCTGTGCGAGTAACAATTCTGTGGCCCTAAGTAACAGTTCTGTGGTCCTCAGTAACAATTCTGTGTCTGTGCGAGTAACAATTCTGTGTCTGTGCGAGTAACAATTCTGTGGCCCTAAGTAACAGTTCTGTGGTCCTCAGTAACAATTCTGTGTCTGTGCGAGTAACAATTCTGTGTCTGTGCGAGTAACAATTCTGTGGCCCTAAGTAACAGTTCTGTGGCCCTCAGTAACAATTCTGTGTCTGTCCCTGAGTAACAATTCTGTGGCCCTAACTAAAGTTTCTGTGGCCCTAAGTAACAATTCTCTGGCACTCAGTAACAATTCTGTCTGTCCCTGAGTAACAATTCTGTGGCCCTAATAACGTTTCTGTGGCCCTAAGTAACAATTATCTGGCACTCAGTATCAATTCTGTCTGTCCCTGAGTAACAATTCTCTGGCACTCAGTAACAATTCTGTCTGTCCCTGAGTAAAAATTCTGTGGCCCTAAGTAAAGTTTCTGTGGCCGTGAGTAACAATTCTCTGGCACTCAGTAACAATTCTGTCTGTCCCTGAGTAACAATTCTCTGGCACTCAGTAACAATTCTGTCTGTCGCTGAGTAAAAATTCTGTGGCCCTAATTAAAGTTTCTGTGGCCCTAAGTAACAATTCTCTGGCACTCAGTAACAATTCTGTCTGTCCCTGAGTAACAATTCTCTGGCACTCCGTAACAATTCTGTCTGTCCCTGAGTAACAATTCTCTGGCACTCAGTAACAATTCTGTCTGTCCCTGAGTAAAAATTCTGTGGCCCTAAGTAAAGTTTCTGTGGCCCTGAGTAACAATTCTCAGGCACTCCGTAACAATTCTGTCTGTCCCTGAGTATGAATTCTGTGGCCCTAACTAGCGTTTCTTTGTCCCTAAGTAACAGTTCTGTGGCCCTGAGTAAAAATTCTGTGTCTGTGCGAGTAACAATTCTGTGGCCCTAAGTAACAGTTCTGTGGCCCTCAGTAACAGTTCTGTGTCTGTGCGAGTAACAATTCTGTGTCTGTGCGAGTAACAATTCTCTGGCCCTAAGTAAAGTTTCTGTGGCCCTAAGTAACAATTCTCTGGCACTCAGTAACAATTCTGTCTGTCCCTGAGTAACAATTCTCTGGCACTCAGTAACAATTCTGTCTGTCCCTGAGTAAAAATTCTGTGGCCCTAATTAAAGTTTCTGTGGCCCTAAGTAACAATTCTCTGGCACTCAGTAACAATTCTGTCTGTCCCTGAGTAACAATTCTCTGGCACTCCGTAACAATTCTGTCTGTCCCTGAGTAACAATTCTCTGGCACTCAGTAACAATTCTGTCTGTCCCTGAGTAAAAATTCTGTGGCCCTAAGTAAAGTTTCTGTGGCCCTGAGTAACAATTCTCTGGCACTCAGTAACAATTCTGTCTGTCCCTGAGTAACAATTCTCTGGCACTCAGTAACAATTCTGTCTGTCCCTGAGTAAAAATTCTGTGGCCCTAAGTAAAGTTTCTGTGGCCCTGAGTAACAATTCTCTGGCACTCCGTAACAATTCTGTCTGTCCCTGAGTATGAATTCTGTGGCCCTAACTAGCGTTTCTTTGTCCCTAAGTAACAGTTCTGTGGCCCTGAGTAACAATTCTGTGTCTGTGCGAGTAACAATTCTGTGGCCCTAAGTAACAGTTCTGTGGCCCTCAGTAACAGTTCTGTGTCTGTGCGAGTAACAATTCTGTGTCTGTGCGAATAACAATTCTGTGGCCCTAAGTAAAGTTTCTGTGGCCCTCAGTAACAGTTCTGTGTCTGTGCGAGTAACAATTCTGTGTCTGTGCGAGTAACAATTCTGTGGCCCTAAGTAAAGTTTCTGTGGCCCTAAGTAACAATTCTCTGGCACTCAGTAACAATTCTGTCTGTCCCTGAGTAACAATTCTCTGGCACTCAGTAACAATTCTGTCTGTCCCTGAGTAAAAATTCTGTGGCCCTAAGTAAAGTTTCTGTGGCCCTGAGTAACAATTCTCTGGCACTCCGTAACAATTCTGTCTGTCCCTGAGTAACAATTCTCTGGCACTCAGTAACAATTCTGTCTGTCCCTGAGTAACAATTCTCTGGCACTCCGTAACAATTCTGTCTGTCCCTGAGTAACAATTCTCTGGCACTCAGTAACAATTCTGTCTGTCCCTGAGTAAAAATTCTGTGGCCCTAAGTAAAGTTTCTGTGGCCCTGAGTAACAATTCTCTGGCACTCCGTAACAATTCTGTCTGTCCCTGAGTATGAATTCTGTGGCCTTAACTAGCGTTTCTTTGTCCCTAAGTAACAGTTCTGTGGCCCTGAGTAACAATTCTGTGTCTGTGCGAGTAACAATTCTGTGGCCCTAAGTAACAGTTCTGTGGCCCTCAGTAACAGTTCTGTGTCTGTGCGAGTAACAATTCTGTGTCTGTGCGAGTAACAATTCTGTGGCCCTAAGTAACAGTTCTGTGGCCTTCAGTAACAATTCTGTGTCTGTGCGAGTAACAATTCTGTGTCTGTGCGAGTAACAATTCTGTGGCCCTAAGTAAAGTTTCTGTGGCCCTAAGTAACAATTCTCTGGCACTCAGTAACAATTCTGTCTGTCCCTGAGTAACAATTCTCTGGCACTCAGTAACAATTCTGTCTGTCCCTGAGTAAAAATTCTGTGGCCCTAATTAAAGTTTCTGTGGCCCTAAGTAACAATTCTCTGGCACTCAGTAACAATTCTGTCTGTCCCTGAGTAACAATTCTCTGGCACTCCGTAACAATTCTGTCTGTCCCTGAGTAACAATTCTCTGGCACTCAGTAACAATTCTGTCTGTCCCTGAGTAAAAATTCTGTGGCCCTAAGTAAAGTTTCTGTGGCCCTGAGTAACAATTCTCTGGCACTCAGTAACAATTCTGTCTGTCCCTGAGTAACAATTCTCTGGCACTCAGTAACAATTCTGTCTGTCCCTGAGTAAAAATTCTGTGGCCCTAAGTAAAGTTTCTGTGGCCCTGAGTAACAATTCTCTGGCACTCCGTAACAATTCTGTCTGTCCCTGAGTATGAATTCTGTGGCCCTAACTAGCGTTTCTTTGTCCCTAAGTAACAGTTCTGTGGCCCTGAGTAACAATTCTGTGTCTGTGCGAGTAACAATTCTGTGGCCCTAAGTAACAGTTCTGTGGCCCTCAGTAACAGTTCTGTGTCTGTGCGAGTAACAATTCTGTGTCTGTGTGAGTAACAATTCTGTGGCCCTAAGTAAAGTTTCTGTGGCCCTCAGTAACAGTTCTGTGTCTGTGCGAGTAACAATTCTGTGTCTGTGCGAGTAACAATTCTGTGGCCCTAAGTAAAGTTTCTGTGGCCCTAAGTAACAATTCTCTGGCACTCAGTAACAATTCTGTCTGTCCCTGAGTAACAATTCTCTGGCACTCA
This sequence comes from Staurois parvus, assembly GCF_062004578.1. Classification (NCBI taxonomy): domain Eukaryota; kingdom Metazoa; phylum Chordata; class Amphibia; order Anura; family Ranidae; genus Staurois; species Staurois parvus. The sequence continues at coordinate 17,239,177 of NW_028317807.1, read as the reverse complement.
GTAACAATTCTGTCTGTCCCTGAGTAAAAATTCTGTGGCCCTAAGTAAAGTTTCTGTGGCCCTGAGTAACAATTCTCTGGCACTCCGTAACAATTCTGTCTGTCCCTGAGTAACAATTCTCTGGCACTCAGTAACAATTCTGTCTGTCCCTGAGTAAAAATTCTGTGGCCCTAAGTAAAGTTTCTGTGGCCCTGAGTAACAATTCTCTGGCACTCCGTAACAATTCTGTCTGTCCCTGAGTATGAATTCTGTGGCCCTAACTAGCGTTTCTTTGTCCCTAAGTAACAGTTCTGTGGCCCTGAGTAACAATTCTGTGTCTGTGCGAGTAACAATTCTGTGGCCCTAAGTAACAGTTCTGTGGCCCTCAGTAACAGTTCTGTGTCTGTGCGAGTAACAATTCTGTGTCTGTGCGAGTAACAATTCTGTGGCCCTAAGTAACAGTTCTGTGGCCTTCAGTAACAATTCTGTGTCTGTGCGAGTAACAATTCTGTGTCTGTGCGAGTAACAATTCTGTGGCCCTAAGTAAAGTTTCTGTGGCCCTAAGTAACAATTCTCTGGCACTCAGTAACAATTCTGTCTGTCCCTGAGTAACAATTCTCTGGCACTCAGTAACAATTCTGTCTGTCCCTGAGTAAAAATTCTGTGGCCCTAAGTAAAGTTTCTGGGGCCCTGAGTAACAATTCTCTGGCACTCAGTAACAATTCTGTCTGTCCCTGAGTAACAATTCTCTGGCACTCAGTAACAATTCTGTCTGTCCCTGAGTAAAAATTCTGTGGCCCTAAGTAAAGTTTTTGTGGCCCTAAGTAACAATTCTCTGGCACTCAGTAACAATTCTGTCTGTCCCTGAGTAACAATTCTCTGGCACTCAGTAACAATTCTGTCTGTCCCTGAGTAAAAATTCTGTGGCCCTAATTAAAGTTTCTGTGGCCCTAAGTAACAATTCTCTGGCACTCAGTAACAATTCTGTCTGTCCCTGAGTAACAATTCTCTGGCACTCAGTAACAATTCTGTCTGTCCCTGAGTAAAAATTCTGTGGCCCTAAGTAAAGTTTCTGTGGCCCTAAGTAACAATTCTCTGGCACTGAGTAACAATTCTGTCTGTCCCTGAGTATGAATTCTGTGGCCCTAACTAGCGTTTCTTTGTCCCTAAATAACGATTCTGTGGCCCTCATTAACAAGTCTGTGTCCCTGAGTAATGGTTCTCTATCCCTAAGTAACTTTTCTCTGTCCCCAATTATCGTTTCTGTGGCCCTAACTCTGTCCCTGTCCCTAGTACAGAGCGGTCTGCCTCTGTTCAATAACTGCAGGCAAATGAAGAATTCCAAAATGGCCGCTATTTATAGCTCGACCATTACACAGTGCTGGCTGGCTGGCTGCTGATTGGCTGATGCGATCACATGTAGTTGAGGAATGCATTATGGGTCAGCGCGCCTTGTCTGCGCGCCTTCCCAGACATCCCCGCTCCGTCGCCGCACATGTCAGCCGCCATTTTCTGAAAAATTTCGATTCGCGCGTCCGAATTAGGCTATTTTTCGGATTCGGCACGAATCGAAATTTTTCCGATATTCGACTCGAATTCCACTTCGGATACTTCGATTCGCTCATCTCTACTAATGATAATTACTAAAGGTAGAGTGTATGTAAACCCACACCTTGTAAGACAACCCATTCAATTTACAATAAAAAATAAAAGGCAAAACATTTATGTATACATATAAAAAAAAAATCGATAAAATGGTAAACGAGCGCTAGAGATGGCAGCTGGCATAAAAGGTCAAACCTCCAACCCTCAAAATAATAAATTTGTAAAGGAGTTTACTATGTTCAATTTTATGATTTTGCTGCTGATTTAATAAACTTACTCCACTATATAGCACTTTCTTCTCTGGCTCATTTATTTTGAGCCACTAAGGTGGATCCCTTTAAGTGCTTATCATTGGGTGCTTAAGAGTGAAATGGAATCTTCCCTGTGATCCGGAAAGTGTTAGTGGAGAAGAGGATATGGGCAGACGCGTTTACCAGATGTACCCCGTTTATCCCAGGAGGATGATGACCAGGAGTGGTCTTGATTACTCAAAAGCGCTATAATTTGCGCTATCTGGTTAGTGCAACTTACCCCCCTTTTCCACATGCACCTGATGCACGGATCTGCACCATTTTGGAGTTTTAGACTGTCACTGATACACTGTGTTGTGCCTTCCAGCGCAACTTTGCACCCTTGTGTGACACTTCTTAAAATCTAAATTTTTTTATTTATTTTTATACTGGACTGAGCATCAGCTCATCTCACACGTGTTTATAAACGCTATTTATCTGTGTTCTATTTATATATGTTTGATGTACTAGACACCTATTCATTTGTGCGCTGCATTTTTTAAAATTTATATAAAAAAAATTATTAATACATTTTCTTCTCCTTTTTCCAGCTGCATATGGAGCTTGGGGAGGAGAAACAACAGCATGCTGATCTTCCCAGTGAATAGCTGTGCGGGGGGGGGCATGTCAGCACAAGCCTGATCATTGGATTAGCTGCCAGCACAGCCAGAAAATTGACCATGCTGTGCTCTCATGCCTAGCGAGGTATAGTTTTATTTGGAATGCAGGGGGATTGGCAGGGACACCAGGGATTTCACACAAAGGAAGCAATACAAAGAGAACAGGATGCTTTTCTTATACAAGTACTGTATTGGCATGACAGATGAGAACTGTAAGCTTAAACCAACCATAACCCATTTCCCCTACAAGTCAATTGCATTGAAAAGGCATGGCCACAGCCAGGGGCGGACTGACAACGCATGGGGCCCCTGGGCAATAGGGGATCATGGGGCCCCTGTGTCCTTGCCCAAACTCAAAAAAGCCTATGAAAAAGGTACCAGGGGCATCTCATGGGGCCCCCTACTGACCCCAGGCCCTCGGGCAGTGCCGAGTTTCCAAATGGTCAGTCCGCCCCTGGCCACAGCTTTATTGAATTAAAGCAGCATATTTAATATTCAACATCTTTAAAAAAAATCAGCATTACTCTGTGCCAGTCAGAGAGTGGGCATCCAATGTTGTTATCATTATAAGAGTGTTATAGAATCATAATATCGGATAAACACCTGTCTTCACCACAAGTTCCAGACAAGTGTCCAACTAACCAATGCTCACAGAGGTCTTACTGCTAGAACCATTCAAAGCTTGGCAGGTAAAATAAAAATGCCAGTAAAGCTACAATAATCTTAGAACAGGGCAGTTGAGAACATTCTTGGTGGCTGGCCAGGCAGCAAAAGGTCAGTATTCCATCAGTTTTGTAAAAAACAGGAGGGATTAGTTAACCAATCCTAGGGATTCAGTCCACATGGTTAATAAAATTATGTTGCAATGTGAGGAAGGAATGGGCCTTATTTACTGACAACCAAGTGACATGTTTCCATCACTCAGGGCCTCCTTTTCCTAAGGATCAATGGGCCCCCACTTCTGGAGGTGGACAAACATGGAAGTGCACTTGCTGGTAGAATAACTAAAAATGATTTTGTTAAAGAAGGACATACAGTATAAAAAAAGATCAAACAATTTGATTTTGGAGTTCCACATGTACTATATAAAAAACTATTTACATAGGTTAACCGCTTCCATACTGGGCACTTTTACCCCCTTCCTGCCCAGGCTATTTTTCAGGTTTCAGCGCTCTCACACTTTGAATGACAATTGCGTGGTCATACAACATTGTACCCAAACTAAAATGTTATCATTTTCTTCACACAACTAGAACTTTCTTTTGGTGGTATTTAATAACCACTGGGGCTTTTATTTTTTGCTACATTTACAAAAAAACCCCACTTTTTTCTTTGTTTCTGGTATAAAAGTTTGCAAATAAATAATTATTTTTCATAAATTTAGGTCACAATGTATTCTACTACATGTCTTTGGTGAAAATAACCCAAATTAGTATTTATTATTTAGTCTGTAGGAAAGTTATAGAGTTCACAAACTATGGGATATATCTGAAAATTGATCAATCCTGAAGTACTGACGGCCAATTTAATTTCTTGAGGTCCAAGAATGTCAGAACAGTACAGATATCCCCCAAATGACCCCTTTTTGCAAAGTAGACAATCCGACGTATTTCATAACAGGCATGGCGAGTTTTTTGAAGTTGTAATTTTTTTGTCATAATTTTTCGAAAATGAAGAAATAAAAAAAATGATTTTCACTATTTGTTTTTTACATACTGTCACCAGTGCAGTACAGCATCATCATATAACTGGCATGGCGGTGATCAGGGACACTGACTGGTGACAGTACAAAAAAAAAATGGTGGATACTTTTTTATTATTTTGTATTACTTTTTTTTCTCTTTTTTAAATTTTTTTTTTCATATTTCACTATGACCAAAGTAGTATAATGTTACCATAGTAACATTCTACTACTTTGGGGAAGTGATCAGTATTTTTTTTTTACACAATTTGCTTATAGCAAAGAATTACTTTGCTATAAGCAAGCATTTACCTGAATGACATCGATTCATTCAGGGTTTTTTTTTTCTTAACTATGATTTGGCCACAGCTAATCACATGACACAGCTGGGCCTTGATTGGCCCAGCTTGTGCATGTGATCGCTGTGACCATTCACAGATAGCCACACTTGTATACAATGGATGGTATGAAAGGAAGCCATCCATTGTATACAACTGTCATGTGACCTGCTGTGATTGGTCACAGCAGGTCATATGGTACCGGCAATGGGGCCGGTAAACAGATTTGCCATCGGCCGTGTCCAAGGTACACGGCTGGTGACAGATTGCGCCATTGCGTGGCTCTGCTGACAGGTAAACTGCGTGTGTCTGAAAGGACGCCATAAGGCGTCCACCCGGAGGGACGATGTGTTTTGCAGGTTGTCATCTGGCTATAGGCCGGGCGGGAACCTGTTAAGGGCCTGTTCACATTGCTTTGGTGTGTTAATTTAGAAGTGTACTGTAACACCCTGCTATTATTCAAACTGCAGGATGTTAAAAGAGACACAAGCCTGGCAGTGTCGTATAACTCAGTGGCACACAATCTGGTGAAAAGCTTTATATATCTTGTAGGCTAAACTGCAGAACTTTGTTAGAAGGCAGCTAACTGAAGGACTTCCCAGAGGAGCAGGCATGTGGGCAGAGGCATATAAATGTAGAAGCCCAGGAACTGAGGCAGGAAGTGAGCTATGAGAGAGCTGGAAGGAAGGTGTGAGGAGAAAGCTGTGCGAATGCCGAAGGACTGGACTAAGCCACAGAGAGAGAGAGAGATCAGAGAAAAAGGGAGGAATAGCTGACCGCTGACATTGCCAAAGAATCTGGAGAACTACCTTGTCGACCAGTGATCCAGAGTTGCAGTCAGGAACGAACTCTACAGGAGGTACCGTGGGAACGCTGGGGGCCCCCTTCTGCAGCGAAATCACCAGCGACTGGGATGTTGTCACAGGTCGGGTGAGAGAGTCCCATTCTCCAACCAATAAAGTTGTCACTGACATTCTCTTGCATCAGCCATTCTCTATCTAGTTACTGACATTGTTCACAAGTTACACAAGTTGAGGACTAGTTCACCCGGCCTATTAGCAAACACATCTCCATCATAATTCAGTAATCAGAGCCTACTTCAGTGTCTAACCTCTGAGAGCCAAGTCACACCACTGTCTTCTCTGTAATTGGTTCACATCCATCAAGTGACACCAGTCATTGTTGCCATTTGTTACTGTGGCTTAGAGAGGAATTAACTCTTTGTCAATAAGTGCTTCTGCCCACCCTTTAAACTTCTTGCTTAAAACCTGCCACTCATCTTGTGCCTTAAAGGGGTACTGCCCAAGTTAAACACCACTTAAAGGGATAGTGCTTGTGCTTGCAAAAATCCTTTTGAGGAACTTCCACCTGTTGCAATCAAGGAGATATGAATTATTGTAGTGCACCATATGGACCCCAACAAGCATGTAGAAGATCTCCCACTGCAATTAAAGTGACTTAAACCTTCCTAGTTAAAGAGCTCTTTCTTTATCTCAGATTCGAACCCTGTCATTAGCTTCAGAGGGCCCAAAGTGAGCTAGCCTTACACTTTAATAGTTTTCTATTGCTCACTGGAGACATAAACATCTCAGAGTTGAGGCCTTAGGTTTAATTCTGAATTGCAGGACATCTAGAAATGACTGAGATTTTTGTTATATGTGTGTTGACCTTTCGCTTAAAGTTACTAAGAGTAATGGGGTAGCATGGAGTGTGCAGGGAGGGGTAGCACCTCTGGTGTAAGGGCAGGTCATGTCCTTTCAGGGAAGCTCATCCACCTTTGGTCCCCACCTGTCACTCAGCTCTCACCTGTGGCTCCTAGTAGCTGTAGCATGTGCAGCGGCCATAACCCAAGCAACAGCTTTGACAGGCTGACCAAACCAGGTTGAGAATAGCCATTGGGTCATTGACCTTTCGATGAGATAGGGACTTGTCTATCCCAAGAATGTGAAGACAGAGTCCGGCGGATTGAGTGGATGAAACCTACTAGAATAGGACAACATTCATGAAGGCAGTCTCCGCAAGTGATGTTGTACGCTAAGAGCACGGCAATACACAAAAGGTGCCCTGGTCAACCACAGCACCCAGTCCATCTTCAACTGTCTCAGCTCTTGTCCTGCCATTGAAGCTAGATGGAATCTGGGAAGAGAGAGTGAGGCTGACTATGCGCACCTTCCCCTCACTTTAATGCAATTCATGCGCAAGTTTTGACATCCCCCAACTCCCAACAAAGTCCTGTGGCGATGGGCGAGCGACGTAGCAGCAGGTGTGGATACACTGGGAGCTGTATCTGCAGACCTGCACATAGGCATCTCAGGTCTAATGGTCGTCTTCCTGCTGACCATAGCAACAGCTGGATTCGGCGTCTACCTGAGTGACTGAGCAGCCCTCTTTAGGACCACACTGCTCACCTCCATAGCAAGAGGAAGCGGCTAGAAAAGGTGCCCTAAACATTGTTGCTTCACTGAACCCTGGCCAGCTTAATGTGGCTGGAAGGGATTCCATTTCTTGAGGTCAAATAACAAAACTTCAAAGAAAACATAAGGTGACACCACTCACTATTGGCACATGGAACGTATGTACACTTCAAGACAACCCTTCAGCAGATCAACCAGAAAGAAAAACAGCCCTTGTCGCTAGAGAGCTCGCAAGATTTAACATCGATGTCGCGGACTTGTGTGAAGCTTGTCTAGCCAACGAAGGTCAGCTTACAGAAACAGGAGGCAGTTATACATTCTTCTGGTGTGGATGCAGCAGTAATGAATGCCATGCATCTGGAGTTGGCTTTGTGGTTAAGAATCATCTTGTCCGCAAACTTGCCAGTCTACTGAAAGGAAAACAAGCCACACTGATCCGCGTCTACGCACCCACAATGACGAATCAGGATGAAGTAAAAGACAAGTTTTATGAAGATCTGAATGCCCTACTCTCATCTGTGAAGTGCATCGACAGGCTGATTCTACTTGGTGATTTCAACACGAGAGTTGGATCCAATCATTTTGCCTGGATTGGCGTCATTTGAAAAAATGAAATCGGCAAATATAACAGAAATGGCATATAACTACTGAAGACATGAGCAGCTCACAATCTGATCATCACCAATACCATCTTTTACCTACCCACTTGCAAAAAGACATCCTGGATGCACCCACGCTCCAAGCACTGGCATCTTATTGATTATGTCACCGTGCGAAGGAAAGACAGACAGCATGTAAGGGTGACCAAGGCCATGCTGAGTGCTGACTGTTGGACTGACCATAGACTCATCATCTCCAAATTAAGCTTTCACATCAAACCAAAGAGACATCCGCAGGGAAGCAAAGCTGTAATGAAACAAATTAATGTCAGTAAACTGAGGAACCCCAACACAGCAGCTTCACTAGCAGAAGATATTGACAACCAACTCTTAGAGCTGCAATTAGAGGGAAATGCTGAGAAGGACTGGAAACACTTCCAGTATATTCTGCACTTTTCTGCACTAAAGGCTCTTGGACCCTCTCAAAGGAAATATCAGGACTGGTTTGACGAAAATGATAATGAGATCAAGGCCCTACTTTCTGAAAAAGCACCGCCTTCACCGTGCTTATCAGAACAACCTGTCATCAACAGCTAAGAAAAATACCTTCAACAACACACACAGGACCGTACAGAGCAAGCTTCTCAAGATGCAGGACTCCTGGTTTTGTGCCAAAGCAGATGAAATTCAGCAGTTTGCTTATAGAAACTATGCCATACGGTTCTATCAAGCCCTCAGATCTTTGTACGGACCACAGCCCTCAGGGAGCTCCCCTCTACTAGACTCAGATGGTGCAACTATCATTACTGAGGAGACTCTGATCCTACAGTGTTGGGCTGAGCACTTCCAATCTGTACCGATCCACCCATCTTCCATTAACAACGAGGTGATCGACAGAATGCCCCAGGCAGGTATCAACCACAGCCTGGACGTCCCACCAACAAAGACTGAAACCCTACAGGCTATCAACCAGCTGTCCAGTGGCAAGGCCCCAGGATCTGATGCAATCCCAGCGGAAGTTTACAAGGATGGTGATCCAGTGCTTCTCAACAAACTCACTCTGCTGTTCCAGTCCTTCTGGAATCAAGGATCCATTCCTCAGGAACTTCAGTTCCAGATGCGTCCATCGTACATCTTTACAAGAAGAAAGGGAATCAATAAGTCTGCGATAATCATAGAGGAATATCACTGCTTTCCATCGTAGGCAAGATCCTTGCACGAGTGTTGCTGAACCACTTGACTGACTACCTGGAACAAGGTTTATTACCCGAGACACAGTGCGGTTTCTGCAAAGAATGTGGCACTGTGGACATGATCTTTGCAGCCCGATAGCTCCAAGAGAAGTGTCAAGAGCAGAATCATGAATTGTACACCACCTTCGTGGATCTCAGCAAGGCTTTTGACACTGTCATGAGCGAAGGTCTGTGGAGCATCATGTCGAAGTTTGGATGCCCTAATAGATTCATTCTAATGGTATGTCAGTTCCACGACAGCATGATGACTCGTGTTTTGGATGACAGAGAAGTTTCAGAGGCCTTTCCCTTTACAAACGGTGTCAAACAAAATTGCGTGCTGACACCGACCCTGTTCAGCATAATGTTTTCAGCCATGCTGAGCCTTTCAGACTCCTTTCAGAACAATTCCTTTAAGTTAGCCTGAGATATAGGACCGATGGGAAACTGTTCAACCTGAGAAGACTCCAGGCTGTCACCAAGGTAAAGGAGACTGTGCTACATGACCTCCTTTTTGCTGATGACTGTGATCAGAGCAGGAAATGCAAGCCAGTGTGGACAAATTTTCAGCAGCATGCGACAACTTTGGCCTCCTCATCAACACAAATAAAACCAAAGTGATGCATCAGCCAGCTTCGAAAGGCCAACACCAAGAGCCTACCATCACAGTGAAGGGACAAAAGCTGCAAGCAGTGGACCAATTTACATAACTTGGCAGCACCCTATCCCACGCAGTGACAATTGACATCGAGGTCACCTGAAGATCAGCCAAGGCAAGCTCTTCATTTGGCAGACTACTGACCAATGTATGGTACCGCCGTGGAATAAGCCTTGCCACAAAGCTCAAAGTCTACCGAGCAGTGTTAACTACCCTGATGTATGCCAGTGAGACGTGGACTTTATACAGGAGACATGCTAGGCAATTGAACAACTTCCACATGACCTGCCTCTGCAGACTTCTGAGGATCTGTTGGCAGGACAAGGTGCCAGACACAGAAGTCCTCTCCAGAGCAGGCCTGCCATCATTTCAGGCCCTGCTAATGAAATCCCAGACATGCTGGGCAGGTCATGTTGCAAGGATGCAAGACCACCGCATCCCTAAACAGCTCCTCTATGGTGAGCTGTCTCAAGGAAAGCGATTGCATGGGGGACAAAGGAAGTGATATAAAGATGCATTGAAAGCCTCCTTCAAGTCCCTGGATATTGACATCACCTCTTGGGAACCCTGGCACAAGATCAATCGACATGGCGCACGTTGATCCACCAAGGCTGCCAGACATTTGGGGAGAGAATAAAAACCATAGCACAAGAGAAGCGAGCACTCTGCAAAGCCAGAGTTGCAAATGCTGCAACAGTGGTGCCCGCATATGTCTGCCCAACATGTGGCAGAACACTTTGTGCCTGTATAAGCCTTACCAGCCACCTACGGACACACCATGGACAGCCCACTACCTGTTAGATGTCAAGGTCCTCTTCAAACACGATGGACGAACATCATCACTAAGAGTGATAACTGTTATTATTTGCACGCTTATAATTTTGTGCTGCTTTACTGTGCTCATACTTAACTCTAATGTAAAGTATCAGTTCACTCTAACTTGTGCGTGAGTCTATTTTCTGGTAATATTGAGTGAGTTTACTCTGGCCTGAAGCGTATGGTGGTGTCAGCAGGGGTTGGACTTTCAGAGTGGGGTCAAGAGTGACAGGGAGCTCAAAAATAACTCAGTGACCCTTAAGAGGGTAGTTAAGGGTTGTTACGCTTGTTAATGTGTGTTGCAATAAGACATCCCTGTGCACCAAAAGGCACCTAATTACAAGACAGAATGATCAGATTTTGATAGAGTGGTCAAAGTGCACCAAAAACAACACTAAAATACTGTATAGTATAGCACTTCCTTTCAAAAAGAAATTTGTGGATGGAAAATTATGTATACCCTTCAGGCTTCCTGCACATCTGTAACTGATAGCTTTTGTATTACAAATAAAGTGTCAAACTAGAGATTCTGTTAAAAGTGTGGAGGATCTGGGGGCACCATTACTTACACTAAGGAGAGTAAAAAAGTGGCTTGTACTGAATAGTGGGCATTGCTTAAAGAGGCATAATTACATAGACCCTGAGCCTACCTGTCATATAGATTGTACATTTGTTGAGCCCAAAAAGGATAACTTAATTATTGTGTGACCGGTAAGACCTCCATAGACATATGAACCTCAAGAAAAGGATAATATTTAAAAAATGAAAAACTTTGTGTTTTTCTGCACTCAGAGTACAGACACGGGTTTATTTACTAAATATAGAGAGTGCAAAATCTGGTGCACTTCTGCATAGAAACCAATCATCTTCCAGGTTTTATTGCAAAAGCCTAACTGAACAAGTGAGGTTAGAAGTTGATTGGCTGCTATGCACAGCTGCACCAAATTCTGAACGCACCAGTTTTAGTAAATCTTCCCTATAGAGTAACACTTTTTATGAGTCTACCTTCAAGGATAACTGCAGTAAAATTGATGGGAGCTACTTAGCAACCAACTATTGGGAAATTATTATTTTAGTGTGAAAGACACCAAATGACCAGTGTTCAGGTTCAACAAGTTTCCAAACTTAACTAACGTTCCCCAGTGAAGTCAATTAATCTAAATATTACAAATCAGTAGTGCCCATTTTCTGGGGTTTGTCAAACAAATGGCATAGAGAGCTGGTCAGTACCCTGAGGGACATATATCAATACAAAACAAAATTGTAAAAAGCACAGCCTGAAAATTTCAGGAAAGGGGCAGTCTCGACCAGATGGAACAGCAACTGCTGTAAGGCAAACAATTTTGCCAACCTGGCATTGAGACAAAAATAGCAACTTGCTTAGTAGTGAACCTGAAGATGAGAGGGTGGGGTTGGCAGATGTAGAGTTTGCTTGTAGCCTACTGTTTCCTTACTCTGTGTGTACCCCTACCAATTGGGTCTTATGATTGAAAATCTTGTAATCTTGTATAGTGAGGGTGTCACCGGTCAGGCTCAGGGGCAATAACTGTAGCAGTAGAAAGCTTCACACAGCAACCAGAAGGAGAAGTAAACAAGAAAGTCCCCCAGCAGGTGATGCAAGCTCAACCAAGGCATGGAGTCTAAACACTAACTGGTCTTCACCAAAGATTTTAATGGTGGAGATGGGTTTTTCAGCATGCTTGGTACAGCTCACGATCCTCAGAATCACCTCACAATGAGGTGAGTGTAACAGATATAGCAGGTTGGGATCAAGTAGAAGCGTAGTAAAAAAAAAAGCCAAAAGTTGAGCATGAGTGGTTGCAGGTTTGGAGTCAAGCAGAATTGCAGTCGATGATCAAGACAAAGATCAGTAATGAGTGGTAGTGAAGATATGGATAGCAGCAGGAGCAAGATATTAGTTTGAGCAGTGCACCATAATCTGGCAATCAAGAAGTTAAGACATGGCTTAAATGGGAAATTCAAAGGAGGAGCAAGGAGTTTAATGTTCACCAGAAACAAGATATATAGTAAAGTTGATTTAGTAGTTAGTAGAGCTGAACCATGAGCACCACATCCCTAGTGAATTGAACCAAAATGAAGTAGAAAGGAATGTGGGGATTTTAAGGTGTTATACCCTCAGGAAAAATATTGAAACACAACTATGTATAAAAATATCACAAATTTTATTACACAATATAGAAATATAGAAAAGCCTCCCGTAATAGAAATAAATAGCATGGACCCTTCAGTACAGTAAACCCCAATGCACCTTCCTTAATACACACTAGTATGTAATACACAACGTCATTGTTATGAATATTGAAGAAAGAAATTAGGTATAATGGGATCTTAAACAGAAAGTATTTACATGGCATTATATCTACCATAAATGTAAAAAAAACCTCATTTATGGATCTTGCATCCAAAAACCAATGATGTATAGCATAGATACAGCCTAAAATATTTGATTATTTTAGAAAAAGATTCAGCTGAAGCAATATAATAACAAAAGTGGAACGTGTATTGCACATGAAGAAAGTAAAATATTAGATTTTTTTTTATATTTAATTTGTTGAAGTATTGATTCAAGCTGTTATGGTGAAATATAATTTGAATTTCAGTGGCATTTCTATTATTTCCCAGCTTGATGTTCAGAGGAATGCGAATTATCAGCTCAGTGTAGGTTCTCATTAAATTTATAAAGTGTGTCTCTTCCGAGTGGACCATCCAGACAGAGAGTTATAGCTAAACAGTGTCTTTAATTCTACATTCTATAATATCATCCATTTTTTAATAAGCTATATTGGCTGAATGATTATACTGTCTTTTGTGATCTGTGTATTTCCCTTTATCTTGCATATCAGTCTTTGACATCTCCACAGCCAAAAGAATATGATTTAACAATGACATTATGTTACAGCTTAAATACATCTACATTCCATAGGGGTTGAGATAATGCCTATATTGCCCATGCCGTTTCCCAGGGGCCCAGTGTGTAGCCACATTAGGAATTCAACTAATCTGGAGAATGAAGGACCCCTGAGCCTGTTTGAGGAGGGAACAGACATTATAAAATATGTTTAAAGCCCAACTCCAGACTAATTTTATATAAAAAAACAGCTCAGGTTGCAAAACTCACCCGTAGCCTGGAGTGGTCCTCAACAGGATTCTCTTTTTGGTACAAGTTGTTCTTCATTCTCAGGATGGAATGACACCCACTGTCATTCAACCATAAAATTGAGAACATAATGTGAGGCCAGAGCAACATGGCATTACCCCCTGAAACACCACAGGACCCTGCATGCACTGTGCAGTGGTGCAGAGAGTGCTGCTGACATCATCATTTCAATGTTGCTTTCTGCATCACTATGGATTACCAATTATCCAAAAGAGGAAGAGGACCCATCAATCCACGTTACCAGCCACAAAACTTTGGAAAAAAGGTAAGCTTAAAGAAAACAGCATAAAACACTGCTGGGGGCAACTTCAGAGTATAAGGTGACAGTTTGCCTGATTTACTAGCAGTCAGTACTAGATGTACTGGCAAAAGTGAAGGAAAATCAGCTTCCAAGCTATTTGAACAAATTATTTAAATGAAAAAAATTAATGCACTGGAATGCCCAGGGACTTGCAGGATCCTTTGAAATTAATAATAACAACAATAATAATAATATTATTATTTCTGGAAAAGCAAAAAATGTGTACAATGGGTATAGAAAACAATCAACCCCTTCAAAATAATCACATTTTGTTTCTTTGCAGTGTGAAATGAAGCCAAAGTTTTTATTTTATTTAGCTGTATTTACAACATCCAAGTAAAAGATATAACACCAACATGTCAGAAATTTAAAAAAAAAATCAAAAACCGAAACACTGAGTTGGAAAAAGGATCACCCCCTTGTGACAGTATTTTGTTGAACCACCTTTTGCTTTAATTCCAGCATTTAGTCTGTTGGGATATGACTCTACTAACTTTGCACATCTAGACTTTGCAATATTTGCCCACTCTTCTTTGCAGAATTGCTCAAGTTCAGTTAAATTTAATGGTGACCGCTTGTGGACTACAGTCTTCAAGTCATTCCACAGATTTTCAATGGGGTTTAAGTCTGGGTTCTGACTAGGCCATGCAAGGACATTCACCTTTTTCTCCTTCAACCACTGTGTGGTCATTTTTGCTGCGTGCTTTGGGTCATTGTGATATTGGAAGGTAAACCTTCTTCACTTTGACAGCTTTCTATCCTGACAATTGTTCCAGTCCCTGCTGCAGTGAAACCCCCCTATAACAGGATATTACCACCGCCATGCTTTACTGTAGGAATGCTGTTATTTGGGTGGTGAGCTGTATTGGATTTCTGCCACACATACCATTTAGAGTTGAGGCCAAATAATTCAATTTTATCCTTATCTGACCATAACACCTCTTTCCACATGGCCTCAGAATCTTCAAGGTGTGTTCTGGCAAAGCTCAGTCGTGACTGCATGTGGCCTTTCTTGAGGAGTGCTTTTTTTCTTGCAACCTTCTCATACAAGCCACATTTGTGGAGAATTTGTGATATTGTTGTGACATGCACACAGTCATAAATTCTTGCAACTGGTTGGTTATCCAAACCTTATTTCTTGTGCTAGGGCATTATTTCTGGTTTTTGGAGAGCAGTTAACCCAATGGTAGGTGTTTCAGCCTGCCCTACATTTACGGCACAATGTAGGCATTCAGCCACTCTGCTGTGGAGTTACGGTGTGTGACGTCATTGTGCACAGGGACACGGCGGCCATCTTGCTGGTTGAAAACATCTACATTGAAATGTGACATTAGGCTGGTTAAGCGATTAAAATACAGGATAAGAGGCAGTTTCATTTGGAGGTAAAGGTTTCTTCCTTCGTGTGTCCTATTTCTTTGAGCACCATCAACCGCAATCTACATGATGAAGATTTAAGTGGTCAATAAGGTCTCTTTTTGTTCATTCACACCACTCTCTTGGAATGCCAAATGCACTTTATGTTAAGGCATTGACTGATTGTTATTATGCAGTTTATGTCAATACATTTACTAATTGTTTTTATTAGATAGCGCTGCACTATCATTTTGTGTATAACTGCCTCTCTGAACAATTTCCTTTCTGTTTTAATATATTTATTAGAAAGTTTGAACACGATAACAGGCTTATGATATGCCCACGCATGGGCAGAGCCGAGCAAACACATACAAAGCAGATACAGACCAATAGTATGCATCAAATAGACAATTCAATGGCAAACATAACCAAGGAGGACTGGCAGGAAAATCAAAACCAACAATATCAACAGCATTCAGCCGTCCTTTTTAAAGCAAATGCCCCTGCTGGGAAGTATCATTTCAGAAAACAAAGAAAGAAAGAAAGACATAAATGGAAAAGAAAGGAAAGAATTATGGAAAAATAAAGCGAAACAAAAGAGAGAGGGAAAATCAGGAAGAAGAAAAATTCACAGATCCAGGGCCAACACAAGCAATGTCCACAGGAGGCCATAACTAAAGGGAGGTAAGGATGGAAAGGAATAATTTATCCAGGGTTCACAAACTTTAAGGAATTTTGGATGTGCATCTTTAAGAATGCTGGACATCTGTTCATTAATCATCATGACATTCATCTGGGTCTTCACACCCTGGAAATTAACTGAAGAGGTCCTCCAGGCTTGAGCAATAGCACGCTTGGCCGAAATAAATAGGTAGGAAGCCAATTTCTGCTGGGGCATGAAAGGACCTGGAATAAAACAATGCAAAAGGGCCAGTCTGGCATCCTTATGGACCGTTACCTGAAATGTTTGCAGCAAGCCAAAAGCCCTAGGCCAGAAGCCTATCAGACATAGGCATGACCACCAAATATGTAGGGCATCTCCACACTGACCACAGTTCCTAAAACACCTATCACCACCACCCAGATAGACGTGAGCAGTCTGAGCTGGGACCCACTACCACCGCAGGAGAACTTTGTAGGCAGTCTCAAGAACATTTTGCCCATTATCTTCAAGGCCTTTCTCCACTCCTCAACCTCAATAGATGAACCTAGATCTCACTCCCACTGAGTCACATAAGGTAGGGATGTAGAAAAAGAACTATTATTAAGAGAGACATATAAAGTACGGACGAGACCAGGGGACTCCGGGGAATGTTGGCAAATGTGTTCAAAAGACGTTTTGTGATAAGAAATGTGGAAGCACGACGTAGGGACATAATCCAATGTCATAATTGCAGGCAGTGGTAATGTTCCCGCAACGGAGCCTCCCGTGTCTCTCAGAGGACCTCCCAGGATGGGAATCAACGAGTGGTAAGGAAGCTGTGTACGTTTACAAAGTTGTGAGAGGTCCACCAGGAGAAAGAAGGGGGATGTTCCAATCCAGGGGGGAAAGAGAGGGTTGTGGGTGATTGGCAAAAGAGGCAAAAAAGGCAGCATTAAATTATCCGAATATCTAACAGAGTCCCATGTATGGAGACTATGAAGCATAATGGGGCTCAGGTCCGGGGGGCGCAATTTATGTGGGAGCCAGAACAATGCAGACAAGGAGATCGGGGCACAGTTGGGCAATTCCAGAAGTACCCATAATGGAATATCAGCCATGGCATGGAGAATGGACAGCTGGGAGATTTGAGCCGCCAGGTAATATTGGGAAATATGAAGAACTTCCAAGCTGCCCTGCAGTTTATGAGTATATAGAGTGGCTCTTTGAACCCTGGGGCATTTCTGAGCACAGATAAAGCAGAGAATCCTCCTCCTGGCTCTTTAATCCAGTTTGGGGTGATGTCCTGATCTAGGGAAGGTCTGTGTTGTACCCAATACCTTCCACTTCTTAATAATAGACTTCATTGTGCTTCTAGGCATTGATAAAGCCTTTGAAATGTTTTTGTATCCATCTCCTGACATGTGTCTGTCTACAACTTTATCCCAGAGATCTTTTGAATAGTGCCTTGCTACCCATAGTTGATTGTTTGTTTCAGTTGCACTAACAGGGACTGAAATGCTCCAGGAAAGCTCTTTTCATGCTGAGCTACTGTAATCACAATGTCCACAGCTGATCACAGCTGAAATTCAAATGGTTGTGTGTGCTCTTGAGAAGGTGATTAGCTACACCTGATTGCGTTTTCAAATTATTTGTAGGAGGAGGGGGGATCCTTTTTCCAAGTGATTCTGCTTTTGATTTTTTCCTGAAATGTTGGTGTTATATCTTTCACTTGTATGTTATAAGTTGCACTGAGTAAATACAGCTGGAAAAAAAAGTGTCTTTCTTAATTTCAGGCTGCAAAGCAACATAAAGTGATTATTTTAAAGGGGGGCTGATTCTTTTCTATTTCCACTGTATATCGTTTGTTCACATGCACAACAAAACAAAGCAGTTTTTTTTCATATTCTTAGTGCTTACCAAGCACTCCCCAATTAAAGGAATAGGAACAATGTTTTAATTTCTAAGTCTTAGTAAACGTAGGCTTTTAAAGAAGTATTTTGTTTCTATGTTTTTTTGTCCTAATGTTGATTATATCATTAGCTTGGGTTGATGTTAAATGCTTGGCCACAGTAATAATGTGCCCAAGATAGCAAAAAAAAGAAAAAGAAAGGAATGAGCTGTGATTTTTCAGTGTTCCTTGTATTTGTGTGTGTGTTTTTTTGTTGTTGTTGTTTTTTTACTTTTTTGTGCATCTGTTATTTGTATTTTGTTGGTTTACATTTATTTAACTTTTTTACTGTCAATTTTTTATTTTCGTGAAACAAATGTAAAATAAGTACAAAAAAATAGCACAAGAACAGATCCAAGATAGCTGAATGAAGCTTCTATAATCCCAGGAGCCATTAAAAACCCATTGCACCCTAAAAGCCAAAAAAAAACCAACAACAACAACAAAAAAACAAATTTTTGTCCAAAATGGCAACATTATGCAAAAACCTTAAGTTTTTACAAAGGACACAAGTATGTACATACTGTTACATGCCATCAAACATCTTTTGTACACAGTATACATTACAGAGGTCAGGATTACAATTCAAACTGTTAGAAAACATTAATATATGTTAACTCCATAGTAGGTCTAGATGAGCGGGTGAAAAGTAGGGTGGTGTGAATCAGAGTAGGAAGGCCTAGGAGAGGTCAGGGGAGGTTTGGATGATATTACAGGAAGATCAAGGGTCTAGGGAGTTTGTTTGGAGGAGCAGTGTTAGGGTAAGAGGGTAGAAATAGCAGGGGAAAGGTGCTGAGGTTGGCTCCGTCCAGTCCAGACTCACAAGGGGGAGTGTGGATAAAGAGAGAGGGTATGGTAGCTAGGCTGATTTATCTCGGATAAATTTGTATTCTGGGGAGCAGATATACTCCAGCCAGTAAAATCAGGAAAATCAGGTGCGTTTGAATTTGTCCTCTTAGTGTCTCAAAGATGTTGCAATATTTTCCATAGGTTTGATGTTGTTTATTTTAGAGAATTGTTGCATGAGTGAAACCTGATTTTGGATCAAATTTAGAAGAATGTAAAGTCCCGATTTTGTTTACCCCTAATAGACAAACATATCAGAATTTATATTTTCCACTGTTACCTGCAACAATGTTTTTATAGCTTTATACAGCATACTGTATGTATTGCAAACGTGTTGCAGTATGATAATACTGGAAACACAATGGGGGGGATTTACTAAAACTGAAGCACTCAGAATCTGGTGCAGCTGTGCATGGTAGCCAGTCAGCTTCTAATTTCAGCTTGTTCAGTTAAGCTTTGACAATAAAAGTTGAAAGATGACTGGTTTCTTTGCAGAACTTCACAAGATTTTCAAAGTGTATCTAAACCCAAGAAAAAACATTCAATGTATTGCAACGTGCCAGTAATTAGATACAGTAGCTGTATTACCTTTCTCATTTTAGTTTTTTTCCCTTTATTCTCACTGGTGATCTGGCCAGTACCACACCTCCTGCCTTGGGGTGGCTACAGTCCTGTCTCTATGAAGGAGCAAAGTAGCCACCCTTGGACAGTAACACTGCCAACCTGAGGATAAAGTAGCATGGACTAGTCAATTTAAGTAACTAACAAATAAAAGCCTAAACTACCACTTCTTAAGCAGTTAGACAGGTGCCAACTGTATATCACTATTTTGTTGTGTTTTGCCTGTGGTCGTTTTTGTGGTGTCATGTGACTTATGTGGTTGTTTGCTGCAGGGTTTGGACCATGGGTGTGAATTTTCTCCGGCAGGGATGTCATATCCTGCCTTTCTGGGATATAAAAAGCTGCAGAGGACCGACGCAGGGGGAGTCCAATTGGAATAGATCAGTAAGGACCAATTGTGGTGGTATGACCTCTCTTCTTTTCTAGTTTCATTCTAGTGGGCAACATTTTTATTGTTGTAGTTTTTATCCAACTCAGGTATGGGTCACACTAAGTTTTCTATGCATCTTTTCCTATACAGCCTGCTAAAGAGAGTGTCTAGAACAGCAGCACATCCATTCTACCTCAGTAAAATGGAACAGCCAATTGTATGTAACAGATTGTACATACATATGGAAGATGTTTGGAGAATAATGTGAAATGTACAGTATATGCTATTCTCAGTTTGTTGGTAAAGGATATTTATTTAAATGAAGAAGTTGTTCATACCACTTGCTGAGAGAAATGGTCAGGTCAAGAACTAGAGTAACTTTGATGTATCAACAGAACATTAATTTGGGAATTAAAGGCATTCAACCCTCCGGGTTAAACAGCCTTGCACTACTGCAGAACATTTTACTAGGCTAACCCCTGTGGGCAAGTACGTTTGTGTGGAAACACATTTTAACCTTCACCGTTGGGATGCAAGGTTGGGTGACTGTAATGAGTAACAGCAGCCTTGGTCAGTGAGAGGACAGGTGCACTTCATGCCCCTCACCTTGTGGCTTGTCTCCATGTTGGAGATTGCTGTGGCCCAGGGTTGGCCCAGGGACCTGTCCTGGGGAGTCATGAGAGCAAGGCCTTACGTTAGGAGATGTATGGTGGGTTTCTGTGAAGAGTGGCTATAAGGCAAAATTAATCTAGTAAACAAAAGAATACTATTGTCAGGAACCATGTGTCAAGTGAGAACATGAGTGGCTGATGAGGAACGGGTCATGTTCTGTATCAGCCTTCTAAAATACTGTGAGGTTGATTTACTAAACTGGAAAGTACAAACTCTGGAGCAGCACTACATACAGTAGAACCCAGTTTCCAATTTTTTTTTTTTTTTAAAGCTTAACTGAACAAGCTGAAGTTAGAGGCTGATTGGCTGCTATGCACAGCTATACCAGATTTGGCCCTTTCCAGTTTTGGTAAATCAACCACTATGCAGGGGCGGACTGACATCTCATGGGGCCCCCGGGCAAAAGGGGATCATGGGGCCCCTGTGTCCTTGCCCAAACTCAAAAAAGCCTATGAAAAAGGTACCAGGGGCATCTCATGGGGCCCCCTACTGACCCCGGACCCTCGGGCAGTGCCCGAGTTTCCAAATGGTCAGTCCGCCCCTGCCCCTGCCCCTATGTATTTAGAAAGAGAGAGATTGGATCATCACACTGGTTTCAGTGCCACCAGACCAGTGTAAGCCAGCAACAGCGTTTCTGAACATCACCACACCAGTCTCAGTGGCAGCAAACCAGTGTAAGCCAGCAATGGTGTTCCTGATCATCGCTACACCACCTGTAATGTCACCATATCAGTATATGCCACAAACAGTGTTTTTGATTGCCACTACACCAGTGACAATGTCACTGTGCAGCAACAATGTTCCTGATCACTGGCTACACCAGTGCTAGTGTCCTCAGAGCCAGTGCAGCCATCAACAGTGTTCCTGATAACCGCCACTCCAGTCCCAGTGTCAGCAGACCAGTGTACGCCATCAGCAGTTTTCTTGATAGCAACCACACCAGTACCAGTATCACCAGGCCAGTGTAAGCCAGTAGCAGTTTTCCTGATTGCCACCACATCAGTTGTATTATCAACAGACCAGTGTAAGCCAGAGACAATGTTCCTGATCACCCGCACACCAGTCACCAGTGTTGCCAGACCGGTGTAATCCAGCAACAGTTTTCTTGATTGCTGCCAGAAAATTTCCAGTGTCACTAGATCAGTGTAATCCAGCAACAGTGTTCCTGATCACTGCCACACTAATTCCAGCGTCACCACAGCCAGTGAAACCAGAAACAGTATCCCTGATCACCATTATACCAGACCAGTGTAAGCCAGCAAAGTGTCCCTGGTCACCACCAGTCCAACTTTCACCACATCAGCGCAAACCAGCAACAATGTTCCCGATTGCTGCCACACCCGTTTTAGTGTCACCAGACGAGTGTAGCCATCAACAGTGTTCCTGTATACTGTCATACCAGTTTCAGTGTCACCAGATCACTGTAAGCCACCAACAGTGTTCTTTATTTCTGCTACACCAATGACAATGTCACCAGACCAGTGCAGCCAGCAACAATGTTTCTGATCACTAGCAAGATCACTGTCAGTGTCTCCAGAGGCAGTGCAGCCAGCAACAGTATTCCTGGGCCAATCCTTTGCTTCATTGCATATCATGTTTCTCCCTGCTGCCTGAACCAAACCATCTGCATATCCCACTGACAATGTTCCTGCGAGACACTAGTCCCAGCTATCCCCTGTGGAAAACTGATCTCCTAGGTACATAATCAATCCAAACATTGAAAAAGTCTCACACATGTGGTATCCCTACACTTGGGAGGGGTAGCAGAATATTTTGTTGAGAATTCCTACACTGTGTGTTAATTGACAACTTTGTGCAAAAAAAAATAATATTATAATAATTTTTTTTTGTCCTTTTCCAAATACATGGGACAAAAATACAATTTTAAAAAGACTCATAATGCCTCTTACAAAATACCTTGGAGTGTTTACTCTCCAAAATGAGGCCATTTTGAAGGTGTCTCTACTGTCCTGGTGCTTCAGGGCCTCCAAAAATGTGATAGGTAGTCTGGAAATTAGATGTGAAAAAAGTCTCGCACATGTAGTATCCCCATACTCTGGAGTAGTAGAATGAGTTTTGGTGAACCTTAGAATAGGGAATCAGTACATTAGGAATAATAAACTTCATATACAGTATACCATAGTTTGTAGACTTTATAAATTTCACCTAAACTAAATGAAATACACTAAATTGGATTATTTTTACCAAATGTGGCAGAATACATCTTGGTGCACATTTATGAAGAAATATTAATTATTTGCAGTTTTATAACAGCAACTAAGAAAAACATTTCAGACTTTTTTCCTTTATGTAGAAACACAATTAAAAAAAACTCAGTGTAATTAAATAACACCAAAATAAATCTCTGGCTCAAAAAAAAAACTGATATAAAATTCATTTAAGTACAGTGTTGCATAACTGAGTAGTTGTCATTCAAAATATGACAGTGCTGAAAACTGAAAAAATAGACCTGGACAAGTAGGTGATTTAACATGCAGGTCATCAAGTGGTTAATTAGTTGCAAGAAACAGTATGTACAAAACTCTGTTTTCTTGTTGTTTGCTACATTTAAAGTAGTTTACAGAAATATTGTAGCTTCAGTAAGTACCCAGATCAAAAATTAAAGCCTTTGATAGTACACAAAGTAGTAAACAATAGCTTAAATTAACTTCCTTGTCCATACTATAGATATTTATAGTCTGAAATCATAATTTCTTATGAAGGGTGAAATGGATCTGAGATGGAACACATTCTAAATGTACTTTCTTCAAAATAAGGTAGGAAAGGCTGCAATACCTTCCCATGTATGAATATTATTCCAGGAATTAAAGTCAGTGGCCATACACGTCCTGGGTTAATTCTTTATCCTTTGTGTCAACCTTCTATAATACATTCTTTTTTTATGAGTAGGGCTTATATAAACATGACATTTGTCTCTAGATGTCACCCATACATCTGTCTGTAAAGCATTAACTTGAAAGTTTTCAGGATAAACCTATCCATCTGATTAGCAATAAATCAACATGATCTCAATAAGAAGGGGATCAGCAGTTTCGATAACATACTATAGATAGTGTGCTTTTAATGCACAATGACTAAATGCATATGAAAGTAATTAGAAAAGATTTTTCACAAGTGTTCCTTCTGGCTTAAATGAAAAGTCATTAATCATTTAACCCTATATAAAATGAAATGATAAGTCTTTTAAGTCATTCCTGGCTTATTTCACTGTCAATAGTAACTTCACCTCTTCAAGGATTTAGGCATGTAAAAAAAGCAGAAATCCCCCATTAGGGACATTCCAA
Organism: Staurois parvus; assembly: GCF_062004578.1. Classification (NCBI taxonomy): domain Eukaryota; kingdom Metazoa; phylum Chordata; class Amphibia; order Anura; family Ranidae; genus Staurois; species Staurois parvus. The sequence continues at coordinate 17,215,708 of NW_028317807.1, read as the reverse complement.
ATACTAGGATTATCTCTGTAGCACATTTTTTGTCCTTGCAGTTGTCATTGACTAACTATAGAAATACTTGAAAGCTTTCAGTTTACTACAGCTGTGCGTATCATGAAAAACTGCTAAAAAAGAGCCCCACTGTTTTCACTTTTTTCATGTTTTGTTGGAATTTGGTGCTGCTGGCTTCCTATACCCTCTTTGCAGCCACTTCATGTTTACATACACGCTAGCAATGTCTTCATTTCTCAGGTCTGGTTTTCTGATGGTGGCGATGGTTGTGTATGTCCACTTGTAGTCTCCATTGGTAGATTGTGTTACAGGGTGCAATTGCAGGAGCACAACTGAGAGACAAGAACAGATTGTTGTCACATCATCACAGGAAGTCCCTGAAAAAGGAGATTTCTTCCAGAATCAGCAGGTATTATTTTCATGAAAACTACAGACTTTAAAATATTGAATATTACTTTTAAAATTAGTTTAAAAGTCAGCCTTCAGTAGAAGGGGAAGCATTGGTAGTCCATACGAGTTTAACTGCTATATGTTCGGCCCCGTTCACATTATCGCGTATCGAGAACGAGCATCCCTTTTATACGATATTGACAGTGCAATTTTTGCATGATTCTGCTTGTCACATAGGGCAGCCCATTCACATGAATGGGTTGCCTTATGCACTTTTGTAGCAGGAATTTCTTTTTGGGTGACAAGCTTCACACTATTTTTAAAGGCGTGGTTTGCCGCAATTGTTGCACAATCCTGTTGCATGACAATTGCTGCAGAATTCAGAATGCATCATGTTTGGGGTGCCATTTAAGGATAATGGAGCCAAAATGCATGCCACGTATTGTGTTGCAATTACCAGATGATTTGGAGTTGTGGCAGAATCATGTAGATGCCTTCAGTATCTTGTAAAAGCACCACTTATCCCCTGGCACCTTGGACACCATAATCACACAGCTTTGGCATTCCCTGGTTTGTCCCAGGCAATGCACCTTCCTATTGACCAGTGAGGCTTACCATTATAGAAGGGGACAGTTGAGCCTTCTAAGTTGGCTGATTAAAGTGGTTCTAAAGCCTTAAGGTTTTTCACCTTAATGCATTCTATGCATTAAGATGAAAAACCTTCTGTGCTGCAGCCCCAGCTCCCCCCTTTTTCTTACCTGAGCCCAATCCAATCCAGTGATGTGCACAAGAACAGCACCTCTAGCCACTGTCTCCCTCCTCATTGGGCAGACTAATATCAGTGGGAACCATTGGCTCCCGCTACTGTCAATCAAATGCTGTGACATGGGAGCAGGGGCAGATACAAGCCACCCTCTCTGTGTCACAGACAGTGTGACTCGGGAGCAACTTTCCATGGGGGCACCTGCTGAAGAGCAGCAGCCTGAAGCACTGATAGGGGACCCCAGAAGAGAAGGATCGGGGCTGCTCTGTGAAAAACCATTACACAGAGCAGGTAAGTATGACATGCTTGTTATTTTAATGTAAAACAATAAAGGTTAAATATCACTTTAAGAGCCAGTGATGATCTACTAGTTTCAGGGGATCTGCTGAACTTCTGCGAAGTGCTCAAGGTATGAGCAGGCACTTCTAGATGTCTGCACATTACATGTGTTCAGTGAAACTTTTGAGACAATCAAGCATACCTTAACATAAATGTATAATAAATGGTCTGGATTCCTTATTTTCAGTTAACCATAGATGCTGGATGTCCATTACCATCATCAATAATTATTACTATTATAATAGGCTCTGGTTACCAACCAGGAGAAGATGTATTGCCTGGCTGACTGTATAGTGACAAAGGTATCTCTGAAGGCACATTTATGTGTACTATTACAGGGTACTTGTAAGTTCACCTATTTTATCTTGAAATGAGATCCATGTGATACCTACAGAATAAAAGCACACATCTCTATAGAGTATCACTAGAAGGGCTGTAGGAGTACCAATCAAATTCAGAATTTCAAGGCAGTATATTGCAGTGGTGTTGCTCACAGGAAATCAGACTTGCCTCTAAGACTCTGTGAGCCTTGGATTTTATAAAACTATAATTAATAATCAGTTTTTCAATGCTGAAACATACTATATTTATTTTAGTATTTTCAATACACATGGAATTATATATACAGTACATACAGTATGTCACTCCAATCATTGCTTTTGTTTTTCTTAAATAAGGCAAAGACCATTATCATTCTTTATAGTTTTTCCAACTGCGAGTGCTATGTCATTGGCTACTGTAGAATGATATATTCTTATTCTAATTTCCTAATCTAATTAACTGCAACAAATGTATTTGGAATATGATAATTTTCTAAACTAGTGATTAATTACAAGCGATTCTCCAAATTATGTCACTTGCTTTTACCACATTGCTTCTGACCACTTAGGGGGCAATAACTAGGGCCTCCAGTTGTTTGAAGGAGCTCATTCTTGAAATGCACCAACCTGTTTGAAAATGAGCAAACTGGATCCTCTATTCTGCACGTTTAAAACAGAACTCCAGCTACTATGTGAATATTTAACTCATGTAACTCGTGTCCTCCTTTATGCTGCCCTTCATGTATTCCTGACACATCAACTTTTCTGGGTGCTTATCTTGGATGGGTTGACCTAAGTTTAAACATTAAAGGCATTTCTGTCTTTATCCAACACAGCAAACACTTTTCTCCTGCGCTGGGAATGGACTCAGCAGAACCAATATGAACATTATGGAATATGCACTGCTTTCTGCCCTCAACAGACCGGGGCGGTCCAAAGTCACCAAATGTAAATGAAAAAACAAAAAGAGGGTGCACCGACCTAGTGCATTATCGTTTAAAAATATTTATTGAGAGAAAAAAGTAAGTAACATACTCACAATGGACATAAAAAACACAGGCATATCACAATGAAGAAGATGTTCAATCCAAACAGCATCTGAGTCCATACGATGGAACCCTGGATGACCAACTGGCTGACACATTTCAAGGACTCAGCCTCTTCCTCAGAGAAAGAGGTTGAGTCCTCAAAACACGTCAGCCAGTTGGTTGGTTGGTTGGTTGGCTAAGTTGGCTTTTAGTAATCATAGGTATATGGATAGGAAAAAATCTGTTATTGGTTGGCAGTTTTTACTGATGGATTATTGTTGTCTTCTGGTACTTTCATAAGCATAAAATTGTGGATTACAGCCACAGAACCTTTGTAGAATGTGAGCATGTGTTATATTTCAATAGTGTATTTTTTACATAACCACTAAGACTCCAAGGCTACAGATTAGGTCTATCACAATCGGATCACATTTAATTAAGCTATTTAGATTCACTTTTATTGATACAGGAACGATATTCATGTAAGGGGGCTCTGCAGACTCTGATGTAAGGGGGCACTGTGGACTCTGATGTAAGTGGGGCTCTGCAGACTCTGAAGTAGGGGGGGCTCTCTAGACTCTGATGTAAGGTGAACTCTGGGAACCCTGATTAAAAGGGAATGCTGGGAATTATGATGTATGTTGGTAATCCAGTAACCAGAGACCCTTTATATCAGAGTTACACTTTACACCTGAGTCTGCACTGTTACCCCTACTTACATCAGAGTTTTGAGTGTTCCTCCTTAAATCAGAACAGGAGCCAGGAGCTGTGTAGTTTTGTGACAAAAGTAATACACCTTTTATGGAGGTGTGCCTTTAATAATTCATATGGTAAAAAATAGATAACCAGCCTGTTGCTTTAAGAAGCCAGGTTCCAAGATGGACGGCCCGTCCGCTCAGAGGGAAGCAGTGGAGAGTAGAATGCCTGTCAGTGCAGGGACCACATGTATCCGACGTCTCAGTGTCCCGGAAGAGGCCGGTTTCCGGGACATGTTTCGCGCGCATGCTGCAGCTCCACTGAGAGTTCCAACCCTCCATCTCTCCACATCGTGCTGATGTCATCCGGGACACTGGGACGTCGGATACACGTCGTCCCTGCACTGACAGGCATTCTACTCTCCACTACTTCCCTCTGAGCAGACGGGCCGTCCATCTTGGAACCTGGCTTCTTAAAGCCACAGGCTGGTTATCTATTCTTTACCATATGAATTATTAAAGGCACACCTCCATATAAGGTGTATTACTTTTATCACAAAACTACACAGAACCTGGTTCCTGTTCATACTTTCCACAAACCGATGTGTTTTTATCATGGCAGCAGTGAGTTTTTTCCCCACTAATCACAGTTGACATATACCATTCACCTATTTCCTTTGGGACACATCTGTGCGCTTTTATCCAGACCATTCTCCTCCTTAAATCAGAGCTCCCAGAGTTCTGCCTTGCATCAAAGTTTGCAGAGTCCACCCTTACAGTGTAAGGAACTCTGCAAGTTCAGATGTAAAGGGAAACTTTGCAAGATCAGATGTAAAGGGGAACTCTGCAGGTTCAGATGTAAAGAGGTAACTCTGTGAGTTCAGATATGAAGGGGAAACTCTGTGGATTCAGCTGTAGAGGGGGAACTCTGTGGATTCAGATGTAAAAGGGAACTCTGTGGATTCAGATGTAAAGGAGGATCTCTGTGGATTCTGGTGTAAGGGGGGACTGCTATAATTAAATCCATAGGATTACAAATGTTATTTAATTAATTAAAAAAATATATGTATAGTATATACTACAAAAGAAATTTGCTGTGTGCTGCTAAAGTGTTCCGGTTTGGCTTGAAAAAAAGGTGTCAACCCTACTCAAGAGGGCAGGAAGTGAACCTGCTGCTCAACATGTGGAAGGGTCTCACTGCAGGACCATAATAAAGGGCCCTGCGATGGAGTAAAGGGCCCTGGGATCAGTGGAAAGGACTCCAGGCTCTGAAAGAAGGGCCCCAGCACCATAGGACAGGGTGGCCCTTCATAGTTTCTTGCATCAGGGCCCTGAAGGTTCTAGTTATGCCTCTGTTCAGTGCCATTGTTATTTGACAGCTTTATGGATACTCTCTCTAGCAGACCACATCAAAAGTGTGAACTGATCTCCGGTATGAAATGCAGCAGCAGGGCCGCCCAGGCAGCAGGGGGAAACAGATGTGGGCAAGGAGGGTAATTAGCCTGTTGGGGTGCAATTACTGAAATCAGGCCACTGAAAGCCAACAGGAATGAGCACGGCCACTGGTAAGGATACGGGGCACCAGCTAGCAGAGAGGCCTAGGCAGCAGGGGGAATCAGATGTGGGTGAGGTGGTCTTATTAGGTAGGATGTACAGGGCAGGGCCCCATTATTTCTAACAGCATCCCTGTGGGGGCTTACAGCTAACATTAATGGAATAAGTTTCACCAACAGATGAAGCGAATACAGGTAAAATATGGGACAAATAGCTATCCCTGACTACCCAATCCTAATATCTGCGGTGAAAGTCAGCCTCCAGATTGCCGTTTGCTGCACCTTTCTGTGGGGGGCAGCCATAGAAGACTTGTCTGCATAAGTCTGGATGTGCCACAGTAAAGCACCCTAGGTTTCTGGATTGTAGCTTGAAAGAAATTGGAAGAAGTGAGTATTTGTAGGTGTGTGCTGTCAGTTTCATTAGTGAATGTTCATGTCATGTTTCCTTTAAATGACTACCATTACATCAACTAATTAACCTTTGTGAAATGACAATGAGTAAACAGAAAATATTCATGGTGATAAGCAAGCAGAGCACATAAGCTAACAATATTGATATTAATAAATGTCTCCTTGATAATTTGTGCCACAATTAAAAATCTGAAATAAATATAGTGGTGTGTATTTGAAAAAAAATGTTATCTTTGTTTTGGTGGTGCAAATGTATTGTCTAGTTTCCAATTACCCAAATAAAATGATCACTTTTTTATTGTTAAGAATATTAGTAACAACATCAATTCTAATTCCACAGAGGAGAGGAGGGAAATATTAACAGCACAAATGTCTTTGGCACATATAAAGCTTAATAGATGGTAATGAACTTTGATTCCCTTGGCTTCTATTCCCCTAAAAAAGAAGGGTTAACAAGCATAACACCATTACACAATAAGAAGCAGAGTTGCCTTTGTTCTTGAGAACACAAAGCAGATGAGATCATACATTAATTCCCATGAGTAACCCCACTCTCCTGCTCAGTCTGTTTTGCTGTGTTTGGATGATTAACTTGGTGGGTGGGGAGGTCCTACAGACTCTGGAGCCTTTTTTCATATTATTGTCTCCCCCCTTCACACATCTATTCTCTCCCTGTTGTAGCTAAGCTGTTGTGATCACAAAATAAGGAAATCCGTGCCTGTTGTTTCATTTCTTCCTTGGCTAACTTGGTTTTATTTAAAAGTCACTCTTTTGTTAATACCCACTCAGTATACAACGTTTAATTTTTTTTTTATCTGTTGGTTAAAGCAGGGAATATAAAACAAGGACAGCGTACGTGCTTTTATGTGAAACTTTTGATCTGACTTCTGGGATAGAAACATTTTCAAACAGTTTGTAGTTAGTTACTTAGTAACTAACTACCTACCTATCAAGCCTTAAAAACTGGAGCAGACCCCATATTGAAGCATGATATTTGCCAGCAGGGAAAATAAAACTAATACATTATACATCTCTATGTGCTTTTATGTGAAACTTTTGGCCTCCTGATTTCTGATATAGAAGCATTTTCAAATAGTTTCTAGTTAGTTACTTAGTAACTATCTATCTATCTATCTATCTATCTATCTATCTATCTATCTATCTTAATGGACTGGAACACACAATTGCATTTTAATATACTTTTTGAAAGATACATGAATATGACTGAATGACAATTAAAAACTGAATGTAGCATACAGGAAAACAAATATTTTATTATTAAGCTCATTAATGTTTAAATTGCATATAAGCCCAATTACTAAAATCTCATAAAAGCTTTTTTTATGTAATTTCTAAAGTAATTCTAAATATTTTTAAACCCACAGCTTTCATTAAAATAATACCTGGTAATCCTGCTATGAGGGTCCTTTTTTCTGGCTAAAGCCTGCTGTCAACTGATGTCACAGAGACGCTCTAGGCTATGGAAGGATCCCAACTATATTGTCAGGATCCACCAAGCTAGAGAGAGGAGGGAGCATGATCTAAGTGGAATATAAAACATATTTGTTGAAGTGAAAGACAATTGCCAACTTTCACAAACAGTTATAAGAACTCACTCATCAATAAGTTAGTCCTACTGGTGGTAATCTTTAGCATAGAAGGGCAGCATTGAGGTGAGTATGTGTGTTTGTTTTTACTATATCTAAACGTTTCCTTCAAACAGGCATGGTCCATTATTATAACCCTCAGGATAATCACTCTGAGAAAAGACATTTAGCCATCGCTGGAGTACCAGTAGAACAGAAGAGACTGCAGAAGATTAGCAGCACTAAATGCAACAAAGGATGAAAAAAGGTTAAAACAAGTATTTTGTTTAAAAAAAACAAGCCAGCTTAAATATTGATCAGCCAGTTTGTGCATCGCTTTACAACATTAGGGAAGACAGTACAGTTACAATACAACTCAATACAGGAGGAACCAGAGGGCCCTGCTTGTTAGAACTTACAATCTAGGAGGGACAAATCTCCAAAAACAGAGACTATACCTAAGTCAGCAATATGCTGACAATTGCTGTATGTGATTTGTAATATCAGTGTGCATAATATGTAACATAAATCAGTTTAGGTGCTATTAAACCTCTAAGTGCTAGATGGGCTTTTGCAATAGGGTGCAAGCATGTACAGAATGGGCGGCACAGTGGCTTACTGGTTAGCACATCTTCCTTGCAGTAAATGGGTCATGGGTTTGATTCCCAACTATGGCACCTCCTGCATGGAGTTTGCATGTTCTCCCTGTGCTTGTATGGGTTTCCTCTGGATACTCCGGTTTCCTCCTACTCCTCAAAGACATGCTGGTAGGTTAATTGGCTCCTGCCTAAATTGTCCTAGTTTCATCCCTGGCCAGACGGGACCTCCTGCATGGTAGGGGTTGGGGAAAGACCTGGCAACCTACCCTGTAAAAATAATTGCTAAGAGAATTCATGGAAAAAGTCGCTTATGAGTGACGGTCCATGCAATCGCCAAGGGCCAGATATGACTGAATGGATAGATAGATGTACAGAGTACTTGCACATTATGGCATGTTTACCTAACATATGTATCTTTTTCTGATGCAGGCTCTGTACCCCGCTGCCACTATATCCACCACTGCTACATCCAGGAAGTGGCATTGCTATGGGGGTGCGGACCACACCCAGGTGACACTCATGGCCGCCCAGATGCCAGTATGAGTCCGATTTTTCCTGTCCAATAAACATCCGTGATACAGGAGAAGCTATTTGTAAATGTAGGGGTGGCTGGCTGCACCTGTGTTGGCACAGTATGGTAATTACACTGTCACTGTGCACAGTTTCCCCCTGCACAAATGGAAGAGGAGAAAGGCTGGATCTGTTCTGCCTTCTCTCGCCCCTCTCTCTTTGTGCAGCCCGTGCAGTGCAGTGAAGGAGATATGTGGACGGACACAGCAGCCGGCAGATCCAACATGCATACAAAACTGAGTGATTGAGTGATGAGCCTCCAGGGGCCATCCAAATGTGAGCAATGTGACCGGGCTCTATCCCCTCCTTGCCTATCTTCTCTCCTTCAAATCTCATTTTTAGGGTGGAACATGTAACATGTTCTTGATCATGCAGTCGCGGCCCACTGTCCCCCCCCCCCCCCCGTGACAGAAGTACGGGGAGAAGTTCCCCATACAAGTTGTCTCTTTTAAAAAACAGCACAGCCATGCAGGGCTCTGCCCACACAGCTTCGTCATTCATTTGCAGTGCTCTGTGAATGAATGAACTATAAGTCCCCACAGCCTTAGTGGCTGTCATCTTGTAGTTCTCAATGAGCTACCATGGTTCTGTGGAGCGCCCTGGTAGTTCATTGATTCTTCCTGTCAGTAAATCTGCTTGCCTGTACATCCCATACAGGCAAGCAGATATATTGACAGGTCCGCAGGAGACCTGCATGGCACCAGCAATCTGCTGATTGCTGGTACAATGCTTTACAGGCTCCTGCAACCAAAAATAATAAATGCACATTTTTGTACATACAAAAAAATGTGCATTTATTATTTTTGGCCAAAAGTTGAACTTACCTTTTAAATGGGATCACACTAGTTTGCTGTGGTTTGCATGCATTGCTGGCATATCTACAGTTTTCCTGCATTTTACCTTCAGTCATAGCTGCCGTTCTAGAGATTTCTATTAGGATGAGCATTTTTTTTCTGCATTTTCTGAAAGCTCACCAAAAGTCACTGCATCAATGATGCACTTTCAGGAAGCGGGAAAATAATTACTCGGGGGGGGGGTGACACCATGTTTTATCGCACCAGGTGACACCAACCCTGACGCCACTGCATCCAGATTCCCAAACATCCTCTTTGGCCATTGGGGGCCACTATTAATGTAACTCCCGCAAATGCACTATACAGTGTACACAGTAAAAATGTTTAAAATTGCAAGGGAAAGATGTTTTTGGTAAAAGTGACTTTACATGTCTCTGGTCAAAAATCACTACCACCTAGCAATTTTTTTATTTTTAGAGTGTTTTTTATTCTTTAAAATATATCAAGACACAGGCAGCTGTATGACTTTCCAGTTTCTGAAAGTGATCTGAATCTACACAGGAGATTTTAAATAAAAGTTACCATTTTTATGTAATTGACTTTTTCTGTTGTGTCTGACTTAGAAAGTGTCATTTATAAGAGAGGACTGCTTTGTCCACTGCAGCACGTGCAATTGTAATGAGACAATATTATCTGTATCAGTCATCCTGATGACAGGCTATTACAGGAAGAACTGACTTGATTATTTGTACTCATTCCAGACTTCTAGCATAAAAAACTGTTGGCTGTAGATGACTACTGCAATAGAAGACATACTGAGCACTCACCAGGCAAGCCTTGCATAATAATTCATAATAATGATTAGCTTCATCTGTTAAATGGTTTACTAGTCTTGGTTCATCTATTATGTGGCTCACTAGCTTTCATTCAAGCATGCCTGCAGGGACCCAAGCTAACATAATTGCTGGCAGGATTTTTTGTGTAATTCTCGAGAGGCAGTTTGCTACTTGTGATGAGTGAACGGGCCTGAGTTCAGTTTGCTGGATGTTGCCCCAATTCAGCCTAAAATCCGCAAGCCCTGAATTCCATTGTAGTCTATGGGAGCCAAATCTTGTTATTTTCTGCCATTTTTTCAAGGCTAATTTTCAGGCTATTGTTATAAAAATACCATTTAGCAGGGAGTGAAAGGCGTAGTTCACCTTTACCGAAAACTGCCTATGCAGATAAGGGATGTCTGTATATAAGAACAAGCTGTGCAGCTTTGACCAAAGCTGAATAATGCTCTTACTCTAGGTGTAGACCATTGATGTACCTCATGAATCCTAATTGGAATACTCTTAATGTATTTCTAAGGACTTTGCTAAGAGAATCCCATCTATTACCGTTCACCTCCACCATAATAGGAGTGAGCTCTGTCTCTGATTTGAGAGCTCGCTTCTGTGATGGTGAAGGTGAAAATTAACTCATCGCAACCTCATAGCAATGTCCTAGAAGTTTTCCAGTCAGGCTTCATGAGAAACAGTACATGGCCCAAGGGCATTGTTCAACTGTAGTCAAAGCTTTTATAGTTTTTATCTACAGATACCCCTTATCTGCATAGGAGTTTTTTTTGGCAAAGGTGAAGCAAACCTTGAAAAGAGATTAACCACTTCCTGCCCATAGGACATCATATGACTTCCTCGGATTGAAGTGGGTATAGCGGGATGATGCCTGTAACTCCGGGCATCATTCCAGTATCATAATTTTCTGCTGTAGATTCTCTTTTCAGCAGAAGTGATTCGAGTGGCTGAACAGCCAATTGATCACTTATCTGGGTGGACAAAAACAAACGCACATACTCACCTCACTGCTGCAGCATTGGTGTAATGCTGCAGCTGTCCTACGCTGATTCTAACACTGTGAACTGAGCAATCACATGACCGCTATTGCTCAGTTCATCTTCAAATGTCAGAGTAAGAGCAATAATTCTGGCACCAGACTTCCTGTGTAACTTTAAACTGGTAACATATAAAAGCTTTTAAAGCATCACTTATGGAGATTTTTAGGTACCTTAGTTTGGCACTGTTCCATAGGTGTATGTAATTATAAACTATGACATGTTAGTTATCTATTTAGTCGGCATAACATCATCTTTTATGTTGTACCAAACAATTTGGTATTGTATTGTGTTTGTGTTCACTAAAACTCATTAAACTGTATTTTTCATGAAAATTTGCATTTGATAAAATGCAACATAAAAAACTGCAACAAAAATAATCTCCAGGGCCTCTGCTTAAAAAATAGATAATTTTGGGGGTTCTAAGTAATTTTCTAGCAAAAAATGCTGATTTCCACATGTATGAGATAAATGTTAGAATTGATATAGACTGGAACTGGTTAATAAATCAATTACAGTGGGGGAATGACTGGGAAAAGAATATTTTGGGAAATTCTGGAAACAAAATTAAGTCCATCGTTGTTGTCACATTAAAGAAGAAAATTTAGCATGTTTTAACTATTTTTACTATTAGAATATATCTATTGTTTGCATATTGAAATAGAAAATTACATCACTGTTTGCCATGTGTAGCAATTATATTGGATCACATATATCAAAAACAATTTTGCTGCATTTCAAAGAAGACAGTAATTTGTTGCCAGAGATAACACAGCCGCGCACACACTTACATTTCATTAATTAAACAGTTTCCATTGCTAGGCAATCAATGGCCAGGAAGTGTTATAGCTAATGTATGTATGCACAATGGAAGTCAATGCCATGTCAAAAAGAAGATAATACTTCTAGATGGGTGTGAGGTGCCATTGATTGAATGATTTACAATAGGAATTCCTTTTTCTGTGCACACAATGTACTACATACACAAAGCCACATAGGGGAGGTTGAGTCGTAGACATCGCTGCACAGGTCATCTCAATAAACTATGTATTTATTCTGTGACCTTCAATGTTGCAGCAATGCCCTTATCTTGCTTCAAAGACACATGCCCATGTGTTGATAGCCTCACATCACATGAATGCATCCTTCTATTGTTACCTTTTTTTTAATAGATTTTATCTTAGTTCTTGTTTTTTCCACATATTATAAACATCTTACTGAACTGGCAACAATGGATATATATAGATAAGAGATAGATCAATAAATAGTAAATAGATCACCTATTAAGACATAAAATATCCTGATAAAATTGCTAGTTGACTGGCTGTCATGGTATATCTCTTGTCATTTCTAGTACACAGTATGCAGTATCGTAATTATGATTTTATTATGACTCTCCTGATATGACGACTTTCTGATGCCTACTTTAATCCTACAATTACACCCACTAACTATTCACAAGCAAATGCAGCTGCCCTCATTTTTCACCCTTCCGACAGAGATAGACCAGTTGGTATTTGCAGCTTTTCAGTATCCCTGGTTTGACCATTATCCAAGTTCATTCTTTAAAGCAAGGCTTACACATTATCAAGGGCCACCTACAAAGAACCCCTCAATTTTCCAGTACCTCTCTTTTATACCAAACAACTATGAGGTTTTTGCCTTTGCCTTTCCAAGCCAGTCAAGATCCTCCAGCTCTGCCATAGCCAAATACTGAATTTGCAGCTCTGCAACTTTCTTCATGAATGGCAAGCATGACTTGCAACCTAATGGCCTATGCAGTTGTTCCAGTTGCTGCAAGTTTGGTAAACATTCTTTTTGTTGGGATGACAGACTGGAGGCACATTTCCTAGATGCCCAGACCTAGCAAAGTCAATGGCTCTGTATATCCTGATGGCATGACTATTTCTGGCAATACTCAGATTGATTGCATTACTATAAAAATTATGCTGTGCATAGGTAGGCAAATATGGGAGTTGCTAATTGCGTTTTAAAAATAACAACTCTTCCTGTAGCATTCAAATGTGTTGCCCGTATTTTATATACATGCAGCTTAATATTTGTTTCTTAACCACTTACTTAGTCAGATCTCTTCTTTATCTTTCTGGCCATGTCACATAGAATATTTTCTCATATTTCTTTGTATTTATTTACTATCTTATCTGCCTCACTCTGATGCTGTGACCGGAAATTTGGTTGTATATCAAAAACTGTGAAGGCTTAGTAAATACAAATGAGAAAAATGAAGCTGATACACATGTTGCAAAGAAAATACAGCTTATATCTAGAACATTTACGTTGCACTTTTGTACAGCTTTACAGCTATTAGGTTCAATCAATACCCTGTATGAGTTATTTTAACTCTGTTCATTACTGTATCTTCGGAAAATTTAGAAATGTAGAAAAACGTACAGTTTACAAAAATGGCTGCAGTTTAGCGGTGGAACCTTTTCTAAAATGGGAATTTAAAGTGCATCTAAACCCAAAAGCAAAAAAAAGTCACATTTGGCCCCTTTTGGTCTGTTAAATATACAATTGAAAGTGTTTTGTTGTATCTGTTTTATAAGTTCAAAAAATACCTGTTGATCTTGCCAGAAATCCTTTGACCTGATAACTTCCTGTGATCTCTGACTGTGGTGACTTTTATCAGTTATATTTTTCTCTGAGGATGTCAGATCTAGGCCCCTCTATGTCATGTAGACTATGAGAGGGATAGGGTTCCATAGTTCTAAATCCTATCCTGTTTCCGTTACATCAGAAAGCCACAAAAAAACCCCACAAATTGGATTACCCTCCTTTCCATCTGCAGTATGTAGATTATGTGGCACTCTCAATTATGCAGAATTTTACAGCCCTTTAACCAAGTTACCCAGGAGGGCTGATGTGAAGACTCTGACAGCAATCATTGAAGGACCTTGCAAGTGGGAATTAAAGAAGGTATGGCAAGAAGGCATATCTCACTGCTACAGTGAACCCATTAGAAACATCATGTGTGGACACAGAGACTCACCCTTCCTTCTTGCACATGCTTCCCAAAATCTCCAAATGCAAATGCTCCCATTGCTGTCAATCACAGCCAGCAAGGAGGGAGCGGGTGGCGGTGCTAATCTACGTTCTATGTGTCCCATAGACACACAGAGGTGTAACAGGAGCAAGCTTGCATGAGTTTCCCCAGAGCAAGCAGCTTGCTTTGGGGGCACTCAGCAGGGGGGAGGGGCCAGAAGCATCAGCAGGGGACCTGAGAAAAAGAGGATTGAGGTTGGTCTGTGCAAAACCATTGCACAGATCAGGTAAGAATAATGTATTTATTATTTTAAATAACAAAAAAACAACCTTCATATCTACTTTTAATATCAAGTTATCTGGGAAGTTCAAACAACTTTACTGGCTCCCAGATCACGTTTTCCTGTCTTAAGACATTTCACCCAATTACATATGATGTTTACATGTATGTATATGTGTTTAGCTGCATTTATCATCTATTCAGATCCTGGATGCACAGAATTCAACTTTCTCTTAACACAACTAAAATGACCATACCTTAATGCTGGCTAAAGCACAGTTAACCTGTTTTTGTTGATTATAGACTCCAGCTATATTGGACCTGCTAGAGAAGATCCAAATGACTCCCAGTTATTAATCTTCATCCTCTTGGTTACCGGGTGTCCTGTTTCTGGGGCTTGAAATAGAGCATAAAGACCATGGCTGTTTGGAGCTGATCAGCAGGGGGCTTTGTCCCCAAGAAAACACTCTTATATAGTAGCTACGTTTGCATATAACCTTATCCTCATCAGAATGGGATTTTTCTGTTCTGATTACAACAAAGAACTTTGTCCTGAGTCTGTCTCAGGCCTCTCTGATTCTTGGGGAAAGGACCACCCTACTGTCTCCTATGGAGCTGACTCTGTATGTTCTTCAAGTCAGGTTAGTCATCACTTATCATCATCATATACATTTTTACATTGTTATACTTGCTTTGGTTTACTCTTCAATAACCTGATCCTTACCCCTTGACTTGATGACTGGTGTGCAACTACATGGGAATATTGTTCGAACTCTACTCCAGTCACTACCTCAATGTAAGTTTATAATGTTGGCCCTCTGTTTCCAAGTTTTTGATTTGTGCTTGGAAGGTTTTTTGGCACACCTCCACATGCTCTCAATGCCTCCACCCACACCTACATAGGCCATCCTCTTCCCTGTACTTAGGAACATAAGTCCCACCACTCTTGCTTACCCAATCTCTCCACCCCCCTATATCCATTGCATGTCTCCCTGAAATATAAAAGTGTGACGGCAGAAAAAGACAAAGGGGTTTATAGAGATTAGACTTTACCTTAGCCCATGATCTATTCGCTGACACCTCCAGATATCAGTATGCCCTCCCTAACTCTGTCCTATGAAAGATAAAATGCTTTTTTCACTCCCACCAACTCTGAGATATCTTGAGAATACACCACCCCTCTAACAGAGAGTACACTTTTTATCCCCATACAGCCAAAACATAGCTGAATGTACTTTTTACTAATAAAGCATACATTTCTTCCATTAGCCTTGTCTACAACAATAGACTATATTACCTTCTCTGACCATGACACAATAACTGTACAATAGGGCTTACCCTAATGGTACCCTCATGGAGAAGAAGACATGGCATCTCAGTGAAAGCCTCTTTTAGGACCTTGTGGTCCATGAGGACCTTAAAATCTAACTGGTTGTTTACTTTGACACTAAAATCCGACCAGAAACAACTCTTTCAATCTGACTAGCTCACAAACCATTTATCTGTCAAAGCCTTAGAAAACATGGCTCCAGAATATAAAAAGTAAAAACTTGGAGAAAAGGTCTCCGGATGTAATGCATAAAACTTCACAATTGTCAGATAAAGATACTAACCTAGCTTTGGCTGAAGACACCCTTACAGTGGTAGTAAACTGTGTTAAAGATAACAAACTGGTCCTCCTGCAGGCTCGTTCATGTCATAATGTGCTAGTATGCCACCTGCTGCTACACATGTAAATATCTCCTAAATGGTCCATGTTTAGGATATATTTACTGCACCTACATGTAGTCTTTATTATAGGCTTACTTGTAGGTACAAGAAGAGGAGTTTTCTACTGCTTTCCAACTGCCTCGGCAAAGCAAAAGCCAACTGACTAAAAGCAGAAACGCCAAACTTACATCCTTTAGACAAAGGAGCACCAAAGCATACCACTCATCAGAAATAATAATCACTTTCAAAACATACTACAATCCCTCTGTAGTTTACCTATGTCAAGTTGCCAACTAAAGACATGTATACACCCTGGATCAGATCAGATCCTACATTATGATGTTCACTCTCCCCACTCTTTTGGAAGATTATATATCCCAATTAAAAACCCTCATGACCCCTAAAGAGCTACAATGTTCCTTTGCAAATTCAAAAACAGGCAAAGCGTCAGGCCCAGATGGTCTCACTATTTAATATGACAAAATGCTCAAAAATCAACTAAGCAACACTTTTCAAAAGCGTGCAAAGCTTTACCTACTGATATCTGATCTACCAGATGCTCACATCACTGTCCTTCCAAAATGGCAAAGACCCTTGTAAGTGTTCAAATTACAGACCTATATCTCCCTCCTTAATTTTAACCTAAATTGTTTTACAAAATGCTGGCCAAAAGACTCACTCTGTTTATGCAGAATTTGATCCATGCAGACCAGGTGGGTCTAATTTCTGAACATTAAGCACACACAAGAAAAACATTTGATTTAATTTATGTTGCACAGTCAAGGGCAGTTCAGCTCATTTTACTTTCATCAGATGCAGACAAGGCCTTTTACCATGCTGACTTGTCTTTTATTGAATAGGTTCTAAAACACGTCAGTCTGGGGTTGCTTTCTCATATTATGATCCTATACTCAAATTTCCCCTGAAAAGATGGACAAGTTGATACACTTTTCTCATAAATTCTTTATCAACTTGTATCTGGATGCTGACATGGTGGTATAGATTCCCCACAATTTTATAATAATTTTACCCTTTGTTTGATCCTTCATGTTGAAGATGGGGAAAAGTAGAGAGATCCCTTCTACATATATTTGGACTGGTTCCAAACACAGACCCTAATCCCACAAAAGTTCACAAACCATCATGTCCCACCAGCCAAGCATACTTTCTTCTCCATTACAACCCCTATCCAAGGAAAACTTACAAACAATCTGCTCTTGTTTATAGAATCAATGCTGCCAGGATGTGTGTACCAGCAATAAGGGGAACATATGCCTCAAATGATAAAATAATGTTTTTCCAGGATTACCAATATCAAACACGTGGGAGATTTTGCATCTGTGATCAGCAGAACTGAAGAGGCCTTCACACAGAGGTAGTTCTACTAGTTCTAAAACACATACACAGTGAAATACAAAGCTTATATTATCTCCTCACAAGATTTAGGTAATGCTAGACAGAACTAACAGGGGGGTTGAGACACCCATCTTATCCTTACCTCCCCTTTTCCCCTACTACTATGTCCCATTCATGTGCCTTATCCTGTATCTGGTTACCAACTCATTTGTCCATGTGGATGCCTGATTCTTCAGTTTTCATGTTCTCTTCTTATTGTCTACTTTTACCCATTCATTTTCACTGTATTACTGAAAATTGCAGGATTTTGGAGAGAGCAAGAATCATACTCTAGAGAAGTACTGTAGAAGTGAATTTAAATATGGTTTATAAATCTACTGTATCATGTGCACACTGTTTGGCATTATGGAATGTACGGTGTTCTTCTTGAACTCTGTTTAATAGTACTGCTTAGACCTTGAAGAAGGGGACATACCCCGAAAGCTTGTCCTCAAAATTGTATGTTAGTGCAAATAAAAAAAGTATCACGGACAGTACTCAATTGTTTCTGTAAAAAAAAAAGACAAATGAGAGAAAAAGAAAGAGAGTTGCGGTCTGCTAAATATACTTAAACTGACAGAGCAAAACAAAGAATGTAAAACAAATAATTATAAAAACATTTAAAGCCTTGCTCAGAAAGGTCAATATGCAATGTGGCAATTGGCAAAATTATTCTTTTAATTAGAAGGTCCAGTTTTACATTTTACACAATATAGTAAAGTTGTTATTACTTTACATGAAGTATAAAGGCAATCTGTGACCAACAAAAAGCACTTGGGCATGAAATAATTTGCTAATTAGCTACAGTGACATGTTTCCACTAAGTTAGATTCCCCCAGATTATTGCTGTAATACAAATTTCAACTTAGGCACAGTCATGTTAAATAATTATCTGTAGTGTCCATTCAAAAGAGCATTGTAGAGAACTTTGATTCTATTATTGTTTCTAAGCAGCTATCTGCAAAATGACCAATATTGAAATAAAAATCTCCAGAACTACTAATTTTGCATTAGTTATTATCAAGGCTGATTTACTAAAGGTGTAGCGAATAGTCACTCAATTCATTTTGTGAATATTCACTTCAAGTATGGAATCATTGATGTAAATATTAACACAATTTATTATATGAAAATTCTTTTGGTAAATCAGCCCAAATGTCTCAGTTTTTGCTATTGAACCATGATGTTTCCTGGCACATCACATATTTACTGTAATTACAACATTTACTATGCAGTAGTTAAACAGCTCAATACAATGTTTCTTACAGCCACCAATTACAAAATGTTAGTTCACCATTTCAGAAAAAATGAAAAGGTGAACTAACATCCCACACCCTCCAAATGCTCCAGTCCCCACTGTACTTACCTCCCCTGAGTGATGCTTTGTCAATGCCCATACAGCCGGTGTAGCAGGTCCAGGATTTAAAATCCCCACTTATCTCCATCTTCATTCTCTAGGGCTTTCAGGATGACTCAGAGTGCTTCTGATTAGTCAGTGAGGACAGCGCATTACCCACAGAAGTTAAGGACAGCAGAAACTTGGGGGTGGGGAGGGTGAAGAGTGTTAGTTCACTATTTAATTTTTTTCTGAAAAGGTGTTTAAAATTAAATGTGATTAGGAGGTTCTGGTAGGAAATAATGTATTCATATTCTTAGCAAGCATTGCTGAACTGTGGATGCACTGTGAAGACAAAATAAAGAAGATTTGAACTCTGTAAACTACACCACAAAAGGAAGTTAGAAAGCAAAGGACGAGTCATCAGTCATTTTCTGAAACCAGAGACATCAGTACCTTAGATCTCACACTGCAGATATACAGTTATAATATAGCAAATCTTATTTTACTTTTTGAGTTCAAGACTACTTTAAGGCTTCTGTATCAGGTTAAAGGTCAATTGTAAATGTTTCACTATCATATTTACTGCCCCTGCTTTTTGCTCAGTTTCCTAATCTGTGATCTTTGTAGTGAATGTTGAATGTGTACATGCTGTTGTAAGGTCAGTGCTGCCACAATATTCAATAACTTCTTTATTTCTGGCTGCTTTCTATTTCTACCTTCTATTACCTTTGAAATGAGAGTTAATGGAAGCAAAGGGGAGTGTTACATACATGACACATAATATAAAATATAATTAAATATTTGAAATATTTCCTTTCTCTACTTTACATTTAAAAATAATTTTACATGGTGCTGAGATATCACGTTAATAATAAAAAATACATTATCTATAACTATAATATAACATTTCTAAAATGGAAAAACAGAATGTTTATAAACCTATAACTATAATATAACAGAATGTTTATTTCTGCTTTAGAATGCTACATTTGAGAATTGAGATGTTTGCATACAGCTGTATTAATCTTTTTATCAATCTTTCCTTTTGTCTAGATTGATAAAATTCACATTGCAACTTTCTATTATAATTATTATGTGTTTATTTGTGAGACATTGAATGCTATTCAACACTACAAACAAACGGCAACTGCCCCAACCTATAACTGGCCTTTGAAGCAAAGAGCACATGGAAGGGCAATGCATGTCAAACAGCAACAAAAAAAAATTCCCAACTCATCTTACCAACTAGCCTGCAAACAATCAAATTATCCTGTCTAACAATTCAAGTTAAGAATGCTTTTTACTCTGTGTCCTTACATAGATAATCCACTGGTATGGTAGCCAAAAGTGCAATGGACTTCATAGCCCACTGTTGTCTGCAGTATCTGGTATACCAAAGTCCAAGCAGAGAATCATATTTCATTGCCATACTGCAATTACCAGTGATGCTGTAGGTGAAAACCAGAAATGACAATTCTGAGTTCAGGTAATTTAAGACTTTAGGTGATTTCATTTAAAACTCTGTTTTTAATATACATATTGAACAAGAAGACATCTCTAAAGATAGCATATAAGATGTGCCTTAACCGGTGACCTTGCATCAGAATAAGCAATTTCTCTCGTTGCTTCTTGGTTAAGGTCACAATTCAAATTGCTATTAAACCCATGTGCAATTAAATAAAATGAAGGAGCATCATTTGCACACTTGATCAATTGCCATTTTGTTTTAGCCTCAATGCCCTTGTTTGGGAAAACAAAAACAACTAGAATACTCTCCAACAGCATTGGCATCTATAGGGTGTCTCCATTGCCTTGCAGAGTCTCCCTTACGTGCTTGCTCTCAGGACTACACCTGTTCACTAAAGTTGATACAGTAAGAGCAGCTATTCTCCAACTACTAGTTCTCAGAATGACAGTCTCCTCTGCAAACTTCAGTGTTTCTCTGCCCACGACTTCTCAGATTGACAGCCGCATTTGCACCTGTATGTACAATGTGTTCCTGATATGAATTTGGTAAAGTAGGTTTTGGAGCAGATTAAGACAAAAAAACTTTAAAGTGCAGCTAGTATAACTGATCTAAAAGAAAACAGTGAATAATTGGTGAGGTTTAATACCACTTTAGACAGTGTGATATTGGAGTCAGGCCAGAAAGAGGGCACATTGCAAGCAGTAGGATCATTGAGGAGAGGCTTCCATGTTTCTCTAATAGTTTCTACCTTGCTGGTCTGAAATGATGCAGAACATCATGCTGGATGGTTTGTGCAATATTGACACAATAATAGTCACACAACATAATCAAAAATACAAAAAGATATGCAGAAACATCTTACACTTTAAATAAAAAAAAATTAAAATTGGAAGCCTAGTACCTCCTGATCACAACCACCGTAGGCGAAATTTGCCTTCTAGCTGCATCTTGGGAATTGTAGGTCATTCTGTAAGACTTATTCGCCCTAATATCTAGCCTTCATGCTTAGCTTCACAAGAAATAGTCTGCATTCCTTTGCTCCTTCTGGTCCTTTTTACCCCAGACATTTTCTTCAACCAAAATAAATGGTCAATTTAGCAGAATTGATTTAGTGTGTTGCGAATAATTATGAGTTAAGCAATGGAAAGGTATTTCATTAGGCATCAAGACTGTATTAGAATTGTTCATTTATATACTGTATATCTTTGCATCTTCTGGTTACATAGTCAGGTTGAAAGTGGACACCGTTTAATGTGTTCAAAATGTGTAGTTGTTTCCCAGCTTCACAGTTCATGTATTTAATACATGTTAATGCAAAAAGATTCTTATCTTGCCAGTATGATTGCATGAAAATGTGGCAAAGAGCTCAAGAGGCAACCAAGATTTGCCATAATAATACAATTCATTTGTATGAATGAATGACCAAATTTGTGCAGCCATATCAGCATCAATTTATTTGGATAATAGGCCATAGTCTGGCCTGTATCAGCAGGCAAAAAGTCTCAGGGCCTGTGCTAATTTCAAAGGATGTGATGAAATGTTTATGTCATTGAAAAGTGAACAGGCAGAACCAAACACAATACAGAACCTCAAGAGATTAGGGCTGGTGGAAAGAAAGTGTGGTCAGGACAAGCAGCAGATAAATGCAGAAATAGGGGAAAGTTCAAGGTGATACCAAAGAGTAATCTGAAAGCATGTAGTATCCAGACTAATAGCATAACACGCCTATGTTCAGGGACTGACTTAAAGGGTAACTCCACTTTCATGGTAAAAAAATAGCAAATAAAAAAATAATATATCATATACAATTGCGACACAAGTTATATTGTAAATGACTGTTATTAAAATGTACCTTTCCTTTCAATATACAGTGTTGTCATTTTCTGTAAAATGCAATGAAATATGGCTACCTGGAGGTGTTCTGTACATAGAATGTGCACAGATTGCCCCCCAGAAACATCATTTCCTGCTTGTGTGATCGGCTTACTCATTCTCCCAGAAGTCTGCACTAAGATACAAATCAGATTTCAGGCATCCCCTTTAACACAAATGTCCTTTTTGGTGAGATACTCTCAACTGGAAATCACGTCTAAAGTGATGCAGACCCTGCAGTTTTCCTCATTAAAGCCCTGCAGGTGCACCAACTGATTGATAGATTTAAAACCACTCCTATTAGATTTACTTTGCTCATGGACACAGACAAACAATCAGCACTTTCTTCAGAATAACAAAAGGTAGGAATCTGCAGCAATCTTGCAGTGTACATTGATCACCCAGGGGGACTCTATTTAAGGACTCCTGAATGAGGCCAGGTGTGGTTGTACTTCAGTACTGATCATCATCCAGCATATAGCGGAAGCTGCATGGCTATCCTTTCAGATAGCATTTCTCTGTATTAACCGCTTCCGCGCCGCCCTGTAGCAGTATTTCCCAGGTACGCAAAATCACATATATATATATGATTTTGCAGCTCGTGGCCTCGGCTGTCAGTCACTGGATCCCAGCCAGTCATTCCCCGCCGGCACCAGGCGATTGCCGAGTATCACTGACAGAGGAGAGACCTGTGTATAGACAACACAGATCTCTCCCCTGTCAGCTCCTGCACACTGCTTTGGATGGCTCTGCAAAGCACATGCATACAAAGCAGTGTGCTTACAGTGTAAAGCACACACAGCACACAGTAAAACAGAACACAGCACACAGTTAACCCTTTGATCACCCCACATGCTAACCTTTCCTGCCCAGTGCCATTAGTACAGTGTCAGTGCTTTTTATTAGCACTGATCACTGTACTGGTGTCACTGGGGATGCCAGTGACAACAAGTCAGTTCCCCCTCACTGTCAGAATGCCTGCCGAAGTCTTGCAGTCACTGATCACCGCCTTTACTAGTAAAAAAACAAAACAAATTCCAGTATATATACCGTCATTTGTAAACGCTATAACTTTCGCCTAAACCAATTAATTTACACGTATATGGGATTTTTTTTAGAAACGACATGTAGCAGAATACATTTTGGCCTAATTTTATGATGAAATTTGATTTTTTTATATTATTTTACTGGACATGTTTAATTGCAAAAAGTCAAAAATATTGTTTTTTTTCTCAAAATTTATGGTCTTTTTTTGCTTATAGCACGGAAACAAAATGCAGAGCCGATCAAATACCACAGAAAGAAAGCTTTATTTGTGGGGAAAAATGGCTGTAAATTTCATTTGGATGCAGCATTGCATGACCGCGCAATTGTCAGTTAAAATAACGCAGAGCATTATTGCAAAAAAATGGCCTGGTAAGGAAAGGGGGTAAATCCTCTGGAGGGCAAGTGGTTAAGGTATGTACTATCAGTATTTACCATGTGCCTATGGTTTGGGTCACCTTACATATATTTTACTATGTGCATAAATGCTTTCCAAGCAATCTCTTGATTATAGGAAAGTAAAATAATTTCTCAATGTGTGTGTTACTTGAGATTTATTATTTGCTAGCATTGTAAACCATTATAATGACCCTGAACTAATCAGATTTACTCCCTAGGATACATAAACCTCTGTTTAAAATCTGTGCAGTAGATTGGTCAGCAGAGGGTGCTGATGATGTCAATGTGACTCCAATAGTAAACATTTAGAATATACAGTATGAATCAACAGGAAATAGCATCGCATATTTGCCTGAACTTTGAACAAGGAAACTGTATATTAACTTCTGTAATGCCTGAACAGTTTTTTTTATATTTCTTACATCCAATTATCTTTACAAATATTTTCATGGTATATGCTTTTCCACATTTAATCATGAAATGTGTAAACCATGCAAAGTAATTCCATCACGCAGTGATAATAATTCCCTCATTGATGTCTGTATTATGATATTACTAAATGAACACTGGACAATATGAACAGTTCACATTAGCATTATTTTAATTACAATTGCAGATTTGTTAGAAATGCCTTGCTTTTGATTTATAATATGTTTTTGTAATATAATAATATAGAATAGATGGGTCTTTGGTCTGTACACAATACAGAATGAACTGTATGGAGACATCTCATCAAATATTTTCTTATGCTTGTTGCACCCTCTCCATAATTATATGAATTATTCATTGCAGAAGACAATTTCCTCTTTCTCTTCTCTGCTCCTTTCTCTGGTCAGTAACATGCCAATTAAATCAATTGGCAGTAAATCTGATTGGCTGCTGACTCATGTCTGACTGAGCTCTCCTGGGATGTAGACAAAGGCTGCACTATCTCATTCGGGATGAACAATACAACAGACACGCTCTGTTCCATTCATTTGTCACTTCTTTGGGCCTTGCTAAGTGTTTATGTGATCCAAGAACATCGGCACAGCACTTGTTGCAATGATGGTTTTTTTTCTCTAAAATTCACTTGTATTAAATTTAGCCAGTGGACCCAAAGCATCAAAAAGCTTTTTTTTTTTTTCATTGAATAGTAATAGTTCAGCTGTAATAGGTGTATACAGCTAATTTCTGCAGGGTTGAAACACAATAAACATTTCCAGCAGCCAAGCAGTCTTGTACTAAAAGTAAAGTTACTTTTAATGTTCTTTTGTGATAATGATTTGTGTGAAACTTTACACTGGTTGCCAATGGAAGCATTTGGGAATCCTGTGATCTTGGAATCCTGGCATCTGATATATACATAATATACATAAAATACAGTGTTTATTTAATATATACAGTATGTACATAGTTGCAGCAATGTAGATAGCATACACCTTTGTAATAGCAATCACGCTGCATTAAAGAATGCGTGTAGGCAGGTTGCCTGCTGTAGGTATTTTATTTTAGCTGCCCTAACCTGAGGAAAGGATTAATGCTTTTGTTTCTTTCTCCTGGCTAAGTTCACAGGCTTTTCTGGGTCCAATCCCCCTTGTCCTGTGTGTTTATAAGAGGCAAGGGTTCTTGTCCGGGGAGCTAGGAGCAGGGGTGGACTGACAACTCATGGGGCCCCTGGGCAATAGGGGATCATGGGGCTCCTGTGTCCATGCCCAAACTTAAAAATGCCTATGAAAAAGGTACCAGGGGCATCTCATGGGGCCCCCTACTGACCCCGGGCCCTCGGGCAGTGCCCGAAAAATGGTCAGTCCGCCCCTGGCTAGGAGGTTTGCTGAAAAATACAGACAGATACTTATCCGTCATGCCATACCATTAGGGAGGCGTGTGATTGGCCCCAAATTTATTCTGCAGCAGGACAACGACCCCAAACATACAGTCAATGTCATTAAGAACTATCTTCAGTGGAAAGAAGAGCAAGGAGTCCTGGAAGTGTTGCTTTGGCTTTCCAAAAAGCCCTGATCTCAACATCACAGAGTCTGTCTGGGATTATATGAAGAGACAGAAGGAATTGAGAGAGCCTACACCCACAGAAGATCTGTGGTTAGTTCTCCAAGATGTTTGGAATAACCTTCTTACCAAATTTTCTCAAAAACAGTGTGCAAGTATACCTAGAAAAATTGATGCTGTTTTGAAGACAAAGGGTAGTCACACCAAATGTTGAGTTGATTAGGATTTCCCTTCTGTTCATTTTTCTTTCTACTCATCCTGGTAATTGATAAAAATAAACTATGAAAGCTCCTATACTGAAAGCATTCTTATTTTACAGCTTTTTTTCAGACCTTGGTAAAACTTTTGCACAGATATACAGTATATATATATATATATATATACACTATATTGCCAAAAGTATTGTGATGCATGCCTTTACACATGAACTTTAATGGCATCCCAGTCGTAGTCCGTACTGTAGGGACCAATACTGAGTTGGCCCACCCTTTTCAGCTATAGCAGCTTCAACTCTTTTGGGAAGGCTGTCCACAAAGTTTAGGAGTGTCTATGGGAATGTTTGACCACTCTTCCAGAAGCACATTTGTGAGGTCAGGCACTGATGTCGGACGAGAAGGCCTGGCTCGCAGTCTCCGCTCTAATTCATCCCAAAGGTGTTCTATTGGGTGGAGGTCAGGACTCTGGTCCGGCCAGTCAAGTTCCTGTACCCCAAACTCACTCATCCATGTCTTTATGGACCTTGCTTTGTGCACTGGTGCACAGTTTAGTTGCAGCATGCTTTACACCACTGCATCGCACTAGGCGATGTAAGGCTTGGATGCAGCTGCTCGGCCATGGAAACCCATTCCATGAAACTCTCTATGCACTGTTGTTGTGCTAATGTAAAGGCCACATGAAGTTTGGAGGTCTTTAGCTATTGACTCTGTAGACAGTTGGTGAATTCTGAGCACTGTCATGTGCTGACCCCGCTCTGTCATGTTACGTGGCCTATCACTTCGTGGCTGAGTTGCTGCTATTCCCAGTTGCTTCCACTTTTTTACAACACCACTAATATTTGACTGTGGAATATTTAGTAGCAAGGAAATTTCAGGATGGACTTATTGCACAGGTGACAACCTATCACGGTACCACGCTTGAATTCACTGAGCTCCTGAGAGCGACCCATTCTTTCACAAATGTTTTTAGAAGCAGTCTGCATGCCTAGGTACTTAATTTGGAGGTGATTGGAATACCTGAATCCAATGATTTGGAGGTGTGTCCCAATATTGTTAGCAATATAGTGTATATATTACCCTATAAATGATTCTGATCCTAGAAATTCATCTTTTTCCTGTGATTTTTCCCAGTATTTTCTCATTTTGTGAACTTTAGCCCCAATGATGTTTTAACCATATTGATGTCAAGCACACACATTGGCACAAGTTAAAGGGTCCGATTTATACTTCCTGCCCCTCTAGACCAGCTATATTGTGCTTGTGCAGAACAATGATAGCAGCACAGAACATCCCCTTAACTCCCTCCTCGGGACTGCATGTCTCATGATTCTAAGGACCACAGTACTACTACCCCATCTAGACCTCTCTGTGCTAGCATGCACAGGCTCCATCCAAGGCCGGCTTGTCATCTCTTTCTCAGGAGTATATATGTAAGAGTGGCTCTGTGGAACCCTTCAGTGAAATGGAGCCATCCAAGTAGAGGACACCTGGGGCAGTGATCTTATGGCCAGCTCAATGATGAGGAAAGGAAGGAAAAAGAAGAAGAAGCATATAAGGTAAGTGCACAGGTATGCTGCTTTCATTATAAAAATTGTAGAATTTAATAGCAATTTAATGTCCCCTTCTTCATCAGCAGATACATTTTCTTCATTGCCAAACTGCTCTGAAAAGCTTCCAGGAGCAAAGAAGACACCTAGTACCTCCAAGTAAGGGGGCTGGGAGAGTGTTATCTCCAACTAGAGCAACTTGGAAATATTACAAGAAATCCATTTCTCCCTTCTGGTGGCTAAACAAAGCAGAGTACAGAAAAGGGAAGGAGGCATTCAAGCAAACCTATTCCTTTGCCCGGCATGCCTAGCTTAAATTCTTTATGATTTCAGATGTTATTTTTAGGTACAGAAATCTAGAAGGTGAAAGTTAATACCGGCAACTGGTTGTGGTCTAAGGGCCACCACAGACCCGAGCATATAGTATATGGTTTATAATTGTAGAATTTTGTATAGTTATTTTAAAGCTTATTCCTGTGGAAAACCAAAACTGTAACTGGTAAGTGGGGCTTGCCCCTGCACTGCAAGAACTGAATGATCATTTATTTCTAGGGTACTGAAAAAAGTGATTTTACTTTACCTTTACCTTAATTCCTCAAAGTCCCCCCCCCCCCCCCCCGAAGTCAGTGCTCCACTAGACTGTCCTTCTGCGTCCGAACATCCAATGCAGGGATATGGGTCCTAGATTCTACTTGACAATATCGGAGGACCTGCAACTGCCACAGCATAGGGGAAAAAGATACTGCGTGGACTGTCTAGCAACATGCAGGGAAACCATGGGTGAGGGTGATCAGGTAAGTAGAACTGCTTTTTTTAGTTAATGGGGCCTAAACTAGTTTTGCAGTGTGGGGGTAACTCTGTTTTCCCCGGAGTTCAGCTTTAAATCAAAACATATTGACACGTGCAAGACTTAGCCATGAAGTCAGATCCCAGCACTAAAGTAAAACAGAATCAGAGCAGAGTATAAAATAACAATTTTTATAAAAAGTAAGTTAATAGCAGGTATTTTGTGGAGCCTTCACTTAGGCAAGGCATTTTTCATTTACAATTTTAAAATGGAGAACACTCCCAATTACAATGGCAACATGAAATGAATGGACCTATATTTCATTGAATATAAATGTGAAAGTCACATAAAAAGACCTAGAGATACATTATACAATAATAACACAAAATACTGTATGTGATCACTTAAATAATTTGTAGTCTCCATTTAATATTGGATATGGTTAAATCCATCAGATAGCCACGTTGTGGACTGAATATATAAATAGCACCATGCTGTCTTTTCAGAACAGGATAGGAGGTAATTTCTCATCTGTAAATATTCATCCTGTCCTCTGCTGACATGTATATGTCTCAGTTGTTTGTGTAAGTGAAAGGTGAGGTTAGGTGAACATAAGGAGGGAGTTAGGAGCGTCAAAAATTAAAATAAACTCGGATGTGTGAACATGTTCTGTGGGCAGACAGTAAAAACAAACAGGTTTAACATACAGAGGAGGAAGAATGAGTAAAATAAGCAAAGTTTTTGATAGCTGAGGGTACAAGCCTATAAATCAGTTCCAGATCAGAGATCTCTTCCATCATTCATCTGTTTTTTGTTCATGTACATGTTAATAGCACAAGTAAACTGTTCTTCTACAAATAGATAAATATGCAAGAATGTTTTATCATTATTTGGCTGTTGGTTGTAAAAGGTAGACATACCGTATTTGCCGGCGTATAAGACGACTGGGCGTATAAGACGACCCCCCTACTTTTCCTGCTAAAATTTAGTGTTTGAGCTATACTCGCCGTATAAGACTACCCCTCTTCCAATGCACACCAGTGGCAGGAATAGTGCCCCATCATTGGTATCAGTGGCAGGAATAGTGCCCCATCATTGGTATCAGTGGCAGGAATAGTGCCCCATCATTGGTATCAGTGGGAGGAATAGTGCCCCATCATTGGTATCAGTGGGAGGAATAGTGCCCCATCATTGGTATCAGTGGCAGGAATAGTGCCCCATCATTGGTATCAGTGGCAGGAATAGTGCCCCATCATTGGCATTAGTGGCAGGAATAGTGCCCCATCATTAGTATCAGTGGGAGGAATAGTGCCCCATCATTGGTGTCAGTGGGAGGAATAGTGCCCCATCATTAGTATCAGTGGGGGGAATAGTGCCCCATCATTGGTATCAGTGGCAGGAATAGTGCCCCATCATTAGTATCAGTGGGGGGAATAGTGCCCTATCATTGGTATCAGTGGGGGGAATAGTGCCCCATCATTGGTGTCAGTGGGAGGAATGGTGTCCCAACATTGGTGTCAGTGGGAGGAATGGTGTCCCATCATTGGTGTCAGTGGGGGGTGGAATAGTGCCCCATCATTGGTGTCAGTGGGGGGGGGGGAATAGTGCCCCATCGTTGATGTCAGTGGGGGGGAGGAATAGTGCCCCATCGTTGGTGTCAGTGGGGGGGAGGAATAGTGCCCCATCGTTGGTGTCAGTGGGGGGGAGGAATAGTGCCCCATCGTTGGTGTCAGTGGGAGGAATAGTGCCCCATCGTTGGTGTCAGTGGGAGGAATAGTGCCCCATCGTTGGTGTCAGTGGGAGGAATAGTGCCCCATCATTGGTATCAGTGGGAGGAATAGTGCTCCATCATTGGTATCAGTGACACCAATGATGGGGCACTATTCCTCCCACTGACACTTGCTGACCCTGTTCTCGTATGGTGCTGCTGCAGCCAGCATATGTGGTTGCAGCAGCACCTCTACACTGACCACTTACCTGCTGGTCCTGCACTCGATTTTCGCGGGGCCGCTCGGCTCCACCCCCTCGCCGGTGATTGGCCGCCTGTGTGCCTTTCCTGAGCTACAGTTCTGGCGGCCAATCACTGGTGAGGAGGCGGAGCCGAGCAGCCGCACGAACATCCAGTGGCCGAAGTGAAGGCGCAGCCGCGCTTCCTGGACCGGATCGTCGTGGGACCGGAACCAGGTAAGAAACAGCCGCTGCCCACCCCTGTACTTAGTGTCCCTTCCATTGGGGGAAGGGGGGGCGGCGGCGGCAACGCGCCGCCCCCCTAAAAAGTGTCAGTATGCCGTATACCGGCGTATAAGACGACCCCCGACTTTTGAGAAGATTTTCAAGGGGTAAAAAGTCGTCTTATACGCCGGCAAATACGGTAACTGTGGCTATGCATCACTTACCTCCTTTCCCTAATGTTTTTTTATTGCTTAACCTGTACTAGTATTCGAATAACTGAAAGAACTATTATATTCTTATAACAAACTCATCAATAGAGTAGTTAACTCAAAATAACAGCTTAACTTTAATTGCAAGGTGCAGACCCAACAGGCAGAAAAACAGAAGTCCATAGATTCCCCCATCCATGCTAAAAAGTGTCAATGGACAAAGCCCCTACTGCTGGCCATTGTATTCTGACAGCCAGCACGCACAGCTGGCCATTGTATTCTGACAGCCACCACGCACAGCTGGCCATTGTATTCTGACAGCCAGCACGCACAGCTGGCCATTGTATTCTGACAGCCAGCACGCACAGCTGTCAGAATAACCAAACAATGTCTGTATTTTATTAGTTACAGACACTGTTCACCAAGCTTTTTTTTCTGCCTGGCTCCTTCAAATTCTCTAAGTTTGTTGAGCATGATGGTGTTGGCAGGGACACCCATGACTCGAATTTCAGCCGGTTCACAGGAATTGGGGAAAATTTGAGCTGTGTATGGCCAGATTTAGTCTTTCTGCTTTTTGTTGATTTACCCAGTTCTTTGCCAGGTAATTTTCATTCTTTTTGCTGCTCACCATTAACTAGCCTTGATCTGCTGTGATTGCTTTATCACTAATCTTCTTCATGCATGGGGAAAATGCATATTCTTTTTGAAGAAGGGTTGTTCAATCTCCTTCTCTCTACAACCTCCTGAGAAGATGGTAATGTTTGTTATAGTACACTATGCATAGAGGCATGACTACTTCTAAATTCTGTACCCTCAACCCCTGCACCTTTGTGCAGCACCTCCTCACCCTTTTTGGGCTTAGAAAACCTGTGTGCATACCTTTTTCCATGAAGTCACAATTGCTTTTCCTCTTCTGTCCTTAGTATTGGGCAGATCTTGAAAGCTACAGAGAGTGGCACCACATGGTGACATGGTGACATGCTCTTCAGTATTCTCCTATAAACCTTGGGTGGCTGAAAGACATTCCCACTGGGGTCAGCTCCACTGGTGCATTTAGGTTTTGTGCTTCCCTAGGCAACACAAAAATCGGACGCCCCCTCCCCATCGGACCAACCAACACCAATTAACCCCCCCCCGTGCAGAAAGCCTGACAGTGACCAACAACACCCCACCCAAGAGAGCCTTCCGCAGAGAGCCTGACAGTGACCAACAACACCCCACCCTAGAGAGCCTTCCGCTGACACCCACCACCCCCCCTCCACGGTGACAGAGAGAAAGACACTCACCTTCACAGCTTTGGACATCCCCAGGAACAACAATTGGGCTCTGCATACACCATCAAGCAGCCAGCAGCCTCTCTCAGATCTCACCTGGTCCCCACGCCGCATATGTCCCTTCTTCCAGGGGGAAGTGCTGCCCCCTAAAAAGTGCCGCCCTAGGCACATGCCTTGTTTGCCTTGTGGTAATTATACCCCTGGCCAGCTCCATGACTCCCTGGACTCCCACAAAGGGGTTTGAATGATGCTGACACTTTATTCAGTCTGAGAGAGAAGCCTTTATTCAGTCTGGGAGAGGAGCACCATCTAGTGATTGAGAAAACTTATGATAGGGTACAGCACTAGCCATAAGGTGAATATTGCAGCCAGAGCAAAGAAGTATTCGATGGATAGACAGATACTAGGGTCACATGGAAAAGGCAAAATATAGAGAACATAGCATACCAGATAAAGTATTATCATCTGGTTTTCTATTTACATGTGTTCTTTATTTATTCTGGCACAGCAAACACTACACAAAAATGTATCCAGCTTACTGTCTGACAGATAACAGCAGTATTTTTATACGTATTTTCAGTCTTACATTCATACACAGTTTATTACATAGGTTCTCGATCTTCTAGGTTCTAGCAGCTTTTTTACAGGCAGAGAGATCCCAACCTTCAGTTAGGCACCTGTGGTTTCGCAACCAGGTTCCAAAACTCAAGTCCCTCCTTCAAGGAGTCTACACAGACTAGGAAAAATATAATATCCATTCGGGGCTAGACCCCAAGGCTGTTTGTCATAATATATAAATAATATATAGTGTAATGGCTGTAAATACTTAAATTTCCTACTTCCTGTGAACAATGCTTCGTTCAGTTGAAATTGTTCCATGAAGTCCCTTGGGAAACAACCACCTCTGGGAGTGTTAATCTTGTGGGTTCCCTGCGGTGCTCACTGGTCCTTCCTGTTCACATGTATATCATTACGAGATACAGTAATGATGGAGAGGTCAGCAGAAGGAATCAATGGGAAGGACCCAGGAGATCAACACTCTTGAGAGTGTTGGTTTGCCAGTGGACTTTGGAAACTATTTGCAGTGAATGTTTTGGTGTTTTGTAGCAAAGGCAGTGGGAAAGGTGGGTATTTACACTCTTCTTTTACAGGTATGCCTTGCCTTGGGGACTTTACTATAGCAATATGGTCCCTTTTAATCATGCATCTCTAAATATACCACAGCCTGTCTGCCCAAATGTTTCAGGAAAATATTTTTTCTGTTTAAAAATATGTGAGCTTCTCTGCATGGGCTACAAAGTTGCAGCTCCATGATATTCTAGTAAAGTTTAATTGTACTGTCAGCTGGTTTGTTTTTCTACAAATATAGCAAAACAACATAAATGTCACATGAAACATTTCAACTTTAAAATAACTACATTTCAATTCCAAACACAGATTATGTTGACTGCCATTTACTGTATTTGTCAAACATAAACGAGATCCGTCAGCTAGTAGTACCTTGATATGTGAGGTCTAAAAGTAATAAAAGAAACCCAACAATGTTCCAAAATGCCAAGTAGTTGATTCCAAAACTGCAGGTACTTAATGCAAAATTGCAAAATTATTAAATTAACCTAGGAAAAAGTCTCATAAAAAAACAAAAAAACAAAACATGGAACATGTCAAACATGGAAAATCTCAAAGGGTATCTGTGGTTGCAAGTTAAAGCTCTGTAACACAGAACTGAACAAGTACCTTTGTGACCTTGTTGAGCACTGTAAGCTTAACAAAATTTACACCAGGGCTATTTGGAAACTCAAGACCAGTGTAAAAGGACATATAAACTGATGTAAAGAGCAGAAAATCTAGGTGTAACAGCAACCTGTTTCCTATATCTAAATACACAAGGTAAAAGCTTGCAAAAAGGTTAAGCCAGTCCCTAGGAATGGGAGACATTAGGTCCAATGATTGTTCTGTATGGTCATAAAATAGCAAAGCAACATAAGGTGGTTTTATAGCACACCAAGGGGCGGACTGACCATTTGGGAACTCGGGCACTGCCCGAGGGCCCGGAGTCAGTTGGAGGCCCCATGAGATTCCCCTGGTACCTTTCATAGGCTTTTTTGGGTGTTGTTTGAGTCTGGGCAAGGACACAGGGGCCCCATGATCCCCTATTGCCCGGGGGCCCCATGAGTTGTCAGTCTACTCCTGAGCACACCCTATGTTGCTAACATGATATTGTGTATCCAGGATGATGATGATCTCATATATACTACTAAAAATACAAACCTGATAGTAACAGGTGTAGGAGTATCCAAATTCTCTGCTGGGACACTGAAAGAGTGAGATTGATGCTCAGGCTCACTAGTTTGTTTGCATGAAGTTTCCCTGCTTTAGCACATGTTCTGCACCTTGGCTTTCAATCATTTAAATAACATCTTTAAAGTAGATAGCGCACTTCTTTTTTTATCAACATTATTATTTATTTGTATTATCATGAATATTTAGTAGGGATGGGTTGTTTCAAACAGTGATTTTTTTAATACACTTGCAGGTTTGATTAGGGTCCCCTTAGGTGGTATCAGCTCCTTGGCTTTTATCCAATTCTGTTGAGTTCACAATTATGGGAATTGGCATCATACGCTGATAGGTACCATTAGTGCTTCTGAAATATTTTCTGCTTATTTGTACTACTCAGTGAGGGCATATTTCTGTGTTGCTAATAGTATGATTGTATTTCCAACTGTAAGATGATCACTAGAAATGACGGTGTGGATGGCTTCTTGGTAGAACTGAATACACTATTCCTTTTCTGTGTTTTGTCTACTCTGATCCGAGAAGGAGCATTAACTTGATGTTCTCTTTCCTCAGCTCTGTTATGCAGAGCCATTCATTAGCATGTACTGAGTCAGGACATTGAGCTATCTATGCAGCCAGATTCCCCACTCACACATACATTAATGTAAAGTGATCAGTATTGTTTTCACTCTTCTCTAGTTCTCATTAGCAGGCTAATGCAGTGTGACAGTCCCAATGTATTCTCAATTTAGCCATATTAATGTAAAACTGACATTTACTGCAATCTATAATCAACATGCAGTTTAATACACAGATACAGCTATGAAAATATAGCAATATAATTTAGCTTCTGTTGCATCAATGATAGAAGAAACAATCTGCTTTGCCTGCTCACTCTCATCAATAGCATCCAGCTGCTGACAGAGTGGCTTAGCTGTAATGACATCAGCCTAAAGTGGGGGAAACCAGTTTAAGTAACAATATATGGTCTTTGTTTATGCAAGTTAGACCTTTGAGGCCATATTAAAATGATGAATATTATAATATTCTGGGAAACAAAGGACGTGAAATAGAAAGGGAAATAATTGTAAGAATTTCATGGCAATAACATAAGTGAACACATAAATCTCTGCATACATATTTAAGTAAATAAGTATAGGCAAACTGGGATTCTTGGTGATAAGCAAATAAGCATAATCTATTATTATTATTATATTATTATTGATATGATTATGTGCACAATCTTATTAACATTTCCATAATATCAGATACATGGCCAAACTATAATATTGCAATATATTGTATATTTCGTATGGTGGCTACAGGATTGGTGAATAATTCCGAATTGCATTCTTTGGGGCATTTCCTGCCATACTGAATACAGGTAATTCTGTGTGTACATTGTATCCGCATACAGCAAAAAGTTTCTGTAGACGGCTGTATGCAGCACATACTCGTTTCCTAATAATAAAATAAGCTGGAGTTTATGCTACATGGTCAGATACAGCCACATCCATGAGTGCAAGGGTTAAGTTCAAAAGTTATAGGATTAAGATATAGTGTTAGCATTAGGCTGATGGTTAGGATGTAGAGGTTAGGTGACTGAGATGCAGGTGATAAGATGCAGGTTAAGTGCAAACGAATACATTTAGAGTGAACCTATGCCCAGACTATGCACACTAAAGTATTTACATACATTAAACAAGCAGTAAAAGCACAGTACAAAATCCCTCATTCACCTTTCTAACTAGGCATTGTGGAGAAATTAGACTTAAACACTTTATAACAGCGGCACTAAACTCTTACCTTTTTTTCTCCTATTAGTTTTTACTGCACTAGAATCTTGGCAAGCTGCCAGCCTTCTAATGTAAGCCCTTCACGCCTAAGGGTAAAGCGAATCTTAATGCCTAAGTACAATTTTGCAACACTGACTACATTGTTGGTAAAACCGTACATATCATCACAACTACTTTGTACATCTAGGTGGATTATACCTTGTTTTTTTCAGGACAAATTAAGCTTTCATTTAGTGGTAAATGGTAATGGATATCAAGGAAAACTGGCCCAAAATAGTAAAAAAAAAAAAATCTTTTTTTTTTAATTTAGCTGTGTGTTTCTTGTTACTACCATAAACTACCACCAAAGAACAACCCAAAATAAATTTTCCAGCTCTTGACGATCGCAGTGATGCCATATATATGTATGTTATTTGTTGTTTGTACCCGTAGTACAGCCCAGAAACAATAGTGCACATTTTGTTTTGTTTTTTTTACCTAAAACACAATGACACTAACTGATACCAATTTGGAAAAAAAAAAAAATCCTGACCTTTGACCCTGACCTTTTGACCTTGATCTGTAACCCTGACCTTGACCCAGACACTTACCCTGGCACTGAACTAGATCAAACCTTGATCTAGGTATTTTTTCTTTATTGTTTCTTTTTTTTATATATATTTATTTATTTATCTTCTTTTTAGCAAACTTTTTTTCCTCTATGCCAGGAGTAAGAGAGATACAATGTATCTCTCTCCTCCATTCATAGAGAAAAAAAACAAGGAGATGGGCTATACAGTGACTGATCACTGTGATAACCAATCAGAAGCTATCACAGCGATCATGTGGCCCGGGTCCCAATCATTAGAACGGGACCCAAGGCTCTCAGTGACACCCCGGTCTTTGTGCTGGGAGCGCTCTGTGTGGGGCGCTCCCAGCAGAAAGACAGGTACGCAAATATGCGGCCCCACGGAAAAAAGCCCAGTTCTGTGAGGACGCATATTTGTGTGACGTTGGCGTCAAGGGGTTAAACACACAGCCAGTGTTTCAAATCTGTTAGAAGCCAACCAAAACCCAAATTTAGACTTCATTCAGATGGGCACTGACACCCGTCCTGTGTGCAGGCTCTCATTGTTATTGCACATGCTCCCATCCTAGGCTGCACACAAGCAACCTATAGAGGTGAATGCAGTTGCTGCATTGACACAGCTGCATGTAAAAATTTGACATGAAGCAGGAGGAGGGACGCAGATCTGAATGCAGACAATGTGCATTTAGTTCCTTGCACATGCTCTTGCCCTCATGTCAGATTTTGACATGCGGCTATGTTCGTGCAGCCACTGCATCTGCATTCATCTGTAAGCTGCCTGCATGCATCCCGCGGCAGATGCAGGAGCAATAACATGACAGGTATCAGCGTCCATTTGAATGAACGTTTGGAGTTTTTGTTGTGGTCTTCGAGGTTCTTTGAGAATAAATTACTATATTACAGGCAGCTAGAGAGGTGAGGATGACTTGTTTTAAAGCTCTTTTACTTGTTTAGAATAAGTTATTAATTTATAGACTACAGTTTTGTCACAGGTATATTTAATGGTTTAGGTAAACTGTCAGGCAGGATGTTAGAAACGTATTTTTGGCAGGATGTTAGAAATGTATTTTAGGGATTAGGTTGAGTGTTTAAATAGGTGGAGAGTAAAAGCTACTCTCCAGACTGCTGCCAAATCCACTCTAATTGATCAATGCAATAGAAAAAAACCCCTAAATGCCACTATTACTCACCTAAATCTATGGGCACATGATGTTTCAGTCCTGATTGTCCTCTGTATAGGAGGAAAGGTCCTTCATCGAGTGTCCACGTCAATGCCTGCATTGCTTGAACACTTCCTATTGTACTGGTATCTTCTCAGGAACCAGAAGAGGAGCCTGCAGTGATGATATCAGCAAGAGGGGACTGGTATGGACTGGCCAGTAAACACACATCTGCAACCCTGGATTACTGGTCCCCTGCACACAGAAATAATGCCAGTGAGAGACATGGACAGCTGACATAGGTGCCTAAAGTTTGCTTTGGAATGGGTAGGAGGGGGGGATCAATTTTGCCCAGAGATGGGCTTTAAGTTTTAGGGTCTGTATGACAGTTAAGGATAAGTCAAAAATAACAGACAATTATGAAAATGTTTTACCTGTTTTCAGCATCAAAAGTACTGAAAGGATAAGCACATTTGAGAATTTTTACTTCACTAAAATTTTGGTGAAAAATTGGGGCATTTTGCCAACATGCAATAGGGAAGACAAAATTGAAAAGTGAGGTGTGTTTGGGTATTTTTAAGGATACCATGGACTTTAAATGGCTCCTGTGAGTTAGGAAAGCTATACCTATTATGAACTTGTTCTTGTGCCAAAGTAAAGCCCCACATCAGCTGAGAATCTGCTATTAGATATTAAGGAATAGTGATGGATCTTTCATACACTGTAAAATATTTCCACCTCATTTGCTAGAAAATTGATATTGATTCAAAGAATGGAGGAGGGCTTTCCATATATAACACATATGTATTATCACCTAATATGTTGGACACTTGATAGAAGATACAGTGTAATATAAGTAGACCTTTCATATGATCTGTGCGTAGTATCTACACCTCCTTTGCTGGGTCTCCAAATGTTTTATTGAGAAGTGAAGCTGTTCTCCTCATATGGTGTCTATTCTTCATCATCATCAACCACTGCACTCAGGACCATCCATCTCCCAAACCTTCAGGTTAACCTTCTTTATTTAAGCTTGGGCACACCACTACTTCAGGATCCCCAGAAAAAATAGGTAGACAAAGAAAAGATTCAACCCAACGCCATTAAACTTTATGCACACAGGACATTTTTTTCAACTAAGGTCATCTGGTGTTTTCTTCCCTGCCTCTAAACACCCCTGTATGTTAGCCTGTGTGTCCATGCACACATAGGCTTCTAGAGGAGTTTAGAGTCATAGGCATTTAGAGGAAAGAACAAAAAAAAACACTGCTTGTGTTCATCCTGAAGCAACAGTGTTTTGGCAGAAAAAAAAGGTTGACGCCCGTAAATGCACCTGAACGCGCTCAAACATGTCTAAACGCTTTAACGTTGAGTGTTAATTCATATAATGGCCAGAATAAATTATTATTTTGGCCAGTGAAATTAATGCCCATACAGACACAACTAAGCGTGCCTAAACTCACCTAAACATGTTATACACTTTTACAAGCGTCACGTGTTTTTTCTGCCAAAATGCTGCTGCCAGAAGGAAAAGCTTCTAGGAGAGTTTGCAAAATGTTCTATGTGCATGAGGCCTTATTGCTTCCATCTAATATGGTTGGTCTCAAATTTCCGAACCTGGTTCTAATTTCTACCTATATATGCACGTTTTCTTTTCCTGTATTTAGAACTGGAGTATCTACATCCATAGCACACTAAGGAGGATAACTCCTTGTTATGTGCTATGCTTTAATTTGCTATTATGTACTACTTGCAATAGCATACGCTGTGTTTTCATGCCTGTCAAATGAATTACAGCTTTTTCATTTTTCACTCAGCCTGTAGACATCTATTTACCTATACTAGTTGCAGATATAACTATCTCTAATTTTTTTTACTGTTGATTCTGATCTCTTAAAAATGCAATTGTTAACCCCTTAAATTGATGTAAAGGAATGAGTAATATTTCTGTTTTCACAATGTTGTCTGATGAAATGAGTTTGATAAGAAAAGTTAAAGATACATTGAGATTCTGCACCAGTGCTGGTCTATAGGCTCCAGAAATCTGACACTGACCTTTCCAAACCAAGAGCACTGCACAGAAAGCCATGGTACATTTTCTTATTTTATTTTGCATCTGATGGATGGAGTGGGTGAAATGTCTGCATTTTCAAAGAGGCTGTAAAATATTATGCAGTTTAAAGAAAAATCTCCCAGGAAACAAACATGGAAACTGTCATTGCTGACCTCTTTTTCAGAAAATGCCAGTTGGCAGGTTGGTATGGTAATACTCTTGCTTCAAAAGTAGAAAATAACTTCTGATTTTACTTATATGCATATATCTTGGTAAGATAGTATTTAAAATTTACTGAAGTCAGTGAGTCAGCAGGACAGTCAGGCAAATAGCATTTACAGAAGGAGGTAAGCAATGGCAAATCTCATATTTCTCTCATGATAGGTTTAGGAAAAGTAAGCAGAAAACATACAAATGCTGCCATTACTGATCTCCTTTGAAAAATGCTATTTCATTGAAACAAGCAAGTCAAAGATCCACACTGTAGAGCCAGCCTGGTACCCTGAGTTGTCTCTACTGCAGTTAAGCAACACATTTAGCTCATCTCTCTACCCTCGGCTTGTGAAAGGGCAGTGAATGAGTAACAGACTGATGAAGCAATCATTTTCTTTTCTCCTTCTGTCAGCATGTTTCTTTGCAGCACATGTGCATGCAGTATGCCTGATTAGCTCCCAGCCCTCCCTCACCATTTCCTACCCATTTTGAGTGCTGCTGTACAGGGGGTTACAAAAAACCTAAGTTAAAATCAGGAATTTACACTAGCTGCCTTTAAAAATGTATATTTTTAAACACATAACATATTATTAAATACATAATTGTGTATGAATGTGCTGTGCTGAAACCTACATAAAGATCTATGTACTGTAAATGTCATATAAAGCATTGCACTAAAAATCTCCATTAAAAATGTGTAAATGTATGTGTATAGATGTGACAACACAAATAAATTGTGGATAAAATAATCAAAAAAGTCCAAAAGTATGAATAGTCCTGAATGAAGAAAAAACAGAAATCCCAGTAGCACAAAAATCACACTTCCTCAATGAAAGTGTGCTCCAAGTGAAAAAGACGTAATCCCCCACTTCCCCTAGAGGATGAACGCTCACCTCCAGAAATTGACACTCACTGCAAAGGTCAATTAAGCATGTTAACAGGCACCAGGACCCAGAGGACGTCTTCAATCTTCTCCAGCTTATATATTATTATTATTATCCAGGATTTATATAGCACCAACGGTTTGGTCATCACTTTACAATGTAAAGGGAGACAGTACAGCAACTATACAGTTCAATAAAAAAGGGTTAGGAGGGCCCTGCTCCTTGGAGCTTACAATCTAAGATATGCATCAGTTAGAGGAATCACAAGACCCAGCTTCACATCATGCTTACTTGATGAAATTGACCACAAACGATATCCATCTCAAGCTCAAAAGGTAGAGAAGCAAACCATAGTGCTTACTGTTAAAAAAACACTTTATTATATCTATAAAATGCACTCACATGTGAGATAAAACCAGACAGGTGTTTCTGAATGGCCTGTGCGAGATTCAGTGCTGTCTGGGGGAAGTATGAACAAATAGCGCTGTGCTGGGACAGTTCAATCCAGGATCGCTGTAGCTCCACCCTACGTATTTCATCACAAATTACGTCATTAGGGGCATATAAATAGGTACATAACTGTCTTCATTTTAAAGGTGGTTATTTTTGCATTTTAAAGTTATAAAGGAGCTTCACTACCTACCACCCTCATATCCAGGGGCGAACTGACCATTTGGAAACTCGGGCATATCCCAAGGGTCCGGGGTCAGTAGGGGGCCCCTTGAGATGCCCCTGGTACCTTTTTCATAGGCTTTTTTGAGTTTGAGCAAGGACACAGGGGCCCCATGATCCCCTATTGCCCGGGGGCCCCATGAGTTGTCAGTCCGCCCCTGCTCATATCCCTCCATTAAAATTTTTCATTGAGTAACCCATATACAATAAAACATACTCCCAAACCTAGGAGTTCAGAGGTGTTTTGTAAGGATCCAGCACACCACTGATGCACATCAGGTCCAAAGCCACCATCTTTTTTGTGACTTCATCAGGGAGCTGACTGTCTCTTCTGGGTTTTTGCAGCCTGCCTCCTGATAATTGGTATGTGTCATCAAGGGGCTGGCTGCAAGTACCAGGAAGAGATAACAAACCCCCTGATGTCACAGCTCATGTACAGTAAAATAATATGCGACCTACTGGGATGCATGACATGGGTAACCCAAGAGGCTGTGAGCAAAATACATGTTTGTTTAAGCTATAATACAGGAAATGGGGAGTAAGATTCCCCGAAAAAAAGGTAATAAAAGAATAAAAACTATCTAAAAAAGCTATATTGAGAGAGAAGGGGGGATAGGATGAGATGGCAGAAGGTGGCGGGGGATGGCTGGAGAGGATGAATGTTCACTTTAAAGTATAGTACAATACAATCCTGGGAAACCAGTTCGGTGTAAGCAAATTACAGTAAAGAACAGATACACAGACAGACACATGCAAATCATTCATATAAACCCCTGATCCTCGTATCTATGTACAATCCCTGAGGATATAAGGTTATACAATCCATGAGGATATAGGGTTGATTTACTAGTGGAGATGAATAATTTCACTTTGAAAAGTGAATTTTCACTTTGCAAGCTATTTTCTACTTAGCTCTGTAAAGGTGTGAAATTTCACTTTGCAAAGAATACCCAATGCTGTGTACAGAAAATTAAAAAATCAGCATTTTTGCTTGCACATGACTGTATGAAGAAAGTCAGCAGCGCCTCACCTTATTTACAAAGGGAAAATTACCTTGCAAATTGGAAATTCATTTTGATAAGTGAACTGTCTATTTGCCTTTAGTAACACCAATATAAGAAAGCAAATAGAAATGTTAGCATCAAGTATCATGTTTGAAGAAATAGCAGCTGGTTGTTGTAACCATGTACCCCAGTTTTTTTCAACTTTTTCGGGCCAACTATACTGTGGCTAATTAGATACAGTAATTGGTGGGTAAGAGTTTTTCTAGTTTAGAAGTATTGCTTTCATTGCATAGAAACAGATTAGTCAAAACACAATTTTGGAATATGAATGTGAAATAACGTCCTCTACAATTCCTAGAACTTCAGAAATAATGGGAACTGTGAAGCCTAGTTTGTCAGTGAAGAGATGTAATTGCTGACAGAAAGACATGTCCAACATATGTGAAACCAGTTGGCACCATCACCAATGCAACTTGGACACACCACATGAGGCAGGATACCCATCTTATTCAGCAAGTCTGGAGTGTAATAGAGACCATGTAGTAATTTATTTTCATTTAAATTGAAATAATTTAATTGAATTAATTTATCCTCAGTGCTGGTTACAACATTAAACCAGGTTTGCTCTACTTCTGCCCATGCATCTTTAGCTAGAATAGTAACACATGCTGTCCACTTGTCAAAGGAAGTTGTGAATTACTGAATTCCAACTGATTCTGCAAACAGTTCAACTATGGTCTGGCTCTATGCCAAGCCATTACAGATACAGCTATAGGCAACATCCTTTTGAAGGTAAAACCAGTAGGTCTGTGCAGTACATTTTATAGTTGTTCTGGTATGCTCTACGTCTGCCCATACATCTTTAGTTAGAGTAGTAATACATGCTGTCAACTTCTCAAAGGAGGTTGTGAATGTCTGAATCCCAACTAATTGTAGAAGATGATTTTGGATACAGTTCAGCTTTATTCTGGCTCCATGCCAAGCCATTACAGATACGGTCATAGTCAACATCCATTTGAAAGTAAAATCTATTGTGCTATAGAGTAATTTCTTTAATTGCTCATAGCAACTCACAATGTGGCCACTGTGGCTGAGTTGACTTGAATCCATGATAACAACTCATGAAGTTGAACTGCATGAAGGTGAGTTGGGAAGCCAAGTAATGGTGATAAAATTTGAATGAGCAAGTCCTCCCTCTGTGAATAGTACTTATAATGCTATTCTGGAAATACATGTTTGAGAATGTAAACATAAAAATGAGCAAATTGCTGAATCAATGGCTTGAAATAATTCACTGGAAAGAAATATAGACGAGGCTCCGCTCCACTGCGATGCACACAGCCACTTGAAGCTGCCACCAGACTGCTCCACTGGCACTGGCCGCAACACATACCCCCGGTAAGCACCCTTGACTTAGTGATATGGTCACCGGAGGGTCTCGGCAAAAGCCCAAGTCTAAAAGCATCCGAGAGGTGCTTGCACAGGCCTCCGCCAAAATGGCGGCGCCACCATCCTCTGACACAAGCACGCCTCTCTCTCCCAAATCAAAACCTCCAGCCCTCAGGGAGGAAACAGAGTTGGACTCAGAGCTTCTAGCCTCGCCACTTCCATCACAGCCCTCCTTCTAACCCTCAGAAATCCTCAAACAGTTTGAGAAGATGCTCCATATGGCCCTTAAACAGACCTCTGACAAAATCACAGAGTGTCTATCTAAAGAGATTCAGGAGCTGGGCCAGTGCACCTCTGACTTGGAGCAGAGAACAGATGATATTGAGGCCATTATTAGTAACTACTCAGAGGCATTAGAGGCACTCCAGGAAGAAAACCTCCACCTGCAATCACAATTAGAGGACTATTAAAACATAGCTAGATACTCTAAACTCTAAATTCGGAGAATGCCTGAATCTGTTGTGGATCTCCAATCCACGGTTACAGCTTTGTTCCAAGAACCGGAACTATCCATTCCCATTGAACGGCTTGAATTAGACCAGGTCCACAGTGCCTTAGCCCCACGCAAACCTGAGGGCCCTCCACAGGATATAATTACAGAGCTTCACTACTACTGC
The DNA here is from genome assembly GCF_062004578.1 of Staurois parvus. Taxonomy (NCBI): domain Eukaryota; kingdom Metazoa; phylum Chordata; class Amphibia; order Anura; family Ranidae; genus Staurois; species Staurois parvus. Next base: position 17,171,385 of record NW_028317807.1, on the reverse strand, counting down.
ATGAAAGAACAACTCTTGTCAGCTGCCCGCCAATGTGAAACCCTCTCCTTTCAAGGTCACAATTACCAATTGTTCGCTGATCTCTCGCAACTAACCATCTCTAAACAGAGCCTTTAAACTACATCTGTTGATACTAAAACAACACCACATTACCTACACCAGGGGGCTCCCCTTTTACCTGTGTTTCACTTATCAGGGCACTGAACATACCTGCAAGACCCTCAAGGAACTTCAGACTCTCCTGAAAAACCTATGCCTGTCTTCTCCATCACCCTGTCATGTGGACCACTACCACCGTTGCTGCTCTGCCTCATGTTCTCCTCAAAAGGTAGCCTCATCAAACCATGGTAACGACCATCAAGGATCCACCAAACGCGGTCGCTTTGCCTCCCCGACTCTAGACTCGCCTGATACCATGGACTGATGAAATCCTGAAGACATCCTCTTTTTCTACTCTCTTTTTCCAGACACCATCTGGAACCTGTTTACCCCAGTTTTGTCCTATTTGGGCCCTTTTTTCAACGTTTTTCACAAACAAGTAATGACTACATGTACCCCACTGCAGTCCCACACAGTAGCACCTGAACTTGAGTATCCTTTAATGGAACATTTATTATGTTTATACGGACTCCCCTAGGCTAAGGGATGTGGAAAAGTACCCGTATATCTTTCCTCTTGCCTCAAAATTACCACCCAAAACCGCAAGTTGTTAAATGCCCCAATATCTCTTGGTTTCTTGGAGAATAACTTGCCCTTTAAATCTCAGGTTCTCCTGTCTTTTATAGGCATGAATCTGACCTTAACATAAAGTCACACACATTTTTATTTAATACTTCTCCGAGAACCCATGTATCCCAAGAGAATCAATGACCTCCCACATCCTACCATGAGTACTACCAATCTCAAGATGATCACATCAAAATCTCCCACTGGACCTGGTACTTTAACTAGACCATAAATACAAAGTTCTCTAATCCTCTGCAAATATTTTACTTAAGGGGAGTCCCTGGTAACCTCCAGACTTAGGAGGAGCCCTGTTTTTTTATATGTTTAGAATCTCCATAGACCTGTACAATACTCACCCTTTATTCCCAGGCTACTTGGTCTATGTGATCTCCTTACCCATCAGACCCCCCTCAGTTTCTGGTTTGTAGTTATACAGTTATTTACAGAAGATCTTACAAGATCTGGTTGCATCTGTTAACATTTACTAAAGCAATATTTTTCTATGACAGTTGTATTCTCCGGCAGTTGACACTACCTTCCACTGCACAGCACAGTTTACTCTCCAAGCAGAGGGAAGATATATAATTTTCATAGGTCTTCTGTTCGACACGGAAGTCATTGTGGTGTCTTATTATGCTCCTAAGTTTGCTCCCCCCCCCAAACTGTGGTAGGTCGCCTGTACCTCTGCCCTGTCATCTAATATATCCCTAGGTGATCTTCACTGTCTTCCAAGGCAGCAGGATTTGGTGGGCGGTTCTGGGGGTGTGGCTGTCTCCTCCATTCCTCCCACAGACTCCTTCACTCAAAGCAGCAGCCAAGCCCTGGGACGTCTTTACCTCATCCATGCTGTACTGTCAGTGACTGAGCACACTGTCACTACATATAACCCCAGACTTCCACTACATTGCCCCAGCCTTCCACTACACTGCCCCAGCCTGCCACTACATGGCCCCAGCCAGTGGTGTATTTAGGAAAAAACAGCAGTGAGCGCTAATCCTGAAAGCGGCTAAGCACTCTAAGCAACCAATAAACTTAAAAGCAATAACATAAAAATAGTGCAGCGCTAAAGTAGTGATAAAATGACAGAAAAAAAGTCCACTAAAAGTCTTGGTAATATGAACGTATCCAGTGACAGATGTGGATTCCGAATTGGTGATCCGTGTGGAAATGGCTGGAAAACGCACTCACCAGAAGTAAGACACATAAACGCAGTGTGCATTTAAAGCTCAAGGATCTTCAATCCAGAGGGAAGTAAAGCTGGTCTGGTTACAGGAATGGTGGATCCTCCGTGAATGCAGCAACAGATCTTCCTTCTCACGATTAGATGTAGAATTCCAGGGACCAGGTTCTGCAAGCAAAAGCTCCTCAAGGGAGTTTTAGGGAAGGACACCCATAGTGAAGTAAGTAATAAAAGGCAGCTTTATTCAAAATAATGATATCCAATTCAATGCAGGTAGGTATCAAAAAGATGTGTCGGCAAGACAACTAACCCTGACACTTTGAATAGTGGCCGCCGGGCCTCCACGTGGCTCCGGCGGCGTAGCGTCTCGACGTCCAGGCTCCTCCTTACGCGTTACGTGCGCACGCACATCTTCAGAGGTATGGAACCATTGACGTGTTGACGCGAATAGGCGCATATATATAGGCATAATGACGCATGCGTAGTTACGTGTGCGCCAATGCGCAATAGCCAAGGCGCATGCGCGTGGCTCCGTCTTCCATTTTAATGGAGCTCGAAGACACTGGGTGGAAGGGCAAGAATGCCCTATAATTGACAGATGAATGTCAATGAAGTCAAGTTCAACAACGGTGTAAAGTACACCCATTTAAAACAGTCTGATGTGGATCTATGTAAAATATATGTAAAAAGAGGCGCGATAGCACCAATATGTTGAACTTATTTCCAATTAAATAGTATATCAGTAAATATATACATGCGTCATTATAACTTTGCAACTTAAAAATGGTCAGCATTCAACAAAGACATCATATGCATAAAAATTAAGGAAAAAGTTCCTAAAGGGTGAAACTAAAATAAAATAAAATAAGAAGGCTGCAGAACTAAATCTGCACCAACCTAAGAAATAATGACACATATGTGAATCAATGAGAGATCATGAAAAGTGCTAAGGTAGAGACGCATGTGAAAAGGTCAAACCATGCGTCCATAACATGCATCTAAAACATGGAAAAATGGGGAGAAATTAATGGTTTAAAATACATCATCCATTAGCAATAAAGCAGTTAAGATCTAAATCTATATTTAGCCCCGCTGGATGGGAAGTACCCAATTCAAAAATGTGTTTAGTCTCCAGCTGGGAAACTGCTCTCACTTTATGTGTACCTCTCACTAAGTGACTAAGTCAATCCCCACAAACTTGAGTGATGTGGGATCTCTATGATGAAAACGTCTATAATGTAGAGATAGAGAATGGTCTTTATAACCTTTTCTGATATTGGCAATGTGTTCCCGAAGGCGATCTCTAAGCCTCCTGGTGGTCCGGCCAATATATTGTTTGGAGCACGGGCATTCAAGTAGATATACTACAAATTTGCTGTCACAACTAATAAATTTATCTATTTCGTATGTCTTGTGTGTTTGACTGGAACTGTAGGAAAAGATTTTCTTCTTTCTAATTCCATTGCACTTACAAGCGATGCACCTGTTACAGGGGTAAAAACCCTTCATATTAAACAATGTGAGTGGTTGAACCGGAGGGTTAATAATATTAGGAGATATTTTATCTCTAAGAATGGCTGGTCTCCGAAAAATTACTTCGGGTGTATCAGGAAGTATGTTATTCAAAACTGAATCCGATTTTAATATGTTCCAATTCTTCTTGATGATATGTTTAACTGCTCTATGTTGGACAGAGAAGGTAGTGATAAACGGACAGAAAATGTCATTCATTTTCTTGGAATTGGTACCTAGGAGTTCCTCCTGGTTAATCTGGGTAATATCTAGGATAGTGTTATCTAGGGATACCCCATTATAGCCCTTCTCCAAAAAACGTTCTTTCAAAATATCGGCTTGTATCTGAAAGTCTGAGGTGTTAGTACAATTTCTTCTCAGTCTTAGCAACTGTCCTTTAGGGACGTTAGCAAGCCAGCTGGGATGGTGGCAACTATCCAAAGGAATATAACTATTCCGATCGGACGACTTGAAAAACGTTTTGGTGATAATTTTATTATCTACCCTCATCAAGGTGAGGTCTAAAAAGTTAACTTCTTCATGACTGTAATTGTAGGTGAGTCTAATGTTTTGATTGTTGTAATTCAAAGTTGTGAAAAAATTATTTAGTGATTGTGCATCCCCATTCCACAGCAAGAGAATATCATCAATATATCTCCTATAGAAGGCCAATTCTGGCCAGTCCCTGGAATATATAATCTCTTCCTCCCAGAAGGACATACAGTCAGGTCCATAAATATTGGGACATCGACACAATTCTAACATTTTTGGCTCTATACACCACCACAATGGATTTGAAATGAAACAAACAAGATGTGCTTTAACTGCAGACTGTCAGCTTTAATTTGAGGGTATTTCCATCCAAATCAGGTGAACGGTGTAGGAATTACAACAGTTTGCATATGTGCCTCCCACTTGTTAAGGGACCAAAAGTAATGGGACAGTTGGCTTCTCAGCTGTTTCATGGCCAGGTGTGTATTATTCCCTCATTTTCCCAATTACAATGAGCAGATAAAAGGTCCAGAGTTCATTTCAAGTGTGCTATTTGCATTTGGAATCTGTTGCTGTCAACTCTCAAGATGAGATCCAAAGACCTGTCACTATCAGTGAAGCAAGCCATCATTAGGCTGAAAAAACAACACAAACCCATCAGAGAGATAGCAAAAACATTAGGCGTGGCCAAAACAACTGTTTGGAACATTCTTAAAAAGAAGGAACGCACCGGTGAGCTCAGCAACACCAAAAGACCCGGAAGACCACGGAAAACAACTGTGGTGGATGACCAAAGAATTCTTTCCCTGGTGAAGAAAACACCCTTCACAACAGTTGGCCAGATCAAGAACACTCCCCAAGAGGTAGGTGTAAGTGTGTCAAAGTCAACAATCAAGAGAAGACTTCACCAGAGTGAATACAGAGGGTTCACCACAAGATGTAAACCATTGGTGAGCCTCAAAAACAGGAAGGCCAAATTAGAGTTTGCCAAACGACATCTAAAAAAACCTTCACAGTTCTGGAACAACATCCTATGGACAGATGGGACCAAGATCAACTTGTACCAGAGTGATGGGAAGAGAAGAGTATGGAGAAGGAAAGGAACTGCTCATGATCCTAAGCATACCACCTCATCAGTAAAGCATGGTGGTGGTAGTGTCATGATGTGGGCATGTATGGCTGCCAATGGAACTGGTTCTCTTGTATTTATTGATGATGTGACTGCTGGCAAAAGCAGCAGGATGAATTCTGAAGTGTTTCGGGCAATATTATCTGCTCATATTCAGCCAAATGCTTCAGAACTCATTGGACGCTGCTTCACAGTGCAGATGGACAATGACCCAAAGCATACTGCAAAAGCAACCAAAGAGTTTTTTAAGGGAAAGAAGTGGAATGTTATGCAATGGCCAAGTCAATCACCTGACCTGAATCCGATTGAGCATGCATTTCACTTGCTGAAGACAAAACTGAAGGGAAAATGCCCCAAGAACAAGCAGGAACTGAAGACAGTTGCAGTAGAGGCCTGGCAGAGCATCACCAGGGATGAAACCCAGCGTCTGGTGATGTCTATGCGTTCCAAACTTCAGGCTGTAATTGACTGCAAAGGATTTGCAACCAAGTATTAAAAAGTGAAAGTTTGATTTATGATTATTATTCTGTCCCATTACTTTTGGTCCCTTAACTAGTGGGAGGCACATATGCAAACTGTTGTAATTCCTACACCGTTCACCTGATTTAGATGTAAATACCATCAAATTAAAGCTGACAGTCTGCAGTTAAAGCACATCTTGTTTGTTTCATTTCAAATCCATTGTGGTGGTGTATAGAGCCAAAAATGTTAGAATTGTGTCGATGTCCCAATATTTATGGACCTGACTGTAAATAGATTGGCGAGACTGGGGGCGAATTTCGCCCCCATAGCCACACCCTTTATTTATAAATAGTATCTGCCATCGAACCACATGTAATTCTTAACCATTGCAAATTCAAGTAATTCTATAATGAAATCTATATGCGTAGAACTAAGAGGGCTCTGCTGTCTTAGGTAGCATTCTGCAGCTCGCATTCCATCTGCATGGTTGATGTTACTATACAGTGATTCAACATCTGCTGTAACCAATATTGTAGATGGAGTGATGACTGCGTCTTTAATGGCATTTAGGACCTGTTTAGTGTCCTTGAGATATGAGGGGGTGTGGACTACTAGTGCCTATATATATGCGCCTATTCGCGTCAACACGTCAATGGTTCCATACCTCTGAAAGATGTGCGTGCGCACGTAACGCGTAAGGAGGAGCCTGGACGTCGAGACGCTACGCCGCCGGAGCCACGTGGAGGCCCGGCGGCCACTATTCAAAGTGTCAGGGTTAGTTGTCTTGCCGACACATCTTTTTGATACCTGCCTGCTTTGAATTGGATATCATTATTTTGAATAAAGCTGCCTTTTATTACTTACTTCACTATGGGTGTCCTTCCCTAAAACTCCCTTGAGGAGCTTTTGCTTGCAGAACCTGGTCCCTGGAATTCTACATCTAATCGTGAGAAGGAAGATCTGTTGCTGCATTCACGGAGGATCCACCATTCCTGTAACCAGACCAGCTTTACTTCCCTCTGGATTGAAGATCCTTGAGCTTTAAATGCACACTGCGTTTATGTGTCTTACTTCTGGTGAGTGCGTTTTCCAGCCATTTCCACACGGATCACCAATTCGGAATCCACATCTGTCACTGGATACGTTCATATTACCAAGACTTTTAGTGGACTTTTTTTCTGTCATTTTATCACTACTTTAGCGCTGCACTATTTTTATGTTAGTGGTGTATTTAGGGTTTGTGCTGCCCTAGGCAACAAAAAATTGTTTGCCCCCACAGACACTGACCAAAACCACCCCTCGCCCTCCCGGAGAGAAAACCGGACATTGAGCAACAACACCCCTGCCCCCCACCCGGGAGAGCCTTCCACTACCCCCCCCCATGATAGAGAGAAAGACACTCATCTTCACAGCCTCAGTCACTTATTAATATCAGTGTCATATCACTATTATATAACTTTTTATTATTTATTTGAGTATTAGAGCACTGCTTATTATTATAATAATATAATATGTTGATTTGTTAATTATTATTATTAGCGCTTCACTGTTCATATATAAAAAATTACCTAACTCCCAACACTATAGATGATATCTCCCTCTAACTCTCTGTGAAGCCCACAAATCAGTAATCAGGGAAACTTGTATCAGCCTGGCAACCCACCTACGTAGGGAAAGAAAGTTGCTGCACTGACGTCTAGATGCTGCGTTTTAACAATCCCACGTAGCATTTCAGGCAGACCCTTCCCTCACCCACAGGCAGAAACTAGAAAAAGCCCAACTAGAATTAGACGTTTCCTGAAAGTCAGCAGAAAAGGCACTCCGCAGATCCCAGCATAAGATCTACATGACAGCTAACAAACCGGACACATTCCTAGCCTTGTCTCTCTGCAGACTAGATCACACCCATAAATCCATCCGCCTAAAAATGGCCAGAGATACTCTTGCAACCCCCTACACATCTTGATAGTATTCCGTAGACACCTCACAGACCTATACACATTGAAAACCCTATTTGATTAATTCTTATCATTGCGTCTTAATAGGGTTATAGGGTCCCTCATCCATAAAGTAGATCAAGTAGGTTTCATTCCATTGAGACAAGCTGGAGATGGTGTTTGTCAGGGAGTCCTATTGGCCCATGCAGCCAGACATTGCCACATCCCCACCTGCTTTGTGTCGCTTGACATTACAAAAGCCTTTGACGCAGTCTCTTGGCCCTATTTACATTATTCCCTTCGCCTCTGGGGCTTCAAGCCCACACTTCCTTAAATGGATCTCCTCCTTATATGCAAATCCATCGGCATACTTGAAATATGCAGGATACAAAGCTGACTCATTCCCGATGTTACGATGGACATGCCAAGGCTGCCCACTATCCCCACTTCTCTTTGCCCTGGCCATTGAACCCCTCGCCCGATTGATACGCAACCACCCTGGAGTTTGGTGGCCATCACTACAAATTAGGCCTTTTTCATAGACATTATGGCCCTGATTCACTATTGGGCGTGGGCGCATATTTATGGGCTTAAGCCCAATTTTCATGGGCGTCCGTCCATTTTTGACCCTGCAACCTAATTCACTATTGAGCAGAGCCCATAAGCAGACGCCCAATCTAATTCACAAAAAGACACACGCCCGGAATCAGACTCACAAAAGCAGACTTGCTAAGAAGCAGTCTAACACCATGAAAAATCACTGTAGAGACATGTTCACTTAGAAATTTGCTTTGCCAAATATCAGGACTTCACTTTAAACAATATCTGCTATTTCCAAAAAAATTAAGAATGTGTTAAAAAACGTTTTTCTCAAGGAAATCGACACAGTAAGAATCTAGATGCCCGTGCAGTGTCTTTGGCAGATAGAACTGAGCATGTGCAGAACACATTTTAGTCCTCTGCCATGGGCGTTTGCTTTTTAGCCACTGACTAATAGTGAATCTGATTGTGGATTCCTCTGACAGCCGGCACTCGGTCGCGACTACTGTGTTTAATAAACAGCATTAAGCATATCTTCATGTAATCTAATTAGATTTCCTTCGTTTTAGTGATTATATTTTTGTTTCTTATCCTTTATAATTATTTCTGTTATGATTTTACTTATTTTGAAGGTCTAGATAAAATTTATTTTGAAAGCTGAATGTAAAAATAAAGGTCCGCAATAAAAAAAAATAAAATAAAAATAACAGCGTGGGTCCCCCCTCTCATCCATACCAAGCCCTTCGGGTCTGGTATGGATATCAAGGGGGAACTCCATGCTGAAATTTAAAAAAAAAACAGCGTGGGTCCCCCTCAATACGTGAATGATTCTGTGGTACACGGTCCGCAGACTCATTCACAAAAAACTAAGTGTGTCCCCCGAAGTAGATCCAACGTCAATCACGGCGGCGGCGGCGGCGGCGGCGGCAGGGACCCGAAAAAAGAAAAAAAAAAAAGGTTCCGCTCCAGTCCGAGGCTTCCAGCCTAGTGAAGAAGAGGCTAGCTGACAGTTCTTATATAGGTATGGGGCGGGGCCAGCCGGGCACATCATCCCCGCCCCTTACCTATTTGAGAAATGTCACCCTGTCTCTCCACTGAGGCTAACTAGCTGAATGCAGGAGACAGTCTGACATTTCTTATATAGGTATGGGGCGGGGCCAGCCGGGAACAGCAAGCATGTGACATGGGGCGGGTCACTCGGATGATGTCCCCGGCTGGCCCCGCCCCATACCTATATAAGAACTGTCAGCTAGCCTCTTCTTCACTAGGCTGGAAGCCTCCGACGGGAGTGGAACTTTTATTTTTTTTTTCGGGTCCCTGCCGCCGCCGCGATTGACGTTGGATCTACTTCGGGGGACATTGTTTTAATAAAGGACTTGTCAAAGACCCTGTACTGTGTTTTTTTTACACCACACTTAGTTTTTTTGTGAATGAGTCTGCGGACCGTGTACCGCAGAATCATTCACGTAGGGGGGGGGGGCGGGATCTGGGGGCCCCCCGCCCGCAGACCCCCACAACCACCGGCCAGGGTTGTGGGGAAGAGGCCCTTGTCCTCATCAACATGGGGACAAGGTGCTTTGGGGGGGGAGCCCCCCCTGCCCCAAAGCACCCCCCCATGTTGAGGGCATGTGGCCTGGTATGGTTCAGGAGGGGGGGTGCTCGCTCGTCCCCCCCCCTTCCCTGACCTGCCGGGCTGCATGCTTGGATAAGGGTCTGGTATGGATATTGAGGGGACCCACGCTGTTTTTTTTTTTACATTTCGACGTGGAGTTCCCCCTTAATATCCATACTAGATCCGAAGGGCTTGGTACAGATGGGAGGGGGGACCACGCTTTTTTTCTATTATTTATGCAATAAAGGGAATTATTTTACATTCAGCTGTCAGTGGGGAACCCCGCTGACAGATGAAACATTAACTCATGGCTGTCGCTCCTACAATCCCGCATGAGTTATGTTATCAACTCATGCGGCGTTTTAGTAGTGAAAACCAATGCAGCGCTCATGTTTCAGCTGTCGGCGGATTTCCCCACTGACAGTTGAATGTCAAAGTATTGCAGGGATTTAGAAACAGTTCTTTAAATAACTGGCGTGGGGTCCCCCCTCCCATCCATACTAAGCCCTTCCGGTCTCGTATGGATGTTAAGGGGTACCTCCACGCTGAAATTAAATAAAAAACAGCATGGGGTACCCCCCAAAATCCATAACACATACTTATCCGAGCATGCAGCCCGGCAGGTCAGGAAAGGGGGGGGGGGACGAGCGAACGCCTCCCCCCCTCCTGAACCATACCAGGCCACATGCCCATACCAAATTATTCAAACATTTGTAAACAGACCAATTAACTGAAATGGTTTGGCATTTGTACCCCAAATATGACGTTCCCTGAGGCGTTGGTAAACCGAGGTACGCCTGTATTAGTATTGCAATCCTTTGTATTGGGATACATAGAACCATCATACATGTGAATTGGCAACATAGCACAACATTTGTGTCACATTGGAGATATCTGGCTAGTTAAACTGACCATGCCCAGGGACCTAGGATTGATTCACAGCACAGAAATACAGGCTGGGTTAGCAATGTAGCTCCGTGGGTTAGTGGTTAGCACTGCTGCCTCACAACTCTAGGGTTGTCGGTTCGAATCCCAACCCCGGCGAGGTAGTAGCATGATCTCCGTGTGTGGCTGTCTTCACATACATGTTCTGGCAACATCTTTGCATTCTGTCTAAATGATCCCTAAAATGTGAATTAGAATGAGGCCTTGTCTGTTGAAACACCTTCAAAGGTGCACCTTATGTGAATGTCATACAATGGTATAAGATAAGGGCCTGAATCACTAATAGATTTGATAATGATGGTTTACACTCCACCCACTTTTGTGAAGGATTTGGCAAGCAAAGAGCTGACAGAGAGAGAGAAGAGTGAGACGAAGAAGAGTGAGCAAGAGATACATATGAAGAGTGATAAAGAGAGACATTCAGAAGAGTGAGCGAGAGAGAAGAGCGAGCCAGTGAGACGAAGAAGAGTGAGCGAGAGAGAAGAGCGAGCCAGTGAGACGAAGAAGAGTGAGCGAGAGATACATACTGAGGAGTGATAAAGAGAGACATTCAGAAGAGTGAGCGAGAGAGAAAAGACTCGGTTGGTGAATCCACACATCAAACTTGTCACAAATCCTGGCGTGCATTTTTCCCCCAAATGCATAGCAGACCCTTATCCCAGCAGGCAGGTACCGCACGCCTTCAAAGATTTATTTCCTTTGTTGATTTTCCTGCTTCGCTCACACTATATGCAATTGAAAATTACTCTTTAAGTTGCCAATTTTACTGTGTTTTCTAGAGAATTACTAACTAGTTGTGTTTTCAATTGTGTGTAGCATTGCGATTTCTATTTGAGTCTAGATGTTAAATTGCTAATAAATGGCCACAATTCTCAAATACCTTTGAACTCTCGCTGCAACAAATGGTGTATGTTAATACACTCACATTCATTATATCCAATATCAGGTACGATGTCAATGCACAAATCGCACCTGAAATTGCACACCCTGGATGTGACTTGTCATGTGATTGGCATGGCCAGCAGCTTGCTCTTTGCATGGCAAATTGCACCCAATGTTACTGGGGGCCAACACCACTGTCACATCTAATCCGATGCGGCAATTGTGCAACTTACAGTGAAGTTGCACGAGTTCACAATCCAATTGGATGTGAACAGAGCCTACAGTGGCCAATAGGGTGCGACTTGGTCTACGATTTGCAAGTCGCCTGTCATGCCAATTGCATGGCAATCGCAAACAATGTTACTGGGGGCTACCCGGTCACATTAAAGCAGATTTCTAAGTGGTGTTATTGACACCACAGTCACATCATGTGACTTGCATAGAAGTTGCATGATTTCAAAGTCGGGGTACATGGTGATTTCAAGTGCAATTTGCAAGACATTCGACATCGATCTCTCAGCAAATTGCATGAAAAGTAGTGTATTCATTACTCTATTATTACTTGCGGCTCCTACCAAGTTTGAACCACAACAATATGAACGCTCCAATAGCGTGCTCATTGAGTGGGACTTGGCATGTGATTTGCACAACATGCAAGCTGTAAATCGTCTGCAAAGTCGCACCCTATTGTCTGCTATTAGAGTGACCACATGGGTGCGTTTCAAACACTGATTTCTATAGTAGTACATGTACTACTTTAGTGGCAATTTGCATAGAGATCTGTGTCAGATGTCTTGAAAATTGCATTGAAATGGTCAACTTTACTGTAAGTTGCATGATTTGTAAATCAGCTTTGCCCAGAGTGTAATGTTTGGTGAAGTTTGATTTCTGGAGTGTTTTACCAATTGATGGGAAATTCACCATACTAGTCAAATCGATTTGTCATTTTCAGTATTGCATACAAGATGTGGTCATGTGACTGTCTTAACTCATGCGAGAATCTGGAGGGAATTGTGACCATAGTAGCAATAAAGGTTCCAATTGGGGTTCCCTTTCACATCCCTGCTCAATGTTCTGTTGTATGCTGCACACGTACATTTCACTGTATATATCTTTCTGATTTGTGGGGCCTGTATACCAAGGGTTAATGCAGGTAGGAAGCGGATTCATCAGGTGAAAACACTTTCACTGACCAAACTAAGGTCAGTGGTGGGTGTGGCTTCATTGGGTGTGGGGCCTTGTTTGGCGCGCTCCAAATACAACCTAGCTTATATAAAGATGTGCAGTAGGGAGTGATTTGGCCTGTTACTAGGCCGGGTGGTTTGTGACTAAGTCCTTGCTTGTAGTGGTTTGGGGGAGGAAGAGATTTTGTGCTGAATTGCCCCAGACACCACTCAGGCTGTGTTTGGAAGTGGGCTGGAAATGTTTGCATATTTTTGGCCTTGTAAAGTGTGTTTGTGTGTTATTGCACAATGATTGTGTTTTTTTCTCTTTGCATTGAAAGCCTCACACATGTCAATCATTTTGTTTAAAATCTGCTCTTGTTTTAATTTTGCTTGCTTATTTAGACTCCAATGCATTTTTCTGACAAACCTGCTGACAAATGTATGTGTAGGGGATTTGTAGAGGTGGGAGGGGGTTTGTAGAGGTGGGAGGGGATTTGTAGAGGTGGGAGGGGTTTTTCACATATGTCTTGTTTTCTTTATATTTTGATGTGTAGACTTTTTTTGTGAATGGATCTTTATACTAAATGATTGTGTAAGTAAACCTTATGTGCACGAAAATGTTACTTGATTCATCTTCCCCTTTGTTTCCTGCTATAACCTGAGCACACACAGTTCATTAGAAGTATCTTTAGATTGTAAGCTCTTATGAGCAGGAGTGTTTTATTTTTGCCACATCAATCCTATTTTTGTGACTCACCAAGATATTGACTGTACCTACTTGTTCCTGCTGACCAAATAAATGAAAATATATTTGATCAATAAATGTTTCACCGATGTTTTTGTGTTTATTTTATGTTCAATATATGAACAACCTTAATAGTTACTTTGTATACTTATATAATCTGCTCAAATGTAGCTTGTAAGAGCGTGAATATGCAAGTGGGTGCAAACTGGCTTTTTCAAAACCAAACAAAAAAATAAAAAACCTGCTTGCACCACAATATTATGTACTAATGAATGTCACATTCACTGTGCAGCCAGCTACAGGTTTTCTACAATTTGATTTACAGTAATAAAATAGTCCCCACTGTATGTTGATTTTTGGCCTTTGGCAACAAAGATATATTAGCCAAGGTTTAAAAAGAAAAAAATCACTAAAACACACATTCGCGAAAGCTATCATAGCCGTGCATAGAAATGAGCGATTGTGCATAGATATGCGCGATCGTGCACAAATAAACGCCAAACAGGTGTCCCCCATGGCGCACGAGCAGCTATCCTCCTGGAAGTCCGTCATCTGGTGCGCACGCACCCGGAAGTGGTTGTGGGGAGTGTAAGTGGATGACAAGTGGTTGGAGGTTTTGTGTTGGTTGAAAATTTTGATAACTTTATTGGCATTTGGACATGGCGAGAGCACAGTTCTCAACTGAGGAGATGATCCTTATATGTAAAGTAAGTGTGGCCATTGCAAATATGTTTATAACATGTGAGGGACAAGTAATTGTAATTTTGTGGGTGGGGCCTAGCAGAATCTCACTTGGTGCACATGCTACTTATCTGTACATTAGCTCCTGGGTATTGATGGGTCAATTATATTAACCACTTGCCTACTGGGTACTCCTACCCCCTTCCTGTCCTGGCCAATTTTCATCTTTCTGCACTGTTACCCTTTGAATGACAATTGTGCGGTCATGCCACATTGTACCCATCTTAAATTTGTATCAGTTTTTTCAGACAAATAGAGCTTTCTTTGGGTGGTATTGACTTGCTGCTGTGAGTTTCACTTTTTGCTCGATAAACCACAAAATAGCTCATAATGAATAAAAGTCTGTTTATATTATAACATTTGGTAAACTGGTAATTTAGCAACACTGATGTGCGTTGATGAGGCGGCACTGCTGGCCACAGGTGGGCGGAACTGTTGGGTGGCACTGGTGGGCACTGATCATCGGGGCCGACCCCTGCTTTGATAACTGCTGGTTCTCGGCAGTACTTTCCACACATTCTGACAGCGTGATGAAAGTGCAGCCAAGACCCGGCAAATGCATTTCCCGGTGATCAGCGTGTCATTGGACATGGCTGATCACATGGTAAAAAGCCGCTGTGATTGGTCTTTACCACATCACGTGATCAGCTGTGTCCTTAGGACACAGCAATCATGGAGAGCGCGTTCTGCCAGGATGTCATATGACACCCTCCCAGAGCTGCCTGGATGCAGTGTAGCGTTATTCGGCTATCTGCGGTCGCCAAATAGGTAACCAGCTAGGCCTTCATGGCTAATCTTTGAATATCTGGACATGTATACTGCGTATAATGCATTACATTCTACAATGTGTTGGTGTACATGGTATAACAGTGTGCAATGCGTTGCTGGATTCTGCATGACAGTGGACAGCGTATCACAGTGTGCAATGCGTAGCTCCAGCCTGCATGACAGTGTACAGTGCATTACAGTCTACAATGTGTGGGTGTACACGGTATCACAGTGTGCAATGCGTTGCTCCATCCTGCATGACAGAGTACAGTGCATTACAGTCTACAATGTGTGGGTGTACACGGTATCACAGTGTGCAATGCGTTGCTCCATCCTGCATGACAGTGTACAGTGCATTACAGTCTACAATGTGTGGGTGTACACGGTATTACTTTGTACAGAGTATTACAGTGTGCAATGCGTTGTACACTGCAGTCTGCACTAAAGCATTTTACACTCATGCACTGTACACACTAACGCATTTGACATTTCTAGTGTGCAATGCCTTGGACAGTACAATGCATTTGCAGTATTGGTGTATGTTTATTAAGCACAGATAATTCATCTGATTTTAGTTATCAAGGAGAAGTCTTCTCTGTCCCCCTGTTTATGAGGTGGAGGACAATTGTTTTCCGAAGAGGAGAGGAGACTTTTTTTCAAGGAGATCTGTATAGATTTCCAGAGATATGTGTAGATGGTTGAGGGGCTGCATGTGATCTCCGGAGATAATTGTGATTAATGATCACCTGAGTTAAACCAGTGAATGAAAAGTGTAAAAAAACATGGATTGAAAATAATCTGCACTGACCACTGTGCTTTGTCAAGCCACATATTGGCACATTCTGGTGTCACACAGATGCGATGTGAAATTTGCAGTGTTTTCTGTGCAAGCGCTGCACCGCATCACAACCGCAACCCCTTCATGCCACCTGCTGCGGCTTTCTAGGTGAAGTTACCAACACACCAATATTGGTACACAAAGCATATTGCGATTTGCCAAATTGGATGGCATGCCTATTCACACCCATGTGCATACCCTGAAAAAGGGTCCTGCACATTTTTGGCCCGGATGCGGTGCAATTTGAGGTGTGCAAAATGTTTGTCTCTAATTGCAACGCACACAAATTGCATGTGATTTGCCCAGGAGTGCGGTGTTAGACCACAATGCATGTATGTGAAGCCAGAATAAAAGGATGTGGATTTTGTCTATTTTTACTTGCGCATGTTAACATTATGGAAGTGCGTTATTCTTCTGTTTAACATGCTATAGAAATGCAACATGCATTTGGATGTAGTGTTTTTGTATGTGCATTTTGGAAGTATTCTAAACACACATTGACCCTAGGGCCACACCATATCTTATGCAGGCCATAGATGGGTCGAAAATCGGCCGATTTTTCGGCCGAAAATAAAATCGGCCGATTTTCGGATCGTTAGTGGGCTATTTGTTCGGCCGTTTTTCGGTATTTTGGCAGATTTTTTTTTTTGGTAAAGTTGGAAAAAAACGGCCGAATTTGCCGATCGGCCGATTTTCGCGGCAATGATGGGCAAATCGGCCGATTTTTTTACTGATAAAAAATCTGCACATGAGCAGTGACCTGCAAGAGGAAGACAAAAAGAAGAAAAAGAAGAAGAGGATGATGATGATGAAGAAGAAGAAGAAGATGATGAAGAGGAAGAAGAGGATGATGATGAAGAAGAAGAGGAAGAAGAAGAGGAAGAAGAAGGATGAAAAATGAGAGGAATTCCAGTATGGCAAAAAGTGTCCCTGCAGAGAGCTCCGCTATTTCTTTGACAGTTCCTTGACATTTACAGCGGTTGCAACATTGTATCTATTTGTTTCCGAATAAAAACATCTGTATCCGAAATGGATACAAATACATTGTTGCAACCGCTATAAATGTCAAAGAACTGTCAAAGAAATAGCGGAGCTCTCTGCAGGGACACTTTTTGCCGGCTGTAGACGGGATGAAAATCGGCCGATTTTTTTTTTACCATTGCTGGTAACGTCGGCCGCTTGAACAACCGATTTTTCATTTTTTAAAAGAAAAATCGGCTGTTTTTCTCCCCGTCTATGGCCTGCATAAGCATTAGTGTGCCTGGGGGAGGGGGGGGCCTTTGGCCTTTCCAAACACAGTAGATGCTCCAAGAATGTTTCCTTAAACTCTTGAAATGGTTAAAAAGGAAAGACACTCTAGATAGCCTGCACTGAGAATTGACTGTCATGATGACGTGTCAATGATTATTTGCTCTCATTTTTCAGGAGTGGTACTGCTTGCGGTTGAAGCTGGTAGAAATCCACCTTCACGTCCTCCACTCACCTTCACTTGTGGCCAGTGGATATTTTGTGGCCGCAGGCAAGAACTGGCATCGAGGACCTGCATAATGACCCTGGCATGCCAGAGGTGGTTTGGAAGCAGCACAGCAATTTGACCATCCCTTTCCTCTATGTTGGTTTTAGGGTGCAGAATTGCTTCTCGTTCGTGAACGGACTGTCGCCGGATATCAGAGTCCCCATATTTTCAAGATATGTTTTAGCCATGTTGGCTTATTTTTATGTTATTTTCCAAGTGTGTCGCACCTAACCGCACAATAGTGTGGTGCCATGCGTATTTGTGGCTGTGAATGGGGCTGTTTTTAATAGACGTGTGTAGGTGCAACAACGTTTTCATCATGGTACCTGCGCACATCTACATAGGGCATTGCATTTCTTTGCTGTGCTGGAAAATGTGTGTTCTTGCATGCGTTTCTGCACCACCAATGGTGTGAACAAGTCCTAAGGGCTGGTTCACACTATAGAAACAGTCTAGATGTGTTCCTGATGGGGTTTTTTCATGCCCTTTTGGCATGCATGTTTAGTGTGTTCCAGTACATTTTGGATGCGTTTTGGACATGTTTACATTGCATTTTTGTATCCCTTCCACTTATTTTTTTCTATTTTCTTTGTATTCAATGTAGTTAGGGACATGTGCGTTTTAGTACATTCAAGGACGTTTCAATGTGTTCCAGTACAGTTCTGTGCAGAAACAATGCAGCGCTGATGTGAACTATGACATTGACAACCATATAACCTTCTTTCTGTGCGTTTGTGATGCTGAAAAAGCAACTGAAACACATGTAGTGTGAACTGGCCCTAAAGGTTATTAGAGGTCAGGGAACAGGACTGACCAGAAATTGTGAATTCAATCAGACTAGTGGTGAGATACAATCAGCAATTGTATAATAATGTGAGATCTGAGCTGTAGCTGATAGAAAATGAGACACATTCACTTGATCAGTAAATAGATAGTTAAAGAGTGGGGCGGTGATCCATAGATTTGCATATGGGACAGGTGATGATGGGGTGGGGGAGGGGGTCAAGTTGTATAAGGAGACAGATTTAAAAGAGAAAAAAGTTACAATGAAATATACACGGCATGAAACTTGCACATGACCTAATTGGCAGAAGAACAGTACGCAAGTAACATTCATCCACTTTCTAGTCACTAGGCAAAATCATAATTGATTGATCAATATTCCTGCCACAACCCAGAAAATTGATCTCCATTTTTTTGGGATGTTGCTAAGACTGGGATTAGAACCCATGACCCAAGTGCTGTAAGTTCTGAGCTCTAACCACTAAACCACTGTGGGAAACACAGTTTGAGCTATAATGTAGAATAGTTACATTGTTTAAAAATGATAAAGCGAGCGCTGGTCAAATGATATAGACTAGTAAAATGGTATTACACAAGATAAATATAACCACGAACAGTAGTGCATGAACTCGTGAAAGGTCATCCACCCCTGTGACAGTGTACTACACTATTGAGCACCTTTCTGGCTCCTGTGGCTGAGCTAATTCCTCCCCAGGACCATTTGGGCACCCACCCTGATGGATGGATGGAGCTGGATGACTAACCCATAGCTGCCAGCATACCGCTGCACCCCCAGATGTGCGATGTGTATAACCCATGCACATTAATACTTTTTTTCTGGTGAGTGTAGACCAGTCCCAAGGGTGGTTTACCTTTCACGAGTTCATGCACTACTGTCCGTCACGGAGAGACCACACGTGCCATTCATAGGCACTCTCTGAGTTGGTACTCTCACACCAAGGACATTCCATTATTCAGGAATGATTCTATGAACTTATTTTAGCACCATTTACCAGTTTACATCATTATTGCAATTCTTTGCACTTTTTGGTTTTTACATGTGTTCATTATTGATCACATGCATTTATAGCGCTGCACTTGTCTTTAACATAGAATAGTTATGTGATTAAAGAGAATGAAGATATATAACTATATTGGGAAATTAGAAGTATATAAATTATTTGAGATATAAGTGTGAAAATGTTTAACATTTGAATATAGAATGTATGACATTCATTAGTAAATGCAATACTTTCCTGATCATTTTGGAGAAACAGCAAAAAAAAAAAAATAGCAAAAGAGAATTTTCAGAATGTAATAGTACAGCTGTATTAGAATTTTCTATCAGGAAAACGCCAATGTTAATAAAGCCCGCGCTTATGCGCCATCTAGCGAATATATCCGGTATTGCACCTAAAGATGTGCCAGACGGGATACCTCATTCACTAATGGCAAAGTAGTCAGTAGACGCTCGTTAATGAGCTTGCTAGACGCTGGTCAGACGACTGATTGATTGACCGGAGTCTGCCTGAATGGACAGACTCTGCTGATAGACTCACATCTTAGTGAATCAGGGCCTATACTTCTTTTTAGTATGGACGCCTCGCTTTCTTATATGACCAGATTTGAACGAATCTACAAAAATGAACCCCACACTCGAGGTCTGATCACTACTCTTTACACCCAACTACTGGCCCCACAACCTCACGCTTCTATACCCTATGTGCTTAGATGGGAGAAGTATTTGGGTCTTCAACTTGACACCATGGATTGGGATTAGATCTGGCCGGCAAACACATTAGCATCCCACAACATAGTTGCCCTCAAAACAAATTACAAAGTGCTCATGAGATGGTACCTGGTCCCTGCTCGGATAGCAAAATACCTTCCTACCTACTCTTCCTGTTGTTTCAGGGGCTGCCTCAATTCTGGCATACATCTCCACACATGGTGGAACTGCTCTACAGAACAAATATTCTGGGTTGAAATTTTCTGCATCTTCTCCACTCTTTTTTCATGCCTTTTGACACCTGATCCAGCCTCAGCCCTCCTTAACAGACAAACACCAGACCTGTCAAGGCAACAATTTAAACTCCTTCTATAAGTTACAAAAGCAGTAAACAATCACTAGAGCCTGGAAATAACCACACCGAAATGTTGCAGAAACCAAAAATAGAATCACCAGAGCCATGATACATGCCAAGGTTGAAGCAGTCCTCCTAGATAAAGTACAAAAATACCAGCTATGGTGGAGACCATGGGTAGACCACTTCCACTCAACTTCGATGATTCTCTGCTCCTTCAGTCTTAGCACCAGGAATATATTTAACACTACAATTGGCTCGCCTCTCCCTCGGGGCTCTCCCCCATCTCTTCCCTCCCTCCCTTTGACCTATTTCTTCCTTACGTCTATGGCACACCAGGGCCTACCTCTCTCTTCTCTCTTACTCCTGCTCTCCCCACTTCAGTCTTTCTCGTTTCTTTTTCTTTGTATTACAAGTTATGACTATCACTGGCAGTTCATTATTGTAAGTGCCCCCCCACATAGTGAACAGTTATTCCCCCCTACCACTGGGATGCCTCCCCTACATTCGTATACCATTACTTACACAACCTTGTAAAACCTGGTGATTCTCTGACATCAATCTAATGTCACCACAGCACTTAATGGCTCCCTTCCTCGCTGGGGCAATCCGGGAATTTGCAACACAAAGTTCTTATATAAGAAACATGTTTGTTTTATTGATCAGAATTGATGCATCAATACGCTGTCTTTAACTGCCATTTACTGTTCACTCTCTTCATGCTGGGCGCTGCGTCCCCCTTGTCTACATACAAATGTACCTACTATGTTTTTAGGATTACTGATCTCTGACTGCCAACACTCTTTGTATTCCTTATTCCCTGTTCTAAAATAAAAATACGTGAACAAGAAAAAAAAAATCATTGTGCATTACTAACCCCAAGATGTTAACTACTTCAAGCCTATAGTGTACATGGTAGGGGTATGTTTTAGGAGGCCAACATTCATGTTTTAGGAGGTCAACAAGTAACATTCATTGGCCATTTTTTAAATATCTGGAGTTCAGCTTTAGGTAACAGCAACTTCTAGTTATCCTAATTAAAGCATGCAGTTACTTTGGTAAAAAAAAATAATAATATATATATATATATATATATATATATATATATATATATATGCCAAAATACTATATTTAACAAATAGTTGTAAAACTGTTCAAGTAACCAATATCTCTTTATAAATGTATATTAAAAGTTCTTACAATTAAGTTTGTAGACTCAAATGAAAAAGATTAGAATGCTGGGCTATCTCAGTCATTGGAAAACCTGAACCTACTAAAGTGTATAAAAGGCTCCCAGCTGTCTCTGAAGTAATATTTATTTTGTTCAGAAATTCAATACAATACTAAGGATACAACTGGAAAGTTATAAAGAAATGTATAGTTTTTTTGAACGTATTTGTATTTTCTATTTTAATATTTTGTTTAGGACAAAAAAAATGTTTAGCCAGCTGGATATGAAATTCTGCGAGCAATATTTAATATTTATCTTTATAGTCCCCTTACAGTGCTTTAATCTCCTTTTCACATGTGTGACCCATCCTCCTACTTTCTCCTCCCTGCCTGCATTGTTCATAAACAGCCACATGAGTGTCAATTAAAGAGAGACAGCCTGTAGGAAAACAGCTTCTATCTTACCCATTCTTTAGAAAACTCATAAAACTAAGTGTATCTTGTGTTAAATGTTTATTTGTAAGATAAAGACTTTTTATACTTATTATAAATGTAAAATATAAATTTTTAAAACCTATCAACTTTAAGTCTATTCAAAATAATATAGTTTCCACCTTATATAAAATCATATATAAATGTTTGATGCAGGGGCGGACTGACCATTCGAGCACTCGGGCACTGCCCGAGGGCCCAGGGTCAGTAGGGGGCCCCATGAAATGCCCCTGGTACCTTTTTTATAGGCTTTTTTGAGTGTGGGCAAGGACACAGGGGCCCCATGATCTCCCTATTGCCCGGGGGCCCCATGAGTTGTCAGTCCGTCCCTGGTTTGATGTTAAAATAAAGCATTGCCATTTGTATATGGTGCCTAGATAATGATTGGTTATTTATTTCTAAACCTTTAAAACATATACTTGTACATACCAATTTAGAAATTACTGTATGTAAATGACAATGGCGATAGGAACAACTGAGGCACTCATTTCTTGGGATTTTGTAGATGATAACCCATTGCTATTGTATCTAGGTTAAAAAAGAATATTTGTACAGGTTTTAGTTTATTGAAGTCAGATCAGAAAAAAAGATTTCTCTTCCTTGCAAGCATAGCAGTAGTACTCTGTGTAGGGTAGTTCAAGAATTCTAATGTCCAAACTCCTGTGATTACCTCACTGGTAGCCCCAGAGCTCTGCAGAGAGCTTGAATTCTTATTATTTAGACACCCCCACCTTGTCACCAAAAACCTAGGTATTTTCTCCCATGATTTGTGCTGGAGGATCAGAGGTCAGATTGGCTCATCCTCTACTTTAGCAGAGATCAAAAGACTGACACATCAGGGAACCTTGGAAAGTGATTTCTGCAGAAAGAACTTTAGCACTTTATTACTCTTAGCTCTGTACTCCTTCATTCCAACAACACTGTTGATGTACATTTAAGATAAAGGAGAACTATGATCTAGCCCTAAAATTGAAATACGCACAATATAATTCTTTTTTTGTCTGTTTTTGAGGATCTACAAAGAGAATTAATTATCTAAACCTATAGTCCTGCAATATTCAGTGCTTCAGTCTTCTCTCCAGTGCCAGAATGTGGACCAGCCCTCTACATCATCACATACAATGTAGAGCCAGAGACCAACACTGGCCCTGCATTGTATGTGATAATGTTAGTGACAGGGTTGTGATACCAACTAGAAGTTCAGATACCAACAAGAGGAGATGATTCAGGGGACTAATCATTACAGCTGGAACCAGTGGAAAGAAAGACTGCTGGACCACAGGATAAAGGTAAGTAATCCTCTGTAACAGAATCCCCAGAGTTTTGCCGTAATGTATGGTTAGAATTATATTTTAACCCTCCCACATTTTTCATTAAGCTGGATAATTTATATACATTACATTTGAGATTTTCACAACTTTGGACCTCTCTTTATTTCGTGTTTGGTAATCCATATGCTGCCTGATTATCACAACGGACATTACAGCGTCAGACCCAAAAATCATTGATAGACTTCTTAGCTAAGACAAGAGCTTTGTGTAAAGCGCAAAGGTACAGTAACCAATCAGAATGTATAATTTTTTCCACTGTTTCAAATATAATTATAGCTGCATATTAAAATGCTAGGGTAATTTTTAATAGGGACCAAAACAAAAAGCAAAAAAAAAACCTATAACTGAGCTTTATTATATGTTTTAGAATTATAGTTTTGGTTGTAATATGTTTTTTTCTGACTTTGCCTTTTCTACGAAGAGAAGTATCCAATGATCTTTGTCTTTTTAGTTTCTTTTCTTCCATTTTGGAGTCAGGGTTTGTTTTTCCTTTTTCTTTTCCTTTTTTTCAGGGCTTTCATCCCCAGAGACATCATTTTAAATAAAATTGGTTACAAAATTGTTTGCATAACAAATTGTTACTATATATATATACAGTCAGGTCTATAAATATTGGGACATTGACACAATTCTAACATTTTTGGCTCTATACACCACCTCAATGGATTTGAAATGAAACGAACAAGATGTGCTTTAACTGCAGACTGTCAGCTTTAATTTGAGGGTATTTACATCCAAATCAGGTGAACATTGTAGGAATTACAACAATTTGCATATGTGCCTCCCACTTGTTAAGGGACCAAAAGTAATGGGACAGAATAAAAATCATAAATAAAACTTTCACTTTTTAATACTTGTTGCAAATCCTTTGCAGTCAATTACAGCCTGAAGTCTGGAATGCATAGACATCACCAGATGCTGTGTTTCATCCCTGGTGATGCTCTGCCAGGCCTCTACTGCAACTGTCTTCAGTTCCTGCTTGTTCTTGGGGCATTTTCCCTTCAGTTTTGTCTTCAGCAAGTGAAATGCATGCTCAATCGGATTCAGGTCAGGTGATTGACTTGGCCATTGCATAACATTCCACTACTTTCCCTTAAAAAACTGTTTGGTTGCTATTGCAGTATGCTTTGGGTCATTGTCCATCTGCACTGTGAAGCGGTGTCCAATGAGTTCTGAAGCATTTGGCTGAATATGAGCAGATAATATTGCCTGAAACACTTCAGAATTCATCCTGCTGTTTTGTCAGCAGTCACATCATCAATAAATACAAGAGAACCAGTTCCATTGGCAGCCATACATGCCCACGCCATGACACTACCACCCCCATGCTTCACTGATGAGGTGGTATGTTTAGGATCATGAGCAGTTCCTTTCCTTCTCCATACTCTTTTCTTCCCATCACTCTAGTACAAGTTAATCTTGGTCTCATCTGTCCATAGGATATTGTTCCAGAACTGTGAAGGCTTTTTTAGATGTCGTTTGGCAAACTCTAATCTGGCCTTCCTGTTTTTGAAACTCACCAATGGTTTACATCTTGTGGGGAACCCTCTGTATTCACTCTGGTGAAGTCTTCTCTTGATTGTTGACTTGGACACACATACACCTACCTCCCGGAGAGTGTTCTTGGTCTGGCCAACTGTGGTGAAGGGTGTTTTCTTCACCAGGGAAAGAATTCTTCGGTCATCCACCACAGTTGTTTTCCGTGGTCTTCCAGGTATTTTGGTGTTGCAGAGCTTACCGGTACGTTCCTTCTTTTTAAGAATGTTCCAAACAGTTGTTTTGGCCACGCCTAATGTTTTTGCTATCTCTCTGATGGGTTTGCTTTGTTTTTTCAGCCTAATGATGGCTTGCTTCACTGATAGTGACAGCTCTTTGGATCTCATCTTGAGAGTTGACAGCAACAGATTCCAAATGCAAATAGCACACTTTAAATGAACTCTGGACCTATTCTGCTCATTGTAATTGGGATAATGAGGGAATAACACTCACCTGGCCATGGAACAGTTGTGAAGCCAATTGTCCCATTACTTTTGGTCCCTTAACAAGTGGGAGGCACATATGCAAACTGTTGTAATTCCTACACCGTTCACCTGATTTGGAAGTAAATACCCTCAAATTAAAGCTGACAGTCTGCAGTTAAAGCACATCTTGTTCGATTCATTTCAAATCCATTGTGGTGGTGTATAGAGCCAAAAATGTTAGAATTGTGTCGATGTCCCAATATTTATGGACCTGACTGTATATATATATATATATATATATATATATAAATATACAGTATATATATAATTATTTTTTTTCACAAACATTTACAGAATGTTGCTGTATATTATCAAGCAAACAATCAAACATTTGCCAGTGTGTTGAAGGCATTATATGTAATGCCAATAATGGAAATGTTTACAATAAAAGCTAGCAATTTCATTACATCTGTAAATTTCTGAACTTTGATACATCTATTCCTAGTAATGGAAAGAATCAAGAGAGTAAAAAAATAAGTTGTGTTCACCTGGTTGTCAGATGTAGAATTTTACTACTAGACTGTCTGAGTACTCCTATTAATCCACCCTATTAATCCTTCTAGGGATTCTGTTGTAAAATGCACTGAATAATAAAAAAATATGTGAGTGGCATTAATACATTATACATTAGTCATATGAAAGCATCTTTGCCTGCAACTGCATAAAAGGAGAAAGATCAGACAGCAAGTCTTTGTTCAAAGCTCTTTTTTTCATTTGGTGAATAAGCATGATGAGCTTAACTGGAGCCTAAAATGGTTCTACTATACAGCAACATCAATGGCTTGGCATGCTATTCTCCTAACACCACAGCTCTCCATCAAAAAAAACATAGCTGTGCAACTTGATTCATTATTTTCCGCTGACACATCCCCACTCTGCGGTGTTGGATTAAGATTACAATCTTGGTTTTAGGGAGGAAAGGAGAAAAAAGAAAGAAATTCCAGGGGAGGTGGCATTAAATGAAAAAAAAAGTGGGAAATAAAAATAAAACCATTTATCTACAGGAACAGTCTGCTCATGTATAAAATAGTTCACTCAAAGCCCCATCGTCTTAAAAGTTATGGTGGCACCTGCAGACATGTATATAATGTTTTGTTGTCTATGTACACTGCTCAAAAAAAATTAAAGGAACACTTTTTAATCAGAGTATAGCATCACGTCAGTTAAACTCCTGGGATATTGATCTGGTCAGTTAGGTAGCAGAGGGGGTTGTTAATCAGTTTCAGCTGCTTTGGTGTTAATGAAATTAACGACAGGTGCACTAGATGGGCAACAATGAGATGACCGCCAAACAGGAATGGTTTTTATAGGTGGAGGCCACTGACATTTTTTTCTGTTTTTCACTAGTTTTGCTTTTGGCTAGGGTCAGTGTCACTACTGGTAGCATGAGGCGTTACCTGGACCCTACAGAGGTTGCACAGGAAGTCCAACTCTACCAGGATGGCACATCAATATGTGCCATTGCCAGATGGTTTGCTGTGTCTCCCAGCACAGTCTCAAGAGCATGGGGGAGATTCTAGAAGACAGGCAGTTACTCTAGGAGAGCTTGACAGGGCTGTAGAAGGTCCTTATCCCATCAGCAAAACTGGTATCTGCTCCTTTGTGCAAGGAGGAACAGGATGAGCACTGCCAGAGCGCTACAAAATGACCTCCAGCAGGACACTGGTGTGAATGTCTCTGACCAAACAATCAGAAACAAACTTCATGAGGGTGGCCTGAGGGCCCGACGTCCTCTATGGGCCCTGTGCTCACTGCGTGGCACAATAGAGCTCGATTGACATTTGCCACTGAAAATCAGAATTGGCAGGTACACCACTGGTGCCCTGTTCTTTTCACAGATGAGAGCAGGTTCACCCTGAGCACATGTGACAGACGTGAAAGGTTCTGGAGAAGCCATGGAGAATGTTATGCTGCCTGTAACATCGTTTAGCATGACCATTTTGGTGGTGGGTGATGGTCTGAGGAGGCATATCTATGGAGGGATGTGCAGACCTCTACAGGCTAGACCAGGGGTCCTCAAACTTTTTAAACAGGGGGCCAGTTCACTGTCCCTCAGACCGTTGGAGGGCCGGACTATAGTTTCTACAAGAAAAAAAATTTTAAACAAAGGCAGACACAGTACAGGAGATGACCAGAGACTGCGGACATACAACAGCGGCGGGAATACTGGGCCAGCCACTCCATAAGACGCACAGACATTTCCCCCAAGTGTGTCTTATGGAGTGAAATAGTGCCCCATCATTAGTGTCAGTGGGAGGAATAGGGCCCCATCATTGGTGTCAGTGGGAGGAATAGGGACCCATCATTGGTGTCAGTGGGAGGAATAGTGCCCCATCATTGGTGTCAGTGGGAGGAATAGTGCCCCATCATTGGTATCAGTGGGAGGAATAGTGCCCCATCATTGGTAACAGTGGGAGGAATAGTGCCCCAGCATTGGTGTCAGTGGGAAGAAACGTGCCCCATCATTAGTGTCAGTGGGAAGAAACGTGCCCCATCATTGGTGTCAGTGGGAGGAATAGTTCCCCATCATTGGTGTCAGTGGGAGGAATAGTGCCCCATCATTAGTGTCAGTGGGGGGAGGAATAGTGCCCCAATGTTGGTGTCAGTGTGGGGGGGGAGAATAGTGCCCCGTCATTGGTGTCAGTGGGGGAAGGGGATAGTGTCCCAACATTGGTGTCAGTGGGAGGAATTGTGTCCCATCATTGGTGTCAGTGGGAAGAATAGTGCCCCATCTTTGGTGTCAGTGGGAGGAATAGTACATCATTGGTGTCAGTTGGGGGGAATAGTGCCCTGTCATGGGTGTCAGTGGGGGGGATAGTGTCTCATCTTTGGTGTCAGTGGGATGAATAGTACGTCATTGGTGTCAGTGGGAAGAATAGTGCCCCATCTTTGGTGTCAGTGGGAGGAATAGTACAACATTGGAGTCAGTGGGGGGAATAGTGCCCTGTCATGGGTGTCAGTGGGGGGGATAGTGTCCCATCTTTGGTGCCAGTGGGAGGAATAGTACGTCATTGGTGTCAGTGGGAAGAATAGTGCCCCATCATTGGTGTCAGTGGGAGGAATAGTGCCCCATCATTAGTGTCAGTGGGGGGAGGAATAGTGCCCCAATGTTGGTGTCAGTGTGGGGGGGGAATAGTGCTCCGTCATTGGTGTTAGTGAGGGAAGGGGATAGTGTCCCAACATTGGTGTCAGTGGGAGGAATAGTGTCCCATCATTGGTGTCAGTGTGAAGAATAGTGCCCCATCTTTGGTGTCAGTGGGAGGAATAGTATGTCATTGGTGTCAGTGGGGGGGAATAGTGCCCTGTCATGGGTGTCAGTGGGGGGATAGTGTCCCATCTTTGGTGTCAGTGGGAGGAATAGTACGTCATTGGTGTCAGTGGGAAGAATAGTGCCCCATCTATGGTGTCAGTGGGAGGAATAGTACGTCATTGGAGTCAGTGGGGGGGAATAGTACCCCATCATTGGTGTCAGTGGGGGGGAATAGTACCCCATCATTGGTGTCATTGGGGGAAGGAATAGTGCCCCATCGTTGGTGTCAGTGGGGGGAGGAATAGTGCCCCATCATTGGTGTCAGTGGGAGGAAAAGTGCCCCATTATTAGTATCAGTGACACCAATGATGGGGCACTATTCCTCCCACTGACAACAATGACACTTAAGTTGCTGACCCCTGTTCCAGCATGTTGCTGTTGCAGCCAGCATACCTGTTGCAGCAGCACCATCTGCACGGCACACTCACCTGTCAGCTGTCCTTCACTCCGGCCTCTCTGTCACTCGATGTTCGTGGGGCCGCTCGGCTCCGCCTCCTTGCAGGTGATTGGCCGCCTGTGTGCCTTTCCTGAGCTACAGTTCTGGCACCCAATCACCGGTGAGGAGGCGGAGCGAGGGAGTGGCCGGAGTGAATGAAGGAGCAGCGCTTCCTGGACTGGATCGTCGTGGGACTGGGACCGGAGCCAGGTAAGATACAGCAGTCCCCTGCCCACCCCTGTACTCAGTGTCCCTTCCTTGCGGAAAATACGCCCCTGCTGGCGGGCCGGATAAATGGCCTCGGCGGGCTGCATGTGGCCCGCGGGCCATAGTTTGAGGACCCCTGGGTTAGACAATAGCCTGGCATTAGGTATTGGGATGAAATCCTTGAACCCATTGTCAGACTCTACGGTGGTGCAGTGGGTCCTGGATTCTTCCTGATGCATGACCATGCCTCATGTGGTGAGAGTATGCAGCCAGTGCCTGGAGGATGAAGGAATTGATACCATTGAATGGCCCCCATGCTCGCCTGACCTAAATCCCAATAGAACATTTCTGGGATATCATGTTTTGGTCCATCCGACACTGCCAGGTTGCACCTCAGACTGTCCAGGAGCTCAGTGATGCCCTGGTCCAGATCTGGGAGGAAATACCCCAGGACACCATCTGTAGTCTCATTAGGAGCATGCCATGATGTTGTCAGGCATGCATACAAGCACGTGAGACCATACAAACTACTGAGTACCATTTCGAGTTGCTGCAATGAAATTTCAGCAAAATGGACTAGCCTGCTGCATCTATTTTCACTTTGATTTTCAGGGTGTCTTTGAATTCAGTCCTCCATAGGTTGATAATTTTCATTTCCATCAAACTATGGGGCATCCTTATGTTCCTAACACATTACCCAGCCCATATCAGCAGTGTATATTATTAAACTGCTTTGGATAAAAAAATAAATAAAAAAATGCTCTTTTATTTTACAGCTTTTATTCGTTTTGTTTTGATTCAGTGGTTATTAATTGTGCAATGTAGCTTTTAGATTTCCATCACATAGGCTTTGCAGTAAAGCTTGCAGAACCCAACAGATGTGTCAGAAAGATGTGTCAGAACCTGAAATAGATTAGAGGCACCACAGAGTGGCACACAAATGGTTGACTCACTAAGGTCAGCCAGAGATTCTATGGTCTGCTGAATTTTTTCCTGGAGGCGTTTTTAATGTATCTTGTTTTATCCAAAATTCTTCTCTGCTCTATTAGCCACACAATGAGATATAGATGCATATCTTGTAAAATGTGCTGAACAATAGGAATCCCCTCCTTGGGTGTTGTATATGGATGGATTAGGGGCTGTGGACCTTGTTTATTCATCATTTCCATTCAGTAATTTCCCCAAAGTTCAGTTTTGGTAATATTGCTCTGTTTAGGATTAAATGTACTATCACTGTGTTTTCAGATGGTACATGAGATTTATGTGTAATATAACTAATGTGCGATTTCTCAAATGTACAAGCAGACTAGGTGATTAAGTGGTACCACGACAAAGCAGACTAGATGGTAATGACAAATGTGCGGTGTGGAACAATGTGGAAAATGTATAATTTTGTATGCAGTATACATTCTGCGGGCAATAGGTTACACAGAAAACGGAATCCATAATCGATAAGTGTTAGGCTATGCTTGTCTTTTTTCAAAGATCTTCATAGGAAAGCAAAAATCAGTGGGTGCAGGGATTGTTCGCCTCCGCATAAAATTGTTAGTTACTACAGCATACTAATATATAGGAGAAGATGGACATTTCCATTATATGGTTATATTTAGTGGCAGATATTACCTTACACTAATAATGGTGGATGTTGTGACATAAATTATTGCATTGAAGAGAAATGCAATCATGTAGAAAATATTGAAAGGATATTGTATGTATTTTAATATGGAGAGCTATGTGGGAAATACATTGCTTGCTCTAATAAAGTAGTTGCAGGTTAGCAAAAAGCTTTTAGGCCCTTAAAAGGACAGTCAACATGTATGTACGTGATATGGTTTATCAATCCTATTTGGGCAGAATGAGTTAAAGGGCTAAAATATGAGTGTGCTTGGTGATAGTAGGCTATGTATATACTGTAGGTATTAGTGCTGTTAGTCCTTAGGAAAGAATGAACTTGGATTATATAAATAAGGTTTTTGAGCTTTGGAGTAGGATTAAATTGTGATGGATAAAATAGTTCTGTAGCTAGCAAAATCTGTTCATGGGCATTCACATCACATTCGCATCACATCGCAATGGCATCTTTATTTATTACAGGTACTTATACACTGTGTGCACAATATTAGGCAAATGAGTATTTTGACCAAATCATAATTTTTATGCATATTGTCCAACTACAAGCTGTATAAACTTGAATGATTATTGGATTTAAGCATATCAGGTGATGCGTACTTGTGTAATGAGGGAGTGTGTGGCATAAGAAGATCAACACCCTATATCAAGGTGTGCATAGTTATTAGGCAGCTTCTTTTCCTCAGGCAAAATGGGCCAAAAAAGAGATTTAACTGACTGAAAAGTCAAAAATTGTAAAAAGCCTTTCAGAGGGACGCAACACTCTTGAAATTGCTTAGATATTGGGGCGTGATCACAGAACCCGCAAACGTTTTGTTGCAAATATTTAACAGGGTCGCAAGAAATGTGTTGAGAAAAACAGATGCAAATTAACTGCCCAAGATTTGAGAAGAATCAAACGTGATGCTACCAGGAACCCATTATCCTTCAGTGCTGCCATATTCCAGAACTGCAACCTACCTGTATTGTCTGGAAGTACAAGGTGTTCAGTGCTCAGAGACATGACAAATGTCAAGACAGGGCCAAGAAATATCTGAAGACAAATTTTTCAAAGGTTTTATGGATTGATGAGATGAGAGTGACTCTTGACGGACCAGATGGATGGGCCCGTGGCTGGATCAGTAACAGGCATATGATCTGGTATTATTAAAGATGAGCTAGATGGACCTTTTTGGGTTGAAGATTTACTCAAAATCAACTCCTAAACCAACTGCCAGTTTTAGAAGATACTTTCTTCAAACAGTGGCACAGGAAAAAGTCTGCATCTTTCAAAAAGACCATGATATTTATGAGGACAATGCTCCATTGTATGCATGGAAGTGCTCCACTGGCTAGCCAGTAAAGGCCTTAAGGCTACGTTCACACTAGCCTTGTGTGCAGGTGGCAGAGAGGCGTTTGGGAAGCGTTTTTACCGCTTCCCAAACGCCTCTGCCAACTCTGCACATTACAGCACATGGTGCTGTTCTAAAGGGAGTGTTTGCGTCGCGTCGCGGCAAAACGGACGCCTCTGGACGAGTCAGGAGGCTTTGAAGCCTCCTATTCTCGTCTATGGTGCCGCTCCGCAAACGCCCGGCCGGCGTTTGCGGTGCGGTTGCGAGCGGTAACACCACTCAAACTGCATTATAGGCGTTTGTGGGGCGTTATTAACGCTCGGCAAACGCCTAGCAACCGCCGCTAAACCGCGCATGCGGCGTTTGCGGAGCGTTTGCCGAGCGTTAAAAACGCTCAGCAAACGCCGGACCAACGCTTGCCAAACGCTATAGGGGCGTTTGGCAAGCGTTGGCAAAACAGCTAAGTGTGAACGAGCCCTAAAGATGAAAGAATAATGACATGGCTCCCTTACTCACCTGACTTAAACCCTATTGAGAACTTGTGAGCCCTTCTTAAATGGGAAATTTACGGTTAAGGAAAACAGTACACCTCTCTGAAAGGGTAAAACACTGTTTTTGGCACCTTTTCAACCACTTAAAGTCCCTACGAAAGAGAAAGCAGGTCTATTGCTGGGCTAATTATGCCCACCACCATACTTGCTGCTCCTGGGAATATATATGGAAATTTAAGGCTGGCAAAAGTGTTGTGAATATGGTAATTAGAGATGAGCGAATCGAACATGACGAAGTGGAATTCGTTTCGAAGATTAGGAAAAATTCGATTCGCGCCGAATCCGAAAATTAGCAAACTTCGGATGCACGAATCGAATTTTCCCAAAAATGGCGGCGACATGTGTGGCGACGGAGGGGAAGGCGCGCAGACAAGGCGCGCTGACCCATAATGCATTCATTCATGACATGTGATCGCATTAGCCAATCAGCAGCCAGCCAGCAAGCACTGTGTAATGGTGGAGCTATAAATCGCGGCCATCTTAGAATTCTCCATTAGCATCCGGTCATTCAAGAGAGACAGACCTGTCTGTATTAGGGACAGAGTTAGGGCCACAGAGACTTTAGGGCCACAGAATCGTTACTCAGGGACACAGAATCGTTACTCAGGGACACAGAATCGTTACTCAGGGACACAGAATTGTTACTCAGGGACACAGAATTGTTACTCAGGGACACAGAATCGTTACTCAGGGACAGACACAGAATTGTTACTCAGGGACACAGAATTGTTACTCAGGGACACAGAATCGTTACTCAGGGACACAGAATCGTTACTCAGGGACACAGAATTGTTACTCAGGGACACAGAATCGTTACTCAGGGACACAAAATTGTTACTCAGGGACACAGAATTGTTACTCAGGGACACAGAATTGTTACTGAGAGACACAGAATCGTTACTCAGGGACACAGAATCGTTACTCAGGGACACAGAATCGTTACTCAGGGACACAGAATTGTTACTCAGGGACACAGAATCGTTACTGAGGGACACAGAATCGTTACTGAGGGACACAGAATTGTTACTCAGGGATACAGAATTGTTACTCAGGGACACAGAATTGTTACTGAGGGACACAGAATCGTTACTGAGGGACACAGAATTGTTACTCAGGGACACAGAATTGTTACTCAGGGACACAGAATCGTTACTCAGGGACAGACACAGAATTGTTACTCAGGGACACAGAATCGTTACTCAGGGACACAGAATTGTTACTCAGGGACACAGAATTGTTACTGAGGGACACAGAATCGTTACTCAGGGACACAGAATCGTTACTCAGGGACAGACACAGAATTGTTACTCAGGGACACAGAATCGTTACTCAGGGACACAGAATTGTTACTCAGGGACACAGAATTGTTACTCAGGGACACAGAATTGTTACTGAGGGACACAGAATCGTTACTCAGGGACACAGAATCGTTACTCAGGGACACAGAATCGTTACTCAGGGACACAGAATTGTTACTCAGGGACACAGAATCGTTACTGAGGGACACAGAATCGTTACTGAGGGACACAGAATTGTTACTCAGGGACACAGAATTGTTACTCAGGGACACAGAATTGTTACTGAGGGACACAGAATCGTTACTGAGGGACACAGAATTGTTACTCAGGGACACAGAATTGTTACTCAGGGACACAGAATAGTTACTCAGGGACACAGAATCGTTACTGAGGGACACAGAATCGTTACTCAGGGACACAGAATTGTTACTCAGGGACACAGAATTGTTACTGAGGGACACAGAATCATTACTCAGGGACACAGAATCGTTACTCAGGGACAGACACAGAATTGTTACTCAGGGACACAGAATCGTTACTCAGGGACACAGAATTGTTACTCAGGGACACAGAATTGTTACTCAGGGACACAGAATTGTTACTGAGGGACACAGAATCGTTACTCAGGGACACAGAATCGTTACTCAGGGACACAGAATTGTTACTCAGGGACACAGAATCGTTACTTTCTGCTTCACAACCACTATTGTACGTTCAAAGAGTTAAATCCTGTTTTATGTTTGGGGTGCTTATTGAATTAAAGAGTATGTCAGACAACACGCAGAGGAGTGGCAGAGGAGGCAATGTTTCAGGAGCGAGCAGACGTGGCAGCAGAGGAAGGGGTCGAGGCAGCACTAGTCGCAGCCAGAGGCCAGTGCTCCCGGTGTCATCCAGCGGTCGTGTCTCCACCGACAACCCTGCCGTCATCGATTGGTTGACTCGGTCGTCTTCCTCTTCCCAGGTCACCTCTGACACCTACAGCCAACGGTCGGTGGGTACGTCAGACACAACCGTTAGTTGGCATGGCCCGGGAGCAAGCCCACTGAAATCACGTGTCCTCTACCTGCCCCTGTCCTTTGGTGTTCCCTCACCAAGCGAAGTATCGCATGCTGTGGGCTCAGCCCCACTGTACAGTGAGGAAGAGCTAACAGAGGGCGGTCAGGAACGGGGGGAGACATCCGCCTCTTCAGCAGCCAGGCGAAGAAGTAGTGGCGAGGAGAGTGGCTCGGTAGCCGGTCTAGAGACAGGTCTGTCTCCTGACCCACACGCAGCCGAGGGGGCTAGTAGTGAGGCGGAGACCCTAATTGATGATGATGAGGCTGATCGCACTTGGCAGCCTCGTCGTCATCAGGCTATTGCTTCCGCATCATCAGGAGAAGAGGATGCCAGCTTGCCAGCGAGCAAAACGGTCGGTGGGTTGCCCAGGAGGCAGCAGGGTCGCAGCAGTGTCAGTAGAGCCAAACGGCCACGGAGTAGAGCACCAGCTCCACTGCAGCCTACCACCACGGCCAGTAGTGGTGCCGGTGTGCACGGAGGAAGTAGCAGTCAGCCAGTGAGGAGTAGCCGGGGCAAAGTTTCCTACTCGGCGGTGTGGCAATTTTTCGTCAAGCCGCCCGAGGAAGTAAACGTAGCCGTATGTCGACTATGTGGCCAGAAAGTCAAGCGTGGCCAGAGGGCCCATGTTGGGACTACAGCGTTGCGTCAGCATATGCAGCGTCGCCATTCGGTGGCCTGGGAAAACCGTGATAAAGATACGGCGGTTCTGCCTGCCCCAGCCCCCGCTCCATCACCCGCTCCGTTACTTTCTCCGTCACCCGACGTTAATCGCCCTCTATCAGCCAGTCAAGGCTCCAACACCTCTGCTGAGGGGAGTTGTCGCTCGTTGGCATCTTCCGCTCGTTCAGATGCTCCTTCTCCTGCTACTCCTCTTCACGGATTCCGTCATCAGTCTTTCTTGGAATCCGTTTCCAAGAGACAACAGTTTGCGAGCACGCACCCGACGGTGCAGAAGCTGAACGTCCTCCTGTCCAAGTTGCTGGTGCTGCAGTCCCTCCCTTTCCAAGTGGTGGACTCAGCACCTTTCCGAGAAATGATGGCTTGTGCCGAGCCGCGGTGGAGAGTGCCAAGCCGGCATTTCTTTGCCAAAAAGGCAGTGCCAGCCCTGCATTCACATGTAGAAGAGATGGTGGGCCAGTCTTTGAGCATGTCGGTCTCTGCCAAAGTGCACGGCAGCGCCGACGTGTGGAGCTGTAACTACGGTCAGGGACAGTACATGTCATTTACGGCCCACTGGGTGAACGTGGTGCCGGCACAGCCGCACCAGCAACTTGGACAGGTCACGACGCTTTTGCCTCCACGTTTGCACGTCCTTGGTCCAGCAAAGATGTCCGCCTCTACCACCTCTTCTTCCGCCGTGTCCTCAGCCGCCACCCCCGTGCCAAGTCCCATTACCCGACCGACATATCACATGTGCAGGGCGCAACGGTGTCACGCTGTGCTGCACCTGGTATGCCTTGGCGAACGTAGTCACACAGGGGAGGAACTCAGTGTAATGAACAGAGAAATCGACAGATGGCTGTCTCCGCGCAAACTGAAAATCGGAACCATGTTGACCGACAACGGAAAGAACATGGTGTCTGCTCTGCGTCAAGGAAGGTTGTGCCATGCGCCATGCATGGCTCACGTGTTCAATCTGGTTGTCAAGCGGTTCCTAAAATCCACCATCCCACTGCAAGACATCCTTAAAATGTCACGTAAACTTTGCATGCATTTCAGCCATTTCTACACCGCAAAGCACACCCTCCTTGAGCTGCAGCGGCAGAACGGAATTCCACAGCATCGCCTGATCTGCGACGTTGCAACAAGGTGGAATTCAACCCTACATATGTTAGACCGCCTTTACGAACAGCGAAAGGCCATCACCGATTTCCTGATGTTACAAGCAGATAAAGGTACTCCCCTGTGTAACTTAGATGTCAGCCATTGGCAGCTCGCTCAGGCCCTTTGAGGAGGCCACGCTATTCGTGAGTCGGCAGGACTATGGGATGAACGACGTCATTCCTCTGTTGCACGTCCTGGAACAAATGCTGTTAACAATGGCTGGTCAGGGTGCGGTAGACGTCCAGAGTGTGTCATGGGTCCCTGTACGGCCTCCCATTGCTGCTGTCTCCATCGCCACACTCTGCCATGTGCCACTTTCAGGTCTCCTTACACTGTTGGTGGGTTCCATTTTGTCATAGGGTGCTGTATGGCCTCCCATTGCTGCTGCCTCCACCGCCACCCTGCGCCATGTGCCTGTCGTCTGCTCACGCTGCTGACGGCTTCCGCTTTTTAACCGAGGCCTGTGTTTGGCTTCCGAATACTGCTGCATCCACCGCCACCCTGCGCCATGTGTCTCTGTCGTCTGCTCACGCTGCTGACGGCTTCCGCTTTTTAACCTAGGCCTGTGTATGGCTTCCGAATACTGCTGCCTCCACCGCCACCCTGCGCCATGTGCCTCTGTCGTCTGCTCACGCTGCTGACGGCTTCCGCTTTTTAACCGAGGCCTGTGTTTGGCTTCCGAATACTGCTGCATCCACCGCCACCCTGCGCCATGTGTCTCTGTCGTCTGCTCACGCTGCTGACGGCTTCCGCTTTTTAACCTAGGCCTGTGTATGGCTTCCGAATACTGCTGCCTCCACCGCCACCCTGCGCCATGTGCCACTTTCAGGTCTCCTTACACTGTTGGTGGGTTCCATTTTGTGATAGGGTGCTGTATGGCCTTCCATTGCTGCTGCCTCCACCGCCACCCTGCGCCATGTGCCTCTGTCGTCTGCTCACGCTGCTGACGGCTTCCGCTTTTTAACCGAGGCCTGTGTTTGGCTTCCGAATACTGCTGCATCCACCGCCACCCTGCGCCATGTGTCTCTGTCGTCTGCTCACGCTGCTGACGGCTTCCGCTTTTTAACCTAGGCCTGTGTATGGCTTCCGAATACTGCTGCCTCCACCGCCACCCTGCGCCATGTGTCTCTGTCGTCTGCTCACGCTGCTGACGGCTCCCGCTTTTTAACCTAGGCCTGTGTATGGCTTCCGAATACTGCTGCCTCCACCACCACCCTGCGCCATGTGTCTCTGTCGTCTGCTCACGCTGCTGACGGCTTCCGCTTTTTAACCTAGGCCTGTGTATGGCTTCCGAATACTGCTGCCTCCACCGCCACCCTGCGCCATGTGCCTCTGTCGTCTGCTCACGCTGCTGACGGCTTCCGCTTTTTAAACTAGTCCTGTGTATGTCTTCCGAATACTGCTGCCTCCACCGCCACCCTGCGCCATGTGCCACTTTCAGGTCTCCTTACACTGTTGGTGGGTTCCATTTTGTGATAGGGTGCTGTATGGCCTTCCATTGCTGCTGCCTCCACCGCCACCCTGCGCCATGTGCCTCTGTCGTCTGCTCATGCTGCTGACGGCTTCCGCTTTTTAACCGAGGCCTGTGTTTGGCTTCCGAATACTGCTGCATCCACCGCCCGCCCACTGCTGCTGCCAGGCCCGTAATCTGTCATGGGCCCCTGTACCGCCTCCTCATGCTGCTGCCAGGTCCAGAGTGTGTCATGGGTCCCTGTACGGCCTCCCATTGCTGCTGTCTCCATCGCCACACTCTGCCATGTGCCACTTTCAGGTCTCCTCACACTGCTGGTGGGTTCCATTTTGTCATAGGGTGCTGTATGGCCTCCCATTGCTGCTGCCTCCACCGCCACACTGTGGCTCCACACTCTGGTTTCGGCCCCGTGACTGCCCAAATGAGTGAAGTGTGCGGTGATTCTAAGATCGACGGCACTCATCTGCATGTCATACTGACTGACAGTATTAGTTCTCTTCCCCAGCAGACTCCAAGGGCATTTAAATTAAAGGTACAGTGTTCTGCACTAATATAAAGGCTCTCTGAAGCCTAGAAACACCCTTTTTATAAGTTAAATTCGCAGCGAATATATTCGCCTCAAATCGAATTTATTCCGCGAATTCGGCGAATCAGCCGAATCGAATTTTTGAATAATTCGCTCATCTCTAATGGTAATTATTATGAGTTTGATCCCTTGATGACTTGTTTATACCCTTTCTGCTAATATAGTTAATCTAGTTTTATTTGTCCAAACGGATATATGGTTACTAATTTTGTATGGATGGGGTTTTTTATTATGGGGTGACCTGATTTCATATATGGTGTCCCAATTTTTTGTACTGAAACTATTTTGGGGAGTAGGGGTGTAGTTTGGAGATTGTTGGGATTTAGTATATCTCTTGAATGAATGGATATGTATATTTAATTAGTTTATATTTAGGGTCCCCAATTCTTCTTTTTTTGATTGAAATATATTTAACCTTACTTTTTGGTTGCTAGTCCCACCACTTTTGTTGTGTTGTTTTGTGTTTTTTTTTTCCAGAAGGGGCTCAATTCAACTGCTCTATTGAAAATGTCCTCTCTAGATTTTAATGACCGTGGTCTCTTGGCTGTTCCATGAACAACCAGATGTTTCTCCTGGTAAATGTAAAGATATTGTTGCTGTTTATTTTTGCCTTATTGTCTATGTATTCTGTCTGAGTACTATGTACACTAGAGATGTGTGTTAACCGCTTTCCCGCCGCCCTATAGTAGAACTACTGCTACAGGGCGGCAGGGCTGCGCAAAATCATGCATTCAGTATATACGTGATTTGCATTTCCTTGTAGGGGGTGCTTGCGCTGCCCTGCCCGAGCTGCCATAGGCAGCTAGAGATATCAATCATTGGGTCCTAGCAGGAGATTCCCCACCGGCACCCTGCAATTGCCAAGTACAGCTGACAGGGGAGAGACCTGTGTGTAAATAACACAAGTCTCTCTCCTGCCAGCAAGGACATGCTGCTGTGTATTTCTGCACAGAGAAATACACAGCAGCATGTTTCCCTAGTAAAACACACACAGCACATTATGTAAAACAGCACACAGTTAACTCTTTGATCACCCCAGATGTTAACCCCTTCCTGCCTAGTGTCATTAGTACAGTGTCAGTGCTTTTATTAGCACTGATCACTGTATTAGTGTCATTGGGATGTCAGTGGCAGTCAGTCAGTTCCCACCCAGTGTCAGAATGCCCGCCGCAGTCCCTCTATAAGACGATAATCGCTGCCATTACTAGTATTAAAAAAAATATATATTCCAGCATATACACCCCCATTTTTATATGCTATAACTTTCACGTAAACCAATTAATTTACATGTATTTGGATTCTTTTTCTAGCAAAGACATGTAGCAGAATACATTTTGGCCTAAATTTATGAAGAAATTTGATTTTTAAAATTTATTTGCATGTTTAATAGCAAAAAGGGGAACTGACTTGGTGTCACTGACATCCCCAGTGACACCAATACAGTGATCAGTGCTAATAAAAAGCAGTGACACTGTACTAATGGCACTGGGCAGGAAGGGGTTAACATCGGTGGTGATGAAAGGGTGAACTTTGTGCTGTTTTACTATGGGGGCTGTGTGTGTGCTTCACTGTAAGCACACTGCTATGCAGAGCCATACAAAGCAGTGTGCTGTAGCTGACAGGGGAGAGATCTGTGTTGTTTATACACAGGTCTTTCCCCCCGTCGGTAATCCTCGGTGATCACCAGGTGCTGGCAGGTAATCACTGGCTGGGACCCGGTGATTGACAGCCAGGGCCGCGAATGACGCATGCCCCCTACCCGAAAATGCTAAATCACGCATATAGACGTGATTTTGCGCACCCGTGCCGCCCTGTAGCAGTAGTTCTGTTACAGGGTGGATGAGAAGCGGTTAATATCACTTAAATACATTGGACAGCAGGAAAAATGAACATGGTAATTTGTCTGAGTGTGTGTTCTAAACACAGCAGTTACATTACGTTCTCAGTGTGCTTCCTGCTAACAGCATAAACCTTACTGCCCTGACTTTAAAGATTATTTCTGTATTTTCTCTCTTTTTATTTCACAGAAAATTTTCAAATTTCAGTATGTCCTTGGTCTTTCTTGAAACTACCTTTGTACATATTTATATGCACTGCCAGCCTATATATTATAAAATGAATACGTGACTTCCCGTATAAAAGTAAGGATTCATATGCCTAGAGTGATATTGATGCATTGTATTACCAGTGTCTGCATGTCCGGTTTGTACATTTACTGTTAATTGAATTATGTGGCTATGCCTTCAAGAACTTTGTAAATGCCACAGTTTCCTGCCAGAGAACGGGACAAGCAATCTGCTTGTGCAAGCTACCATATCTGACAACGTGTGTGTGTGTGTGTGTGTGTGTGTGTAAAATTGAAGGTGATGGCAAGCTAACCTAAGTTGTGTTATGGTGTATGTGTGGGCAATGGGAAAAGTATATTACACCAAGATCATAGTTTACAACAGCCTTTCTCAATCTTTTCAACACAGACGAACCCTTGATGTAACTTTCCGGTCTCAGGGAACCCCTGTTAAAAATGACTACATTTACAATTCAAGATACAGTAGTGTGATGGTCAGTGGGAAGAATGCTCCTTACACTTGTGGTCATTGGGAATAATTATCCCTTTACAGATTGCAAAAAAGATCAATGATGTCAGTGGGAACTTACCTGAGAGGCAAAAATTGCTCATGGCTCAAGGAACCCCTGGCAACCTCTGGAGGAACCTTAGTTGAGAAACCCTGGTTTACAGGATAGTTAGAAGAATCTCAGAAGTGTACAGGAATTACTGGACTGCTTCAAAATCCTTAAGCTGGCCATTCATGGATCAAAATGCAGCAGGTTCAACAGGGACCGGACAAATTTCAATGCCACTGTTGTTGAACAGAAATTGAACTACTAAATGACTACTGTTTAACTGCTCTGACAGTATTTTTTTGCTCGATCAACGCCACAGGCAATAGGCTGCAGCACTGATCTGTGTATTTTGACAGCAGGGGAGTCTTCCAGCTTTCAGGATAAAATGGTACAATGCGGAGAATCCCCCTGTACAAATCAAATGTGTGGATGGGGGAAGTGGGTCAATCTTGTTATTCAACCTGATGGTTAGATGAAAAATAATGAGCCACGTGTGGCCAGCTTTAGAGTGCACCAGTTTGTATGTGAGATTTCTATCTGCCTGTGTGTAGCCACCCACCTAGATTTGGTTAAAGTCTCAACTGAGTGGTGGCCAGTGGTATTGCAGGCTGTGATAACAGTATCACATCAGGTTTCCCTTCTCAAAGTAAGCTGCCTCCCCATTCCTCCAACTCAAAAGAAGGTTCTCGCTCAGGTTAGTGAATCTACCTGAATTTGCATCTTTGAAAATGTGCCATTTAAAAGAACCTTATCACTGTTGCTGCCTAACTGTCTAATTACAGGCTGAGGAAGAAAAAGTAGTTAAGGAAGTACAAATTCTGTAGCCATTTCCCCCATGGTCATCTATAAGATGGGTGAGTACAACTATCATGATCTCAGTGGGGAGGGGTGTTGAAATGTGTATGTGAGATGCATGCAGCTATAAGAACAAAGTAGTGTACTTACATAGCTGAGGCATACAGTTGAGTTTTTTTTTTTTTAATTTCTGCCAGAGTTGCTCTTTAAATAGGGATGTACAGTATACTCTATGTGTAACAAAGCTTTTTTTTCTGTAAAATTTTAGGCATAGTGAAAGAATGTGAATGCACTGGTGCATTTAAGTTGCTCATTACAGAGTTCCATTAAATATTTAAAGGACTGGATAACCCAGCAGGAGAATCGACCTATTTTACAAGAAATGGGAGAGTAGTCTTATCACGATGCATTTTGATAATATTTTAAATGAACACTGGATAATGCATTCAGTAATTGTCATCACTATGTAACGAGAAACTGATCAGATGGAAGTGAAATTATACAGAAAGCATTTCGGTGACTCTGTCTAATTAAAGCAAAGGTTTTATGCACTTCTCCAACTTCAAGACTAGCTAATGGGAAGCTGTCAATGGAATACTGTGAAAATATAAAGTTTCTAGATTTCCTGTCAAGTATGACTAGACATTTTTAGCTGTTAAAAAAAAAAAAATCTAAATTATAGTTAAAGTGCCTAGGGCAGATCAGTCACTCGGCAATATCTCTGTTTGGCAGCATAAAAGTATAAGAAATATATACAATTCTACACAGGGAACCCAAAGGAGCTGGTCCCGCTCTCAAGGTATGGTTGCATCCAGCTTTGATTACATTCAGATAAATAGAGGCTAGGGGTATCTGAAACCCATTGTGGAACATGCTTTTAATATTCGTGAGGTGTATCATGGGGTTAATACCATCTTTTTTCAGCCTGGAATGACAAACTGGCAACTCTGGCAGATGCCAGAAAGGTTGGTGCATTTTAAAGTATCTGCGGACCTATGGGAGGTCTTGCTGAACTTCAGTAAGTTCTGCTTTACTACAATAGCTTTGTTGCAATGCTTAAACTTGGTATCAGCCTCTTGCAGTCCCATGTACATTAGATATCAGATTGGAAGAGCAGCACAAGGAGTCAATTAACTAGTGTTAGTCTGCTAACCAGAGGCATGCTCATAGAAGGAGAAAGCAGATTGATAGACAGATGAGCTGAAGTGTTAGCACAATCAAGCCTGATATCTGTTAGCACTTGCCGGTACATTTTTTTGCAGCAGTTCAAGCAGTCCCTGACAGATAGCTCAGACGATGGAGAAGCGGTCCCTGCTAAGATCAGGCATACTCAACCCCATTCCCAGGTTGCTGAGATGTTCCAGAAGCATGATGACTCTCATATGCAGCAGAGTGCCAGTACTAGTGCCACTCTGCCTTTTGGTGAACTGGCAAGCATCAGTAGTCTAGTACATCCTGGTCTTTCATATACCAGCACTGCAGTATCACTTGGTGACGTGGCGAGTCCCATAAGTGTAGTACAAGCT
This sequence comes from Staurois parvus, assembly GCF_062004578.1. Classification (NCBI taxonomy): domain Eukaryota; kingdom Metazoa; phylum Chordata; class Amphibia; order Anura; family Ranidae; genus Staurois; species Staurois parvus. The sequence goes on along the minus strand of NW_028317807.1, from coordinate 17,127,671 downwards.
GGTGTGGTGGAGAGCACAAGTATTGTCCCGCAGCCACCAAGAATTCACACACAGGCCGGTAGAGCCCCTAGTATCCTTCCAGATGTGCTTGCAAATCTTGATTGGTAGCCCACAAATTCTGCAGTACCGTACTTCCCCCATTCACTGCCCAACCCAGAATTCAGGTGGAAACAGCAAATTTAAATACTCGCCTTGATTTTTTAATCTGTTTTTCACAGAAGATCTGTATGAATTGATTGCGGATCAAAGCAATTTATATGCACAACAGTTTATCGCCACCAACCCAAATTCAAACCTTGGCAGACCTTTCGCATGGAAACTCATTGTGGTTTCCAAATGTAATTTTTTTTGGACCTTACCCTCAACATGGGCATTGCTAAAAAAAATGAATTGCGGTTGTATTGGTCCACAGGACCCGTGGACAATTATTATTCAAGTGTGTCACTATTTAGACATTTGTACAATCTTGGACCAGTGACGTACTGGTACATCACTGGATTTTGAGTGATACCAGGAAGATGCCTGCAGCTGCAGGCATCATCCTGGTATCATTTTTTCCAGCTGACGATGGGCTTTCATGTAAAAGCGATCCTTGTGGCTAACTAGCTGCAGGATTGCTTTTACAAGCAGCGGGAGAATATGCCCCCCTCCCCCGCTGCCTTCCTCTGCCTTCTTGGGCAGTCCCGTGCCATCAGGGGAACCTGGGAATGCAGCCAGTGTTTCTGCCAGCTGACCATACAGCTGATTGGAGACCAGAATGGTGCCAATCATCCCTACAGTCTAAGAAAACGGAAGCTACGAGCATTTCATCACTTCAGTTTCACAGGATATAAACAGCGCCATTTGTAAATTGGGAAAGCATCTGATCACACCGATCTTGGTTTGATTAGATAATGTAAGGGTAAAGGAGATATCCAGAGTCTGATAGAGTCTGATAGACACCAGATTTCTCAAAAAAGAATATATGACAATGCCCATTGAAGTTATAGGGGATATTTGCATTCCCTGTGATAGCATTAAAAGTGCTAAAAAAAAAAAATTAAAGGAACAGTGTAAAAATAATTAAAAAAATCAAAATAACTTAAAAAAGAGGACCCTCGTCCCCCCATGCGCACACCTGCGTGCGCGAGCGTTGACCCTGTTCCAGTATGTAAACAGTAGTTGCAGCATGCACGTGAGATATCGCTGCGAATATCAGATCAAGGGCAGTAATTCTAGCAATAGACCTCCTCTGTAAATCTAAAATGGTAGCTTGTAAAGGCTTTTAAAGAGTTGTCTATGGATATTAAAAATGTATGTAGTTTGTAGCCATTGCACAGGGCATGCGCAGTTTTAAAGCATGTCATGTTTGGTATCTATTTACTCGGCATACCATCTTTTATATGTTACCAAATAATTGGCCAATATATTGTGTTTTTGTGCATTAAAAGTAAAAGAAGTGTATTTTCAAAATAGCATTTGCATTTGAAAAATCACTATGCGAGTACCGTGACATAAAAAATTGCAGTGCCCACCATTTTATTCACTAGGGTGCCTGCTTTAAAAAATATATATAATGTTTGGGGGTTCAAAGTAATTTCCTAGCAAAAAATACAGATTTTTTTCACTTGAATAAAAAGTGTCAGAAAAGGCTTGGTCATTAGGTGGCTAGAAGAGTGAGTGATGTGTGGCATAAATTTCTAATGCTGGGCATAAAATGCCCCCACCCCCCAAAACAACCCCTTTTTAGAAAGCAGACACCCCAAACTATTTGCTGAGATTCATGTTAAGTCAATAGAAGAATTTATTTTTTTACCACAAGTTTTTGGAAAATGACAAAAAACTTATAATTTTGTTTTACACAAAATTGTCATTTAAATGATTTATTCCTCACACATGCCATGGGTATATGTGGAATTACCCCACAAAATACATTATGCTAATTATCCTGAGTATGGGGATACCGCATGTGAGAGACTTTTTGGCAGTCTAGCCAAGTACAGGACCTCAAAATCCAATAAGCACCTTCAGGCTTTTAAAGGGTTTTATTTCCTCATTACACTTCCTGACTACCTATCACACTTTTGGAAGCCCTGAAATGCCAGGATAGCACCAAACCCCCTCTAATGACCCCTTTTTGGAAAGTAGACACCTTAAGGAATTTGATAAGAAGCATGGTGAGTATTTTTCAGATTTTGTTTGTTGCCACAAGTTTTTGGAAAATGAAGAAAGAAAACAAAAACATATTTTTCTTTTCTTTTTTTTATATTCGAAAACCTTGTGAGAAACAATTAGATCTGCAAAATACTCACCATGGCTCTTTTTAAATTCCTTGGGGTGCCTACTTTCCAAAAAGGGGTAATTTGGTGCTATCCTGGTGTTTCCGGGCCTCTGAAACTGTGATAGGTAGTGAGGAAGTGAAATGAGGAAGTTACGCACCTTCAGGCTTTCAAAGTGGTCATTGGATTTCAGGCTCCTGTATGTGGCTAGGCTCCCACAAAGTCTCACACATGTGGTATCCCCATACTCGACAATTCCACATATACCCGTGTGAGCAATATAACATTTAAGTGACAAGTTTTTGTAAAAAAAAAAATGTTTTTTTCATTTTCCAAAAACTTAAAAAATAAATCTTCCATGGACTCAATAGGCCTCTCAGACGATAGCTTAGGGTGTCTACTTTCCAAAAAGGGTAATTTGGGGGTGTTTGTACTGTCCTTGTATTTTAGCACCTCAAGAAATGTGATAGGCAGTCAGAAAGTAAAAGCTGTGTAAATTCCATTATCTATACCATGGTTTGTAGATGATATAACTTTCACACAAAGCAATCAATATACACTTATTGGGATTTTTTTTAACCAAAGACATGTAGCAGAATACATTTTGGCCTAAATTTACAGCTAACTTTGAGTTTACTATATATTTTTTAGAGCCGAAAGTAAAAAATATAATTTTTTAAAAAAATGTTTGGTCTTTTTTTGTGAAAAAAGGACATATATTTAGTTTGGGTACAGCACTGCATGACCGCGCAATTACCAGTTTAAATAGTGCAGCGCCAAATAGCAAAAAGAGGCCTGGTCAGGAAGGGGGGTAAATCCTCAGGAGGGCAAGTGGTTAAAACCAAACATGTAATATATTGCAGCTTACCAATTCCTAGATATGGTGACTGCATCAGTTTTCTTTTTTCAGGTTATTCAATTGGTAATTAGGCCAGTAACACACCTCCTGTATTAGAGTGACCCCGCTCTGACTGAAGGAGCACCGGGGCACCTTTGGACAGCATCATTGTCATCTAGGTGGAGGGGAGTGTTTGATATACTAGCAGATTTAAATACACTAACAAATTGAAGCCAAACTCCAGCTCACACTCCAGTTATACAATCAGTTACTGCAACAGTTTTTTTTCCTTTTGGGATAAAGACTTTACATGAATAAATAAAACCTTATCATTGGATAAGGACAGGACCCCTGTCAGTATTTTTTTTCCTTTATTCATGGAAACAAATAGTTCCATTTGTATTTAAATAACATGAGATGGTAAAGCTGACATGCTCTACTCCAATGGTTGAATAACCGCAAGGTCCCTTGCCGATGTCAGCATCTTCTCCTAGACTTATTCTGGGTGACAGTCTTTGAGCTACATCATGGATTGAAATATTGAAGGATGCAACTCACAATATTCTTCGGCACTTTCTGATCAACTAAGAAAATCTATAAAAATAGTCTATCAGTCAAAAATCTAAGCACTGTATTAAAAATGATTGTTTATTTGATCAGTAATACAATTGGATCAATCAGAAGCATTTGACAAAATTCTACTATTGGTGACTGACTTCACAGAGTCTAAATCAATCAAAAGCTCACTAAATCGATCAAATGGATTGTCTTTGGTTTATGATTGCTATTCAACTCAATAAGAATTTTTTTTATTATTAAATGACCATATTAAGATATGTTTAAACTGTGTTCTGCGTGGCTTTTCCAGAATTCCTAGGTTTAGTTACTGAAAACAGTTTCTAAATTAAAATTTGCTTTACTTTCAAAATTACAATATTGTAATAATAATAATATAGAATAAAATAAAAAATCAATTGAGATTTAAGATGTACAGTATATTATAGGTGTAATGAAAAATATAGGCTGTGTCTGTAAAGGGAGGACAATCATTTCCCCAAAAATTAGCTTAATTCTGTTATAGTATGCAATGGTCTTATTAAGCATTTTTTAGTTGTTGAAATATACTGTATACTTACTTTACTCTATGCCATCTTTAAATCATTACCTTCCATTTTTCATTTTCATAAAGCTCAACTTTATTTTGTCAGCACAAATGTTTAACTGCTATACTCTACTTTAATGATTTAGTAAGCAGCTCAAGCCTTATAATCTGATCATCAGAATTGCTTATGTATTTATGAAACGAGAACCACTGTAATCCATAAATGCTGTGGATATAAGCACATTTTTGTCTATTCTGCAGTAACAATAATTACCCTGCACTGACACAACTGAGTGCATTTTGGAAAGGGGTAAATGCCAAAAAGACATGGCTTGATATGATTATATTTTTAGGGCATTCAGATTAAAAATGAATAATCATAGAATAACTGTTTTTTGTATCCTAATTCAGAGAAAATAGAATAAAGGAAGCCACAGGGTGGTCAGATTAAAAATGAATTATTGTTGAATAGTTGTTTTTTTCTCATTCTAACAGCTGAATATAGGAACAAATGTACAATGCTTTTCCTAATCGGTGATCCCTCCTATACAGGGGCGGACTGACAACACATGGGGCCCCCGGGCAGTAGGGGATCATGGGGCCCCTGTGTCCTTGCCCAAACTCAAAAAAGCCTATGAAAAAGGTACCAGGAGCATCTCATGGGGCCCCCTACTGACCCCGGGCCCTCAGGCAGTGCCCAAGTTTCCAAATGGTCAGTCCGACCCTGCTCCTATACTCAGATAGACTTGTAATTAAATTGTTCATTAAAACAATGTATAGTATTTTTGTATATATTTTTATGTATTACATTCTAGATTAGGAGATTTATTTTTTTATTTTTTTGAGGTAAATATGAAAAATTGCACAAAAAGATTTACATACTTACTGCTTAAAGCCAACAGAAGGCACTCTAGGATACTTTCCTATTTTTTCATACTGCTTTGCTGTGTGTACCTTCTGTTGTTACCAGACCTTAGGAGAGCAAATGACATAAACAGAGAAGGAAGACATCTCCCTTTCGTTCTGCATATACTTTACAGTCATCTGGATGTTCAACTGAGTCAGTAAGAAAACGACCAAGCCTACAATACTCTGTAAAATCAGTTTCATAATTTGCAGGTGAGAAAGTGACATGTTTCCCATTGAAAGTGGAAGTGATGTAACATTCATTTGCTTCTACTGTGTGATGAGACACTTAGTTAACAAATGGGAAGCCTCCCTTTCATCACTCACTGCACTGATAGTCATAGGGAGTCCTGTCACAGCTTACTGAGCTTCAAAAAGGACAAATTGTTGGTGCCTGCTTAGCTGGTGCCTCTGTGACTGAAGTTGCCAATTTAATTGCCATGTTGCAAGGTACAATATCAAAGGTAAGACGGCATATACAATTTCCAGGAAAATGGAGTCTGATAAGCATAAGTGCGTTTGACATGGTCAACTGACCAAGAGACAAAAGGACATTGTGTAGGATTGTGACCCAGAATAAGAAAACAATTGCTGCAAAAGTGACTGCAGAACACAATCTCAGTCTTTACAGAAAGTCCTTCACCCTTTGGTGAGACTATGTATGGGTCCTAAATAAAGGACCTCAGAAGTTATCCACATCCCTAGTTTATGTGATTTCTCCAACAGGCTAGGAACCACAAGCTTCTCAAAGCACTGAGGAAGCAGCATGCACAAGTCAATTCAGCTTTCATACCACTGAACCTTTTCCCCGCTTACATTCTACGAAACATCTTAGGTCCAACCCTTCAGGGCCCTGGACCAATGCAGAGTACAGGAAAGGGTATCCAACTAACAAGTAGGCCTTGCTTATCTATCTCCCCACATTCACAAGAAGTATTCAAAAATAGTCACAGATTGTGTAAGCCCACCAATTAATTAAACATAAATGAAAATAGCACATCCATATAATGCCTTGTTGATTTATAAACGTGCTGGAGCTTTGTGTGCTAAAATGATCAAAACACAACACGAGGACACATACAGTATATAGGGCACAAACATATGTAAGAACACTATTAAATGTGAGGTAAAAGATTGAACGAATAAGAAAAGTATCACCGTGAAAAAACATCTCAAAGTATAACTACATGTAAAAATTTTAGTTTTATACAGAGTAGAGAATGACTGAAGTCACCGTGAAATTTTTTTCTACCTGTGTTTTGTTGGGGAGATTTTTCATAACTTGCTGTCCTGAAGGCACAACTAAGAACAATGGGCTGATTTACCAAAGGGGTTGAAAATCTTTGCACAATAAATTGTGTGAATATTCAATTAAATTATTCAAACTTAGGAAAATAAAATACCTGCTGACATTGGACACGTTATAATGTACAAGTGTAATACATAAATAAGTATTTGCTTTTCACATTTTTGGATAATTAAAGTGAGTATCAGATTCTCAACTCCTTTTGTAAATCATACTACAGAAATACAGAGATAGCCTGGCCGTCGCACACCTCACCCGGCCTAAATGGTTAGCAGGTAAAGCAGCCTCAGCTTGGTTTATCCAGACCACGATTCCAACTAGTTTTGCCCCATCTCTGGGGCTTAATCACGGTTCTCCATGATTAAGCCTCGGGGGCCGGGCGAAATATGTTGGATTCGTGGTCTGGATGAATCGAGCTGAGCCTTCTTTTACCTGCCAACCACTTGGGTTGGACGAGGTTTGCAGTGGCCAGGCTCTTTCTATTTCCTCAACATGCTTTGGGTCTGGGTGAACCTTTCCTCAGCCTGCACCATCACTAGTCAGTGGCATCGTACTCATTGGACCTTAACAGCCTGAGTGGGGACCCTTAAGCATTTATCATGGGTCCTTCAGTAAACGAGCCACAAAATCTCTCAGAAGTGAGCTGGAATTCTCTCTTATTCATTTCTCTCCAACACAGGTGATCCATTGGTAGATGTCCTTTCACCTATTGTTCTGGTAACTTTCTGTTGCCATAATAAGTCAGCAGAACAGATAGGGAGGGTAAATATTTCCAGAAAAAACTCTAACAGTCAAGCTGAATTTTAACAATTCAACACTTTTTCTAAAAGAAAAGTTTTGGCTTTGGATAGTTTCAAAATAATTCCATTTATCTTCATAGTGATGAAAAAAATCTTTGAACCCACACATTTTATTTTAATTAACTCCCAGATCAACCTCACAAATTCCAAAAATTACAATTTCTAATAAAAAAAAAACATAATTGAAGTGAATAAGGATCACAACGTATTTACAAAGAGTGTCTTTATAGTAAAAAAGACTTCCCTAAATGTTTCTTATTGCTAGAGCATCAAAGGGAGTGTTTGAGGATTCCTTTAATGTGAGCCCAGTTTGCCACACCATGGAAGGAGAGACCTCCACATACTGTGCCCATATAAAATTATTAAATGGCAGGGTATGCTAGAACTTTTAGTTCCACAAAAGCTAGTGATCTACATGTGTAAACTCTATGAGCATAAGAGCAGAACAACTACTAGATGCCAGAGACAATATAGACTAAATGCTGGCGAAAATAAAGCAACAGAAATCTCTAGCCATCTGTAAGAATACAGGCACAATAAGTACTAGATGCCACAGAATAATGCAAACATAAATAAAAACACTAGATGTGTGGGAGAATACAGAAGGTTTTGTTGTCAGGTGAAAGATGCATATTAGGAGAAAAACTGTATCTCAATGTCAGGATCCACAGGGCCAAATAAAATGCTAATCCAACCACTAATTACAGAAGCTGACATCTGGGGGAAAAATTAGAACCTATGGCAAGAAACATCCAATTGATCTTACTGAGAATATTAAAGGAGGCCATACATTTAGAATTTCAGTCTATTCCTCTGAATTCATTGAAGTTCTAACAAAGGTGACATTGCCAACTCAACAAAAGTCTATTACTTAATCAAAAATTAACCAAAATTGTCATCAGAACAACTCCTGCAGACACTGTTCAGGTGTTTCGAGAACCCGCGTTAGCGGCTGTCAGCAAAGAGGATTCGTCCACTCAGACCGTTTGTGTAGATGGTGGAACCTGTTAGATTTATTTCTGCTTGCAGGCTAAATTAAAAAAATCTATTAGTGATTAGCCAGTTTAGGTGTTTATTTATAAATATTTTCACAGAAGATTCACACAACTTTCCCCCAAGTTTCACACATTTTCCCCACTGATTCAAATTAGAAAAAAGTGTGAAACTTGGGTGGAAGTTGTGTGAATCTTCTGTGAACACATTTATAACTAGATTCCTTATTGTACAACCTATTTTCAATACATCAGCATATTTTATTTTTGTAAAATTATTTAGGTTTTGTTAGTAATATTATTCAAGTTTTTTGTTATTGTGGGTGTAAATTTGGATATGAAAGTCTAAGAGCTTGATAGTAATTGGTGCAGTGTGCATATCTTCTTGATTTTTGACAAACTGCTTGTTCATTATGTAGTTTTCCTCTAAGTGGTGTGTTCTACATGGTACAGCATGTTTTTATTGTTGCTTATATGACACAGCAAGTGTTCACTTTCTCAGTGTGCTGTGCATTCATTATAAGCCTCCTTTGTTTTAAAAAATGTAGGGAAAAAAACTGGCACTAATTGCTCTTTATGCTGTTCGTACACAGTTCTTATTAAAGTCTCTGTCCATGGCTGTAACCCCACTCCCAAAACAAGAGCCTTGCATTTTCTGTTTTAAGATAATATCACCCTTTTTAAAATAAAAAATGCCTAATTCTGAAAATGCTTTGATATGTCATCTTTTATTTATTTGTTTTTATTCTTTATTTCTTGAAAGTTACATGGACATTTGTAATGTACACATTACAACTGAGAACCAAATTGATACATTAAATTACATTACCGCGACCGAACTGAGATTCCATATCAATCATACAGAGGAGGACATTGAATTCACTATTCCCAACAGCAGTGCCTAGGAACATCCCAAGTCTATATAAGCAAACAATTCAATTGGATACCCAATAGATGCAGCTTTGATAAAGTGTAAACATAGCCCACTCACAAACATCCAAACATAAAAAAATGTATACTTCAGTGCTAATTTAAATCAATATCTAAAAACAAATGTACTTCAATAAAAGTGTTTTCTCCTAAAGAAAACTCCATTGTGTTTTTACATTTTTTTCCAAAAAACATTGCTATGATATCACTGCACACCTGTGTTCTCAGCACCCGTCCTCTTCCTAAATGACTCACCAGAATTCAATGACCTTAAACTTTGTAAGGTCTGCAAAGCTTTGTTCTTATTTGTCATGGCAAAACTCTAGTTTTATTTTTCTTTAACTCTCCAACTCCAACTCTTTCAAAGAGAGAACCAAAATGAAGCAAATTGCTTCACTCTTCTAGGACGTTATTCACAGGTCGAACAAAAACAGGGTACAGCAGTGCAAAGCTTGACTCATTTCACACTATTTCAGTGCACAGTTATAAGCAACTTATGATTAAGCACTGAAACAGTGTGAAACTCATCAAGCTTTGTCCTGCTATACCCTGTTTTTTGTGATGTTCAAACTGTGACTGAATAAAGTTCTAGAACAGTGCAGTGATTTGCTTCATTTTGGTTCTCTCTGGTACAGCTGGGGGGCTGAGCAAGCACCTTCAAAGAGGACTATACAGCCAAGCAGTCACTTATTGGATCACCTGGAGTGGCATACACGTATTGCACATCCAACTCTTCCAAGTCTTCCATTTAAACCAAAAAAAGAGAAGTACTAGAAATAGTGTTTATAGTTAAAATTAATGAAAATATCAAGCATAAAAATGGCACACTCTCTTTTCCACCTGCTATATTAACATTACATATATCACTAATCAAAAAAATCAATTCCTCTTAACTTGCCGATCACTGTTCCCACTGGTATCAATATATTCCACTCCTGTTATCTGGGTGTGCACCTGAACTAGACCCACTGCAGGAGCCTACAAAGTGGCTATTCAGTGATCTTTTACCCTCTGTGTAACCATCTGAGCTGTTGGATGATATACAGTAGATCGCCTTGAGAGTGTAGGTGGAGGAATTCTCTTATGGTGCGCATATGCCCCACCTGACATGTTTCGGCGGAATTTTTCAAAGGGCTTATATTGAAGGACATTTGTTTTTGGATAATTATATAAATTAACACTAAAGTATCTATCTGCAAGTTCATGTGATATTTAAATGTTGAGGTTTTTTTAATCAATTGCAATGGGAAGTGACTGATGTACGTTGTTTATTATTTGTGCTTTTTTTTTTTAGATTGGTATGTAACATCCCAAGTCTATATTGTTGCCACTCTTGTTCCACTAACTGCGACAATGATAACTTTTAGCACTTTTATAAAAGAGTCAGGGGAAGCTTAAGGCATGTGCCAAATAGACAACGAGGGTGGGGAGAAAGTAGAAAAGAACAGATAACCATAGAAAGGTGAGCGTAGAGAAAAGGTCATGGGAAAAGGGATATCATCAGGAGGCTATGTCCTCTTTTAGAGAGTGACCCAAAACTATGTTATTCTGGTACAGGCTTCTTAAAAATTATCACATTATTCTATAACTGGGGTAACTGTTCTTGTCTAGGTACAAAATATTGTGTTCATCTCCAGTTTGATAGCTGATTGTCAAGTTTTGTAAAGGTGGACATCTACATAATATAGTAGTTAATTGCCCACTTTTCAAGCTTGTTTTCAAATCATTCAGATCATGTGATGCACCTCATGTTTATTTCTATCAGATATCCACCAAACCATCCCACAAAAAACCTCTATAGGTCCTATTGTACTGGGCATAACAGAAAATAGTGAGACCGTATAATTAAGCAATGAGGTAGGCCAACACTTCAAACTTGGAAAAATTTTGTTTTTATGTAATCAAAACTTACATTTAATGTCCAACAAATGCACACATTTACCAATGTTTCGATAGCAGAGGAACCTTTTTTGAAGGTGGCGTCATTTGAAGAGATAGTTATTACCAGGGTATTGATACTTCTCCCAAGATAAAGCTCACTTCTTGCATCAGAGCTGAGGTCTCTTGAGAGAAATATTGAGGCTGGGTGCTGGGATGGTTTCAAGAAGCTATGTACAGCACCCTGTTGGTCACTTCCATTGGCTATGACCTGCCTGCAATTTATAGAGAAGCACATACATGCAGTGATGACTTCACTGGTTCTACAAAAGAGTATGTAAAAAAAATGGAAATGTTTTATTTGAAATTTTTATTAGCACCTTGATGAAGGAGGAAAGGAGAAACTAGGGAAGACAAAATATAAGCAGAATAATTTAATGTTAAAACAGAACTGAAGGCACTTTTTCCCATTTTGCAAAGAGTAGGGGAGGGATATAATCTCTGTCATTTTTTACCATTTGTCCCATTTTTACCACTTGAAATTTGGGATTTTCTTTCACCTTCATTTTCTGTGGCAATGGTCACCAAGACAAATAGGGTGAAGTTCCCTAATGGGGACACAGAAAGCAATAAAAAAATCAGAGGAATATTCAGATCAGTCTCTACTCCATCTAAAGCTATTCTGCTTTATCTAGACTGCCCTTTGCCTATAGATGGTGGAAGGAAAGCAGCACCGATGTGGGCTAAGGTATCTGTACATCAGCCTGCATCGGAGGTTCACAGAGCGCAGACCCGGGAGTCCGGTGATCCATGTGTCATCCAGACAGCGGATCACATTACCGCTGTGTCCAGGCGGTCACATGGTATTGTACCATGTGACTGCTGTGTCAAATGACAGCAATCACATAGTAAAAAATACCAACTGAAAGTAAACTTCAGTTATCTCTGCTCTCAGTGTGAGAACATAGAGAAGCAATGATGCAGCCTGTGAGTGTACTACCATATGCCATACTAGGGCCCTGATCACTGCCATACACCATAGCAGTGCCTTGATCACCCCCATACACCATACCAGTGCCCTGATCATTGCCATACCCCATAAGAACATCCTGATCACTACCATATGCTATACCAGAGTTCTGATCACGCCATATATCTTACCAGTGTCCGGATCACCGCCATACACCATACCAATGTCCTGATCACAACCATAACCTATACCAGTTTCCTGATCAATGCTATACCCCATGTTCTAGTACGCTCCAGTTTTAGTAAATAACCCTCACTTAATTTTGTGGGCTGTAAAGAAAGGCCCACAAGTAGCTGGCAAAATTTTTGTGCACCATAAAATATGGCTGGACATACATAATTAGAGATGAGCGAATCGAACCAGGCGAAGTGGAATTCGTTTCGAATTTCAGGAAAAATTCGATTCGCGGCGAATCCGAATATTAGCATACTTCGGGTGAGCGAATCGGATTTTTCCCGATCAGCCGGCAAAAGTGTCCCTGCAGAGAGCTCCGCTATTTCTGACAGTTCTCTGACAGTTCCTTCACATGTACAGCGGTTGAAACATTGTATCTATTTGTTTCCATTTAGGATACAGATGTTTTTATTCGGAAATAGATACAATGTTTCAACCGCTGTAAATGTGAAGGAACTGTCAGAGAACTGTCAGAAATAGCGGAGCTCTCTGCAGATACACTTTTTTCTGTACTGGAATACTTCTTCTTTTCATTCTTCTTTTCATTCTTCTCATTCTTCTTTTCATTCTTCTTTTCATTCTTCTTTTCATTCTTCTTCTCATTCTTCTTTTCATTCTTCTTCTTCTTTTCATTCTTCTTTTCATTCTTCTCATTCTTCTTTTCTTCTTCATGAAAAGAAGAATGAGAAGAAGAATGAAAAGAAGAATGAGAAGAATGAAAAGAAGAATGAAAAGAAGAAGAAGAATGAAAAGAAGAATGAGAAGAAGAATGAAAAGAAGAATGAGAAGAAGAATGAGAAGAATGAAAAGAAGAATGAAAAGAAGAAGAAGAAGAATGAAAAGAAGAAGAATGAAAAGAAGAAGAAGAATGAAAAGAAGAATGAGAAGAAGAATAAAAAGAAGAATGAAAAGAAGAATGAGAAGAATGAAAAGAAGAATGAAAAGAAGAAGAAGAATGAAAAGAAGAATGAGAAGAAGAATGAAAAGAAGAATGAGAAGAAGAATGAGAAGAATGAAAAGAAGAATGAGAAGAATGAAAAGAAGAATGAAAAGAAGAAGAAGAAGAATGAAAAGAAGAAGAATGAAAAGAAGAATGAAAAGAAGAGGAAGAAGAATCTTTTTATTCTTCTCATTCTTCTTTTCATTCTTCTTTTCATTCTTCTTCTTCTTCTTTTCATTCTTCTTCTTCTTTTCATTCTTCTTCTTCTTCTTTTCATTCTTCTCATTCTTCTTTTCATTCTTCTTCTTCTTCTTTTCATTCTTCTTCTTTTCATTCTTCTTCTTCTTTTCATTCTTCTTTTCATTCTTCTTCTTCTTTTCATTCTTCTTCTTCTTTTCATTCTTCTTTTCATTCTTCTTCTTCTTCTTTTCATTCTTCTTCTTCTTTTAATTCTTCTTTTCATTCTTCTTCTTCTTCTTTTCATTCTTCTCATTCTTCTTTTCATTCTTCTTCTTCTTTTCATTCTTCTTCTTCTTTTCATTCTTCTTTTCATTCTTCTTCTTTTTCTTTTCATTCTTCTTCTTCTTCTTTTCATTCTTCTTCTTTTTCTTTTCATTCTTCTTCATCTTCTTTTCATTCTTCTTCTTCTTTTCATTCTTCTTTTCATTCTTCTTCTTCTTTTCATTCTTCTTCTTCTTCTTTTCATTCTTCTTCTCATTCTTCTTTTCATTCTTCTTCTTCTTTTCATTCTTCTCATTCTTCTTTTCTTCTTCATGAAAAGAAGAATGAGAAGAAGAATGAAAAGAAGAATGAAAAGAAGAATGAGAAGAATGAAAAGAAGAATGAAAAGAAGAAGAAGAATGAAAAGAAGAATGAGAAGAAGAATGAAAAGAAGAATGAGAAGAAGAATGAGAAGAATGAAAAGAAGAATGAGAAGAATGAAAAGAAGAATGAAAAGAAGAAGAAGAAGAATGAAAAGAAGAAGAAGAATGAAAAGAAGATTGAAAAGAAGAAGAAAAATGAAAAGAAGAATGAGAAGAAGAATGAAAAGAAGAATGAAAAGAAGAAGAATAATGAAAAGAAGAATGAGAAGAAGAATGAAAAGAAGAATGAGAAGAAGAATGAGAAGAATGAAAAGAAGAATGAGAAGAATGAAAAGAAGAATGAAAAGAAGAAGAAGAATGAAAAGAAGAAGAAGAATGAAGAGAAGAATGAAAAGAAGAAGAAGAAGAATCTTTTCATTCTTCTCATTCTTCTTTTCATTCTTCTTTTCATTCTTCTTCTTCTTCTTTTCATTCTTCTTCTTCTTTTCATTCTTCTTTTCATTCTTCTTCTTCTTCTTTTCATTCTTCTTCTTCTTTTCATTCTTCTTTTCATTCTTCTTCTTCTTCTTTTCATTCTTCTCATTCTTCTTTTCATTCTTCTTCTTCTTCTTTTCATTCTTCTTCTTCTTTTCATTCTTCTTTTCATTCTTCTTCTTTTCATTCATCTTCTTCTTCTTTTCATTCTTCTTCTTCTTTTTCTTCTTCTTCTTCTTTTCATTCTTCTTTTCATTCTTCTTTTCATTCTTCTTTTCATTCTTCTTCTCATTCTTCTTTTCATTCTTCTTCTTTTCATTCTTCTTCTTTTCATTCTTCTTTTCATTCTTCTCATTCTTCTTTTCTTCTTCATGAAAAGAAGAATGAGAAGAAGAATGAAAAGAAGAATGAAAAGAAGAACAAGAATGAAAAGAAGAATGAGAAGAAGAATGAAAAGAAGAATGAAAAGAATGAAAAGAAGAATGAGAAGAATGAAAAGAAGAATGAAAAGAAGAAGAAGAAGAATGAAAAGAAGAAGAAGAATGAAAAGAAGAAGAAGAATCTTTTCATTCTTCTCATTCTTCTTTTCATTCTTCTTCTTCTTCTTTTCATTCTTCTTTTCATTCTTCTTCTTCTTCTTTTCATTCTTCTTCTTCTTTTCATTCTTCTTTTCATTCTTCTTCTTCTCTCTTCTCATTCTTCTCATTCTTCTTTTCATTCTTCTTCTTCTTCTTTTCATTCTTCTTCTTCTTCTTTTCATTCTTCTTCTTCTTTTCATTCTTCTTTTCATTCTTCTTCTTCTCTCTTCTCATTCTTCTCATTCTTCTTTTCATTCTTCTTCTTCTTCTTTTCATTCTTCTTCTTCTTCTTTTCATTCTTCTTCTTTTTCTTTTCATTCTTCTTCTTCTTCTTTTCATTCTTCTTCTTCTTCTTCTTTTCATTCTTCTTCTTCTTTTCATTCTTCTTTTCATTCTTCTTCTTCTTTTCATTCTTCTTTTCCTTCTTCTTTTCATTCTTCTCATTCTTCTTTTCATTCTTCTTTTCATTCTTCTTCTCATTCTTCTTTTCATTCTTCTTCTTCTTCTTTTCATTCTTCTCATTCTTCTTTTCTTCTTCATGAAAAGAAGAATGAGAAGAAGAATGAAAATAAGAATGAAAAGAAGAATGAGAAGAATGAAAAGAAGAATGAAAAGAAGAAGAAGAATGAAAAGAAGAATGAGAAGGAGAATGAAAAGAAGAATGAGAAGAAGAATGAGAAGAATGAAAAGAAGAATGAGAAGAATGAAAAGAAGAAGAAGAAGAATGAAAAGAAGAATGAAAAGAAGAAGAATGAAAAGAAGAATGAGAAGAAGAATGAAAAGAAGAATGAAAAGAAGAATGAGAAGAATGAAAAGAAGAATGAAAAGAAGAAGAAGAATGAAAAGAAGAATGAGAAGAAGAATGAAAAGAAGAATGAGAAGAAGAATGAGAAGAATGAAAAGAAGAATGAGAAGAATGAAAAGAAGAAGAAGGAGAATGAAAAGAAGAAGAAGAATGAAAAGAAGAATGAAAAGAAGAAGAAGAAGAATCTTTTCATTCTTCTCATTCTTCTTTTCATTCTTCTTCTTTTCATTCTTCTTCTTCTTTTCATTCTTCTTTTCATTCTTCTTCTTCTTCTTTTCATTCTTCTTCTTCTTCTGAGGATGAGGATGAGGATGAAGAAGAAGAAGAAGAAGAAGTAGGATGAAAATAAGAAGAATTCCAAGCCGGCAAAAAGTGTATCTGCAGAGCTCCTCTATTTCTGACAGTTCTCTGACATTCACATTTACAGCGGTTGAAACATTGTATCTATTTGTTTCCATAAATGTTTCTGACAGTTCTCTGACATTCACATTTACAGCGGTTGAAACATTGTATCTATTTGTTTCCATTTATGGAAACAAATAGATACAATGTTTCAACCGCTGTATGGAGTGAATGTCAGAGAACTGTCAGAAATAGCGGAGCTCTGCAGATACACTTAGCGGAGCTCTGCAGATACACTTTTTGCCGGCTTGGAATTCTTCTTATTTTCATCCTACTTCTTCTTCTTCTTCTTCTTCTTCATCCTCATCCTCATCCTCAGAAGAAGAAGAAGAGGATGAGGATGAAGAAGAAGAAGAAGAAGTAGGATGAAAATAAGAAGAATTCCAAGCCGGCAAAAAGTGTATCTGCAGAGCTCCTCTATTTCTGACAGATACACTTTTTGCCGGCTTGGAATTCTTCTTATTTTCATCCTACTTCTTCTTCTTCTTCTTCTTCTTCTTCATCCTCATCCTCATCCTCTTCTTCTTCTTCTGAGGATGAGGATGAAGAAGAGGAAGAAGAAGAAGAAGTAGGATGAAAATAAGAAGAATTCCAAGCCGGCAAAAAGTGTATCTGCAGAGCTCCGCTAAGTGTATCTGCAGAGCTCCGCTAAGAAATAGCGGAGCTCTGCAGATACACTTTTTGCCGGCTTGGAATTCTCCTTCTTCTCATCCTTCTTCTTCTTCTCATCCTTCTTCTTCTTCTCATCCTTCTCCTTCTTCTCATCCTTCTTCTTCTTCTCATCCTTCTTCTTCTTCTCATCCTTCTCCTTCTTCTCATCCTTCTTCTTCTTCTCATCCTTCTTCTTCTTCTCATCCTTCTTCTTCTTCTCATCCTTCTCCTTCTTCTCATCCTTCTTCTTCTTCTCATCCTTCTTCTTCTCATCCTTCTCCTTCTTCTCATCCTTCTTCTCATCCTTCTCCTTCTTCTCATCCTTCTTCTCATCCTTCTCCTTCTTCTCATCCTTCTCCTTCTTCTCATCCTTCTCCTTCTCCTTCTTCTCATCCTTCTCCTTCTCCTTCTTCTCATCCTTCTCCTTCTCCTTCTTCTCATCCTTCTTCTCATCCTTCTCCTTCTCCTTCTTCTCATCCTTCTCCTTCTTCTCATCCTTCTCCTTCTTCTCATCCTTCTCCTTCTTCTCATCCTTCTCCTTCTCCTTCTCCTTCCTCATGTCCAAGGGCATTTAAATTAAAGGTACAGTGTTCTGCACTAATATAAAGGCTCTCTGAAGCCTAGAAACCCTTTTTATAAGTTAAATTCGCAGCGAATAAATTCGCATCGAATTGAATTTCTTCCTCAAATTCGGCGAATCAGCCGAATCGAATTTTTGAATAATTCGCTCATCTCTATACATAATGTTTTCATTTGAACTTCGCTCATAGTCTTGCATTAGTAAAGCTGGCTACAGCTAGTTTAATTTATATATCCACTTTTGCAGTCAAACTGGGAAAATTCACATAGCACGAGTGTAAAACTGCAGCTTACCTTTTTTGAATGCTCTCTTAGGCTGCTTTCATACTGTTTTTTTTTGTTTTTACTGTGTTTTTGGTGTGTTTTGCACCTGTGAAAAATGAACATGTGACTCCAAAAATGCAAATATGGGTGTGGGTGCTACATTTTAATGCATTTTCGATTAATTTCAACTGTGAATTTTTGGAGCATTCTTTTCACCGCACCAAAACTGCAGCATGCAGAATTTTTAAAGACACAACAAACCAGCAAATGACTGCTGTGAAGCACTCCATGGGATTTAATGGTCAAGCATTTTTCTTCCGCTTTTGGCAAGGCAAAAATGGAAGAAAAACTGATCAATGTGAAAGCAGCCTTACGTCCCTTTCATACGGGTAATCCGTTCTTTTCATCAGTTCAGTCACTTTTTTTTTCAAAGAAAAAACAGATCAGGCAAAAGTTAATGCAAAAACAAACTGTTTGTTCATTTACATTCGTTTTCAGTCTGTTCCATTTTTTTAATGGAACAAAAATAGGGCTTTGATCCGTTCCAAAAAACAAATGTTGACAGATGCGGATGTCAATGGATGTAAACGGATGCTCATCTGTTTACATCCGTTTTTCCATAGGGATGCATTGATATCCATGTGAAAGGGGCCTTATTGAGCCTTCAGCCAAAAAAAATGCTACATAGTTCTCTCGGTTTATGAGGAGGGTGGCAGCTGTGTTTGTCATAATTAACCCTGTCTGTAGTAAGCAGGCAGATCTTCATTATCAATTGTAACTAGAATTGAACACTGTCTGTCCTGACAAAAGTTAAAAGCTTTAGGGTCTGGTCTTATGCTATTGTATGGTAATGAGTAGAGATGAGCGAAGAAATGAAAAATTCGATTCGACTGATTCGGCGAATTCGTGGACAATATTCGATTCGAGTCGAATAAATTCGCTGTGAATTTAACTTAAAAAAGGGTGTTTCTAGGCTTCAGAGAGACTTAATATTAGTGCAGAACACTGTACCTTTAATTTAAATGCCCTTGGAGTCTGCTGGGGAAGAGAAATAATACTGTCACTCAGTATGACATGCAGATGAGTGCCGTCGATCTTAGAATCACCGCACACTTCACTCATTTGGCCAGTCACGGGGCCAAAACCAGTGTTTGGAGCCACAGTGTGGCGGTGGAGGCAGCAGCAATGGGAGGCCATACAGCACCCTATGACAAAAATGGAAACCAGCAGGAGTGTGAGGAGACCTGAAAGTGGCACATGGCAGAGTGGGAGCAATGGGAGGCGGTACAAGGACCCATGTCACACTGTGGACCCAGCAGCAGCGTGACCAGGCGGTACGGGGGCCCATGGCAGATTACAGGCCTGGCAGCAGCAATGGGAGGCCCGTAATTTGCCAGCACCCTATGACAAAAAATGTAACACACCAGCAGTGTGTGAGGAGACCTGAAAGTGGCACATGGCAGAGTGTGGCGATGGAGACAGCAGCAATGGGAGGCCGTACAGGGACCCATGAGAGACTCTGGACCTGGCAGCAGCATGAGGAGGCGGTATAGGGGCCCATGGCAGATTAGGGGCCTGGCAGCAGCTATAGGAGGCCCGTAATCTGCCAGCACCCTATGACAAAAAATTGAACACACCAGCAGTGTGTGAGGAGACCTGAAAGTGGCACATGGCAGAGTGTGGCGATGGAGACAGCAGCAATGGGAGGCCGTACAGGGACCCATGAGAGACTCTGGACCTGGCAGCAGCATGAGGAGGCGGTATATAGGGGCCCATGGCAGATTAGGGGCCTGGCAGCAGCTATGTGAGGCCCGTAATCTGCCAGCACCCTATGACAAAAAATGTAACACACCAGCAGTGTGAGGAGACCTGAAAGTGGCACATGGCAGAGTGTGGCGATGGAGACAGCAGCAATGGGAGGCCGTACAGGGACCCATGACAGACTCTGGACTTGGCAGCAGCATGAGGAGGTGGTATAGGGGCCCATGGCAGATTAGGGGCCTGGCAGCAGCTATGGGAGGCCCGTAATCTGCCAGCACCCTATGTCAAAAAATTGAAAACACAAGCAGTGTGAAGAGACCTGAATGTGGCACATGGCAGAGTGTGGCGATGGAGACAGCAGCAATGGGAGGCCGTACAGGGACCCATGACAGACTCTGGACCTGGCAGCAGCATGAGGAGGCGGTATAGGGGCCCATGGCAGATTAGGGGCCTGGCAGCAGCTATTGGAGGCCCGTAATCTGCCAGCACCCTATGTCAAAAAATTGAACACACCAGCAGTGTGAGGAGACCTGAAAGTGGCACATGGCATGAGAGACTGTGGACCTGGCAGCAGCATGAGGAGGCGGTATAGGGGCCCATGGCAGATTAGGGGCCTGGCAGCAGCTATGGGAGGCCCGTAATCTGCCAGCACCCTATGTCAAAAAATTGAACACACCAGCAGTGTGAGGAGACCTGAAAGTGGCACATGGCAGAGTGTGGCGATGGAGACAGCAGCAATGGGAGGCCGTACAGGGACCCATGAGAGACTCTGGACCTGGCAGCAGCATGAGGAGGCGGTATATAGGGGCCTATGGCAGATTAGGGGCCTGGCAGCAGCTATAGGAGGCCCGTAATCTGCCAGCACCCTATGTCAAAAAATTCTACACACCAGCAGTGTGAGGAGACCTGAAAGTGGCACATGGCAGAGTGTGGCGATGGAGACAGCAGCAATGGGAGGCCGTACAGGGACCCATGACACACTCTGGACTTGGCAGCAGCATGAGGAGGCGGTATAGGGGCCCATGGCAGATTAGGGGCCTGGCAGCAGCTATGTGAGGCCCGTAATCTGCCAGCACCCTATGACAAAAAATGTAACACACCAGCAGTGTGAGGAGACCTGAAAGTGCCACATGGCCGAGTGTGGCGATGGAGACAGCAGCAATGGGAGGCCGTACAGGGACCCATGACAGACTCTGGACCTGGCAGCAGCATGAGGAGGCGGTATAGGGGCCCATGGCAGATTAGGGGCCTGGCAGCAGCTATTGGAGGCCCGTAATCTGCCAGCACCCTATGTCAAAAAATTGAACACACCAGCAGTGTGAGGAGACCTGAAAGTGGCACATGGCATGAGAGACTGTGGACCTGGCAGCAGCATGAGGAGGCGGTATAGGGACTCATGGCAGATTAGGGGCCTGGCAGCAGCTATGGGAGGCCCGTAATCTGCCAGCACCCTATGTCAAAAAAGTGAACACACCAGCAGTGTGTGAGGAGACCTGAAAGTGGCACATGGCAGAGTGTGGCGATGGAGACAGCAGCAATGGGAGGCCGTACAGGGACCCATGAGAGACTCTGGACCTGGCAGCAGCATGAGGAGGCGGTATATAGGGGCCTATGGCAGATTAGGGGCCTGGCAGCAGCTATAGGAGGCCCGTAATCTGCCAGCACCCTATGTCAAAAAATTCTACACACCAGCAGTGTGTGGAGACCTGAAAGTGGCACATGGCAGAGTGTGGCGATGGAGACAGCAGCAATGGGAGGCCGTACAGGGACCCATGAGAGACTCTGGACCTGGCAGCAGCATGAGGAGGCGGTATATAGGGGCCCATGGCAGATTAGGGGCCTGGCAGCAGCTATGTGAGGCCCGTAATCTGCCAGCACCCTATGACAAAAAATGTAACACACCAGCAGTGTGAGGAGACCTGAAAGTGGCACATGGCAGAGTGTGGCGATGGAGACAGCAGAGATGGGAGGCCGTACAGGGACCCATGACAGACTCTGGACCTGGCAGCAGCATGAGGAGGCGGTATATAGGGGCCCATGGCAGATTAGGGGCCTGGCAGCAGCTATGGGAGGCCCGTAATCTGCCAGCACCCTATGTCAAAAAATTGAAAACACAAGCAGTGTGAAGAGACCTGAATGTGGCACATGGCAGAGTGTGGCGATGGAGACAGCAGCAATGGGAGGCCCTACAGGGACCCATGAGAGACTCTGGACCTGGCAGCAGCATGAGGAGGCGGTATATAGGGGCCTATGGCAGATTAGGGGCCTGGCAGCAGCTATAGGAGGCCCGTAATCTGCCAGCACCCTATGTCAAAAAATTCAACACACCAGCAGTGTGAGGAGACCTGAAAGTGGCACATGGCAGAGTGTGGCGATGGAGACAGCAGCAATGGGAGGCCGTACAGGGACCCATGAGAGACTCTGGACCTGGCAGCAGCATGAGGAGGCGGTATATAGGGGCCCATGGCAGATTAGGGGCCTGGCAGCAGCTATGTGAGGCCCGTAATCTGCCAGCACCCTATGACAAAAAATGTAACACACCAGCAGTGTGAGGAGACCTGAAAGTGGCACATGGCAGAGTGTGGCGATGGAGACAGCAGCAATGGGAGGCCGTACAGGGACCCATGACAGACTCTGGACCTGGCAGCAGCATGAGGAGGCGGTATATAGGGGCCCATGGCAGATTAGGGGCCTGGCAGCAGCTATGGGAGGCCCGTAATCTGCCAGCACCCTATGTCAAAAAATTGAAAACACAAGCAGTGTGAAGAGACCTGAATGTGGCACATGGCAGAGTGTGGCGATGGAGACAGCAGCAATGGGAGGCCGTACAGGGACCCATGAGAGACTCTGGACCTGGCAGCAGCATGAGGAGGCGGTATATAGGGGCCTATGGCAGATTAGGGGCCTGGCAGCAGCTATAGGAGGCCCGTAATCTGCCAGCACCCTATGTCAAAAAATTCAACACACCAGCAGTGTGAGGAGACCTGAAAGTGGCACATGGCAGAGTGTGGCGATGGAGACAGCAGCAATGGGAGGCCGTACAGGGACCCATGAGAGACTCTGGACCTGGCAGCAGCATGAGGAGGCGGTATATAGGGGCCCATGGCAGATTAGGGGCCTGGCAGCAGCTATGTGAGGCCCGTAATCTGCCAGCACCCTATGACAAAAAATGTAACACACCAGCAGTGTGAGGAGACCTGAAAGTGGCACATGGCAGAGTGTGGCGATGGAGACAGCAGCAATGGGAGGCCGTACAGGGACCCATGACAGACTCTGGACCTGGCAGCAGCATGAGGAGGCGGTATATAGGGGCCCATGGCAGATTAGGGGCCTGGCAGCAGCTATGGGAGGCCCGTAATCTGCCAGCACCCTATGTCAAAAAATTGAACACACCAGCAGTGTGTGAGGAGACCTGAAAGTGGCACATGGCAGAGTGTGGCGATGGAGACAGCAGCAATGGGAGGCCGTACAGGGACCCATGAGAGACTCTGGACCTGGCAGCAGCATGAGGAGGCGGTATATAGGGGCCTATGGCAGATTAGGGGCCTGGCAGCAGCTATAGGAGGCCCGTAATCTGCCAGCACCCTATGTCAAAAAATTCTACACACCAGCAGTGTGAGGAGACCTGAAAGTGGCACATGGCAGAGTGTGGCGATGGAGACAGCAGCAATGGGAGGCCGTACAGGGACCCATGAGAGACTCTGGACCTGGCAGCAGCATGAGGAGGCGGTATATAGGGGCCCATGGCAGATTAGGGGCCTGGCAGCAGCTATGGGAGGCCCGTAATCTGCCAGCACCCTATGTCAAAAAATTGAAAACACAACCAGTGTGAAGAGACCTGAATGTGGCACATGGCAGAGTGTGGCGATGGAGACAGCAGCAATGGGAGGCCGTACAGGGACCCATGACACACTCTGGACTTGGCAGCAGCATGAGGAGGCGGTATAGGGGCCCATGGCAGATTAGGGGCCTGGCAGCAGCTTTGGGAGGCCCGTAATCTGCCAGCACCCTGTGTCAAAAAATTGAACACACCAGCAGTGTGAGGAGACCTGAAAGTGGCACATAGCAGAGTGTGGCGATGGAGACAGCAGCAATGGGAGGCCGTACAGGGACCCATGAGAGACTCTGGACCTGGCAGCAGCATGAGGAGGCGGTATATAGGGGCCTATGGCAGATTAGGGGCCTGGCAGCAGCTATAGGAGGCCCATAATCTGCCAGCACCCTATGTCAAAAAATTGAAAACACAAGCAGTGTGAAGAGACCTGAATGTGGCACATGGCAGAGTGTGGCGATGGAGACAGCAGCAATGGGAGGCCGTACAGGGACCCATGACAGACTCTGGACCTGGCAGCAGCATGAGGAGGCGGTATAGGGGCCCATGGCAGATTAGGGGCCTGGCAGCAGCTATTGGAGGCCCGTAATCTGCCAGCACCCTATGACAAAAAATGTAACACACCAGCAGTGTGAGGAGACCTGAAAGTGGCACATGTTTGGGGCATGATTCATGGCGGATTTAGTCAGTTGTGTCAGGAACTGGTGGTTTGAAATCCAGACTAATCCACGCCTGATTCATTTTCACAAACGTGAGTCTCTCCACACTTTGGGTGGACAGTCGTGTCCTCCGCGGAGTTACAATACCTCCTGACGCACTAAACACGCGCTCCGATGCCACGCTACTGGCCGGGCATGACAGCCTTTCAAGGGCAAATTCAGCTAGTTGGGGCCAAAGGTCAAGTTTCGTTGCCCAGTAGTCAAGGGGATTGTCTACCTCGGTTGGCAGGGTGCTGTCCAAGTAGGCCTAAGCCTGTTGTTTGAGGTCCTGCTCCAGGTCCACCTGATGCTGCTGCTGCTGCGGCTGGTTAGTAGTTTCCTCACTGCGCTGGTGAAGAAAGCTACTCATCATCGACTGCAGACTGAGGCAGCCGCTGCTGGTGGAGCTGCCACTGCTCCTACCACCCCACCCCTCCCCTGCTGCCATGGCAGCGGAATGCGAGCGCACAGGGCCCACAGTGTCTGAGGATGGACGTTGGCGCAGAAAGGCAGAGACCAGCTGACTACATAGGTGGTTTTTATAGTACGTTATTTTGGCCTCCCTCTCAGCAGGTGTGAAAAAGGCCACCATTTTTGTACGGTAGCGAGGGTCCAACAAGGTGGACAGCCAAAAGTCATCCCTCTGTCTGATGGTTATTATTCGGCTGTCGCTACGCAAGCAAGCGAGCATGCTATGGGCCATTTGTGCCAAGGAATGCGAGGGACTCCCTGCCTCCATCTCCACAGCATACTGCCACGGTGCGTCTGGGTCCTCTGTCTCCTCCTGCTCCTCCTCTACCAGATGCTCCTGCTCCTCCACTCCTGTCCGCTGAGTGGAAAAACCACCCATTTCACTCAATAATTCCTGAGCACAAATGTCCTCCTCTACCTCCTCCTCTTCTTCCTGTCCTGCCCCCACAGGGGTCATGTGGCGTTGAGATCGGTGCGCCACGTCTACCGCACCCTGACCAGCCATTGTTAACAGCATTTGTTCCAGGACGTGCAACAGAGGAATGATGTCGTTCATCCCATAGTCCTGCCGACTCACGAATAGCGTGGCCTCCTCAAAGGGCCTGAGCAAGCGGCAGGTGTCACGCATGAGCTGCCAATGGCTGACATCGAAGTTACACAGGGGAGTACCTTTATCCGCTTGTAACATCAGGAAATCGGTGATGGCCTTTCGCTGTTCGTAAAGGCGGTCTACCATGTGTAGGGTTGAATTCCACCTTGTTGCAACGTCGCAGATCAGGCGATGCTGTGGAATTCCGTTCTGCCGCTGCAGCTCAAGGAGGGTGTGCTTTGCGGTGTAGGAATGGCTGAAATGCATGCAAAGTTTACGTGACATTTTAAGGATGTCTTGCAGTGGGATGGTGGATTTTAGGAACCGCTTGACAACCAGATTGAACACATGAGCCATGCATGGCGCATGGCACAACCTTACTTGACGCAGAGCAGACACCATGTTCTTTCCGTTGTCGGTCAACATGGTTCCGATTTTCAGTTTGCGCGGAGACAGCCATCTGTCGATTTCTCTGTTCATTACACTGATAAGTTCCTCCCCTGTGTGACTACGTTCGCCTGGACCTGGCAGCAGCATGAGGAGGCGGTATAGGGGCCCATGGCAGATTAGGGGCCTGGCAGCAGCTATAGGAGGCCCATAATCTGCCAGCACCCTATGTCAAAAAATTCAACACACCAGCAGTGTGAGGAGACCTGAAAGTGGCACATGGCATGAGACACTGTGGACCTGGCAGCAGCATGAGGAGGCGGTATATAGGGGCCCATGGCAGATTAGGGGCCTGGCAGCAGCTATGGGAGGCCCGTAATCTGCCAGCACCCTATGTCAAAAAATTCAACACACCAGCAGTGTGTGAGGAGACCTGAAAGTGGCACATGGCAGAGTGTGGCGATGGAGACAACCCACCGACTGTTTTGCTCGCTGCCAATCTGCCACCCTCTTCTCCTGATGATGCGGAAGCAATAGCCTGATGACGACGAGGCTGCCAAGTGCGATCAGCCTCATCATCATCAATTAGGGTCTCCGCCTCACTACTAGCCCCCTCGGCTGCGTGTGGGTCAGGAGACAGACCTGTCTCTAGACCAGCTACCGAGCCACTCTCCTCGCCACTACTTCTTCGCCTGGCTGCTGAAGAGGCGGATGTCTCCCCCCGTTCCTGACCGCCCTCTGTTAGCTCTTCCTCACTGTACTGGATGACACCGGGAGCACTAGCCTCTGGCTGCGAATAGTGCTGCCTCGACCCCTTCCTCTGCTTCCACGTCTGCTCGCTCCTAAAACATTGCCTCCTCTGCCACTCCTCTGCATGTTGTCTGACATACTCTTTAATTAAACGATTCTGTGTCCCTGAGTAACAATTCTGTGTCCCTGAGTAACGTTTCTGTGGCCCTAAGTAACATTTCTGTGGCCCTCAGTAACAATTCTGTGTCCCTCAGTAACAATTCTGTGTCCCTCAGTAACAATTCTGTGTCTGTGCGAGTAACAATTCTGTGGCCCTAAGTAACAATTCTGTGGCCCTCAGTAACAGTTCTGTGTCCCTGAGTAACAATTCTGTGTCTGTGCGAGAAACAATTCTGTGGCCCTAAGTAACAGTTCTGTGGCCCTCAGTAACAATTCTGTGGCCCTAAGTAACGGTTCTGTGGCCCTCAGTAACAATTCTGTGTCCCTGTGTAACAATTCTGTGTCTGTGCAAGTAACAATTCTGTGGCCCTAAGTAACAGTTCTGTGGCCCTCAGTAACAATTCTGTGTCTGTGCGAGTAACAATTCTGTGTCTGTGCGAGTAACAATTCTGTGGCCCTAAGTAACAGTTCTGTGGCCCTCAGTAACAATTCTGTGTCTGTGCGAGTAACAATTCTGTGTCTGTGCGAGTAACAATTCTGTGGCCCTAAGTAACAGTTCTGTGGCCCTCAGTAACAGTTCTGTGTCCCTGAGTAACAATTCTGTGTCTGTGCGAGTAACAATTCTGTGGCCCTAAGTAACAGTTCTGTGGCCCTCAGTAACAATTCTGTGTCCCTGATTAACGTTTCTGTGGCCCCAAGTAACGGTTCTGTGGCCCTCAGTAACAATTATGTGTCCCTGATTAACGTTTATGTGGCCCTAAGTAACGGTTCTGTGGCCCTCAGTAACAATTCTGTGTCCCTCAGTAACAATTCTGTGTCTGTGCGAGTAACAATTCTGTGGCCCTAAGTAACAGTTCTGTGGCCCTCAGTAACAATTCTGTGTCTGTGCGAGTAACAATTCTGTGTCTGTGCGAGTAACAATTCTGTGGCCCTAAGTAACGGTTCTGTGGCCCTCAGTAACAATTCTGTGTCCCTGTGTAACAATTCTGTGTCTGTGCGAGTAACAATTCTGTGGCCCTAAGTAACAGTTCTGTGGCCCTCAGTAACAATTCTGTGTCCCTGATTAACGTTTCTGTGGCCCCAAGTAACGGTTCTGTGGCCCTCAGTAACAATTCTGTGTCCCTGATTAACGTTTCTGTGGCCCCAAGTAACGGTTCTGTGGCCCTCAGTAACAATTATGTGTCCCTGATTAACGTTTATGTGGCCCTAAGTAACGGTTCTGTGGCCCTCAGTAACAATTCTGTGTCTGTGCGAGTAACAATTCTGTGGCCCTAAGTAACAGTTCTGTGGCCCTCAGTAACAATTCTGTGTCTGTGCGAGTAACAATTCTGTGTCTGTGCGAGTAACAATTCTGTGGCCCTAAGTAACGGTTCTGTGGCCCTCAGTAACAATTCTGTGTCCCTGTGTAACAATTCTGTGTCTGTGCGAGTAACAATTCTGTGGCCCTAAGTAACAGTTCTGTGGCCCTCAGTAACAATTCTGTGTCTGTGCGAGTAACAATTCTGTGTCTGTGCGAGTAACAATTATGTGGCCCTAAGTAACAGTTCTGTGGCCCTCAGTAACAATTCTGTGTCCCTGAGTAACAATTCTGTGTCTGTGCGAGTAACAATTCTGTGGCCCTAAGTAACAGTTCTGTGTCCCTGTGTAACAATTCTGTGTCTGTGTGAGTAACAATTCTGTGGCCCTAAGTAACAGTTCTGTGGCCCTCAGTAACAATTCTGTGTCCCTGAGTAACAATTCTGTGTCTGTGCGAGTAACAATTCTGTGGCCCTAAGTAACAGTTCTGTGGCCCTCAGTAACAATTCTGTGTCCCTGAGTAACAATTCTGTGTCTGTGCGAGTAACAATTCTGTTGCTCTAAGTAACAGTTCTGTGGCCCTCAGTAACAATTCTGTGTCTGTGCGAGTAACAATTCTGTGTCTGTGCGAGTAACAATTCTGTGGCCCTAAGTAACAGTTCTGTGGCCCTCAGTAACAATTCTGTGTCTGTGCGAGTAACAATTCTGTGGCCCTAAGTAACAGTTCTGTGGCCCTCAGTAACAATTCTGTGTCTGTGCGAGTAACAATTCTGTGTCTGTGCGAGTAACAATTCTGTGGCCCTAAGTAACGGTTCTGTGGCCCTCAGTAACAATTCTGTGTCCCTGTGTAACAATTCTGTGTCTGTGCGAGTAACAATTCTGTGGCCCTAAGTAACAGTTCTGTGGCCCTCAGTAACAATTCTGTGTCTGTGCGAGTAACAATTCTGTGTCTGTGCGAGTAACAATTCTGTGGCCCCAAGTAACAGTTCTGTGGCCCTCAGTAACAATTCTGTGTCCCTGAGTAACAATTCTGTGTCTGTGCGAGTAACAATTCTGTGGCCCTAAGTAACGGTTCTGTGGCCCTCAGTAACAATTCTGTGTCCCTGTGTAACAATTCTGTGTCTGTGTGAGTAACAATTCTGTGGCCCTAAGTAACAGTTCTGTGGCCCTCAGTAACAATTCTGTGTCTGTGCGAGTAACAATTCTGTGTCTGTGCGAGTAACAATTATGTGGCCCTAAGTAACAGTTCTGTGGCCCTCAGTAACAATTCTGTGTCCCTGAGTAACAATTCTGTGTCTGTGCGAGTAACAATTCTGTGGCCCTAAGTAACAGTTCTGTGTCCCTGTGTAACAATTCTGTGTCTGTGTGAGTAACAATTCTGTGGCCCTAAGTAACAGTTCTGTGGCCCTCAGTAACAATTCTGTGTCCCTGAGTAACAATTCTGTGTCTGTGCGAGTAACAATTCTGTGGCCCTAAGTAACAGTTCTGTGGCCCTCAGTAACAATTCTGTGTCCCTGAGTAACAATTCTGTGTCTGTGCGAGTAACAATTCTGTTGCTCTAAGTAACAGTTCTGTGGCCCTCAGTAACAATTCTGTGTCTGTGCGAGTAACAATTCTGTGTCTGTGCGAGTAACAATTCTGTGGCCCTAAGTAACAGTTCTGTGGCCCTCAGTAACAATTCTGTGTCTGTGCGAGTAACAATTCTGTGTCTGTGCGAGTAACAATTCTGTGGCCCTAAGTAACAGTTCTGTGGCCCTCAGTAACAATTCTGTGTCTGTGCGAGTAACAATTCTGTGGCCCTAAGTAACAGTTCTGTGGCCCTCAGTAACAATTCTGTGTCTGTGCGAGTAACAATTCTGTGTCTGTGCGAGTAACAATTCTGTGGCCCTAAGTAACGGTTCTGTGGCCCTCAGTAACAATTCTGTGTCCCTGTGTAACAATTCTGTGTCTGTGCGAGTAACAATTCTGTGGCCCTAAGTAACAGTTCTGTGGCCCTCAGTAACAATTCTGTGTCTGTGCGAGTAACAATTCTGTGTCTGTGCGAGTAACAATTCTGTGGCCCCAAGTAACAGTTCTGTGGCCCTCAGTAACAATTCTGTGTCCCTGAGTAACAATTCTGTGTCTGTGCGAGTAACAATTCTGTGGCCCTAAGTAACAGTTCTGTGTCCCTGTGTAACAATTCTGTGTCTGTGCGAGTAACAATTCTGTGGCCCTAAGTAACAGTTCTGTGGCCCTCAGTAACAATTCTGTGTCTGTGCGAGTAACAATTCTGTGTCTGTGCGAGTAACAATTCTGTGGCCCTAAGTAACAGTTCTGTGTCCCTGTGTAACAATTCTGTGTCTGTGCGAGTAACAATTCTGTGGCCCTAAGTAACAGTTCTGTGGCCCTGAGTAACAATTCTGTGTCTGTCCCTGAGTAACAATTCTGTGGCCCTAAGTAACAGTTCTGTTTCCCTGTGTAACAATTCTGTGTCTGTGCGAGTAACAATTCTGTGGCCCTAAGTAACAGTTCTGTGGCCCTCAGTAACAATTCTGTGTCTGTCCCTGAGTAACAATTCTGTGGCCCTAACTAAAGTTTCTGTGGCCCTAAGTAACAATTCTCTGGCACTCAGTAACAATTCTGTCTGTCCCTGAGTAACAATTCTGTGGCCCTAATAACGTTTCTGTGGCCCTAAGTAACAATTCTCTGGCACTCAGTAACAATTCTGTCTGTCCCTGAGTATGAATTCTGTGGCCCTAACTAGCGTTTCTTTGTCCCTAAGTAACGATTCTGTGGCCCTAATTAACAATTCTGTGTCCCTGAGTAATAGTTCTCTGTCCCTAAGTATCGTTTCTCTGTCCCCAAGTATCGTTTCTGTGGCCCTAACTCTGTCCCTGTCCCTAATACAGAGCGGTCTGCCTCTGTTCAATGACTGCAGGCAAATGAAGAATTCCAAAATGGCCACTATTTATAGCTCGACCATTACACAGTGCTAGCTGGCTGGCTGCAGATTGGCTGATGCGATCACATGTCGTTGAGGAATGCATTATGGGTCAGCGCGCCTTGTCTGCGCGCCTTCCCAGACATCCCCGCTCCGTCGCCGCACATGTCAGCCGCCATTTTCGGAAAAATTTCCGATATTCGACTCGAATTCCACTTCGGCTACTTCGATTCGCTCATCTCTAGTAATGAGGACAGACCTGGTACAGGTTCACTCCAAAATTGTTCAAAAAACCTTGTAGTCAGCCATGACACCTTGTTCTGAGAAACATCTAAAGGTAAGAAATATAAAAAAATAAAAAAAATAAAAAAAACAACTTTTAGGCATGTTGTGTGAACATAACACAGAACAAACATATAGTGGGGTTATCTCAAATTTGATTGCATAACTGGAAATATGCTTTAAAGCTGTAGCCTTTTACAAGGTCGATTTACTAAAAGCAAATTAGTCACGGATAGTGTTTAGGTGATTTTTCCCATATTTTTGCCGCATTTTGCATTTCTTGGCCAAAATGTTCCTCTCCTGAATGCAATTCTTCTGCATTCAGGAGAGGGACGTTTAACTGCCCCTAAACCCTGCTGCTACTAAACTCTGATAAAAGCCTAAGTTTGCATAAACACATAGGCTTTTCTGAGTTGAGTTTAGGGGCTTTTGGTGTACTGCATGTGGTTGGGACCTCTTGGGTGTAGCAAAATGGCGTCTCCCGCCGGAAATGCGTCACCACGCGTTTGTAGTTCCGGTGCGTGGTGACGCATTTCCGGCGGGAGACGCCATTTTGCTACACCCAAGAGGTCCCAGCCACATGCAGTACACCCACACATCAGGGAAGAGGAAAGAGTGTCTGTAATGTGAGTGAAACCTCTTTTTACTCTCTTTAATAAACCGAATCAAATTGAAATACTGCACTTAGAGGCTTTTTTGTGGATCACTGGATTGTGAGCTATTATTCTTCAGGACCGCCCTGACCAAATAGGGGAATTAGGAGCCCCCCTAAGGAGATCCAGGGAAGGAAGGAAGCTGCTGGTCATGGTCTATTAAGGATCCAGGGTGATCCTGCAAGCCTGTTGGCCCCTCGGGGTCAGTAGGAGGAGGTGAGGAGGCAATCTAGCCACTAACGAGGAGGAGTTTGGCACAGTCACGTGTTGCATTCAACATCACTATTGCACATCGCATGATTTATGTTGTTTTTCACGAAAAGGACATTGTTTTGGATGCATTTATCTATATTTATTTATTATTTTTTTGTGGCACTGTGTGAGCACTGCTAAGATTTCCGTTATTGGATGTTATGTTTGGAGTACAATCTATCACTATTAACTGTGTATACACCATTTATATGGTTAAGGTTTGGCACTTCATGTTTTTGATTTTGTTTTCATGCTTTTTCATTATGGTTTGGCACTAATTTAAATGTTTTTTGGCACTATTATATCAATTTTATTAATGTTATTGTGTTATTAGCATTTAGTTGCAGATACAGTTTCCTAGAGCGCTGCACTGTTTTTTATGATTTAGTTGACACTGTGGATTGGTATCAGTTTTGAGTGCTGGCGGCTATTGGATTAGGTTGAGTACATTCATTCTCATAGCGCAGGAGGACCTCGGATTATTTTCAAATGTATATATATATATATATATATATATATATAGCAATAAATTCAAACCTACAAAATGCACATATTTGATAACTACTAGTCATTTTTATAGCACAGACATATGATCTTTACAGACACTTTACACTTGCCATCTTTCTACAAATCAAGAGTAAATGTGATCTTTGTGGACCGAAATATTTTCTGCAATACTGCCTATTTTTCATTCTTTAACTAGAAGTAATTTCCTTTCATAGAAACATTCAGCGACTAACTGCACAATAACTGTGTATGTAGAACACATATAACTTAATCGATAGCTATATATTCATTAACTCTGTTTTGTGATTGTGGGTGATTTTACTGATTAAAGAGGAGAGAATATCCATAAAATGTAACATTTAAATATATGAAACTGTTAATTTGAAACATTTTGTGTTTATATTTACAGATATAAAATCAAAATGACTGAGTGCACTTAAGATTTTAATGTGTACATGGACATTAAGATGTGGCAGCAGTAAGCAGAAAATTGATCCACATGGAAGAAATGTACAAATTATGTGAAATTGTTTAATCTGCCTTTGCTCGCTTCCTTCCAGCTCCTTAATTGACACATTAACATAACCAACTGCTGGGTCAGTGCTCTTGCCTCCAATCGTGTCACATTGCAGATAGAGCCAATATTGCTGCAGCCTGGAAAAGATAACCCATGCATGCCAGCTGAATCTTTTAAAAGGATATTACATACCTGCAAATATGGCCTTATTCTTATAGTAGACAACTCAATCATTTAGAGCAGATTGCTGCAAATGGAAATTGAGATGATGGAACAATGGTATTTTACAATCAAAATTGGTTAGATAATAAATTATATGTAAATTTAAAGGTACTCTATAGTCAGACAGGAATTGAGGGACACAATGCACTACTGAATGATGCAAAACTGCAACTGACAAGGCACTTGTCTTCAGGATATGGTTGCCTTTCCAAACCTCTATATTACTCTTCCTAATCACTTAAATGGTAGCCTGCAAAAATGTTAGGTTGTTGTCTTAGGGTTCCAGGGATCCTAGTAGGAAGGATAAGAATTTTTTTTTTGGATGCGTTTTTGCACATGGACGTTATGTCGCATTTATGATATTTTTTAGTCACGTTAATTATTTCTTCATTGTGTTATTGTATTTTACGGTGCACAGTAATACATTCATTTGGTTTCACTGTGCATTTGTATCACCATTTTCTGTTTTATACGAGTTGCACTCTATATATGTTTGCCACATTTATTTATGGTATTTATATGGTCAATTATTAGTCGTTTTATGTCACATGGCCTTTTGAAGCACACTGTGTTATGATCCTTTAGTTGCATGGTCAAATTTTTGGGCCTCACTGTGCGGTGTTATTGTCATTCTTCTGTGATAAGTATTTAATATTTAAGCACTTAATTTTGTATTTTTTACATTTTGCTTCACTTTCTCAACAGTTGTATTCACATTATTTCATTTACGTTATGACGGACTTGTATGTCCCACTATTACTGTGATTTAGTTAATATTTTATTTTTCCCTGAACATTTCTGTGTGTTTTGCCCACGGTCACGGTTTATTGTCTGTTACACCTTTTGGTTCTCATTTTCGACCTTTATTATTTCACCTTCTCCTTCACTCCCATATTCCTTCCATTTACTGATTGTGTTATGGTGGATTATCTATTGTTTTCACATCTCATTATTTGTTTTGGAATGTCTGTGGCATTATTGTGATTAGCCCAACATCAATTTTCTGTTTGTTGCTTTTTGTCAGTGGTATAGCCAGGTGTGTGCTGCTGTCCCAATAGTCCCATCTTTTCTAGTAGCGGTGCAAAACGTTTTTTACACAATTAAGAATCAATGTCGCCATCTTGGATACTTGTTTATTTTGCCCCTTTGTCAGTCTGTTCCTTCTTCTCTCTTTTCCAATGTATTTAGTGACTGACTAATGTAGGGGTGTACAGTTTACACAGTTTTAGAATTTTTCTGATTAGCATATTAAAGGATATTAATTAATGTGTAATTCACGAAGCAAAATAATGATCTCTAAACTCTGCTTGATGTCTGGTAATCAGCATGTAAGAACAAAGCAGAATGTAAGCTCTTCATGATATTTCTTACACTTTCTAACAACTTGGTTTCTGTAGATAATTTCAGATATCAGTTCATGACAGTTCATGATAATATATTGAAGTTTCCAACTGCAAAAGTTGTCTTTAGTAATATTTGAGATACAGCTCACATGCATAACTTCTGAAAAGCAAATGAAACCAGCATGCCTTGGAGCAGAATTTATTAAGGGAACACAGCATTTTCACTTTGCAAGGTAAATCTTCACTTCACTTAATGAAGATGATGTTGAATTCACTTCACTCATCCAGTCATGGAGCAGCACTTTTTTTAACTTTCTTTGTACATGGTTAGGTTATCAACTCCTCAAATCGATTGCATTTAAAGAGTCCTCGGTCACATCAAAGATGGTTTTGAAATCGTGCGACTTACAGTGAAGTCGCACAATTTCAAAATCGAGTGACCTGCTGCTTTCAGTTTTGATTTGCAAGACATCTGACACAGATGTCTGTGCAAATCGCAACAAAAGTAGTGCATGCACTACTTCAGAAATCGGTGCGGCTCCGACCAAGTCGTAACCGCACCAATATGAGCGTTCTAATAGCGGACATTAGGATGCGACTCGGCATACAATTTGCAAGTTGCCTGTCAAATCACACCCGGTGTGACCGGGGCTAAATATATGAATGAAAACATAAGAGGGAACTGTCATACTTGCCAAAGAATGTGTATTTATGTCCATGCACTTCTAACATTTTCACAGCTCTGTCACACACCACAGCTCTGTCTGGCAGGGTAGGTTACCTGATTTTTCTCTGCTATAGAAGCGGAACTCCACTCATAAGGAGAAACTCCATTTTAAAGACTGGTCCCCCGCTCCCCATTAATGATTGGCACCTTTGGGGAGCGGGTACCTGAAATTAACAAGTACCCACTCCCACTTATGCTGTGATCACCAAGGGGATCCCACCACTCCCCTCCCCGTGACATGTGACAGGTCCCAGAAGACTACAGGACCATTCAAAAAGTGCAGCTCTACTCACACATGCGCAGTGAGCACCCAGCTGTGAAGCCGCAAGCTGTCACAGTCAGGTGCCTACACTGAAGATTCCGGTGCCGGGAACACAGGGTGGCTGGTGAAACTGGTTGCGGGGAGGACATCGTGGAATCAAGGGA
Organism: Staurois parvus; assembly: GCF_062004578.1. NCBI lineage: Eukaryota > Metazoa > Chordata > Amphibia > Anura > Ranidae > Staurois > Staurois parvus. Next base: position 17,092,148 of record NW_028317807.1, on the reverse strand, counting down.
TAGTTAAGTGTCCGTTTTTTTAAAAGTGAGCAGCTGCAGGTTTTGTAGCTGCTGACTTTTATTTTATTTTTATTTTCACTGGAACTCCGCTTTAATTAACACTTACAGATCTTGTCTCTTACCCAGCCTGTGACTGGAGTGAAATGGAAAGCAATATACTGATAACCTCCACCCCTCTGCTCTCTCCTCCTATGAGCATGTTCCTGGCACATAAGCACTGCAGCGCCGATTGGCTCCTTGTGCTGTTTCTTCTCTCCCAATCTGAGCGGACTGCAAGAGGCTGATACCAGGTCAAATTTAGATACTTCTACTGTCTGCATTTAAAAAACGATATTTAATGATGTATTACTGAATACAGACGTGCATTAATTTGTGTATTTTTGGACTACCTGGTGTTCAGCTTTAATGTAGTTGCAGAACTATACCAGTAACAAACATTTACTATAATCATATTACCTTGATGTAGAAATATAAATACCAAGATGCATTCCTTCTGTTCAATGCCCTAGCTTGTGAACCCCTGTCCTCATACTTTTTAAGAAGCACTATTGCAAAACATATTTTGTTGTATCAGCTGTATGTACTTAAAGCAAAGGAAATATATCCAACTCCCCCACAGCAAAATGATGCCTATGAGCTTCTATTCCAGCACCTTCTCCAAGTCTTCTTCAAGTTTTGGAACCTTCAACCATTTTGATTTGCTGTAGCAGAATGTCATAACTCCCACGCATGCATGGGATTTCATTCATCTTGGCATATAATGAAATTGTCAATAGGAAGGATAATAAGCAGGTCCTGTATTGCACAAGAGAACGGAGTTTAGGAGTTTATCCTGTCTGCAATAAAAAGTCTACCCTTTTTTGTCATTTTTACTTAGCATTTGAATTTCATACTTATAAATGCAGTATTCAGTGTATAAAATACATTATTACATGGGCACCCTACCCCTACACACATTTACATGCAGGACAAGCTGTTCAAAAACAGCAACTGGGGCTAACATGTAAAATACACTGCTCAAAAAAATTAAAGGAACACTTTCTAATCAGAGTATAGCATCAAGTCAATTAAACTACTGGGGTATTGATCTGGTCAGTTAAGTAGCAGAGGGGATTGTTAATCAGTTTCAGCTGCTTTAGTGTTAATGAAATTAACAACAGGTGCACTAGATGGGCAACAATGAGACAACCCCCAAAACAGGAATGGTTTTACAGGTGGGGGCCACTGACATTTTTTTCCCCACTCATATTTTCTGACTGTTTTTTACTAGTTTTGCATTTGGCTAGAGTCAGTGTCACTACTGGTAGCATGAGGCGGTACCTGGACCCTACAGAGGTTACACAGGCAGTCCAACTACTCCAGAATGACACATCAATACGTGCCATTGCCAGAAGGTTTTCTGTGTCTCCCAGCACAGTCACAAGAGCATGGAGGAGATTCCAGGAGACAAGCAGTTACTTTAGGAGAGCTGGACAGGGCCGTAGAAGGTCCGTAACCTATCAGCACAACCGGTATCTGCTCCTTTGTGCAAGGAGGAACAAGATGAGCACTGCCAGAGCCCTACTAAATAACCTCCCGCAGGCCACTGGTGTGACTTGAGGGCCTGACGTCCTCTAGTGAAAGGGTCTTGAGAAACTGTGGAGAATGTTATGCTGCCTGTAACATTATTATTATATAGGATTTATATAGCGCCAACAGTTTGCTCAGCGCTGTGACATTGTTCAGCCTGACTGTTTTGGTGGTGAGTCAGTGATGGTCTGGGGAGGCATATCAACGGAGAGATGCACAGACTTCTACAGGCTAGACAACAGCACCCTGACTGTCATTAGGTATGGGGATAAATCCTTGGACCCATTGTCAGACCCTACGCTGGTGCAGTGGGTCCTGGGTTCCTCCTGGTGCACGACTATGCCCGGCCTCATGTAGCGAGAGTATGCACGCAGCTCCTGGAGGATGAAGGAATTGATACCATTGAATGGCCCCATGATCACCTGACCTAAGTCCAATAGAACACCTGTGGGATGTCACGTTTCGGTCCATCCAACACCGTCAGGTTGCACCTCAGACTGTCCAGGAGCTCAGTGATGCCCTGGTCCAGATCTGGGAGGAAATACCCCAGGACACCATCCATCGTCTCATTAGGCGCATGCTCTGAAGTTATCAGGCATGCATACAAGCACGTGGGGGCCATACAAACTACTGAATACACTTCTGAGTTGCTGCAATGAAATTTCAGCAAAATAGACTAGCCTGCTGCATCATTTTTTCATTTAGATTTTTGGGGTGTCTTTGAATTCAGCCCTCTGTAGGTTGATCATTTTCATTACCATCAAATGATGGGGCATCTTTATATTCCTAACACATTACCCAGTCCATATCAGTATAGATATCCAGCATGATATTTTTCCCCATTGAAATCTGATGTGTTTTCAAAGTGTTCCTTTAACTGCTTCCCAACCGCCCTATAGCAGATATACTGCTACAGGATGGCACAGGTGCACAAAATCATGTATATATATGTGAATTTGCATTTCCGGGCAGGAGGCCATTTGTGACAGTGGCAGTCAATCACCAGGGTCCCTGCCGGAGATTACTCGCTGGCATCCTGTGATTGCCAAGCATCTCAAATAGGGAGGAGAACTGTATGAAAACAATACAGTTCTCCTCCCTGTCAGCTCGTGCACACTGCTTTGGATGGCTGTGCACAGCATAGCCATCCAAAGCAGTGTGAGTACAGTGAAGCACACACACAGAGCTTACAGTGAAACAGCACACAGTTAATCCTTTGTTAACCCCTTCCTGCCCAGTGCCATTAGTACACTGTCAGTGCTTGTTTTTAGCACTGATCACTGTATTGGTGTCACTAGGGATGTCAGTAACACCAAGTCAGAATGCCAACCGCAGTCCCGCTATAAGTAGCTGTTTACTAGTAAAACATTTTTTAAAAATTCCAGTATCTATACCGCCATTTGTAAATGCTAGAACTTTCACATAAACCAATTAATTTACACGTATTGGGATTTTGTTTAGCAAAGACATGTAGCAGAATACATTTTGGTCTAAATTTATAACGAAATTTGATTTTTTAAATTTTTTTACTGGACATATTTAATAGCAAAAAGTCAAAAATATTGTTTTATTTTTTCTCAAAATTGTTGGATTTTTCTTTTATAGCGCAAAAAAAAAAAAAAAAAGACACAGGCAATCAAATACCACCGAAAGAAAGCTGTATGTTTGGGAAAAAAAGGACGTAAATTTATTTAGGCTGCAGCGTTGTATGACTGTGCAATTGTCAGTCAAAATAACACAGCGCCGTAACGCAGAAGATGGCCTGGTCAGGAAGGGGGGTAAATCCTCAGGAGGGCAAGTGGTTAATTTTTTTTGAACAGTGTAAATGGAATACTAAATATTGGCCAACAATATTAACCCTATACAATTATAAGAATATGTTATCTTAGCACAATAGTGGTCTTTTAAATATTTAGGTTGATACTGGACAACAGTGGCATCACTAAAAAGGCTATGGCCGCATTGTGGAGGGGAAATATTGTACCTGCTATTTGTAACATTTCCTAAGAATAGGCAATATACATTCTTGAGTTTTAACACATCATGCATTTACAATAAACAGTTAATGCAGAATGTTAAATTATATTGTAAAACAATGGTGGTTGGAAGATTGCTGCAACAGCATGCTTTAAAAGTGTGTCACAGAGTCTGATTTACCCAAGGGATAAAGAGAAAGTGAGTATGAGTAAAATAAGGGTTACTTATCAGTAATAATTGTTTCTACAGGCATTCCAGGAGTATATACCGAGAACAGAACAAAGACAACTATACAATTTATCACTAAAAATATTTGTTTCAAATATATTGGATCAGAGCTGTTGCATTTGAATTTTGTTATATTTGTTACTCTTGTAATCTGAAATAACATGAACACCTTCCTTCTTGTTTTATCCTCATATCCCAGAGGTGTAGCCACAACAGAATGTTATGTTAGATAATGGAGATGGAGAGCAACAAGGACACAAAATTAACGTGCAGAAAACTCTGTTAATATTTAATTAACAAACATATATCCATATATATAGCAGTATGCTATTTGCAGTAATATTGATCCAGAAAAGAATATTTGTTCCCAGTACTACTTAGGACACGTGTCTATGTTTTAGTAAGGAGCCTTTTTCTCTTGATGTTTTTTTCTGCTCTAAACTTGAAGTGAAAAATATTCATAAGAAAGTGCAATGAACTGTGGACAAACCCTCAGTATGGGATCAGCCATAGGGAAATTTTGGTTGACTCACAATGAATCATCTGCTAAGTGTTTGGTTCTAGTGGGCTGTAAAATTGATAAAGCTTTACAGAGTGAGTTTTAGTACTTGTGAAATGTACTGTTGGAACTTGTGAAGCACATTTTCCAAGAACTACAGTGTTTCAGTAGCTAAAATCTTGCCTTGCAGACAGATAGTATAATGCAGACATGATTGCAGAGGAGCTGGCACTCAAAAAGATACTCTATTTTAGTGTCAGAAGAGCAATGAATATGTGCAGTAGTAATGTTAAACATAGAGAACTTTTCAACAATTAATGAGAACTATAAGATAATCATACTTTATTATGCAGCAATGAATTGTAGCAATAGCCTGCAGCACAGCACAAGACGAAATTTACAGGATTTCACTCCCCAACTAAGTGACTCGAAGCCTGCTATTACCCAGTTTTCTACTTAATACATTCAAATGTCATAATGGGAGAGGATCCCCATCTTCCTTGGATGTCCGTGCCTTATGTTTGGGTCCAGTCTTGAGCGTTTGCTCTCTGCATTGCAGTCATAGAACTTCTGCTTTGACCTCCAATGGCTGCTTTAAAAGTCACAGCACTCTTCATTTTAAGGCCTCATACACATTGGAAGCTTTGGCCAACTTAGCTAGCTGCCTTTGTCCTGGCAGCAGAAAAACTCTTGACACTTATAAATGCAGTAACGCTTTTAGGCGTGGTTAGACACATCAAGCGTTTGGGAAATAATTAATTTTATTGGCCAGAATAATAATTTATTCTGGGCATTGAAATGAATTCACATTCAAGTGATAAACGTGCCCAGTCTTGATGCGCATTTACATGCAAGTGTTTTTTCTGCCAAAATGTTCCTTTCCTGAACACTATTTTGGTTTATTCAGATTTCTGCCCCTAAACTCCCCTGCCTCTGAACTCCTCTAAACTCCTAAGCGTGAATAGAAACATTGGAGTTGATTTACTAAAACTGTAAAACTGGAGAGTGCAAAATCTGGTACAGCTCTGCATAGAAACCAATCAGCTTCTAGGCTTTTTTTGTAAAAGCTTAATTGAACAAGCTGAAGCTAGATGTTCATTGGCTACCATGCACAGCTGCACCAGATTTTCACTTTCCAGTTTTAGTAAATCAACTCCCATAGGCTAACATAGTTGGGTGTTTAGGAGAATAAAAAACGTCAACCACAGGTGTTTAGGAGGTTAAGTCTGCATGAGGCTTAAAAGATAGACATCACCATTCTTTCCACCACCATATTATTGCAGCAATGTCATCAGGTTGGGTGTTAGGTAAATAGCAAATGGGGACAGTAAGCCCTCTTCGCAGTCCCATAAAGGTACTGTAAACCTGTCACATACAGACTGGCCAATTAAGACAAATCACCGTACAAATGAAGTTCTCATTTTACTTTTCTCTACTGTCGGATGGCTCACAATAATCAAAATCATGTGAGAGAGTACCATGCCGTGCATCAAGGCTTACTGCCTCACAGTTTTGATCTTTCCACTATTAATCTGCTAAAGAGTCCAATAAAGCATTGCAAAAATAATCAGGTACTTATTGCATCCATATTGAAAAATATAGTTAAGCATAATGAGTTTCAAACAGGCTATAAATTCAGTTGAATACATATCTCTAAATACCGTATATTTTATAGACTAAGATTTTACAGAAAACACCAAGAGCTAGCATTGGATTGGAAATTACCTCCTTTCTTTGGTATTCAGAAAGAAGGTAAGCAGAAATATTCTTTAACTACTATTTGCCCTGGACATAGAACCCATTTTTACTGCCATTAGAGCAAACCTATTAAGAATTTTGGTGGGTTGGAGAAAAGGCTAGCCTGGTATACTGAAGATGTATTGTTTAATGTAAATGCCTTTATTACATCCACCAGGAGTTGCTGCAAGTAATAGAAAGATGTATCACATATTAAGGACTCAGTCTATTGAACCTAATCTCAATGCTTAAAGGATAAGTTTACCTTTTTACAAAAAATAATAAATGCACATTTTTTTGCAGGTAAAAAAATGTGAATTTAACATCTTTTGTTTCCGGAGCCTTTAAAGCATTGCACCAATGATCAGCAGATCGCTGGTGCCATGAAGGTCTCCTGCAGGCCTGTCAGTGTATCTGTGTGCCTGTACATCCCGTATCCACAGCGCCGTGGTAGTTCATTGAGAAGTACAAGCTGACAGCCGCAAAGGCTGTTGGAACTTGTAGTGTTCCCATTCACAGAATACTGTGAATGAGCGATCATGGCGGAGCCATATGTCTGCATTTTTTTTTTAAGTTGTGACAGCTAGCGGGGAGAAGATTGCTTGCTAGCTGTCACAATGGAGAGCGGGGAGGAGCTGGTGCCTGGCCATTCATAACATGTTACATGTTACACTCTGAATATTGATGTAACATGTAACGAAAGGTGAACTTATCCTTTAGCCATAGCGACAGTTGACTGATCCAGATGTGTAAATGTAGCGGTCTAAAGTAAAATGAAAGTTTTTTTTTAAAATATTGGATAGCATAAGAGAGGGTTATAACCCCTGTCAGTTTTTTACCCATATTAGTTCCATTGGGTAGATTTCCCTACACAATCTGTCCTATAGCCAAAATCAGAAAGTGGGAGGACATCTTTTCAAAGTAAGGAAATGATTAGCTGCAGGTGGAGGTCACAGGTGCCCTTACCAGCCCCGTTGCTGGCCTCCTGTGAAACTCTTGTGTCAGCTCTTGTTTGAAATTATTTTCTAAAGTTTAGTACTACTTTGCTTGAATGTGGTTGCAGAGTAGAAGTAAGAGGAAATCCTTCCAAAGTGAGGGAACCCCTGGTTGTCACCAGAACTAGTGCTCCCATTGGAAGATTTCCTCTCTTTTACTGTTCTGGTGACAATCCAAAATTTGGGAATTTCCTTTACTTTCAGTGATAACAGTAAACATGGCAATAGAGAGGGTAATTCTCCCAAAGGAGGCACAGACAGCGAGTGCTCTAAACCCTCTTCACTCTATCCAAAACAAAAAAAAGTGTTGCCTTTTGTTATACTTTAACCACTTGGCCTCCTGAGGATTTACCCCTCTTCCTGACCAGGCCATTTTTTGCATTAGGGCACTGTGCTATTTTAACTGACAATTGCGCAGTCATGCAGCAGTGAACCAAAATGAAATTTATGTATTTTTTCCCCACAAATAGAGCTTTCTTTTGGTGCTTTTTGATCGCCTCTGCGGTTTTTATTTTTTGTGCTATAAATGAGAAAAGACCGACAATTTTGAGAAAAAACACCTGTATTTTTTACTTTTTGCTATTAAACATGTCCAGTAAAAAAAATTAAAAAATTTAGGCCAAAATGTATTCTGCTACATGTCTTAGCTAAACAAAATCCCAATACGTGTAAATTAAATGGTTTACATGAAAGTTATAGCATTTACATATATATATATGTATTGGAATTTTTTTTTTTTACTAGTAATGGCAGCAATTAGTGAATTATAGCAGGACTGAGGCGGGTATTATCACACTGGGGAAAACTGACTTGGTGTCACTGACATCCCCAGTGACACCAATACAGTGATCAGTTCTAAAAAAAAAAGCACTGACACTGTACTAATGACACTGGGCAGAAAGGGGTTAACATCTGGGGCGATCAAAGGGTTAACTGTGTGCTGTGTACTGTTTCACTGTGTGCTGTGTATGCGCTTTCCACTTTAAGCACACTGCTTTGTATGGCTCTGCTATGCAGAGCCATACAAAGCAGTGTGCAGGAGCTGACAGGGGAGAGATCTGTGTTGTTTATATGTGTTGTGATCAACGGGTGCCAGCGAGAACTCATCGGCCGGGACCTGGTGATTGACAGCTGAAGGCCCCTACCCGGAACTGCAAAATCACGTATATATACGTGATTTTGTGCACCTGTGCTGCCCTGTGGCAGTATTTCTGCTACAGGGCGGCGCGGAAGCAGTTAAAACAGGACTTACCCATATACCCACATTTATTTCAGTTATGCATTCTATAAAAAAAATTGGCTAAATACATTCAAGGTGCATTAAAAAGAGGGTATACCAAGTCTTTCAGTGTATGTGAACAAATACCTTGTAAAACAACGCATTCAGTTTAACACATGAATGAAAAGCAAAACATTTTGTTTATATATAGAAAAAAAAATGCAGTGAAGAGCTGTGAAAGGGAGATTGTCAGCACACGTCTGACCATTATTGGAGTGAAGGCAGACTGTTCTCTCAGCCAGGGTCGGACTCACCATCTGGAAACTCGGGCACTGCCGAGGGTCCAGGGTCAGTAGGGGGCCCCATGAGATGCCCCTGGTACCTATATCATAGGATTTTTTGAGTTTGGGAAAGGACACAGGGGCCCCATGATCCCCTATTGCCCGGGGGCCCCAAGAGTTGTCAGTCCGCCCCTGCCCCCAGCATAGCCAAACAACTGACCACACTGAAATAAATGTGCTCTCACACCTAGCTTGACGAGTTTGAAATAGGAAAGTAGAGAGACTGGCAGGATCACCAGGTAGTTCACACAAAAAAGGAAGTAATACAAAGAGAACAGGATACTTTTTGACACAAGTACATGGTACAGCAGGCACATTTGAGGAATATGAAATGTGAGGGTAACATTCTTTAAAACGGAGTTCCATCTGAAAAAAAGAAAAAATAAAAGTCAGCAGCTACAAAAACTGTAGCTGCTGACTTTTAAAATACAGCCACTTACCTGTCCAGGGGTCCAGCGGTGTCTTAACCACGGCTGGTTTCACCATCCGTCTTCTCGCCCTGGCGCCGCCATCTTCAGTGCGGGCAACCAGCTGTGACAGCTTGCGGCTTCACAGCCGGGTGCCCACTGCGCATGCGCGAGAAGCACTGCGCTTTGTGAATGGCCCCATAGTCTTCTGGAACCTGTCACGTATCCCAAAAGACTACGGGGAGGGAGGGGGGGACGACAACTTTCGCTTCCGATTGCCTAGGTGATCGCAGTGGAAGTGGGAGCGGGTACCTGTAAAATTCGGGTGCCCCCTTCCTCCTAACTCCCCAAAGGTGCCAATCCTTAATGTGCAGCAGGGAATGAAGGCTTAAAGCGGAACTTCCCCTTTTGGGTGGAGCTCCACTTTAAGTTGGGTATACACATATCAAAATTCAGCAGGTTTAGCAGGAATCAGACAAATTTCAATCCATTTATAGCCCTGTCTTTTCAATAGAAGCGGGGCATTAGACCAGCTTTTGTCGAACGGTCCTGCTGGAAAACCAGCATTCAATCAGCCGCTGCAGCACTGATTGGAGCATAATGACAGAATTTGTTTTTATGCAGCTAGAATATGGTATATTTAGCTGATGTGAATTAAAATTAAATTGAGCTTTAATAATTTGAATTTTTTTAAATCAGTACTTTCATTATGTCTTTCTACTGTATCAGATTTCAGTATTCTGCTATGCTGAGGGGGCAGCACTGTGAGACAATCAGACTCAACTGCATTGCACATTGTTGTGAATGTAATCTAATCTTGGTTTCTGATAGAAGAACACAAGGAGTAACAAGTTAGTATTTTGTGGTTTAATCACTCTTCAGTTACAGGCTGGGACAGGTCTTTTAAAAAGCTGCATTACCCAACTGCAGTGCAGAAAAATGAGAACAATGACATGATTATTCTGTGCGGCATGTGTAAATCTCAGCATCGGCTGAACAGAGGCAGGTAAAACAGTTCATACAGACTGTTTGCTGTAATATGTTCCCGCTTTAAGAATTTTAAAATTATTAAATAGACTATGCATAATGCTCTTGCATTCATTTCTGAATTTTTCATTAGGCAATTAGATGCAGCTATTGCACCCACAGGATTTAGAACACAGACCTTGAAGAAGCCCCAAATGAAAAGAGGACTTCTTATTTTACAGATACTATCTGGTAGGATACATGAAATTATGCGTTGTTAGCTGGTAATAACTGAAACACAAAAAGCATAATTTTGCTTTATTTTTTATTCATCTGAAAATTAGTATGCAGGTCTGCTGGAGCTTCATAGAAATATGTAATTTAGGAATCTGGGCAATTTTGATTGAGTGTATCTTTCTGCATTACTGACTGTAAACAATGGTAAAAGTATCTCAATAAAAGATGAATCAGACAAGGTAATGTCCTGTAGTATCCCTATATGCCTAATCTTTAAAAGACTGGCTTATTTTCTATTCCTCTATAAAGTATACCTTATCTGGAGGAACCTTAATAAGATTTTTTTTCTTCTAATAAAGGCACACTCTTAGATATACTCTGATACATCAGAGGGTTTCTTCAAGCTGGTTTGACTTATAGAACCTTCCCAATTTGAAAAGAAGTTACTGATTTTATAATGGAGGATTCTGCTATTTCCTTAGCTATTATACCTCAGATTTATCTATTGGAGTTAGTAGTAGTACTTTAATTATATCATGCCATAAAAGCTATTCTGTTCAGATGGAAAATACTTCTTTTCAGGCACCTGAATTTTTTAAATACTTAATTAAATATAAAGGGTGATATACAGTCCAAGGATGTCTCTGAAGGTTTGGCTTATTCTGAAGAAGTTAGCTTAACGACCATAATATTTATCAGGTTATCACTGTTTGCTGAGTAGCTGACCCAGATCATGTATGTGTTTTCCAGGTGTCCTGATAAATCACTGGTTTCATGCTTATTAGTGCTTCAAGGCTCACTATGCAATGAAGGTAAGAAAGATGGCTCTGCTAGAACTTGCAATTTAGGCAAGCCTATCACTGACAGATCCCAATTGGTATTTGGAGACAATTGGGTTATACTGCTGACTTCAGGAGAATTGGACACTGGCAAATAAAAAAATCTATTGACCAGTCAAGTATTACCCCTTCTATCCTTAACATGCTTCAGTTTTATGGAAAAGCAGTATTAGAAGATCACAAAAACAGAGGGGCTGGACCTGTGTTCTTTAATGAACTCCAAGAAACATTTTACGATAAGTGCTAAAATCCTGTTTTCATTCTTATTTTTAGGAGCATAGTTATCAGTTATCAGGATCGACAGTTCACCTTTAGTAAAAAAATAATAATTATACATCTTTTTGCAGATGAAAAAAATGTACATTCATTAATTATTTACATTGCAGCCTGTAAAGCATTGCACTCACAATCAGCAGATCGCCGGTGCATTGTCAGGATCCTGCAGGCTCACAGTATAATGTGTGCTTGTACCTCCCATATGGGCAGGCAGTTACTGAAAGCCAGGAAGAAACAATGAACAATGAGAGTGCTCAGCAGCACCCTCACAGTTCATTGAGAACTACAAGCTGTCAGTTAAAATGGCTGATGGTACTCTATGCATAGCAGAGCACTACAAACCAGTGTGCTTACACAGTAAAACACACACAGCACACAGTAAACCCTTTGATCGCCCACGTTAACCCCTTCCTGCCCAGTGTCATTAGTACAGTGTCAGTGCTTTTTATTAGCACTGATTACTGTATTAGTGTCACTGGAGATGTCAGAGGCAGTTAGTCAGTTCTCCCCCAGTGTCAGAATGCCTGCCGCAGTCCCGCTATAAGTCACTGATCGCCGCCATTATGAGTATTAAAAAAATAATAATTCCAGTATATACTGTATACACCGCGCTTTGTAGATGCTATAACTTTCACGTAAACCAATTAATTTACACGTATTGAGATTTTCTTTAGCTAAGACATGTAGCAGAATACATTTTAGCCTAAATTTATGACGAAATTTGATTTTTAAAATTTTTTTTACTGAACATATTTAATAGCAAAAAGTCAAAAATATTTTTTTCTCAAAATTGTCGGTCTTGTCTTGTTTATAGCGCACAAAATAAAAAAATGCAGAGGTGATCAAATAGCACCGAAAGAAAGCTCTATTTGTAGAAAAAAAAAGGACATAAATATAATTTGGGTGCAGTGTTGCAGGACCGCGCAATTGTCAGTTAAGGTAACGCAGCGCCATATCACAAAAACTTTCCTGTTCGGGGGGGGGGGGTAAATCCTCAGGAGGGCAAGTGGTTAAATATGGGTGTACCATGTAACAGGCTCCTAATGGTGAAATTAGCCTTTAAATGTCAAAAAGATTTAACATGTTAATATTAGTTTTTTAAACTAATGTCTGGTGATCTTTCCATGAAGGTCCCTGTTCTGAAACTTCCTGTTGTGGGGTGACAATTGTCTCACAACTTTGCTTCTTTGTTGTCACATATATCCTTGTTTGAGAATACAGCCTTAGGCACACATTTGCTTTTCTCCTCTAAACACCAGAACTCCTGGCAGGATAAAAGCTGTTTAAAAATTGAACCCAAAGGCATGTATTGCACACACGTTTAGGTGCGTCAATTGTTTGAAAGTATTGAATTTCATTGGCCAGAATATTATTCTACTCTGGCCATTGGAATGGATTAACGCTCAAACACACCTAAACTCACCTCATGCGTCAAAGATTTTTTATGCTCAAAAGCTCCTCTCCTGAATGTGCTTGTAATGGGTTTTTTTCAGTCATTAAATGCTCCTTTTTTAATATGCCTGTAAACCTCTATGTGTGCATTGACACAATGGGGTTTATTTACTAAAGCTGGAGAGTCCAAAATCAGACTCCCTTCTGCATAGAAACCAATCAGCTTCCAGGTTTCATTGCCAAAGCTTCATTGAACAAGCTGAGGTTAGAAGCTGATTGGTTTCTATGCAGAAGGGAGTCTGATTTTGGACTCTCCAGCTTTAGTAAATAAACCCCAAAGGCTAACATAGTGGTGCTTTTACATGCTGAAAAAAATGCCATAACAAGCGTTTTCTTATCCCTGTGTTTATGAAAAATGCTGCAGGAGTATGCAGATGTTTGATGAAGAAGAATAGAAAAAAAGGAAATACTGTATTAAAAAAAATACTGTAGTAGCTGTTCATGATAAACAGTACTTTTGAAAACTAAATAGACATGAAAAGCAAAATAAATAAATAATAATTAAAAAATATATATACACAGTATATATATATAAATAAAATCACATGATATGGGGGTGGCGAACCAACAGTACACTGATCTACCCAGTGAATGGCTATACAGTGGGGTGGGGGTGTCAGCACAATTCTTGGCCATTTGGAGGACAGCAATATCCTCTCCCAGCACACCCAGAAAACTGACCACACTATGATGGATGTGTTTCTATGTCTAGTGTGGTCACTTTGAAATAGGACACCAGGAAGCAATACAAAGAGAACAAGATATGTTTTACCATAAATTCATGTAACATTAGACACATATCAGAGATATAAAATGGCGTAAAAAAAAAAAAGGGAAATTCTAGAGGTTTGAAAGCCATGCAACAGCAAAAGCAAACCAAATAGTGTAGCATTTCCAAATGTACTATTATGATTATACAGGATTTATATAGCGCCAATAGTTTGCTCAATGCTTTACAATATAACGGGAGACAATACAGCAACAATACAGTTCAATACAAGAGGGTTAGGAAGGCCCTGCTCCTTGTATATGCCTATATCAAATATTGCAATCACATTAAAATGCATATGGCAAACATTCATAAGTCTGGGGTGACCTTCAAAGATGTGGACCTGTAGGTGAACTGTGGGTTCTGAAAAGAATCTTAAAGTGCAGGAAGAATACAATATGAAACTGATTCATTTACACCATAAAGTGCATAAAAAAGTATGAATAAACGTATGCATTGATATGCATTAAAATGCTTTTTATGCTCAATTTAGTACATTTGTATGAATGCTGACATCCACTGATGTGTGTTTTTTTATGCATTTTTTTATTTGCTGTGTCATCCCATTGCTTTAATTTCACTTATGTTGCATTTACTGTATGTGTGTTTAACATGCACTGCAGCACCAGAAAAATACATACATACTACATTTTTCTGCACCACATATGATTGTTACATTGTAGTGTGAACAGGACACATTGAAAACAATAGTGTACTTGTAGAGGCTTGCATTGATCATGTACAGAAAAATTCAGGTCTCATGTGCATGGTGTGAACGAGCTAATCAGCTTATAGAGAAACCTGTGTCTACTTGCAAAATTATTCCATTCATGAACAACCACACATTTGATAATAATGATAAAGAACAGATTATAATTTATATAATAATATGAGCAAACAAACTTCATAATAGGACAAGACATTAAAAACTTGTTTAGATAAGCCTAAGTGTATTATGAAGGGAAATGTCATATCAGGTGAACAATAGAATGAGTCATACTTGACTAATCAAAGTGGTAAAAGGCAGACAGGGTGAGTCAGATGAACTCTTCTTAGACCTCATGCACACTTGACGTTTTTACAGCGGCTGTTTTTGGCTTTTGACATTTTTTTCTACAGCCAGTAAACCCCCCAGCATGTTATCCTATATGTACATGCACACAGAGACTGTAATCATGTTTTTTGGCTGGGACGCTTTTTGGCTGGAAAAAAACCCAGGACTAGTGGGTTCCTAGAGGAGTTTTTTAGCTGTAAATAAAAGAGTAAAGATCCTCCTGCGCTCTTATGTAAACAGATAAAAATATAAATATATATAGATAATTAGGAAGCAGCTAACATCCTATCCTATACCATAAGGTCTAAATCACATATAGATATAATGATGCAGCGCTATTGTAGAAAATAAACAATCATGGGTGATAAAGTGTATAAAACAGATAAAATATAAAAAGGTCTAAGAATCAGACCTATCAGTGATCACACAGCAAGAGTGACCCCAATCCACATGGGGATATAATAAGTTGTGACCCCCAAGTACCCTGAGGGGACACAAAAATAGCAAACACTGACGTGAATCCCTGCTGAGGGATCAAAACAACACACTATGTGAAACACACATCACATATAAAGTGATTTAAAAGTCCATAAATTGGTGTAGTGATCTTCCTGTTCATGCACGTTGTGGATGTCAAAACACCCTCAATGTGATCCCCAAAGGTATGGCTGCAATGGCCTCTCACCTCTACTTTATGACCCTGCAGGGCCACAAAGCAAAAAAACTCCTCTGGATCTTCAGAGTAACCACTCTATTAATCAGATGGTGACAACAGGTAATCACTAATCACCATTCCACTGGACCGGTCTGCAAGCGGCTTAGCACTCTCATAGGTGTCATAAATCATATGCCCATAGAACAGAAAGAGAACATAATCTCCATATTCTATTACTGTTTAATGGCATATAAAGGTAAATAAGCCAGAAGTGCACTCACATATATGTAGCTTGCATGAAGTAAAGTCCAGCATATATCAAGGTAGAATCTATGAGCACAGTATACAGCTTGTATCAAGGTAAATCCAATATGCAAGGTGTACTGCATGAAGAAAAAGCGCTGATAGGTGTACAAAATTGGCGCCACGCCAGAAGTGCATCACACGTAAGTGCCATTGACGCGTTGCGTCACGTGACTTCATCAGGCTGTAAAAATGCTCTAATACTGCAAAACACTGAAAAACATGGCAAATCAGTGGTTTTTTCTGTTTTTGTAACCAAAAAAAAACTTTTTTAATGGGAAAATAACCACTAAAAACCGCAAGCATGTAAAAATGTGGGGAAACGGCGCTAATTGTGGCAAAACGCTGTTAATGCAAAAACGCAAAAAAACTCCCGTTTTTATTGTGAGTGTCACTTTACACAGCTAACGTTACCAGCGTTATCACAATGCTCAGTGTGCATGGAGCCATAATACTAGGCTGTAAGACAGAACTCCGGGTCATTTTAGAGTTCATTCCTTGTAAATGCTAGTATTCATTAACAATTCCTAAATGCGGTATTTGGGCTTGTTTTTGCAGGAAATTGTAGGATTGTAAGCCAACCACTTGGGATGTTCATACTACTGCATTTTGAAGGTTTAGGAGTGAGAATGGAGTTTTAGGGGGTATTTAAATCTGTGTTGACTGTTATCTTTTTACCCTTATGAAGGTGAACTGCACCTCACTGAAATATTGGTTTTGTAATAAAATACAACATTTCCTTTTACATGTAAACAATTCCTATAACTCCTAGATTGTAAGCTCCAAGGAGCAGGGCCCTCCTATCCCTCTTGTATTGAACTGTATTGTTGCTGTATTGTCTTCCGTTATATTGTAAAGTGCTGAGCAAACTGCTGGCGCTATATAAATCATGTATAATAATATAAGTACATAAGTACATACAGTCCCAAAAAAGAATACACAAAAATTATCTAGGTATTGGAAGCTTCCTGTTTTATGAAAAATATCAGAAACTCTACGGCATAATCATATTGACCTGCTTCACTAGCATGGCTTAAAGCAGAACTACACTGCATGTGAGCACCACAAACCAAACACTCTACTTAATTCATTTTTAATATTCAAAGCAAACTCACCATCCATCCATGTCTCCATGCTTTATTTTGCAGAGAAATCACTTTCAAAACACCCCATCTTAAGTAAAGGCAGATAACTTATGTAGCATTTTCTTCCTAGAATCCATCTGCCCTTAGCTCAGGAATGCAGGTAGGAGGGTATGCTTACCTGAGAAAACTCTCCTCTCCTCCTGAAGATTTCTGAGATGTATGGCATCATTTGCCTAGGCCTGGAAACCAGGATGTAACTGAAGAAAAGTGAAAAAAAAAAAAGTTTACAGCAAGTAAGTCTGATACACTTTTCTATGTATTAATGCTAGCAGATTAAAAATTGTCAAGAAAGTTAAGTTCCGCTTTAAAGTATATGTAAACCCTCACACTGTAAGACAACCCATTTGGTTTATAATAGAAATGAAAGGCAAAACATTTGTGTATAGATAAAAAAAAAACATTCTAAACACTTTTCCCCCCCTTTTTTTATAAGTGACCACATACCATGTGTTCTCAGGTGTATAAAAACTGGGGGAGGAGAAACAGCAGGACACTAACCTTTCCCAGTTAAGGGCTGTGCATGGGTGAGTGCCAGGACAAGTTGATCATTGAAGGAGAGCAGGCTGAGTTCCCAGCATAGCTAGAGAACAGATCACGGTGTGTTCTCCTGCTAAGTGTGGTCAGTTTTTAAGAAGAAAGCAGAGAGAATGGAACACTAGGGACACAAAGTAAAAAAATGTGTTGCCTTTAGCTATAGTTTAAATTAGTACCATAAGCAGATTTAAAATACCCACATTTAATTCAGTTACGGTATGTATTCTTTTAAAAAAACATCAGCTAAATTCATTCCAGGTGCATTAAAACAAAGGGTATACCACGTTTTTCAGTGTATGTGAACAAGTACCTTGCAAAACAATGCATTCAATTTAACCACTTGCCCTCCAGAGGATTTACCCCCCTTCCTGACCAGGTAATTTTTTGTGATGCGGCACTGTGGTACTGTAACTGAGAATTGCGCAGTCATGCAACACTGAATTAAATGTATGTCCTTTTTTTTCCCACAGATAAAGCTTTCTTTTGGTGGTATTTGATCACCTGTGCCTTTTTATTTTTTGCACTATAAACAAAAAAAGACCGACAATTTTGAATAAAAAAAACAATGTTTTTGACTTTCCAGTAAAAAATTTAAAAAATCAAATTTAGTCATAGAATTTAGGCCAAAATGTATTCTGTTACATATCTTTGCTAAAAAAATCCCAATACGTGTAAATTAATTGGTTTATGTGAATGTTATAGCATCTGCAAATGGTGATTTATACTGGAATTTTTATTTTAATGTTTTTTATACCAGTAATGGCTGCAATCAGTAACTTATAGCGGGACTGCGGGTCTGAGGCAGGCTAATAAAAAGCACTGACAGAACGCGGCGTCCGACCCCCACCCCTCTCACCAACTCGTGACCGAAGGACCAGCCGATTTCTCACCACACTGTCACTTGTGTAACAATGCCACTCTCAGCTGCGCCCTGCACAAAGATTTTCCAGATCGCAGGACTACAATCTATGTGCCAGCAGCCTGAGAGCGATTGTTACTGGGTCAGGTCAAATACGCAATTAACCCTTCACACTGCCACCACCATCTTTTTACAGAGAAGGAGGAAACTCACAAATCTTAGCAATAACACTATGATATTAGCATAAGCGTCTGTTATACACACTGTCACCACAGACAGATGTATTCAGAGGATTATTACATACAGTAGCACTCTTCAGAGACAGGGATTCTTTAGTTTGCATTAAAAGCTTTAGGGCCAGTTTCAAACACTTTTCAAAATAGAATTTATTACTAAAAAGGTCAAAATAGTGCAATTAAAATATTTACAGAAAAAGATGTTACAAAGATATAAAGAGAACAATAAAGCAACAGAGAAATAAAAAAAAGGAGTTCAGAAGTCAGAATACTTGCAATGTCCTTGGTTTAAGCAGAGTCCAATTGTCCGAACAAAAAGATTGCCTTGGCTCTCACGTCCGTTAGATGTTTCCTGATTGATGTTAAATGAGAGCTGTCTTTTCTCCATCCTGTCAGTCTTTTTCTATCATATTAAAGGGGTGTCACCTGAGAACAAATGGCCAATCATCCAGTTTGGGGATGGGGTGCTAGGAGGTAACAAGTTTATGACCAAGTCGCCTTACAATTTCATACTAAGGTTAATAACCTCCAATAGGTACAGGTAGCATCCTAGCAACTGGCAGATTAATAGTCAGAATTATATTTCAACCGCAGGGATACCAAACACAGCGTACCCTTGTCACCCAGGAGGAAAGAGACTGCTTTCTTCTCTCTTCTAGGTGCTAATGTAGTAATGTAAGGCCTTGTTTGACTCATATTAAAATGATCTTTCCAAATATATAACTACTATTAATGTGCCCAGTTCCTGCTGAACTTTATGAATTGTATGAGAAATGTCTACATGCGGAATGTACTTTTTTTGGCAAGCTCTAGCCCTAATGACCTAACAGGTCATGATTGACTGAGTTATTGTTTTACAATTGGGCAGAGGAAGGTGGTTTTCAAAGCAGACCCCTTGCACCAGACTAATTAGTGGTTTACAGCTCTGGAGCTTCATCTAGCTGTGTTTTATTTAGGATAAGAGGCCCTTTTGACCTCCATTCGACTTACAGCTATAAATTCCATTCAAAAGGGAGGAGGGAGGACAGGAGAGACAACATGGCTGAGACCTAACAAATGGCTGTCATGTACAGAGTCCATGTCTCTATTGCGCACAATCGCTACAGCCCCCTACCCAGAAATGCAAATGTACGTGCTTCCTATCCCTCACTGATGCACATCAGAGTTACTAGTGTAGAGTGAGCAGTGCCATTATTTCTGGTTAGTGTATTCTGACAGGGGGGAATACAGGAACGCGGGAATCTGTGAGGTTTTTTTTTCATTCAGACCGCTGGTTAATTGAAAAAAAAAGAAAAAAAGCTCACAGTGTGTACTCAGCTTAAGCCTTCAGATTAAAATTACCCTGTCAGTACACAGTTATTTGTATCCAAAGAAGAGATGATATAGTTATCTACAACTAATTTGGGGAATGAGTGTGAGTACTAGATTATCAATCACCAATCACTTCCATTGGAGAGATTTCCCTTTACATAGTCAAAACTGAGAGAATCCCTGGTTGCCACCAGGGCTAATGTCCCCATTGGAACATCTCCCTCTATTCCTGTTCTGGGGACAACCTAATATTTGGGATTATCATTTACTTTTACTTTACGTAATAACAATAAACAGGACAAATGGAAAGGATGAATCTCCTTTAAGGCTAGGTTCACACCTATGAAGGTTGTGTTTGAGCCGTTTCTGCATTGCATTTTGCATTGCGTTTTTGAACTTACGTTTTTGATGCTTTTGCTTTTTTTTATTTTTTTTTTAAATTTTACTTGTTGCTAAGCAGATTTAAAATGCAAAATGCATCAAAAACGCAGCAAAAATTAAGCAAAAACGCAATACATGCTTTTCTGCAGAGTTTCCATTGAAATCTACAAAACCAAAAATGCAACTTTTTGCTTTCAAAAAAGTCCCTGACCCTTTCCAAAAAGTGCACTGGGTGAAAACGCACAAATGTGAACATGTCCCTTAGGAAATCATGTTAAATGGACTGTACTACATTTCTGCAAAATGCTGCAGAAAATGCTTAGGTGTGAATGTAGGGTACAAGAGACATACACAGCAGTAAAAAAACAGGTGTGCTAATCCCTCTTGACTCTATATAAATCTATAAATAAAAAGTTTTGCCTTTAGTTATAATTTAATATTCATCTTTTTAGAGATACATTTGTAACAATTGGTCGCAAAAGAGACATGGGAAGCTGTGCACGACAGCCATCTTGTTAAGGTCTCAGCATTTTGGTTTCATGAGCAGTGTTCCTATTCTTCCCCCTACCCCTTTTCAAACTATGGAATTTGTAGCTGTAACTTTTAACAAACTTCAAAAGAGCCTCTTATCTTAATTAAAACACAAATAGACGCCAGCGTCCAGGGCTATAAACAGGTAATTAGTCTTGGCAGGATGTCTGTTTTCATGGACCATGAAAAACTCTTTCCTCTGCCCTACTGTAAAACAATAATAACACAGTGAAGCAGTCACACATGTAAGGCCATTGGAGCTCTAGGAATGCAGAGCGTGCCATAAAACGTCTATTCCACATGTAACAATTCCACCTACAATTCATAGAATTCAACAGGAACAGGGCACATTAATATTAGGTATATATTTGAACAGGGAATATCATACTGAATAAATCAAGGTCATACATGACTATGTTAGCACATAGGAAAGGGGAAAAAGCAGTCTCTTCCCTCCTGGGTGACAAAGGTACGCTGTGTTTGATATCCCTGGGTTAAAAATTCTGAATATTAATCTGCCAGTTGCTAGAATACTACTTGCATGTATTTGAAGTTGTAATATTAGTAAGAAACTGTAGTTGAGACTTGGTCATAAATTTGGTGACCTCCTGGCACCCATCTCTTAAATCGGATTATTGGTTATTTGGTCTCTGTCCACACCCCCTTGATATCACAGAAAAAGGGGGTGACAGGGCTTGTTAAGATGGAGGTCTTGTTTAACATCAATCAAAGAACATCTTAACAGACTTGAGAGCCAAGGCAACATTTTTGCTCGGACAATTGGACTCTGCTAAAACCAAATGCTTTGCAAGTATTCTGCCTTCTTAACTCCTTTTTTTTTATTTCTCTGTGGTTTTATTGTTCTCTTTATGTCTGTGTAACAACTTTTTCTGTAAATATTATAATTGCACCATTTTGACCTTTTTAATAATAAACCCTATTTTGCAAAGTGTTGAAACTGTCTCTAAAGCTTTTAATGCGAACTAAAGAATCCCTGTCTCTTGAAGAGTGCTACTGTATTTAATAATCCTCTGAATATACCTGTCTGTGGTGACAGTGTGTGTTACAGAGGTTTATTGTTCACATTTGTTCTTACTAACATTGTGAAGGGTTGATAGGCCCAAAGCTATCTGGTGGCAGTTTGGAGGGTTAATTGAGTAGTTAATCTACGCTAGTGACAATCGCTGTCAGGCTGCTGGCACGTAAATTGTAGTCCTGCGAGCTGGAAAACCTTTGTGCAGGTGCAGCTGAGAGTGGCATTGTTTACGAAAGTGACAGCGCAGTGTGAGATTGGCTGGTCCTTTGTCACAAGTTGATGAGAAGGGCAGGGGTCGGGCACCACTTTCGTCACAACCTTGACATGCTAGCTCTTCATTTATTTAAACAAAAAATATAAAAAAAATCTATATTGTGCAAGCACAAACCAACATGTACATTTAAACCTACATATCTATATGTTCTTGCCTTCCTGGAAACCCATGTCTTGAAATGTCACTTCACCTGAATTGAAGAGGAACGCAGTCAGTGCGATGCGATTTTCCCTGCACCGCTATTTTCTGGGTAGATCAGTGTGTGTGTTTGTATATATATATATATATATATATATATATATATATATATACACACACACAGTATGCATATATTTATATACACAAGTGTTTTGCCTATTAGCTTGCCTTTCATGGTGAAGCTTTGTATAGAAACCAATCCAAGCCAAAGTTAGAAGCTGATTGGCAACCATGCACTGCTGCATCAGGTTTTGCACTCTCCCATTTGGGTTGTTATACAAGGTAAGTGTTTCACTTATACTTTAACTCCAATTTGTGAATTGTTCTTATTTATAGTGATATTTGTCATTTTAAAACTGTGGCTGCACGCACCAAGCCTGTAAGTGCATCTTTGCTTTTTCGAGTATACGTCTGTTCCACAGCAAAACACACAGGAACAGGGGTGGACTGACCATTTGGAAACTCGGACACTGCCCGAGGGCCCGGGGTCAGTAGGGGGCCCCATGAGATGCCCCTGGTACCTTTTTCATAGGCTTTTTTGAGTTTGGGCAAGGACACAGGGGCCCCATGATCCCCTATTGCCCGGGAGCCCCATGAGTTGTCAGTCCCCCCCTGCACAGGAACCGAATGCAGTGGATTAAAAAAATACAGACTTGCTTCCTAATTGTTGAATGGCAGGGGAATCAGTATAGCTGACAAGCAATCAAAATAAGAAATAAACAGAGTATGGAACAAAGGCAGGTGCAGCAATGAACAATGGGTACCAAAAGGCATCCTGAAGGAACAGAGCAGCCATCAGGATTCACAGGACAAGTACCAGAATTTTTAAAAATACATTATGCCAAAGAAAAAAATATTTTTATACTAGGGCTGCTACTTTTAATAAGAGGTATGCCCATTCCAGATTGGGTATATTACAACCAATACTAAAGCAGCGTCCTAATAATCAGTATGTGCGGGAAAAAATATGAGGAGGATATGATGGAGCAGGAAAGGAGTGAAGGTTTAACAGCAGGCAATATATACTGAAGAGAAGTGTGAAAAAAGAAAAGAAATACTCATTTGTGTAATATAACAAAATCTGCAATACAGACTCTTGCTGTAAATTCTAAACCTCCTCCCTCTTTTTCCCTGCAGAGGTAGGTGGTGGAGGGCTGAGGGTGCTGCTGAAATGAGCTTCACTCAGAGTGCTGAACCTTTAGATCAGCCTTTCCCAATCCTTTCAACATGAAGGAACACTTGAAATAATGTTCAGATCATTGGGAAGAATTGTCCTTACCTTTGTGGTCATTCAGAAGAATCCTCTTAAAGATATAAAAAATTATAATTGTTGTCAATGGTTACTTTGAGAGGCAAAAATTGCTCTTTGCTCAAGGAACCCCTAGCAACCTCTGGAATTACCCTACAGTTCTACATAAACCTGGTAGGGAAAAGCAGTTCTAGATTGTGTCTGGGCTCAGTGAACAATGCCTGTGTAGAAACATTCTAATTTACTAAAGGCAAATAAACTTCACTCTGCAAAGTGCAGTTGCTCCAGAGGGTAGTAAATGAGCAGAAGCTTTGCTAATTTCCATTATCCAAATATTTGAAAGCAAAAAGGCTGTGTTTTAGTTTCCTTGCATGTCATTGGGTACTCTTTGCAAAGGGAAGCTTTGGCTCATTTACTAAGCTCTGGAGCAACTGCTCTTGCAAGAGTGCAAGTGAACTTTGCAAAATGCAGTATATCTTCCATTAATAAAAAAACCCCCAGAGTGTTCAACATACAATTTGTGTGGTGTGAGTTTAGGTATTGCACAAGGTCAATACCTTGATGTCAATGGAAGGGAAACTAGAGATTGTCTGTGTTGGGTATCAATGTTAGTCCTGGGAGTGGGTTGTCACTGCAGAAAGGCCAATGTGTATGCCGGGGATAAAATTTCACTAGACAAAGACCAGTGTGTGTTCTGGACTTTGGGTCTTACTGCTAGAACATGCACTGGTCAGATACATTTAAGACTGAAGACAGAATACCCTAGTGACACATAGCCAAGTGAATACATAACTTCCGTATTATACTATATGGCAGTAGTCTCCAAACTGCAATGTATGGGTCAGATGCAATCTTTTGCTCTTTATCAGGCTTTTGGGGAACTATTCATGGCACTTATATGAGACACCATTCCTTCTGCTGATATCAACAATGAGGCATCACTCCTTCTACTGTCACCAACAGAGGGGCATAATTCATTCCACTGACACCAAAGATGGGGCACTATTCCTTCCACTGGCACTAAAAATGGATCATAAATCCCCCACTGATATCACTGATGGAACACTATTCCTCCCATTGACATCAAAGATGTGGCACTAATCCTCCAACTGATGTAAACTATGAATCACTATTCCTCCTACTGACACCAATGACAGGGCACTAATCCTCCAACTGATGCAAACGATGGACCACTATTCCTCCCACTGACACCAAAGACGGAGCACTAATACTCTTACTGATGCAATGATGGATCACTATTCCTTCCACTAACATCAATGATGGGGCAATATTCCTCCTACTGGTAAAAATTATGGGGCATTATACCTTCCACTGACATCAAGGATGAGGCACCATTCCTCCCACTAATACCAATTGTGGAGCACTATTCTCCTACTACTGACCACAGGTGCTATGTAATTTTTTCTCTCACTGACCACCAAGCGTGAGGCACAGTTTACTCCCACTGATGCTGAGGCATTTTCTTCTCCCACTGGCCACAGTCCAGCACCTTCAAGTCTGAAAGACAGTAAACAGGCCCTTTGTTTAGAAAGTTTAGAGACCTCTGTTATATAGAATTGTTTGAAAGTGGATTTCTGCTTTATTTACTTTGAACTATATATGAGAATATTTTATTTGACTAAAGAAAGTTATTGTAAGCATGTTGTTTTTTAAATTTTTTTTTAAACAATAAACATGTCATACGTACCCGCTCTGTGCTCTGTTCAATGGTTATGCAGAGAGGAGCCTAATCCTCCTCTTCTCAGGTCCCTCTTTGAGTGTCCACCACAGCAATCCGCTTGCTATGGGGGCACTCATGCAAGATCACTTCTGCTGTTGTCTCTAAGCCTATGAGGAGGGACGGCGTTGAGAGAGCTACTGCTCTTGTGCACAATGCTGGATCAAAATCAGATTCATTTAAGTATAAGGGTGGGTCTGGGGAAGGGGGGAGTTGAGCTGCACCTCATTCTTTAGAACCACTTAAAAAAAGTAATATATTATTATTATTATTATAATGCAGTATTTATAAAGCGCCAATAGTTCGCTCAGCGCTGTACATTACAATGGGGGACAGAACAATAACAATACAACGCAAAACATGAGGGGATCGAGGGCCCTGCTCTTTCGAGCTTACAATCTAGGAGGGAGGGGATGGTGGCACAGGAGGAGAAAGCTGTGGGGGATGGAGTGGTAGGAAGAGTGGAGGAGGTCGGCAAGTTAGCAGGGGGTGGGGTAGGCTTCCCTGAATAGGTGGGTTTTCAGAGTGCGCCTAAAGGAGAGGAGAGTAGGTGGTAATCTGATGGGTTGAGGCAGGGAGTTCCAGAGGATGGGTGACACCCTGGAGAAGTCCTGGAGGTGGGCACGGGAGGAGGAGACCAGGGAACTAGAGAGAAGGAGATCTTGTGAGGAGCGGAGTGTGCGTGTTGGGTGGTACTTGGATATTAGGTCGGTGATGTAGTTCGGGGCAGTATGGTGGACAGCTTTGTACGTCAGTGTTAGGATTTTGAATTTGATTTGTTGCGCAATCGGAAGCCAGTGGAGGGATTGGCAGAGGGGGGTGGCGTAAATGGAGCGATTGGAAAGGTGAATGAGTCTGGCAGCTGTATTCAGGATCGACTGAAGCGGGGATAGCCAGTGGTGAGGCAGGCCAGTAAGGAGAGAGTTGCAGTAATCGAGTCATGATATGATAAGGGAGTGGATGAGCTGTTTATTGATTTCTGGGGTTAGGAACATGCGTATTTTGTATTATGTTGCGGAGGTGGAGTCTGCATGAATTTGTTAAAGATTGGACTTGGGGCTGGAAGGATAGGTTGGAGTCCAGAATGACACCAAGTACTCTGGCCTGCGGGGCGGGTTTGATGGTGGTGTTGTTGGACATGATGGAGAAGTCAATGTGGGGTGGTGTGTGGGCTGGGGTGAAGACAAGAAACTTGGTTTTGGAGAGGTTCAGTTTAAGGAAGTGGAGTGACATCCAGTCTGATATGTCGCTCAGTAGGTGTGTGATTCGGGCAGAGACTGGGGGGTTGAGAGATAGATTTGTGTGTCGGCGGCATATAGGTGGTAGTTGAAGCCGTGAGAGTGTATGAGTTGGCCAAGGGAGGAGGTGTAGATGGAGAAGAGAAGGGGCCCGAGGACGGAGCCTTGAGGGACCCCAACAGAGAGGGGGAGTGAGGGGGAGATGGTAGCATTATAGGTAACGCTGAAAGAGCGTTGTGACAGGTAGGATGAGAGCCAGGAGAGAGCAGAATCTCTGAGGCCGAGGGAGTGTAGTTTTTTGAGGAGGTGGGGGTGGTCGACTGTGTCGAAGGCTGCGGAGAGGAGGAGCACTGAATAGTGGCCATTAGCTTTGGCGGTTAGCAGGTCATTGGAGAGTTTGAGTAAGGCAGTTTCGGTGGAGTGTAGGGGACGGAAGCCGGACTGTAGGGGATCGAGGAGGTTGTTGTCGTTGAGGTGAGAGCTTAGGCGGGTGTAGACTAGGCGCTCGAGGAGTTTGGATGTGAATGGGAGCAGGGAGATGGGTCTGAGGTTGTTCGGGTCATTGGGGTCCAGGGAGGGCTTTTTAAGTATGAGTGTGATGTGTGCATGCTTCAGAGGGGAGGGGAAAGTGCCGGAGGAGAGGGAGAGATTAAAGATGTGGGTGAGGGAGCATAGGATGGAGGGGGAAGGAGGTTGTAGGAGTTGTGAGGGGATAGGGTCGAGGGGGCAGGTGGTGAGGCGGGCATCAGAGAGGACCTCTAAATATATACTGTATGTATAATTTATTTAATTAATAAATGTTAGGCTGAAGAAGTAGATTAAAATCTGATGTTATCTCTGCTCCTGCATCTTTAGCTGGAGTGCACTGCTTTCTTGTGTCTTGCATAGTAATGCCACACATCTCTATCCAACTGCACTTTGTGATGAATGCACAGGCTGTTCACATGGTAACTTGAGACTGTACACAGTAATTAAATCAGTATGGCTGGGAGAGAAAAGATGAATAGCTATGTCTACTGCATGTTTCATCAAACTCTTAATGCTGAACTTTGGCAAGACAGCTCGGAAGTAGAGCATTTGTCCTCATGCACACTGGACAATTTTACAGCTGCTGTTTTTGGCTTTTGACATTTTTTTCTACAGCTAGTAAACCCCCCAGCATGCTATCCTATGTGTTCATGCACACATAGACTGTAATCAATGTTTTTTGGCAGGGATGGTTTTGGGCTTGAAAAAAATCCCAGGACTAGTGGGTTTCTAGAGGGGTTTTTTAGCTGGAAAAATGCTCTAACGCTGAAAAAGTGGCAAAACACTTTAAAACACAGTAAAACACCGCAAGCCGACATTTTTGGACTTTTTTTTACCCCAAAAAAATGTGTATTTTTGGTCCAAATAAAAGCTAAGAAACGCTAGAAACTGCAAATGTGGAAAAACGTGGTAAAATGCCGCTAAACGTGGCAAAACAGTGCTAAACACTAGTGAAAAAATTCAAAAAAAAGCTGAAAAACTCACGTTTTCAATGTGACTTTACACAGCTAACGTTACCAGCATTATCAAAATGTCCAGTGTGCATGAGGATATACACGATTTTACATACCAAATTATTTGATATACAGTCATGGCCGAAATTGTTGGCACCCTTGATATTTCTCCAGGAAATCATGTATTTCTCACGAAACGTATTGCATTAACACATGTTTTGCTATACACATGTTTATTCCCTTTGTGTGTATTGGGACAAAACAAAAAAAGGGAGGAAAGAAAGCAAATTCGACATAATGTCACACAAACCTCCAAAAATGGGCTGGACAAAAGTATTGGCACCCTTTCACAACTGCGGATAAATAAGAATGTTACAAGCATGTGATGCTCCTGTAAACTCACCTGGGGCAAGTAACAGGTGTGGGCAATATAGAAATCACACCTGAAAGCAGATAAAAAGGAGAGACGTTCACTTAACCTTTGCATTGTGTGTCTGTCTGTGCCACACTAAGCATGGACAACAGAAAGAGGAGACGAGAACTGTCTGAGGACCTGAGAACCAAAATTGTGGCAAAATATCAACAATCTCAAGGTTACAAGTCCATCTCCAGAGAACTAGATTTGCCTTTGTCCACAGTGCGCAACATTATCAAGAAGTTTGCAACCCATGGCACTGTAGCTAATCTCCCTGGTCGTGGACGGATGAGGAAAATTGATGAAAGATTGCAACGCAGAATAGTCCGGATGGTGGATAAGCAGCCCCAAACATGTTCCAAAGACATTCAAGCTGTCCTGCAGGCTCAGGGAGCATCAGTGTCAGCGCGAACTATCCGTCGACATTTAAATGAAATGAAACGCTATGGCAGGAGACCCAGGAGGACCCCACTGCTGACACAGAGACATAAAAAACCAAGACTACAGTTTGCCAAAATGTACTTGAGTAAGCCAAAAGCCTTCTGGGAAAACGTCTTGTGGACAGATGAGACCAAGATAGAGCTTTTCGGTAAAGCACATCATTCTACTGTTTACCGAAAACGGAATGAGGCCTACAAAGAACAAAACACAGTACCTACGGTAAAATATGGTGGAGGTTCAATGATGTTTTGGGGTTGTTTTGCTGCCTCTGGCACTGGGTGCCTTGACTGTGTGCAAGGCATCATGAAATCTGAGGATTACCAAAGGATTTTGGGTCGCACTGTAGGGCCCAGTGTCAGAAATCTGGGTTTGCGTCCAAGATCCTGGGTCTTCCAGCAGGACAATGACCCCAAACATACGTCAAAAAGCACTCAGAAATGGATGGCAAAGAAGCGCTGGAGAGTTCTGAAGTGGCCAGCAATGAGCCCAGATCTAAATCCCATTGAACACCTGTGGAGAGATCTTAAAATTGCTGTTGGGAAAAGGTGTCCTTCCAATAAGAGAGACCTGGAGCTGTTTGCAAAGGAAGAGTGGTCCAAAATTCCGGGTGAGAGGTGTCAGAAGCTTATTGATGGTTATAGGAAGCGACTGATTTCAGTTATGTTTTCCAAAGGGTGTGCAACCAAATATTAAGTTAAGGGTGCCAATACTTTTGTCCAGCCCATTTTTGGGGTTTTGTGTGACATTATGTCATATTTGCTTTTCTGCCTCTGTTTTATATTTGTTCCAATACATACAAAGGGAATAAACATGTGTATAGCAAAACATGTGTTAATGCAATACCTTTTTTGTGTGAAATACTTGATTTTCAGGAAAAATATCAAGGGTGCCAACAATTTCGGCCATGACTGTATGTTTGCCACTTTTGTGATTTACACACCTCTATCATAGTACATAGTCAAGAGGGTAATACTACTTTCTCTTAAATAATCAAAGAATACAGTGTGTCACCTTTCCATTCCACTAAACTATCAGCACTGTGCATTGCAATAAAACCTAAAATAGGTAATCTTCCATGTTCAAGTCTGTGCAGGGGATTATAAGAAAATGACATAAAGACAAATTCAGGTAAAAATCAAAATGCAACAGGGTGTGATGCTCTAAGTAGGCTAATGCACACTATTGCTTAAGTTAGAATGGATTATTCTCTAATAAATATCATTATTAACCCTTTGATAGAAATCACCGGTACCTTGATATTTGGGCAATGAACCCTTCTTTCAAGCTCCAACGGTAGCTTCTACCCAGAATCCTTACAGATGTCCTCTCTAGGCAGTCATTTTCTTGACTAGCTACCTTTGGATAAACACCATCCAGCAGGGCAGCTTTAAGTCATTGGGGCTCTAGCAAACAGCTTCGACTGAGGCAAGGCAAAAGTAGAAACCAAAATATAAATTGACATCCTCCCCAGGATGAAGCCCTGGAGGGAGAGAGCCAGACCAAAATTGGATAAAAGAGTCCAAGATCATTTTAATCGTTGGTAAAAAAAAAGTAGTATAAAAATAGCCAACGCTTTTAGGGGACTACATTACTCCCCCTTCATTAGGACTGAACATAGGATAAAACTTGAATGGACTTGGAGAAAACAGTGACTTCACAGATCTATATTAGAACCAGTATTAACGCTTCACATGGAGTAACAACTTGCCAACAGTTGCTAAACAACTGCTGAGCAACAGGGCTCCTCAGCAACTGTTATCAAGTTACTCCATATAGAGAGTTTAATACTGGTTCTAATATAGATCTGTGGTGTAACTGTTTTCTCCACCAATGTTTTATTCTGTGTTGAACCCTAATGGGGGA
Organism: Staurois parvus; assembly: GCF_062004578.1. Lineage (NCBI taxonomy): Eukaryota > Metazoa > Chordata > Amphibia > Anura > Ranidae > Staurois > Staurois parvus. The sequence goes on along the minus strand of NW_028317807.1, from coordinate 17,061,695 downwards.
GTGGTGTTACCACAAAACACATTGAATGTTTTATATGACAATTAAAATTTCCTTGAACTCTTTTATTTATTTAGTTTTAGTCTGGCACTCCTTTGTGTTTTTGTATGGTTTGTGCTACTGTTAGATACCCATTGGGGGAAGCCTTGTTTTGTGTGAACTGCCTCAGTTATTAAACTTGTTTGATGTTTTCCTGCATCTGACTTGTCTAAAAGTTCCCAGTGCCTCTTTGAGTATGTTTTTCTGGAAGGATAGAGAACACACTGGAAAAGTGCTTCAAACACCTATCTCCTCCCCAACCATACTTCTGAATAAAGACCTCAGGGATTAATTAGAGCAGCCAAATATTCACAACTCAGTGATAGTCCTTCCCACACTGATTACTGGACTCTCCTCAACAGAAACAAGCAGAAGCAATCAACACACTGATCTAGGAGGATCATTATAGAACAAAAAATATAAGCAGTCTAACTGCAAAACACACTAAATATAATTAGGGACACTGCAGCTTAAGGAAGTGCTCCTATGTTCTTTTCCCCTCTCTTTTAACAAGGATCTTATCCCCATAGGCCAAACCAGAGTCCATGTATTGGCCGAATGCTTCTCCTAACACACCCTTGCATAATAACTGTGGTTCCTCTATTGATGATCCCCCTCTAGCAACCCAAGAAGTCTCACCCTTCAAATACAGCTATGCTGTTCTAGTTGAGCTGGCACAACCCAATTTCCTTAGCAGCTTGTTTACCATAGACTACCAAAGGCCACTGACTTGAGCATAACCACAGATGTAGGTTTGGTCATTAAGATCTGATCAATGGTGAACTCTATCTCTTCTCCAACAGGTCAAGTTGATGTCACCTGGGCCTGGCCTCACTGAGGTCTCTAAGCAGGTTTATCCAATTATCCAATACACATTATATGATCCAGCTTGGAGAAGGGTCCCTAAAACACAGAAAATTATTTAATTAATCAAGGCAGCAGGCAAATATCAACTGTCTTTAAAAATTCATTCGGTTTTTTGTGGTAGCTTGTTGCTGCTTCCCATTAGCAATGTGCATGCGGGAAAATGTTGTCTTGTTTAGTTTTCAATGCATTCACTAGGTTGATATTTGGTTTATTCATTTTCATTGTGTCAGTCCAGTTTGTTTTCGGAATTTTATTTCTTCAGGATTAGTTTCAGATTTTCGTTATATTGGGTGGTTTCAAAAAGTTAACAGCAGATAAGTCATGGTTGTTAAGGGCACAGCGGCTGCCTGCTCCTTAACAGCCACAGATATTCACAATGAATTTAGATTATTATCGCATAAATTCAAAAATTACATCATCCAAATGAAATGAATGAACAAATGCATTTGTTATTTATTCAGTATAACTTTTTTTTATTCATTGCCATTAATTTCTATCAGTAGATACAAGTGAGCTCTGAAGAGCCAATAAAAAGCAGCTAGCATAAAAAAATGAACCCCCTCATCCACAAAAATGATAAAATATATAAAGGTGCAGCACTAAAATCAAATATCACATACAGTAGATTGAAACATATCATAAATCGTGTTCAGATATGTGCTCATAAAATAAGCAAATACGGTAATATCCAAAAAATATTTATATTATGTATAAAAGTCCCAAGTGAAGTGTCCTTAGGTACAACAAAATTTCTTCATTGATATGGCTGTGGTAACCAGCAATCATGAAAGAAGTGACATTTGTGTGAGAAAAATCATCCATCACAATCCTCCACCACTATGCACTCACCAGAACTACAATAAAAACATGCCTTGAACATAGAAATCTCTCTGGGGAATATGTGGCTCCTCCGCTATTGAAGTATCACATGGTATGCCAATATAGGATCCTGTAGGAAGTACTTGCAATACAGAGCCCAAGAACAGTGGTATATAGTGTAGTATTTATTGGTAAAATCAAAACAAACATATCCATGGGTCCACTATGTCCATTCTGAAATTCGGATGCATCTAAATCACCAAAAATGAAATTTTTGTTTGAGAAATTAATCTAAACTAACCAAATTGCACATATCTACTTCCCATCCCCCACATTCTACTGCCCCATCACTACGATGGGAAACATCACACGCCATCAGGAATGTGCAGGAGGCAGGAAAGCAAAAGCTTTGTCTGTCAGTATGGCCAAGCATTCTGCCACATAAAAAGGGTATCAAAGACTGATGCTGGTATGTGTTTCTCTACAGAATGGTTAATTTTAGGGAGGGAGGGTGTTGTAAAGAGGTTAATAGGAAGAAATATGGTAATTCCAAGCAACAGAATACAGAGTAGTAAGTGATTATTATGTAATGGCTCAATACTGTTTGAATTCATGTAAGCCACTATTGATCAGTAATGGAAAAATGTCAATCAACAACCAAATGCAATACAAAATATGAATTCTAATGGCTCTCTACATCCTCAGGTTTCACAAGTCATATTTGTTAGGCACATTTGATTACTAAGATGTATTTAGAGGGAGTGATTCATTCATCCTTACATCCTTACAAAAAGGACAAAGTCATGAATAATGAAATAATCTTATACGATAATGTACATTTTATTGGACATATTTATATAAATGGTCCAGTGATGGACTTGAATATTTAAACTCATGACTGAAAGTTGTATAAAATGGGCACTTAAGCTGCCGTATCAAGAAGAAAGGAATTAAACCTTTCTACTATAATATATAATTATCGAACTGGGAGGAAATATTATAAAAGCAAACAAGAGGATTTACCAACTTTGGTTCAGAATGTTTTTGTGACATTCACAATTGTACCATACTGGCAATGCTGGCATTGTCAATAAATGGGAATATTCAGGCTTGTATGTTGTCATCTAGATGCAATATTTTGTTTATAATTTGTACTTTTCTTCAGTACCTGTCTCATGTGATTGTAATTTTAGTAGAAATGAAAATCTTATACAATAACTATACTTTCTAGTATGGTGCAGTATAGCAGAACCCCTTTTCCTCTTGCTTACTGGTTTACCAACTTTGCTAATGTTCAGATGCAGACATACCTTGATTTGATAGCCACATGCGAAAGAGGCCTGGCATAGTGTACAAGTGATAACAGATGGTGATGAGCAATATTATAGTGTATATCACTGGAAAGTCCACTTTTATATTAAAGTACATTCCATTTTCTAGCTAAGGTATAGGTAATCAGTTGACAGTTTATTAAGTCAAAATATTGGATTTGTCTTCTCTGTAGAGAGATCTCTCTTTAAGTACTGTTTCAGAGGCAGAACAAGAAGTGAGAGGAAAGTGAGAGAAAATGCTTTTAGTTGTCACGGGAGGAGGGGTTGGAAAGTTTCCCTTCTATTCCTGTTCTGGTGAAAACTGTGAACTTTTGAAGGTCCCATCACTTTTGGTACCAATAACAATAGTCATCAGGACAAATAAAGAGGGTGAATTTCCCCAGTGGATTCTAAATCATTCCTAAGCTACCCAAATATGTCTAAGCTTTATATATACTTTATTTTGTATTTCTGAAGAAAAAAAAATGCTTGTAATGAAACATAAGTAATATTTACCTGTCCTGCTGCCCATTCCTCCAGTATTGCAGTGCTACCACTGTATGAAGAACCTTCAGTAGCCAACACATCCTGGGGTGTTAGATGCCTGTTCAGACTTTGTGTTCTTATTCTATTCACTGGTTATGCATAATTATAGGACACAATATAGCATTGTAGTAAAGTAGAGGCTAGCAGATAGAACCACAGCACTAAGCAGTGGACCAGACATCCAATGTACTCAGAAATATGTTGGATGCTAAACATATGTCAGAAGTAAAGAGGGAAGATCAGCAGCAGAACGGGTAAATAATAACTGTCTTCCTTTACTTGCACTTATTTGTCTTCGAAAGTAATAGAGTCAGCTTAAGAGAGAATATCCTATGCAATATATACACAACTCCAAATGGGCAATACATCCACCAGCTAGGAGCTTGCAGAGGAATTGGGGACAGTGGCATCCATTATTTGAGCCATATAGGGTCTTCTCTCAATGGTTTTTTTCACCAATTTCTCTGATTCTACTAACCAATGTGGTCAGTCAAGATGAAAAAATAAAACATATTGTACATGTAGCAAAGTGTAGGCAGGTGCCTGCTGATGAGGTGCTCAACATGTCATGTCTCTGTACATCAGTGCATTATGTAAAGCTGGTGTTAGTGGGAGTTAGACAAAAGGCTGCCTAGCTTGCCATAACTTTAACTGATGCCTGGAACCAGCGCTCAAATCTTCTTGCTGCACAGAAAACACAGAATCTAGCACTCGCTGAGGTGCCACCCTTGATAGAACAGGGAATCTTGATACTAGCAGAAAAGAACAAAACAGGGCGCACGCTCCTCGTGCATTACCGTAATAGTAAGAAATGTATTATAAAATTACAAATGCAACAAACCAAAAGGCCATCAAAACAGAAACAAGGAGTCAAAGATGCCAATCGTGGACTGCAGAGGTCCTCTGGTAAAAGTAGTAACGCGTTTCGGGAGTCGAACTCCTTTCCTCAGCGCTTGCCACAACTGTGTCCATTTACTTACAGTGCTCAGATACAGGCACGGGCCCCTTGAACTTCTTTTCCAACAACTCTCTGGTTACATGGACACCCCTATAGTGGAAACATTTCTCTTCTTCCCTCAGCATCTCAGAGAGACCATGCCAGATGAGGCAGAGGTACCTGGGCAATTGATCTGCAGCCAGGTGATAGGCCCTCCACTGAAAGAATTGGTGCACAGCCAGGCCAGAGCCTAATAGCATGCAGTATCTCCAAAAGACCCAGATACTGTGAGGAGCGGCTCCCTGACTATAATACTGTAGTTTCAGTGGGGAGACACATCATCTTCAGGCCCTGGATCCCACCAGCTGTGTGCCTGTGTTACCAGAGCTACTTTGAACTTCACTGTGAGCAACATATTGAGGATAATCACAAGTATCTGTGTGCTGTATTGGTTTTACTGAAGTAATTATTCTATGTTGTCTTGAAAGGGTGGACACCAGAGAGTCAGCCCAGAGAGTCAGATGTGTAGATTTATGGAGGCCACACTACACATCTGATTCTCTGGACTGGTGTGGGCAGCATCCATCCTTACACCACACTGGAGTCATTGGCACCATCTTGGACACTGCTCCCCATTTCCACATACCGACGGAGTGACCCTCTTTTCATTCTAGCTTGGAGAGGGGCCACAAGGTTTTCTCTATAATTATTCTCTGTTGTTATATAGTCTTATAGAGACTATGCTATGCAGCCATATGTTACCCTGAATAAGCCACAGAGACAAAGTTGTGCGGAGTCCATGTTTGTGCAGCTGTCATAATTTGTTTTGAATTGTTCTGGAGAGGATGCATGCTCTTCCTCTTTCTGACCCTGTTTTGTATTATTGACACTTAACTTTGCACCTGTTTAGTAAACTGCAGGTTACAGTTATTCTCAGCCTGGTCATTCAGCTGATTACCCATCCTATTACATACACACAAACGGCAAATGCTGTGCTTTGGTGCTGTCTAATATCTACATCTATTTCATAGCCTACTTTTTGATATATGTTGTAAGAAATGCCAGATTTGCCCTTAACAGTTTCAGCAGATGTCAGTAAACATGAGAAGGCAGCATTAAGTGTGGCAAGGAGAGGTCAGCTAATAATGTTCACAGTGCTGTTATTCAGCCTGCAGTATCTGCGTGCTAGCAGTGTCTGTCTGCTATTAACAGGAAATCATCCCTATTTCTTCCATGCAGATGGAGAACATTTACATTTTACCTCCAGGACTTCTCAATAACAGCAAAGCAAGCTGCTAGTCTTTAGATAACAGCCGGCTGTAAGATGTGAAAGCTGTGCACCTCAACCTTATACTCTTCCCATCCATGAATTCACAGACAGGGCTTTTTACATTAAGGCAAGATTAGGATTTCCTAGACCTGCACAATAAATACCCACAATATAAAGTGTTTATGCAATGTGGCTGAATGGACATTTTCTAATTGAAAAATTGAGCTAGGCAATACCAGCTAAGCAGACAGTTCTGCTATGGTTTATCTGCATGAAATAATACTTTTAATGAAAGAACCAGTCCACCCAAAAGTGCTATTTTAGTTATAGATAGAACCCTAATAATTTGTGTTAGTCCCTATCTTGGATCAATGTCTTGGATATTAAAACAATGAGATCTAACTGCCATGATTACTGACTGTCTGTCCATTTGATGTTTTACCTTTAAGTATTTCAGAATCTCTTGTTTCATTCTACATAATGGAAAGTAAATTTAAAAAAAATCCAAAAGAGTGAGTAGGAGCCCTGTTGCAATGGCTATAGCAGGTTCAATGCATGAGTCCCCAAGAAATACAAGTCCCCATTTAATGAGTCTCCAAGAAATACAAGGAACTAGTAGGTGGTTTAAATTGTTACCAAACCCATTTGGTAAAAGTTCTTATCACATTGCTACATTTACGTTCTCTGCTCATTAATTTAGTTTACACTTCTTTACTTTCAGTGCAAGATATTTTTTTTCTGTGGTTGCTCCTATTACAAGCCAAGTCTCTATGGAGCCACCACAGCATGCACCCCACCTTCCCTGGCACTACACAGACATTCAGGCCCTCTGTGCACTAACATGTACAGCCAGCACTAAGTGGCCGGAGATAAAATAATCTTTGGACCTGTCTACTTTTTGCTCACCTACCATAGAATGACAGTTTTGGCTGTCATCAGAGTGTATAAAACTGGTGTAGCCCATCCATCAGTACCACATCCCTATAGATATATTCAAAAAAGAAGTAAAGATGTGTGTGGGGATTGTCAAGGTGCTAGTAATACCCTCAGGAAGAAAGTACTCAAACATACTGTACATATGTATAAAATATCACATTTTAGTACACAGAGTAAAACATAAAAACACAAATGTGTAAGTCCTCCCCTAAAATCATTTGATGATGACAACCCTTCAGAAGGTATGAAAATATATAATCTATACATATTGTCATCTGTATGTAACTCTTTCACACATCAAACATAATATTTTGTTCTATAATAAAGTATACAGTTGCAAGAAAAAGTATGTGAACCCCTTGGGATTACGTGGAGTTTTGCCACAAGTCACAACAATAGAACAACACAGTCTGCTGAACATAATACTACACAAACATTAGATGTTGCCATGGTTTAATTGCACATAACATGTAAACATTCACAGTGCAGGGAGGAAAAAGTATTTGAACCTTTGGACTTAATAACTGGTTGACCCTCCTTTGGCAGCAATAACCTCAACCAAATGTTTCCTGTAGTTGCAGATCAGACTTGCACAACGATCTGGAGTAATTTTGGACCACTCCTCTTCACAAAACTGTTTCAGTGTAGCAATATTCTTGGGATGTCTGGTGTGAATCGCTCTCTTAAGGTCATGCCACAGCATTTCAATCGGGTTGAGGTCAGGACTCTGACTGGGCCACTCCAGAAGGCGTCTTCTGTGCTGTTGCAGCCATTGTTTTGTTGAATTACTTGTATGCCTTGGGTCATTGTCCTGTTGCATCACCCATCCTCTGCAGAGCTTCAGTTGGTGGACAGATGGTCATACATTTTCCTGCAAAATGTCTTGATAAACTCTGGAATTCATTTTCCCATCAATGACAACAATCCGTCCAGGCCCTGAGGCAGCAAAGCAGCCCCAAACCATGATGCTCCCTCCGCCATGTTTTACAGTGGGGATGAGGTTTTGATGTTGGTGTGCTGTGCCTTTTTTTCTCCACACATAGTGTTGTGTGTTCTTCCCAAACAACTCAATCTTGGTTTCATCTGTCCACAGTATATTTTGCCAGTAGTGCTGTGGAATATCCAGGTGCTCTTTTGCAAACTTCAAATGTGCTGCAATATTCTTTTTGGACAGCAATGGCTTCCTCCGTGGTGTCCTCCCATGTACTCCATTCTTGTTTAATGTTTTCCTTATTGTAGATGTGTCAACAAAAATGTTAGCATGTGCCAGAGATTTCTGTAGATCTTTAGCTGACACTCTGGGATTCTTCTTTACCTCATGCAGCATTCTGCACTGTGTTCTTGCAGTCATTTTTACAGGACGACCAAGCCTAGGGAGAGTAGCAACAGTGCTAAACTTTCTCCATTTGTAGACAGTCTGTCTTACCGTGGACACATGAACATCAAGGCTTTTGGAGATACTTTTGTAACCCTTTCCAGCTTCATGCAAGTCAACAATTCTTGATCGTAGGTCTTCTGAGAGCTCTTTTCTGTGAGGCATGGTTCACATCAGACAGTGCTTCTTGAAACCAGTAAACCCAAAACAGGTGTGTGTTTAAGGGCAGGACAGCTGTCAGCAACACATCCAATATCATCACACTGATTGGAGTCAAGGTTGGCTCACTCCTGGCTCCAATTAGCTCTGGGAGAAGTCATTAAGCTAGGGCCTCACATAATTTTTCCTCCCTGCACTGTGAATGTTTACATGTTATGTGCAATTAAACTATGGCAACATCTAACGGTTGTGTAGTATTATGTTCAGCAGACTGTGTTCTTCTATTGTTGTGACTTAGATGACGCTCAGAGCACATTTTATGCCCAATTCATGCAAAACTCCACGTAATCCCAAGGGGTTCACATACTTTTTCTTGCAACTGTATAGTATCTATTTAGAATATATACTACATTCATAAGTAAATCATAAATCAAATTACCCATACTGATGATTGTCAACACTTCTGGACCAACCCAAAGGAGGGATAAATGGCTGTCTATGGACAATATGTGACCGGGAATCCCCTAAGTAGAGGTATGTATGAGAATCAAGGAACAGCACAGACATAAGGGGGGGAAGGGTTTAGGATCCAAAATCTCCCAGCTATAATTCAATAAACAGGTATCCAAATAACTCATCCATTGCTTATCTCAAATAATGACATGGGCAGTGGTGGTGGGGAGGACCAAGCCAGTCCAAGCCACCCCCAGACGCCACCCCGATCCAAGTCGCAGCTCCCATCTCCCACTGCCACCAACCCCAAATGTGGGCTGTAAACCACCCCCATATAGGGAGGAAGGGGGAAGAGAAAAAAGTGGACCACACCCCCAGACTGAAGGCAGCTAAACAGAGGGAGGTAGGACAAAAAGGCTCCTCCATGATACACCCCTTTCAAAACAATAAATAAAATTAATATTGTGGACAAAAAAATGGTATAACACTCCATAAATGGGCGTCCAGCCACAACAAAACAGCTAATATACAATCAGGGGGATATCCAAAGCCACAATAGGCCTTTTTCCAATAAACCATCAAAAGGACAAAGAGAAGGGGAGAATGACGCACACATACAGCTGCTCCCAAAAGATTCTACACATACATAACTTTGCTGCTCTCAATGACATAATCGCCCTCAACTTATTGATATCCAGATAGGTAAGACAATAATCAGCATACCAGTGAATACATTACTTCAATATGTGCCCCACAATATTAATTAATTCTATATCTGCCAACACAGAAATATGGCATGCCTAAACTTATAGACAAAGGTACATCTCACAGCTCCCAAATCCAGGGATCTTATAGAAACAGCTTAAAACTAAGGTTTTTATTCAAATCTGGAAATTTGGTGACCTTCAACTGGAAAATCCATTTTGTTTCCACCTGGAGAAGACATCAATATTGCCACCTCTCGGAGAATGTGGCACATGTTCCAAAGCAAAAAATCTTATGGTATCCAGATTAAAATTGTGGTAAAGACCCACACGTCGACTAATGGCTGTAACCATCTTTCTGTTCTTAATAAGGTAAACACAGTTTCTGATTCTCTTCCAGAAAGGCATTCTTGTTTTGCCCACATAGAACGCATTACATGAAAACTGCATATAGTATACTACTCCAACTGTTTGACAAGTGATAGCATATCTAGGTGTCCATGTTCTGCCAGCAAGCAGAACGATACTCTTTCCCATGTGGATCCACTCACAGACTTCGCAATGTCCACATGGAAAGGTACCTCTCTGTGTCACATTGTGGGACTTGCGCACCTGTAAGTGACTATGCATCAAGTAGTCTCTTGGTGATCTAGCCTAGTCACTTGGGGTCTATCATTTATATATTTCACTACCACCGGGTCTTCTCTAAGAAGATGCCAGTGTTGATTCAAGATATATGGCTGGGACATTTTTCTAGAAGTATGAATCAGAGAGTCACGTGACCTAAGCTTCACTTTGTTAAATACCTTTTTGAGACATTTTTTACTGTAGCCCATTTGTAAAAGGTGATTTCCTAATGGTTTTGCTTGGACTATAAAATCTTCATCACTAAAGCATTTTCTCTTAATTCTTAAATATTGACCATATGGAATACTGTTCTTTAGTGGGACCGGGTGAGCACTGGCGGTATGTAAAACCGTATTAGCCGCCGATGGTTTACGGTACAGATTGGAAGTCAACTGGCCTTCCTCACTAACTGAGATTTGAATATCCAAAAAGGTCATGCTCCTTTTGTCACACAACATTAGTACACTTCAAATTCACACTTCAGGTTTTCATATTAAATGAAGGTATCCAGACCTTTCTGTGCCTGTCCATACCATAAAAATATCATCAACGTACCTGTGCCACGCTAACACGTGGCACAGGTATGTTGACGAACGGTCACCAAACAATAAAGATTGCTCTCACCCCCCAGGTACAGTATGATGGGGCACATCGTGTCCCCATCACCACCCCCTGCACCTGGAGGTAGTGGGAGTCATCAAACATAAACATGTTCCAAGATAGAATGTATTGTAACAGTTCCAAGAAAAATTTGTTATACGTCCACATTGACCGATCTTCCTCGTTAAGGAATTCAGCAATAGGGGCCACACCCAGAGAATGAAGAATAGAACTATAAAGTGCTTCTACTTCAATTGTAATCAGCCATGAATCTCCGGGTATCATCATATCCTCAATTATTCTTAGATCTCTAGTATCCTGTACATAAGAAGGCAAAGAGACTACAAAAGGTCTCAAATAGTCAGCGATCAATTTGCTAGTGTTCTCTGATATACAGCCACTCCCCGAAACTATAAGACGACCGGGAGGATTTTTTAAGTTTTTATGCACCTTTGGTAGTGAATAAAATGTGGGTGTGACTGGATATTGAACACTCAAAAATTCAAAGTATTTTTATCAATGATACCCCCCTCAAATGCTTTAGTAATAATATATCTAAATTTGTCCTGAAATTTGCTGATTTTGGTTTCTGGTATACAATTATACCAGTCTGGATTTTTTATATCATGACACACCCTGGGTGGTCCATCACTACCACATTACCCTCTTTATCTGAGGGTTTTATGATGATATCCTGATTTTTACACAGTTTGTCTAATGCTTGTATTTGGGTGGGGGTGAAGTTTGCAGTACCCAAGGGTATGTCTTTCATCTGCCTGATATCATGAAGGACTTTCTGCACAAGTGCCAAAATATGAATATTTTTCTGTAATGAGGGAAAAAAACTGAGATATTTTCTTATATTCTATTGTAGATATATTGGTCACTCCCTCCTCATTAGAGGTTATGCTTGAAGAGATCTCATTATCCCCCGGGTTGCCCTCGGGTCTTCCCAAAGAAGCATGAGATCATTAAGAGCTCAGAAGTCGGTAATTGAAAAATCCCTCCACAATTTAAGATCCTCACTCAGAGACTGTTGAGGAGTAATGATTTGATCATGGATGACATTTAGAGTGAGTTTCCTTGCAAATAAAATAAGATCTTTAGCTAGTTCAAACCGGTCTGCTTGGTGTGTAGGGCAAAAACTTAATCCCAGACCTAGTATTGATCCTTCTTCTTTGGAGAGAGCATAGGAGGACAGGTTAATAATTCGTATTTGGTCGTTTAGTGCTTCTTTTTTACCACAAACGGATCCAACTTGCCTGCCCTCCTTATGTCGCTCCAAGGCAGTAGTCCCTGCAAAGTTGAGGATGGTGCATTTGTTTTCACTGTTATGTTACTGGTGTGTTTACATGTATCTATGGGATTACAACATCATGTCAACTGTAATGTGTAGCACTGACCCCGTTGTAATATTCAGGAAAGAGATGTCATTATTCGAGATATGCGATTGATGAGTTATTTGGATACCTGTTTATTGAATTACAGGTGGGAAATTTTGGATCCTAAACCCTTCCCCCATTATGTCTGTGCTGTTCCGTGATTCTCACACATATGCTTAGGGGTTTCCCAGTCACATATTCTGCACATACAGCCATTTATCCCTCCTTGGGGTTGGTCCAGAAGTGTTGACAAGCAGCAGTACGGGTAATTTGATTTATGATTTACTTATGAATGTAGTATATATTCTTGATAGATACTATATACTTTATTGTAGAACAAAATATTATGTTTGATGTGTGAAAGCGTTAAATACAGATGACAGCATGTATAGATTATATATTTTCATACCTTCTGTATTTTACAGTGTTTTCCCCCTTTTTTTAACCCCTGAAAAAGCCGACCCGGCAAAATGCATTGGGATTGATCATCATATCACCTCTCCAATCTCCATCATCTTGTGCAAACTTCTGATTGGTTGAACATTACACAGAATAAGTCACAGGAGAGGTGTTTTAGGGTTCCCTGTACTAAAGGGTTGTCATTATCATCAAATGATTTTAGGCGAGGACTTACACATTTGTGATTTTATGTTTTACTTTATGTAATAAAATGTGATATTTTATACATATGTATGTTTGAGTACTTTCTTCCATAGGGTATTGCTAGCACCTTGAAAATCCCACATTTAAAAACCGCACGCAAATACCCATGGGGTGTATAATTCCAGCAGTCAGTGCTGCTGAGAGAATTGTGCGTGCACTTTCCAACCAGAAGTTGGGCAAAGCATAGCACCAGCTAGAAAGAATGGGAGGGGGGCATTTAAATGTAAATATGTTTAAAAGTGGAGCAGACACATAATAAGGTAATTTGTGTACATGTCTAATTTACATTGAGAGCTTATTTTTATAATGAGGGTCTAATACCACTTTAATCACTTCCTGCACTTTGGATGTACCCATATATCCTTGGGTTGAAGTGATTATACCAAGACCATGGCTGCAGCTGACACTTGTATCTTTTTTTCAGCCACTGATGCGCTACAATTTAAAAGTTAAATTTAAAAAAATCTAGATCACTTTTACATGAGGTGGAAGGTGGTCTTCCCCTTCCGTCACCTTCCTGGGCTCTTCTGTTCAACTGGGGAGCACAGGACTGAAGTTGGCTTCCGATATAGATAACCAAGGACCAGAAGTTCCCCCGATCATCTCTATGGTCTGAGAAACCTGAAGCAATGAGAATTTTGTCGTTTCTGGTTTCATTCAGAAAAATGAAACTGTTACTGGCTGGTGAAAACCAATGTCAGATGCTTGTAAGAGCAGAGGAGAGATCTGGGCTCTAGTAAAGAGTACTGAGTTTGTGATTATATATGCACACGTAGGCAGCTATATTTTTTTTCATTTTCAAGGATGGTACATTGATGTTCCTTTTATTTTACTGCAAAATTCACCAGACAGGGACACTGGAAGTAAAAACTCTGCAGTATATAAAGATCTTGCTGCCAGACACATAGGGGTTTTGTGGCGGAACCGTTCTGCCTGGGCTTCCTCATGCGGAGCAGTGCATCTCACCCAATGGTCCCCTTTTCCGGCAAGTCTTCCAGCACTCTCCCAAGGCAGGTATTATAGCTAAAAACACTCCCTTCCCTGCTCTCCCAAACCACGAGTCGGAACTTCGTGTAGGGTGAAAATGAATGACTCTTTATTAAACACAGCTCAGTATATACAACTTCACCCCCACCAGAGAGCCTAGCACCGGGTTTTCCCCACCCACAACAAAACCCTACAATACAGTAGGAACTCTATTAGAAGTGAAAGACTACAAAGTCACATTTCCCTAAACAAACAGTGTAGAATGTCTGTGAAACATACTGCTTTACAAAGGGGATAAAACCAGAACAGAAAGGGCAAAATGTTATGAACAAAAAGGGACGGTTCGTCACAGGTTTATTTACTAAAACTGGATAGTGCAAAATCAGGTTTACTTTTCAATAAAAACCTAGCAGCTTTTAGGTTTTATTGCCAAAGCTTAATTGAACAAACTGAAGTTAGAAGATGATTGGTTTCAATGCAGAAGTAAGCCTGATTTTACACTCCCCAGCTAAAAGTGTGATGTGTTTTTTGCACGGTTTTGTAAATGTACATATTTACGCTCATTCACGAAAAACTTGGTTGTGAATGGGACTTTATACTGACAAGTGCCCTACTGACATGTAAAGTGAGTTTTTCTGTGAGAACTACTTTAAAATACTGTATATCTCCATTTATGGTTCTGATTACGGTTTATTATCACTCTAGAAATGTTTTGGGACTCCACCAGCAAGTCCGTGTACACATTCAGTTTTTACACTGTCTAGTAGATTTTGCACGTTTGCCACCTTCTTATAAGTACAGCTGAAACAAATGACTCATGGGCTATATGCAGTACATTTCACTTCCCTAGATCTCCCACAATTACTTTGCAGTATGACACATCATCCTGAAAATGTTCATTGTTCCTCTTGTATAACATCTGTATAACAGTGTTTGGAGAATTTTCATATCCCTATTGTGTGAAGTAGATCTAATATTTTATATAATCTAGTGTAAAATATCAATCTAAGAAATTTCATCTGTTTTATCTGAATATACATAATTCCAGGAATAAACTACTATTTTTTTCCATAAAGTTTATTAGGAAAGCACAGAGCATACAAAAAAGTACATTGAGTACAAAGATACAATGTGATAATGAAAATCGCAATGTAAAACAAATAAATACCATACAGTGAGAGATGCTAAGGTAGTCAGACAGAGAAAACAATCTCATGTCGCACATACTATTAATGATATTAGATTAGAGGAGACGGCATATGGACACAGCAAGGATGAAGGCACTTGATACCCATAGCCAAAATGAGGCGTAAGAAATCCACAAGATGGGGAGGATCAATTGTTTATTCCCCCATATATCTTACGTCATGTAAAAGCAGGGTAGGGGGGCAAAGGATGTGGGTAGAAGCTCGGTATATCCTATAGAGGAAAGCTGGTGTAGAAGTGTAGAGAGTTCTATACTATCCATGAGGTATAACGGGCTACGACTAGTGGTTACCAGTATGTGAGGAGAGGTCTCTGTGTATCGGATGGAGCATATTTGTAGATTGCGTATGGGTATGGGAGTATGTCGCCTATGGGCAGGGAGAAGAGTGGAAGGGTAGGAGGATGAGAGTAAGGTACGACATGCAAAATAGAAAAAGGAGGAAAGAGAAGGTAAAGGGAACGATGACAAAAGAGTCAGAGAGGGAGTAGGGAAGGCTGAGGGATGGAGAGCCAGAGAGGAAAAAAAAAAAAGAAGAAGGGGGGGGGGGGTCTAGAAACTACTATGTTTATGAGATTATTCTGGGTAAATATACACATAAATTCAATCATTGTAATGTTTCTAAAGTCCATGTTGTATAATAAAAATGACAATTTACACATTCTTACATAGGCAATTTACACATTCCAAAGCAATGCTGAAAAATACAAACTATAATGCTTCCTCAACTGTGCTGAATGTTTAAACAGACAGCACACTCCCACCTGGTGTCAGGAGATACCACTATTCAATAATACAATGTAGTACATTACAACAATAATGTAACACATAAAATGTGGGAAACAACACTCCTCACCTGAAATATTTACATGTCTATATTATATACATGAGTTAAATAATGTGTAAACCCAAATTTCACATTCCTGATATGTGTCTGCTGTACCATGCACTTGTATATCCACACTTAACCACCAATGTGAAATGGAGAAATTGTTGTCTATTACTAATTTTATAAATTTTAACTTTCGAAAGGCATGGTCAGTATGGCTACAAAATCCAAAATGTACTGTTGACCCTATGATATTTGCTCCTATATGTCTATAGGTTAATGATTATGTTGCCAAACCCACAGTTGGTTAGCTGCTATATTCCCCCTCTGAGCTGTATCCCAATATTTCCCCTTCTCCCTACCTCCCTCATCCCTCTTTCTATCCCCCCCCCCCCCAAGCTTCCCTCATTCCACCTGCTTACCTCCCCTTCCTTATATTTGTAAAAAAGGTATGCTCTTGCACTCTCCGTCTGACACCATATCAGACATCATGTTTTGCTGTATTGAACTGTTTATAGCTTGTTTTTCTACATGCTTATTTGTACTGGTAAAACACTAAATATACCTTGTACTATTTGTATTTGTATGTGCAATCATACGCTAATAAAGACGTATTGGAAAAAAAAAAAATATGGGGTGGTTGGTTTGGTTTAGTTTCCTACAAACTGTAAGTGAATAACTTAGATATAATAAGTGTATATATTTTGAAATTTCCTACATTTATATATTTTTTCTTTCTCCTCCCCCTTTTTTATTAGAATGTGTATGTATATTATCACTATTTTATTAATATTTTATATAATATCTGTTAAGAATGAGAATGAACCATAACCAGCATAGGTAGTCCCAATAGGAATTGTGGGAGCATAATATCATTTCATGTTGTCGTTAATTTGCCACAATACTACTGGCTGGTTCTTCCCCTTTATTCCTTTTGATTGTTTGCTATTGCTGTATATTACCCTTATTTAAGTTTGTTCATTTATGTATTATTATAATGTACTATCATTGTATTATCTAGCATGGTTATGTCACTGTGTTTTATCCATTCCTGAGATCACGGTGATGTTGGCAATATCAATATGCACCACTAGGAGCTGGTGTATATATTGGCCCATATTGGAATTCTTAATGCGCCACATTCTTATACATTTTCACACTATACAGTAAGTCCCCAACTTACGAACATTCGAGTTGCGAACTTTCACCGATACGAATGGACCTCGCATTACGAACATTCGTAGATGCGAACAAATCGCTGTTAAAGTAAAAATAGTTTTACAGTTGTACTGTACCACCATTTTAAGGTAACTGTAAAAGTAAAAATTATTTATTTATAGTATTGTGTGTTTTTTTTTATGCTTTACATTGTATATTTGTGTCAGAAGGTGTATAAGACTCACTTTGTAGGACTTACGGACGAATCCGATTTAAGAGTCGGGGACTTACCGTATATATTTCATTATGCCTTTTTTTTATTGTCTCCCCTTCTTTATCCTCTTGTCAGTTTAAGTCATTGGTATACCAGTAATTTTGGTGCTGCCTCTTTCTGTACTTCTCCCACCCTCTCCCGCTATATAACAAGGCACTGTCTTCCGTGGGGCTAGGTCTTGATGAAGGAGTGAACAGCGCATGCTCTGAAATGCATCACAGCCCCCTCCTGACATCACTTCTGGTCTGTGCGTTCTACGCATGGTAGTTCTGGACAAGTGGGGGCCATCTTAGCACTGAGCTCTCAGCTCCCCCTGCAGCTGCTGGTTGGCACAGTGAGGGATTAAAACTACTGGAAATATTGCACTTAGAAGCGCCTTCTTGTTCTCCTGTTCTTGTCAGTAGGCATTTGATTGTCTAAAGGGGATTGACTAAATGCAAATAAACTGTTCACTTTGCAAGGGAAGTTGTAGTTGCAGTTCAATGCTATGGCAGGGTGTGACTCTGGAGTATTGGGGGTTTTTTTAAGGTAGTTTGGTTTGGACGATGACACCTGAGTTGATAGTCTGTCACTCTGTAGCATGGTACTTAGATAGTATGGTACAATGTGGGGGTTCAACTAGATGGATAGAAAGAACAGGCCTGCCACATTAATTATTTGTCACAGTAGTTTTGGGAGGTTGATGCTCTGAAGAAGTGTCATGAGGAGCATCAGAGGCAAATGAGAATCTGCTGCTCTGGCTTAAGATATACTGTAGCTATTAGTATGATATATGCGTCCATTTGTATTTTCAAGACTGATACTGTCTACATCAGTTGCAGTCACAGCTTGTAAATTCTCAGTTTTGCTTCTGCTGTAGCTTGGTCACACTTTCTTTGAGGGTTTCTATTTCTGCTTGCAGGCTGTTTCTGCCTTATTCTCTGCCATGTTTTCTGCAAAGGCATCTTGCACCTTGGCAGCCTTTACCTCTGTATGAGTCGTATAAGCTATTCACTAAGTGAAGAGCACCTTGAATAGGATGATCTTGAAAGTCCCTTAATGTGTCTGGTAGATGCTGAATGATGAACTGTAGTTTCTTAGAATTGTGGTGTCTAGCTATCTGTCCGTGATTTGGCTTGTAATGTGTCTATCCTTGTTAGGAGTATTGAAGTCATATAGCTCTTGAATTGACTTCTCTGTATTAATATTTTTTGAAGAGAATCAAATGTTTCAGTCTCTTGTAACTTTCATAAGTTCTTTTTAGCTTTGCAAGCACACTGCTTTGTTGTTCTGCATCATTACATCTCACTGCATCTTATTCCTCATATCAGAAAAAGTATTATTTCTGCCTTGTTAGCTTCATAACTTTCTTCAAGCTACAAGAACAGTTTAACTGTGTGCTTGAGTAAAGCAGATAGATACCTGTTGCAAATCACCTTTATCTTAAAGCAGAGTTCCAGTCAATTTTAATAAACACACTCACCTGTCCTAGGGTCCAGTGATGTGCTCACCCGTGCCATCCCTTCTCTCCCTGGTGGCAGCATCTCAACTATGGGCACCAAGCTGTGACAGCTTGCAGCTTCACAGCTGAGTGCCCACTGCGCATGAGCGAGTCGTGCAACACATCCTGATTAGTCTGGCGGTCTTCTGGGACCTGTGAAGTGTTCCAGAAGACTGAGGAAGGGGGGGGGCAAACTTCCGGCTCACTTTGCTGTGGCAAAATGAGCCATAAATGGAGCCGGTACGTGTTAATACCAGGTATCCCCTTCCCCCTCCCCCCAAAAAGAGCCAAATATCGCAGTGGAGGGGGGGATAGGAGGCAAACAAGTGGCGCTTCCACGTATGGATCTATCTCAAGTAAATTAACAGATACTTGATGAGACGTTGCTGTATGTGAGCAGTGTTGCTATATACTGTATGTTTACAGGTAATGCAGAAATCAGGTGCCAGTGAAGGGCAGAAATCAAACAGTCTATCACAGCACAGCAATTCCAGCAGAATGCATAATTCTCTTTGTGGTCCTGTGACAGCCTGTGCTCCATTCCCCCACCCAGCCAGCAGTCTTGCCATCAGGATAGGATGTGGTTGTTCATCCAATAGTTTGTACAGTACGTGACAAAATCAACAAGAGCTTTGGTAACAAATTTAGTCAAAGATCACCAAAAAAAAGAGGCTTCAGAAGGCTAGTCATCACAACTAGAACTGGAAGAGAGGATGACTGCTAGATCCTGCATTAAACAGGGGGCGGACTGACCTATTGGAAACTCGGGCACTGCCGAGGCCCCGGGGTCAGTAGGGGGCCCCATGAGATGCCCCTGGTACCTTTTTTATAGGCTTTTTTGAGTTTGGGCAAGGATACAGGGGCCCCATGATCCCCTATTGCCCGGGGGCCCCATGAGTTGTCAGTCCGCCCCTGGCATTAAAGTAAATATTTATCTCTGTTAGATCACCGCCAAGGAAAATAAGCAATGCACGTATTATAGCTTAGATGAACATCATCTCATATTGTAGGAGTTTAAGCAGAAATTCAAAAAACTCCTGAAGCAGTTTGTATATATACAGTATACAAGCTATTATTATTATGCAGGATTTATATAGCACCAACAATTTGCGCAGCGCTTTACAATATAAGGGCAAAAGTACAATTACAATAGCTATAGTTTGTTTCTTTAGTTGATATAATGGCAGGGAATATCTTTATCTATTATAAGGCAAAAAATGAATAAATCATCAAAACAGATATAGTCATCACCAGGAGCGGACTGACCATTCGCACACTCGGGCAGTGCCCGAGAGCCCGGGGTCAGTAGGGGGCCCCATTAGATGCCACTGGTACCTTTCATAGGCTTTTTTTGGGTGTGGTTTGAGTGTGGGTGAGGACACAGGGGCCCCATGATCCCCTATTGCCCTGGGGCCCCTTGAGTTGTCAGTCCGCCCCTGGTCATCACCGTTTTGGGTTTGGACTGGTAAATATAAATATATATTTTTTGTAAGCACTAACAAGCAGGGCCTCTGTTTTTTCTGTTACTAAATTGTATTGTAACTAATGTCTACCTTCATTTTGTAAAGCACTGTGCAAACTGTTGGCGCTATACAAATTCTGATATATATATATATATATATGAAAAGCAATAGAAAAGCTCATTCAGTTGTGTAGGGACTTGTGTGACTAGGCAACTGCAGTTTTTGTGTGCACAGCCATTCAAAGCAGTGTGCAGGAGCTGACAGGGAAAACTATTTTGTTTACTAAGATCTTTGGCAATCACTGGGCGCCGGCAAGTAATCACTGGCTGGGACCTGGTTATTGATAGCCGTGGCCGCGAATGGCAGCGTGGGTAGGGCACGTGCGCCCCGCATGCCCCCTACCCAGATATGCTAAAAACACATTGTGTATACATACATACACACACACACACACACACAGTATATTTGCTATAGGGCGGACAGGAAGCTGTTAAAGATGGCTGCTGCACTTCTGCATTAATGAACATTCGGTTTAACTATCCACATGGCAGAAGGATAATACAGCAGCAACAAAGGAAGAAGTTCCAGAGCAGTTATTAACTGCAGTCCAGGCTACTGTAGTATTAAACCCCAAAACAAACATTTAACATATTGCATATTACCATTTTTTAAATGTGGTATCTGTGCTCATTTTCTTTTTTTAGGCTTTATTCCTTCCCTTTCACCTGTTGATCCAGGCAGTAAGTGTTATTTTTCCACTTCCTTCAGCAGACCAAGATGTCCAGCATAAGTGTTAGAGGGTTGACTCAAACCATCTACCACTAACAAGGGTGCTTACAATCATTACCTTTCATTTATGTAAAACCTTTATCCCTAAAAAAAAAAAACTGTTGCTGTAACTGCTTAAAAAGTGTAAGCTGGAGTTTGGCTTGAATTTGTTAGTCAAGTTAATTTAAATCTAATAGCGTACCATACTACCCTCTTCCCAGATTGACAATGCTGCTGTCTAAAGGTGTCAATGTTACTTCTCCAGACTGGAGACACCCTGAAACAAGAAGTGTTACTGGCCAGATCACCAGGAGAAAATAAAAGGAAAAAAGTCCCCCCCAAAAAAAAAAAACGAAAACAGCCACGACATGTAAGGATTGTGTATTGTATCAGGGCAGCCAGTTCATCAAGAATGGTCTCCCAATGCATGGCAACAGAAAATAAAAAAAACAGACCTACACCTTTTTTTAATGCACCACACCACATCGTAAGGTATATGTGTTGCAATATAAGTTCGTTGGCACCTACTGAACTTCTAAAGGAATGACATTGCACAGAGTACCTAGCATTACCATTGCAGTACAATACAATTTCCACCATGAATAGATCTGAAGGAGGCCTAAAAGCTAAGTATACAGCTAATTTTCTTAATATTCCCTTTCTAACTTGAACTTGCCTTAGTTCAGCAGCAATACGGTTGAAGAGCTTACACCATATTTGGCGGAGCTCAATCAGAGAAGCCTCACTTCAGGCTTGCAAGTAGACAGCTTTTGTAATCGAGTCTATGAAGAACTCCATTTGCATTCTTTTTTCCTTACAAAGTAAGCATTTATTTGAAATACAACACCATTATAGACTGTACATCACCCCTCTATCCTAGACTATTGAACCTTCAACACTATATTATAATTTTGAACATGCAATATCTATATCAGGATGGAACAGAGGGGGAAACTAAAATTTCCTTGTACTTCCTGTATTCTTTTACAATATATGAATGTTCATGTTTCTAAACAAAAGCTCTGGCCCCTTTGGCTCTATCCTACACTCTCTAACTCACACCTTCAATCTCTCCCTCTCTTCTGGCATCTTCCTCAACTCTCTAAAACATGCACTAGACACCATGGCTTTCTTAGTCAATAAAGCAGTCAAGGCTTTTTAAGGTCACCCTTCAGGCCACTGTGGACCATTAGCAAGTGGGTGCAGAGTTGACCAAGTAAAAGGACAGTGCTGTTCTATTATAGCCAACAGAAAAAAGACACATTGTCAGACTTCACTCAGTGGGCTTTCATTTGCTTCATGGGAGAAAGTCATAAAGATATGTTGTCTCCATACAAAAACTGATGTTAAAATACATTTGCT
The DNA here is from genome assembly GCF_062004578.1 of Staurois parvus. Lineage (NCBI taxonomy): Eukaryota > Metazoa > Chordata > Amphibia > Anura > Ranidae > Staurois > Staurois parvus. The sequence goes on along the minus strand of NW_028317807.1, from coordinate 17,039,486 downwards.
TTTTTTGCATTTAAATTAAAACACACCCACAACATTTTGGGAACATGCAGTTCCTCTTCATCAAGGCATATGTATGAGATGTGTTTCACAGAAAAAAAAAAAAGGGTGGAGAGGGCATATAGGGGATTGGGTAGAAGGAGAAGCATAAAAATAGTGAGGGAATCCCTTGAAATCTCAAGGTATGAAGGGAAGGAAAGTGAAAGTGTATAAGGACACACCAGCATACCTCTATGAAAAGTGTCCTCTATGCCTGACCTCACCAAGCAGTGGGAGTCAGGGGGAAATAGGGTGAAGTCAACATATCTCTTTTTCTATTTTTAAACTGAGAAGCACTTGGACTTACTAGATTTAAAATACATTTTATCAATAATATAAGTGTACAGTACCGCAAGGCACAATTTGGGGTACATTTTGGCATTATTTTGGAAAATGCAAGATAAATAACTTTATTACAGAACTAAATTTAACTGACAAAAACAACAAAATTAAGTTTGCCTAAATCAGGAGCTCAATGCTAGCACAGTGGCTAAATGGTTAGCACTTCTGCCTAGCAGCACTAGGGTTGTTGGTTCGCAATCCCATTCACGGCACCACCTGCCTGGAGTTTGCATGTTGAAAACTGTGTATCCCTGTGGCTATGTGGGTTTCCACACTCAAAAGACATGTTGGTTGGATAATTTGAGCCTGTCCAAATAAGCCCTGGTGTATGTATGAATGTGAGTTAGAGACCTTAGATTGTATGCTCCTTGAGAGTTAGGGACTGATGTGAATGTACTATCTATCAATAACTGCATAAATTGATGGTGCCATATACGTACCTGTAATAATAAAATAAATAGTGGTTGAAAACAGCAAAGTATATTGGCCAAGATGCTGTACTATATACTTTATTATTGCTAGAAGACTATGGAAATTGCTTTGTCTGAGTCAGTTATCTGTTTTATAAAGCCAAAATAAAGAACTTTACATGCACTAAGTTAATATAGGTCGTGCCCCAAAACAGGATTGGTGACAGCTGTAAGATTCTATGGCTGACCAAAGATAAGATCCTATGGTAGGCATGTTTCAAGTAATTTTCTCCCATTATTTGAAACATATCGGTCTCAAAAAACACAAAAGTACCACATATGTGGTTGACACCTTTTTTTCATCTTCATAATAAACAGAAGGAAAGATTGTTTCTATTAAATTATCTCTATGTGTACTAAAGAGCCTTTTCAACTCTGAAAGCAGTCATTACTGCCTTAAATGACTCACTTCTTGCCCAAGTGCTACATTGAGATGTTATATGGAGAAATAGGATCAAGCTGTTTATGATCAGCCTATTACTCTGATCTGGCAATTCTTTTCTGTAAGATCAGATTTATAACCTACAGTATATGAAACATTTTGGCAGTAAAGCAGCCAATTACAAAATACCTTTCATTGTTAAGGCTGCTCTTTAAGTGACATTGGCTTACCTTTCTCACTTCCCGCATTGCCTCATGCAGCTCTGGTAAAGAGAAATTGTCCTTAAAGTATCTGGAGGAACTGACATTTCCAGAAGTGTCAATTTCCTGAATCTCTCATTATACTCTGGATTTCTTCTGCCAACCTACAGGATAGAATTTTGGGGAACAATTTCGCTTGATTGCTGTGGAGCAGCAGAAGAAATGTCCTTCTTTAAAAAAAAAAAAGGTACAGCTACTATTTTACTTATTTTTTATTTTAGCTACAGAGCTTCTATAATTCATAAAAAGGTGAAATCTGGTCAATTGCAATCCATCACTGCTGTTCGCATAAGTCATTGGTCTTTGTACTGCTTTACTAAAAACGTACAACATTGTACAGTATAGTATTTCTAACATGCACAAACCCTTCAGCCTCTTTTCTACACTTCATGCCCTCTTACAATGTATGTAAATAGTATACTCATTTAAATGCCCATCAGTCAAAAATATATTCACTAGGTTCTCTGTTTGATTAGACTTTTGGTTTCTCTAAAGAATTACATTGTTTCTCTGATTCTCTTTTCAGAACTGGTCAAAATTTAACAGAAAACTGAAAAAGCCCTAAGGCTTTTCTTTAGTAAGACATTGTTTTTCTGTGCAAATGCAAGAATGGATCCAAGCAGAGGAGGAGGGCATTGTTTCAGCCCCGCTGCAGAGTGAAAAACTAGGTCATGAAAGTTGTTTGACAGAGCTGAGAATTGAACTAGTCACCTTGGAGGCCCAATGGTGTAGAAAGTGAAAGCTGGCACAGCAGGCTAAAGGATGGCGCCAGTACTCTGTGAAAAACAGCAGGCAGGATAAACCTGTGCCCTCCCAGTCTCTCTGTACTCTTTCGGCTAAGTAAAGTCAGGTGGGCTTGCTGAGGCTGCAAAGCTGTTTGGGCTGCGGGAACTCCCAGAGGAGTGAAGATGCTTCACTTGGCAAACATGCAGCTACACCAGTTTTTATGTCTCCGTAGATTTCAAAGCCGCAGCTCTTCCACTTAGAAATTAGAGTACTAGGACACAAAACACTTCTATATTTAATGATAAAGTTCATATCAGGCTCTAGCAGCAATTTTCTTTCTTAATAATCACACTTTTAAATTCTCAAGATTACACTTCTATTCTATGGGTACTTAAAATGGTCACTGTAGGTTACATTCTGCACGTTTCCCTTTGCAGTGAAAAAAATAGGATACAACTGATGTAGCAGCTAATGACAATGCTATGAAAACACATGAAACCAGAGCCAAAATAAAATATAAAAATAGATCAGCACAATATTAAAGTGATACTAAATGTGGGACCCTGCATTCACTATATCTGGTCTCCTGCAGTACACAGAACATGGAAATGCAATTATTTTTGTAAATATAAACTTCTAAATACCTTTTCTCATCAGCAGTAAGAGCAGTCTTGTGACTTCTATCAGTGTCCAGCTGAGTACATGTTAAAGCTTGTAGGAGGAGTTTTCATTCTCCTGTCACTTCCCTATGAGATTGAATGACCCCTGATCCTCTGTCTGGACAGTGCTGATTGGCCCTGTGCTGATAACATGCACTCCCAAGAAAAAGAAAAACCTCTCTAGCAGTACACAAACTGAGCATGTGCAGAGTGTCCCTGAGGCTCTGTTCTATCAGGAGATGAAATGGAGACTGCGGAAGAAGGGGAGGGTCAGAGAAGAGAGGATCAAACATTCTTTTTACACAATGCAAAGGATTAACCCCTTAGGTTCCACAGTGAGTATAACAAGCATGCTTTACTGCATATACAGACTGATTTTACTGTTGTGGGTTTAGTAACACACAGTTCCAGTTTAACTATGTTGCTTTTTGCAGGTTTAGGAAATTATTCTCATCAGGAAGAATATTGCAGAATTGTTTTATCAGTCCGTTATGCTTACCACACTGTCATTTATTGAAGGTATTGTTAACCTACAACATTTGTTTTATTTGTTGTCCTGATTTTTTTTAAAGTAAATTAGCTTTAAATCAAATATCTAACTTTTTATATTAGGTTTAACACATTTAAGTAATTTCAAGTCATTTTTCAAATATTTCCAAATCTGCAGCTATAGTTAAATTAATGCCTGGTGCTCCTGTCATGAAGGTCCTTGTGCAGGCACTTCCTGTTATAGGGTGACAACACTCTGCTTCTGTCTCCCAGTCTCCCACTCTAATGGTGCTTACACAGGCATGGTCTACTGTCAATAAAACCACCTTGAAAAATAACATGCAGCAGTTTCTGGAGTACATGCATATAGACAGGAAGTGCTTGCAAAAGGCATTATCCTACATTTATGAAAAGCATTTGGGAATCATAAATGCTTCGATAAAAAAAGCCTAAAAAAATATATTCTGCAAAATAGCATAATGTGCTAGTGTGCACCGCATACTAGCACATTATGAAAGATTTACCTGAAAACTAAGCCCTCCAGCGGTGCGCTGTCATCATTGTAGGCGCTTCCATTTTCTTCCAACCGTACATATTTTACAGCAGACCATGGATCTCCAATATGGTCCAAAAAGGTTTATATTGCAAAAAGATCAAATCGAAAAAGAAAGTGCAACATTTCAGAGCTGCACAGGACCCCTTCGTCAGGCATGTGATGTTTCCAGTCTCAGCTGGTAGTTGCTACAGCACACACCTTTGATGAGCCGTACTGCCAGGAATGCGTGTGATGGGAAAATAGATAAAGATCCCATCTTCTTCCAGTCTTCCTTCTGGGTTCACGGGCTTCGACTGTTTGATTGGCCAAGCCATGATGACGTGACTCCCACACATGCGCGCGAGAGTCATGGCTCTCTCAATGGACAGCTGTCTACTAAGAGCACAGTGCGCATGTGCTGGTAACATCACTGGCTGCTACTATAGTAAATATCTCCTAAACAGTGCACATGAGGCTTTACTACCACTTTAAAGTCTTGCTATTATGTGTATGAGCAAGCCCTTAGAAAAAGGAAATCACAAAGTATTTTTGCAGTGTGTTGATTTGATCTTCCTACAAAATGGGGAATTTGTATACAAATTTCTTTATGAAATAACAAAAATCAATATATGCAAATTAGTGAGCGCAATCTGAAAAGCAACCAATGCACTAAAAAGGAATCACAAAACCTTTCTAATAAAATCATAAAACAAGGAGTGCAGCGCTACATGAAATATTAGACCGAGTAAACCTTTGTCACAAAGATATAAGCAATAAAAATGAGTCCACTATGGTGTAATAATATGGATTCCACAGTCCACAGTGAGATTTCTGACACTGTAGGTATAATCCGATCTTCTGTTGTGGAGATACAAATAAATTGCTTACTCACCAGAAACACAATGTTAATGCGCATATCTGGATCACATGCATCCTGGGGTCCCGGAAGAAGACAACCCGATGTTAGGATCCTCTGGTAGTCCCTCAGTGGTGTATAAGAAGGATATCGATCTGGTCTCAGAGTGCTTGCTCCTCATGTCTGCAGTAATGCCTGAAATATCAAACAGTTCTGATGCCGCCAACACAGGAATGGTTGCTTGGAGTCACATTTTGAATTTCGGTTGCAGGAACACTCACCCCAGGGGGTGAATTGTAAGTAGTGCAATACACTCAACTACAGCTGGGGGCTCAGTGCTTACGTTGCAAAACCAATAACCATAGTCCCAAAAAAATCAAAATAGGAGAATCTGGTCAGTAGGTGAAGACTCCCTGCCTTTTCACACAGAGAGTAGGCACCCCAGTAAGTGCATCTTCAGAGAAAAAAAAATTGTTAGCTGGACTGTAATTATTTGCTTGGAAAAACAAGTTAGGTCTGGACAGCAAAAGTAGTCTGCATTGCAGAGTGTTTCTATGTTGATGTTGCTGGGAAAAAGCATGCTGTACTTCAGCCTTTTGGCCCTCAGCTTAGCTTTGATGGCATGATGACTTTCTCTGTTGCTGAGTCATCAGGGAGAAATCCAGGAAGATGAGACTTTTAATGTTTTCATAAAGTAGGTCTCCTTGGTTGCAGGCTTCAGAAAGGATTGTGTCCTGATTACAGTAATTAAGGAGAAAGAATCTGAATGTATGCGGGGGCAGAGGGCCCTTTGGCAGGGTGGTTATCAGAGATTCTGATCAGAGCCCTCCAATCATTCAGTATGTGCAAGTTGTTGTGCCTATTATGAGTCTCTGCATCTGGGGCAGACTGACAACTCATGGGGCCCCCGGGCAATAGGGGATCATGGGACCCCTGTGTCCTCGCCCACACAAAAAAGCCTATGAAAGGTACCAGGGACATCTCATGGGGCCCCCTACTGACCCTGGGCCTTCGGGCAGTGCCCGAGTTTCCAAATGGTCAGTCCGCCCTGCTCTGCATCCTTCACTCAAGATTCTAGATAGTGTACCTTGACTTTAAGTGTGTGGAGTTGAACATGCTGCTGTGCTTCGGCGATATGGGTTTGAAAGCCATCCTAGGTCACACCTGATCAGTCCAATATCAGACTGGAGGTTATCTACCATAACTGACAGCAGTTTGGCAGCCTGTTACAGTTTGCATGACTGTTGTGAAGTTTGCTGAGTCCGGGAACACATGGTCTGTGTAGCCATCTCACAGCAAATGGTGCTGTCTGGGTTTCCAGCTACTTCCAATGAATGGCTGGTATCTTTCACATGGGAGGATACGAGACATCTCTCCCTGGTCATGGCCTGGTGTGGGCTCCAGTGGGAAAGAGGAGTGAAAGGCTGTGTAATCATGGATACCCCCTCCCAAAATTCTTATTTTTGCAAATATTCAGTAAGAAATACCCCTATCCAACCAGTTTCCCAACCAAGAAAATTATATTTTACATCTTCTAATGACTGCTTGACAGATGACTTACTATAATATATGTATATATATATATATATATACATATATATATATATATATATATACACACATACATACAAACATACACACACACGTACTGTATATACTGTGTATATATAAAGTCATGGCCAAAAATATTGGCACCCCTGCATTTGTCAGATAATGCAGCACCTCTCCCAGAAAATTGTTGCAATTACAAATGTTTAGTCATTCTCATGTTTATTTCTTTTGTGTATTGGTAGGACACAAAAAAGTGGCAAAACAAAAAGCCAAATGTGAAACATTCAAAACACCCAAAACTCCAAAAATGGACTGGACAAAATCATTGGCACCTTCTCCAAATTGTAATAATTGCATTCCACGTTTGTGATGCTCCTGTAATTTGTAATTAAACTCATCTGTATCAATTAACAGGTGCTGACAATATAGAAATTACACATGCAACCAGTTAAAATGTTCCTGTGCCCATTGTGCACAACATTGTCAAGAAGTTTACAGCACATGGCACTTTAGCTAATCTCGCTAGACGTGGATGAAAGAGAAAAATTGATCAAAGATTGCAATGAAGGATTGTTCGAATGGTGAATAAAGAATCTTGATCAACTTCCAGACAGATGGTACAACTGTGTCAGCTCGCACTATACGTCGCAATCTGAATGAAAAGGGTCACTATGGTCAGAAACCCAGGAGGACCCCACTGCTGACACAGAAACATTAAAAAAAGCCAGACTTGAGTTTGAAAAAAAAAACAAAAAAAAACAACACTTACATGAGGAAGCTAAAATTCTTTTAGGAGAGTGTGCTGTGGACAGACGAAACAAAATTACAGCTTTTTAGTAAAGCCCATCATTCTACTGTTTTAAGAAAAAGCAATGGGGTCGTTAAAGAGAAGAATACATTCCCTACAGTCATGTTGGAGGTTCACTGATGTTTTGGGGTTGCTTTGCTGCTTCAGGCACTAGATTTCTTGACCGTGTGCATGGCATTATGAAATCTGAAGACTACAAAAAAAATTCAGGGGTGCAATGTAGGGCCCAGTGTCAGAAAGTTGGGTCTCCGTCAGAGGTCATGGATCTTACAGTAGAACCCAAAGCACACGTCAAAAAGTTACCAGAAATGATTTCAGACAAAGTTCTGGATTGTACTGAACTGGCCAGCAATTAGTCAAGATCTCAATCCCATAGAGCACCTGTGGAGAGATCTTAAAACAGCAGTTGGGAAAATGAACCCTTCCAATCTGAGAGACCTGGAGCAGTTGGCGAAAGAAGAGTGGTCCGAAATTCCAGGACAGAGGTGTAAGCAACTCATTGATGGTTGCAGGAAGCGATTGATTTCAGTTATTTTTTTTCTAAGGGGTGTGCTACCAAATATTAAATTGAGGGTGGCAATAATTTTGTCCAGTCCATTTTTGGGGCTTTGCCTGGAATGTGTCTGATTTGCCTTTTTGTTTCTCCACTTTGTGTCATACCAATAGTTTTCAAAATAAACATACATGAAAATGTCTAAACATTTGTAATTGCAACAATTTGCTGGGTGAAGTGGTGCATTATCTGACAGATATGCAGGGCTGCCAATATTTTTGACCATGACTATATATGCATATCAATAAATACCAGCGCAAACCCACATAATAAATTGCATTACCCAACCTATTAAACAAACTTAAAAACCGTGACACAAAACCACTTTTGTGCTAGTAAAAAAATATAAAAAAAATATATATATAAATAAATATATAAATAATTTTTAAATTCATAAGTCCAGTGACAAAAAAATCCCAAAAAATTTATATAAATTAACAGTCCCGTGACAAAATAAGTCAAATTGTAATTTAAATTATAATTTTCATTGGATTCTTCCGTGCCTTTGATCCCTTCACCATCCACCAGTGCAAAAACCAACATTAACCGCACTCACCAGATATTAGTGAGTCACACGCCTTTCAGGCATATTAAGGGCTCCTGGACCCCCTTTACTTTTTATGAGACCTCCAAATACTGCTTCCTCTTGTATATGGGTACCTCTTCTGGTTACTCCTCTCACCAAATCCCCCAAGGAAAATCAGGAAGAAGAAAAGACCATAGCATGATACCGTAGTGGTTTCTCATCAAAATAATCTCTCCAGACCACTCACATTTAACCGGTTGCCTGTTCCGGCGTCTGACTTCATTTCCGGTGAGTGGAACGCACGCCGAGCGGTGCGTTCCAAGGGGCCATCTTAGCATAGTGGATGAGTCTGCATCTGAGGTCTGCCATCCTGCTGTATACTAGGCTGTGGGGTCTTTTATGCAAAAGTCACTGTACTTGGAAAGTGGATCGTTTTTTAAAGGAAATCGTTGTTGTTTCAAATAAAATGCGGGTTATATCCCGCTTAAATGTGAGTGGTCTGGAGAGATTATTTTGATGAGAAACCACTACAGTATCACGCTATGGTCTTTTCTTCTTCCTGATTTTCCTTGGGGGATTCGGTGAGAGGAGTAACCAGAAGAGGTACCCATATACAAGAGGAAGCAGTATTTGGAGGTCTCATAAAAAGTAAAGGGGGTCCAGGAGCCCTTAATATTCCTGAAAGGCATGTGACTCACTAATATCTGGTGAGTGCGGTTAATGTTGGTTTTGCACTGGTGGATGGTGAAGGGATCAAAGGCACGGAAGAATCCAATGAAAATTATAATTTAAATTACAATTTGACTTATTTTGTCACGGGACTGTTAATTTATATAAATTTTTTGGGATTTTTTTGTCACTGGACTTATGAATTTAAAAATTATTTATATATTTATTTATATATATTTTTTTTTTATATTTTTTTACTAGTACAAAAGTGGTTTTGTGTCACGGTTTTTAAGTTTGTTTAATAGGTTGGGTAATGCAATTTATTATGTGGGTTTGCGCTGGTATTTATTGATATAAGTTTTTTTGGTTTTTGCACCTGTGTACAGCAGCATCTCACAGGGAATTGTGTGTTTATTAGGAGAGTCCTGGGCGCTGAGGTTTTTTCTTTTTTACATATATGCATATAGCCAGGTGCTTGGCTAAGAATGGAGAGTGAGAGAAACACTGGCTGCAGCTGTTCTCCATAACTGCTGCCCTGCAGTGCTTATCTGGCTAACTGCTATATCAGCAGGAGGAATGAGGAAGGAAAAGGCAGGAAGAGGTAAATAGACTGAATCAGGCAGCACTGCACTGTGGGAACTGTAGTCCAGATGAAAGAGACTCTGCAGTAATCAAGAGCTTTTAAACTGCATTTCCCAGAGAGAGATTGCCAGGAAGAGGGGAAAGAGCTACATTTTCTCAGGAAATATGGGACACAGCTTTTTTGCCATGGAGGAGAGTGGACATCGTTGTCCAGTGTACACATCACTGCTGTATCTAGGCTGCCTGAGCGGAACTGGGAGTGCTGAGTGTGGGAGTGCCGACAACCAGAGTCACCTGGGTGCAGAGTAGAGAGTGGACTAATCACTGTGTGTCACCAGATAGTGAGCTGCAATATCGCTGGGACTAGTGATTTGCTCCTGTGGATTTACTATCTGCTGCTGGAGAGAGATAGGCTAAGCCCTTTAGGAACTGACCATACAGCCATATAGTAGACTTATTGCTGCCTTGAATGAAACAATTCTCCTGTGCACCAACTGTACTGCTGGGCCCCAATACTAACTGGCTATAGAGTTAGGACTATAGTAAGTCTCTTTGTAGCTGCTAAACATAGACCTTCACCTGTTGCTTATTCTAATAGGTACCTCTCAGGGTGATAGCACCATATCCTAGCCATTCTTCCAGTGTGCACTCTAGATTAGTTATAGTATTATTATTCACATTGCAGTTAATGTTTAGATGCACTGGCCATTGCTGATCTTGCTGATTTATGAGTTGATTCCAGTCTAGAGGTAAAGAAATTTATGTCACTTCAGCCTAAAGATCATTGTTTAGCAGACTGTCTGAATCTTTCCTCGTTTATGTTCAAAGCACCATTTACTCTAATCTATACTGATACATTGAGTTTATTTACCATTAAATATTCTTGTGTTAATTGATACTAATTCACAATTGAGTTAAAGATATCCACACTTTTGTTCCTAAAAGTATGTGCAGTAACTTTCACTCAACCAGGTGTGCCAAATTGGCTGAGGTTGTTCTTGGAGTATAGGCACAGAACAGAGAACCCAAATTACTAAGCGGTTACATTGTTAAATGATCTTAAAGTGGAACTAAACCCTTTTATCATTTTCAGTAGTATATGCATTTGTATTTCTGCTAGATTATCTTGAATGTTCAAAATGAAAGATTTATTTGCTCACCTGAGAAATTTTTGTGTTCCCCTACCCACCATCTTAGCCTCTATTTAGATCTGCAGTTGCCATGGTGCTGCATATGTGATCTGCTATGACACCAGCCATTTGAGGGATTGAACACAGTTGAGAGCTGACATAAGCACACTGGCTACTGTGACAGTTATCACCTGAGGCATGCCTTCAATTCAGTATACCATGCACTCTACATATTACATGTGACAGTAGACAAAAAGTACATGGAAACTTTACATCAAACAACATTGTTATGTCTGATTAACTGCTTCCGGTCCACCTGCAATGTGCTGCGGCCGAGCGGCAGTTACAGGCAAAGCGACTAACGGGTAAGTCTCTCTGGCTGTACTAACACAGGGGGGTCTTGCGTGCCTGCTCCCCACCCGTGGCTGTTGCATCTGGCGGACACAGCGGAATGAAGATCCTGGTGAACGGAACCCAGTCATCATGTGATCACTATGCAATCACATGATCACAATGTTAGCAAAGCTGCTATGAATCAATCTGATTCATAACAGCTCTGCTTCTCTTCCTAATGAGCTCTGATTGGTTCACAGCTGTCACATGATACATGGGCCAAAAACAGCACCCTGTACCATGTGACCAGCTCCAGCTGAACACAGATCACTATCTTGACCTGTCAAAAAACTAACTCATTCATGACAACAACCTTTGCATTGCAGGAGAAATGATCTTTATTTCTCCTGCAAAGCATAAAAAAAATAGTAACATTGTACTATTGTGATAAAAGTATCTAAAAAAAAAAAAAAATTTTAAAAATAAAACAAACATTGAGAATTTAAAAAAAAAAAACTTAAAAAAAGGGTTTTTTTTTTAACTACTTGCTGACCGCTTATCCGCATTTTGGGGTGAGTAGCAGCTCTGGGCAAAGTGACCCAATCTTACGTCACTTCCTATTATGGGTGTGGACGTGCTTGTGCCCCCGCTATCCCTGGTCACTCCAGGGAGAGAAGAGAGAACACTGCACTTAGTATAAGCACTACATTTTACACGCCCACCTTAGATTAGCACATTTGATCGCCCCTATTAACCCTTTGATCACCCCGTCACCCAGCCAGTGCCATTAGTACAGTGCCAGTATATAGAATGTTTCACTGATCACTGAATTACTGCCACTAGCGACAACAGATAGCAACAGGGTCAGTAAGCGCCCCTCTGAGCCAGGGTCAGCTAGCGTTAGATTGCAAAACTTTTGCACTCATGCTATAGGTTGCTGATCACCGACATTACTAGTATACTAGTGTTTGTACAGATCAGTGTAATGATCATGAATAGAACTTTACTAGTGCCTGCTTTGTATAGTGTCCCCAAAAACGCAATGTTAGCAGGATCAGCTGTTGGCTGCCAGCACTAGAGTTTAGCCCCTCCGCTGTTTTTCACGGAAGATTTGTATGAACTGATTGTGGGCCAAAGCAATTTATACGCATAACAATACATGGCCGCCCACCCAAATTCAGCTCTTGCCAGAAAATTCGTATGGAAACCTATCATGGTTTCTGAATTTAAAACTTTTTTTGGGCCTAACCCTCAACATGGCAATTACAAAAACTATGAATTGCGGTCATATTTGTCTACAGAGCCGATTCATCATATGCCCAACATGGACCAGAAATGTACTGGTACGTCGCTGGACTTTGAGTGGTTATACTGAGATGATGCCTGCAGCAACAGGCATCATCCTGGTATTGCTTTTTTTTAGCTGGCAGTCGGCTTTCATATAAAAGCAATCCTAGTGGCCAATTAGATGCAGAATCATTTTTACAAACAGCGGGAAGGGACATTCCCCCCCCCTCCTGCCGCCTTCCACAGTTTTCTTGGGCTCTCCTGTCCCACAGGAGAATCCGAGAATGCAGCCAGCAGTTCTGCTGGCTGACCATATAGCTGATCAGAGAGCAGAGTGGCTCCAATCATCTCTATGGTCTAACAGACCTGAAGCTACAAGCATTTCATTATTTCCGTTTTGCTGGACTTTAACAGTGCCATTTTTAAAGTGGGAAAGCATCTGATCACACGATCTTGGGCAGAGGAGATATCTAGAGACTAATAGACCCCAGATTTCTCAGAAAAGAATACCTTTCACAGGGAATATTTACATTCCCTGTAATAAAAGTGACCAAAAAAAAAAAGTAGAAAGGGACAGTGTAAAAATGAAGAAAAGAAAATCAAAAATACACCCCTGCCCGCCCCCCCTCTTCCCATGCACAAAGGTGAACGCAAGTTTTGGTCCTGTGTCAGTATGTAAACAGCGGTTGCACCATGCATGTGAGGTATCACCGCGAATGTCAGATTGAGGGCAGTAATTGTAGCACTAGAACGCCTGTGTAAATATAAATTGGTGACCTATAAAGGCTTTCAAATGTCGCCTATCGATATTAAAAATGTATGTACTTTGTCGCCATTGCACAGGCATGCACAATTTTAAAGCATGTCATGTTTGGTATCCATTTACTTGGCGCAACATCTTTTATATGTTATCAAACAATTTGGCAATATATTGTGTTTTTGTGCATTAAAATTCTAAAAAGCGTATTTTCCCCAAAAGATTGCATTTGAAAAATTGCTGCGCAGATACTGTGTAACATAAAAAATTTCAACAATCACTGTTTAATTCTCTAGGGCCTCTGATTTAAAAAAAATATATAATGTTTCGGGGTTCAAAGTAATTTTCTAGCAAAAAAACTTGTTTTTTCATGTGAACAAAGTGTCAGAAAAGGCTTGGTGTTCAAGAGTGAGTGATATGCGGCATAAGCTTGTATTGTTGGCTCTGAAATGCCAGGATAGTAGAAGCAACCCCTCCAAATGACCCCTTTTTGGAAAGTAGACACGCCAAGATATTTGCTAAGAGGCATGGTCAATATTTTGCAGATCTCATTTGTTGCCACGTTTTGAAAAACAAAGAAAGAAAACAAAAAATTTTTTTTCTTTCTCAAAACCCTGTGACAAAAATACTCACCATGCCTCTTATCAAATTCCTTGGGGTTATACCAGTCGCAACAGACGGAAGGCCTTGGTCTTCCCAATTTTTGGCTTTACTACCTGTCGGCCTGTTTTGCGCAATTATCACAATGGGCAACTATTAATTCCCACATCCCGTGGATCAGATTTGAATCTCAATCTATACGTCCATTTTACTTACCAGGCATATTGTGGTCCAAAATCCCCCCTCGCTCGTTAAGTATTCATAATGCCATTGTTGCCCAATCAGTGATGCTTTGGTCCCGATATAAACTTAAATTAAATCTGGTCTCCTCTGTCTCCCCAGGTGCATAATTTTTTGGTGAACCAAATTTTATTACAACATTTTCCTCTCCACAGGCATTTCGTTGTTGGCACAATAGATCCTTTATCACGTTTCTGACTTCCAAAGAGGATCTTATATTACCTTTGAGATGCTGTGCATACTTTGATATTCCGCTTCGTGAATATTAATGGTCGACATTTTAGCACCTCAAGAAATGTGATAGGCAGTCAGAAAGTAAAAGCTGTGTAGATTCCTAATATATATATATTTATATTATACACATACATACACACAGTGGGGCAAAAAAGTATTTAGTCAGCCACCAATTGTGCAAGTTCTCCCACTTAAAAAAGATGAGAGAGACCTGTAATTGGCATCATAGGTAGACCTCAACTATGAGAGGCAAAATGAGAAACAAAATCCAGACAATCACATTGGCTGATTTGGAAAGAATTTATTTGCAAATTATGGTGGAAAATAAGTATTTGGTCAATATCAAAAGTTAATCTCAATACTTTGTTATATATTCTTTGTTGACAATGACAGAGGTCAAACGTTTTCTTGTAAGTCTTCACAAGGTTGGAACACACTGTTGCTGGTATGTTGGCCCATTCCTCCATGCAGATCTCCTCTAGAGCAGTGATGTTTTGGGGCTGTCGCTGGGCAACATGGACTTTCAACTCCTCCAAAGGTTTTCTATGGGGTTGAGATCTGGAGACTGGCTAGGCCACTCCAGGACCTTGAAATGCTTCTTACGAAGCCACTCCTTCGTTGCCCGGGCAGTATGTTTGGGATCATTGTCATGTTGGAAGACCCAGCCATGTTTCATCTTCAATGCCCTTGCTGATGGAAGGAGGTTTGCATTCAAAATCTCACGATACATGGCCCCATTCGTTCTGTCCTCTACATGGATCAGTTGTCCTGGTCCCTTTGTGGAGAAACAGCCCCAAAGCATGATGTTGCCACCCCCATGCTTCACAGTAGGTATGGTGTTCTTTGGATACAACTCAGCATTCTCTCTCCTCCAAACACGACGAGTTGTGTTTCTACCAAACAGTTCTATTTTTCATCTGACCATATGTGTCAGGAATGGACTCGCCAATGGTGGTGGGACTCACCTGCCTTGTGGGCTGCAGTACCAGGGCTGGCCATCAGGTGCTCTCAGCAGCCAGAAGCTCACTCCTGCAGTCAGCCATCACCTGAGGCTGATTGCAGGAGGTGTATTTAAGGAATGGCCAGACCTGCAGTCAGTGCCTTGGTGTATTGTTCCCATGAGCCCCTGTACCTGCATCCTGTGCTTCCTGCCTGATCTTGACTCTGCTTGAACTCTGCCTGCACCAACCTCGGCTACTCCTGACCAATCCTCTGCCTACTCCTTGTACCTTGTCCGCCCGTTAGCTACCGACCCGGCCCGCCTGACTACGTTGTGCTCCATATTTATATATATATATATATATATATATAAATATATATATAATCAGTTAAAGTTTGGGTTTGTTGCACCTTGTTGTACGTATTTGTGTTCGTTTTGGTTTTGGTTTGTTTCACTGGGTTTATGTTTGTTTGTGTTGCCCTTAATAAATTATATTGTTTTACATGCTATACCTGAAGTCTGTGTTTCCCTGTGTTGGTCCACACACCTCTGGTCCTACTCGGAGCCCTGACTTTACACCAAGGCCCTGACTGCAGGCCTGGCCATTCCTTAAATACACCTCCTGCAATCAGCCTCAGGTGATGGCTTGATTGCAGGAGTGAGCTTCTGGCTGCTGAGAGCACCCGCTGGCCAGCCCTGGTACTGCAACCCACAACGCAGGTGAGTCCCGCCACCATTGGCGAGTCCATTCCTGACAATATGACATTCTCCCAATCCTCTTCTGGATCATCCAAATGCTCTCTAGCAAACTTCAGACGGGCCCAGACATGTACTGGCTTAAGCAGGGGTACATGTCTGAAACTGCAGGATCTGAGTCCCTGGCGGCGTAGTGTGTTACTGATGGTAGCCTTTGTTACGTTGGTCCCAGCTCTCTGCAGGTCATTCACTAGGTCCCCCCATGTGGTCCTGGGATTTTTGCTCACCGTTCTTGTGATCATTTTGACCCCACGGGGTGAGATCTTGCGTGGAGCCCCAGATCGAGGGAGATTATCAGTGGTCTTGTATGTCTTCCATTTTCTAATTATTGCTCCCACAGTTGATTTGTTCACACCAAGCTGCTTGCCTATTACAGATTCAGTCTTCCCAGCCTGGTGCAGGTCTACAATTTTGTTTCTGGTGTCCCTCCACAGCTCTTTGGTCTTCACCATAGTGGAGTTTGGAGTGTGACTGTTTGAACTTGTTATCAGTATAAAAGACACCTGTCCACAACCTCAAACAAGTGCCATTGATACAGGTAATGAGTGCAGGACAGAGGAGCCTCTTAAAGAAGAAGGTACAGGTCTGTGAGAGCCAGAAATCTTGCTTGTTTGTAGGTGACCAAACACTTATTTTCCACCATAATTTGCAAATAAATTCTTTCCAAATCAGCCAATGTGATTGATTGGATTTTTTTTCTCATTTTGTCTCATAGTTGGTCTACCTATGATGCCAATTACAGGCCTCTCTCATCTTTTTAAGTGGGAGAACTTGCACAATTGGTGGCTCACTAAATACTTTTTTGCCCCAATACATACATAGTGTGTAGACGCTATAACTTTCACACAAACCAATTAATATACATGTAATGAAATTTTTTTTTTACTAAATACATGTAGCAGAATACATTTTGGCCTAAAAGTATAACTAACTTTGAGTTTATTGGAATTTTTTTTTATAACCAAAAGTGAAAAATATTGTTTTTTTTTTCTAAAAAAAGTAAAAGCCACAGAGGTGATCAATTAGCACCAAAAGAAAGCACTATTTGTGTGAAAAAAGGACATACATTTCATTTGGGTACAGCATTGCACAACCGTGCAATTACCAGTTGAAATAGCGCAGTGCCGAACAGCAAAAAAATGGCCTGGTTGTGAAGGGGGGGGGGGGGGTAAATCCTCTGGAGGGAAAGTGGTTAAAATGTATTAACATTTATTGAACATTTCTAACTTTATGTCTCTTTTGGTAAACAGTTAAATTTACATTTTGCTCCTTTAAACAGTCTGATTAATTAGGTTCATAATCACAATGATTTGATTTTTATACAATTTTCAAAAGCAAGTTAACCATAATATACAATTTCAGAATGTGTAAATGGTCACATGTATGTGATACATTTTTTCAACATCTTGGTTTTCCATTTAGTTATTATGTACCATATTATACAAATTTTGTACAACTCATATGTAAATATACCAAAAATGCATGTATTTAACAATTTTCAATGAGTAGCACTTAAGCAAACTGACTGCAGATAGCAATGATCTCAATTAGTGCATGCCAAATACATGACATTGCCATCCATATCTGCTTATTTGACTCTCCTTTCAAAGCGATACAACTACTATTAAACATCTGAACCATTTGTGGTTAAAATTTGGATATGTCAAATGTCTGACATATTCTTCATACATTCAGCAGTTAGATATGATCATACACTACTTTAAGAGGGGACACCATTTCAACATACAATAGATGTTTATATGGAAGACACATCACATGGAAGCTTGGAAAAATGTAGTATGGATAAGCCGAAATTGATTTATTACACAGATTAACTTGCTAACCAGTGAAAGGGTTTATCCACTATTGATTGGTGTAACATATGCACTTACAATATTCGCCTGTTCCTATACAAAATAAGCACAGATGGGCAACAAGCTTAAAAAGCTGATCGCTGATCCCTTGCAGCAGAAATACTGTTTTAGGTGAAATATAACCCACAAAGGGAAATCAGATAATTTGTGTTCATTTTATGCCCATTCACACCACAGTTTTTCTTTGTTGCACTGCATTTTTTATGTTTTATGTGTTTTACATGCAATCTCTATGGAACACTCCCTTGACTGTAAACCACAGGGAAAATGCAGAAAGCAGTTACAAAACAATTGTAGCAGGAGTTTCTTTATAAATATGAATTTGCCTCTATTTCTTAACTGTTTGCTCACAAGTGCCAGATAATGTAATTGGGCTACATCTGGCACATTGTCTGCTTTCAGATCCGTGCAAAAGCTCCTGCATGCATGTCAAATCTTATGCGAATGTGTGTGCAACCGCTGTGTATGCATCCACCTCTATAGACTGCCTGTGCACAGCGTGGGGCGAATGCAGGGCAGGTGCAATAACATATGTCGAGCAGAAGGGTGTCTGAATGAAGACTTAGGGGGTCTAGTTACACATTTTTTTCACAGAAGATTCACAAAGCTTTCACCCAAGATAAATTCATTTTTCCAATTGAATCAGCTGGGTGAAAATGTGTGAATCTTGGTTGAACATTGTGTGAATTATAGGTGAAAACATTTATAAATAGATAGAAATAATGGGTAAATTAAAAAACAAACTGTAGAACAGAGTTATCTTTATCTTGTAAATGTTCCCACTTACACAATCTCAAAGTGTATATTTTTTTAGCTAACTTACTGTTGAAACCCATAAAAACATCAAGTCATCATGATTTCAATCTGATTATTAAAATGTTACTAAACCCAGGACCCTGCATTCATGATATCTGGTCTACCACAGTACACACAACATGGAAATGCAATTATTGTACTAAATATAAACTGCTAAATATCTTCTCATCAACGGTTAGTGCAGTCTTGTGACTTCAGCAGAGCACTGGTTAAAGCTTGTAGGAGGAGTTTTCTTTCTGCTCTAGGAGGATGCAAAACCCCTGACTTCTGTCTGGACAGTGATGATTGGCCCTGTGCTGATCACATGCACTCTCAAGAAAAAAAACTAGCAATAAACTTTTTGCTGGCTGACAGCTAAAAAGAGTGGGAAATTTGAGTGGAGAGTGAAAAACAGTTTTAATTTTGACTGCTGGTGCTTGTAGTTTTATTTTCTTCTTTGGGTCTTGCTAGAAGCTTTTACTCTTTTAAATCACTTTTTCTGTCACTTTTTAAATAGCATTTTTTTTCTTCATTTCCTTTAGTCTGAAATTAAGGGAGGGGTTAATTGGTCAGATGCTCCAGGTACAATAGACAACAGCTCCAGGATGGATACAGCGGATCACCCTGGAATGACGCAGGCTCACCTGAGGTGCAGGGTCTAAGTGTTCACTGGTCTTCACCAGAGCTCCTAATGGTGGATATGGATTTGGCTGCGTGTGAATACCAGGTGGCAGTCTCAGGATCACCCCACCAGGGAAAGGGGAAGCTGGAAACCAATAGCAGATCAATCAGTTCAGGGATAAGACAGAAGCGGAGTCAGTCACAAGCCAAGGGTCGGTCACAAATTGTAGTAGATAGGATGAGGCAAAATCATAGTCAGTAACAAGCCAGAGGCCGGTAGCGAAGATGTAGACGGCAGCAGGACAGAGTAGCGGGATATTGGCTAGAAGGCACAATAATCTGGCAAGGAGGAAGTGCATGGACATGGCTTTTAAAGGATCACAGCATCACAGGTAGCTCAGTGAAAAGAAACACTGTCTCTCACCGCAGAAGGCCCAGGTTTGATCCCAGGCTCTGACAGCAACTATGTGGCAAATGAGTTTTAATGTGGATAAATGTAAAGTTATGCACTTGGGGGATAAGAATATGCATGCATCGTACAAACTTGGGGAATCAATGGTGGTGAAGGATCTGGGAGTTCTGTTAGATCCCAAGCTTAATAATAGCATGGAATGCCAAGCTGTGATTTCTAAAGTGAGCAAAATCCTTTCTTGTATTAAAAGAGGTATAGACTCCAGAGAGAGAGATATCATATTACCCCGGTACAAATGATTAGTAATACCTCATCTGGAATATGCAGTTCAGTTTTGGGCAACAATTCACAAAAAGAACATTGGGAAACTGGAGAAGAGCAACCAAACTGATAAGAGGCGTGGAGGAGCTCAGCTATGAGGAAAGCTAGAGGAACTGAATATATTGTCTCTTGAGAAGAGGAGATTAAGGAGGGATATGATCAACATGTATAAATACATCAGTGGTTCATATAGTGAACTTGGCATAGAGTTATTCACCCTGAGGTCATCACAGAGGACAAGGAGGCAATCTTTGCGTCTGGAGGAAAATAAATTTAATCTCCAAATATGGAAAGGTTTCTTTACAGTGAGAGCTGTGAAAATGTGGAATAGATTCCCTCAGGAGTTGGTTCTGGCCAGCTCAGCTGATTGCTTTAAAAAAGGCCTGAATTTTTTTTTGATACACAGAATATTACTGGTTACTACATTTATAGGTAAAGTTGATCCAGGGAATATCCGATGCCTGGGTATCAGGAAGTCATTTTTTCCCCTGCCAGAGCAAATTGAATCATGGTTTGCTGGGTGTTTTTGCCTTGCTGGGTGTTTTTGCCTTCCTCTGGATCAACTGTGAGTGTAAGTTTATAACTTTTTTTTTTTTATGGTTAAACTGGATGGACTTGGGATGTCTTTTATCAGCCAGACTAACTATGTAACTATGTAATACATACCAAATTGAGCATGTACATGTGACTACGGGTTCAGTTTGTCTTATCAGGTGGACAATTGAAGAAGAGGAGGGGCAGAGAAGTCAGGTTTAAATGGCCTTTTTACATACTGCAGAGGATTAACCCCTTAGGTTCCACAATGAGTATAACAAGCATGCTTTACTGCATATACAGACTGATTTTAGTGTTGTGGGTTTAGTAACACTTTAACCGTATTACTTAAAGTGGAACTAAAGCCAATTTAAATACTAAACCCTAACTAAACTAAACCCATTTAACTGTTTTCCAAAAGAAATCAAACATTTGAAAAGTTTTAAAAAAGGGAAGGGATCAGGGGCGGACTAACAACTCATGGGGACCCCGGGCAATAGGGGATCATGGGGCCCCTGTGTCCTTGCCCAAACTCAAAAAATCCTATGAAAAAGGTACCAGGGCCATCTCATGGGGCCCCCTACTGACCCCGGGCCCTCGGGTAGTGCCCGAGTTTCCAAATGGTCAGTCCGACCCTGGAAAGGATTGAATGCCTTGTTAGGTGGAGTTTAAAGAGAGTCGGCAGTACACATAGTTACATAGTTAGTCTGGCTGAAAAAAGACAAAAGTCCATCCAATTCAACCATAGAGAAAAAAGTTATAATCCTATACCCACAATTGATCCAGAAGAAGGCAAAAAAAAAAAAACCCAGCAAAGCATGATCCAATTTGCTCCTGCTGGGAAAAAAAATTCCTTCCTGATCCCCCAAGAGGTAATCGGATATTCCCTGGACCAAATTTACCCTTACACCCGGAAGTACATTTTTCAACTGCTTGGCTATTGTGTGAGGCAGAAATGTGTAAATCACAAGACAGACTTTACATAATTTAAAATCTTTTGGCAGGTATAATGTGTACACGGGTATATGTAGGGGAAAGATAGAGCCCCTGTCAGCATTATATTGCTGTGTCCATGTAATAGTTTTTCCTCCATTCGTTTTCTGCTGACAAGTTTCACCAGACAGAAGGAGAGGGACTGTGCAGGCTTCCTTAAGGCACAGTGATGTGAAATGAGATGCATCAGCATATTGGATAGGTAGCATAGCTATCTAATTCATTAGGTAGTTCATACCAATGTGCACTACAGTCAAATAGTGAAGGTGACAAAAAAACCACCAAAAATTTGCATGGTTAAATGATGACTAGTAAAACAAGAACATACCCCACCTTGGTTTTTTGTTATGTGCCAGAGTTCATTACAAGTAATGTTTGGGTGATCAGAGTATATTTGCATTTTGAGACAAAGATTTGCCAAATTGCTAGTTATGCTTTTCCTTTGATTACAATAGACAGCACACAAGAGAACAATAGTAGTGGCCAGGGGAGGACTGACCATTTGGAAACTCGGGCACTGCCCAAGGGCCTGGGGTTAGTAGGGGGCCCCATGAGATGCCCCTGGTACCTTTTTCATAGGCTTTTTTGAGTTTGGGCAAGGACACAGGGTCCCCATGATCCTCTATTGCCCAGGGCCTCATGAGTTGTCAGTGCGCCCCTGGTAGTGGTTATTTTCCATATTGTAAATGTCACAAAAGCTGTAGCAAGTTATATATCAAACATATACTTGGCTGTCCTGACTTATGCAAAAGCTTAAATGACATAATCATGAACGTTGACACTGTCCCTGAGTCAGAGAGCTTCGGGGCAGCAAGCAATGACTTGATCAAGTAGGTACATTAAATTAACATCATTGCAAATGTATTCAGAACACCTCAGCTACCATGACTCATCTCATGTCCCATTGTGATTGCTAATGATGCCGGCATACTGAATAACTTTCCAAGACTGATTTCCAAATTGATTATTTTATGGATGACCAAAAAATATACCAGTCATCACATGTAAGCCTATTTACATGCATCTCTCTACTCTATGTTAGGTGAGGGCCAGTAAAACAAGAAGATATTAGAGGTGATCCTAGCAAAGGGCTGTTGATTAGGGTGCCAAAAAATTTTGCCTAGCGAGTCTCTACACAGGTTCCATACAAGTACATACTGTATGTTACAGTTTTACTTGATAAAGCATTTGTAATTCTGTACAGTTGTTTCGACTGACACATATTTTCAACACAGTACAACCAGATAGTTACACAAATACAGGGGAATTAACGAAGCTTCCTGTGCCACCACATTAACAAAGCTGATAGACCTGATGCAAGGTCTGCACCTAATTAACAAAGGGAATGTGGTAGATTTCAATTTTCATCTGTGCTCGCACTGTAATTACACTGAAAGAGCAGAGCCTGCAGAGATAACAGTTTTCTTTCCCCCTCTCACATTCAGGTGAACAGAAGGAAGGGATAGGGGTGGGCAGAGGTATCCTAAACTGTTGTCTGTGCCATATCACAGCATAGAACAGCCAGCAGGTAGAGATTGTGATGTCATTCATCTATCTCTCCACGTCAGCCAATCAGAGGAAGCCCTGTATTAACTGATTAAAATAAAAAGCTTTTTGCTGAGCCCCATTTCATTTTTATTCTGACAGCAGATGGGAATTCCCTGTACCACTGCTGGAACACAGCGCTGTGTACTGTATGTAGTTGATGCTATATATAGTAGACAGTGGGCACATCTATTACTAAAGGAAATAGCTTGGCTCAAATGGACTATTTAAATCAAATGTAAGGACAAGTTAGGCTTTAAAGTGTATGTAAATCCTAAGCCTTTTTTCTAATAGTAGGGAAGGGATAAATCACCTGTAGGCAGGTGCCTAGAATGTTATTGGTATATCCACTTGAATTTAATATTCAGTAAATCAGTGGTTAACGTGCTGTGGTGCGACTGCCTTTTTGGTTGGTGATGCTTCCCATAGAGGAAATATACCTGTATATAGGGGAAGGAGGTTGGGCTTAGAGGTTGTTGGTTGTGGGAGTTGGAGAGAGACCATACACATGGAGATGTAGCCATTGCACCAGGACTGAGGTTGTCCCAGAGTGGGACCCTGAAATGGAACTAAGTTGAAGCCATTCCACTACCAGACATGTGTGATTCGAAACTCAGACAACTTTTTTGTTATTCAGAGTTTTGGATGTATCCGAATTTTTTAACAAATTTCAACAAATCTGAAATAAATTATAATGACATTAATTATCTGTGTTCTAAAATGAATTTGAATTTGAAAATGAATTTGAATTACAATTCGAAAATTAATTTGAAATGGAAACATATTGCAATAAGTACAGTAAGGTATAAAAGTGAAATAAGATGATTCATTGTTAGGCTGCTTTATAGAATAGAATATAAAATAATAGGATAGAATACAATAGAATAGAATAGAATAAAACAGGATAGAATGGAATAAAATTAAATAGAAAAGAAAATAATAGAATAGAATATAAAAAAAGAATAGAATAGGATAATATAGAATAGAAAAAATTAACATAGATTATAAATGAATAGAGTAGAACAAAATAAATGATAAGTAAAGGGAAGAAGGAGCAGCCAGCTAAGGATAGGAGACAGCGCTGGCCCGGGAGATGGAGGTTCTGTAGCAAGGGTGGACTGATTGCTGTATGTTTTGCCCTTCTGAGCAGCAGGGTACCTATTTTAGGGCCCACTGTTGAATGGAACCCTTCTAGGGACCTGGCCTGGATCATGGTGAGTAAAGTATATCATGTGCAAGAGACCTGGTGGGGAGGATCTGCGCTCAATGCTGTATCTTTCAAAATGTCTCTGTAGTCAGTACCAGGACAGGTGTCAATGGCAAGTGAAAAAAATGTTATTCACCTAGGGGCCCAGTAGTAGTATTGTCTCCATCCACCACATGTGAAAGCAATACCATCATGGTAACAAATAAAAAAATCATAAAAATTTACACCACATTCTTTCACATCTATAATGTTTTCAGTCTGTTTGTTTTAGTTACAAAATTTTGGGCTTTCCCCTTACTATTTGTGTTGAGGACAATGGTCACCAGGACAAATAGAGGGGTGGTCCCACCCAGCAGAGATACAAACACCCAAAAAAAGCCCTAACAAATGAAATGAGCCTCTCCTACTGTGTCCAAAACTGTCTGCACATTTGCCAGAAATGTGGTACCCCACCTAGAAATCCAATTGCTATATCCATTTTCTGGTAACCTACATGTTCTACTATGATCTGAAAGAGCAAAAGCAGCAGACCACAGCTACCTTCTTGAAAAAAAGGACATGTTGTGTAACGGACATCTATCATCTAAATGTTGCATCGCAATGGGTTAAGCAGATGGGCTCTACATCCTGTGTTAAAATAATTTGCAAGCAAAACAATTCACTTGCCAAGAATTTTTATTATACAGGTCTGAGCAAGAAGATCATTTTCTTTGCTCTCTTTCCTCCTATTGTCATACATAAGTAAAAGAAAGAGTTAAAGGAAGCAATCATCGAAAATTATTTTTGCATATGAAAGAAGGCAGTAAGTTTACACACCTGGTTTAGCTTTGGAAAAAAATCAACCAAGCTACCCTTGAAACCCTTTGGGAGAGGGAGCAGTCAAGGTCATTGAAGCTCACCTCTGAATTATTTACTTCCTTCTCAGCATATCTGTAATGTGGGTTCTTTGCTAAGTGACAGCAGTTTGGCTGCATACGCTCTGCATGTTTTTAAGATAACTTGGCAGTCTCGCCAGCTCTGCTGTTCTGCTCTGGCATTCTGGAGGTCACCTGACCTTCCACGTCAAAAAAGAAATGACAGCAGGAGGGCCACCGATTTCTTTGAGAGAGAACCAAGATGGCCCTTTCCTGGCTGGCATGCATATATTTTGAGCCAGGATTTCCTGCTGAATTTCAAAGTTGTCCTTGTGGTTTCTGGAGGCAGTGCATTTGTCCTGAACACTAAAAGAAATTAAATGAATGAACCTCTTTACTCAGAGGACTGTGAAAATATGCAGGCTTTAATCTCTGTGACTGCAGTGCTCGTTGGGAACATCGGAAATAAGCCGCACAAATCCTGGACTTGAAAACAACCGACAGTTTCGTAAAGATAATTCATATATTAACTTTTAAAATAACATCCATTAAGCTGTACCAGTAGACCTGGGGAAATAAAGTTGTACACACCAGAGATTTGAGAAAGGATATACAGACCTCTCTTACTTCATTTATTGAACAATCATTAGGGATTTGGGAAAATCCTAATGAAAGGTTTTAAAGAAACCTACAAGTCTCACATGAAGCCTTTCGCAAGTATTTGAAAAGGCACTGTCAATTTTTTCATTCAGCCAAAGTGACAGTTTCTCTGCAAAGGGCCCCCCTGATGTCCTTATAATTACCCTAATAGTGCTTCCTCACTACTCCTTCCTCCATTGCAGTTGGCAGAAATATCCTGTGTTTCAAGATATAGTGGAGATTATGACCTCTTCCCTGGGGGGATTCCTAGCTGACAGGTGAATGTAAATAAAGGGTGGAGATAGGGTAAAAAAGTTTTAAAAATCGTGGAGTCTCCCTCTAAATGCATACTAGACCCTTATCTGAAAATGCAGTGCAGCAGGCCAGGAAAGATGGTTATGAACGTGCTTGCCCCCATGCATGCTTAACCATACCAGGCCATATACCAGGTCCATATTTGGTCAGTGATGTTAGATGGAATACTTCCAACCTTTGTTCACATTTTGTGGTGGGGAACAGGTGTCATTCATAGTGAGCAGTTGTTGGATGTGGATTGTGTCGGTGGTTCTTTTTTAATGGGCCAGTGGGCGTCATGATCATGATTGCTGTGGATCTGGATTACAGGATTGTTGATGGATTTATATGTGGGACATTTTGGGGAGGGTATTATTTTTTAATAAAGGATTTGTCAAAAAAAAAAGGCAGGGATTGGATTTGGTGGGCCCCTTACACTGTTTCATATTTATTTTTTTTTCTGCATGTGGTCACCTTTGGCGTCCATACCAGACCCACATCAATGATAAAGATTTGGTACAGATGAAGGGAATCTCCAGCCGTTTATTTACAAACAAATGGAAGCAGCTGGAAGCTGTCATTTACCAGCCATTTAACCACTTACCCTCCAGATTTACTCCCCTTCCTGACCAAACCTTTTTTTGTGATACGGCGCTGCGTTATTAACTGACAATTGTGCGGTCATGCAACGCTGCACCCAAATGGAATTTATGTCCTCTTTTTCCGACAAATGGAGCTTTCTTTTGGTGGTATTTGATCACCTCTGTGTTTGTTTATTTTTTTGCACTATAAACAAAAAAAGACTGACAATTTAAAAAAAAAAAACTATATTTTTTACTTTTTGCTATAAAACATATCCAGGAAAAAAAATTAAAAATCAGATTTTGTCATAAATTTAGTATGTGAATTAATTGGTTTATGTCAAAGTTATAGCGTCTAGAAATGGCGGTATATATACTGGAATTTTCTTTTTTCTATATTAGTAATGGCAGCGATCGGCAACTGCGGCGGACATTCGGACACTGGGGGGGGATTGACTAACTGCCACTGACATACCCAGTGACACTAATACAGTGATCAGTGCTAGTAAAAAAGCACTGATACTGTACTAATGACACTGGGCAGGAAGGAATTAACATCTGGGACAATCAAAGGGTTAACTGTGTGCTGTTTTACTGTGTTGTCTGTGTGTGGTTTACTATGTAAGCATGCTGCTTTGTAATGCTAAGCTTTGCAGAACAATACAAAGCAGCATGCTGGTGCTGACATGTATTGTTCACATACAGACCTCTCCCCTGTAAGTGTATCTTGGCCATCGCTCGGTGACGGTGGGGAATCAATGGCGGCACGGGCAGGGTGGTGCGTGCGCACGCCCCGTACCTAGAAATACAAAATCACGTATATATACATGATTTTGTGCAGCCCTGCCACCCTGTACCAGTAGTTCTGCTCTAGGGCGGTTGGGAAGCGGTTAAGCAACATATTGTTTCTTTGCAAATGTCAGTTTTCCTTTGGTAGGTTGTATACATTGTGCAGATGTATCACTTTACAGGTAGGTTCATCTCCCTGGCATGTTATTTTAAGGAATTTTGCTCTTCCGACATTGCCCTTTAAGCATTATTAAAATCACTGCTGAGCATCAAACTGAATTTTTTTTGCCTGGTACATGTTCCCCAGGGCAGTCCCAGCCCTATGCCATTTGTTTGACAACTCCATGCCCAGTAGCCTAGAAAATGTCCATTACTGTTTTTGTAACATTTGGTGCCCATTGATTTCAATCGGGTTTGGATTAGATACCCGAACTTTGATTAAGTGTTGCAAACGTATCTGGAATTCAAACCCAAGGTGTTTATCTCATTACAACTGGTTTCTTCAAAAAGGAGGGGTTAGAACTTCTGACCAGTGTTTAAGCAGTCTGTCCACATTGTGAGCACCAGCTGAACCTTTCTCCCTTACACTATATACACATTTTAAGAAAGCATACTGTATATAATAAAGATGTTAATATGCCACACATGCATTTTGCATACATTGAAGCTAAGTATAGTACATGCATTGAGATAATATTTGCTTATCACAACTGGTCCAAAGGCTAGCACTTAAAAAAATTGGTCCTAGAAATGACTGATTTAAGATACAACAATATGTGTGACAATATAGTAGTCACTATTTTCTGAATATACTAGTGCTGTTCTTATTGCTCCTCAGTGTTACCATCAATCACAGTCATAATGAACTTGGCACTGATCTCACTCTGATCTATACTATTAATATCATCATGATTCATCACAGTTACCTATAATTTGTTTGCTAATTGGCCGTGCCTTGACTGTCCATAAGGAATTCTTATCAGTCTTAACACAATATAGCAAAGGATTGCTGTCATACTATTTCAAGCAAGCAAGAGTTAGATGCAGTCAAGGGGCTATGGATATGAGATAGATGTGCTACATTTTACATTTTAATTGGTCAGAAATGTTGGGCCTTGATTTTATCCCAAAATTTAAAAACTATAATAAGTTAAATAATGTATTTTTCTTTTTTTTTCTTTTAGAGCGTTGCAAATAGTTTTTATCGGTGGTGTATGTAGCCTGCTTATGTTTTTGCCTTTTAAAATCTCAGTCTCTATTTTACCAAGTTAAACATTTTTTAGGTGTTTATGTAAAAGTGTCTTATCCTCTGTATTAAAATAAATATTTATTATTTGGTTGTGTAAGAGATTTTTCACTCTATTTCTTTGTAAAATATAATATTTTGTGCAGTGGTGGATCTACAGAATCTCACTGTTTGAGTATATCATTTTGTCCCCAATTTTTGGGAATTAAAGCGGTCATAAATACTTATATGTATCCACTGAAGTGACTAGCCTTAGGTGATACACAGAGATGAAACAAGTCCTTGTACATAAGTTGTACCTGTTCATCTGTAGCCTTCTCTACCTCTACAGCCTTTCAAAACACACAAATCAAAGGCTAATTTTCAGCTCCAGAAGGCAAGGGTGGGGATCTGATGTCACACACTGCATAGCATAGAGCAGGGAGCTGAGTGTAATCTGAAACCTGAGTGGAGGAAAAGGACAAAAACCCCTACACATAGGGAAACAGACACAGCTGAGTTTGTTAATTACCATGTACTGGGGAACTATCTTCTGAGATTCTCCTGAAGTTTTCATTTTAGAGCTTTACAATCACTTTAATTTTTGCAGCACATATACTGCTTTTTCTGGTGAATGAATATTTCAAATGTATTTCTCTGCTAAAAACAGCATGATACACTTTTTTGCTACAATACAATTGAAGAGCTTAAGCATATGTCTAGGGTTAGGTTAAAGTCCAACTCCAGTGTGGGTACAAAGTAACCCCCCCCCCCCACACACACACACACATTTTTAAAATAATGTTGGTATGCTTACCATTTTCACAGCTGTCTTTTAACTGGTCACAAAGGGATCCTCTCTTCCTCCTCATGTAGTGTGTATTTCTTTCTACTATCTTGAATGGTTGTTTTGCCTCACTAATCTCAGCACTGCAAGTGATAACTGATTCAGTTGTGGCAAGATAGCTGTAACATACAATCTTAAGAGAATTAGCGTACAGTTGCTCTTGCAAATAATAGAAAGTATTAATCCAAAACTTGTTCAGATCTTCACAGACGAGCATCGGATAGGTAAAAAAAATCATAGTATGTCTAGCTCCAGCAATTTACATGTGCTTAGAACAGAAACAAATGACGCACTGACACCCAGACAAGATGACTATGGCTCAGCAGTCAGCTAACCCTGCTTACTCTTTCATGCCACAAAGTGCCAGGATCTGTGGGCTCACCTGTGCTTGCATGCCCCTGTGCGTGCACATGAAAATGAGCACAACTGGCATAAGATTCCTGACCCAATCAATTCTGGGACCTTGGGTAATTCAGCTACATAATAAAAATGTGTATTCATCTGCACCTACTGAGGAAGTCCCGCCCTGGACATAACACGTGTAGGTGCATCACAGCGGTCACATGACCCTAAACCCTGCCCCGCCTCACGGCTTCTGGAACCCTTAAAGGGCCGGGAGCAGCCGGCATGAAGGGGTTAAGAGAATGAGGAAGAGCAGTACTTGGAGTGTTTATATATGCCTTTAAAGGGAAAGTGTTTTTGACTTCCTGTTGGCTTAGAGGTCAATTTCTGAAGTTGAGCGGACAATTTCTGAGGTGGAGGTTGTTTCTACACATGGGTGATATGCTAAGAAGACTGAAAAGAATCATTAATTGGTGAATGGATACTGGAAAGTGTGCTAAGTTCACCTGGAGATTGATGGACACATTATTTGATTTTTTTTGTGTTATATAATTTTTTGATATTATACTGTTTGGTTGTGCTACACTATTTTTGTGATTTAAATTCAATTATACAAGCATATAAGCTGGCAATACCTTTTCCTATCATTCTCCATGATGAGGTATTTTCCAGGTCACTAGGATTAGGGTTTATTGGACTAGTCCATCTCTCATGAGGTCTAACAGTTAAAAAATAACAGTAAACTCTCTGGCTTTTTGTGTGGCCAGACACAATTGTGGACCATGCGTTAACAATCCCATAATCACTGCTTCCTTTCCTGACAAAATAATGCTGTCTGTCCCTTCATCCCGCAAACTTAGAAGCCAACTTAAAGTACTTGTAAAGGCTGTTTTTTTTTCTTGAAATAACAAACATGTTATACGTACCTTTTCTCTGCAATGGTTTTGCAGAGTGGCCCCAGGCTTCCTCTTCTTGGGCCCTTGCTGAAGCTGTGCGCTCTTTCTGTTCTCTGAGTATCCCCATAGCAAGCAGACAAATTCTTGAAATTCAGCACATCACATATGTCATAATTCACAGGTTTCCTGTATATACTGTACATTGAATCAGTAAACTCCCTCCCTGTTTACGCCCATCCACAACCTGACAGGTTTCGCCTTAACCAACGTCTTTCAAGAGGTTGCAGCCCTCAGGATTGCCCCAGCAGGAAGAAAGCAAGCAGGATTCAGGTAGTGGATAAGGAAGATAGGGAACAAGCAGAAGCGTAGTTGATGAAAAAACTTAGGGTCCTTAACGAGTAGTAGCTGGATAAGATCAGAGGGAAGCATAGTTGATGAACAAGCCAAGGTCCATAACAAGTGATAGCAAAGATAAAGACAGCTGCAAGTACGCAAAGGGCTGGAGACAGCACAATAATCTGGCAATCAGAGAGTGCAGAGACATAACTTAAATCAGGAAGTTCATGGGAACAGCAAAAAGTTCAAGGTTTACCAGAAACAAGATACAAGAGAAGGTTTTCCAAAGGATCGGGCAGGCAACTATACAGCATGGTGGCACAGTGAGAAGAGCTAGATCCAGAAACTGCAGAGGTTCCAGGTTCAGAACCAGACCCTGACAAAATCTCACACTGGATACCAGAACCTCTACAAACTTGTTTTTCATAAACAGTTTACGCATTTTTCTTAGCACAAGCAACAGTAAACACTACAGAATAGAAGTCTGCTCCAATTGAACTTTAGCAACAAGCCCCCCAATTGTTTTGCTTTGTATCTTTTAGGTCGCTTTGCAGTAAAGCAAGGAACACAAACCTCTGTAGTATATTAATGTGCTTTTACTAAACAAGAAAGCTGTATACATACACAAGCTACGTACAACTGTAAGTACATGTTACCTAACATTTTAAGCAAATGAGTATGGACAATGATCTGTGTACAATAGTGATACACTAAAATTACTTAGCTTGGGTTATAGTTCAAAATAGGAAATCTCCATTTCCTATAATCCCTAACATCATCCCAAGTTGAAGTTCCTTCTGTGGTCTTGTGAAGTCTCCTCTGGCACAGACTTTCCTTCATAGTTCTGTCTTTCAGCTGATGCTGTTGGCCTTTAATTTAGAAAGGTTTTTGTAGCCATTTGCACATGAGCGTACCTATTTCCTAACTTAAGATGGCACTATTGTATCATACATGCCATAGATCAAATATGTCAAAAGGTGAAGCTATCGTTGACCTTTATTGACATAGCCTGGGTACAGTGTTTGACCAGAACTCCTCTAAATAATGGGAGCAGTAAAAAATGTGTGCACATTGATTCATTTACATTTGTGCAATATTCTACAGTGTATCTAATTTCTCTTTGTATTAGAGGACAGCTTATGCAAACATTGATCCAATGGTATTTGAGAAATGAACAACCAATCTTTATATGTAAGTCTGAAAAATCACCAAACTATTTTATATATATATATATATATATATATATAATGCAACACAGCTGTGTAAAAAAGCAAGTAATTTTTGTTTTTGTGTCTGTTGTTGTCTGAAAACTCAAGTATGTATGCCTACATACAATGTCTCCATTCTTTGAAGTTCATCCAGTAAATAAGATATCCCCAAACACATTAACTACATCCCAAATATATCAGTTTCAACTAGCTTCTCCCACTGGAAAAAAACCATTTCTGTTCCCTGTGGACATCCCTTTTGCAATCAGTCTATTAATTAGAATTTACATTGTACGAACCATACTATTTTCCTCATTATGACTACACATAAGAATGCCTACAGCTTAGTGTACACTCTACGATCCTGTCTTTTGACCTGAGTGATAAGTTTCACTGTCCAGTTTGGTTAAATACAAGACTAAGTTCTGGTCTTCTGGATAATTGAGAATTGAATAGAATCTGTCACTTTGCCCATCCAGGAGGAGTGATAAGTTCCCTTGATAAGGCGCCCTCCACTTCATTCATTTGTTACAGCCTTCGGAAAAACTGATACTTCTGCCAATGAGAGATTTTTTTCCCTTCTCCAAAGATGAAGTGCTCAAGCTTATCCAATTGTCAGGTCTGAACACTTTCATACGGGGGATGAAAAAGATCACTAACCCTATGTAAACTCTAATTTAAAATAATATTGAATTTACACAAGAATTAGACTCAAGACTCATACATACGAACATGCTGGCATGGTGCATGGGGAATATATTTATCAGTGGTTGGGTCAAAGTGACCAGGTATATTTAGGTTGAAGGATGTTATACGATTATAGCACAGACATACTAATAGCAGTCATCCTTTAGACCAGGAACTATCAAACTTTTTTTTTTGTCATTGAAGGCTCATGTACTCGTTCCAGAAGATTTTCTGACCTCACCTTTCTATTGCCACCAGTGAAAAAGAGGCAAAATGAAATCATTATACACACAGAAATCCTCAGTAAGGATACAATAACAAATTGAGTTTAATAGAAACAATAATAAATGTTTTGGAATGAAAAATGTTTCCATCTCAATAATTTGGGAGGCTGTCAGGTTAAGAGTTATTTGCTAACAGATTGGTTACTTATTCCTTGATTTCATTTTTTTGTGTGTGAATAGAAGAGGTCATGTTAACAGTAAATAAAAGAAAATAATAATACATAGCTTCAAATTGATAACCACATCCTTGTTTATTCTGAAAGAAAAGTCATTATAATGTAGATCAGATGGAGTCAGGCAATAAGTATCAGTAAACACTGTTGTGGATGATGACTTGGTGCGCTGAAGGTCATGAAGCACCAATACAAAACAACATTGGTTTCTAGTGGTAAAATGAAATAAGTGATATATATTTTCATCCAAGTTCAACAGTTTCCTTATCATGTAAAAAGTAATTACTTTAAAGGATATGTGTGGCTGTAAAGAACCATTATGTTTGAGTTGGTGAGATAATGTCTTTACATTCAACAAGGCCAAGCTTAGTATCACAATGCGGTGTCCCTACTACAGTCATTGCGTCATGCAAATGTTTTTTGTTAAAGTGGACCTTTGAATACTTTTCAACATAAATTATTTCCTGACATGCCACAGTATAGCAATCAAAAGTAGGACAAGGTCATTCAGTTCCCAGGACAAAGATGCCAAACTGCGCCCCCTCCCATGTGATGTGTGCACCTGATCATCTTTGCAGCTGGGGTCTCACTCCCAACTGCCAGCACACTTGTCTGAACATCACTATGCAGCTCCAGGCCCATCATTCAGGTGTCATGTGTACCATAATTACATAGTGATGTCGTTGGACGTCCCTGCTGTGTGTTCTTTGCTTGTATCAGTCTCCTTGTACTGACTGTAAATGGTGCTGGACCAGCCAGAGGCTAAACAAATAGCAGAGCACACGTGAGGTGAGGAAGCCATAGCTTGCCACACAGTACTTTCCACCCCACATAAAAATACTGTGTTTGGGGAAGCTGTCCTTCCTGGCACCACCACCACCATGTGTCATCCGTTGCAGAGGTCATCCTATCTGATTTAGAGTAAACTTTGCTAATTGTCAATTCCAGACACAATAATTGTAACTAGCCAGATGTGTCCCAAAACTTCCCAGAGCTGCGCTGGTATAGGAGATGCAGAATGCACACTGTATGCATAAAACTCTGGAAATATGCTTTACCTTGGAACCAGCCACTGAAAACATTTTCTCACCACACCAGAAACCCTATATGAAGGGGATCGGGGCACTTCCCCATAGATTGTGCTGTGTCAGCAACCTTACCTTGTGATCATTGAGGTTCTTCAGGCTCTCTTTCACAGAGGAGGTCTTGATCTTCACTCCTTGGCTCTCCCATTCTTTTTACCCTGGCCAGACCTCTCCTGAGCCTGGGCCATTACCACTGGATGTCCATTACTGCACTTTCTGCCACCCCTCTGCCCCACATATACTGAGTCAAAATCTATAGTCTTGCTTTTAAATGCTGCCTACACATTGCAGAACATCCATCCATTTTTTAACCCAGATCATGTAGTTTGTGTTGTCTGGGGGGATAAGCAGGGGTGCAATTACAAATCATTGAGCCATATTAAGCCTACCTGATAGGGCAACTTGTCTCCCCCCAATGTACACATACAGCCACCACCTGTACACACACAGCTCCCCCACATCTGTACGCACACTCCTTTATACACACAGCTCCCCATACCCATAAACACACTCTTGTATTCACACAGCTCCCCAACACTTATACACATGCTTCCTCCACACCTGTACACACACTACTGTATACACATGGCTTCTCCACACCTGTACACACACTACTGTATACATACGGCTCCCCCACACCTGTACACACACTCCTGTATACACACGGCTCCCCCACACCTTTACTCACACTACTGTATACACATGGCTCCTCCACACCTGTACACACACTACTGTATACACATGGCTCCTCCACACCTGTACACACACTACTGTATACACATGGCTCCTCCACACCTGTACACACACTACTGTATACACATGGCTCCTCCACACTTGTACACACACTACTGTATACACATGGCTCCTCCACACTTGTACACACACTACTGTATACACATTTCTCCTCCACACCTGTACACACACTACTGTATACACATGGCTTCTCCACACCTGTACACACACTACTGTATACACATGGCTCCTCCACACTTGTACACACACTACTGTATACACATGGCTCCCCCACACCTGTACACACACTACTGTATACACATGGCTTCTCCACACCTGTACACACACTACTGTATACACATGGCTTCTCCACACCTGTACACACACTACTGTATACACATGGCTCCTCCACACCTGTACACACACTACTGTATACATATGGCTCCTCCACACCTGTACACACACTACTGTATACATATGGCTCCTCCACACCTGTACACACACTACTGTATACATACGGCTCCCCCACACCTGTACACACACTACTGTATACATACGGCTCCCCCATACCTGTACACACACTACTGTATACATACGGCTCCCCCACAACTGTAAACACTACTATATACATACGGCTCCCCCACACCTGTACACACACTACTGTATACATACGGCTCCCCCACAACTGTACACACACTCCTGTATACATACGGCTCCCCCACACCTGTACACACACTACTGTATACATGCAGCTCCCCCATACCTGTACACACACTCCTGTATACACATGGCTCCCCAACACCTGTATACACACATCACCCCTACACCTGTACACACACAGGCCTTCCACACCTGTACACACACACATACACTGTATGCATACACAGCTCTGCCCCACATCTGTATACGCACAACTCCCCCCACACATGTACACACACAGCCCCCAACACCTGAAAACACATAGCATCCCCAAACCTGTACACACAGCTCTCACCACACCTGTACACACTCAGCCCCCAACACCTGAAAACATGCAGTTCCACACCTGTACACACACACAGCTCCTCCCACACCTGAAATCACACAGCACCCTCTCACACCTATACACACAAAGGTTCCCCTTACACCTGTACACACACAGGTTCCCCTTACACCTGTACACACACAGGTTCCCCTTACACCTGTACACACACAGGTTCCCCTTACACCTGTACACACACAGCCATCCACATACACCTTTATACACTCAGCCTCCCGTGCACATCTGTAAACACTCAGTCCTCCCTCACACCTGTATACACACAGCCCCTCCACAAACATGTACATACTCAGCCCCTCCACACAGCTGTATACACATAGACCCCCACACACACACCTGTACATACTCCACCCCCCCCGCATCTGTACACGCTCAGCCTCCCCATAAACACATGTACACACACAGCCTTCCCCTCCACACACACTTGTATACATATAGCCCTTCCACCCCACACACAAACCTGTACACACTCTGTCCCTTCCACATCTGTACACACTCAGCCCCTCCACACACCTGTATACACATAGCCCCCCACACACACAGATACCTGTACACACTCCATCCTCCCCACATCTGTACACACTCAGCCGCCCCACACACCTGTATACATACAGTATAGCCCCCCACACACACACACCTGTGCACACTCTATACCCCCCACATCTGTACACACTCAGCCTCCCCACACACACATGTACACACACAGACCCCACCCACAACTGTACACACACAGCCATCCACATACACCTTTATAAACTCAGCCTTCCCACACCTGTACATACTTAGGGCCCCACACACACCTGTACACACTCAGCCTCCCCTGCACATCTGTAAACACTCAGCCCTCCCTCACACCTGTACACACGTAGCCCCCCCTCACACCTGTGCACATTCATCCCCCCACACACCTGTACACACGTAGCCCCCCCACAAACACCTGTACACACTGTCC